>NC_089995.1:17593304-18824971 GCF_036417845.1 Apteryx mantelli
TCGTCACATCAAAGGCTGATTCAATAGTGCCTGTTACTCCTGTAATCGAGGTCTTCTCAAGGATGAGTGGATTAGTACAAGGGGAAGCAAGGGTAGGAGAAACAACTGACCGGACTAAAACAGATGGGATCTTTTCACTAGAGGTGCACATCAGTGCAAGGAGGCAACGGAAGAAGCAAAGGCTGAGGAGACAGCGCTGGTTTAGATTAGGAGATCTGCTTCATAGGGCAAGACAAAACATGACACACTTCTCATCATGTCAGTGGATGCAATCCAACTCGCTCAAGTCCAGCTATAAAAGTGCGGCGCAGAGAGCCTGGTCCTTGCTTGTCTGGGAGATGACGCAACCTGTCTGAGCTCAGCCTGGAATTTACTGCGTTAACTTCATCAGGTTGCGGCAAGATGTAACTCATGTGTTTGCAACGAGCACAAATTTACCCGTGCCCGGTGACGGGGGAAGGCTTGCCTCCTGCTCTCCAGACATCTGCCTAGTAAAATGCACTGCACTCTGCAGACCAGAGCAGTAGAGATGTCGGATTTTTTGCACCCAAACATTCTAGTAACCAATTCATCCCACAACCCTGCCTCTCATGACCATCTGTACCAAGCAGGCAGTAAAGCTGTTCAGTATTTGCACAGCACATCCAAGGCCCATTGATTTCAGAGCAGCACCTATGGATCACCACCAAGCTTCAAGTATTTTCTGGTGCTAAGCGCTTCATATACCCCAGCCACATTTGGGATTTTGGTTTTGGGCCAATCCACCACTAAGTACTGGTAGTGTCCATGACTGCTCAAGTCAACAGGATCTCATCAACCTGGGGTGGGGACTCTTGGCCTCCCACCAACCAAATGATAGGTTAAAAATTCTACTACAATGACTATGAAAAATCCCATGCTAAGCCTTCTTCTTTAAACTTTCTTAACTCATAATTCTGACTGCAAAAGTTTATTTAGGTAGTCCAAATTGTTCAAAAGCAGGATGTTCTCGTGCATTTTTTGTAAGAAGTATTTTGAGGACTGAGGATGAAGGAGAGATTTTCACTGAACATGTTGCCTTTCTTGCAATTATTTCAGCATCCTGTTGTTTCAAAGTTCCCATTTTTATCTCCTGCTATCTTTTACCTACCCGGATGAAAACAACAGCTGTCAGCAAAATGAATTAATGTGCCATTTATTGAGCCCCAAGCCTAAGGAGGACTGACGCACTCGCTAACAGAGAGCTCACGTCCTGCTTTTCAGGACCAGGGGAGGTCTTGCTTGCTCAGTTTGGAAGTGAGATACTTTGCTTCGCAAACCCGCTCCACATGGCATCGCTGATACATCTGTGACTCAAAGAAATCTGCTTATTGTCTGCTCTTAAATAAAGAGAGAGCTGCTCCTGCGAGTGACATCATGGCACAGGAAATGCAAATAGACTGTTATTAGCCCACCACTTCTGAAGGGATTGTGCTCTGCTTTTCAGATAAGATTAAGAGCTCAATTACAGTACAGAAAGGGTCTTTCATTAAAAATTCTTTCATTAAATAGCATGTAGAACAGAAGGACAAATTACAAAGCTCTTTAGAAGCATGTCTGTGCCAGACTGCTAGGTAGGGAGGCCCGTCAGAGGGAGCATCAGCTGTTTCTCCCATCCTTCCAAAGAAATGAGTCTCACATACCTCATCTAATACGGAGCCCAGGTTTTTGAGGAAAACACACAAATAGATACCTACCTGGGGCACCCAATGCTTTGAATACATCTCTTCCAGTGATGGAGAGGAACAGTATATGCAAACATCTACTCGTGTTTGTAATCACGGGCGTGAAGCCCGGTGTTTAGTTTAGCTGTGCAATAGCCTGTTCAGCTAGCTCAAAGAAAGGCTAGGAGATCAGTCCCAGATAGGTAAGATGAGATCAGCTCTGGATTTTAAGGATTTTTTTTAAGTCCAACACCTGAGGGGTGAATCGACCATCTAAAAATCAATCACTGCACATGACACCGAAGGACAGGCTCAACCTGAAACACAGTGATAGGATGGTTTTTTCCACAGCATTTCAAGGTGGTGGGTGGCAGAGAAGACGTGGCAGCAAGTGTGGGGCTGCGTTGGAGCCCACACCTAGGAAAGGATGGGTGCAAACTAACTCAAGACTCTCACCCACAGAGCTGTCACTACTTAATTTTTTCCTTCTGTTATTCTGTTCTCATGAAATATGTTGTAGTTAATTGCCAAAGGCAGTTAGCTAATTGAATTGTATGTAGGTGATGGTGAAAAACCACCATTCCCAGCTGAAACGCAAAACAGAGATTCATTGACATTCCCTTTGAAAAACATATAAAAGCAAGAAAATCCTAAAAGCTAATAATCTGCTGGGGAAAATAGTCACCTGGAAGGGAAGAAACACAACTTTTTTCAGCTGGCCTTACAACTCAGGCAACTGTCACCACCATCAAGCAATAAAATTGTAATTCTTGCACCAGAAAATCCTTTGAAGACCTCAAAAACCTTCCTCAGGACATTGTGCCAGCATGCTCGAGCATGCAAAATGATCTACGAAGGCTTAATATTTTCATCAAGGACAGAATGAGATGAGTAGGAGAATGTGATTGGGATTTTTCAAAAGCACTCTCTTCCCCAGACCTCAGTGCTGCGGGGGATTAAGTCCTAACTTAACTGGGATTATTCAGAAAAAAGGATCAAGCCATGAGGGAGGACTCAGCAAGCAAGAGCGTTCATAACAAAATATCAGTAGATACACAGAGGGAGTAAGAGAAAATATGGCTGAATATATCCTAAAGCTGTTTGCTAGGCTGACTTGATGACTAGCACATGGCGCAGTGAGTCACAGACACCTGGCTCAAGCACGTGGGTGGCAGAACTGAAGAGTCCATTGATAACCAATGGAAATAATTATAAGCATGTGGAAGAGACTGTGGCAGGTAGGACTTGGAGAAGAATGAAGCTAAAAAGGCTAAACATCATATAATAATTTGTATAATGAAGGCAAAATAGATGCTGCTATTCATTATTTATCAAAAGAATGACAGACCATTCAAAGAAACTGAAAGGCGTTATATTGACTCTTAGCAGAAAACAGTACTGAAAGCAACCAACAATTATAACTGAAACTATAGCTTTCAGAGCATCTTTGATCTAAAACTTCATCAATACACAGATAACAGCTTAGACGTTCATACAGGTAACACAATATTCCCATTGACCTAGGACAGAAAAGGATGCCAGGCTACAGCTTCAGGGCTGTAGGAACCAGCAACTGAGTAAGATAGAGACAACAGAAAATCTGAGATATCCCCATGGTCTCGTGTGCCCAGCTCGGCTTGGACTCCTTTGCAAGGAGGATGAGATGGAGCAAGCGCTCCAGCAGGAGCTGTAGCCTATGTACTCCATTCATTGCTACATGGCCATGTTTCCTCAACTTCTGATTTTGCCCTGCTCAAAATAGGTGGCAAAATTGCTGGTCACATCTGTTCTTAAACACTGATTTATCTACCCATCAGGATCAGAGGCGCTGGGGTGGTATCACACATGCAACCATGACTTGCAGGAGCTGGGTAGAAGCAAAGCTGTGTGCTGGCCACGTCCTCAGCCAGGGCCACCAGGGGACCAGGGTCTGGACCTGAAGTGCTCCACAGGTTGGATGCAGCTTAATTTAGCTTCACCTTACTTGGATTTTGGCCCATTAACTCTCTCACTGTGAAAAACCAGAATCACAATACTGCCAGCACTGGTAGATACTTGCAGACAAATGTACAGGCAGATATGCACGCATGCTGCCATCTCCCCTTACCCCCAGCATCTTCCCCTGCCCTTTCGCTCGGCCGCCTGCACAATGGCAAGCTGCCAGAACGCGCTGCTTAATTACTCCTGCGCAGACGGCTAATGACTTTGTGCTGTCCTCGCTGATGAGCCAGAGGAGGATTGTACAAGGTTGCTTGTTAGCAGAGTGACCCTTTAGGCCGCCTTTGCAAAAGGAAAGAGGCTCTGGTTCTTCCAGGAGCACAAAAAAAGGAGGCTCTTTGCAAAGAGCCCTTTGGGAAATAGCCAGGGCACAGCAGGCTGTCGGGGCATCAGGAAATAAGACCTTCCTCCCTTGAGTCGGACGCTGGGGTGACGGAGGTGAAAGACATTTGTCTTTCCATTTCCCTTCGAAGTTGAGGAGGGAAGGATAGTCTACCAAAGATCAATTAGAAAAAGAGGGTTTTTACATCACTAACATGTTGCTTCTGAGAAGCAGAGGTTTAAGCTTAGTCTCTTTTCACACAGGAGGCTGGGTGAAGGACTTTCATTCCCACTCCCAAATGGTGCTCTCATTAAAGGACCTCTCTAATAGCCCATCCAGCAGGCAGACCGCGATAAGAGATTTACGGAGAGGTGTCATGGGAGGGTGGGATGCAACCACAGGGGCTTCAGCTTCCCTGGACTAGGTGGTCTCCCCTGGGAGACTCCTTGAAAATGGGAAGCTTTCAAGTCACAATTGGTTTGGGGCAAACTGAGGTTGAATCCCAGCCATGTCGCAGTGCCAGGCGTGAAACTTGACTGCAGAAAGCATGCATCATCACTCCTACAAAATAAAGCAGTTTTTATCGGTGCATCAGCCAGCACTGAACTTCTCTGAAAAACACACATTGCAGGATAACCAGTGACAGAAACCCGATGTCTCAGTGGAGCAGCAGGCTGCTTTAAATTCTTCTCATTAGGTCATTAACTGCTGCTTTCATTAGGCTGCCTACAGACAAAACGTAATTGTTTGGTGGCTACTGCACAGTGAATAGACATTTCGGTTTATTAATGTTCTCACAGCTGTGGAGCCTGCCAGTAAAACTCTTTGAAATGTGCCTTGTAAAGTCTGTTCCTTCTTCAAGAATGTGTCAGGTTGATAGACTGGTATTTGAAAGGAACTTCTCTGCAAAAGGTGTTTTAATGCAGGCACCCAGGACTTTCTCGGGTTTAGCCAGTAGACAGTCTAGTAGTTCTTTAAAGTGTTCTGCACTGAGCTTCTGCCTCCCAAATGCAGGCAGTCTTCTTTTGGTTGGAGCCCTTAGGAAATCTGTGGAAATTATAAATTCTGTGTTCATTTTGCAGGAGCCTAAGAGCCAAGCCCAAGGCCATAAAAATCCCAGCTGGGCCCTGAGTTTTCTCAAACTGAAGGAAAATGTGGACCTACACATCTGTTTGGAACCCAGGTCTACTAAGTCCTGTTTAGCAGGTGTCTGTTGTAAAGCTTAGCTTGCAATGGAAACAGACCATTAGCTTAGTCTAGTAAAATGTTCCCCTGAGCTGGCATAAACTGTCATTGCTCTGCTAAAAGTCACTGCCCATCCATTCCCAATTTACTTTGCTTACTAGAACTGGTTATATGAGCCCTAAGCACCATCCTTACTCCTACAACAGTTTGATGGCTCCCATTTCACTCACAGCTATGCAGACACATGTTGGAAAAAAGCCTACCTCTACGAGAGCTTTATCCAGTTTCTGCAGGAGCTAATGGAGAAGATATTTCAGTATATGCAATACAGCTACTACCTCAAAAAGAAAGTTGCTTAAATTAGAATAAGAGTTCTGCCAGGAATCAGTATTCCTTTGCTTCATCCAGCCATTCACTAAAAGCCCCCACTCACTTAACACCTTTTTATATCATTTCTAACATTCACTATGTAGCTAATTCTTAAAAGAGCTATGGACCTGGAGTGCTGTTAATGATAGTCTCTGACCTATTTTTTAATATTTTTTTTCTTCATATGTTCTTCAGTGGTAGCTAAACCAGGTTCCATCTGCCTTTTTATCTCCTGCTTGATCCATTTACCATCACATTTCATGGAACAGCACATGGTGCTCACCAAAGATGCTCACAGCACCTCCTGTGCAGAGTCAAGGTCAGCCAGATGCAAATGAGGTATTTGAAACCAGAGCGTGTAGTGGTTATGATTGCTTGATTAGCGTAAAAGGAGTGAAAGGTCTTGGCTGTGCCTCATTTATTAAATCACAGTCAGTTGTGCAAGGAAAATTAAGGACGGAACAATGACACTCCTCTAGACTGCCTTCACCGTGTCATCATTACTGTCATACAGAGACACACGGGTTACAAACATCCTCTTAGCCTGACTCCTGCTGCAATGAAAATGTTGCATCTGCCCTCCAGAAAAAGAATCACAGATTTTCATCACTTAAGCTCTGGATTTCCAGCTTCTTACAAAGGGCGAAGATTTCCAGGCAAAGAATATGAAGAGGAGCCTCAGATTCTCAGAAATATCAATAAAAATGATTTTTCCTCTGCAAGTCTGGGCAGTTCAAGCCAAGCAGGTCTGCCTTTTTGGACCCTTTTGCACACCACATTTCTGTACAGTTCAAGGATGCATCTCACAGAGGGGTACATGTGCACATAGTGCTGTCATGTTTATGCCAGCTCCGACACGGTGGCGGTGCGGCTATATCAGAGGCTGCCCCGCTGGAAGCGACGTGTTTGCATCTTGGGGGAAGGCAGAGCAAGCGCACATTGGACTCCCACTGCCTGAGCCCTTTTTCCCGGTAAAAGGCTGAAGATTTTCAGTTTGGCAGTTGAGATATCCATGCTGTCCCTACAGCGCGCTCCCTTAATTCATCCTCCCCAAAGCGAGCTGGCCGATTTATCCATGAGGAGCCGGATAACAGTAGCCCTGTCCTTGCAAGGGGAGTCATCATTTCACATCTATAATCTCTACACCAAGACTTTATCCCGCTAAAATTGCCCAAGGACTCAGGCAGTATCAAGGAACGGATTTAAGCGAGATGAGTTTGACCCAGCAGAGCTGCTAGCTTCCTTGAGAAAGCTGGCTGCAACACAAGGTAGCGAGAGAATTAATACTCGCATAGCTGGTATGTAATAGCCATGTGACAGGTGAAAAGCTGAATTCAGAGAATGAAAGGAATACTAGAAAGAAAAAAGCAGTAAGGAATAAAAGGTTAGAAAAATCCATCATTCCATCAGGTGGGAAAATGCAGGTAAACAGTTTAAAGAAACACATAGGTAATTTGGGGGAACAAAAACAAGCAGCAAATAGTGAGCATGACAGCCAGAGCAGAAACAAGCCCACAGAGATAGATAAGAGCTCAACACTCGCTCCGCATACCATGCAGAACCGCAGCAAGCTCACGTTAAAGGCAAATAGAAGGAAGAGAGATACTGGAGAAAGGGAGAAAATATCACTACTGCTCCTCCTAAATACCTAATCCATTCCCTGCCCACGGGGTTTTTATAACCCATAGTTTCTTGTATCATTAGACAGAAATCCGAGAGCATGAGACTAAAGCCTGGAGGAGGGCAGCTCATTAGGAATATTCCTGCAGAGTATACGGGACGCCCCCACGCACAGCAGCAGGGTCATACCTGGGAGAGAGGACATCTCAGAGACATCAAGAAACGAGGAGAAAGAGCCTCAGGAAACACAGAGCAGCCCGGCGAGCCCCTGCTCCTGCATGCCCCGTGCTCAGCCTGGCCTGGGACCCAGCTCCGAAGGCAGGGAAGGGCTAAGTCGGCTGCAGTATTAGGATCTGGGTGATCCCGGGCTACAGGAACATACCATGCAATCGTGTTTACAAAAGCTGGGGCTAATTATGCAGATAATTAGCACTCACAGTGGTGATTGCTTCCTTCCCTCATCGTGGGGAAGCCGAGCTGCCTTCCTTACTCCAAGCCAACTTTCTTCCCCTCTTGGCCAGTGCTCCTGGGGCTACATGCTGCTCATTGCACCCGTGCTGAAGGGAAGGGAAGTTCATTTGCCACTAATTACACTGATTAACTTCCACAGCCGCCGAGTTCAAGAGCCCCTGAGTGCCTCAGGTTACAAGCGATCGCGCAAGGAAAAAGCACTGCTGAGTCAAGCCTGCAGATAAAATTGTCCTGTTTTGCTTATCAAGTGCACACAGGCTGCTCTTTCACCGGCTTGTGAAAATATCCCATAATATGTGAGTTATTGAAATCACTTACCATTCAGGGGAGTGCGTAGCAGGGCGCTATTTATGACAGTATTGCAAAATTAAAAGGGATATTTGTAATTCCCCTTGGGAAGGTGTGCATCTGAAGAAAAAAGACCCTCTTTTCCTTGTTATTCCCAGACCTAAAATCATACCAAACTTATCAACAGCCTCAAGGAGATCTTTCTATTAAATAGCCGCATTTCTCAAGGAAAGGAATACACCAAACCCCCTTTTTGTTTGCATCCAGCTCTTCAAAATCAGCACGAGCTCCTCAGAAAGGGCTGCTACCACCTTGCCTTATTTATCTGCATTTGATGGAACATTTTCTTTGTGTTGTTGTTATCTGAAACAGTTTATTTATATATCTGGCTGAGGCTGCTTAAAATAGCGCAACTAGATACCAAGGTGGCATAGATGGAAAACTCTGCGCTTACACATCCAGTGTTTCTGTTGTTGGAGGCTTCGAATCCCACCTCTCTGGTGGGAAGAAATAGATGTTACTAATCCAGCTTCTAAAATAGAAAACTTTCAAGCTGATGCTATTCTAAGACTGAAAAAAGCCAATTTAATCAAACTTCTGCTATTTTCTCTTTTTTTCTGCTCCACAGTTTAAGAAGGAAGACAGGAGAGGGAGGATGTTTTGGGAACAGTGTTTTCAAACCTCTAAAAACAATATCAAACCACTCTGCCGCGTTAGGGGCTGTTACACCCATAGGCCCCAGCCCCAAAATGCACCAGCTTTGCCGGTACGAGGAGCCTTGGCAATCACGGCGGGACCGTCACCCCAATGCACCCACCACGGTGGCGGCAGCGACCACGCTCCCGCCTCCACCCCACCGGACCAAAAAGCCTCCCAGAGGCTCATCTAAAGTCCAAACCAGCCTTCAAACCTCTGCTGAAGTATTTGTCAGTCTGTGCCTTAGACTTCTGCCCCATCGCCAGGGAGGACCCCCCCCCCCCCTTTTGATTGCTCCCACCTCGCAGGCTGCTTGGTTCAGAGCATTGCAAGAACATGTTTGTCCTTCCCTGTTCGTGCAGCCACAGGGACTGATGCTAATTGGCAGGTACAAAGCAGAAAAATAATTCACAAGCAGCGATGAATTATTTAATTGTTGTTTTCGCTGCCGACAAAGAGAAAATGCGTTGGTGTTTCTGATGTGCTAACCAGGATCTTACTTTTTTGGGGCCTCATTAGGATTCTGAGGTCGAGAGCGGAACGTTTACTGGCTTTGAAAGAGCTGGCTTTTACCATGATAAGTGGATGGAGAAGAATTCAATTAATTGTGACTAGATGTGAAAGTCACAGTCCTCAGCCCACAAGCAGACTTCAAAGCAGCCTGGGCAAGGAAGCCTAGCAGCAGTCTATCAACACCCGGTCCAGAGCACTGCTTCCCCCTCGCCCCAGACAATTTATTTTTAAAGCATTTTTGCTGTATCGATGTTGGGCAATAAAAGCAATGACCGGAGCAGATGGGAAAGCGGTGCTGGAGGACGCCGAGCTGCGCGGCGTGTGACGGGCTGCCGTCGTGCAGCTGCTTGGAGTGGCTGGATGCGGTGCAGCCAGGTACCCCGGGAAACAGCAACCGCAAAGCGCACGGCCTTGCGTGCGGGTGTGCAGAAAGTCCTCCCGACCTTTGCAGCTTGCAGGACTAGAATTTGTCTCCAAGGTGGCTGAAGGGGGGGGGGGGGGGGGGCAAGTAGCGGCTACTCCACCAGATTTTGCAAAGCGGAAAAGGTAACACCATCATGCTCCGGTCTGGATACATGGCCAAGAGCCTGTGCTGAGCTTTAGCCCCCCCAAGGGAGCTGTCACCTCCGGAGGCAGTGAGCATGCCTGAAAGCCAAGGCTGGAGCAGATGCTGCTATCCCGAGCTACCCATCACCGGGGAATTTCCACAGTGAATGACTGTGGCGATTCACAGTGATTTACCTGTGTTCCCATGCACACATCCGAAGAGCAAGTTGAGCTGCTCACAGAAAAATTTGCTTGGAAATAAGCTACTTCAGAAACAAAGAGCAAGATTTTTTTAATGCTAGGTTTAGGCAGGAGCTGTATCCCTCCTGAGCATGCAGAAAAGCAGGAACACACCCAGGCCAAATCCTCACCTTGCAGAGCCTGCAGTCACCCAGCAGCAATGCAACCGCTGTGATTTACGTTGGTTGACATCCACAGCGAGCTCAGGCTGTATTTGTCCTCACCAAGGCCCAGCTACTGGGCCTGTGCCCAGGATATTTGTGCCTGGGAGGCTGCTACGAGAACCCCCATGTGACAGTCTCTTACTGCTCTTGCGTGAATAACTACAGCACTTTTGCATAGCAAAGCAAACGCAAGCCTGTTTTAATGGACCTTGAAATTGGATGTGTGAAATCAGATATATGGAATTAGAAGCCAACTGAAAACACGGCCCCAAATCTGTGATCTGTGAACGCGTCCTCAGATTCATCCCAGGAAGATGAACTGGTTTTGAGTTCTGCATTTTCCAGCCTGTCCACGTGGCTTTTACCCTGGCGCTCACCCTGCGTGCCCAGGACACCGGGCTCTGAGAGGCCTTCTAGCACTGCGGCTTTGGAGCGAGCTGTCCTCTCCAGGGACCATCGCTGCAGAATTTAAAGGGCACTGAAGAAAGGAGGTGCTGGTCAGCTTCGCGGCAACCCACAGATGGGCAGTCCCTAATGGGGCTGTGCAAGGCTCTGTGCAGGGACGTGCTGGAGGTGTCCCAGCAGCACAACCACCACAGGGTTTTTGGCAGCTTTCAGACCATGGCCACTGACCGAGAAGCCTGGCCACAGCTTTTCCTTGCACCTTGTCCTCCTGGAGATGCCAGGTGTTCCCACCACCCCCAACAAGGGCATCTGTAGACAACTCTGTTGCTTACTGATGGAGATATTCATTTTTCCCCTATCCAAGGTGAAAAGCAAAGCTCTGGACCGCATTCTTGCATCTGTTCTTCTAGGGGTGTATTAATGCAGGTACAGAAAAAAAGCTCTGTTAAAGTTTAAGGCAAACACAGGCAAGATGTGAATGCATCCAGCGTGGTTCACTCATCCTCGGCCATCGGGGCACAGCAGCGAGGGCTGAGGTTGAGATGAGCAGCCGCGAGCAAACTGAAGGCGCTTTGCCGGCTGTGGTATGCATTTGCAGGAGGCCACAAGCTTTTACAAGAAAAACATCGTTAAATAATTAACGTTCTGGGATGAAAGACAAAACAGTCTTCCTCTGCTCTGCTCTCTTGCTTGTTTCTGATTTGTAAACATCTGATTATTGTTCTCTAATGGGGAGCTTCAATGTGATCAGGCCAAATGTCCCACTGGCATAAATCAGCCACGTTCCCCAGCTTTCCGAGGAGTTACAAGAGGAATCGCCGTAGTGCCAGAGAAACCGCATCAGCTGGGAACTGGGTCTAGAAGATGTGTCTTCTGCTCCTCGCTGAGCCAAAAGTTCCTACAAATTTCTTGCTTGGTTAAATGAGAATCATTTGAGTGACAGTAAAGTGAAACAGCAATCTAGGAATATATTTTTTTCTATGCACAGTATCATCCATATGCATGAATAATTGCACGCATGAATTTATACATGAATAAATAAAGTGAAGGAACACAAACGCTCCACTGCTCATGAATAAAACCATGGTTGCCGAGGGGAGGGAAAAAAAATCTTGCAGAGACTAGAGACCTCCAGCGAAGACCTGAATCTACGAGACGGGAAGGTATTTCATGAATTTTGGAGCAAAGGGTGGGGTGGAGATGCTCAGAGCTTCACACGATGTTTAGCAGCTGGCAGGATTGGGCCTCAATCCCCCTCTAAAAATAATCGCAGCTCACCCAAGAGCTGTGGGAATGATTTGTAACGCGCCAAGAGGGTCCACGGTCGTGGGAGTCTTCCACGAGGAGCAGAGCAGAGGGCGTGGGAGCCGGGAGCCAGCCTGCCCAGGTCACTCGTTAACACTTTCTGTATTTCTCCTCTCCATTCCCCTCTCCGATCTATTTGGATTTTTGTTCCGCAGGGCCAGACTGTCCGGGTTCCCGCCGTGCACGGTGCTGCGCAAAGGCAGAGGAGGGAGGCCACTGCACACATCTTTCCAAATGGCGAAACCGGAGTCAACGTGACAGACCAAAAAGAAAAAAAAAGCAGGAAGAAAAATGAGACAACATCAATCAGCTCCTCCATGAGGAGACGCAGATCTTCATACCAGCTGCCGCTCAGTTTTTATTAATTTTAGATGTCCTGGCAGAGACAAATCTGGGTCTAATGCCATCATTTCTCTGTTGGATTTCCACTTTGCAGCTGATTCTATTTGTCATCCTCCAGCTCGGTTTCCTGCTGATCCGACTCACTGCCTTCCCGCCCGAGAAGGATTGAATTTCTCCTCTTTGCCGGGCACAGAGGCTCTCGCTTTCCGGTTCTGTAAAATGCAACTACCCGACTTTGCACCGGCGACGGCCCCATGCCGGACGCGCGGGTCTGCCCCGCTGGGTGCCCTGCGCTGGGGTGGCCACGCGGGCACCTGCTGCAGAGTCAAGAGCCAAGCGGACACCGAAGATCCTCCCAGTTGAAGGTGAAAAGTTAACGGGGATGAATTTGCTCCTTTGGGCTTAAAACGCAGCAAATATCAGCTCTGCCGGAACTCCCCAGGTGTAAACCCCAGCTCTGCGGTCCCTGCTCAGGTAGCGAAGCGGACTGATCCCAGGGCATGGCTTTAGCTAGCGCTGACCTGCAGATAGCTATGGGGGGGAATATGCCACTAGCAGCAACGTGGAGGAGAAAAAAACCCTTTGGAGCAATAGTCTGGAGTCTGGGACATAGCTGGAAGCAAGGAGGGAGGTTTTTAAATGCGGGAGGCTGCCGAATTCGTTCCCCAAGGATGATAAACCTGAAGAAGGCTTTAGGTCTCCTCTGCCATGAACGTCCGTTGCGAGAGTTTGCTCCTGGATCGTGCATGGTTTTATTAGTGGTTTCAGGACTTTAACGTTGTTCCCGGTTAAGGTGCAGAGATGGTAATTCAGATCGGGATGAGAGCAGCAAGGCTCTTAGCGCTTTTGTAGCGCACAGCACTAATTATCAGATCCGGTTATTCGGGCCATGCAAAACGATGCTTTTTCACCATGGTGTAAAGAGGATTATTAATACGTCACTGACCTGCCGTGTGCTTCTCAGAGCCGTCTCTTCCGATGGGCCTCGCGAGTCGCTCCGTCTTCCTGCCCGTCGAGCGCTCGCCGATAGCATCAAGTGGCCCAGGGCGCTTAACGCTGGTTTCCCTTCGCCTCTCCCTCCCGAGCAGCCCGCGGACACCGCGCGCGGCACCGCCTGACAAGCGGACAACAGCGGCATTAAAACGTCACCCGGACGACACCGAGGTGCACGTCATAACCTTGTGTCAAGAACGGGGAAAAAATTATCCGCGCCGACTCGCGCGACCGCCGCTGAGCGCTGCTGGAGGGCCTGGGGGTCTCCTGGGGGAAACACCGGCACTGCCAAAAATAACAGCGTCTCCTTCGGCAGCTTTCTTGAGCGTTTCTACATGGTTTTATTTATTTTTCGCTGTTGCTGCCTCTAGGATGCGGGTTGCAGCGGCGCGGGGTCGCGGCGGCTCCTCGGGGTGCGCTGTCGGAGGACAGGGAAGTCGGCGCCAGGAGCCCGGCCACCCGGAATAACCTCCGATCGCCCGCAGCCGGCTGGGAGCGGGAGCACTCCCACGCTGCCGGAGAGGAGAGGGCTCATCAGGCAACGCTGCCTCCAAAGGCAGCGGCTTTTAAAAAAAAAATCAGCGAGTGATGTGTTATAATGATAAGTAGTTAACGGGAGCCAGGCTCGAAGTGCCCCGGCGAGCTCTGGTAACGCTCCCGAATGGCACATTTCAGGGGAGGCTTTATTTGATACCAGCAGAACAACAGAGAGCTGATTGCAAAATGTGGTGGGGGTTTTTCTTTAAAGCATGCAAGACAAAATACAGGTTTTTGGCACCTTGAAATTACCCTGCGCCCATCATGACAAGAGGGGAACCATTCAGCATGGCAAAACCCGCCGCCCGCAGGGCTTTTTTGGCTGCGCCTGGGCTCGAGCAGGGAATCCCTCAAGCCCCGGCGTGGGATCCCGGCACCTTGCAAGCCCCTCGCCGCCGAACGGGGCGCAGGCACCCTGCCCTACGTCAGTTCAATTAGCTGCCTGCGATAGTGTATTAACATCCCATTGCCACTCACCCAGGCATTTCGGGAGGAGGTAGCTGCAGAGGAACCACCAACTTACAGAAGAAACCACTAATTCACTCAGTCCAAATTCCCGCGGTGGCACCAACCACAGCAACTTCCAGCCGGAGCAAAACAGCAACGCAGCGATGCAGAAGGAAAACTGCTAAAGCCAGGAGCTTCGTGTCACCCTTCCCCGCGTTTAGGAGGCCGGTTCTCCCCATGCAATACAGGATCAAGGAAAGACCTGCAAAGTATAGCCGAGGAAATGGCTCCGGACGTTTCCCACATGGCACCAGCTCAGGAGCTGCAAAACGTAGTGCTGGTCCCAGCCTTGGAGACCCCAATACACTGAGAGCATCCTGGGAGCTATTTCATCTAGAAAGCCGTTTTATTTACCCCATGGAGCAGCCAGAATAGACCCACTGGCTGGATCCCACCTCCTCCCGTATTTAAGATTTCCCGAAGAGAAGCATTTTTTTTTTTTCCCACCCTTATATTCAGACTTTCAGACAAATGTTCACCTACATTTTAGCGCTGTGAGTGATGTTGTGGCAGTTTAGTGGCAGCTTTGTCAAAAAATCTCTTTGCACTGCTGCTCTTTCGTGCAGGCTTCCCCTCCGCCCCCGCCTCCTTTGCTGCAAAGATTCACAAGGCAAAGCAATAATCAAATTTAGGTGTAACGAGAGAAGCTGTTAAAGTTTTCACAGTGGTGGAACAAGATTAGCAGCCCGGGGAGCAGGAGGAAACGCTGCGTTTACCGAGCTTCGACTGTTCTGTGGTACAAATCACATCAAGTTTTTCTCCCCGGTTTTGGGGCATATTCAGCTGCCAACGTGGTGCTGAATTTTTAAAGCAAAGTGCGGGCTGGTAGTAGAGGAGTTTTGCAAATAAAACTGCAGAAGGCAGCACTGAAAAACCAGGCAGTGCAGAAAGCAGCCGCAGCCCAGGACCGGGCATGCGACAGGGCGATCCGACATGCGTGACCAAAACACCAAGAAATCAAGTATTTTGCACTCATTTTCTCCCATCGCCTCTGCCATGAAATCATGCAGAAACGCCTTGCCAACCCTAAGCTCATGCAGAATAACATTTAAAAACCGCTTCGTTGCTGTGCAAACATGAAAACCTTCAACGCTGTGTCACTTCTGTTGTTCTTTTCTAACCAACTTATATATTATTCAAATTACACTTACTGCCATAAAATAAATTGGGTTTCTAATTCAGCTAGTTTTCAGGAAAAAGATATGCTAATTTGAATTTTTTGTTTTTTTATTAGAAAGATCTGAAAAATGCATGGCACAGTGAAAGGCATATGGGAGCTGAAATCCTGTGTCACATCTAATGTGTTTTCATCGCAGTAACCAGAAGAATTGTCTTCCCCCCCCCTCCCTTCACAGTTAATAATCTGCATCACAAGACTTTCCTAATCATTTGTTTTACTACTTTGTGTTTTGGAAGCTGGTTCAAAGTTTTGAAAACTTTTCTCCTTCCCTCAAAATACACTGAAAAGCAACCCCTTCGATGACATCTAGCCCATGTCGGAGCCAGCAGATGGCTGGAAAAATTATTTCTTAATGTTCCTATCGCAGGCTCGGGGATGCCGTTGCAGCGGGCTGTCCCGTTACTCACAGCCTCGGCGCTGCTCGGCGGTCGGCTTCCGACGGACTCCTGGCGCTCGGCAAAACGCGGCACTTTGGCTCTGCAGTGAAGCAATTCCAGCTGGATCACGTTGCCTCGCGTTCACTCCAAAGCTGCTGGCTCAAACACAGGCAGCAGCCACAGCCCAGCTCTTAAACTGCCCTAATTTCATCACAGGTGAAACCACCCTAATTTTTGCACCTGCATTCCTTTTCTTTTAGAAGAGGAATTTTCTTTTAGAGATGACTTTCACGCATGGGGTCTCCTGGTAGCACATTGGACACGTTTGCACGCAGGTTTTACCTCCAGGACGTGCGGATGTCCGGCAGCTTCCTCAGCTCCCCCGAGGACGTGGCACACGATAGGCTTTGAACACTTAAGAAGTAGTAAGAAGTCATTTCATTCCCATCTGCTCCGGTAGCTCGCGCAGCAGCAGGTCCAAGACGCAGGTGATCTTCCCTTAAATATTATTCCCATGTGGATTCCCTTCTTTAATATTCCTGCGCCTCCCTCCGCCCGTTGCTGACAAGTCTATTGGGCTGTAAAAGATATTTGGAGGCAGCAAAGACACAGCTTGGCTTTTTGGTCCTATAATACGAGAAACAATTTGTTTTACATCCTATTTTTCTTCCACATCATCGGCACAGGGTAACCCGTGGGCGATAAATGTCCACTTGCCGGACAAGAGCATCCCGTCGTTTCCAAGCCCTGCGAGCCTGCTCCCGAGAACCAGTCGGAGGGCAAAGGTTTACCACCTCCGAGGGTGACGGGTGACGCCTCGGCGGCCGTGACCCAGGTCCATCTGCGGGGCCCGGCTCAGGCTCTCCCTAGTCCCCTTTCCGGCTTCCTCGCATCCGCCTTTTTCTTTTCCTTCTCTAAAAATAAATGGCAATAAGGCTGTGAAGTATGAACCGAAAGCTTGCGCAGTTAGAACTGGGCAATCCCAGACACTGGAAATTTTAAGACGGACTTCAGAATATTTGAAGTTCAAGTTTGACTTCTTTACGCAAGGTTCTTCTGCACGAAAACCTTTGGGCGCCGTATGAACGCGCTCCCAAGTGTGATGCTGGGACCGGCCACGAAGCCCCCAGTGCATGGATGTAGAACAGGTAAAAGAGGCAGTAAAGACAGACATTTTCAAAGATGTGGAAATCAAAGGCTGGATTTTCTGACCGTTATAGCAAGTTATATAAATAATCATTTTTAACCTCATTCACTTTAACTGCGGGGCAGTCATTAGACACGCTCACAAATAGGAAAATCTACGTGTCCGACTGAAAATCAGGGCCAGAAGGAGAAAAAGTTGCACATGTCTGAATTAAAGGACAGCATAATGAAATGAGCTGCTTTATAATAGAAAGATATGATGGACTGCAGGAACAGCTGAAGCCAATAGATAGAAGGGTGTATATGAACTATTTATACTAAAAAGATTTCCATCAGGACACCTGATAATCTAAAGGCAACATTTTTTGTCCAACAGAGCCAGCAATAACCGTGCACTGTAATTCGACCATTGACAGCAAATGAAGATAGGCTTGGAGTTTATTTGGTCTGCTACATCTTTTTTATCATGAAACTGCAATTACTTCTACTCTTTGGAAAAAATTGCTGCTTTGAGTGGTTCTAGGCAAAGGGTTTCTTCCCACTAACCACTTTTAATCAGTCAAAAAAGAAATATTTTCTAAGAAGGTCTCTTCAAAATCTGGAGTTATTTTTAGTATAAATAACTTTGTTACTTTGTTCCAAACAATAAGAGAGTTCAATTTGCTCAGTTAGCTGTAAAGAAAGTGTTCCTTCCCCCTCTTTCAGACAACAAAATTCTCTGTTGCAGAAAAATAAAGACAGAAAGAAGCAGTTTCCTCCTCCCAAGCTGCACAATTCTGGAAGGCAAAAAAAGCCCTAGCAGCAAGAAACATCCAGTCTTCAGTTCTTGTAGTTTAAGGGAAAAACCCTAAGGATCAAAACTGCGGCAAAGACACAGTGGGAGGACAGAGGGGGTCTGCTATGGGGATTTCTTCAGCCAGATTGAAGAAATATCCCCTCGATTCGAGCAAAAAGAATGAATGCAAGACTCCATCCCTCTGAAAAGAGATAATCTCATAATAAATAAATAATAAAAGAATAAATAAAAGAATAATCTCATCTGACTGGTCTCATTAGACAGCTCTTCCCCCTCTGTGCTGTTCTCAGGGGCGCAAAGTTTCTTTGCGTGTCTAACCGAGACGGCTAATTGAGTTCCATTCGGTTTCCAGCAAATATTGGTTTTGGTGCTTATGCCGCTCTCCCCGGTATGCGTGTGTCCGTACAGCGTGCCAAGGCAACTAGCCCCTCTTTGCTTTAAATTGTGTCATTTCTCCATACTGTTTTCTTTCCAGATCCTTCAGTGGGTTTGGTTCTGGCTTGACTCTCAAAGCCTTTACACTACTCACAGGGAGTTTTCCTACTGATTTCAGCAGGCTTTGGATCAAGCCCATAGAGAAGAAAACACGAAGAAAGTCCAAACAGAGGCCCCAGAAGAGCTAATAAAATGCTTCGTGCCTGGGTTTGCTGCGGGGAAGGATCCGCTTCCCTGTTTATTGCTGCTTATTAAGTCATTACAAACAATTAAAGCAGCAGAGACGAGCACTGAGCTATCGTCTCGGGTTCCCCAGCCCATCTCTCTGCCCCCCGGCAGGAGCTCCACAAATCTCCCAGCGGGAATCCCGCCGCAATTGATTTCCTGCTTGTGCAACGCAACGGGAAGATGTCCTGGGTCTCCTGACGAGAAAGGAAGATGAAAAGGAAAACTCGCCCCTGCCTTTTTTCCTCCGAGCAGCGTAGCTGAGATGTCAAATTTCCCACTTCCAGGAGGCTGTTTCAGGAATGCATCTCCACGCGGCAAGCGCACAGAGAGCATTGCATGCGTGCAAAAAACGATGCTCAAAGACCAATTCCCCCTCAAGCACCATCTTCATTCATAATGGGCCTTATTAGAGCAGGCCCTGAAGAAAAATCGCAATTCACAGAATAGCTGCCTTTCCCCAGACCAGCTGATTTCCCTGCCCGTCCTGCTCGGCAGCTATTCTGCCTTCCCCGAGAGCCGCGTGCCCAGCATTGCTGCAGAGCGGGCAAACGGCTCCGCCGCGGAGCGCTGCCGCGGGAAGCAGCGACTCGAGCGCGACGTCGAACAGCCAAGATGATACGGAGCCGCTTATCGACCCATTACGGCGTCTCCCGGACTCACTCCAACGCTCAGGAAAGTTAAGAGAGCAGACCTGTTTCTCGCAGTATCATTTTCCCCCCCTATATAATGGGCAAAAATCGAGCTTGTTTTCACTTTGGAAACAAGCCCATAAACTCCTCTACAGATTTCAGTACAGCCAAACAACTAAATCTCCGCTATTCAAATGCCCCAGGGCAGGGAAAGGAGATGGCTGAGAGCAGAGACAGGAGCACCAGCCACCGGCAGCAGCTCCGTGAGACGCGTGCTGATAGAAAGCCTGAGCTTTATTTTTCCCCATCGCCGCTGAATACGAGAGCTGAAGAATAATCGCCCAGAGAAAAGCCTTGGGGACCGTCCCCAGGCGCTTTGCGTGCAGCAGCCTGTGCGCTGCCGTGACCTGCGGTCAGCCACCCGGTGCATTACACCGCCCTCAATTTCTTCTCCATCCTCTCTCTTGCTGCGGCGCTGCCGGAGGGGATCAAGCGCTGGACAACTGCTCCTACTGCAAAGCGAGGAGAAGAAAGCAGAAGGGGGTCTGCTTAGAGGAGCATGTTCCGGCCCTGCTTTTCTCCCGGCTGCTTCGCGGGGGCTGCGCGGTCCGCGGCTCGGCGCGCTCCCTTGCACCGCCTGGGCCGGGAGAGCGCGCCGGTGCCTGCTCCGAGCGAACGTGGGGCGAAAGAGCTCGGCATAAGCCTCTTCGCCGTGTCTTCCCTCGCGCCTGGAGGGAGCAACGCGCACGCTCAGCAGCCTCGCCACGGCTGATACGCCCGGCTCACCGCGGCTCGGCTGCACACCTGCAAGACGAAAAAGCTGGGCTTTGCATTTCTCCTTTCAGCAGCCTACCCCGCTGCATGGGATACAGTGCTCTGCCTCTCTCCTGCCCGTTTGCCTTTCCAAGCAGGAAAGTCCCCTGCAGGGCTGTAGAAGGATCCGGGGAGGAAGAAGCCTGCTCCGTGCACCGTGGAGGAAATCGAGTGCAAGCGCTGCCAAGTCCCACGGGGAAAACGAGGGAGGTGTGTCAGCTCCCGCAGACGCAGATCAGAAGATCTCCTCACCTTCATCCCGGCCAAGCGTTAGCAAAATTCAAAGCTGCAGAGAAACAGCACCAAACAGAGGCTGCAGCCAGCTCTACTCGCACGACAACCCCTTGCCGTTCGCCTGAGCCCACAGACAGGCAAAGGGCTTGCAGAGCTTGTATTGCCAAAGCCAAATCGCAAGGCAAGGACTTCACCACAGCCTTCCCTTAAATTAGGTTTTTTCGGAGGACAGATGTGTCATTGATTGCTAAGTAACTTGCAGAGACATGGAGCTACCTCGCAGTTATCGGGTACTCGCTGAGCAACACGAGGAGGCTGCCACTGCAGCCCGGGAGCGTTTCTGTACAGCATGTGCTCCCGCGACTCCTGACATCCGAGGCGGAGGAACGCATCACTTAGTATTTATGAGAAGAAAGCAGTTCTTATTACAAAAAAAATCAACCTCCTGGCAAGGAGCCGCCGTCAGAGTTTGCAGAGCTCGGTGGAAACGGGCCATTTGCAAGAAAATCATTTTCGGCCGCCTTCAAGTGAAATTGAAAAGCAGGTAGAAGCGGAGGGATCTCCTGGAGTCCAAGTGTGCTGCTTATTGCCAAAATGACACTCTGATATTACTTCCAGTCACTAGCATTACAAGTGGAAAGACTTATATGGCCATAACTAAGCTCTCCACCACAAAATACCTTCTGCTGCTTTGTCAGCTCTCGCCTGAAATTACTCACCTGCTAGGAGGCCTCTCATGGCCCGGTGAGTTTTATGCTTCAGAAATTATCCCCAGTAGAAAATGTAGAGGGACTCTCCTCCCCGATTTTTTTTCCTTTTTTGCTGCTTTGCCTCCGCAAGCATCTGCGATTCCCCCTCTACGGTGGGGCTGCCGGCAATCAGAGCTGCATCAACAGCCTTTCCGACGGGACCCGATTCTTCTCTGCACACTGAAATCACCAGGCAGAGACCCAGCAGCTCCAAGAGCCTTTCCCCCGGGAATTTGGTTCTTTGCGGTTTGCTCTGGGGCAAACCTGAGGTTTGGGGTTGGGAGCAGATTTTCAAGGGAGCAGAATGAGGTCCTGAAGACCCACATTCAGTGCTTTTGGGGTTATTTCTGGTGCACGTACTGGATCCATCCCTCCTCCTACTTGCTCAGAGCCAAATGTTCCTCTTGCACCCATGACCACAGGATGCAGGTGAGCAGATACCACCAGTCCGAAACCGCAGTTTGCAGCAACTCCTTCCCTTCTCCTCGTATTTTTTTGCTCGGTATTTCACAACACTCCATTTCCTACCGAAGTTCACCTTCCTGATCGAGCATTCGTTTGCTCCGTCACGCTGACACTTCCAACAAGGATCATGCTCTTCAGACTGAATTTTCATTAGCAGCTCTTTGGCCACATGAATTATGATGACCTATTTAAATAGGTCAGGCAGGCGTGAATTGCAAAAACGAGCTGTAATTAATGATTTAGTCAAAAGCCGTACAGTTGAGCTTGGCTAATCTCAGACCTGGCCTCCTCCTTTTCCCTTTCTTCCTTAGGATAATCAACACTAAGTAATCAGATCCGTGTAATCAGCTATCTTGGCTGGCATGAAGAGCGTGTGGAGAAAGGTGCGGGCTCTGTGTAATCGCCCTGGAATACATTGTGCTGGAGGACAGATTTCATGGGGTTTTTTTTTGTTTTTTTTTTTAAACAATGAACTTTGTACAATATATTAAAACATTTTTCTAAAACATGATATTAAGGTGAAGATGAGTCATTTCACTGTCATAACACAGACGGGGGGGGGGGGATTGGAGTGAACAAAGCTGCAAATTCACTCGGCAATTTGCACTCCGTAACCCTCTGACGATTAGGCTTTTAGGCCAGACGAGCTGTGCCACTTAAGCAGACTAGGTGACACATTTAGCTGTTGCTTAGCTATCGGAATACGTTGCGCAGAGCCTGCTCTCTGGCAAGCATCGCCGAAGAGTTTTGTGCTGTTTTTCAGTGGCTGCATTAACTCTACTCCAACAAATTGCAAAGCCGCGCTGTGGAGCTTTCAAAGGGAGGCTAGTGGTGACAGAAGGGGCAACTTTTAAAGAAGCGACATCTAAAACATTAAAAAAAAGTCTGAAAAATTGGGCTCCTTTCATTCAAAAGTAGTGCAAGGACACCAAGGGTTATTAACAATCGCATAACAACCAGCTTAATAGCAACTAAATAACACGTAGCTCATGCGTGGGGTCCTGGTGTGCTGCAGTAAAGGACCCCTACGATGACACCCCAGGGGGCTGGCAGCACCCCCCCCCCCGAAAGCGGTGAACTGGGAGAAGGGCAACAGATCTGTGCTGCCCTTCCCTGCCACAATGCATTACCATTTCTGTTCCACCCTACCCTCAGCCCGTCAATTAGGGCAATCAACATCCTTTTATTTCCCCTTTACTCCTATCCCTTTTTATCTAGGATCGCTCCTTCTTATGTCCTGCTTGTTGCTTCTGACCTCAAACAACTGCGCTGGAGAATCCCCTGGGCCATACATATCTACTAAAGGGGACCAGCAGGAAAACATAAGCTTGTTAATATTTTAGTGGTCATTGATAGGTTCAAGGGTTAACAGCATCCCAAGCCAGTTGAAAAACCAAGCCGTTAACTGCAGCCTGCAGTACCATGGCACAGGCAGCACAAGGCAGTATCAGACATGGTGCTTTTTTCTTATAGTCGCAGCTCCCATAGTCAGGTTGCCCCAAAGCCCTGACTCACGCGGGCTGATGGCAGAAAGCTGAGCAAACCAACAGTGGCAGCTCAAAGCTCAAACGTTGTGGTCAGCGTTAGAGGGGGTGACTGGCCCCTTCTGGAAACATCTGCCTCCTGGAGGGCTCTGGTCTAAATAGACTCAACCAGCTCAGGGCAGAAAAAAAATGAAGGACAGGCTCTCTGCTGGCCCATTCCTGTCCCCAAGAGTCCTGGGGAAAACCAGGGAGAAATGCAAGAGAGTAAAAACATCTTGGGATGGAAACCTGTTTTAATTTCTCTGGAAGAAGGTAATTTGAAGCCAGACTAAGGAAAAAAGTAAGGTATTTAAAGACTACCTGCATGTATCCTGCCTGCACTCTCTAAATCCTCCTGCATATTTTTGCATTGCAGCAGATTGGCACCGTGTCGTTTTTTTGTGAGGCCTCAGGTACTTACAGAGCTGCTCCAACCACCCCGCTTTCAGCAGGAGCGAGAACTTCTGCAGCAACAGAGCTCCACTCCAGGAGCCGGGCAGCTCCTGCAATGCCGCAACTTGCTCCAGGCTGGCTGGAGCGCGTCTCCGGGAACGTCCCCAGGCCAGCGAGCAGGAGAGCTGGCCCAGTGCCTCAGGGCCACCCTGCCGAGGAGCCAGTGCCCGGCCAGGGCTGCAGCGAACGAGCTCCAAGGCGTTACAGCGGCTGCTGACACAGGAGGCAGCTCCAGCCACCCACCCCATCCCCATGAGACATCTTCTGTCCCCATCGCCGCTGGACTCACGCAGCGTTTATCTTTGCTGCTCCTCAGCGGAGGAGGCGAAGGGGCAGTTATTGATATATTCCTTGCCTGACATAAATTGGGATGTTTCTAAGTGAATAAGACTCATGACTCTGGTTTTCTTTAAAGTGCCTCCATTACCACCCTATCCAGTGAAGGATAAGCCTGCTCCATCCCCATCACCCAGGAAAATAGTCGCCCCTATCTATTTACAGACTGTTTGACATAATCAGTTCTAGATATTAACCTGCGGGTGCTACGACACCTTTTGAAAAGCACCGAACACCTCGTACACATAAATCACCCTTATACCAGCAACTGCAAGACAGTTATCAGAGAACATTTTGTTTTGGCAAGCAGGGAGTATTGATTGCATATTTGTGTCCTCGAGACGAACCTGACTCTTCGGCAGCTGTCGGAGCCAAACCCCCCCCCAGGATTGTCTCCCCTGCTAATCTGTCAGAGGACATTTTGGTGAAACTGATAAGACTCCAAACTGGTCCCAGGTCTTCTCTGGCCTGGTTTCCAGGTCTCTGAACCCGAAAGCCTCACCCTCCGCCTCCCTGCACAGGTCCCTCGCTGCGGGCCTGAAACACTGCAGAGCGCCCACACTGCTTTGCTTGCGCCCTTGATATGGAAATAATCCTATCATCCGAAAATGCAATTAAAATGCAGACATTTCCCAGTGCTCTCCAAAAGCAAGCAGGGTGAAGAAAGCTTCTTGCCCACTGCCCCTCGTTTGGTGGGGTCTGCTTCTGCTGGAGCTCAGCCCTGAAGCCCCTCTGAGGACTCCCAGGAGCACGGCTCTCCATACCTGCCCGCTCCGAAGTGATGGATAGCCTTCGTCTGGAGTCAGCAGCACATCAGCTTTATGGAGGTAATAAAGCACCATTGATTCGGCGTCGCAGGGGATTCTCCCTCCCTAAAACACTGCCTTTACTTTCCGTTCACATAGCTGGCTCGAGCCGTGCAGCATGAGCAGGGGTTTCGAGAGGCAAATCCTGCCTCCATCGCACGGATTTGCCAGGGATAAAACTTTGTCCCCTTGTACTGTGTTGATGGTGGAGCTGCCTGCGAAAGAGCAAGTCTGAAGAGCTCGGAAGGAAAACACAGCTTGCGCGCTTCGTGACAGCAGCTTGAGACTCTCGTACTTGATCTCCAGGAGCTTCAGGGCACTGTAATGTTTGCGATCAAGTGGAAGGGATGCTCAGACACAGAAGCAGGATGCAAACGCTCTCCCGTTTCACCTAACGCCAACGTGCACAGGGGACAAGGCCTGCCTCTGCTGCACTCAGCCACCAGCCCCGGCCAGGTCCAGAGCCAGCAGAAGGGAGAGGTCTTCTCTGGGGATGCAGCTGCTCCTACCACCCTGCCATGTCACGGCTGAAATTAGATCTGTTTGCAATTGCTCTCCCAGAACTGAGTGAACGTTACTGCAAATCCTTATTGAAACCGTGCAGGGAGCCGAGCTCAGAGAAAGCAGGGGCAGCGCCTGTTTCTTGGGGGTATAAAGGAAGCAAAAGCCCCTCTACCCACACCAGACGGTAAGAGGAAATCGCTAGTCGCGATCTCACTCCTGAGCAGCTTGTTGTAATCAAATGCATTCGAACCAAGGCATGCGGGAGACTGGGCCCACTGAAGGAGCAAACGAACGCAGCACGCAGAGGTGGAGGGTCCGGGGCTGCAGCCTGGTCCCCCACGCTGCCAGCGGGACCCACAGCAGCCCAGCCGCCCACCACGGCTCCCCCCATCTCCAAACTCCACGTCCGCTTGTGAGCATGTCCCGAAACAAGCAGCACCAGGGAGAGATGTGCTGGGACATACAGCTACTGTCCAAGGCAGCATCAAAGCCATTTCCAAGATCCTACAGCTTGGGAGAGCGAAAGGATAGCTTTTAAACTCTCCCGGAGACCTAGCAGAAGTACTTTAGGTTGAAAAATGGCAGGCTAAGATGGAAGGGTTTGCAGTGTAAACACTTTTAGACCCTTTTGCCTCAGGGAATAGTTACTGGTAGTGATATCTCAGCCTTTCAATAGCGATGGGCAATACTCCTGTCCTCACACCTCTCCGTATCACCTTACAGCACAGTTTGCACCAAAAAAAAAAAAAAATCCCAAACCTTTTCCATCCCTGGTTCTGCATGCAAGGGACACCCTGAGCACCCACTTTGAAAACGACTGCTTTAAAGCCAACAGCCCGACACACACAGAAGCCCTGTGGCATGAATTTAGCTTTGAAACGTTTGTTCGGACTGCCGGCCTCCTCTGGGGAACGGATTTGGTTAGAAGCGCATCGCCACCCCACCCAGCAGGAACAGACTCTCCTCACTCTCTAAAACTCCCAGGCTTATTAAGGTTCAGGTGCCTGTTGCAAAGGGCACGGTGCCCTCCCACGTGCTGCCAGGCAAAGCCACCTCTTCGCTTCCCTCCCGCTTCCAGTGCCAGCTAGTTGGGCTCCCTCCGGTCTTCAGCCAGACGGGATATTTCTCAGAGGGCTGGAGGAGAAGCAATAAACCTAACGAAGCACCAGGCGATGCTTCCTAATTTGTGCATGGGGCATCACAAGGAAGATCTCCCTTCTCAGGCCCAAATCAAGGTTGGACTCCAAGGACGGGGATTAGGCTCATGGAGCAGCCGAGAAAGCAAAACAGATCTGCTCTTCCAGTGGGGGCTTCCAACCAAATTTGTCCCTAGGACCCTCCCAAGCAGCCCCACAGCACGGGTACGTTCAGCCGGATGGGTGGCATTTCCACCAGGACAGTCCCACCTGCCATCGGTCACACCCGCAGTAGTGCGGGATGTCTTACCCGCACCAGCCTACACACGCTGAATTATGACCCCGGCAAGTCCAAAACCCTCATGTTCTTCTGCATATTTTTCCCCAGAGAACATCTCCGAGGACAGTAAACTTAATGTTGCATTCTCCTGAAATTTTCTATCTTCCGGTATTTCTTTCTCTTTGTCCAAGACAACGCTGATTCCTGAAAACTTCCTTCCCACTAAGGAGTTTATCATCACAACCCATTTTCCTGTACAGCTACTCACAAACTGTGCCAGCTTTCCCAGAACAGGTGAGAAGAGCGCTCTTGGGGTCCTTCATCTGAAAACATCATCCAATTCATTATCGTTCCCACGGATCTTCTTGGACCCCCTCCAATTTCTGTTTAATTTTGTTTAGGCCAAATGGCTGCTCAGTTTTCTGTTGAGATACAGAAAATACCTGCAAGAATTGTATACTGAGTGTGTTAAAAAAAACAAAAAAATCCCTGTCTGCTGAAAAGTCAATTATACCAATGGCCTGAAGGAGTTACCTCCCTGTGCGCAGTGGAGTGCTTTATTCCCACTCAGTTCCTGGAGCACACTAATCTTGCCAGAAAAGGGTAAACATCCTCAGAAGAGCAGCAAAGTCAAACACAGCTTGTAGCTACATGGCTCGTAAGCGAGGGGACCTGCTTAGTTAAGAAACGACGCCACCGCTGCCACAGACACGCTGCCTCACACCAAGGCATAGTGCAGGTGGATACTTGCATTTTTTTTCTCTCTGGGTATTAAAACAAAGGTCGGAGAACCGGTAGCTGCATGCTACATTTAAGAGACTAAAAGAGAATCAAGACCCTTGATTTGCTTTCTTTTTTTCCTCTTTTTTCAGGCACGCGAAGGTAAAGTGCTCTATATCACTGCTGGTTTTGTTTGATTTGGGGTGTTTTCTGCTGGGCTCCACTCCTGAGACTCCTGTGTCTGGTGATGCAGCACCTGACGGCTTTAGCTGCATTTCCAAGCCTGGACCAGAGACCCAGCTTGGGAAAAATCAGCTCCCCCAGAGCAGCTGAAGCCAGTGCAGAGCTGGCAAGGTACGTCTCTTTATTTGCGCCTTTCCAGATCTGTAACGTGTGCCCTCCTCTCACTCCCTCCCCACACACGCTTGTGCATCTTCCCCTGTTAAAAACAGCCAATATTCCCTAGCGAAACATATTTTAACCCCCCCTTCCCACCATCTCACCCATCCCGCATTCGGGCAGGCTCAGCCTGACAGCCCTGGGTGCTGCCCGTGCCGTTCAGCATCTCCCTCCTTCCTGCAGGGAGCAGCCCGGAGCCTCAGCCGCTCGCCAGCGTCTGGGTTATTCACTGTTTGAACAGCCCAGCGTAGCGAGAACAACTCTTCTTCCCTCCCTGGTGTGAACAAACGTTAATTGCTCCGATGCGCAAAGCGCACACAGAGCCACCATGGTGATACGACTGCAAGGACTGGTAACGTCAGCGTCTCCGAGACCCTCCTCCAGCCGGGATCGGAGCGGAGCCTCGGCAGTGCACAGCAGCAGGTGCCGGCGGACGCAGCCGAGCCGTCGCTCAGCCAGGTAAGAGCAGCTTCAGCCCCCCCCCGACTCCTGACTCCTTCGTTGTTGCTGTGTGACAGCAAAATGCAAGAAGGGAGACACTTTTCCTTGCAGAGCCTGGGGACCAGTTGCTGACTTTGATCTTCGCAGGGGGTTGGTTGCTTGCTTGCTTCCCTGCAGAGGAATTCTTGCAAGTGTGGGACAGGCACGAGCAACGGACGTGGCAACTGCTAGAAAGATGTAAACGGATGGGATAATTCTTGCTGTGATTCTAAAGCGGACTTGCTTTCAGGGCACTTTTTTCCTCTGCTGGATGATCCTGAACTCTTGCGATCGTAGGTTTCTACATCCAAGTTTTGTGCACTGCCACAATCTGCCGTGGGGATGGTCTTCATATTGACTGAGATCATAATTTACCTTTGGTTAAAAACTTACTTTAATTGTGGGTTAAGCCTCTTTAATTTTATTTACATATTTAAATATTCCTTGAACTCCATTGCTTTTTCTTTCTTTTTTTTCTCTACTTCTTTTGCTAGGGGAACCTGGGAGCGGGGTGCAGCTGCGTCAGAAACTTCCACTGCATTGTCTGGGAAATCTTGGTTGATGAAGTGTCTGAGGTCCCCTGACCCAAAGAAATGCACTAATTAAATACTGCGATGCTTCTGCTCTGACATGGAAAAGCAAGTGTTGTGCAAGTGAAACAGCAGACTTCCCTAAAGACCGCTGAGGGCTGAAAATAGTCTGCCAGGTGCAAAGCTTCCCTCTCCTTCGCTCTGCTCCTGCCAGCCCCGACAAGGATTCTTGCTCCAGCCGGTCGAACAGGAGCCACTTGACTTCCCTAGCAGAGAACGGCCGCAGCTCAGGGGATGCTCTGAGAGAGAAGAGTGCCTCTGCTCATACGGGGAGATATAACCCTCTTACTTGCTTTGCTCATGGAGCCTTATGTTATCATCCCTTTTTTCTGCTCATTTGAAAATGTAACTTTTGCAAAGGTGGGGCACAGGAGAGGTAAGTTAGATGGTCCATACTGCCTCAGGACCCACTCTCTGAAAACAACCCATTTCTAAATGAGAGCACAGCTCCTTATCAGCACAGACAAAAGGCTCCATCCCGGGCTAAAGAGGCTCTTGGTGACACCTGAAAGTAGCCTGTGATCAGCAGGAGCAGGCATGGGAAACGGCTCCCTGTGGTATGATGGGAACAGCACCTGTAGCAATGCAGGCAACAGTTGCTACCTGGACAGCAGCATGAAGTTCAACTTCACCTTCCAAGAGCAGGCACCTGATTTCTATGTTGTCCTCCCTGTGATTTACTCTGTGATCTGCGCAGTTGGGCTCACAGGCAATACCGCTGTCATCTATGTGATCCTCAAGGCCCCCAAGATGAAGACTGTGACAAACATGTTCATCCTGAACCTTGCCATAGCTGATGATTTGTTCACACTTGTTTTGCCCATTAATATTGCTGAACACCTCCTTCACTACTGGCCCTTTGGAGAAGTCCTCTGCAAGGTCATCTTGTCCATAGACCACTACAATATCTTCTCCAGCATTTATTTCCTAACAGTGATGAGCATAGACAGGTATCTGGTAGTACTGGCTACAGTCAGGTCCAAGAGGATGCCTCATCGCACATACCGAGCAGCCAGGATTGTCAGTTTGTGCATCTGGGTCCTAGTCACCATCATAGTTCTCCCTTTCATCATCTTTGCCAATGTCTACATAGATGACCTGGAGATCAAGAGTTGTGGTCTAAATTTCCCCAAGCCTGAAAGGTTTTGGTTCAAAGCCAGCAGGATCTATACCCTCATCCTTGGCTTTGCCATTCCAGTATCCACCATCTGCATCCTCTATACCATGATGCTCTACAAGCTAAGGAACATGCATTTGAACTCTAATGCTAAAGCCCTGGACAAAGCCAAGAAGAAAGTCACTATCATGGTCTTCATCGTCCTGGCTGTCTGCCTCTTCTGTTGGACCCCCTTCCACTTGGCCACCATTGTGGCTTTGACCACTGACTTACCCCAGACCTCCATGGTCATTGGTATATCCTACTTCATTACAAGTCTAAGCTATGCCAATTCATGCCTGAATCCTTTCTTGTATGCTTTCCTCGATGACAGCTTTCGAAAAAGTTTCCGAAAGATGCTGGAATGCAGAACTTCGTAAAACAGCCGGTTGGGGCTCGCAGATCCTTCCCCCCCATAGCTTTTCAGGGGCAACTTTGTAAACTTTTGAGGGGATGGCTGATGAATGCACAAGTGCTCTCCTTTCTCTTTGATTTACGTGTAATGTATGTGCATGTTTTATTTTTATTGTTATCATTCACATGGTTTGTACTGTTTACTTCCAAATCTTGCATTTTCCTCCTCTGTATTCCCCAGTTTCTCAAAGTTGCATCTTTTTATTCTTGTTTTTGTCACACCTTGAAGCATTAAAGGCAGAAAGCTACCTTTTCAAAGGTGTACTTCTACTACAAAATAGTCCTTTATTGCCATCTGCTGTACAGTACAGAAAAGCTGAGTTTCTTCCCATATATTACTATTGAAAAATACCAGCGTTTGGAGATTGATGTAGTCTTCAGTTCTTAATAGATTTATTTGGAGGATTATTTCATGGAGCAGAGTTAACTATCACTCATCATAATGTGTTAAGAAAATGGACATAGGAAATGGAAGATAAATAAGTATTTGGAAGAAAAAAACTAAGCATTTCCATGTCCGTGTACGTGCACATGTGTGTTTTGGTTGTATTTTTGATTTTGAGGGATGTCTAGCTCCTCTCAAATTCCTTGTTTCCTGAGCTGTTAACACAAATTAAAATTTAAACCAAAATCAAAACCTGTATCTCAAAAACAGTGTTGAACAACAAATACTACAGCAACTGTGGGAATTTTTTTGCATTAGTAACAATTTTTAACAACATCATTTCTGTTAAATGTCAAAAATATATTTATTTAAGAGTGTTTGATGAAATAAAGCTCATGGAAAAAGAGTGTGCTCCTCCTTTCACTGAAGGAAGCTGTTATACTAGTTATCGCACATCATTGCCTTCTCTGTTACATTTTACCTACTGCAAAATAGGATATTGCCAATATATAACACAATTAGGGTGTTGTAAGCCACAAGAAAAGCACTAAAAAGCCTTGCAGATAAAGGGTCTCATTTAACAGCAAAGTTAAGTACTTGAACATAACTGGGCCTGAGAGGAAGAGAATCTGGAGACCAGAAACAGCATATTGAAAACCGCAGGAACTACCAGCAGCATGTTGGAACGCCACCCTGCAAAGGGCCCATCCGTGAGCAATGCCCAGAGAGCTGAAGTTAAGAGCACAGCTTATCAGCAGTGGGGCCATCCTCCAGCAACGCAGGGTTGGTGGGGCGCTTTCCCGAACATCAGCTGCAACCTGGGTCGCTTCACCCCGCCTGTGCCCAGGGCTGTAATGAGAACATCTCTTCCTCACTGCTAGATGGTGGGATGAGAATGAAACATCTTCCCAGCTTTCACAGCTGGGACAAAATCTCCCCACCACCATCCACCTACAGAGATGAACGGGGCCCATTGCCACGTTCAGTCCTAGCGCCGCATTCCCAGAAGGTCAATCCTCGCAGGGAGGAAGGGGTGAGGAAGGGATGATGAATGCACTCTTTAAAGGTCTTTCTCTTCTTGCTCTGAGCAAGATGTGCTTTATCCCAGGTATGTCTATACACATAACATTTTACACTTGCCCCAAAATGCCCCATAACCAGCTATGCTCTCAGACCGACTCCCTGGTTTATGCATGAGCTTTCTGCATGTGTAAGACCAATTCATAACACTCACACATAGCTACAGCATCTCCCTGGCTTCCTGGGGCCAGCAAGGAGACTGGCAGTAGCACAATGATACAACAAGATCTGGAGCAGTGGTGTCACTGAACCAGTCCGAGCATACTGGGTTCAGTGCCAATGGACAAGGCCCACATCCATCCCTTTGCACAGAGCCTAAACCCGTTCTGCCACTGGAGTGAACTCCATCTAACCGCTGTTTCCACAGCCACCCTGCAAAATCGCAGCCTGGCCTCACCCCCAGAGCAGTGCCACAGCACTTGGCCAAGAAGGGAAGGTTCCTGCAACATCCTGAGGTCTTGGGATACTCAAGGTTAACACCAACCTATTAATGCTGATCTACCACAGCCAGGAATAGCACGTGTCACAGCTCTGTTTTTCTGGCTCCATATTAGCCACCAAAACACCTTGTTAAATGTGGATGATCATTTTTGTCCAAATGATGCCAAAGATTAACCTTGCCACACACGCGCACACACACACACACACACACACACACACACGCCACCTCCCTAAAGAATTAACTGATACCAGCCCTCATCCTAGAGCATCAGACCCAGCAGAGCAAAACAACAAGTGAGCCAGAAGCCAAGGGTGACCACACCATGGGGCACAGGTCCACAGGGTCCAAGCACAGGAGGCAGAAACAGGGCTGGTAACAGGGCCCATCAGCAGCACCAGACACAACAGGTCATTAACCAGGTCCCAGGTTCACTCAGGAACAAAAGAAGATAGGGCCAGACACAGGACTGGACACAGGCTGTGTCCCTCACCGACCTTCACATGGAGGGAGGGAAGTGCCAGCAGCAGATAGGGGAGTGCAGAGCTCTTGTGTGGCCACACAACCTCAGGCCCAAGCAAGGCTGGAGCAGATGTGCCAGCCTGTGCCAGGCAGGGACATCATGGGTAGCCACATCTTTAGCACGGTTGCCATCTGGTGGCAAAGGACTCCCCAGTTCCCAGATGAAAAAAGCTCTTTTGAGTGAAGAAAGCTGGCTGCAAATGAAGCCACCCCATACACAGACTGTCTTGCTAGCTACAATGCCGCTATTCATTGGTGTTAGGTCTGTAGGAAAGGTAATATATTTTATTAGGCAGAAAATCAAAGTACCTTTCGAGTGCAAGCCACCCTCTTTCAGACCCGATGATGCCATTGATGGAGTTTTTCCCCTTTGGATCAAATGTCATGATTGCTTCAGATTGTGTTTGTCATTTCGCTATAACTAATGCATTAACGTGCTGCATGTGGGGGGGGGTGATGCACGGGACACTGCAGGAACCCGTGGCCATCGTCTCAAACACTCACAGAGTTGCTGAGGTTGGGAGGCAGCTCTGGAGATCGTCTAGTCCAACCCCTCTGCTCAAGCAGGGTCAGCTGCAGCAGCTTGCCCACGACCAGCTCTAGTCGGGTTTCATTTATCTCCAAGGATGGAGACTCCAGGACCTCCAGGCAACCTGTTCTAGTGTTCAATCACCATTACAGTAAAAATGTTTTTTCATATGTTTAAATGGAATTTAATTCAGTCTGTGCCCATTGCCTCTCGTCCAGTCACTGGTCATCTCTGAGAAGAGTCTGGCTCCATCTTCTTTACTCCCTTCCATCTGATTTTTATACACATTGATAAGATATCCTTCCCCAGGCAAAACCACCCCGGCTGTCTCAGCCTCTCCTCGTACAACAAGATCCTGCTGGGTCTGTGCTTGCCTGAGCACTGTCCGGATCCAGTCCCCCACCAGCGCATCGAGCCCGCCTGCGCTGCCCCAGCCGCAGCGGCCGCCGCTCCCGACGCGCTGTGCTTCGGCGCGGCTACGCTAAGCGGCACTCTCTCCTTGCCGCTCGCGGGCGGCATCGCCAGCGTCTCCCAGCAGTGCCGCTACGCCTCGCGGGCGAGGTGAGACGGCATTTCTGCGAGGAAGCCTGCAACCCCCCCGCTGCACGCTCCCATCGGAGGGGCCGCTGATCACGGAGCCCAAACAGACTACCGCTGTTGTCTCTAGGAGAGCAGAAATAACTTTTGGGGAGATATCGGCCCACGCTTTGCACAAGTTCACTCCAAGGAAAACCTGTTCTTTCACTTGAATTTCAGCAGGCTGTTGCAGCTGGTTTGCTGCGGATCACCCCAGGCCCACATTAGCCGCATCCTGAACACGGAGGAAGAGGGGAAACAAATCCCCTTAACAATTCGCCTAATAAATTCCCTGCTATTGCTCTTGTAAACCAGCCATGCTTTCCAGGGTTTCTGGAGGCTGAACCAGTGACCTGCACGGCTCCTGTCCTAACCCCCTACCAAGCTGGCCAGGCATTGACCCGGGAAGCCAGCTCAGCCCCAGAGCAGAACTGGGTGAACTTCCCTCCTGGATGGTCCAGGGACATCTTAATGAGTGCAAAGGTGCTGGGTAACCTTGGCGCTCCCTGGTTACCGCAGCAGCTAAACGTTATAGGACTTGCTTCTCGCTGAAGCAGCACCGAGGAAGGCAGCAGGCTCTTGTCTGCCCTTCCTCTCCAGGAGTTTCTTTTTCTTCCTCTTTTTTTTTTTTCCCCCCTCCCTTTTCTCCCTCAGACTGGAGCCATGAGGACAAACAGTCCTGGAGGACTGTGTTTCATCATACTTTGGGGAAGAGAGAAAAAGCTGTTTTCTGCCTCAGAAACTTGAATTAGGGCTCATATAGGGTTCGTATTCCCACCACCGGCTCTAAATGCAGGCCTCTGAGATAAGAAGCGGGGATCGGAAATTACTATTGCTTTTTAAGTCTTTATACAGCAGCAAGGAATAATGACTGCATCAATCAATTGTCCTTGTCTGAGTTAGTCTGCGGCTTGTTCCCACGCAAAGTCATAATCCCCTGTTACTTACGCTGTCTCACGCTGTCTCCTACTGTCGATCACGATTTTGGGTGAGAAAAGAAATAATACAACACTGAGGCCCAAAGGCCTAGTTTTCAGAAGTATCTTCAGATGCAAAAAAAACCCTGAAAATAGAGATTTAAAATGGATGAGTGAAAACTTGAAATATTGCAGATGTGAAGCAGAAGGGTGTCTAGAAGATATTGTTAAAAAACAATCTAAAAGACATACTTTGCCCCCCTTTTCCACAGCGCACGCCTCGTCACCTGTGGGATGCTGGGAGCCCCTGGGTGCCATCTCGACTGGGGAGGGATGGTGTTAATGTGCCACCAGCCCCAACACTCCCCCACCAACCCAAGGCAACACGCCGTGGTGATCCTCCTCCATTTACTGTCAGTTCTGGGCAACGTGAGCTGGGTTTGATGCCTTCAGGGGGCCTCAGCACCTCAGGGTTTAGCTTTTCCGCCGGCCTTTGAAGAGAAGGGGAATTGTCAACCTGGGGTCTCTTTCATCCGGCAAGTCAGGAGGCCATTTCGGGACCCTCTTTGATCCACGGGGAGACAGCACTGGTGGCTCCTTGTCCCAGGCCCTGGGCAGCCTGAGTTGAGTCTTGCCGCATCCATGACGATGCTGCAGTCCCAGCTCTGCCCAGAGCAGGGCAGGAGCTTGGGGTGATAAACCCATGGAGTCAGGGCAGCTGGAAGAGCTCCACACATGCCTTTATCACAAGGTGAGATGACACAGAAATCCTTCAAAAGAAAGCTTTCCAAAGAAAACCCACTTGGAAAGCCGAATGTCATGTTGCCCCATTTCTCTTCCCCCATCTCTTCCGTTCTGGAAGGGAGGAAGAGGAGTTAATTTAAAGCCAGATGACAAGTATAAGGACAGTAAATATTGCTAAGAATTTCTCACTGGCATTTGCTTTTGGTAAATAAAGATGCAGAGGGAAAGATCAAAGCTGGCTGAATAGCTTTTAATTACCAGCCTCAATTGCTCTATTTTCTACCAGAAAAGTATTACAATTATCTAACAAAGCTCTTCAAGTGGAATTAGACACTAGCCTGAAGCTTCAAGGGCTGTTTAGTGGCTATTTTCCCTTTTAAAAAAAAATATTTGATGTCTAGATAAAAAACAAGCACTTCTGTAAGTGCCTAAGGCCAAATTCAGTGCTCACTACGTAAACGGAAAGAGGCTGCAAAGCTTTCTCCAGAAGGAGATAAGCAGCCTTGGTCCCAACTGCAGCTGATCACGGCTCTGCTAAATCGCTCCCTGGCAATGCCCCTTCGCTGGGGCCTTGTGTGCTGGTGCCCAGCCACCCTGGTGGAAAGCTTTATCTTAGCTGAGAGGCAAACGTTGCTTTGCGTTAACCTCCAATTGCTTATTTCACTGCCAGCAGACACAGGCAACAGGGATTCCCAAAGCCGAGACTGGGACATCCCATCCAGGAACCACGGAAGCGGCAGAGGAACAAGCCACAGCCCTTGATGAGGACGAGCTGGGTTGTCAGGCCTCCCCTGATGGAGACACGTGCATTATTTTCATTCATTGCTTTTTCAGGTGTTTCTGACCTTCTCCAGGGCTGCTGGTGGCCCCCTCAACCCCAGGTGCCGTTTCTTCTCCCTTCCATCGGTGAGGGGGAAGGAGCTGTCGCCTGGCCGGGGTCCCCTCACCCACCTCTGCTCCACTGGGTCAGAGAGATGCTTCCTGCAAGCAACAGAGCATGAAGAGGGGAAAGAGAGGGGAAAACAAACTATTTTGGGGGAGTAAGACATTTGACAACCAGGCCCTTTCTCTCTGGGTCTTCCACCTGTCTCTCTCATCTCCCTCTGCTCTGCCTCTTTCCGTGCACAGCTGATGTCTGAAGGCCAAGACACCTCAGGAGATCCCAAGGCCCAAAACATCCACTGGAGAACACTCAGTAAGGCAGATGAATAAGGAAAGCAGAGAAATAAGGATTCAGTTTCACAAACTTAACCCTCAAATGAGATCAGCAGCTGATAATGAATAAAGGCGGATTTCAGTGCGATGAAAAACATCCCATGAGACTCAGCCCACTGCTGCTTTGTATTGATGCAAATAACACGGGTGTAATTACATTTCTCCTCTTAGCAGCCGTGCCGTGGGCCGCTCTCAGACCACACTGCTGGCAGAGCTCTCTCCTCGCTCCTTCCCACCCGAACGGGAGCCGGGGAGATGAGATCGGTAGCCACCGTTTCGCTGTGGAGGTGGCTGGAGGGGACAGGGCAGAGCCTGGCGGATCTGCAGGCAACCTTCAAGTGGAGTCACCGCATGGAGAACATCCCCACCAACCTGGGTCGCCAAGCACATGGGGCTGTGGCACAAGAAGAATCTGTGCTGGCCCTAAATTACCCACTTTTTTGCTTCTTGTAGGCAACGAGGGCTCAGTTTGGAGCCAAATAACGATCCAGTCATCACCATACGCCAACTTAGCTGATAGCTACCTGGCAGAAGGGCTTGGCTACCTTGCTAATACATACTAATCAGAAGACAAGAGGTAGTTTTCCAACTGGGCATGTTCAAGCTCTACCCTCGTTCAGATGTCAAAGCAAACTGTGGGGAAAGTGTCACCGAGAGGATTTCCATACCCACCTCCATGCCGTCCACAGGAATGCGGGGAGCGAGGATAAACAGCATCACCGGAGGTCGGGCTCATTTTCTGCTCTTTTACACTTAATCCCTGGAGGCAAGTGATTATCTCCAGGAATTTTCTCCTTGGTTAAGCAAAGCAAAAACAGTGGAGCGCTGAGATTAGGGAAAGTCCAAAATGTGTGAACAAATGACCTGAGCGCATGGAGAAGTTGCTATTAATGCCTAACGTTGAACAAACATTAAATAGCCAAATCACAACACAGGATTCATTTCACACTGAGGAAAGCAAGCTGAAAAGCCATTAATCTTGATTATATATTGTCTACATAGCTCGTGTTTATGTTCCCCATCACTGAGTAAATCAGCATGGCCTGGTCTTTTGACAGCACTCGCTGCACTGGCAGACTGAAAACACACAAAAATCAGTGCTTATGAAATGGAGAGAGCTGGTTCAAACTTTGTCTGTTCTCCTCCCTGTTGCCGACAGAAAGGTGATCTGACGTAATCAAAAACCAGACTGTGGGAACATGCTGATTCGGCCAGCGGTTTCTGTGGCCAAATCAAGTTTCCTGCTCAGTTTCTTGCAAATTCGTCCTCCTCTTTAGCTACTCTAAAAACCTGCTGTTTTGCAGGGCTGGTGCAGCTCAGCTCTTGGCTCCAGCCCATCCCCGGGCTCCAGGCTCCCGGTGGCAGGTCCGGAGGGGAGGGATGGAGGGTGGCGGGTGCTCTCCATTCCCAGCCCCTTCCCACCACATGGACAGTCAGGAAGGATTCCCGACAGCCGTCCCTTTTACCCCACAGGAACACGCGGGAGGTGCCCCCCACGTGCAGTGATACCTGCGCTGCTGGAAAAACGCCTTTTGCTACACGAGGGGTTATTTGCACAGGGTAAGAGTCTTCCCAGTGAGAGCCCCCAGCCTGGTCTCTGCAGGTGGGACGTCCCATCCAGCTCCGATATAGCACAGGAGGGCACTGAAGGACTGGGGAGGAAAGGGGATATGAGTAAAGCAGGAACAAGAGGCAAGAACATGCATGAGACCATGGTACAAGGAGCTGTAAATGATCCAACCTGCACGTTACTGGGAAGAGCCGCAGTGATACCGTGCGCCAAGGTGGAGCAATGGGATTTGCTCCCAGAGGCCCTCGGAGCCGCTTAACCGCAGCAGGAGCAAACACCCTGGCAGCAGGACACGAGAGACGGTCTCAGGGGGAAGGTGATCTCGGCTCGTTTCGGACATTTTACTGCACTTTCTATTCAGGGAGCTTTTAACACGCTTTTGTGGTGCTGAAGCAGAAACCTGAAGTGTTGCGCTGCGAGAGGATCCGCGGCGCGGGCAAAGGGCTGCCTGCGTCCTTCCCCGCCGCCGAGAGCCGGCGCCGCTCCTTCGCCGCCCAGACAGCTGGCGTTTCAGTGCATTAAGGCAGAGAGAGAGAGCAAAGTGGGTTTACACGCTTGATTAACATCGTCGTTGCCAAGATACTTGGCCACGCTGCTCTACGTATTGATTATTTCCTTCTATCACGCATTTTATGCAGGCTGCAGGGCCCTGAAAGGAGGAACCATGGGAGCTGATGAGCCGCGGGGCTCCTTGGCCTAAATCGTCCCTGCCCTGCGAGCAGTCCCTTCGCAGGTCTCCCTGCTGCTTGGCAAACTCCTGAAACGGGTCAGCGCAGTGGCCAAGCCAAAAATGACTTACCGGCCCCAAACCTGGCCTTAGCACGGATCACGTGTGTTTTGTACAAAAGCGGCACGTTGCTGTAATGTCACCAAGCACCCACCACCACCAAAAAAGAAAAAAAGAAAAAACATGCCAAGCACCAATTAGGATCACACACCTTGCTCTGCTTTCTCGTAGTCCATCTCTCTTCCTCGCTTTGGACGAGGAAGATGAGCTCTTTTCCCTTATGCAGCAGCTGCTGCCAGGAATCGTCCCGCCCTGCTCCGTGCACGGAGCGTTCGCGCGGGAACCCGGCGGAAAGTCACGCGTACGCAGTCCGGGCGCCGGCTCGGGAGCTGTCAGCAGGAGGTTCGCCTGGTGGAGGGGAGGAGAGTTTTGTTTATGCAAAAATGTCCACGAGAATAGCTGAAGGAAAGCAGAGGGAAACGGGTGGGAAAGCAAACTGTGGTCTTTCTAGCAGAGCTCGCTTTGCCTGCCGTTCAAGAGTCCTTCCTCCAAGCAGGTAGCAAAAGCTGTGCTGGTGCGAGCGGCTTCTGAGGGTCCTTTTCGCTTAAAAGTCGAGGCTGTCACTACCGAGAGTGCCCACCTTCCCTGCACAGCTATAAAGCAGCACAGGGAGGCCCGTACCCCCCTCCGGGAACCCCCGATCCCACCAGCAGTGACATCCCCAAGCACCCGAGAGACATCGGAGCACGATCACAGCTCTTTAAGGAGTCAATGAACCTTCCTTTTGAAAACAAAAACAAAAAAAACAAAAAAACCAGACATTTACAGCGTAACTCCTCACTAAAACGCCTTGGAAAACCAGCCACGGCATCTTCTCAGCATCAGATCACAGCTGCGTTAAGGCAAAGCCCAGCATTACGCACCAACGGCGCCCACACGGGGCAAACCACAGCTATCACTTTCCTGCAGCCAGGGTTTCTTCTGGACGGTAAACTGACTTTAACACTGGAGTTGAGATTCGGTGGAGAATAGAGAAATTTGGAGGGCGCGAAAGGCTTTGAGCTCCTCCTGGGGATTAGGGGGGTGATTTTGACTGAGCACTTGCCTAAACCAGCTAATCTCAGCCTAAACTGTAGCCGGGTAAGGGAGAGCTCAGCCCTTCCTCAGGCAAGTTCTTCCCCTGGCATAAAACCACTTGAAGTTTAAGCGCAGGTATAAAGTCTGCCCGTCCCCTCTGCTTTTAGGAATCGTGATTCCTGTTGGGGGAAAGTTGGCGGCCGCAGAGCCGGGGCAGGAGCTGCAGCACGAGCGGAGCCGGCATCGCCCGTGGAGCAAGAGCGCCGGCCGAGGAGCCCCACCGGGGCAGCGGGGCTCAGCCCCCAGCTCCTCCATGCCTTAACCTTTCCGTGCAGCAGCAGCGAGAACGCTTAGGACATGCATAAATTCTGTAATACTGAATAAGGCATTTTATTTTATGGCTTTGCCATAAGAATTCATACCTGGGAGCTTATAATCCGCTGAACTAGAACAGAAGTAAAGATTTGGGGTTTTTCCTCACCAACTTTTTCTGTAAAAAAATTGCCCCTGCCAATAAAGAAAACCCTCCTGCTACCACCTGACTCAGTAAGAATATTGATCTCAGTGCAGAGAGCAGACACTTTTCCTTATTGCACAGCTCACTGGCTTATCCATCTTTCCAAGCTGCAGAATAGTGCTTTGATTTTATTTTCAGAGTGGTTCTGTAATTCATCGCCACGCATGGTCATGCCTAACCCTGCAACACCTAGGAAGAACGGGGGACTAGTTGGGAAGAGCTTATGTTAGTCTGGCATCCGACTGCGCCTCTGAGAGCAGGTAGCAGCCAGGCACCGCTTGCAAGGCCAAGCGCGAGAGCTGCCTGCTGCGACACTTGGAGCAGCTTCAGCAGCTGGCAAGGTGCCGGCAGCTCACGGTCATCTTCCACTGCCAGTTTTCTCTCATCTTCACTTTCCAGGTTGCCTCCAGACAAAGCCAACATAAAAATTCCCACTGACCTCAATAAAAGGATGCTTCAGTGTCACCACGTGCATTCAGCGGTGGTTTCAGCTGGAAAAACAAGCCCGTGCGCAAACATCCTGGCAGCTCTGCTGTTAAGACAACCCACTGATCCCCACTGCTAAGTCTTTCAAATTCCACAGCACTCGAAGCACAGGAGTTTTATTTTTCCTTTATTAAAGCACACAAGTAGCCACCTAAGAAATTGTCATTTACACTGCAGCAACTGTAAAATCATATGAACACAACCATTTCAGAAGAGAATTAAAGAGCCCGCATTTCGGCCAGCCAGCTGATCACAAGTCTTTAATTCTATAGGCACAGTACAATAAAGCTTTTGCTTTCAGGTTTCTTGCTCTTATAACAAACTCCACTGAGCATTGAACAGAATGCCTAAACACATTCACTGCAAGGGCCACAAAATTACCCAAAAGCTTAGTAAACACACATTTATCGAGTACTTGATTATGCAAGATCATTGCAGCATAGTCATTATAACAAAATTATAAAAATTGCCAAATACCAGTATATTTTTTAGAGGACATAAATCTATTTAAAAACCCAACCGAGAACTAAAAAGGGAGGGCGACTGCTCCTTAACCAGCTGCTACTGAGCTCTTTCCTGCTCCCTAAGGGCACTGCAAGAAAAGCCCCGCGGCCGTTTCACAGCTTTACGTACAAACGTGCCCAACGCCCTGTCCGCCGCCTGACAGCCGATAGGGTCAGAAGACTCCAGGTTGTTCACTGACCAACACTGTTACTGTATCCATGAACATAAGAGCCTGCCAAACTAATTCTCCAGGGGCAGGGACGCAGCTTGCCAGCAGCGAGGTTCTCGGGCGATGCTTCTTGGCATGCTTGGGGTTTTAGCCTGGGTAGTTGTACAAAATTTCCCAGGGAGTGCTTGGGGGTAAATGTCCACTGCAAAGTGCTTGAAGTGCCCGGATTTCCGCCCCTCTTCCCCCCCCCCGACCCTTTATTCGAGAGAAGTGCTATTTGTAAAGTTTTCTCTGGTATCCCTCCAGATTCCCAGTCAAATGCTAATCAGCAAGAACATTCTTCCAGCTTGTGCAGTTTGCAAGGAATCTGGGTCCTCTATGTAGGACATTGGAATTGCATCTATATATTTTAAGCCCAACCATATGGGAAACTCTCTACCTAGAAATATAACATTGGATTCTTTCATATAGCATATATAAAGAGCATGACAGCATTAAAATATTGGCAGATCAATACATTAAAAATACAGAATCTCATAGACCAGAGCACAAGAAATATATTCACATGAAGACTGTACAGTTCAGATGCTGCCGCCGTTTCTCACACTGCAGTTGACCATCCATCTCCAAATGGATGTCAGCGCCTTATTTCCCAGTCAGCTCCGCTCACCACCACTCCCAAAATTTCCCAGGGCTGTTGCAGGACAGGGGGAAATACAAGCCTGCCCTCCCTGCCTGTGCAGAGGGCACTTGGAGGTTAAACTCTTCAGAAATGCTTCCATTTCCAAGTGAAATGACAGGGCATTTCATTTTACACACATTTCTGTCCTACTGGGAAAAGGGGAGGGGGGGGAGAGAAATCAATCTACAGCTGGCAGGAGAGGTGGTTCCTCAGCAGCATCTCTCAAGCTCTCGAGGGGAAAGGGGCTCGCTCTCTCCACTTTGTGTACATAATTTCATTAAAATGAAAAAAAAAAAGGGCAAACTCCACCCTTTTGGTAGGTTTTGTACACCATTCCTCACGCGGAGCAGGTGAGAATGTCCTAGGCTGCCCCTCCTAGCAGAAATGTCCATGTCTTTTGGAGGAGCTGCCATCCCAGCTCTTTTGAAACAGCTTTCCCCTGTACATAAATACACATACATTTAGGCCACTTCATTCCCTTCTCCTCTCATTAGGAAAGCTCTCCAAGGCATGCTTGGCAAGATGAAATCCTATGATATATCTGTACCTATAGCAATATAGAGATGTGTGTGTGTCTATATAGATACACACTGTCCATTATTATACTGAAAATACAGGGTTTAAAAAAAAAAGCAATAGCAGCATGTAAACAAGGATTTGTGTTCGTTTCATCTGTCTTCCCTTCGCCTCTTCTGGGCTACATTCATCAGTTTTGCCAGTCCCTTCTCACCACCCAGCTCGCTCCTCGAGGCGGAGGATTTATTGCAGACCTCCGGCCGCGGGAGCTGGTGTTGTTCTTGTCCCCAGGCTTTGAGCCAAGCCTTGCCGCCAGGCACCTCACCTGGCTCCAGACAGTTTGAATTTCCCTTTCCGCCAGCCCATCCTCTGCTCCCTCCCTGCTCCCTTGCCTGCATGATGACTCATCCTGGAGATGATCTAGGGTTTTGTCTGACGGCTGTTCCCCATGTTGGCTTCAGCAAAGTCTAATTTCAGAGCAATGCCGCGGGAATAAAATCCACACGCGAGCGCCTGGTGAGCCATATGAGCCGATAGCATCTTAAACAGCTCAGGGAGGAAAAAGGATAGTTTGCATTTTGTCTGTCTCCCAGCAGCAAAAATGTAAGGCCCAGGAGCAATGCCTGGTTTAAACCCCTTAATTCCTGAATTCCTGATAGCATTGCAAACCACCAGCAGTTCTTAGGAATCAAAGGGCTGATGTGAAACACATTCTTCAGTGCAGAGGGCACTGGAATTAAAAATGCGTCAAATTGGCTCACTTTTTCTGCATGCTCTTGCAGGATCCGGTTTTCCCAACCCCCAAAATTGCCTCTGAGGTTTCTTGCCTCTCAGTTTTGAGGTCCTGCTAAAGAGCCGTTATCTGAGTTAGCTCTGATGTGGGGGTGGTTGGACTCTGCTGGGCGACAGCCACCATGGGAATTTCCATGCCTAGTCAGGCCGGATTGTTAGTCCCCTCCGAGTTCTTGCAGGCATAAGCCACATCCTTGGCAATGCTGCACATCCTGTTGGACATCTGGAGCTCGGTCCTGAAGGCAGTGGGGAAGCAGAACTTCTTGAAGCATGCCTTGAAGTTCTCATCCAAGAAGGCGTAGAGCACTGGGTTCAGGCTGCTGTTGGCGTACCCCAGGGCGGTGCAGAAGCAGGAGATGGCCAGCTCAAGCTCGCTTTCTGCCTTGGCACCCAAGCACTGGACCAGCACGAAAATCTGGATGGGAGTCCAGCAGATAATGAAGACTGCCACCACCACCAGGACCATTCGGGTGATGCGCCTCAGGTTTCGGTCCTTCTCCTTGGAGCCTGAGAGGACACGGACATTCTTGAGACGCCTGATCATGAGGCTGTAGCAGATGGTTATGATCAACACAGGGATCATAAAGGAGAAGAGAAAGACGCAGATGCCAAACACTGGATCCCAGTAATCCACGGGTGACGGGAGTTTGATTAGACAATCAATTTCTGCAAGTAAAAAATAAAGAGGAGGAAAGATCAGCAAACCTGTATTGAGAGCAAAAGCATCTCTACGTTCAGTTTAACTTAGGCATGTTTAATACTGGAAAAGCAGTGGCAGTGATACAGAGAGGCAAGGGCAGAGAGGAAGGAGTTAAGACAGCCTGAGAGCAGGCAGTTTAACCCACTAAGGGAACCGGTACCTCTCCTAGTGGCTGCCAGACCCCAGAGGTTGCTCTGGCCACCAACATCTCCCTCCCCCTGGATGCACTTTTACTGACCGTTGTTTTCATTCTCTGCAGATCCCATCACCATTGCTGGGATGCCAAAGACAGAAGCCAGCGCCCAGATGCACACGTTCACCACTTTGGCCTTGTGGGGAGTGCGGATATCCAGCGCTTTGATGGGGTGGCAGATAGCGATGTAGCGGTCCACGCTCATCATTGTCAGGGTGAAGGTGCTTGTGAACATGTTGTAGTAGTCTATGGAGATGGCAATTTTGCAGAGGACATTGCCAAAGGGCCAGAAGCCCAGGAACGTGTCTGTACCCTGGAAGGGTAAGGTCATCAGACACAAGGTATCAGCCAGAGCAAGGTTAAAGATGTAAATGTTGGTCGCTGTCTTCATCTTGGTGAATCTAAAAATGTAGGAATGAACAATGGTCAGAGCTCCACCTGATTCCTAATCAGCTATTTTAAACATATTTGTTCTTTGGAATGATCCCATTTCTATTCTCCTAAACCCCAGGAGGACAAGATAAAGTCTGAAAACTTTCATCCTAAGCATTTCATGCAAATGGACACAACTCTCCCACTAGAATCTCTCTGAAAACTCATTTGAAGATGAAATACCAGAGAAATGCATTCACCTAATGGCCTGGAAAACACAAGGATGGCTATCTTGCAAGGGTGAGGGAGAGCCATGCTTAACTGTGACTTTAGTACAAGTCTCTCAAAATACAGGATTGTCTAAAACACCTGAGAACAGGCAGGGGGGGAAAAACACCATGAATATATAAAGACCTAACTTACAAAGTTTTCACCATATTTTTGCAGTCAATTCCCTTTAACATCACATTTTTCCCCCTTAATGTTGCAAAAAACAGATGTCAGAAACTCTCTACACAAGTAGCTCCCTTACTCATCTTGTATTAGGAGGAAGATGGTGAGGAGGGAGGGGGCCAGAGGGAAACCATCTCTCCATAAGAAAGGATGGAATTGATTCTAAAGTGTCATCTGGAGTACATATGTCTTGCGACTGTTTTGTAAAGAGCACAAAACATCTGCAATAAGCAGTAACTAGAATCCTAAGACACCAGAATGAAACTTGTAAACACTAACTATGTATAGCAGTAGCCAACGGCAAACCCATTACTAACGGGTGGATGAAACAGCAACATCTCTTTCTAACCAGAAAATGCTTTTCAAGTAATCCAGAAAAAAGAAGGTGTTTGGAACTGTCAGCCAGAGAAAGCAATTACCCTCTCTTATATCAAAGGGCACATTTCTGTGCAGAAAACATTTTTGGTGATCATTTCAGACAGTGTGTAAAGCTGATAAAATACAGTAAAGATGCATCTTTTCAAAATGAAAGGGAAAGACTTACAGGTTTCACCCTGTTTGGCATCTGGGGAAGGCGATGGGTAAGGAATTGAAATCTCTTGAAGAGCACGTTTTGTCACTTTAGGAAGGAGATGTTGTCTTTTTCTTACCTAACACAGGTCGAACACCACCCTTTTATTCCTACCTCCCACATGCTTATTAACATACAGTTCAACCCAGCTCCTGCGATGATACAAATGGCACTTTCACCATCGGTTTCATGGACAAGAAAAGCTTATTCCCACAGACTGCAAGCGAGGACCGTGAACACGGTCTGAGTTGACAGCCTCAGGTTCTTTTTGAAAAATTACCTTGATAAGGCTAATCTAGGATTTTATCACATATGGCTTCATTATTATAAATGCTAGTGAGAGCTTTACCCAATAAGCTGAATTGAAAGGCATCATATGGTCCAGAGGCAAGGTGATTAGCCATTTTGCATGGGCTTACAGCCAAAGACTCTGGCTAATTCAAGCTGTCAAGTCAGAAGGGGCAAGACAGCCAGTCCTGGCTAGTCGCAGCTAGAAACTGGTGAGAAATGAGATTTGTATTGGACATCAAAATATCACAATGGATCTTTCTAAAGAAATATCATTTTTGGATAAAATTATGAGTCAACCCAGTTCAAAGAGGGGTTTTGTCCTTACTGTATTGCTTTTATCAGGAGGAACATTTGAACTGACTGCCCCAAAACAGGGCTCGCCGTGCTGTAATGTTTGTCATCTCCGCTTCAAAAGTGGGGAATGAGTCAAAGAAATATTTGATCGCCTACCCAAGGCACATGCAGAGCCTGCAGAACTGGGAACTCAGCTGCAGCTCCTAAGCCTAACGCCTCAGCCACAGGATGCTTCTCATGAACATAATGAGAGCTAAAACAGAGATAATTTTAAACCTTCCAGGCATCTAGCACTTGCTATACTAATGGCCTTTGTGGAGATGGTGCCAGAGATGGCATACATAATGATGTGTTATTAACCAAGGGCAAGTTCATCTTGGAGCATCACTGAAACCCATGAACTACTGTATAATCTCCAGTTTGATATATATTGGAATATTATGGGGTCTGATTTGACCTAAAATACTTTTTCAGGGGAGGGTGAGGGGATCAAATTGATGCAGAAGAGCAAAGCACACAACTGCACGCCTCAAACAGCACTGCACCTTTCTCAGATGACCTGAGCTTCAACTCCTGGCAGATGACTCAAATGCTCAGAGGAATATCGTGTCATCACTCCCTTGCTCTGAACTCTATCGAGACATGCAGCGAGGCTTGCAGCAGTGAGAGCCAGGAAGTGCCCAATCTGAAATACAGAGTCTACATTTCTTAGGGCTCCGTGTTCGGATTAGAAGTCAGATGTCTGAAAATGCTCTCTGCCACACTGTGGCTTCGGAAAGCAAGAATAAATGATCCTATGTTTGACCTTAATAGCCTGGGGGAGCTCTTGGGGCAGGAGTAAGTTGACAGGAGTCTCTGATGTTCTCGCATAAACCTGGGTCCAGCTCCTCCTGGCCCAGAAGTCACAACAACCAAGCACGCTGGTGGTGCTTCGGAAGCCAGCTCAGATCAGATACTTATATAACCCAAAAGCGGTGAGGGAAAAATACCAGCATCTTTCCTGTTGGGAAGAGATGAGCAAGCAAAACACATTGCAAATTCAACATAACCAGAAAGCTGCAAGGGCTGGAGGTAACTTTGGGTCTTCCTAAGTAGTTTTACACAGAAAGCAAAAGACTTCAGTGCCATGTGTCCCAGAGCATCATCGCTGGCGAGGTGGGTTTTGCTTTCCTTTTTCAGTTTTTGCAATCTGCGTAAATGAGGCAATTTGCACAGGGGGCATCGGATGGATCTGTGAAAAGGTACAAAGACTTTCTCCTCTAGCAGCCTAAGTCAGCAGGGGAAAAAAGAAATTAAATCACTATTCTGTATTCACCCACATTAAAAAAAAAAAGTATTTTCAGCTCAGACTTCAGAAAATTGTCCCATCATCTTAGGCTGTCTTACCAAAGGTGTTCTGGGAGCCATGGACTGCCTTTGCACCCCCTAGCCCTGGCTGGCCTGGCCCAAGCTTCCCAAAGGTCAAGTTTGTTCCAACCTGTGGTTTTGATTCAGACCCCTCTTACAAAAAAAAAAGAGTGCATTCATCAAAATTTGGTGTCAGAAAACAGTGCTCCAGCCAGCCTTACAGAAAACATCTTTAGAAAGAGATACAGCAAAAGGGTGCTTAAATTTTGCCTTGGCATTTAAAAATGAAGAGATTCCGGGGAACGAGGCAATTACTGCACTCAAATCACCCGAGCCAGATTGTTGGGTGTAACAAAAACATTTCAAGTCTGCTTGAGAGTCATTTTTCTTCTGTATGCTTGGCTAGGGCTTTAACCATTCCCATGCTACTTCAGAGATCAAATGCCCTGTTTTGTCCAAAAAAAAATATATATATATATATATATATCCCACAGGAGGGTTTCTTTCCATTTGCCCTACAGCGTTAAGTCCTTTGCTCACCCAGTTCACTGACTGACTCAGGGCAGGAAAGAGGCTAAACTGAATTTCTTCTGCAGAAGGCCATGGGTCCCACCAACCGCCACACAAGACGCGGCGGGTGCTTGCAGAGGACAGCACACTGCCCTGGCCAGCAGCAGCTCCATCACCACAAGGGTGCAATGAGCAACCATCTGGCCGAGAGATGCACTGCGAAAGCTCATGCAAAGTGTCCTTCCAGGAGGCCTGGACTTGGAGGCAGCTCAGTAGGCCCCCATCTCTGGGTTTTTTTAGAAATATTCTAATTTGAGGGAATAACAGCTGTATTTTAGAACAAAGAAGGACCACTTAACCACTAGAAAACAAAAACATTAGGAAGTGTTTTTTGAGCCATGGGAGAAAGAAGAAATGATCCTCCCACCTCTACTAGGCTGGACCCATCCAGCATCCACAAGAGTCAACGTTGCCTCCACAAGGGTAGACATTGCCTCCACGTGTACTCCTAACCCAGGCGCAGTGACAAGTCCAGGGCATCTCAAATAATTCTAAGCTTGAGATGTCTAGATTGCAAACTTCACCTTCAAGCTCTCCCTCCAGGCTCCTCTTCCACCCCACGACGAGGCCTTGCTGGACAAGCATTGCCCCGGCTCCAAGACGCTGTAGCAACAATTTGAGCAAGCCCAGGTGCAACACGTTTTGCTCAGCCTGGCCCTGCCGCGCTCCAACAACCCTGCAAAACCCACTCTGCCCCCAATGCGCAGCCCCCTCTCCGCAGGCCACGTTGGAGATGAACGGCCTCTCCTTGCTGCCTCCAGCGCGGGGAGGCTGAGCGAGGCCGGCTGGCCCTCCACCTCCTCGCTTCCTTCAGTCGACCTTCTCACCACATCAGAGGCTGGTTTTGAGCTCTTGCAAGGTGGGAAAATTAATTTGCACCTAATTACTTCTAGCTGCACTTTCTCTGCACACTGAGAGCCAACCACCGTTACTCCGACCAACCCATGTTCCCAAACATTTCCAGAATGTTCAGTACAAACAAAAAATCAATTAATCACTTCTCTGTGGACTCTTTCTTTTCCCTGGGTACCAACAGTGTTCTCTCTTAATCCGCACAAAAAGACAAATTAAAATTTCAGGCCGTAGGAGGCACCATCCCCCTGCCCGGCACAGCTATGACATGGATAAGCCCATGGCCCCCGCGGAGGACGTCAGCTCCCTGCTGAGCCATTTCCTGCACCAGCTCATGGGGGGGCAATTTCCTAATGGAGCATCGTCCCATAGGGCTGCTCAGCCAGTTCTCAGCTCTCCACCCTGCTCCATCTTTGCCACAGATGCCACAGTTTTGCCCCACTCCTGTCTTCTCCCAGCTCCTGAAGCCTAAGGTGGAAAATGTACTGATATTAACTCAGCATTTGGCTTCACCCTCCTTTTTGCTAAGTGGACCTCAAGTGACGTTACGCAGGATGAAGCCACGCTCCGGCAGAGGAAACCTGCTGCATGGAAGCAGGGGGACAGGTAGGCAACGTCCCTTCCCACACGCTGGGCTTTGAGCTCTCACTTTTCACCATGATGGATCCTGCCCCCAGCCAAGGAGCAAAGCCGGTGTTTTGGCAGCGCTCGCCGGCTTTCACCTGGCAGATCCCACGGGGCAGCGAGCGGCTCCACCAAGCCCCGGCGCCAAGACGCCAGCCAGCTGCAGCAAGCGGAGAGCGTGCACCAGGGCTGCGGGCACCGGGGCGGAGGGGGCACAGCAAAACCCACCGCGCCGGGCGGCTGCCAGCGCTGCCTCCAAGGAGCCCACCACGGGCTCTCGGAGCCTCTCCGTTGGGCTCTTCCCAATTTGCAGCTAATCGAGATGCAGACGGCACGCTCCCTCCATCCCCACCCGGCGCCTCCACCTTTGCCGCCCTCCCCAACGCGCCGCGTGCAGGACCGCAAAGGGGCAGGGAAGCGACACGGAGCGGAACGGGCTGGCGGAGGATTCCTGCAGAGCCGCTCCAACCCTCCTCCGACAGTGCAAACCAGCGCCGGCTGCCCAGCGTCTCCGCTCCAGACGCGGCCGCAGCCTGCGGATGGTGTAAAGCCAATATCTGATCGAGCACGTACCGCCGTGGTGGGTGCCGCCCCGTGCTCGCGCCCGCCCCGGGGCTCTCCGCAGCCCCGCTGCTCTGATCACCGTGTCGCAGCCAGCCCGTCTTGACATTTCTACCCAATTTAAGCTGGTTTGCTCTTAATGGTTCGGCAGGCCAGGAGCAAACAACAAATTTAAAGACAAATTTAAATCGTTTTGGACTAAGAGGCCAGATGCTACTGCAAAAGCGGCCAACAGCATAGGCACATAAAAGCCAATTAATTACCTGGCAGGACTGCGACTGCCAAGCAGGGGTTAAGGAGCCTGCAGACAGCCAGCGCCAGCACCGCTCCTCTGGGACAAGTGATTTTCCTGCCCCGAGTCTCACTGCCGGGTCTGAGCGACAGCTATGGAAAGCGGGAGGTGTCTTCCCTCCGCCGGTGCTCCCTGGGGAAGGGCCCGGGGAGCCGGCACAGGAGACATCGCGCTGCCCCGCGGCTGCAAAGGGCACAGGCCTTGCACGCAGGCACACACGTGCATCCCCACGTGGGCGCCTGGCTGGCTGCGAGGGACGCTGCTTTGGCTTAAAGAAGGCATTTTGCATCCATTTTGCAGCAAAAAGCTTTGCAGCCACGAGCGTGGTGGGTCTCCTTCACCCTCACCTCGGGGGGGCCCCCGCTGCTGGCCATGCGCCCCGCGGTGCTCAGCCCCTCGGCGTTAACCTCCTTCCTCCAGAAATCACAGCAACCGCCTCTTTTGCCACGGGAAATGCAAAGCAAAGGGCATGGAGAGAGCAGAAGCGCCGAGGTCCGGCAGCCTCACGGGTGTCCGCAGGGCTGGCACCGTATTAAACGCTCGCTCAATCCCCGCTCTGAGATATATGGCCGGTCAAGGCTCTTCCATTAGAGCTTTCTATTAAGAAGTCAGCATCGCTGAAATGTCATAATTAACTTCATTTTCCGCGTCGCATCACAGCCAGCTGCCCTCACCCTCTCTTCAGAGATCAATACGGTTTTCAGAGGAGACGAAATACGACTCGGCCTCCCCCACGCAGGGGGGGTACTCGACGCAGAGCTGCCCCGGGGGACGGCAGCCGCCGAAACCCGGGTTTCCCACCTCCCAAGCAGGGCAGGGGGGATTCACCAAGTCGCTCACGCCAGACCTTCGAAGCCTCAAACGCCAGCGCGGGCACCCGCGCCGCTGTCGATGCAAAGCTCAGAGCCCTGGTGAAGTGACACCGTTGCAGCTGTGTGAGCGGTTCTGCTCCGTTCTGCACAAAAAATACGTATGATCAGGGATGCACGGCTTGTCCAAACCCCAATCGTGGCCCCGAGCCCCCGCGGCCGGAGGCAGGAGCCCCTTGCAGCGCCCCAGGGCAGGAGCGCTTCGTTGGCTCTCCTACGGCAAGAGCAGACGGGAGCATCCCGCATCGCCCTCGACGGGCAGCTCGAACGCAAGCGAGAGCCCAGCGGGAAGGGAAGGACAGGCATGATCCCAGGCTGCTCCGCGCAGCCGGCACATCCTCACCAGGGGCCAACAAGCTTCAGAAAGAGCCTTTTTAATTTTTTTAAAGCATGTAGCTTCCTTAAAGCAGCAAAAAAAACCTAGGGGCCCGACGGCTCTAATCTGCCTAGACAGCTGCTTAAACTGCTCCGCAGCAGCGTTAATCAATACAGAGAATTGAACAAAGCTCAGTGCTTCATGGAGCACCCCGGGCTCCCGGAAAAACCCGGTTTCATGCAGGAGGGAAAGCTGGGAAAAGGCACTAGCAGAGGAGAGAAGACCCAGGGGCAAGGGAGCAGCCGCAGCGCTGACGAGCGGCGGCACCCGGAGGAGCCCAGGCAGAGCCCTGGGGACACGGCACCGCTGCGGGGACGGCTGGATCCAGGAGGACAGAGCCAAGGGACCACGTCCTCCTTGCTGCCGAGCATCACATCCATCGGAGGATGGAGATGGGGACAACACGGGACACCTTGTCCCCGGTCCCCCTTCCCTGCCAGCCTGGCCAGCACCTCCCTCCCTTTCTCCTTCCTTCCCAAAAGCAGAGGCCGTGGCCATCCCGCATCACAGAACTCAGTTATCAGACAAGAGGCATCTCGGCAGCCTGTTTTCCTTCCCAACCCTCTCCACCTTGTGCCGTTCAACTCCTCTCGTTTCACATTGAAAGCGGTACAGGAAACAGCAGAGGAGCAGAAGGGGCAGCAGGCACGAGCTCGGCCACGAGAAACGGGACCCAGGTGGCTTCCCACCCCGGGCCGGCACCCTCCGGGAAACGGCCTTCCCGACGGGAGCCCCCATTAGCACCGCTCAGCACTACAAGAGGATTGACAGTCACGTGACGACTGTAGCTATAAATTAATCATTCCAAACGTTAAATCACTCCAAATATAATAGAAACGTAGGCTGGGTTCTACAACAGAGGGGAAAACCCAGAGGAGGCTTTGATTTTTTTCTTTATTATCTTTGTCCGAAATACCAAGAGGATTTTCAACTCTTCCCTCAGCCCTGCAAGAAATTCGTTCAAGATGAACAAGCAACAAGCCTTCCCGAAGCCTCCAATTTCCTCGAGTGCTGATATTAGTCTTTGTGTTTCCCAACTCACTGAAGAAAACAGGAAACAATTACTGTCTACATCCCAGCACCGCTCTTTTGGGGGAGGATAACGCACAGGCTGCTTGCAGGCAGCAACAAAGGTGAAAAACAGCTTTTGTACAGTGCAGCATACCTACAGGCAGGGCTGTGACTCGGTGCTTTTGCTAATCCCTTCCATAAATGGGAGAGCTATGACATCGGAAAAAGTCCCAAAATGCCATGTTGACTTGCCAGCACCCGAATTTCAACCCGCTGAAAAAGATACGGTTTAAGACACAGAGTGCAGAAGCACCCGTGCTGCGACCCAGGAGAAAAGCTGCTCTCGGGAAGCAGCTAGGCCAGGAGCATCTTCCTCGCAGGGCTGCTCCTCCGGCTGCACAGCTCTGCGCGAGTGCGTTTATATGAGCAGGGTCTACAATTCGAGGTTCTCAGCCCAACTTTTCCCTCACATTTAAACCCCGCATGGACCCGGCTGCCGTGCCTGCCCCGCTTCCCTCTGGCTAACCCCACCTGAGCTCAACAAACAGGGCAAGGAGGGAAAACTCCCGGACAGCGACGACCCCCGTTTCTGCCACCCGCTGACGGCTATCTCCCCCAGCGTTACTCACTAGCAGCCTCAGCCAGGAGAGCCTGATGCAGGCAAGCAATAGGAAACAGCAGCCTCTTAGACATGTGCTGCTGAGTTATAACTTCCCCCAGCACACGTTACTCAAACGGCCTTTCCAGGCTCACACAGAAGTTTTTGAGAAAAAACAGGTGAATCCCAAAAAAAGAGTAGCCAAATGGTAAAAATGTCTATAGGGTATTTTGTATATATAGGGAGTTACCGAGTGGAGGTGCTGGGAGGAAAAAGGTTGGGGTAGGGGGAGGGCACTTGTCTTGAGTTTCTAATTGTTTTAAACCAGGAAAAAATGGAGGACAAAAAGTTACATTCCAGGGAAAATTCCAGGGCTAAATCTCACTTTCCTTTCTTGGGTCCCATTTATCCAGCTGGAAGATGAGAGTCAGAAAGCAACAAAAGAGAAGTTGCTGTTTCGAAAGCGTGGCCTTGTAGCACCATGTGCACGTCCACCTTGACCACACTGGGATGCCGGTTTGGGACAGTTTATGTTCTTGGCAATAAACTTGCCACAACCCCTGGGCAGGGGCCAACAGGGACCAGCAGGCTCCTTCCCCTGGGATGTGCCCTGTGCGTTAGGCAGCAGGAGGGATCGCTCTCCCCAGGGGCCAGCAAGGCCCATTTTCATGGTCAGCAGCATCACATCCATGAACAGGAACCAGTGCCTGACCCACTTCCACTGGCACAAAGTGACAGCGGCTCTTTATATCCCACAAGATCTTTGCAGCCAGGGCTGCAATTCCTCCCAGGGCTTCTCCTTCCAAAAAGTGTTAAGATTTGAGCGGCTCTTTATATCCCACAAGATCTTTGCAGCCGGGGCTGCAATTCCTCCCAGGGCTTCTCCTTCCAAAACATGTTAAGATTTGTGCAAGGACTCCTTCCCCTACCTCCCCACCGGTTCCACACCAGAGACCTTTTGTTTGCAGGGACTCACAGCCCAGCAGCAGCAAGGGGGGCTCCAGCACCACCGCTCCTGCCCCACAACACAGCGTGGGGGCAAGAGTGGGCCATGCAGCTGGTGCAGAGGGGTCAAAATGCCTCATCTTACATGCACACACAAACACCAAGTCTACCTGAACAAATGCTACTACACCAAGCAACGTCAAGGCGAGGACCGTCAAAACACGGCACTGCTGCACCGTAAACCTCCTCCCTCCCCGTCCTCAAACTCCCCCGTGCTGTTGCAATCCCTTCTCCCAGCCATAAACTCCTCTGCAGGAAGAGCGCTGACAGGCGGCCTGATAAACTGTAACGTTGCTTCACCCTTGCAGAAAGATGTAGCCTCCACTCAGGCCTGTGACACTGCAGACCTCGTTGTGCAGCCTCTCCCCAGCTGAGCCGTGTGTACGGGAAAGATGCTTTGGAATCAGCAGGATTCCCAGCAAGAGCTAGACTTAATCTCAGTGCCTGAATATCTGCTAACTATTTTCATCCTTTCTGTTGGAGCAGAAAACAAATGTACCTGGTCTCTTCTGTGCTGACAGCATCTACCTGTACCAGGAACCTGCTCCAAGGTATGTACAAAATGGAAGCTTGCTCTTAACATCCAAGATACACAGATCAGAAGGAGATTGCTGGCTTTGGATGGAGGATCACAGCCTCGATGTACACAAACTTATTTTGCACTTAAAGGGGAGGAAAAGACTTCTGATTTCAGAAAATAAGGTGGTTTAACTATAGCAGAGCCAGAGAGGGACACTTGAAAAGCCAGGAGCGTGGCTTAGCATGCAGGAGGCTGGGCAGCACTGCCAGACTGGCGCATGCTCCTCGCTCTGTCCCTCTGCAAAGGTCCCTCTGCTCTCCTGGCCTCCGGGCAAGGAGCCTGTCTGCAGCCAGACAACCTGCCCTCATCCCCGCAACATCCTGTCGCATCTTATTTACAGCTGTAATTTCAAAGTTCTCCCAGCTACATTAATGATTTTCCCCTGCAAAAGTAACACAGAGCCACCCGGCAAGCCCTTTCCCTGGGAACTAGATTCTGCTTCAGAAAATGCCAACTCCCAAACAGAGCAGCGCCTGCAGCCAAGGCTGGGTGCACTCTTCTGTGCAGACACTGCACAGGAGGAAGATGTCCCATTAAAGATTAGGCACTCTGGCAGCTAGACACTCCCAGCACTTTCCCCTCCACAGAGGGACGGCCAGCTCCATGTCTCACAATTTGCAAAGAGCTCTGCTTTTTTTTTTAAACAGATCTGATTGCTCTATTCCATTCTCTGGGTTAAACTTTAGGAGGCACCAGAGGGCAGCTGAAAGAGCTGATGAGAGCCTTCATCATGCCTAGGAGGGGAGAAAAACAAATAAAACCAAACAATAAAATGAATGCCACATCTTCACCTCTACAACACATAGCAAATACCAGGGAAGCACCTGCCCGCTTCAGCCAGAGCACCGATTTGGAGGGGAAGGGCTGCTCCGCTCGCACCTCTCCCAGGAGCCTCCCTGGCATGCCGCCTGCATGTCCTACCTGACGATCACATACATGACGGAGCAGTTGCCCACCAGCCCCACGATGCACACGATGGAGTAGACGACCACGATGGTTATCTTGATGCCCAGCGGCAGGAAGCTGTCCCCTGTGCCGTTGTTGAACCAGTTGCTGGGGAGAAAGCTCAGGTTCAGCATGGAGGAGTCGTTCAGCAGCTTCCTCAGGTCAGGGTCTTCCAAAATATGGGCAGGGAAGAGAGGATCCATCGTGAACCACCAGGCTGTGCCAAGGACCTGGGGCAAAGAGACAGTTTTAAGATCCACTGGTCAAACGGCTAGCGCGGGACCGCAGCGAAGCACGCGCACGAGAAACGCTGGGGGAAGAGGGATCATTTATTGCCGGGGAGGGCACAGCCCCCCCTTAAAACCTCCCCGAGATCGTTTTAACGGGATGCAGCCTTGGTGCATCCGCGAGCACGCAGGGAGCTCACGCGTATCTCCGCGCCGCCGGCTGCGCACACGCCACCCCGCCGCAGCGCCCGCTGCTCCGCTCCCGCCTGCCCGCTGCAGCGCGGCCGCGGAGGCGAGCGAGTCCCCGCCGGTGCCCGGCGGCGAAACCCCGCGGCTCCGGGCAGCCCCGCTCGCCGCTCACCTGCGCGCAGGCTCCGCTTCGGCCCCCGCGGCTCCGGTCTCGGCTCGGCTGCCCGCCGCCGCATGCGGCGACGCCGGCGGAGGGACCAAGGCGGCTGCGGGCGCTCGGCTGCGGCTCCGGCAGGCGCCGGGGATGCTCCGGGCAGGCAGGGATGCTGCCAGCGCAGGGGGCTGCGCCCCGGAGCCCACGTTTTTAACGAAAAGGGAGGGATGGGGGAAGAGGGAGGGAGGCAGGAGCGCGGCTGGGCAGAGCCAGCCCTAGCTGCCTGGTTTCTCCCACTGCGTAAAAAAAGGAAAAAAAAAAAAGCAGGAGGAGAAAGGGGAGGAAAAGGGAAAAAAAAAAAGAGAGAGAAAGAAAAAGCACCAAGCAAAAAGCAAGCCCGCACCTGAGAGCCCAGGGCCCCGCCCGCCCCCTCAGCGCCGCGGGCGCGCAGCGAGGGCAGCGCCGCGCAGGCAGCCGCGCACCCCGGCGCCGGCCGGGACCCCGCACCCCCCCCCGCCCCCCCCGGGGCCGGCTTGCACCCACAAGCCCCAAAACAAGATAACGAGGCAAAATTGCAAGGACGCTTTTTTTCTTCTTCTTCTTCTTCAGAAATGCGACTCGGGGAAGCAAAATTCCACCCTCCCTCTGCAACTGTGCAACCTGGAGGTTGTGCTGCCGGAGGGGAGCCAGAACGGGGAATTTGACCTAGAAGCTACAAGCAGGCAGAGGGCTGAGAGCTGGAGGGAGAAGATTGTTATTACCTAGAATTTTTTTAGTGGCTTTTGCTAAGAGTAATTTTTGCAGCCCAAGACATTCTGCACTTAGGATCAGAGTTGCAGTAGCACGTTTATTTTAAAATATGCAACTGTAAGTTCATTGTATTAGGGTGGGTGATCCATGCAAGCCTTAGCATGTCCCTGCATTCCCACATCTGACCTGATGGGCTCAGTGCCCAGGCACTGCACAGCACCTTCAAGTCCACTCTCAGCTCAACAAAGCCACCTTTGCACAAACAGGGTGCAAAGAGGTCTTCAAGCTCCATCCCCAGTTTGATCCCAGCTTAGGAATGAGTTGAGCGCTAAAAGTTAGACCCTTGTGCTCCAGTGCCTCCCTGTTTCAATCACCCACCAAGTTCCCTAGGAGAAGTCAATTCCCAGTCATTTAGGCTGGGGGGGTGGGGGGGGCAGAGACACATGGGACATATCCAGTTCGAGGCATGTTACTGCTCACCCAACAGGAGATCAAAAGAGAGGGAGATAGGCTCTTTGGGCAGTAAATTCTGCTTCTCTTCCAGCACCTGCTGACAGCCCAGTGCAGGGCTGCTTGGGAACCCACTAGACACATTCAGAGCTACCCCTGACTGTTTTCATTCCACTTTAATGCATTTCTGGGGATATTTACCACAACATAAGCTGCACCTACTTTACATGTTAAGGCAAGGTAATTTTCCTGATGGTTTCACAAGAATAGTTCCTAGCTCTGACAAGGAACAAGGGAAAAGCATGACCCATAGATGAAGTCCTCCTGTAAAATACAGTCTTAGTCTTTAAAGATTTTTTTTTTCAGTCAGTGCATTATCAAGAGCGTGAGATAAATACTAGACATTAATTGTTAATGGATTGATTTTCAAAGGCTGAAGAAAGGACAGCAGTAAATCAATGCAGGAGAGCACAGCTGGGCAGCCCAAGAGCCTGTGGGAAAAGTGTTTGCAAATTCAGCCCTGCTCTCCTCTGCTGGCTCCCACCCCAATAAATGCACTTAGCCCTTCAGATACCCATTTTATGTTAATTCAGTGCAGCAAATACAACATGCTCCTCTATTTATCTTGTTGCAGTGGTTGTTTTGACTTGACAGAGCCTAGTGTTTGGAGATGAGTGATGTGCAGGGCTGAAGAGAGGGGACTGGGTTTGCCACCTTCAGCTACCAGGGCATGGACCTAGGGGTTTCCTCTCTCACACCACATATCTACAGCCTGCCTAATCTGCCTACCTAATCTACCCTTAAAACTCCAGAACCACTAAAGTTTACCCAGCTGTGAATAAGCAAATTTTATTTCAAGGTAACCTAGTTCAGCAACAACAATTACATCTATAGCCATTTCAACTAGGTTAACTTTTCAGACATTGTCTCTAGGTGTGGGGGCTTTTTTTTCCAGAAAACATCCTACAACCACCTGCATTTTGCAATAGCAACAGCCCACAACTCAGATTTTTTTGTCTTTCCTTTCAGGAGATGAAAGCATCTGTCAGAGCTGTTTTGTCACCTTTAGAGCAGTTTGCTGATCTGTTTTAATCAAGGCCATCAGGAGCAGAGAATTAATTTTACAAGATGCAAAATCATTCTCCACACAGAAAAGCAACTGAGCTGGAGAGGAGGAGAGGGAGGAATGCGTGTCGGGAAACGCAGAGTGGGTCCAAGATGTCAGAAGGGAAAGGCAGGAAGTTCAGCTGCTGCTCCTGGGATGGTGGGTGGCTGCCGAGCATCTGCCAGATGCTAGTTAGCAATGTTTGCACCCTAACCACTGGCAAGGCACTGGTGGGCAAAATCTGATCTTTGGACATTAATCATTGCTTATTATAAACTCAGCAACCAAGAGCACCATGCACACAGCGAGGCGTACAACCTTGTTTCTCCCACCACTGTCCGCAGCACAACACTGAAGATCACTTCTTAACACACACACTTGCCATCAAAACCAACGGCATTTCAGTGCATTACCATTGGTGATCCCACTCACTCCAATTATCATGAAACTGGGCTCAAGCCATTTGTTGCAAAGAGAAAGCAGCTAGATTTGCTCTTCACTGTTAAACATTTGTACAAAAATTAGCACAAAAGGTCCTGCTTTTCTGATCAGTGGTTCCTTCTTTTTCCGTAGTCAGCTGTTCGTTCCTCATAACCCCCCCAAGTTCATCCTTCCAACAAAATTTGCATCCTAGAAACACAGGAAATGCCAGCACCCACTCGGTCCCACGCTGGCCAGCATTACTGCTGAGCTCTGGGATGCACCACTGCTCCCTCCGCCGAGCTTGCGGTTAGCACAGGTCTTAACTTCGTCTGCAGCTGGTAGGAGAGTCTGCACCAGCCCTTGCTGCAGCTTTCAACAAAACAACCACCAAGGAAACAGCCAGATCAGGTACTGGGGTTGGTTTTAAAAAAGTCCACACAACAGCTACGGAAGTTATAGAGCAAAAGCTCCTTCCGAGCTGGAAAATCCCCAAATGAGACAAAGCAGTGTTTAAGGCAGCCAAGCTATGGAAAAGCAAGGGGAGCTCAGAGCACAGGGAAATCGCTGCTCACCCCTGCACTGGCTCCAGAAGAAAGACCAAGAGACATTTGATTCAGTAGAGGAAAACTTTGGTATGTAAAAATCACAAATCTACGGCAAACAGCTAGACCATCAGAGAAACCAGCAGGAAGCAAGGAGGAAAGGTCAGAGCGGAATGGAAGAAGTTGTCCCTTGGGCCCAGTAAACGCCTCCCCAGTCCCTTCTACAAGGCGATTCGGCAGTATTTCATAGAGATAGTGCTGACAAACTCTTTTTCCCTGTGCAATGTTATAAGTCACACAACAAGGCAAAGCAAGAGGGATCCCCAAAAGTGAATTATCCGTCTCCCATCCCGGAAGGACTAGTTCGAAGAACAAGAAATAACATCTTAAGGGGGACTGACTTCTTCAATATTTGCAATATATATTCACTGTAGCATCTGCATTTGCTCCATCAGACTCCTTTTAGAGATGGCAGAAATCTCCATAGACTCCTCTTTAACAATCTTGAGCATCAGAACTGAGAAAAACAAAGAAAAAAAAAATCACTGTGCTTCCAAGGCTCTAACTGGGGCCTGGGAACAAACACACTGGGGGGGGAAGGGGGGAAATCCCTCCTCTATAGCCCCAAAGCCCCCAGTTCTCTCCCACGTGCGTTGTGCTCTCGGGAAGAGCACAGTCGAGACAGGGTCTTGGGAGAGGACAAACCCACGCAGCAGGACGAGGCTGCAGGGCACCGCTCATTTGGCAGGAGAGGCAGCAGTCTCCCATAGGACCTATCTACTCTTGGACTCCACTATAAAAACAAGCCCAGGCACTTGCTTATGGACAGCTTTTAGCTCAAGCCTGCTGGACTAACCCTTCCTGGTGTGCCCGAACAGCAGCTCTACGCTGCCTGCTCTCGATGCTCACCACGCCAGGCATCACAGGGATCCGCACACACTCTTCTCCCGAAAACCGGACGCTGCTGCATCCCTGCTGTCTGCAAGCAAGGACTGGTGTGTAGGAACAGGAATATTATACAATAAAACAATTTCATGCAAGAAACAGCTGCTCCCTGGGGGCATCTAGGCAGCAGAGCTGAAGTCAATTGATTCTTCTTTGCTAGAATAGCAGGACAGTGAGACAAGTATGATTTGTGGCCATCTCAAGCACAAATACACCAGAAATCTTTCTACTTTCTCTTCTGCCCCTCTTCGCATTTACCCTCCAGCTCCCAAGTCCAGGAGCCCACAGTGTTACCATGCCAAGAAACACATCAGATCCTGCCCTGTACCCTGCAACGGGAGAAGAAAGCCATTTAACTTCCAAAGCCTGAGCACAACCTCACAGGACAAAGCGCTTCTGCCCTCCTGCCGCCCCTCCAGGCTTCCAGCACACCTTGCTCACGCGACATGTCAAAAGGGAGATCAGGGGTCCAAACCCCCCAGGCTACAATGGACAAGAGGCCAATGGTAGGGAGAATACCAGACTGGCTTAATGCTAGCAGCTGCCTTCGTTTTGGCTAATGCAATCTGCAGCCCTCACTGCTTACGAGTAATTAGAATTTTTGGTGAGAGCACAATCCACTCATTTAGAGCAAAATCCCTCAAGCTCTAACAGGAGAAAGAGCACATGATGCTATTCACTTCACTGATATTTTATTGTTTGCCATCATTATTTGCAATTTTCCAGGGAGTGATCATTTCAGGTGATTGAGGACAAAGTCATTAAAAATCCTCTCTGCAGATTCATACTCTTTTTTACTGTCTCATTCCTCCTCTCCACCTCAAAAACTACAGACCTTGAAGCGAGCAAATCCCTCTACTCTTCAGAGACAGAAAACCTCCTTTCTCCTGCTATTGTCTCAGCTATTTCCCACCATTCTGCGAATAAGCACCTGGCATCCAGGGCTCACTATCTGCAAGTCCCAAGTTGCCTTCATGCCACAGCAGCACATGAAGGAGGAAACTTTTGCCCTGAAGATCTTAGTCCAGATGCTAGGAGAGGAAGGATCTGATTTAGGAAAAAGTAGTGATGACTGCATGATTTACAGAGGTATTAGATAAACCAGTTCAGAGAAGCAGGTGATGAATTCAGATCCTACAAGCCCCATCCCAGCATTTAAATCTCTTGTCCCTTGGGGAGGAAAACATCTGTGCCCAGCGATCTCTGCAGAAGCCCTTCAGAGTAAGGAAATTACTTATCACCTCTGTGCTGCCCCAATTTCACATTGTGAACAGCTTTGAGGACAATGAATTCACCAAAAAACCCACACACCCAGCACCAGGATATTCAGTGTCCTTTTGCCTTTCCCTCCCTCCAGCTAAGCTTGCTTCCCTCAAAGCAGTGTCACTCAAGATCTTGCTGTTATTTGGATCAATAGCAACAGATACCTGATAATGTGCTTGTGGGCATTTGCTTTCACAGTTTTGACCCCCCCCCCCCCCCGAACACAGTCTCTCAAAAGACTGTTCCTAGATCCCCACTCCATTTTCCTTCAAGAAGAAAATGCAGCTATTCACCAAGAAAATCCAAGTAGCTGCAGAGGGAAATATATTGCCTTTTATTTTTCTGAGATTTGGATATCTGCCTTGAAAAGACTCAAGTCTATCAAATCTATAACTGGGAAGGGAGAGGGGGGAAGGGAGGGAAGGGGAAAAAGGAAGACAGATGTCTCTGAAACATCAGGTAGGCACAGAATATTATGTAAATAATATGCAGCAAGCAGCAGATATGTCCCGGGTTCTCACATATGCTATTTATGCTGCTGTCACGCTCAATCTGAAGATGTCATGCAAAAAGCCACGGCAGAAGTACTGTGTATGCTCTCCAGGTCCCCATAATTTTATGTGGGATTGAGAGTCAGCAGCTCTGCAGGGAGAAGCCGGTTTCAGCAGAGCTGCGCTACCTTGCAGGAGCCAAGAACTGGGGCACGAAGATTTGACAGAAGAAGAAAGCGCTTCTAAATTTAATTCACAGAGAAGCTGGCAACGGTGCCCAGACTCATGCCCACACACTGGTGTGCTGGTGACATCCACAGCGTGAGGGGGCACCGACAGGACAGCAGGGCTCACAGGAGATGAGCTGTGCCAGAGAGGCCCGCAAGCATGGCAAGATCCCTGGGAGCAGCAAGGGCATCTCAGAGCCACACAAGCCCCAGCCCTGCAGGATCTGGTCCTCCACAGAGCCAAAGCCCAGAGCATTTACTCTGAAATAGCCATCAGCCCCTGTCCCGAGGATAGCTTCTCCCTCACTCTACCCTGACCTCCCCATGACACTGAGCTCCAAATGCATCTCCCCCAGAATTAATAGCCCCAAGGGGCCAAATCTGGACATCTGTTAAGTGCAACAGCTCCAGGCAGGGCAAGCAGAGAAGGTGGATCTCCTCCTATCTGCAGGGAACTCACTGCTGCCGTGGAAGGAGCTCTGCAAACAGAGTGAGCCTGGGGCACCAGGGATGCACCTACTGCTGGATAGGACTGTGCCTGCCACTCACCTCCATGTCCTTCCTGTCCCAGCATCTCTTCTGCAGGCACAAGATTGCCCAAAACAAAAGGACAGGTACAGTTGAGGTTGCACCCACCCTTCCCCTACAAAAGTAATAGTTAACCCCCAGCAAGAAACTCTCCTGCCCTTCCCTGACCCAGGCAGAATCTTACCTGGAGACAGCTCATCCCAACAAGCCATCAGAGCTGATGTAACCCCTACACCCCTCACTCTTCATGCCTTTCCCTCTAACAAACAGCCTACCCTGGCCTTGCACAGCCCTTTTATCCCTCACCAGCCCAATCTGAGGCATCTGTGCTCATCACATGTGTCCAGTCAGAGCCTCATTGCCTGGAGAGGCAGCAGCTGAGCAGGCTTTGTTCTGCCCCTCTCCAAGGACTCTTCAAGCCTCAGCAAAGTTTATTTTACAAACAGTGTAATGAAAACTTGGAAACTTTGAGACACTTCCAGACCTGGTTCAGTAAAGGCTCCAGTGCTTGAATTAAGTGTGTGTAATTAAATTAGGCTTTTGAATGGGAAAAATTGTGTGAAAAGTCTCTGAGGAACAGATGTTCTAGTGCAACTTCTACTACTGGGCTCTTAGATGTAGAAGAGGAATAAATATGGTGGTGTTATCTAGGCATTTTTCTACCAGGAGGCATGAAGCTCCTTAAAAGTCCCCTCGTGACAGAGCAGCCTTCAGCACACCATTGCCTTGGGTCCAGTTTATCCTGTAGTGGGCTTGAGGTGTAAATGATGGTGGATGAGGTGTAAAGCAGATGCTGGGCAAAGCAGCAGGGCTGGAAAACCAAGTGGGGCATGGGACTCCCTCCTTCCCGGTGCTAATGAGCAGCATCACTCAGTTCCTCATATGGGAACCTAACGCCGGGGCTCACGGGCATCATTGCAAAGAGATGGGGACGCTTCAGGTGCAAGGGGACAACTCTTCCCTGATTAGATCCATGCAGGGACATGCCGTGCTACAGGTTGGCACTGGAGAAGGACTGGGGCCAGGAGAGGGACTGTGGTCAGGAGTGGCAGCAGGAGGGCTGAGGATGGTGCTCTGCAAATGCTCCTGGCAGTGGGAAGGGGGGAGGATAAGGCCCGGCATTGCACCACGGCAGTAGTAGGGAGCAGCAGGGATGACAGGCTCAGCCTGGGCACCTGCAGAGCCCAAGCTGGAAACAGCTCAGCACAGCAGGGATGCTGGTGGAGCAGCGCCGGCAGCCAAGCAGAGAGGGGAGATGGAAATAGGCAGAGAGACCCTGATAACATGCCACCCCTTCTCCTGCACTTGACCAGCAAAGCAGTGAGCGTCTGAGGAAGATGATGAAGAAAATATGTCCCTTCAGGGAAAGGCAGCCGCGGGAGAGGATGCACGTCGGATGCTTCTCAGAGGTGAAGAGATTGAAATCTTCCCAAAAGGTGATCCACCACTGAAACAATTGACCAAGACCGTGGGGCACTGCAAGATCTGATCACATATTATAGAGACACCACTCCTTCCACCACACTGTATACGCTGACCTTATGTATTTTACTGTGTATATTTGCTGAGTCCTTGCTACCATCTACCCTCAATGACATCCAGTCTTATTGGAAAAACTGCTTCATTCTACACTGAATCACTCGTTAACGATTGCTTGTCTCCTGGGTCAATAGTGGGATACAGCTGTACCTCGGCACCTCGTCCTCTCCCTTTGACAGGGGGACATTCTCCTGCCTCCAGCTCAGTCCCAGTTTCTGAACCTCTCATTACTTCCCCTAAATTGCCCACAAGATCATTTTGCTTCGTATCTTCTGCTTTTTCCAGACTTGTGTCATCCATCACTTCCGATGAAGCAGTGTCAGGTTGAGTCCGTCTCCCAGAATAGCGTGAGCTCAGTGCCAGAGGCAGAATCTGCCAGTGACGCTTATCACAGAAGCAAGGATTGACTTTTTACACCGCGCTTCTCCTGCCGAGATCCAGGAAGTGCCGCAAAATCTGCAAACTTGTTTACTAAGTGGATGGAGCAGGGGAGATACCAGGCTAAAACGCAGGAGGCAAGCCTAAGGAGCAGCTCAGAGAGGTCAAAGTGCCCCAGCCTTGCAAAACACTGTCGCAGTGTGAGAAGAGCTGCAATCAGGAAAATTGTCCAAATCGAGAGAAACTGGAGCACCGTCATCGGAAAGCAGCATCCCACCTGTGCAACGGATGGACGAGGCACCCATAACCTTCACCCAGACCAAACGCACCTGAGTCCTACCTGCAGCAGCAGCTTTCCCACCTGTCCCCCCTCCAGCACCAGCACAGGCACAGGCACAAGGATCCCCAATCCCATTCCTAGTTTTTGCAGAACCAAAGGCATTTTATTTACTCTGTTCCAGACAGTCCAGCTCTACTCCAAACTGGGTCATAGTTCCCCTGGAAACTGTCCCAGATTTACTGAGAAATTCTAATAGCATCATCAAGTGCTGAAGCCTTCTGAGACCATGGACAAGCCCAGGTGTTGTTCAGCCTTCTCTAAACATCTGCTGTGATCAAAGGGTGAAACAGCTGTGAAATATGAACCTGGGAAATTTCATACGCTTTTTTCATAAGTGAAATCTTACTGTTAGTTTGGGATTTTTTGCACTACTCAGAAGTGTCTCAGATTCAATCCAGTAAGTAAGAGAGGTTTCCTGACCATTCAGCATGCTCTGTGGGACAGGAAAACTCTCTTCCCCTCAGTTTTCATCTAGATGTCTGACCACCAACTCTCTGCATTTTGGAGTGATAAAAGAGACTGGCTGTCTCATGATTTCTGAAATAATCACCGCATGCTGCCTGAGCTTTCACTGTGTACTCATATATCAGTAATTCACCAATGCTGGCTGTCCTGGGAAGGTATTCCCAGAAGTTCTTCCTAAGGTTTTTCCATGGCTGAGGTTTGGTGAAGACAGATTAGGTCCCCGTTCTGCCTTGAGGATCAGTCCGTGTTGAGAGTTCAGACTCAAGAGCAACAAAATCTCCCAGCTGTTCTTGAAATAAAATAATTTGTCCACAATTATAGAGCTTTGTTGATATCTTACCTTTGTATGAAGTCACTCTTCAAGATGGAGCATCAGCTCATGCTATCAACTGGTTTTATGAAAATCTGAGTGGAGAGTTGAGGAAAAGGAAAGGCAAAAGAAATGGCATTTTTAATACTACTCCTGGAGCTCAGGGGCAATTATACTTGGGAAGGTTTGGATTTGTGCCCTCCTGCATTTCAGAGGGGATTGTATGAAGGGTCTGTCCAAGTCCAGTTCACAAGCTATGTAATAGAAATGAAATAGTAACAAATCTGGATTTTTTCCCTTGCCAAAAGTCCTTCCCCAGAATAATACCCTGGCAATGTAATTTGTAAGCTAACAAACTCTCATTTATCTGCAGACATTGATTTTTCAGAGGAGATGGATTAGATTTTATGATGAACTTGGAGATGCTTCTACTAACTTTAAACTAGATATTACAGCAGTTCAGTGCCACAGTCAATGAGGGCGGGGGTAAAATTTGCCCAGGGATGCCTTTAGTTGCCTCCTCATTGTGATTCTTGGAGTATGACAGTTACATTTAAATGATCAAACCAGTCTGCCATTATTCCTGTCCTCCTCACCCTATTTTTTTTCATTTACACCTTCAGGTGTTGAGCCATTACAGAGTAGCACCTATGCTTCCCATTAAAAATCCTAAAACCTGCAACATGGGCTACTTTGCACCTCCTGCCCAACACCTCCTGAGTTCTTTCATCGTTTTGCAAATCCCATTAAAACCAGCAGGTGATGCTGAAGCAGAAAACATGGAGTTCATTCTGCCTTCTATTAGGCTTTTATTTTCCTTCCATAAAACTCACAAGTGAGAAAAATACTGTGATCTTCATGGGGGATTTAGAAAGTGTAGGATATAAATGATGACATGTAGCATATGGCTTTGTTCTCGCTGTCTAGTCAACTCTTCAATCCCAGCTAATACACATGGGCTTTTTCATACCTAGAATACAGTGAGGACACTTGGAAAAAAAATAGGAACTTTTCTCTACTGGAAGGTTAATGGGTTCTAAGCTTTCCTTGAGCTAATCTTCTTGCAGCACTTGCAAAGCCCCAAAGCTGCACTCTCCTGACCTCACTTTGACATTCTCGGTGTGTGACAGGCATCGCATTTCCCCTTGCAAGCGTGCAGGTGTTAGCGTGGAGCAGAGCAGTAAGCAGCTGTGTTGAGAGAAGAGACCCGTGTTCAGCATGTTGCTGACTTCTAGTGCATTCCTCTGCAGACAAAAGGTAGCGAAGCAGATGACCCTGACTAGAGAAAGAAGAGGTGGCTTTTCCAAGACATGACCCATCAGCAGTTTTTGGGAGTCATCTTCATTTGCAAGACTCAGTGGCAAATTATCTCAATGGTCTTCCCTACAAAAAGCTTGAACGTTGCAAAGGTTAGCAATGCTACAGATGCACCTCTCTGGGATTTGTATATGCCTTTACTGCTTGATTTAATTCTGCACCTAAATGTTTCAGTAGAGGTCTCAGCCTATGACAGATATCTCATAAAGAGAAGGAGAAATCGATGGAACCAAGGACAAACGTCCAAATAAAATCCTTTGCTGGCTTAACGTTAAGGCCGTCTAAGTATAAATCCAATGAGAATCATCACTAAATACCAGCAAAAACCCTTGCTATTGCCAGCGTTCGCTGAGACATAAAATGCTCCAACATCCTTCTCCAGCATCCCATGGCAGTTGGGGAACCCTGACACTTGCACAAGTTCCCCGTCATGTCTCATCGCCAGCCAGCCAAGGTGCACACAGCTGGTCAGTCTGGGTCACATCCAGCTGTGAGGCCTCTGACTTGTCCTCCCCCATTTCCATGGCGTGCTCGAAGTGCCATGGCTTGCTGGAGAATTCATCTCCCTCTGCTCACCGGCACTCACCGAGTGAAAGCAGCACAGCCCTGCCAACGTGGTGGCACGCTTGCTCTGCAAACGTTCACATCTCTGTAAACGTTCACTCCTGTAACTGGAGCTGACCTAGCCTGAATTCCCGACTTGCCATTCACTTTATGTCTCTGGCACCCCTTTAAAGTGCAAAGAGGGATCACATGGGCTAAATGGCTTTTGCCTTCTACAACTGGCCTGCTGATGTACCCCCAGGAGGGATAACTGGTTTTATTCCCCTGGCCATCCCTTGGTTTTTCCCTTAATGGACTTATGAAGGCAGCTCAAGCATGTGATGCCTGCTAATTCTGTTCAGACAAATTCAAAAATTGAATCAGTAGACTTGCCAGAAACATTAAACTGTGGGGAAAAGACACTTGATAGGCAGCCTCCGCTCCAGGGGATGGAAAAAGCAAAAGATCTTCCTGACAGGCAGTGACATTTGCAAATGTTGCCAAATTTCACTATCTGAAGGGGAAGCACTTTCCTTATCTTTGATATTTCAAGGGAAGAGTTAAACAACCTTAGTCCTGCCCCTCTCACCACCAGGGCCCAGAGGTCCAAGAGGGCATGAAAGTGGACACCAACAAGCTGGCCAGTGGCTCCACAACATCCCAGTTTCTGTATATTATATTTGCAACACTGTGTGTAAATGAGGAATCGTGGATTGCAATGCACAGATCCAGGCATGCAGGGTGCGCTCGCAGATTTTGGCTAAAGCCCTTCACCACTGTACCCAGGTGCTTTCCACATAAAACTAATAGTAAAATCTGGTAGTTTAGGGATATGTAGGATACCCTTTTTTTCCCAGCATTGAAATGTACTTAGCTTAATGGTTTTGCTTCATGAATATTTTTGTAAAGATTTTAGCTTTTTTAATTTCTTTCGTGTGCACTGATTTTTTTGAACACATGCACAAGTCATGCAAATCCAAACAGAATAGAACAAAGAAAGAAGTTCAAAGCAAACTTTTGTATGCTCTTTTAATTTCTAGATCAATTCTAGATGAATTTAGCCCAAATTTTCACATAATTTCACTCAGCCTGACATTTCTTCTAGTAAAGAAATGATGACAATAACATTTTCTTGAAAACTCCAGCTAAAGTAAGATGCAAACTCCGGGTAAGAGACAGGGTGACCTTGGTGGGAAGTAAACAAATGTGAAACAGAAATGTTCAAAGTCTGCTGCGGTGTCCTCCCATAACATTGGCTACCTCAGCTGCAGAAAATGTCACCTCTGGCAACCAGATGGCGTGACTGAAAATTAATTTCTAGGAAAAAAGAAGAAACAAGGGAAGAAAAGAAAAAAGAAAAATATTTGCTTTCATTCTAAGAATTACCAGCTGCAGTTGCTGTCCTGAAGGAGAGTGTTGAAAAATCATTTCCCAATTAGCTGGAGGGTTGTTGGGTTTTTTGCTCGTTAACAGCGAGACAAATCCAACCCTAACGTGGGGAAATGGAACTGAATCAGGCAGGCTAAACCCTCCTAAGCCGGCGAAGAGAGCTCTGTGCTTCTCAGCGCAGCCCTTGAGAAGACCAGCCTGGCAGCTGCCTGCTCTCAGAGCAGACCCTGCGCTATGCAGAGCAGCAAAGGGCTCTCAAGAGCGAGCCGTGAATTTGGGATTGCTAAAAAAACTGTTTGTGGCAGCTGCAGCAGCTGGCAGTAAACAAGTGCTGCTCTAAAAATGAGCCCTACTAGCACTGCAACAAACCCGTGCAGCAGCGATTTCCAACTTCTTCCCTCCCGCAAGTCTACCTTCACCCATTCACTCCTCTTCCACCCATAATCTGTTTGCAGCCCATCATGTGCTTCGTGCAGGAGTGTTCCCCCACCACCCTCCATGTGAGTCTCCCAGCACCGTCTTGTCTCTTTCCCACACCCCAAAATGACACAAGGACCCTCCTAGTCCTCAGCAGTTTTCTCTTGCCACCGCTGAGCCTCCACCCTGGGTGCAGTAAAATGCTAGCCAGAGCTCTGTTTCTTCCCAATCCTCTACAACTGGGTGTAGTTAAAAAGCATGGGAGGTCTTGGGGAAAGTATTGAGAGAGGCATGTTTCAAACGTCTTTCACAATTCCCACATCACTTTACGGGCCACTGATTAACGCCAGGAGCACATTAGCTGCGCTCTGCACGCCCTCTCCGGCTCTGAGCACATCAGTGATTTAAGAACGGTGCAGCTCTCTGCAGAAGCCGAATGAAAGACTGTTCCCTGCTATGATGGAATTAGCCATGAATGACCTTCACGTCTGGGATGAAACATGACCATATTTATACAGTCCTGTGAGCAGAGGAAAAGCCTCAGGGGCATTAGGGTCTGGATGAGCCCCTTTTCATATCCGCATCAGCCAAGCCCTCTTGCTGGGTCAGGCTAACCCTTTTGGCACATCCTCAAGCCTGCCCTGGGAGGCTGGTGTGGTCCAAGCCTTGGAGCTCCCCAGAAACTCGTGCAAGGGCAGAACACAAGTTCACCCAGTGCCTTTGCATGGGCCCAAGGTCTCATTCATGCGGCCTAGATGGATGTGGCAGTGTTAGGTATCTGGGAGGCCTGGGAGCGCAGGTATTTACTGGAACGATGCTTTCGCTGCCGCCCTTCCAGAGAAATGTCACAGACCGGATACCCACGTAACACCTGGTGGCTCCCACCTCAAGCAGCTAGGTATGAGCCACCACCATTCAGCATGGAGGACCACTGGTACCTCGGGGCTACAACAAGCAAATGGGCATCCTGCTCGAGGGTCTGGAAGGAGCTGGGCATCACCTGCACCAAGCTCCATCATGACCAGGCAACGACCTGCTCCTCACATGCATCAGCCTGTGCCTATTGGGGACCCAGAGGATGCAGGACCCACTGGTGGTCCTGACCTCATCCATCAGCCCCAACTTGCCACCCTGTGAGCTCACTTACCCCTGGAGAACAGCAGGACCGTTGTACGGACTTACCTGGGACTCTACTGACAGATTCAAACTGGGATAAAGCTGCCCAAGGTCTTTTCATCTGGGACCACGAATTGCACAAATTACCTCCAGCCCTGCTGGGCTCCAGGTAGACACACTTACACATCATCTCTGAGCTTTTCCCAATCCAGCTGGGCAGCCACTGCCTTCACTCACTTTGTTCTACATCCCCTCAAGGGCATTACGCACTTGAAACACACCACGTGTCTTTTTTCCTGGCTAACTCCTGGTTCAGTCTTTTATGTGTAAAGCGAATCTCACTCAGCTCTGAATCACAGATTCACGCTCTCTTCCAAATTCCTATCTTTCAGCAAGAGCTGTTCACGTATGTCAAGGTTACCTTCAGATCATGTATCTATTTGGCTTTGGGCTGAATATTTAGATGGGCTGTTTGGAGGATTTCATTCTAAGATGTTAACATGCAGCTGCATAAAGAAGGCCCTTAATTTTTATTTTTTTTACATGAAAACCTTAATGTCTGGGGACAGCTGTTGTCCCTACAGCTGAGCCATTTTGAGAGTACAGTGAGATTTTTCTGGCCTGTCTTCTTTTTCCTCCCTCTGCAATATTTGTTTCCTGAAAGAAAATAACAGATCAATTTTCTTTCATTATGCTCACAGGACATTTTCTGAGATTTCTTATAAAATGTGCTGCACTGTTCCACCCTGTTCATCTGAAAGGTTGCAGGAACTCTAAGCATCATTAGATGCTTGACAGGAATTATTTTTGCCTACAGTTTACCATCACTGCTTGCAGAAAAAACCTCGAATCAAAGGCAGAAGAACTGCCCTGGAGCTCGTTAATTTTGTGAGGCTATGCCCTCTGCACAGATCTCATCAACAGCTTGGCGAATGCTTCCAAAACCTGCTGGTGCTTTGTGAACGAAACCACCGGCCCCAAGGTGTGCTACAGGACAGTCTGGGACACTGCTCTGCTTCCAGACCATGCTTCCCAACCCATATGCAGTGACTTTTTTCAACTCCAAAGTCATGGTAGGAATACCTCTCCTCTATCTCCATAGTACAGGCTTTCTCCATATTCTCCATAAAAGTTTTCCAAACCCAACCAGATATGAGCACGTTTGATACTACTGCTGAAAATAATTTCTCATATTTTACCATTGATTCCTCCTACTCTCCCAATCGTCTCTCTTCAGCTTTAATAGCAAACTCTTTGAGGCACGGACCAATGTTCAGTTTGTGTTTGCGCAGTGTCTACCATGGTGGGACCATGGCTACCCATCTGGACACTGCCACAATACAATAAATGCCAGGAGCTGCACCCCACTACTTTGGCTGCAAAACTTGACCCTTCTGATGCCTTAAATGAGGGGAAACAGCTTAAAAACACCACAGTTCATAGGTTTCTTCACCTTGGCCAGAGAATGTCACTGGAACAACACAGCTTATTCCCAAGAAAAGTTTCCCTTTTCTTAGTAATATCTTCTTAAGAGAGAGCACTCAGGCATTAAAATCCTGGCTACCATGCACTAAAATATCTCCTATTTGTCATGTTGGAAGAAATGACCTTAAAAGACTTGCTCATAGATTCATCCCCTAATATTACTGAACCACTGCCAAAACAGCATTTAATCTGAAATCATGTCTTATAAGTGGAACCAGAGAGAAGATAAACCAAACAACATTTTAAAGTTATGCTGTAACTGTTTAAATTGAGAAATTAAAAATCCTTGGAAGCCCACAGGAACATCATGAGTGTTTGCTTGCACGCACACAGGGGTCAGTGCTTGCACCCGGGCCCAGCTTGGTCTGGAACAGGTCACTTCACTTTCCCATGTATCTTGTGGTCCCATCTTTACAGAGAGGATGCAAAAGGCTTCTCTACCTGGTAGGGACAGATCAAAACTATTCAGACAAGGTCTTTGATCTTCAGCTGAGGAGCACTAGCCAAGGGGGCATTTTTCTTGCTGTGCTCATGTGCCAAGTGAAGCCCTTCAGCACGGGGCTTGTGGGGTGGCAAATGATGGGGATGCTCCTCCAGGGCCAACCCCGGCCAAGCGGCCGAGGTGCAATGCTCTGGAACAGGAGGCTGAGAACCTCTAAGGTGGCAGGAACCTTTCTTGGCCGGCTCCAGGAAAACCACCCACATAATCCTCCAGTTCCAATGAGAATGACTCAAGGAGCAACACCCAAGTGACAGCATCTTTGTCCAGCGGATGCAAGCGAGATGCATTGCTCATCCTCGGAGCAAACGTTATTGGGTGATGGCACCCAGCAGGCAGCACCCACATAATCCTCCAATTCCAGTGAGAATGACCCAAGGAGCAACACCCAAGTGACAGCATCTTTGCCCAGTGGATGCAAGCGAGGTGCATTGCTCATCCTCGGAGCGGACGTTATTGGGTGATGGCACCTGGTGGGCAGCAGGCAGTTACCTAGCAACTCCGGAGAGGCTCTGCCGGCACAAACCAACCCTCCCGGCACGTCTTTTACAGCACAAAGTTGTGTCCTTTTAAGTGAACATGAGAAAAGAAGTAGGACCGCAAGAAGAAAGAGCAGGTCTGCTCCTCTTCTGGGGTGTTTGTTCTGCTCACCAGGCTTCACAACTTGCCCATGGGTTATCTCTGATAACCAAGGTGATGCCTAGAGGAAGAGTAAGGTGCAGGCAGCATCCCTCCCTGCTTCCTAGAGCCGACAGGCAGGAGCAGCCCTTGGGCAAGGCTGTCCGTGCAGGATTGCACAGGGAGGTGCAGCGCTAATCAGGGCCTCAAACTGCCTTTGCGGCTCCCTAACAAAGGTGGATCGATGGGACCCCATGCAGATTGACTGTCTCTTCGGGTCCGGTTAATCGTGCACGTGGGGAGCGCTTCAAGCACAAACACCGCAGCAGGGCTGAGGGGAGCGGTGGAAACGGCCTCCACAAGCGTCGTTTTTAAAACTGCTCCCTTCAGCTGGATCCCGCCCTCACCCAGGATTTTTACAGGTCTGGATTACTGCATCCTAGAAAAGAAAGCTCAGTTCTGCAACAAATAGTGCAACAAGAGGCTTTATTTCCCCGAAAAGGCCCCAGGGCTGGACCTGATGAAGGCACCATGCCACGCGCTCCTCACTGCCAAACCCCAGCAACGCTCCCACCAGACGGCAACTGTTCCCTGGCTCTTCTTGGCCTCTGCCATCTAGCTGCTCCTGTGGGATTTCAACGTGCCTCCTTGGATTGCTTAATCCAAATGCCATGTGAAACCGTGTCAAACGCTTTGCAAAACTTTAGGTGTATTAGAGCTACTTAATAGCCATGACTAAGCTAATGAATTCAGGCTTGTTTTAAAGACATATGTTTCATAAACTCATTAGTTTTATTCCTATCCTTTAATTCTTTATCGTTTGAATTTCCTTTCATCTATTCCATTATTTTGTCCAGGATTACTAGCTTGTAGTTATCTGAGACATTATAGTGGCCTTTTTTTAAACATAAACTAGCCTTTTCCCAGCTATTTTATCACTGATTAAAAAGGAACATCTGCAGACCTTGATCTCCTGAGCCAGCTCTTCTGAGACTCTCAGATACAAGTCATATAGTCTGTCTGATTTCTGAGTGTATCCCCTGACAACATAGATATCATTTACTACCCTTCCTGATTACTGATGGGCTGAGAAAGGTTTCATCACCCTTTAGCGACACAAAGCACATCATTCTGCATCTTTCCAAATGCCACAAAGAAATACTGACTGGATATTATTGCATCGATTGGACACTACGGCACATCAGTGGTGATTTCACCATGTCATCCAGTAATGACATGGATGTCCACCTGCTCGTACCCTTTCTTTTCTGTTTAAACATATTTGAAGTTTTTTGTCCTTGCTCTTGACAGCCACAGATTTCATGCTCTTTTAATAATCATCTGTTATCAGTTGGCTAAGCTTTATAATTTCTAATATACACCACTTACTATCCACTCCCTTTTCCATCTACTGCTTATTTCTTCTTTTTTTCTTCCTTTTAATATCTGCTCTGACTTGGCTCCTGTATCTGGGAGAACCTCAAGGCAAAGTCAAAGTCTCTTTACTATGAAGTCCAGGGGCTCAGGCCATGTGACGATCTCTGCCTAAAAATTCCCAACTTTTATTCCCACTTCTTTGTCCATATTTCAGCTCCCGGCCAATTTCAATCACATTTTTCCCCAGCTGTGGAGAGGCAGCCCTTTGGAAGCAGCCGTAGGACCGTAGAGCCGCGACAATGACGATATTGATGTAAAAGCACATGAAGCTGCCCTTTGGCAGCCCATATTGAACATAATCAGGTGCTGATCACCAGTTCCTAGGCAACCACAAAATTCCTCTCCAGTAACGAGGTCCAAAATGGATTTGGGGTTTGTTTTGGTCAAAATATCTTTTGTGTTAGAAAATTATTAGCTATAATTTCGAGGAACCCTTATGGGGTTCTAATTACTGGCTGCACAGGACTTCCAGCAGAAGTCACCCTCAGTGACCCTGGCAAGGACAGCAGTTTTCATGCCGCAGGTTAGCAGCCGGCATGGTCAAGCTCGTGGCTCCGCGATGCAGCACTGGGACTCGTTGGCAATGCACAGATGCATGCTCACTTTTAACTCCTCGAGCATGAAGCGAGGGGAGCTCACAGAGCTGCAGCAAAAGCAACCCCTGACTCCTGGAGGTGGCAACAAGGCTCCTCCCTTCCCAGGCAGGTGATTCCCAAATTTCCAGCTTTCTAGCATCTTTCATCACATTTCTGAGCAAGCAATTACTTACAGGAGTTGGATCTCTGCAGGTTCCTGCACCTATCTGCCTGTCTTATGCTACTTACAGTTTTCCCTCTGGACAGAAATTAAAACCCAAAAGGAAAATTCTCAGAGGAAAATAATATTCTCTCTTTTTCCCTTCAATTAAAAAAAAAAAAAAGTGAATTAGACTCATCCTTTTCCACACTTGCTTGAGGTCCTAACCAGTCTGGAGATTGCAGGCAGCTTAAAAGCAGCAAAGAAGTCTCAAAAGAGCATGAAACAGCCCTCTAGAGTAAGAGATGAAAGAGTCAACACACACAACCAACTCTGCACGTTCAAAGGACCTGGGAAGGAATTAAGTGTGGGAGCCAGCTGGCAGCAGGGCAGGGCTAAACAGAGATCACGGAGAGACTTTGTCATCTGAATCTGCTCTCAGATCCTCAGCAGGGTCCCAGGAGAACGATGTCCTGAAGTATAAATGGTCCAGACACACCAGTCAATTGAAAACTGCTGAAACCTTGGCTGCTGCTCACCACCGTTTCAAGTCCCCTTCACAGTCTCTGTGGAGGGCACGTGGAAACCACAGCGCTGGCCACCAGCAGGAGCAGCCCACAGCCACACACAAGTCAAATACCAAAACCAGCCTCCCTCTCACTCCATCCTCAGGTTCCTCGAGGCTCAGTTTCAGGCCAAACATCCAAGCTCCCTCCTAACCACTAACACACCTCAGGCTCTCCCCAAATCTCCTGTCCTTCTTCCCATGTCTTGGAGGGTCCCCAAGCTTGCTGGACCATGAGCATCAGTCCAATAAAGCAATGCACTGGGAAGCAACAGTGTGTTTGGTTCTCTCTGTTGGCCTCATTTTGGGGGCAAGACTGTCCTACAAGAACATTTCATACCACAGCTAGTTATATATCTGCTTTCAGAGCAACAGAGATTTGAACAGAGGCTAAACTTTATGTTTTGGGACCAGGTACTGAGGGCTTCTCACATTGCTACTTAAAAATACAAGATGCAGCCTCAGAAGAAGAGGATGCCCTGCTCTTTAGGGAGAAGGGGGGACGTTGCCAGCCTCAGCAGCTCATAGATAATAAAAAAATGAAGGTCTTCAGCTGCTGCACATGGACGATAGCCGATGATGTAGGACTCTGTGGCGAGAGCATCATTAGATTAGGGGTCCCAGGTATGGGCAATAACTCTGACTTGCAAAGCGAGGTGGGTTTCCTAAAGCTCAGCTATTCCTTGAGCTGTATGAAACCCAAAGCCTCTGCATATCCAGGCCTTACCGCTGTCTTTGAATTGGAGATTCAATCCACATTCCCCTTGGAAAATGGCTTTTTCAGCCTAGTGTGCAAAGAGCAAAAAAAAAAAGTATCTCTGTCATGACCCTACTGACTCAAAATGCAGCTTCTCCTGTGGTATCCAGGGAGGAGACAAGTCCTGGAGTCCTTTTCATCCAACATGCCCACTACCTTTGTTTACTTATCAAAGGATTTTGCTGCAAAGGTGGGGATTTAAAGATGTTTCTGCAACACCTCAGAGCACTTCCCACCTATTAAAGCAGAACTTCCCCAGAGCAGCACATTCGGAAGGCAACAGCCAGTGTGCAGCACTCTGAATTCAGCACAGTATTATTTATCTAAGCAGAGAGCAATAATAACACAGCAGAGATTTCGTCTCCTTTCAGCACATAAGAACTCCACTGAGTGAAGGTGAGATTAAATAACACAATAGACAGAAAGAGAGCAAGGCAAAGGAAGGTTTTCAAGTCCTTTTCCTTTGCCAGGAGTTACGAAAATGTTACAAAAGCCTTCACATCTAAAGCTCCCTGGATATCTTCACCTCCTTATCAAAGCTGGCCCCAGTACTCCCCATACGAACTCATCATCTGTGTGTGGCTCTAATGGAAACTAATACGAACTGCTGTAGGTTTTGCTACTCAAACCATTGACACAGCTTCATCTTTATACTGCAAAATTGCTTTCTTGTTCCATATGTCGGGCAAAATGCAATGCTTAGTTTTGGAGGACACTGAGCAGCATCCAGCATTCACAGTGGAAAGGAATCTAAATTCTTGATGCTGTTCCCAGCAAAATGTATAATGGGTATGTTGGCATTGGCTTTGTGGACACAGCAACGGGCCCACGGGCCTCAGTTCGATGAAGCACTTAAATATATGTTGAAGTCTATCCCTTTCCAGGAAAGAAAAAAAAATAGGTGAGATTGAAGCATGTGCTTAAGCAGGTACATCCAAGCTTCATCAGACAGAGCGGACAGCTGAGTCAGCCCAGATCTGACAAACTGCAAAGCATCTGATTGCCGCAGAAGTGCAAGGAATATGCAAGCAAGATGCACAGCAAGAGGAGCCATTCGGGCACTTTGTTGCAGTCCAAATGCTGGGATTCGGCTGTGCCTCATGGCTTTACTTTCAACCAGCACAATTTAAAATGCTGTGTCTCCTGTGTACAAGCTCCTGCAAGAACCAGTCAGACTCATCTGAAGCCGAAATACTCCTGGCCTTATCACCAAAGATTTCTTGAGATCTGAACATGAGCCAAGAGCTGCAATGAAATGTAGGACTTAATTATGTCTGACAAAAGCAGATCAATTAAAGGCTGTTTCACATCTGTGTCATTTGATAGGGGCTTCTGCTTTATCATCTCTTCTCTGCTCCCTTGCAAAAATCTGAATATTTATGGCCAGGAATTAGGTCAAAGCCCAGGAATGAAAATATGTTTGCTGCTCTGTGCAGAAGATAAGGAGAATTTCAGGTTGCTAAACATGAAGCAAAAACCACATTAGCTCCCAGAGTGATCAGATAAAGCCTCCACCAATAAAGACCGAGCCTCATCCCAGTGTGTGCTGTCTCTGGGCAGCCTGAGCGCCGCAGGAGCGGTGGGACTGAACACAGCCTTCTCCAGAAGACAAACATTTCCCTGCGGGGCAGAAAACGGGCACCTAGTTGCCGGAAAAGAGGGGTTTTGTGTTTTTACCACAAAGGGGTTTTGCATATTGCAGTTAGCTACCACACCAGCAGCACGAACAAGAGAAGACCTTTTTTCACTTGCTAATGGTTTCCCCAAGGTCTTGAGAAGCTGGCTGCAATTCGTTTGGATCAGGAGAAAGAGAAACCAGGAAATGCCCAGAATAAGGCCGTTCGATGCGCACAGCCATTGGCCATCGTTGGACAGCTCACCGACATCCGTTAGACTGGCTTTCAAAACCGTCATTAGAAACGGCCCTTGCAGAGGAGCTGGACCCCCTGATCCCTCTTGCAGCCAGCCTTCCCTTCAGCCTTCGGAGCTCCTAAGTTACTTCTAAAGAGTGGAAGACATCACAGTTTTCTTTTTGATGACTAGTAGCAATTCTTTCCCTGTATACCTAACCATAAGGTCTGAATCAAACTTGGCAGAATCCTTTTAGATGAATTTATTGAAATGTAGTATTTATATATTACTCCTTATACCATCCAGGGATTCTCTCTCATACACTTTCTCTCGACACTTTAATATTTATATCTGTATTAAACTATTTACGCCGCTTTTATGTGATCTTATGTGATGCTATCACTCAATCTTTAATAACTTGCCTGCAACAAAATAGCTTGCAGTATACTTTTTAATCCCACAGCAAGAGCTCAAGTGCAGGATATATAAAGCTGACACTGATGATTTAAGGTTTGGACCCAGAAATTCAACATAGAGAATTATCATGCTCCAAAGGAACTTTAAAATATAACATCAATATGGTTCAAATCCCATTTTTGAAGGTTGCTGCTGCTCTTTCAATGCAGCAATGTCCTGCCTTGCAGCACCTAACCATAAAAACCTCTCTGGGCTGGCCACGGCTGCGGCCCTTTCCTCGGCCTCAAGGCAGGATCCAGGGAGAAGTTTACTCTCACCTAAATCACTTCTGCTGCAGTTCAGGCTCGATCTCTTTTTTTTTTTCTTTTGCCCAGCCAAAATGGGCCCAGGGATTCGGGGAGCCCTTTCGTCTTTGCTGACTGCTGTTACCAGTCTCCTCCAGCTCCCAGCCACCAATGGACCATTAACTTATTCTCGAGAAGACAAATAGCAAAACAGGTAAAGCAACAGCCACGACAGTATATTCTGCATCACCAAGGTTTCTAAAGAGAGAAGCTAGAGGCCTTTTGAAGCCATCTCCTTGCTGAAGTTTTTCTTTCACGTTACAAAAGGGAAAAGCAACCTAAATTGAAGAAAATGAACCCCCAATAAAAATTAATGCTTGAGCCATCTAGAGCCACCCACAAAAGCAGAAAAAAAAATCCATTATCCGCATGACTTTAATTCCAGCATCGCTGGAGCTGCGGTCACCCTTTATTAATCACAAAGGTCTCTGCATTACACAACTGGCAAAGAGGTAAAAGCTTTGTTGATTGGCATTTATTCTGTCTTCCTTTAGAAATATTAAGCCCAGAGATAAACAGAAACCTTTCATTCCCCTCGGGCCGTAACCACAGCCGTGTCCTGAAGAGTTCGTCAGCCCGCAAAAGCCAGTTTTTACAACCGGGGGGAAAATGCTTGAAGCACTTGCAGATCGGTCACTTCAGGACTTCGTCTCCTCCGAGCACACATCTCGTACCGCTCTAAATAAAGGTCTGCTTTAAAGCACATCCATTCAGGACAGTTTTTAACATCATATTTCTTTCCTCAGTAAATAACGCATTGCAGAAGGAGGAAAGGAACTAAGTGCTGGGGCTAAAGCAGAAACGTCCTCGGCCACTGCTGCGCTGGAGCCACCGGGGCACATCCGAGCCCGCTTTTCCCGGCTCCCCAGCTGCACCTTGTGCTGGTGGACGGCCATCCGCTTACTGACTGCATTTTTGTCCTTGTTTTAAGAGCTTTCCTTCTCTTCATTCCCGCTGGCCACCTGTTCCCGAGGTCTCTGCAGGACGCGTCCTCCCGGCGAGTCCTGCCTCGGCCGAGGTCTTGCCGTGCTGCCTCCGGCTGGGGCTGGGAACCGCGCGCCGAGGCAGGGACCGCAGCCCTGCAATCCTCCGGTTATTTCTCAATGCGCCGAACGGAGCAGGATGTTATTTGCAGGCGGCGCAGCGCGAGCGAGCAGCAGCGGCTCGTTTCCAGACCGGGAGCATGGGCAGCCCCGATGTCCCCACGACCTGCCACGCTGCCGATAACTTTTTAGCATATCGAGCAAATTTCAACCTCAGCTGCAATGAGAATCACAGCCTCCAGGATATTAAATTCCTAAAAGTTTTGCAAGAGTAGGCATCTAGGCAGAGGAGAAAGCCCCCACTAATGTTCCCACTAAAGGGAGACCAGGATGCCAGCTTAACCCCGGTCTTAGACGAGGGAGAGCAATGCCACCGACATCCCAGACACGGCGAGCGGTGCTGAGCTCCCCGGCGGGTCCCAGCTCCACTGGAGACCACGTCCCCCCACCCTGCCCTTCCCAAGAGCCCTGTTTTGGACCTGCCTTGCTCATCCTTGGCGGGGGGGTTATAAATGACCTGTGCAAAGGCCAGCAATGACCGAGTAAGGGGTTGATCCTACAGGGGAGGCAGTGAAACCAGCTGCAGCTCCGAAGGAACTGGAAGAGGGAAAATGAAAGAAGATGAGAAATTATTATTTTTTCCTTTCTCAAGTGTATATGAGAAATAAGGGGTGCCTGCTCTATTTGCGATAATAGTAAGTGAGCACTCATGAAATACAAGTAGGATGGCTGGTCCTTTTCGATTTCCAAAAGAACCAGGTCTCTCATATCGCTAGAAATCTTTCACAGGAAGAAACCCATTTTTTCCTCTATTCATCTTTCTATTGTGGCATTTTCCATCCTTTGTAATTTGCAGCTCGCTCTCTCCCAGCAGGGTTGAAAACTAGCTCTGCCACCTTGTCTGTCCTAAAGCACTGTACGTCTGGCAGCAACACCGATTGCCCAATTTTCTTCAATAGTTAACTCCTCTGCCAAAAGGAACAGAACAACTTGTAGTCAGGCTGCCTGTTCATTTTACATGTTTATATATTTCTTTGTCCTTGTCTTGCACCGTCCCAAACAAATGCGAGCTTGTTCCTAGCTGGCAGTGCTGTCACCTGCAAGAAATGCGGTGACACTGGGGGGGGGGGGAATAAGAAAAGAACAACAACAAAAACATGGTTTGAAACTGGTCGGGCAGGGCTGTTTGTGCGTCTAGCTTTCAGAAGAAGAACAACAAGTAATGCAGGAGAGCTGGAAAAGGAAAGGCTAAGCAGGGCACCGGGCGTTTTGTCCTCCAGGGCTGCCCAAGATGACAGCAGGCCCCTGAGCCCCGGCTTGCAGGTGGGGAAGCAGCCGGCGAGATGCCAGGGTAAAGCCGGGATCTTGCAGAGACAGGCGAGAGCTCAAGCTCACTACAGAGAGGAAACATCCCTCTGGAAGAGGGGGAATCGGGTATCACTCGGTAGCAGACTGCTGCTATTTCAGGCTCCTTCCCGCTCCCAAAGCCACCCGACGCCCATCCGAAGCCAGGAGCGTCGCACCCTGCAGGCTATTCCCAGCTCGCCTACGGTCAGGACGGTTCAGCTAATTAATCCCCTCCGGAATCTGCATTAGCATCTCCTAGTAATAACAAGCCGCTCCTGATTCCTGATTGCTTATAAATAACTTGCCGGCAGCCCTGGGAGCTTTGAGGCAGGACTCAGGAGCGGCACGGCCGGGACGAGCTGCCGGCTTCCCCGAGGTGCCTCCGGAGTCGCGGCTCCGAGCCCGGGGGACTCGCCAGCACCCCGGCACGGCCGCGCCGGCGCTCCGGCCTCCTCCAGTTCTGCTGCGCCTCTTATTTTATCGCTGGCAGAAGAGAAAGCAAGACCTTTCTAAACCCCCCATGAGGCAAGGGGCAGCATTTATGGGACTGCACGATAATTAAACTGCTCGCAATTTATCCTAGCTTACTTTTCCGTACTTTTGACAGATCTTTATAGTTTCGTGGGTTAAATGGATGCAACAGATCTCCAGCTCTCTGGTACATTTACAGCTGCCCTCAGGGCTTGATCCTGGGGAGGGATAAGCACCTCCGCTGCCACCATCTCCAAGGACGGGAAAGGACACCCGGCACCATGCAGAACCGAGCCCCGAGGCACCCAACCCCAAAAAGCCTTTAGCTCCCTCCCTCTTTACGGAGGCTCATGCCTTTGGCTAAACCTTTCAACTTCTCTGCATCCTGCTGCTGTAATTTAATCCCCCCCTCCCCTTATTTAATTCTGCATTTTGCATTAAAAAAAGGGAAGTTACCTTCTCTTCTATTCAGCGGAGATGTTTCCCCAGGCAAAAACAACTCACCTTGTTACGGTTAAAGGTACCGAAGGGTTGGTCCTGCCGCGGGAAGGGCTGGGCGGTGGGAGGACAGCGAGACTCTGCCCCACCGGGGTTCAGAAGCAGCAGCTTTTAAAGCTTTTGTTTCCATCCCGCAGTCCCTGACGCTGCGCCACACTCATCTAAAGGTACCAAATCGCCCCATAAACTTCCCTTAGCTCAGCTGCACAATCCCACCTGGAGCCTCGGTCTCCGCGGGATAGCACCGGGCCAGCCCTGCTCCGGTTCGGCACGGCGGCGCTACATAGGATTTCCTATCGCAGCTCATTCACCTGTTTCGGTGCAACCTGCCCTTCCCCAGCTTGGAAAGCCAGCAACGAGCCAGATCTTCCCAGGAGTCAGTACCAGCCTCTATTCTCTCATGTATCCATGGGATTTTTTTTGAGTAAATCTGCCTGCAACTGGATTTCTTCTGTTTTAAGAAAGGGTAATAAACAGTACTACAAAATCTAGCTCTCTAATTACGGAAACACTTGACTGTTAATCACAGCTTAATTGTTTTGTACCTTTTGTTAAGTCCTGAACTACCCAGACAGTGATAATCCTTGTCATTAACGTATGAACCTTGGGGCTATATTATTCTAACATGCTAACATTTGCACTCTCTCCTTAGCGTTCAGCATCAAAAATGCAGACGAGAAATCAAAGCAGAAACGAAAGACCTCGTTGGAATACCAAATGTCCTAATCAGAGTTAATGATCTTGCTTCCACTGCGGGAAGAGGCAAGGGAAGAACAACTGCAGAGCTGAGACTGCCACCGGTCTTCATACGGGTGCTTATTCTGAGTATAATCCGTTTATTTTCTCCCGAAAAGTATTCGCAGTCCTCCAGCGCCGGCTGCTGCCAGCTCCTTCACGGAGAGGGGAAAGACGCGATCCATCAAGGGAACTTCACCACACCATGCCCGCACTGAAAATAACGGCATTTAGTTACGCTATCCATGGATATGATGGATACAGTGACCAGCCGGATGCGGTCGGACCAAGGTATGGTACTGGATTAGCGCTAAGGCAGGGCAGGTGAGCTGGTGCCCAGGACAGCCAAGACGCCTCGTGAGTGCCGAGAGCCACAGAGTCCGACGCCAAGTAATTCCTGCCGCCTGAGAAGGCCTGCCATCCATCCGACTCCACTTACTTTGATATAGTATCTTTCATATGCTGTCGCTCAGAACAATTTACAGCCAGAGAGAAAATAACAACTCCGGGGTTTGGTGAGCTGAGTCCAGCAGCCTCCTGGAAGAGCAACAGGGCTTTTATACCCGGCTCTTGTTACGTTTCTATAACGACTGGGCAATGCATCTCAACCCATGCGGTTGCACAGACAACTCAACACACGGATCAGGCAGGCTTCCTCTCTATTAAAACGTGTGAGCAATAATGCCCTTGAACGAGAACTGGCCGCGTTTATTTTAAATGCATGGAGTAAGTGATCGGCTCGGGGATGTCAAGACCTCTGCATCCGATTAGAAAAGATGCTGTCACCGCCAGCAACACGCCATGGGCTCCGTCTACAGAGCACTGCGATACGGAGCGGGGGACCAACCATGTACCCGTGCAGACGACGGCAGATCAGCGTTGCAGGCCTAGCGCCGGTCCAGCCCCACCAAGGAGTTCACAGCAGGATGCAGAAAAGTCGTCACCAGACAAGGACAACCCTCAGCTTCTTCACCCCCAGCAGAAGAATCAGATCCCTTTAGACACGTGAGTGGTGCCAACGCAGCACTCACTGGCTTGTTTCCTGGTTTTCTCCTGCTGAAAATGCCCATGGCTCTGCTCAGACAAATCACTGCCACTGTCCTGAGGCTGGACGTGAGTGTCGAGTTGTCCCCCTCTCCCCACAGATGGGTTGGGAGGGGCTGTACAAGCCTCTCCTGTTAATCAGTGGTGTTTTAGCACACCTCATTCAGGCGAGGACAGCATCTAGTGATTATTCAGTGGCCCATCAGCAAGGACAAGCTGCATCATGAAACTGGGCTTCAACACGTTCATGGAGGAAAGGAAGGCTGAATCAGGGAGGAAAGCTGGAATCGGGGAGGAATGTCAAGCAGCCCAGGACCCAGCAAGGAGGTGGGAAAGGGGCATCTCTGCTAGACGGACAGTGTTGAAGGCTCCAGGTTTTCAGATCACCACGTCATGCCCTCTTTCTTCCTTTTAAGTGGACAAAAGAGATGCCCAGGTGAGACTAGGCGGCCCTTTTCACCCATAATCTGCAGCCACCTTCATCCCCATCTCCCTGCTAGCATCCACCCTGCAGCCTCCTCTGGCTGCATATTTGCAACCCTTTTCCCCAGGGCAAATATGATGTGATGCCTCCACACAACATCTTTCAGGGCAAGGCATGCACCGAGCTATTCAGAAAGCTTAGGGGCCACAATGTTCCAGTCTAATTCCACTTAGGGTGGACAAGAGCCATCTACGAAGCTGTAGTTCTTCGCGGGGGCCTGGTGTCCCTGCAGACCTCCGGCAATCACACTAGAGACAAAAGATGTCGCTGATGGACTGAAGGTCTTTTCCTTAGCAACTTCACCCACTCTTCCTAGGTATACATTTTCAGTTGGCCTTGTATTTACTCTTCCTTTCTCTAAAGCAATAGGCAGTGGCTTTTATCAGAAAAATCTGCAGGGCATTTATGGTCAATGGCTTCTTAATAACATTTTTAGCATTATGTTCCCAAAGGCTCATGTAAAAAGAAAAAAATAATCATAATGATAAAAAGAGTGGAAATAAACAGAGCAAAGCACACGGCTTATACACGGTCTCCCTGGATTGTTTAATAATCCGCCAAGTGAAAGACACCACAGGGGAGAGGTAGGAGCAGCACTCCCAACTACACTGGGTCTGTCTTTTTTAATACACCAGAAAATTGAGGCTATGGATGGTAGTCCCCATACTCTAGTGTTTCTTAACTACCTGTATTTACTCTATTTTGTTATTATTGCCGTTTGAAAGACAAGCCACTGACTCCTGAAGCTCAGGTAAAAAGCATGCAGGGAATGAATGCCTCCCATGCTGCCCTTCCCGCTTGGCCTTTCTGCGCCTTGCGGGAAGGCTCACAGAAATCGAAGGCTGAGCTCGAGCACTTGAGACTTTGCCAAAGAAAAACCTGAATCTTTCACGTATTGGCAAAATTTGCAGCTTGCCCTGTGCTGGCTCAGTTCACAAACACGTCAGATCCGCTGCAAAGCTGGTAGGCTCGGGTGTTTCCTGCAAACCCCCACAAAAGTGGAATTGCTTGAAACCAGAGAAGGGAGAAGCACCTACGAGTAATTCTCACCATAAAGCCTCAGGCTCCATCCCCAAATGATCCAAACTCTGTTTATAGTCATTACGTCCCAGAACGAGAGAAAGGCAGGGCACGTCACTGCAGCAAAAACGTCTCTCAGCCATACGTGTTGCAGCAGCAACTTGTTGGGAAACGGTGGCAGGTTGTTGGTTTTGCAGCAGAGCGATATCTGAACGGGTTCAGTCTGGCCTGTCTTTAAAAGGCTTCAGATTATTGCAGCTAGCACTTTTATTCCTAGCGAAAGAGAATATTATAGATTCATTGCTTGGTGGGCAGGCTGCAAGGAGGCCTGGGTGGTGCACAGCGCTACTCCAGATTTCTTTATTCCTGCATCTGCTCCAGGAGAATCCAGGCAGAGGTAACTAGTTCAGAGACCGAACTATGTCATGTGATGGAGAGGACTTGTCAAGAAGGGTTGGAAAAGTCCACCTGCATAGCAGCACAGGCACAAACGTGTTCACATTTCCAGGAGCCACGGCAACACCTTGTTTTTCGTGGCAGGAAAAGCGTCAGAATTGAATAGCTGCAAATAGCTAAAAGTCATCGCAGTTGGCTTAGCACAGAAGCAGTCTGGGATACCGAGACCCAAAGAGTTTGCTGTTATTTTACAGGGCCTGGAGGGGACATTGAAATTTTCATTGCTCTTTTGATTCATAACACAATTCCCCTGGGAAGACCATGCAGCTATGCACAAATAAAGTTTACTGCAGCTGATTTGTCTCCCGATTACCATAAAACTCCTGCAGATAACATGACTCGCAGCACCTTATATCATGGGACTGCTTCTGGCAACTTTTAATGTTTCAAATTTTTCAAGTGTAGCATCCCTTAGCCTGGAATCAGAGATATGAATGTAAGGGATAATGAAGAAAAAGTCAATTTGGGGGGAAATAACTTTTTAAGCTTTCCTTGGCGAAGAGTTGTCTGTCATTTGTGATGTACTAAGCAAGCAAGGCATTGTGTTACACGGACCTTTTAGGAAAATTAAAATGCTACTGCTACTCCAGCTCTCTGCTGCACCGAAAGCCGACACCGTTACTTACTAATAAGCTTAAAGGATTTCACAATTTCATTACAAGCCCCTCAATATCTGGATGTCACCCCAGTCTCAGTCACGGGTACCTGCCAGAGTCACGTCATGCAATTGAAAAGGGGAAAATTAATTTGCAAATTGAACGAAAGCCCAGAAACGTGTCACAAATAACTCCCCCAAGCCCGGCTGCTGGTGCGGCTCGGCAGAGAAGGAGCTAAACCGGCTGCTTGAACACGTCCCTTCGGCTCTGCCCAGGCTGTCAGTGCTTCGCACGTGCGTGCAAACAGCGACGTATTGCAAAACGGGTTCGGTTTGGTTTTGTACTGTTCTGGTCCCTCCGTCCAGGAGAGCTGCTGCTCTTCCTCCTACAGAGACACCCCACGAAGAACCGGCGCTTTCTAACGGGTGCAGGTCCGACAGCCCAAAACGCACATCCTTAACCTCAGCTCCGGTGCCCCATGCGCGGGGCCAGCAGTGGAGCAGACAGTCGTGGCTAATCCATTCCCTGCCTGCTGCCAAGGAGGCAAATCTCCTTCCCGGGGAGTTTCACCTGCTTGTTTTTCAGCTGTTGATTCTCCAGGGAAAAAATTAAAACCCACAGAGTAGTCAATATCCTAAGAGAAGACTAGAACAGAAAAACAGACATAATAACAGTAAAACTGGGCTTCCTGGTGCCACGAAGGGGCAGGAGCTGTGGCTGAGACCCGGAGCTCAGGTTTCTCGTGGGGATGGATGGACCACCCGGGGCTGGGAGCCTCCACCCAAGCACGGCCTCACTCAGGGCTTTCGCCTCCTGTTCCTGGGCAAGAAGGAAACAGGAGAAATCGTTCATTGAACCCAAGATGAGAGCAAACCACCAGGACCTCCACGGGACCTTCTGGGATTACTTTCTCCTCATCCCTTGGTGGTTTTATGGAGTAACCTGCCTCCCTAAGGGAAAACAACCTCCGTGGCTCCCACCTTTCTGCAGTCCCCTTGAGCTTCATTTCCACCCTTCACAGAAACGCTGGTGAAGTCTAATGATTCCCCAGGGATCCCAACACAGGGGAACAGTTTTCTATAAATAGCTCCTAATTGGCACCTCCACAGCCTGAGGCTCTCATTAGAGACCAAGACCTGCTGGGAGCTGCCGTGACAGAACGGTGCTAGGACAAGCTACGTGCCAGCACCGGCCACCAGCGTGCAGCAGAGCGCAGAGAAAACCGCTACGGAGCTGAGAAGGCCCTAAATTACCTGTAGGGCAGCCTGCTTCCCCACCAGCCTTTGGGAAAATCCAGCAGCAAGGGCAGCTATGAGCCTCCATGACCAGCCTCCACCTTCCCTCCCACCCAGCGGCTCTTTCCCGCTCTTGGGCACCTTCCATTTGCTAAAGCTCACCCTCCTCTGCAGGCACTGGTGGCCAGACGTGGCTCAGAGTTTCATTCAGGGAAAATGTACCCATTTAAGACGACAATTTCACGTTCACGCTGAGCTTTTGTGCGAAGAAGTGAAACCCTCTTAACTCAACCTCTGCCGCAGAAGGTTATATGATATTTCAGTATCAAATGCAGCTCATACGGAAAGAGAACTATTTTTTTCTGCTTCTCAGTGTTGTTCACTAAATGTCTCAAACCACTTCACAGCCATTAATTCAACCCAATGGTCTAGGCTGATCCAAGGCAGAGGCATGTGATGAAACGCAGCAGAACCAGGAGGCTCCACCACGCTCATCCCTCCAGCCTGCGTCTCCGTCAGACAGCACTGCCTTCGTCACACGGAAATCATGCACTTTGAGTGGGATTCACTCAACTTCGAGAAATCAAGGGGGAACTAATGCAGCTCGCTGCTCCATTCTCCGGCCTGGCGGAGCCATCCCCAGCCGCGGAGAGCCACGGCATCACACCGCGAACGCCTCCGACACAGCACTGCTGCGCAGCGGGAGTAATGCAGAGTTCAAACCAGCACGGCTTGTGCTCACGGCAAGGGGCCTGACGCACCGGCATTTACAATTTTCCCGAGTCTGGCGATTTGCCTGCAAGGTGCAAGATGAGTTATCAACACTTACAGATAACCAGGCAGTTTGCAATTGCCTCAGTAATTGCATAGAGAGATTAGAACCTTAATTGAATATCTACTTTTCTAAATGCAGATGTATGCCAAGTTTGATTTGTTTGATTTTTTTTTTTTTTTTTTTTTTGAATGAGGACTCTTCATGCCCCTACGCAGCCATTAGCATCTGATGGGAGTCTCTCATTTTCACTTCTGAATCTCCCCTGGATGAGGAGCAGGATGCATCCCACGGGCTGCTCCCACCCGCCAGCGTCTGGCTCTGGTAATTGCAGGACACAACAGAGAGCTTGCCCAATTAGCTAATTCTGTTAATTCAAAACATCTCAGCAAGACGTATGAGAAGATGCAATTTGACCTGCCCTCGCGTACTCTGGTGACTCATATTCTGAATTCGCTGCTTTGTTTTTCAGAGCGATATGAAATAAAGAGCTGTCAGAGGAAAACAGCAGGCACGTTCCCTTTGCAGGGGAGCGGTGTGCCTGGGACAGCACCTCCAGGCCCGGAGAGAGGTGTGGATTATTCCTGCATTTGCCGGAAGACGTTCCCATCTCAGCCACTCCTGGAGTCCTGGTGATTTCAGCAAAATACACTCGACTGCTTCAATTGCTGTCTCAAACCCTTTGGAGGTTTGAGACATTAGAAAAATAGGCGAGACTCGGGAGAAAAAAAACTTTGAGTGGCAACTTCCTTCGGCGTCTGCCAGCGATGTGACATCCTTATTGACGTCTGTGTCCCAGGCACCTGTTCTCGCAGTGCTTTAAGTGGCAGCGCTTTCACACTGTTGTGCCTCCGCAGCGCTGCGGCATCTCGGCAGCGGGGATGCCCCAGGTACGGCAGGTACTAATAGCAGAGGCGGGCAGTGCCAGACTTCAGGATGGAGCTTCCAAACGCTCCATAAGAGAGGGGGGTTTCTGTGATTATCTACCGCTTATATCTGTATTCTTCTTGATGGCTGCGCCCTCTTTATGTATCTAGTGACAGGAGAAGGGGACGTACCACGGTGAGACGCTGGCAGGAGCCAAGACAGCGAAGGTTTCCAGAAGCACACCGGGTCCTGCCAGGTGCCCAGCAAGGGCCCGGGAGCACGCACAGGACAAGCTGTGTGCAGGGAGCATCTGGCAGGGAGCAGAAACAAATCCTCCAGCTTGCTTACCAGCCTTTTAAAAGGATAAGGATGAAACAAGGGAAACCCAAACTGAAGGCTATAACCAGTCCATCATTAATTTGGCTGGGGGAGGGGGGGGGGGGGGGGAAAAAAACACGTTTCAATCACAAATTCCTCCAGGATGAGCACCTGGACATGGAGATTGTTGTCCACCAAAAACACCCCCTTGAAAGTTTTCTCCTTAGCTTCGGAGCAGAGCTAACCAGCCTCATCCCCGTACAGCTCTCCAGCTCTCCTTAACCCTGGGGCAGCTCATAAAGCAATCTCTGCGCAGCTCCACCGACTGGCACACCGACACTTGCCCAGCAGCCAAAGGGCACCCAGTTCATCAACCCAACTGTCTGCCCATAGCACAGAGAGGCTGTTTGATGCTTTGCAATTGCAGTTAAGTAGCAGAAAGACTGGGGGGGAAAAAAAATACAGGGCAGCCTTGAGCTGAGAACATGGCAATATCATCAAGCCAAGGAGCAAATCTGAGATCCTGCGCTGATAGCGGAGACAAAGCTTCAGAGCCAGCAGCTATCCAGATGACTGCTTTCATCTGCCTCGGAAGAGGCTTGGAATTTAAATCAGGCGTTCTAGCCTGTGCCTGCTTTATAGCTGTAATTGCATCAAAGAGCATCTCACGCCTGCTACATCAAACATAGAGCATGAAGAATTGCTAAAGGAAAATTAAGGTTGAATTAGAGTCAGAAGCCAATGCACATAAAAATAGCTCAGGCAAAGTTATCTTTTCCATACTCACGTTTCTCACACGGTGGCTGTGCAGTACATAAGCCATGAGCAAAGACTCCCAGGGTAGAAGACTTCATCAGCCTACCTAACCTACCTCCTTCCTAGCATCATCTCATTTATTAAAATACTCTCCAGGTTCAACAAATTAGGATAGCAACAAGGAATTCAGGATAGGTGTGAGTAACTGATGCCTTCGCCTTACTAATTTACCAACTGGTTCCACACAACTGACCCCTTCTTTCCTTAACGGCTGCTTTAGGGCCTCCAACACTTGCTCTTCGGAAATATCCAGCAACTTTCTTGCTGTCTAAAGAGAAACACAAGATTCATGTTGTTGTTTTTATTTTTGCAGCTTTACAGAAACATAATGTAATTCACAGAGCCACATTAAAATAACCTGTCTGAGGGTTATGACTTACTTGAAGGTGTGACATTATTAACATTACAAGCTGTTTATCAGCCCTTAAAAAGAAAACATATTGCTGGTGATGAATTCATCCCTCCAGGATGAACCAGGACAACTCTTGTACACCTAGTCAGTGCCGTTTCAGTTAAATTGCTAATGGCTTCAGAAAAATACCCTCTTCAAAGTGCATGGATTTCATTAAGCCAAGTTTACAGGAAGAAAAGTGGTGAAAACGGCCACGCTGTTTTCTCTGGCTCCCACCTGAGGAATATGATCTCCTTTTTCCCAATGGAAACTCCCCGTCCGGGGCAGGCCACCGCGCCGCCGCGTTGGGAGCATCTTCAGCTGTTAGCAACATTTATACGAAGCAATAACAGAGGAGGTAAAACATTAACTCCAGTCAACAAATTCCATCATTTTTTAAGCGCTTTCCCTTCCAAATTGCTGCTGCTGGCAGAGGGGAGCGTTTGGGGATGTTCCCAGCTCGCTCATAGTAAATAAATCCCTGGCGTCTCCATCTGCCATGTCCTCCTCCCGCGGGAGGGTGGAAACCTGCCGCAGAGGCGTCCCAGCCTGGTGGGGCTGTGACTCTTCCCACCAAACGACCAGCCGTGTTTTGGGGTAGACACGGCCGCTTCCCCCTCTCCGCAGGCATAAACCTTCCCCCTCTGCCTAGACCAGTGCCAGAGCAATGCTATTCTCTCAGAAATAGGAATATTCAAAGAAGATAGAGGGGAGAAACTCGGACTAAATCCCTTGCACACCTCCTTGGTCGCCATGCTGTCTGTCTTGCTCCTCCCCATGCAGGCCCATGCTGCAACAGCAAAACGCTCTGCTCAGGCCACTTCCAACCTCACGAGCTGGCTTCTCTCTGCCGGTTGCCATCGGATCCCTCCCGGTCGTGGCGTACGCAGTATCCTTGCAACTCTCCTTCCGTGCTGAGCGGATGCAGTTCCTGGTGGAAGAGGCCGGGATCTTGCTTTGGGGAACTGCAAATGTGGGAGATGTGGCCGGGACTCCGACCTCTTCAGAGATAACCCCGGGCATTTCCGCAGCCACTTTCCCCCATCGGCCTCTCCCGGAGGGAAATGCAATGCTGGTGCAAGAGAGACGCTGCGCAGGTCCGTCCTGTGACATTTCTGGGGCAATTTTGCTCTGTTAGAGGAGTTGCTGTGCCCGCCCGCAGCGAGCTTTCAAGCCACGTTGAGCCATGAACATTACGGGTCCGCAAGCATCGACACTCGGCGGAGGACGTACGAGCCGCTCGCCACGGCTTTACTACCCACTAACAGTTATAGACTCGCCAGACAGAGAAAACAACCCATGGAAGAGCCAAAGCCAGCGCAGTTTGGGGTCTGACTTTGCCACCAACGTGGCAGGTGGACGTCTCACAGCTGGTTTTTCCCCAGCTGCGCAGGAAAACTTCACCATTGCGCTGGTTATCCGGTTACCGCAACAGGGAAGGAGAAGGAAAGGCCGGAGCATTATCAAGTGCCCACAAAATCACAAAAAGGAGTATGAAGAACTTGCTTTTCCCACGGCCCTGCTCCGAGTCAGAGCAGTGCCTTGAAACCGAAAGTGCTTGTTTTCATTACACATAAGGGGGGGGAAAAAAACAGCGAAAGAGGTGCGAGAAATCAGCATCTCTCCTGGATGGAATCAAATTACTGCACTTTATGCCTGACCGCTCATTAAGCCCATCCAGATGGCAGGCAACAGTCGCCTCTCAAGAGCCCACAGCCTTCCCCGGCCATCTCCACGGGAAATCCCTGGCGAGCCTTCCCGACGGCTCTTTAAAAGCAGAAAGGGGACAATATAGAGAGAGCAAGAGAAGGTAAGTCCGGAGGAAGGTGCAGCCTGCAGTGCCGAGCGGCACAGCGCGCCTCTCGCCCTGCCCCGAGCTGCCGGGGCACTGCATCGTTATTCCCAAACCGGGAGGGTCCGACCCGGAGGAATATGGTTCGCACACGGCAATAAGCAGGAAATCAGGGATCCCTGCGCTACGGCCTCATTTCCCCGCGCAGCAGAGCAGCTGGAGGCAGCTGCCGCCCGGCCTCGCCGGCAGACCCACGGGAAGGACTCCAACGCGGCCGGTGCTCCCTGCAGATCGGGTCGAACACGCGCCGGTTCGGAGTCCAGCAAGGCTCCTCTTCCAACACAGAGCTCCTCGCCGCGCCGCGCTTTGCATGCAAAGGGCATCGCAGGGCAGCTCCCGGCTGCTTTGGGTCTGAGCAGCACGTGGGTTGGGGCAATTAACTGTCCCGGTGCGAGAGCAACTCTCATTGCTAATTGCTCTTGGGCAGGAAGATTTTCAATAAAAATTAAAGTCCAAGAGGGGTTAAGTATGATATCTTTGAAGTACACGGCAGAAGACCTTTATCCAATAGCATACGCGGTGTTTGCTTAGCATCCCTGGGAACTGCAAGCTGCTCCGCGGAAGCTAAAGGTCATTCTTCTTTATTATTTCTTACAGGGATGCAGCAGAAATAGATGATTTTGAGGGCAGAAGAGTGATAAAAACAACAAACTGGCAGAGCTGCAAAGTTCAAAACACACTTTGTTCCATGGTATTCTTCCTTGCATCAACAAAAAAAAAAAGGGAACATCCACCTTCGGCTTCGCTGTGCTTCCTGGGACAGCGCGGTTCGTGCCCGGCAGGGAAAGGTGCCGGTGCCGTGCTGCACCCGGGGGCTCGAGCCCCGCAGCCTGGCACCAGCCAAGACCTCTCCGACGGAGAAGGAGGGTTTCTCCTCCGCAGAGAGGCGCGCGGGGCCGGGGACTCGCTGCATCTCGCCAAGACGTTTCTCCATCCACCAGGCACTTAAACCAAATCTATCCTTCTCGGTGAGCCTGCGCTGCCCTGCCTGGAGCAGCCGCCTCCTCTACACCCCGCACCCCCCAAAAACTAATCCCCCATAGAAAAGCAGCGGAGAAGCGGAGAAGGGCTTTCCAAAGCCGCAGGAAAAGTGCCCAGTGCCCTTCCATCCCCCCGGTGGGCTGCTCCCGCCCGTCTCCTCGCCTCCTTCCCGGCTCCCGCCTGCGGCACGTGTTTGCAGAGCGCCGTTTTCCGCAGCCCGTCTGCCGCTCCGCAGCCGCGAGCATCCTCCCACGAGCTGGGCTGTCGTTTTCCCTAATGATATATTTAAAGAAAACGATACCCCAGGCAAAGCACTTCTCGGCGGCGCTAACTCACGGCGAGTAACACCGTTCGGCGTGAGTCAACCCGCGCCGGCTGTGTTTGCGCCCGGTCCCCAGCTGCCGGCCGCTCCGTGTTCGGAGGCGTTGGGGGGCTCGGCGGCGCGGCTTTCGGCCCCTTCCTCGCCCCCAGCCCGCTCGGCCGCGGCCCCGGGCAGCGCACGCAAACTCCTGCGCGGTCGAACCAGGGCAGGGCTCGCCGGGAGCGAGGTTTTTCCTTACGGCACGGCTACGGCTGGTGCATTTGCCAGTCAGACCCGGTTTCTCCTCTCCTCGTGGCTGAGCTGTAACGATTGCTCAGCGAAGCCCGGGGATCGCGCTTCCAAACCACCTCTCCTCGCAGCTGCAGGGCAAACGGAGGCTATTTCAAAAGCCTGAGCACCAAGCAGAGAGAAAAGCGGCCAAACCCAGCTGCCCCGGCAGCTCCCCAGTGCAGGGACGTCCCAGACCGCCTGGGAGCTCGTTTATCGCCGTTAAGCCGAAGAGCAGCTGCACAAAACGCCGGCACAGGCAGCTGCCGTGAGCGCGTCTCGGGCAGAGCCGCATCTTCGCCGCGGCAGATCCCCCCCCTGCCCCGAGAACGCCGCCGAATGCTCCTTGTTTGCCGTGAGCGCCTCGAATAAAGCTGCGGGAGAGGAGGCAAACGCCGAATCTTGCTCTAAGAGCAGGCACGGAGCCCGTCAGCGCCGGGAAAGCCTGCCGCCGCCCGCGTGGATCCGCTCCAGCGGCTCGGTCCTTTCCCTCGCGGATCCCTCCTGACGCGGCCGCTGCTGCCGTTGCCAAAATCAATAGCTCGGCCCGGTTACGCTTTTTTTATTACGCCGCGGCGAGGGGATTTGTGACCTCGGGTTCGCCCAAGCGCGGGCACGGAAAGTCCGAAAGCGGAGATAAGGAAAACGAGGGCAAAGCGCCTGCCCAGTAAATTAGTTAAATAAATAAAGGAAACAAAAGGAAAAGAGGAAAAGCAGGAACGGCAAAGCACAGCCTCCGTTTTAATCGTTCGGGGCTGTTCAGCCTGGAGGGGAGAAGACGGGAGGGAGAGAGCGGTCTTCCAACGCACAAAACCCCGGCTCGGCGTCCTGCGGAGGGAGGACGGGGATCATAAACCCAAACTGCAGCTGGAGAGACCTAGACTGGATATTGGGGAGTGATATCAGCCCGGGAGGAGAGCAGCTCCCGAGAGGCTGCCGCGGGCAGGGGGAGCATTCGCGGGTCTCCCCGGGTCGGACAGACGTGTTCAAAAAGCACCTGCCAAGAAGGGGTTAAACCCTCGGTTTGGGGCAGGACTGGCAGGGTGAGGTCCTTTAGGGACCTTTTTCTGTGATTTCAGGAGATTTTAGCAGCGCAGGCGAGGCGTCTTGCCCGCCCCGGTGCTGCCAGGACTCCCGGTCCTGCTCTGAGCACCGAATCATTTTGGAGTTTTTCACAGACACGCATTTGGGTGAAAACCTCAACTTTCATCAGAAAAGAGAAAAAACACCTCCATTTCCGCGTGGCATTTCTCGCTAAAAGGTGCGTTTTAACCACCGGGCTTGCGAGGAGCAACCTGAGGCAGGGACGAAGCAACGTCAGGAGCAAACGCAGCTTCACCCCAAGCTGCTGGAAGCTGTCTCGGGATGCCGGGGAGCCGCATCCTGGTTTTGGGAGCTGCGAGTTGGCAACATCCCAGCGTGCAATTTTCCAGCTGGGAACAATAAGGGAGAAAATTGTTTCCTCTCTACGATTCGGGCCGCCGTATTTCCCACGTCCTGTCATGGTCGCCGGTCACCTTGTCACACGGATTACGGCACCGCATCTTGGAAAAGCCTGTCGAGATTTCTGCCCCCGCGATGGATGCTTCCATCCTCGGGAGCACGTTCGCGTGCCGGAGCGGAGTCACGCCGAGGGGACGTGCGGCGCCCGCGAGCAAAGGGACGGGTGCGGGGTCCAGATGCGGCAAAGCCAACCTCCGTTTGCAGCCTGCCCTTGGCCGTTTCACAGCAATCACCTGCGTCGGGCATCTGCTCCCGGCTGCAGGGTTTGGCACACTGAGAACCAAAGCCGACAAGCCACGGAACAGAAAAGGTGGGAATTAGGCAGTTGCATCCGATTCCAGGAAGGATCCTGCTTGCAAGGCACGGAGACACAAGGAGGGGTTGCAATGGCAAATGTCACGCGAGAAGAGTTAAAATTCAGTTTGGGAAACGGTTCCAGCAGGGGAAGGCACTGCCAAACGTGATAGGCGGTGAGGAGCTCGCGCCTGTCTTCCAGCCCGGATCCAGCAGGCCTCTTCCATGATTAGTTTTCCCTTCTGTTGCCTTGGCGAGCTTGGAGAGACACATTGCGTGAGAAATCTGGGACGAGACTCCCCCCGGGCTCGCATCCAGCGCAGATGGCGGAGCCTCGCCGCGCTCCCCGCCGCGCCGGCCGGCCCGGATCGCCACGCTCTGGGTTTTCCAAATAACGATTTTCCTCCCCTCCAGCCGGGAGGGAACACGAAACGCCGGGTCCACCTGGGTCTTCGCAGCCTCGTACCGCTGCTCACACACTCCCATGCACTCGCCCCTAACGCTGTTGTGCAAAGCTCTTAATTATCGAAGGGGGTGGCGGCGAACCCTCAACCTGTCAGCGTGCTGAGTGTTTGCCGCTCCCAAGTATTAATTTCTAATAGGCAAGTAATTTAGAAATTTCAAAAGTACTGGGTGTGTAATTTGGAGCAGTGTGTCACTGGATAAAAAGCATATAGCTGTGCGGATTTCAATCAGTGCTGAGCCATTTAACTTGCAAAATACAGGTTGCAGTTCTTGACAGAATGGAAATGTCTCCTTTTGTCTGAAACACTGAGCTCGGATCTCTCACCAGGAGACGTTGTTGTCAGTCAGTCTTATTCCAGAAGGCATTATTATTACTAAACACTGTCTTCTGCTATTTCTGGAAGAAAAAGCAGAATTTCTATAGGACCCTGCAATTACACAGTAGCTCTGTGTTGCTTCACTTACAACTACCGGCAAAATGCTCGCCAGGGCTGCTGGGACGCGGCGATGCAGCTTGCACCAGCCTGCACGTCGGTCTGCAATGGAGGAAACGCTGCTGAAGCTCTCCGAAAACTGGGATTTCTGGTCCCCGATGGCCTTGTAAGGAGAGAGCAGCGGGAAGGGAGCTGCAGAAGCACAGCCACGATGGGGGGCTGAACCCACAGCTCAGGCCCAAATACTTCTCAGTTTATGCTCCCAGCCACAACAACAAGAGGATTGGAAAACTGGAGACCAAAGGCGACGAGTGCACAAGTGGATTCACCTCTCTTTGCGTGCTCTGGCTGGGGTGCAACGGAGAGCGGGACAGAGGCAGGAGGGAGCAGACAGCGAGCGGCTCGCTGCAGCGGGCGCCGGGGCAGGGCTCCGCTTTCGGATCCCGCCCCGGGGGAGGTTGCAAGGCTCCTGCTCCAACATGCATTGACCCGCTCTTCTTCCGCGTGGACAGATGCATCTCATGGGCTTGCTGGAGAAGGGAGCGGGGGATTGCTTTTGCAGAAATTTCCCCCCGCCCCTGCGGTGCCACAGTCACTGACTTCCCACCTGCTCCTAATCCATCGCAAATGCAAAGGAAAATCTTGGCCGGAATCTAAGATTCTCTCCAAAACAAAACTCAGTGATTCATTTCCTGGTTTGGGGAAAACAAAGGATTCTCTGGCTGGAGGGAAACCAACAAAAATTAAGGCTTTTCAGAATGATGTTTGGGATTCGCTGCTGTTAAATCTCCACTTTACTGGCAACATCCCTCCATCAAGCCATAGCTCCCGCATGGTCGCGCGCTGCGTAGGACATCACTTGCTGCAAAAAGGCCCCACACGGGGCTCCATCCCGTGACCTTGGCCCTTCGGCACATCGGCTCAAAGCTCAGCGCTGCGAAGCCCGGGCAAGGAGCTCCCAAAGGCGCCCGAGGTCTTTCGCTGCAGTCCACAACCGCATCTTCCCCATTGCTACAGGCAACTATCTGACGAGAGATTCGTTTGCATCCTGGGCGCGCTTTGACTTCTGTGCGAATCACATCTACGCCAGCGGCGAACACTTTTGGGAACGCTCCTTATCTCCCGTCGAGCGTGCAGGCTGCAGGAACGAGCCCGTCTGCCGCGCAGCACAGGGCGACGGTGCTCCTGCCGATAACAGCACAGGCAGGGCTCAGAGCACGACAGCGAGGCAGGATTTGCATTTCTATGGCCCTGTTTGGATCAGCTTATATTTTATACACCGCATTTGTGCTGATAAGCGTGTGCGTGCACCCATGCGTGACTCTAACGCCCCGGCTCCCCTCCGCTTCCTTCAATCAGGCCATCGAAGAGACAAAGCTGAGCCCTGAGAGCTCCCAATGATCTCGAGAAATAGCACCAAGACAGCTTTGTTAGATTCTGAGAAAAGCATCTAATATCAAGATGAATGGCAAAAGCCAAGGGCCTGCAGTTCCTAGTATCTGAGGGTCCTCATGGATTATTGGGAACTGCTGTTTGCTCAGCGGAAAACCACTTCTTCCCTGGTCCCAGACGGCTCTGTCCTGATGAGGCTTCACACAGCAACACAACCCAACCGCCCTCAACAGGGCCCACCACGCAGTAATGTCCTTTTCTACTTCTCTGCCCTCTCCTGCCTCAGAATGGTTATTTTTCACTTAAGAAGAAATAGAAGAAGAAAAAAATATGAAAATCCCAGGACTTGTCGGCAGCCCTGGAAAAGGCCCCCAGAAACGTAAGGATCCTTTTTGTCATTTCCCACAGCCCCACCGTGGCCGTCGGGAGCAGACGAGGATTTCCCCGTGCCCTTCACCAGGAGCAGGGCTGAGCCTCCTGCGGCGGGACAATGCGGACGGCGACGGGCCGCGGCTCGCTGGAGACCGAGCAGAGGGGGGGGTTAACGCCTTCTTCTGCCCTGCACTTCCACCAGGTTGCGAATACCCCAAAGCAGCTGAAGCAACAGCTCTCCAGGCAGTATTAGTGCAAGCTCTGGGAAAAAGGGAAAAAAATCAGACCTAGCAACTCAGGAGCTCCAGAATTCCGTATTAAAAGCATATGGCTGGAAAAGGGCCAGAGACAAACATCTCCCCATCCAGGCACCCAGGGAATAACTCGCCTGAGTGAGTGCTTGCAGCTAGGGCTGAGCTTACGGCTTTGCTTCACCCTCTCCGTTCCCACAGCAGTCGCTAATCCGGCACCTTGCAGCAGCCACACCGGGATCAGGAGCAGGACGTGGTTATCTCCAGTCCTTTCCCCGGAGAATAAATTTGCCGAGAAGTCCAAGAAGCTGAGATATCGTAGACTGTCTGGAGCAAAAGTGCCCCAAACTCAAGAGTCCTCTGCGTTTGCACTGAGCAGCTCCCGTAAAAGCGCGGTAGCCTCGACAGCCCTCGCCCCTCCTTGATGTGCCGTAGCCACCGCTCCCCTGCCCGGGGGCTCCTTCCCCAGCTCCCAGGACAGCGAAGCGGGCAAGGAGCACCACTGCAGCACCTGAACCATCCAAGCGATAAACAAAAGGTACACGGAGCGTTCGCAGCATCTCCTCCCCGGGGCTCGGCGAGCTAACGCGAACAACGAGCTAGAAATTACCCCCAGGACCCGACAAAGCGACGGAGCAGAGCACCGAGACGGCATTAGCAGAAACGCAGTCATTTCCCAAAGCACATTAGAGCACGTATTCACCAAGAGGAACTGCCAGCGATTGCCAGTCCGCGGGGATTTCTTACTGCTCCAAGGTGCTTTTCTTCTCTCTTCTTCCTCTCCGCCATCTCCTCCCTTCCACCTTCCCGCACGCGTACGCTCCCCTTCCCTCCTCTGTTGCCGTTCGCATGCAGCCAAAGTTAATGAAAAGAAACAGGTTCCCCAGCTGTTCCTCACACGAGCGTGTCCTGGGACTTAAGAATCCAATTAAAAGTGCTTTGGTCCAGCTTTGCTGAGCCTCATTTGCATTGTACTGGAATATTTGCTTTAATTATTTTTGCGCTTTATTCTCCTCTGCTTCCTCCAAGATCTTCCTGCCTGCGAATTGGCAAAAGAAGTACTTTCTACAATAAAGTACTCAAATTACTATTTTGCTTTACGTTTGCATAATTCTCTGTCATTAGAATAAACTGTCAATAGTTTCCGAAGCCTCTGGCCGCCCCAGTTGAAGCGTGCGGTCATCCCCGAGCCCTGTTTGGAGCCAGTCCCAGTAGACCTGGCGCTGCAGCCTCCGAAAAGGGCAGCGGGGCCAAACACGGGTCACCTCCTGAAGGCCTTCTCCTAGGGCTCTGCAAACACACGCGTGTCTCACAAGGAGGATGTGGGAAATCCTCCCGCGGACAGGGCGGCTACCGAGGCTTCCTCGGTGCGATTCTGCACAGCAAAGCGTGCGGTTCAGCCCATTTCCACAGGTTCGGGAAGCAAGCCCTTTTTTCCCAGGCTTGCAGCATGCAGATGTGGGTCATTTCCCCCAAAAGCAGCCACGTATCGGTCATGCACGTGAACCCCTGGCACATCCTCAAGCAGGACCAAGGCTCCAGCCGAACCGAGTCAGAGCTCAAACACCGACCTCCCCGGTTTGGCCAGACTGGGTCACTGCGAAGCCCGCAGGAGAAGCCTTGGAGCAGATGGTTCCTTAGGAAGACACGGGCTCCTTGCCTGCATGCTACACCTGCGGACAGCTTTTGCTTTTCGCAGTGACAGCCATCACGGGGAGCGAGCTCCGTTCGCTCGACCCGCGGGCGTTTCAGTCCCTACGCCGCCGGCTCCTCGCTTGGCCGGGTTGCTGCTTGGCGCATTTGCCGTGCATAATTCAGGACACGGGCTGCTGGCTCTGCCTCCGCGGGAGATGTCTCCCAGCATCGCTCCCCGAGCGGGCGACCGAACCGAGATCGCTGCCGTAGCAGCGTCCTGGACCACGGATGCAGATTCCTCCCGAAACGCTCGTTTCCCTTGGGCTGGCTGCCAGGAGCTGCACTGGGAACCAGAGCATGCTCACAGGGTGGATCCCCCTTTTCCCCCGAGCCCTCCTGCCTTCAGCCTCCGACATCCCCGGATTCGGCAGCGCCGGGAGAGCAGCAGGCTCCAATTCCCTGGTGCAAGCAGCAACCCCATCCCCTGGGGGCAGAGGCCATCCGCACTCGTGTTGCTGCTGCTTGCACAGCAGCACGCACAGGGGATCACGGATACTTCCCAGGGGAAAAAAAATAGTGTGCTATTTCCATAAATGCTAGCTTCTTTTTTTTTTTTCCTTGTGGAAGAGGGAATATATATAGCAGGGTTTTCTTCTTAACACCTTTTTGACTTTACAAGCCAGCCTAGCCATACTGCTGCTGAAAAGACTGCTCGAAACACCTGGTACAACAACCTGGAGCACAAATTGCTGCAAGTCCTCTTATTCACTCTCTCTTATTTCCGTCTCCAAGTGGACAGATTTATGGCTGGGGCAGTTCAGGAAGAGCCTTTTCCTACCTGCAAGTAAGAGCTCTAAAGCCAGATGTCCTCTTTATCACAGGAGATCCTGTTCAGAGCTAATAGCTACCTTTTGCTGTCGACTCCACTGTGAATGTTTTACTGCCACTTAAATTCATTCTTTGCCCCGACTTTGCTGCTGACACCAAGTTTGGCCTGCGTTGGATAATCACCAGGCAAGTGACATGTTCTGCTCTCATTTTTGTTTGTGAGGCTGACACAGAAGTAAAACCATGTAGCTGTCATGCCTAATGCAGACAGGTTTTGTACAAACGCTTCCCCGCAAAGCTCTGCCAGGGGAGCTCATTTCTAACCTGTTATCTCCTCATCCCTCACTGCAGCTGCGGGGCTGCTTTCAGAGCTGACGCAGCTATAGCAGCACTAGCGGGGCAGATTTAAATCCAAAACACCCTTTCCTGCTATGCCAAAAGAGGGTGGAACAATAGTCTTTAAAGATATCCATCACTGGAGCCATCTGTTTGCCGAAATCTCAGTCGCTGTGCAGAACCGGGCACCTTGATTTCTCCTCCAGGTCTCACTTTCCCTCCTGTGCGCTCCTTCGCTAAAGCTGTGGTTCTTCCAAAACATGCTTTGAAAGACGGTAGGATGATCAGATGGCAAGGAGGAAAAAAACCTCAGTTCTCTTGAATATATACTATTAATCAAGGAAGTGGATGTGAAAATCAGGTACACTATGCACGAACCCTTAATGGGCCAGATGGGCTGGAATAATTTGAAGCAACCGTTTAGCGAATGCCTTAAGAAGAAAATGAACTCAGCCACAGAGCTGCATAAGTGGCATTCAATAAATGCCTCAATCAACATGCATTTAAAGACCAGAAGACAGATTATCTACAAATTTTTGTAGGTAAAGGAACCTCTACGATTTTAATCATGAGACACGAAGGCTAATTAGTAACTGGAATTTAACGAGACAGTGCTATCCAGCGGGGAAAAGAATGGAAAGCACCCATGCGAAAGCATCTCTGCGTAACTGCATTCTCTTTTTTTTTAAGCTTTGCTCTTCCACAGTTCACATCAGGAGAATTGGCAGGAAGGTGCCGCTTTGACTCATTTGAGCTGCAAGTACCTCTGCAGCGGCGACGAGGAGGAGCGCCGGGGTTTGGCCACGCGCCCGCCCCGCTCTCCGTAAGCGCGGTCGCCTGCTCGGTCCCAGCTCGGTGGCTGCAGCGAGGACGGACTCGCGTCCGCCCTGCCAGGACACAACCGGAGGTTCCCAGGCCGCCTTCAACGCGGCCCTGCGGCAAACCCATCCTCCCTGCCTTTCTCCAGCAACAGCCGGATTGTGAATGGACTTAAACAGGTGCCAAGAAAGCAAAGCGCATTTCCGAACCAATGGGTTCTTTCCATTTCACATCATTTACTGCTTTCGTCTGTGCAAACAACGATTATATTATTATTACTAGTTGAACCATATCATTGCCATGCTGGAATGTTATTCCGTGCCAATAGTGATATTACATATTGAAGAGCAGCTACCTTGGGCTCCGGGGAGGCTGTTGTCCATACAAAGAAAAATATTTTAGGAAAAGCGTAAGCCATCAGCAGCTCTTCCTCAGACATTTCTTTAAGCAAAGCCATTCCATTTGTGCTTCTTCTCTTCAGTCCTTACCATACTGTACACACAGAAAACTTGGCGTCTGCGTGTCGCTTCGACAAGGCAGCGCTGCCCTCGCCGCAGATCCTGGGCTGCTCCAGCATTTCAGGAGGAGGACGTCATGGCAACATTGAAAAACCTCTCCGAGAGACAGCAGAGCGATTCCCAAAACAACCTTCTGGGAAACAAACAAAGCATCTAAATTAAAGAATTAAAAAAAAAAAAAAAAAACACAAAAGCAGTCGCTTAAGCAAATCTGTGATCTAATCCCATGAGTCACAGCAGCGGTGCCTGGAAAGCAGCGCCGGCTTCAGCTTGTTTTCTAGGGAGGCAATTCCTCCTTTTTGCCACTCTTCCCACTGACTTCCCGACACGCTAGTGAAGTCCCGGGAGATTCATGCCCATCCCTCCTAGCGCTCTCGCGGTGCCCATCGCCCCAGGGCAGGGGTCCGGCACGGCCACCCCTCCCCGCCAGGAGCTAGCGCCTCCTCCCGTGCACCGTCCCCCCGGGGATAAAGCACCGCTTCCAGTTTATAGAAGTCTTCGGCAATTATCAATTCTAGCGTACAGCGAAGCTGTTCGGCAAGCACCAGGATTTGAGTTTGCAACATGAGAAACAACAACAGAATTGTTAAGGTGAGCACGGCACAGAAAAAGTTTGAAGGGAGAAGAATATTCGGTCACAGGGAATGCCCCCGGGGTATGAGCATTTCGGGAAGTTAAGCGGGTTGGCAGATAATCCTTCAAGAAAAGGTTAAAATTAACATCCTGATTAAGTTAGAGCTCATAGGAATCCGAGTGCGAAGAACAGAGAGAAGAGGAGAATTTGAGCACGAAGGGAGCCGCGGGAAGGTCTGGGTGTAAAGGTTACACGTCTTTAACCTTCAGCCTCTTCCATGAAGGAAAACACAGTAGCATTTGGCTGACAAAAGTACTGGATCCCCAGCCGCCGGGTGAGTGCCTTTATTGCTGCGGAATACAAAGAGGAAAACATCCTCTGGAGCAGTTGAAAGCGCAGGAACATGCAAGCAGGACATTCCTTCGTCTCTGCACACTTCATCCTTAAACCTTTGCCACTGTCCTGCCCGTACCTGGACCGTGCAGAAAATTTAATTCTTTGTTTACTTACAATATGACAATTTTTGTATTCAGTTATACAGCACGTCTGTCCTGGATTGTAAGCATCGGAGAGACCCTTTTGGATTACAAATCCCCTGGAGCAGGGACTGTCCAGGTTTTGCTCCGTGTCCAAGCAGCACCTTGCCCCGAGATGACAGCTGAGAACGGGGCTACTCCAAACCCTCATCGCCATCCCGTTCGCTCCCCTGCCTCACACGTGGACGCGAGCTCGATGCGAGATGATACATTGGCACTATTAAGGTCTCAGCTCTTTGGGATAATTGGTCTCATTAACTTTTCTGGGAGACTTGTGGAAAACAAATAGGCTTCAGCAGAATTAAATCACCTCCTTCTGTGGGACATGAATTATGGAAAATGCCATCTCTCAATCCGCAGAAGACCACTCAGCATGGGGCTCAATCAGGGATCATTAAGAGTTTTAATCAGGGATCATTACGGGATATGTAACATACAGGATGGCTTCCCTAAACAATTTGCTCAGGATCTTCTAGTAAGGAGCGTTAACTCTTCCGTAGCATTCCTGGTCGGAAAACAGAACAGAGATTCTGCACAGAGCAGGGAGGAGGAGCTGGGGCGGGGGGGAGAGGAAGCTGCTCTAGCACACTGATCTATGATGCAAGCTAATTAGTACAGGGTTGCGTTTATCACTGAACAGATTGTGCAGTGGGATCATTCCGCAGAAGTGCTCAAGGGCTCAGGAATACAATGAAACTTAATGCCAAATTGCAGCGTGGAAAGAAACAGCTAAACGTATAGGCCAAGGAAGAGCCGCCAAAGAGGATCTAAATATTAAATAAGCCCTGTGGAAACAGTCTAGAGAGCTCAGGTTAGTAAATCCTGGAGCAAAACACAAACGCCAAGAATGAAAAATAAGATTAAGGAAAAAGCCTGCTTTAGCCTTAATTCTATGGAGCACAAGGGCACACACTGGTGCTTGGCTAAAGGAGCCCTTTTTTTTTTCGCATTGTCAATGCCTCTGCTGCGTTTCCTGCTGTCTAGACATCTGCACTCTGCATGCAAAATACGAGCACTGCTTACGACAGAGGAGAGATCTGACTTGCATCTCCCATCCCGGCTTGCAGCATTTTGCAGAGACATAACTGATGACGCACCCTGGAAGCCTGGGAGGAGACTCGGGCTTTGCTTCGCTTTTTGCTGCATAGGCACACTCTGAAATCGCTCCACCGGTTATAAGAATATTCGCAAGCGAGCACGCCAAGTGCTTGTAAGAGGTCCTGAGCCCCACAGTCGCGAGTCCATAGCCCAGCAGCGCCACGGATAGGGAGAGTGAAGGAGCTTCGTACCTGGGGCATGACGCGGTCTGCAAGCGGTCAGGGGAATCATGCAGAACGCATCCCCAGGGATGCTTCCAGTCGCAAGCTTGACTATAAAGGCAGACAGTGCTAACAAGAAATCTGGAAGATTAATGGGTCTCCAGCGGTCCCGCAGTGGAAGAACAGCTTGCCTTAAGCCACACGTCCTCACCCACCTTTGAGCTCCAATTATCCCTCGCCAGCACTAGCAGCAGTCTCACCGACAGCAATTCATTCTCCCGCTTTCAGGAGGGTGCGAGTGTCCGAATCCCTTTGTTTTCCCCATTTATCCTGCTCTTAGCAGTCAGAAGTAGTTAACTTAATCCAGCAGTTTCCTTGAAGGACATTTCCTTTTCTGCTCACCGTTTTTAAGAGCAATGCGAGTTGCCATTTAGTCGATGGGAAAACAACTTGGTTTAGCCTCTTCCCCTGTCATTAGCTGGCATCACATTATGAACATGGCAAATCACTGGAAAGAGGAAGAAACACTTGTGCTAATCGGATTTAAACAGCTGACAGCACAGTATCAAATCAAGTTACACTGCAGAGGATAACGGATGGCACCGACTGACTGACCCAGGCCACAACAAGCTGAGTCCCTCTGAACATACCGTTTTCTCACCAGCCAAGATCTGAGGTTCTTTTCTCTCCCTGTAGAGAAACAAAACCCTACATAAATCATGATTATTACCAAATTATGATTCTGTACATAGCACACGGACACCGTGCGTACCAAACACATCACGTCAGCCTCAAGGGACAGGAGGGGTCCTTAGTGCACCATGCTGTGGAGGCAAACGCTTGGAGAGATGGTTCCTGCCCCAAAGCAGGGAGAAGAGATTTAACAAGGGTCAGACAACAAGTTCAGGGCAGGTAAAGCCCAGCATTCCTGGTGCTCGCTCAATGCACCAGCCTGGGAACAGCGCTAGCCTGGGAAAAGCATTACCGTGCCCAAATGCAAGCAGGCTGCCGCCTTCAACCCGCCTGCGGCACGAGCCGAGCGATCCCAGCCGAGCGGGAGAGGGGAAACGGGAGGGGGCCCAGCAGACGAGGGGCTGTCGAGGGGAGCCGAGCCGCTGCCCGGGGCGAGGTGATTGATGGACAACTGGGGAAGGAAACCGCAAACGGCCTCCGGGCAGCCGGTGCAGCTGCTCTTGGCCCCCCACCGGCCTCAAAGAAATGGTTTTCCAAGCACGTCCTTCCCAGGTGGTTCCCATTTAAAAGCCGGCACAGAAGGAGGAGGAGGAAAGAGAGAAAATGGGGCCGTCTGCAGTGCTACCTCCATCCCTCGATCCGCCAGCGCCACAGCCCATCCTGCACTGCTGGCTCCCCAGACGGCACGCGGAAGCTCAGCACGGTCCTGCCAGACACCCGTGCCCTGGCGCAAAGCCTCCAAATACCTGGAGCAGGATTGGTGACGCCCGAGGATGTCCATCGGAGCTTCTCCACCGCTGCCCTCGCCACGAAGGCTGGGATCCCGATGGAGCCTGGCCTCAGGGGACTGGGGACTTGTTTTTCCCTCACTTTTGAAAGTGGCCCTCCCTGGGAAACCCAGCCTGGACGCCACACGCACGGTACCGTGGCTTGGGGAAGCCCACGCGAGGGTTTCGGAGGGCACCCCGGTACCTGCAGATAGCTGCTGCAGAAGGACGCGCTTCGGTGCTGCACCCGCGCAGGAACGAACACAACCAGGGCCGCGACGCCGGGGGAACGACAGCACGCTCATCCCACGCTGGTTCAATCAGATTTCCCCATAATTTCAGCACCGCACGCTTTCACACCCCGCGTGCCTCCCCGGGGTCACGTCTCTGCTCCTTGCTTCTGCCGCTGCCTCTGTAATTAGTGGCTGGGAGAAAGCAGAGCATCACCTCTGCTCTCAGTGTCACCCGTCCTCAAAGCTCCCCACCAAGCGTGCCGGCGACCTTATCATCCTCGCAGAGCTCACCCGGCCTCTGCAAAGCCAACAGGGTTGCGACAAATGGCCACGTCAAGGGGAGGTTTATCCAGACACTGCCAGAGATGCCAACGGCCTTGGCACTTCATAGTAATGCTACGGGTGCTATCGATTCCCCGGGATCAGAGATAAAACGAGACATTAGTTATCCAGCCGTGTAACGATACTCTAACAAGGTGGAAAAAAGAGACTGAAAAGCAAGGCAGTCTCAAGCAAGTAAGGGACGGCGAGGCCTTCTCCCAAACCTGGGATGTTTGGGGTGACCAGCATCATCAACTAGCTGATTTGAGGTCCATGAAATGAGAAGAGCTCCTGCAGTGGGCCTCCGTTATTTTGTCTGCTCCCTTAAGATCCATTCCTACCTGCACGTCAGGCACGTTTAATAGCCCAAATCATCCTGTCATCTCCCTCTCACCTCCCCTCCCGCAGGCAGGCTCTCTAGGATGCTCTTGCCTGGTGCTCTTCTGATCACAGGTGTCTCCAATGCAGCAGGGAAAGCCACAACGAGCTCCAGGCACTGGAAACTGGAGCGAGGTGAAACTGGAATGAGAAACAAGGTGCAGTCCTTAATTGCAAGGGTAATTTCCAAACTTGCCAAGGACATTCAGGGGGTTTGCTATCATGCATCACCCTTGAAATTAAGATGCAACATATTTCTAAAAGATACGCAAGAACTCAGGCAGAAATGTGAGCTTGGGGCAGAAATTACTGGGTTCAGCTTTAGGCCTTGTGGGAGATCAGATTAAATAATCACAGTGATCCCTTCTAGCTTGAAAGTCAGCAAGCTCCCGTAATCATGTCGTATCTATTGATTTTAACTGAACACAGAGCTCCATTAAATTAAACCAGACTAAGGGTTTCTTAACAGAAGCGTGCATTAATCTAGTGCAACCTGACACAGAAAACACCCTTCCGCGCGTCTCTGTAGTCCGCACGTTTAATCCCCCACAACTGTGCGTTCAGCTGCTCAGCGCTGATCTATATTTTAGCAGCCTCAGAGCACAGCGGTGGAAGCACAGTCCCACGCATCCTAGCTGCACTCGCAGACGGCACTTTGCAAAATCTGGGAAACGTGACCAGATGTGTCAGGGCTCCTGAATAATGGAAGACATGAAATATGGGACTTTTCTTCCAACAGAAGAGTTACCAGAAGTTAAAAAAAAAAAACAACAACCCACACACCATAAAATGAGCATCAGTCCAGCGATGACAGCATACATGTGTTTTTGCTGACAGAGCCCTGACCCAGCAGTACTCAGAATTACCCCCAGCTAGATATGAATTTGCTGCAGGAAACCCAGTGAGGCTCTGGCTCCTTGTCCCCTAAGGAGAGGGCGAGCGAGCAAAGCACCGTTCACATCTTTGACCCCCCAATTTAGGTCCAAGTCCTGACGACTGGCAGGATGGTACCTGCCTGGGATCTGCAGGGGCTCGGCACAGCTCGGTGGAGCGCGGACCAGGAGTGAGGTGCCAGCAGCTCACGAAGGCTCAGCATCACCCTGTCCTCCAATTCCCAGCGCGCTTCCCAGATTCAGGGTGAGCTTCCATGGGATATCATGGAATTTGCACTAGTCCTGCAACCCAAGGCTGTAACTGCATGAGATTTCCTAATTTACAGGAATAATAGGAAATTAAACCAACATACTCTCTGATATCTAATGATATAATATATCATCAATCCTGTGAGCAGATATCCACAAAGCAATTAAAATAAAATGCTGTTACAACCATGCATACCAAGTCCATAACCCACCGACTCCTCACAACCTTGGCGATCATATTTACCATGGGACTTAAATGGATTAAGGAAGGCAGTGAGAAAATACAAGTACTCTGAAACTCTTGTCTGCCCCGTTTTTTCCACCTCTCAGCCTGCCAAGTACAGCCAGTGATTGTAATTACCTGTATTAAGTTATCTCCTAAAAGAAACCTTCCCACATCAGGTGCTGTACGGATACACAAAGATTTCCATGATGGATTATCCTCACCCACACACCAGGAAAGAAGGAAACAAGAGCAGGATTAAGCTTGAAGATGTTTCCCTTCTGAGTTAGACCCCGTCCATGTGATTTGGGCACATCACTTCAGGCCAAAGACCCAGGAGTATTTAAGACACTGACCCAGGTTCCCAAGTCCCTTTGATGGTGATAAAAGGTCAAATCTGGGGGTTTCAGCTTTCACCTCTTTGCTCCCCTTCTCCCTGTTTAAGGAGATCAAGAGACAGGTCTATCTAGTGGGAATGCTCATAGGGGCACCTGGGATAGCTGAGATGGTCCACAGCACAGAAGGGGCAATGGGAAGGATGAAAGAAGGGGAGGAGAGAAGGCAGAGCTATGTCAGGATGGGGCAAGAAGTGCAGGTTGCTAACCACACACTATTTATTTGAGGAATCCTCCTGGAGAATTTGACCTTATCCAAACATTCCTAGGCAGCTGAAGTCAACCTAACAAGCTAGACCACTCGTTTGGTTGGTTTTGACAACCAACCTCAACCTAGATTTCATGCTGCTTTTCAAACATTTTGTACAGTCAATTCTGTAGAAGCCACACATCTTCCTGGTCACTTGGGGACACTGGATTTGCCCAGCTCAGTAATATAATTTTTGTTTCCTTTATTCAAAGGATCTGAGTACATTTCATACATTAACCTGAACCTTTCATCAGCACAATTAATCCAGCGGGCTAGGCTCTTCGTAGAGCCATTGTTACAGAAAGACGTGCAGTATGAGCTAATAAAATAAACAAACAATGACATATGGGATTGCAGGGCGGATTGGCAGACTGTAATTAAGTGAGTTGGAAACTGGCCAGGAGAGTAACAGGATTTTTTTTTTTTTAAATGATTGCTACAAGTGGTCCAGGCTTGACTTCTCTATCCAGCCGCCATGTGCCACAGGCAGGAACAGACAGTGCCTGCTGCAGGACAGTCGGCTAGCCAAGGTGACTCGGAGGCAGCCGTCGGGACAGCAGCGCTGCCAGGCTGAGGGCAGCGCTAGTGAAGATTAATCTGAATTCGATTTCAGGTGGGTTCATCCTGATTAGACTGTATTAATTCAGGTTAGTTTGCCAACGAGAGCGAGCCTCTCTGGTCAATTCAGATTCGTTTTCTGCAGTGTCCTACATGGACCAGAGCAGCTGCAGCACCACAGTTCCCAAGTGGGACCAGCTAGAGCAAATTAAAGCTGCTCTGATCCAGATTAGAGGTCTGCCCAGCCTGGGGTGGATTGATTCATCAGATTTGTTCAGTTCACACCTTCAATTCACTCAGGTGGATTTCTCCAAACCAATTTACTGGGGAGGAGCACCCAGGCATCCCAAGATACCACCGGTGCTGCAGGCACCTCCAGCTCCTTTGCATCTTCCCCCACGCCAACCAGCATCCCGAGAGGGGTGATGGATCCCTGCTACAGCACAACCTGCTCCATCACTGCAGGCCCTGAGTCCCCATGAGCTGCGAAGAGCTGGAAGCCTCTTGCCACAAGCCGTCCCATCATCTGCCCCTGCCTTCGCTACATCGCTGTGGCAAGGCAATGCACTCGGCTGCCACGACCAGCCTATAAGCAGTGGTGAAACAGGGAGTTTTGTTTGCAAACGAGGACGAGAACTGTGTCTGGTCCTGCCGCACTCCACACAGCTGCAGAGCCGCTTGCTGTGACGGCACCTGGCAGCGAGCACTCAGCACCCAAAGCAGCCAACATCAGATCTGGGAGACAGGGAAGAGCATCCCTCATTTTCAGAGCCCAAACGAGCTGACTGCCAGCAAAGGCTGGACAGAGAAGACAGCACGGCTGAGCCAGGGCCCAGTCACCTGGTCTGTTCTGCAAACGCTATGAACCCACATGGCTGATGATGCAGCAGCTCAGAGGAACTAACTCCATCCTTTCCTCAACACATCCTCTCTGGGGTCAGAGAAGACATGCTCTTTCCAGAGGCAACAGTTCCACACCATCCCTAGACACCCTAGAGACCAAAATTCACAGCCAGCATAAGTAAGAGGACCCCACTGACCCCATGGGCTGCACTCTGCTTGGCCAACAGTCCTCACGAGGACACCCCCCAGAGGGGCAAGCCCATGAATTGAGACCCTGAAAATCCAGCCCGGATTCCCATCCTTGCCCTGTGCACCACTGCTGACAGCCTCCTCCACAGGGCCGGGAATCACCTTTTCATCCTCTTCCCCATTATCAAGGGAAGGTCCCAGGCAGAGGACTCAAACTCAGGATGATGCTGATCTCCCCTGTAGCTTCCAGAGGGACAGCGGAAAGGAGGCACAACTGCCAGGACAGGGAGCCACCTATCCTATTTTGACCAATGCCTATTTTGACCAATCCCAGTCATCAGCTCCCACCACAGGAGCAGCACCTGAGCCACTTCCTCCTGGGCTGCCCCCAAAAACCTCCTTCAACCTAAAGCTCCCCAGGAGCAACTGCAGCATCTCACCAGCCTCAGCTGCCCAAGGACCCCCACCTAAAAGCCCCTCTCATGAGACCGGTCAGACCTCTAGGCCCTTGCTCCCACCCCAGGCAGTTCAGTGCCTAAGCTGACACCAGCTCAGCCCACATCCTCCCCAAACCAACCTCCTGTGCTGGTCCCCATCTGGCTTTTTATAAGGGGCCGTTGCTGCCTGATTGAGCTGCTCTGGCTCCACCTTCCGCATGCAGCCCCACAGCTGTGCCCACCCCTGCCGAGAGCCTCGGGTTAACTAGTCCTTTGAGGACCTTCTCCTTCCAAGATCCTACTGCGAGTCCCTGAGATGTTCCCTGCATCGTGCATTGCCAGAGTGCTGCAGCACATCTTTACCTGCGTCCTGCCCTTTCCCCCTTCCTCCACCGCCCGCTTGGCCTTCTCATCCCCGCCGCTCCCAGTCCTCCTCTGAGCACCAGCGATAGCTGTGTCGGGGGGAAGCAAACAAGCCAGCCTGCGGTACAAGGGGCCAAAACGCCCAGAAGTTGCTGTGGACGTGGGAAATGAGCAGCTGCAAAGAGCAGTGAGGTCACGGCCAAATGCAGAGCCGGGCAAAGCGAGCCTCTCCATGACTTCTTCTGCCTCTAGAGAGCATTGTTGCATTTTCTTCCCAGCAAGAGACAGGAACAGAGGCATCTCCCCGCGCTGCCGGCAAAAGCACTTGAAACGCTGCAGTGGCACAGAGCAACCTCGCACCGAAAACCCCGCACGCCTCCTTTGCAAGCGCCACGGACTAACGAAGCCTTGCGGAGAAGGTCACTGTAGTTTTGGATCCAGCTCCCTTTCCATCAGGCACGCTTCGCTGGCTCACAGCAAAACACTCCTCGGGAACAGGTAAATGCTCCTCCTCAAACCCAGCAAAGCGTCTCGGCACAACGGCGCGGGCAGCAAGCGAAGAGGAAGCTGCTGACATGACTGGCAGAGGGAGGAAGAGGAGGAGGAAGGGAAGCCTTCGGGTGCATGTGCCATGCCTCGCTCAGGAAGGCCGTATGTGCGCACAGCCCTTGCTCAGACACGGAGAGCCCCTGCCAAGGAAAGGAAATAATTACCGATGAGCTCCATAGCGAGCCCAGCTCATTAGCGGTTTTGTTCTCCCTTTAATCATGCCCTCGGAGAAGGGTTGCTTGTCCCCGTCCCTGCCTGCGGGCCAGGCCTGGCACAGAACGCGGGGCTGAGCTTGTTTTAGTTAAACATGGCTGCTACAAAAAGATTATTTTTTGGAAAAAGGAAATTTTAGCCTCCAAAATTTTGAAAAGTTCAAAAACAGAGCGAGCACATGAAGACAGGAGGATCTGGAGAGCAAGGGGCTGCTTCTTGTCGGGGTTGCACGGCACGCTGCTCCCAGGATTGCGGCCATGCCGGCTCGGGGCAGCTCTGCGGGACACAACTGCCACCTCTCCTTCCCACCCCCCGATTCCCCATCCGCCCATTCCTCCCCTCCACTGCCCGCTCCCTGATGAGCCCAACTCGTTATCCAAAATCAATTAAAATGCATTATTTTTGAAAGAACTGTCGCTCCCGTTACGGAGAGAAAGGTTATTACTGGTCCAATTTGCCATGGCTGAAATAATTAGCTGCTCCCACGCGGTGTGAGTCAGGCTGCAGCGAGCGGAGGCTCGGGCTGCGGCGGCGCGCGGCGGGGCCCGGCGGCAGCTGGAGGGTGACCTGTTTAGGTCGACGGTCTGATAAGAGGGCAGCAGAAATCCGTGAGAACACGGTGTGATGAGCTGAATCCACTGAAGCACTCACCGCTCTGGCAGAGCTCTTCCAAGCAGGCACTTCTTCCGTCGTTATCTTCTTTAAAACCTGACCAGGACGGCAGCCTCCTCTGCTTGCAGGGCAGGGAAAAGGCTGCGACAGAGCAGGAGCAGCTGGAGGGAGCCGGAAGGAAACCAGAGCGACAAGGGCAAGGGGAGGCACGCGAAGGGCAAAGTAAAAATACCATTTTGCATGAGCTCAGCTACTGTTAAAGCACTTAGAAAGTTCCCATCTGCACATCCACCGCGTCTCAGGGGAGGACGAGAGCAGGTCGTTAGCTCCATCAGGTCACGGCCACCTAGACGGAAAAGGGGGAAGCTGGGACGAGCAACGGGCTCAGCTTGGCTTTCAGCAGCGGGCTGTCAGGTCTGCGCAATCAAGAGCTGCTATTAGTTGTACTGACCACGGTTTGATTCTGCACTTATTTGCAGGGGAAAGGGAAAAATATAGCAACTCCGCAAGAACAGCAAATGCCTGTGCTAAAATTACAAGCTGCTCCTGAAAATCTCGCTGTGGCAGCTGCGTCCCCGGCCGTGCATCGTGCACACCTTGCGCGGAGCGAGCCAGGCTCCGGCCCCGTGGCAGCCGCGGTTCGAGGCAGCGGTTCGGGGCTGGTTCCCACTGGGTCTCTCCACCTGTCATGCCGAAGGAGAAGGGAGTTGGGATCCTTTAGTGACCTACTCAAACAGCAGCCGCGCTGGGCTTCACTACCCCAGTGGAGCAGCAGAGCCATTTTGATCGTGCTGGAAGCAACGTTTTGCCTGAAAGAGTTAAAGGCCCTTCATGAACGCCGGGGCCCTGGGAGCTGGAATTACTCGGAGCGCTCCTGAGCCGCCCCTCTGCTGCGGCGAGCATCCTCCAGCTCCCGGGAGGGGAGACATCTGCAAAACCGCAGAGAGACGGCTATGGTTTTCTGGGCTGCCTGGGGAACCGGTGCTTTCATTTTAATGAAAACTGACTACCCGAAACCTTTGGAAACTTTGAAAATTTTCAGCCGAAATTGAGAGCTGCTGTGTCTCACGCACATCCATCTCGAGCGACAGCGGGCTCACAGGTTTCCCAAGGCAGCTCTTGAGCATCCTTCCCCTCTCTTCTCCCTCGCAATCTGCTGCACTGGTTTCTTTGCCAGCCGAGATCTAAATCTCTGCGCAAACCCTGGTGCAAGCAGGGAAGCCACCGTCCTCCAGACACAGCCGGGGTGCTTCTCTCCTTGGATGAAGCCCTCCTTAGCCCTGCCAAGACTTCTGTCATCAGCCTCTGCTTCCAGGCAGGCATTACTCATTTATGAGCAATCACCCTGGGCTCATTGCACCATTCCAATCTTCCCCATCATATTTGAATTATAATGTGGCAAAGGAGCAAACACCTTTTTTTTTTTTCCCCCTTTTCCCGTACGGAATTTTTCTCTGACAGTGACATATTTTTGGCCATTCAACAGCTGTAAATTGACAGTGACTTCAAAGGCACGGTGCCGAGTGCCGGGGCAGCTGAGGTCTGGGCCACGGTTTCTCCATCCCTGAACGCTTTCAGCCAGTTAGTCCATAAAGCAGATTAATGACCCTGGCATCCTTCCAAACCGCAGGGACAAGCGGTGAGAGGTGGAACCCCAAAGTGTGGGGCTCATGACGGTTTCACGTAGGAAAGGTTGATGGTGCATCTGCTCGTAAAGGGAAGAGTCCCACGCGGAAGATCAGCCAAGTCAGACGGCATGGTGTTTGGCCTACCAGAAAAAAAAACATTACAAATGTTTTACATTTACATTGACAATTGCATAGAAATGTAACCCTAGAGCTTGGGGGAGTCACACAAGCCACAGCAGGCAAAACCAAAAGGCTGGGAATATCCCACTTCCAGAAAGAACAGCTAGTGCCAGATGCTTAGGGAAAGAGTAGTAAAAAACGGGGCTTTTTCCCCCCTGAGATACTCTCTGAGCTTCACACAGCGCTTGGCTCGAGCCCATTTCCTCAGTCCCTCTTTCTAGGGAGGCTTTGGGGAGCAAAAAAACATGCAGGATCAAATCCTACTTTCCAGCCAGAGCAGGCCCAGGAGAGCGAAAGCCAGGTGGAGCAGCCTCCCGCGCCAGGCCTGCTTTTCCTTCCTCCTTTTCTGCCGTGGAATATCCCTGTGTTCCCCCGGGGAAGAAAAGCAATAGTTACCAATGTGCAAAGCAACAGCTAATGACGTGCGAAGGAGCAGCGAGCAACGGGGCCGGACCCCCAGGTGCCAGGAAAGCCGCCGCGTCCCCTGGGCGTGCAGGCATGTTCCCTCTCCCGCCCGCAACCTTCGGGGCCGGTTTCAGGGCTGGAAATGTTTGGTTCAACCCCAAAGCCTCGGTCCTCGGTGCAGCCAGGCACCGGGCTGGGAACTTACTGCCGGCTCCCGTTCATTCGGATACCCCTGGCCCCGCTGCAAGGGCGGATTTCACACCCTTTTTCACCCCTCAGTAGCCACTACCCAGGCACGAAATACCTGCCGCCCGCTCAGAGCATCGCCGCAGCGGGAAAGAGGGACGCGGAGGAAGGGGACAGGCGGCCCGGAGCGGCGGGGAGGGACGCGGGGACGCGCCTCTTGGTGCCGGCCGAGCGAATTGCAAGGGGAAGGGCGGCTTTTTCCCCTCCCGTCACCCCGTGGCCACCTGAACGGCGTGCACCTAGAGGAAAGGAATAAAACAGGGCTGGATTGCGTAAAAACAGGAGGGAGAGGCCAGGAGGCAGCGAAGCAGCTGCAGCTGCCATCAGCCTCGACGGAGATGGCAGAAAGCCCAGGGCGCTCGCCGGATTTGGCCTCTCGTTCTCGTGGGGGCTCCGGAGCCGAGAGCTGTCAATCAAGAAAATGAGCGTTTGGGAGCCCGCGCGGCCCCTCCGACGGGTTGCAGGGCGTCGTGGCCAGCGTCACGGCTCTCCACGGAAGCGACCAAGCCCTCTGGTGCTTTCCCTCCCCCCTTAGCCCTGCCCTGGGCTAGGAAGCGAGCTGGGAATCTGCGCGGTGTCCCAGCGGAGCCGGGCGCCGAGGGGCAGCGGCGCGGTGCGGGATGCAGCCGGGACACGGAGGCGGAGGGCTCCGCGCCGGCCCCGTGCATCGTCCATTCCTTCCCGCAGGCATTAACTATTCGTGGCTTCTCCCCGCTTTTAGGGAAGCGAAAGCCATCGCTTCAGCAGCGTTGGAAAAGCCACGGAAAAACTAATAAATTTGTCGGAAGGGCTCAGCCTCGGCATCGTTAAACCTCCGGCCGGAAGCCTTGCGGGACGGGCGAGAGCGAAGCCGAGCGCAGGGAGCCGGCAGGAGGGACGACACCGCAAGCCAGCGTCGGGGCTCCGCTTTCACGGCCGAGGGACGCCAACGGCCCCGATCGCCGGGCCGCCCGAGCCCCGCGCCGTGCCCCCGCCGCCGCCGCCGCCGCCGCCGCGAGCCCGGCAGCCCCGCGGCCATCGCTTCCCGAGAGCCGCCCGGGCATTCCTGGAAATCGCTGCCACATGTCAAAACACAGGCAGGAAAGAGGCTAATTTGGAGGCTGTTTTTGTGACTCTTGTTCTGTTATTTTTCGCCGTGGCCGTTCTCCAAGTATTAAACAAGCGGCCAACTGAGGGATACGGCTATGAGGTCAGGAGTTGTATTTACATTGCGACTTTCCCAGTGAGGCTGGGATTTACCAAAGAAGCAGGAAGGGTTAAGACACCCCTTTCCCAGAGGAGGCCATAAGGGAGCACAAACATTCCCGTGGCACAGCCAGACTGCCGGCGCCCCGGCAAAGCCGTGCCGTCCGCACGGGAACTCCTGCAAGGCCTGGAGGCTGCGGCGGGGCTTTTCTGATACTTTTCGAGTGATTGCAGTGAACACAGAAAGTCAAAAAATCAACTTGTACTGCAAATCCATGCGGTCATGCACTGGAAAAAGGTTATTTTTAGCCAGAGAATAGAAGACACGATTCCCTCTGTTAAACTGCCCTCCGCTAGGTATTCAAAACGCCGTGGCCTCCGCAGGCAGAACATAAGCAGCAGGGCAAAGTCTTTCTCCTGCAGCTTCCTTTGGTGCCGGACTCAGCGGGAGAGATTTCCCCGGCACTGTGCAGGTTTGGGCGAGTTCTGCATTTTCACGCCCACTCAGGCAAAAGTATATTTTCTAGCAAAGAAAAGTATGTCAGGGCATCGATTTCTTGGGCAAGTGCACTGCAGAATAGAAAGAGCTTTACTCAGTGATGCGTTAGGCCGTTGGCTGCAAACCCAGTAAAAAACTGCTTTAAAAAGAAAAAAAAACACCGTGTTGGTTTTCCTGGTGTGTTTGGAGACTAATCTTCCTTCTCTCCTCGCCTTCCCTGGGCCAAACGGGAGGGAGGGAGGGAGTCGCCTGGGCTCCTGCAGCATCACTTTGTGGAATGGATGAAAATCAGTGAAAACCAGTGAAAATCAGGCAAGTCAGAGAGAAAAGGCAAAACTGCCCGGCTCTGGCTGGGAGAAGCGTGTAGGCATTCAGCTCATTACAGCTGACCTTTTACGACAACATGTTCTTCCCATTCAGGCGACGGAGAACAGCTCGCTGACAGCACGTCTTCCCCAATACCCCGTTCGGAGGTGACGTTCCCAGCCGTGGGAAGTGAGAAATTATTCACCGCAGGTGCAGCCCGGGAGCCCGGCCCGCTCCAACGCCAGCTCTGCCGCCGGGAAGACGTCAGCGTCCCATCCGCGGGGAGCAGGAGGAAGCCCGGGACCTGCAGGCAAAGCGGGCTGGCGCATCGGGTGCTGCAGCCCCCAAAGGACCCGTCCCCACGCAACGCGCCGCTGCCACCGGCCCGGGCTCCCCCGCGAACTGCTTCCCGGGCTGGCGAGCAAACCCTGCCGCGTGTCGTGCTGCCGAGCCCAGCAGGACGCCGGGACCCGGCGGCTGAACGGGCTGCAGAAGGCAGCGTACAGTCGCCGACACCTTTGCGGGTGCAACGGTGCTGCGAATCCCTAAACACGACGACGTCAGCCCAGGCATGGGGAAGCAGCAGAAGATCGATTTGGAGGCAGCGCATTTAATCGCCTGCCTTAATAGGTTTGCATCGCACGGAGACACGCAATGGAAAGAGCAACCCCGAGCAACAGCAGCGGTTCCCAGCCGCCAAGCAGCCAGCCAGCTCCCCTCTTACGGAGCAGCGCGCTCCCGTTAACACCCTAACGATAGGAGCCTGCTGCTCTGTCCTGACTGATGAGGGCTGAGCAGCAGAGTAACTCTCGTTTCACGCAGCATTTAATTGGTAGGTGCGCGCTGCGTAACGTTGTACAGCTTCGTCTCGCCTCTGATCGAGGATAAAGCTCGGCTGTGCTCCCAGCGGGAGCGCCGGGCATAGCAGATATCAAGTGGTTTCTCACCCCCATCGCCAGCTTCTGAAGCCTCCCCAAAATTTTCCCGCGTCGCGTTTCCCATAGTTCACGTTTGTTCTGGGATTTCGGATGCTTTGATTATGATCCCGGTGAGTTTTTTCTTCTGGCCTCCAACCCCTTTTGAAAGGTTTTGCCAGATGGAGATATGTGATTGCAAGAGCGAAGCTTGGCACTGCTTTTCCATCCGTTCCACTTTGGTTTTCAAATGCTGAAAAACAGGAAGCAATTGGCTGGCAAGACCTTGGCACCGAGGGCTCCATTTGCAAACAGCGGGATCTAAAATGCACCCATCCATCAAAAGAAAACATGGGCAGGCTCATCTGCAGCCCCATACGCTCATGTTTTATTTGCTATACACTCAGCTGATTTGCAACAAGTTGATTTATTTAGGCCCAGAAAGGCAGAGGCTGAAGTTGCACTGGCTTCGGGGGCAAATTTTACAAATGCAACTGAATTACCTTGGAAATTTTACTCTACGGGAAAAGTTTTCCTTTGAAATCTCTACAAAAGGGACCTGGGTAGAGATGTCAACCCAGGCACAAATACACAGCCAGCCACCTAGCATAAAAGTAGCAGAGAATACACACGGATTCTTCCTCCTGGGGCTAGAAGAGGCTGCAGCCAAGATTAGCCAAGATTCCTGGGCAAAAACCTTGTTAGTGGCATCTGCTAAATAGCTCTGAACCCAAAGAGACGGGGACAGGATTTGTGGCTTGCCTGGAAGTGGCAAACAGGGAAGGGAAACACCCCTGACTGGGGCTGTTATTCCAAGACGAGAACTGAAACGCAGATACTGGATTATAAATTCGGGAGAAAAGCTCTGAAAACGAACTGAGTTTCCGTGCTCTTTACGATGCTCTTTACCTCCCCTTCAGCACCCAAGAACCGCATTTCCCTCCTCGTTCAGCTGCTGCACAGCCGCCCTCCCGCGCTCCCTCGGGGCCCAGACCTGCGCCTTGGAGCGGCCCACGGCCTGAGGACCAGGCGGGATGGCCGGAGGCGGAGGATTTGCAGCAGGGTTTGGGGTCCCGACTTGCTGGTCGAAAGGCTCGGACGAGCCCAGCAGACGGCGTTTCCGTGGGCCTGGCCATCGCCTTCAGAGGCTCCACGGAGATTCAGTGCAATTTTTTCTGTAACGCTATTGCCAATTTGCAGAGTTTGTGTTTGCTCTGTGAATGAATATAGCAATTATTTATATTGGTTCGATGGAAAGGGGATTTGTAACAGGAAATAAAACATTAGCAGATTGTGAAACAGAATAATCCCATACTCCTGGGTAGATAGGTCAGGAGGAAGGTAGGAACCCGCCTCCTCATTGCAGAAATAAAGAAAAACCATCTTAGGACCAACCTCGCTCATTTTTTACTCCATTTACATTTTAACATTTCAGAACGCTAAAATCCTTTTGCCATTTTTAGAGAAGAAAATATATTTCAATAAAGCTTGCTGGAAATATCATTTGGATAACAGCCACTCCCGTAATGTTTTATTGCAGGCATTTACTTCTGTGCTTCCATTTGCAATGATTACTCTCCAAATTACTTCTAAACATCCATACTACAAAAGAAAGGAGTTAGTCTGGAGCCGAGATTAATTGCCGTGATTTCTCTTGCAAGCCTCACAATAATGTATTTGCTTAAAGAGATTTTGGTGCGCTTTGCAAAGCAGGGTAAACGCTCCTCCGAGACGAGAGAGCTGCGGCGAGGAGGGGACGTGCTGGGCCCGTCTGTGCGGCCGCTGCAGAGACGCACAGCGCCGCGGTCGGCAGCGCCGGCCGGCAGCCCTCCGGGGAAGCCGAGCAAACCAGAAGACCCACTAACCCCCTGTGAGAAAGTCATTTCTCCGGGATGGACATCCCCAGAAGGGGTGGGAAACCTGAGGACAAACTACAAAAAGCTAAGCTTCACCCAGGGCAGCGTGAGTGCTCCTCACAGCGGTGTTAGATAACAAACACGCGGGATTTCGGCTTCTTTAACCAACATTTAGGGCAGATTTAATAAGGTGTATTAAGCAGCAGACAGGCAAAAGGTTTGGAAGATGACAGCAAAATAAAGTAGGTAAATGTACTAATTGCAGCTTGTCTGACAGCTCCGCTTTTTCCTCTGCGGCTGAGATTCCAGATTTAATATTCATACATTAGGTGGCACTGGGATAAAGCACGGCTCTGTGCAGGGTGACAGCAGCTGATGGATGGGCTTCATCTCACCAAATATCACTGGCTTGCTTTGTCCAGGCAATGCAAATTGGAAAAGAAAGCTCCTTGCAGCAGCCGAGGGCTGATTTACAGCAGGGAGGACTTGAGCTACTTGATTTTGCAGCGCATTGGAGCAGAGTTTCTTTACGCTCAAAAGTATCCTTTCCGTATTCGGTTCTTTTCACGAATTTGTGTGTTTAGGAGGGGGGAGAGGGGATCTCATCTGTTTGGGATGCTCCTGCCCAAAAGCGCAGTATAAATAAGAGATTGCAGATTGGAGATCTGCATCTCGACCACTTCCCACAAAAAAGAAAAGCGAAGCTAAATCTGGAGAAGGCAGACGACGACGGAGAAAGCAAAGCGGACGTTAGGAGGCAGCAGTTCTGCCTGGCCCGGAGCAAGGAGAAGAAGCAAAGTCCACCAGAGATCAGCCCAGCAAGCATCTGCCTGAATCTGCCCCGATGTTCAGGCACCGCCAACACCGCAGAGCAGCTGCAGCGTGGCTGAGCCCCGACACAACTCGCTGCGCCGCGGGGAGGGCGGCCGGGAGCTGCGCTGCTGCTCTGCCCGGATCCACGCAGCCCGTGCCGCCTGCAGCCGGGGGGAGGCTGCTCGCCCAGCTAGCCGGGCAAAATTGCCGTCACACGGACATCAAAGCCGCAGGGTTCGGCGGGCAAAACCCCACGGCTTTGTTCGTGCGCTGAGCGAAGCCTCGCGCCTTGATTCCCTCCGCGCTCCCGTCGCGGAGCGCCTGGACATCACCGTCCCTGCGGCTGGGCTCTTTAACGGCTCCGTCCGTTCAGACCCTGTTAAGCCAGGGGAGGTCTTTCATCCGCAGAGGCTCCCTGCCCGGCACAAACCGAAGCCTGTCCCCCCGCGTGAAGCCGGGCAACGCGCATCGCGCCAGCCCGCGGCCTTTCCTGCCCGGTTTCTCACCGAGCGACACGTCCGAAGGGGCTCGCTCAAACGCTTGCGCTTGCACAAAGGAACAGCCGAATCTGGGGTGGCCTCGATTGGTTTTGCAACTTAAAGCGGAGCCCTGGGGGGGGGCTTTGTCCGACGCAAATCCCAGGCTGCCGGCATCTTCTCAGACCGCAGAAAGCCTCCCCCTGTCGTTATATGCAACCACAGCATCCACAGGCCCTTTCAGGCAGCGATCAATCACAGAGAGGCGCGTTGGCAAGCCGTGGGGAGACGCTGACTGTGTCGAAGTTCCTGAGCTCACACATTTCTACAGAGGGCAGGATTTAATGAGGAGAGGCGCATAAATGAATAAATGAAATAACCCACAGCAGTCAAAGTGCTGACCCAGCAAATCCAGCGTGAAGCTTTTTCTTTTTATTTTTTTGCAGCATCCTGAAATAATTGTTCCCGAAGCTCATCAGCTCAACACCGACAAGTTCATTATGGATGCTTCTAGTCCATCGCTGAGAAAAAGAAGATGAAAATGCATGAGCGAGATCGCTTTGCTTCTCTGGGCTTTGAGCTGTGCTTGACAGTGGATTCATTACCCTTGAGAGCCATTGCAGAGGACACACATTGGTTCATTCTTCACGCTCTGCTCTTTTGCAGAGTGAAGTTATTACGAACACACTCTCTTGAGTGGCAGCCAGTAAATGTGAGCTACCTAGACCCAGGAGAAATCTAGAAATAAGCCAGTCTCTCATCTCTGAGCGATTTCCTCGGCAACCTGTGCCAACATTTCAGAAGAAAATTCTCCTGGCCAATTCCTGAGCCAGCTTTAGAGAGAGCAACTCCCCTTCTGCCCTCCTGCTTTCCTTCCTCTGCTTCAAGCACGGCTGCACCCGGTCCTGGGGGGAAACCAGCCAGATGTCCGCAGGGGGTTGAGTACGGCAGATATGTTGGGCATTGCCAAAGCACTTGTCAGATGAGCTCTTATTTTTTATATCCCCACTCTCTGCATTAGCCAGGAGGTTGCTGTGCTCCCAACCAATGCTCTCCTCATTCAGAGGCTGCAGGAAGGCCGTGCAGGGAGGTTGCCGAGCCCTACGGAAATACCCGCTGCTGCCGACGCGTGCATCCCCCCTCGCCTGCGCAGAGCGAGCCGCGGCCGGGCCGACGTCGGCACCGCGGAGCAGGAGCGCCGAGCCCCTGAGTCGTCCTGCAGGGACACGCCACGCAGCCGAGGACCCGCCGCTCCGGAGCCGGCGGAGGCCAGGCAGGAGCAGGTTCGCTAACGGGATCGCCCGGAGGTTGGGCACGCCAGCTGGTGCAGGCACAGCCTGTTGGCTTAGCCCTGGCTGAACCGGCACACGGAGCACTTCAGCTCTGCTACCCCAACCTTGCAGCTTCCGCAGAACCAAAGAAATCCAGTTCTTCTCCAGCAAAACTAGCCCTCATTTTCGGGAGCGTTAAATTCACAGTGTGAGCAACACAATCTGAAACTTAATTACAATCCGCAGAGCCGAGCCACAGCACCCCCCCGGACCGCAGTCCCACGCAGGGGCCGGGAGCGCTCTGCGTCCACCCGGGCAGCACCGCGGCCACAGGGATGCTCTGTCCAGATGGAGCTGCCCAAACGGGACCCGAACCAGCTCCCGCCGCACCATTTCCCCCTTCCCTCCCAGGGGCCTAGCACCTTGCTGCAACTAAGCATTTTTGCTGGTCTTTCAGCCAAAAGCCTCTCTTTCTAGTGACCCAACATTCACTGTCATGCTGGTGCCAGCTGGGATTGGTGACGTGTGGATCTGTGGACCGGTACTTAGCAGGCTGGTGCCAGTGTGCTGAAGGACTGATGAGCAGCATCTGCAGCACTCTTTATTACGGCCTCTTAGGAATTTCCTAGCTCTCCCTGAGCTGCGAGTACCTGAGATGAGATGGGACCCGTAACCCCAGGCGGTGGCCTAAGCCATGGCTTGTCCTAGGCAGAGTTTGCTGGATAACTTATGAAGCAAGGTGCAGCCCAATCTGGATGATCTGTGAGCACAGAGTGGGCTGGCAACCACCACCGAAAGCTGCGGCAGAACCGGCCCCGGCGCGGTTCCCACCAGCACGGCTCGCCAGGCGGCAGAGCGCGGGCGCTGCGGGAAATCTCCGCTCAGCCACTCCGCTCCCGGTGGCTTGCAGGCAGCCAGCCCTGCCCGGCCGAGGGCCATGGCGTGGGAGACGGAGCCGGGAATTTAGCATCCTATTTTGCTGCAGAGACCAGAAACCGCCGGCAACGCTGCCACGCTGGCAGCCCTGGGTTTGGCAGCCGCGGAGGCAGAGCAAGGCCGGGGGAGCAGCAGGACCCACGAGGAGTCGGCAGCCCGGGACAGCTGGGGTTTAACGGCCGGGATGAGATGGAAAGGGCCGGCTGAGGAAGGCTTCTCGTTGGCCATGAGATACTATATGGCCAGACCAAAGTGTGCAAAGAGGATTTCAAGCCTTTACTCGCACCCCAGCCTCTAGGTGAGTCCCGAGCTGCCTGGCACATCCTCCACCTCACACTCGGAGTTTCTGGGAAAGAAAAGCTCAGGCTCTGCACAGTTCCAGAGGGAAATCCCCTGCCGGAGCTGCATCGCTTCCCGAGGCCCTGCACCCAGCCCTCCCTCCCATCTCCTCCGGGGCCCCAAAACCAGTTTCTTCCGCTCAGCCACTCCTGGTGAGAAGAGGAGAAACCCGGTCTCCCAGGCTGGAAGTTTCACCCCCAAACGATTTGCCTTCTGTCTGTCCCAAAGGCCCAGATGGGGCCAGGCCACACAGGCGCTGAGCAGCCCGGAGGTTGCTGGAGTCAGAAGAAAACGAGGCAGAACATTGCTTGCAAAGTTAATTTGAAACAACCGGCGCCTTGCAGAGCAGTCAGGAGTGTCTGTCCCACAGTGACAGTTAATATTTTCCAAGGATACCGCAGAGCTGAGATGCTAGCTGGGAGGGGAGAGCAAACGAGTTGCTCCAAAGGCTTGCGCACAATTGCTTGGAGAGCACTCCAGGCATGCTAAGACAGGCTCTGGCACACACGCTCGGTGCGCGGCAGCAATGTGCTCGTGTCCACACGTGTTCCTGCAACGCCAGGCAGAGGCACGGCAAGGCTGGAGGATGCCAGCGAAGCTCACGGAGAGTTTGCAGGAAGTCAAGCCTTGACGTCTCCCGCAGGCAGCGCTAGCAGCAGCAACACGTGGCCTCCTCCATGGGATATTGCAGCTGCTAAGTGCACGTCCTCCATCCAGCCTGTACTGCTCTCATTTTGTGCCTAATTAATGGAGTTTTATTGTTATCTTGTATAATACAATAGCTGCTATAAAGAAACAATTACTCTGGATGGAACTTGCACTGAGGAAAAAATGTATTTCAGGACTAATGAGACATGTCTAACCATTAGCGGTTGGACAGGGAGCAGCGAGAGGTGTGAATAAACCAGGCAAATAACAGGGCCTGGAGTGACGCTGCTCCACGCAGGGCAGGGCCCAGCACCAAGGCTCGGCTTTCAGCTCTGTGGGACCAGGGGAGAGGAAGGAACGATGCCTCGCTTATCCGTGCAGCTGGATTCCACGGTCAGCCAGGAAAGGAGCCACAAAGCAACACACACAGGGCTGGGGAATAAAAGCAGGACCCTGGGCCAGGATATAAAAGTGGGTTTCACTCAGACGAAGGGAGATGCCGGGGCTGGGAAACGACAGAGCCAAAAAAGGACATTGGGCTCCCAGGTGAGGCTTGGGGAGGGCCTGGGAACGGGGACGAGGGGACGTCCCGCTGCACAGGACCCGAGCCCTCGGGGGGCAGAGCCCAAGCGTCTCCGCTTCCTTCGCTAGCGGTACCTGCGCTGCAGCCGCGCTCCAACAGCGGTTTCATGTGCACACACGTGCATACGTCAGCCCGACAGACAAAACCTACGTCTGTCTCGCATCTCTCCTGCTTTCTTCTGCTCTGTCCCCCCAGGAACCAGGAGCTCCTGTTGGGGCAGGGACCTTCCTTACACGAGGCAGGTAAAACGCCTAGCAGGGTGCTGCGTGCAGACCGTGGAGGGCTTCACGGCAGCGCAGCGGAAAGCAGAGACTCCCGCTAGCAGCCTCTGCTTGCAATACAGCCAAGACACAGTTCAAACTACCTGGCTCGTCCCAGCCTCTTGTCTCCGCTCATCCCGGCCAGCAACAGCAAGCAAGGGAAGTGCCAGGGGCTGCTGGAACTGGCTCTAAAACCCCAGCCCTACCAGCTGGTTTGCATTTTCCATGTGTTTGTAAAAAAAAAAAAAAAAAAAAGAAAGAAAGAAAAAAAAAATTACATGGCCCTTTAACACTCATTCAGCATCACTCTGAAGGCTTTGTTAGCTAAACTAAAATGCATCACCCATGCCTCGCCGGTCCACATTCCTAGCACAAAGGGGAGCGAAAAGCTGGCTTGGATCGTATGTCCAACGCCCCAGCGAGCCAGGCAAGGAGGGCCAGGCATTGCGCGCAGGGCACCGTGAGCTCTGACTCTTCCTTTCGCGTTTCCTTCTCAGCATCGTGATGCTGCAGCCAGCTGGGGAGTCCCCGCGGTGGCCCGTGTGGGCCCAGCTGGGCACGCAGCGAAGCACAGAGGCACCCGAAACGCTTGATACCGATGGGAGGCTGCAGCAGGTGGCTCAGACCCATCTGGGCAACGGGAAGGTGGCACGAAATCCCTCAGTAGCGCGCTCAGTCCCCCCGCCGGCATTTCTCCCGCACGTCCATCCTCCTGGTGTCACCAGAAGGAGGGCAGAGCTCCCCGGTGCTAATTTGGTTCTTAGGGAGGTCTCATGAATTTGTGCGAAGTTCAGCCCGATTACAGCTCCACTCGGCACCGTTTCAGGTCTCCTCCAAACGGCTCTTGCACCAGCACAGCGGGAGGACCAGTCCTCCTGAGCCTGGCCCTCACACCCACAGACCTGCAAGTACTCACCAACTATGACAGGTCAACAGCACTTACCAAACTCAGCTCATTCAGCATTTTTATACCAGTTGGCCCAAATCTCTCCTCTTTTTCTCTCAGGATTTGTCAGGTTTAATTAAAATTCCTATACACAGCTAGTTCTTTCGCTCGGTCTATTATCTCCCATGCGCTCTACTGCCTGCCTCGTCAAGCTCATTTCATTAGGAATCCATCTCTCTGTGAATGGATCCACTTTTAGGAGGCAAAACCTAGCCTGTCTTTGTGGCTGAATGGGTCTATTCATGCATCCCAATGATAAGGCAGATGTTCCAAGGACCCATTCTCACGGCATCCTAGGATAAATCAGGTTTCAAATTAGAGATGCATCTGCTAGGTATTTATTTCCATTAAAGCATTGCTTCGCTACAGGAAATTAAACTCAGGACTAGGAGGAGATGGAGGTGAGTCTACCCTGCCCAGGCATGCATTGCTTCTGGAGTCGTAGGTCACACGACCTAGCACACCACTGAGACCCAGATGTGCCCACACAGAGCATATTCAGGGCATTTCTCTGGGTCCCTACCCACCCTGCAAAGTTTGCACATGTGGTGGCAAGTGTGGCATTTAATTTTAAAGAATTATTAAAAAAAAAAATCTCTGCCTGTGGGGTTTGATCCTGGTTACATGGAGAAACTGCCTAGCCTAGTGGGCAGGGTAAGGCCAGGAGCAAGGCTCTTCGCTGTTAATCTGCATTAATCTTGGACAAGCTTCCTCGGCATTTCTGCATGTTGCAAACCGAGCGCCTTCAGCAGGGCACCAGTGGAGAAGTCCAATATCACAGGGCAGGTTCCTTCACTACTAGCCAAATCCTACCCTGCCCAGATGCCTTCTGTTTATGACTGGAGTAGGAAAGACCAACTTTTAGGCATCAGGCTCATTAGGAGAGTGAAGGACACATCTCTCCCTCCCAGCATGACCCACACCATCCTTGGTGTATGTGTCATCCCTCTCAAAACCAACTGATGCAGCAAATAGTGGTTTCAGGGCAGAGCACGTGTTCCGGCATCCAGACACGACAACTGGACCTTGCCACGCATGCACCTGGGCCAGGACAGGCCACCTGTCAGGCCCACAGCAGGAAACTCTGTTAGAGGGGGCCAGAGCCCACACGCCTTGTGCAGGCAGCGGGTGACTGCTCTGCAACACGAGGCACTGGGAGGAGGCGAGGAGGGAGTTGGAGAACGGGCAAAAAGGAGAGGTTTTAAGCCATATGCATCCTGTGGTAACAAGCCCCTGCAGAGCTTCTCTATTCCTCCCTCCCCAGGAAATCAAATTTCAGGAACTGGAGATCGCATTTGTTGCTGCCCTCTCTGGTCTCACGTATCAAACTGCCAAGGGCTGCCCGTGGTGCCTTTCTGATCCATCAGGTTGAAAGTGGGCCTGGGGGTGGTTTGCAGGGGAGGGCAGCAGCCTACACACTGTCAGGGCTGTGCGGTACCTCCTGAAGGGAAAGGATGAACCCCTGGAAGAGAGGCAGATGGGGAAGGAGAGCAACAAACAGCCTTCAAAGGAACAACCCCGGGAAGAACAACAGAGAGGCTGAGACAGCTCAGGGTTTTCACTGCAAGGCAAACAGTTCAATCAGGCCTGGATGGTTAGCGATGAGGAGGCTGTGGCTATCTGGTATCTCCCATCTGACATGGGATGGTGGGTCCCCATATCCCACATCCACAGTTACCCTGGGGTTCAGTGGAGACACAGAGGAGTGACCCAGCAAGGGGTTCTGGGCTCCAACATGAGGTGCATTGAGAAAAACACTTCATGCCCAGCTGGGCAAACAGGACAGGCAAGCTCTGCAGAAGTTCAGGTATGTTCCTGCAGCCCGCGCCCCCCAGGTCGCCTGTCCTGTCGTCCCCAGGACACAGAGCTACCCAGCTCAGGTGGTCACTAGAACACATGGACATAGGCAGCTATTCGTTCTGCAGCCCTGCAGGCACAACAGCACGCTCACACCATTTTACCAGGGGTGTGGTGACAGACACAAGGTCACTCTGTCTTGCAGGCCAGAGGACACCAGCTCCTGGAAGTGTTAAGTTGGCTCCTGTGACTTCTTTGACACACCAAAAAGCCTTTCCAATTTCATGCTCCTCACATTTCCAACCTTCCAGAGAAGAGCCAAGGCTGAGCTACAGCGGCTGACTCAAGGTTCATGCAATGGGAACATGTTGCCTCCTGCAGACTCCCAGAAGCACTGCAGAGAAGCTGGGCTGACATCCCAAGCCAGCACAGATGCTTCAGTAGCCTTCAGCTTCCCTTTCAAATGGCAAAATCCTGTTGTCATCCAAGAGGCCATAAACCAGCCAGAAATGTGCAAGGAGGCTTTGGAAACCTGGCTCAGCACCAGACATCTCAGCATCACCCAGCCCAGTGCCACCGATTTCCAGAGCCTGGGACTCTCCCAAGCACTGTGTGTTTTCCAAACGGCGGCCTCAGCACAGCACATACGAGCTAATGAGCAGGAGATGTTAACAGCATGGAACACAACACTGTCAGGTGAATGCTAATCGAGTCAAACTTCTTCATCCAGCTCTCAGATCCAAAGATGCCTCTTTTCTAAAGCCTTTAAGGCAAAACACTTAAGTCTCTAGCCCTGCGGAAATGACAACCAACCTCGGGAAGAAGCAGAGAGAAAAGACAAAAAGAGCAAGGGGAAAGCAGCTGGGAAGGTGGCATCTTCTATGTTTAGCTCCAGAGCACTGTCCCCTTCATCAGACACCTCCAACTTGCCCTAGGTGAGACACAAGGCATTTTGCACACCAGGGAAGAGCACTTGCAGTTGTCCAGACTGGCATATATGGGTTGCTGAGGCAACTGGAACAAACAAGCTGCCATTTCTAGCACTCCACCTCTTGCATGTGGCATTTGGGAAGGGGGAGCCCCTGTGTCTTGCAGGGCCATCCACACAGGCAGCACCATGTAGAGCCCAGGGTGGCCCTCTTCCAACCAGCGATGGAAGGTGTAGGCCCAGTAGTTTTCAAATTAACATCCAGTTTGGGAATGGTCAAACATGGTATTGAGGCATATTTATTTTGAAATTGTCTTTAACAGAGAGAGGCAGAAAAAGGGAGGACGTCAGCCCCCAAGTGGAACAAGACAGGTGGCTGCCTCTTCTCCGCACACTCCCCACTTGCAGCAGTAGCCACTTACTCCTTTTGGACATTCGCTGCTGTTTCCCATCCCATACATTCTCTTCCATTTAGAGATAATGTCAGTTGAGAATCAGAGCTCAGATGTTTGTTATTTCTAATGTAATTTCAAGCCAAAATACAAGGCTGCACTGTTTAGTCTTTTCCCCCGCTCTCACCACTGAAGTATGGCAGCTGAGTCAGCATTTTGCATTACCAAGTGTGTCGCATTCCCCATGGACAGATGGCGAACCCTTAACTCTTCAAGCAGCTCCTAGATATTTTTACTGCCTATTGCTTTTTCACCTCTGTTTATTTTTTGAGCTGAAATAAGCAGAGTGATGGGAAAAAGAAATATCCTACAGAGTATTGCATCAGAGCAGATTCTCATAAGGATTAATTTCAGTGGAAACAGCAAGGCCTTCATTTTTTGGCAGGGTGAAGTCAGCAAGGGCTGAGCCCTGGATCCCCCAGCACAGCAGGGTTTTTATCTTTTTCTTGGCACCTCTGGACCTCATGTCCCTGACCCCCTCCTAGGTCAGGTTTCTTCTCCAAGCAGCTGTGAGCTGGCCCTGGCCATGACATCGGTGGAAGGTGAGTGGGGATGGACAGACCCCACTCATCTCCCCATTGCTGGGCCACATTTGCTCTCCTTCCCGCATACAGAATCTCTTACTGGACTGCATCCCAACTCTTGTTCACACTTGTCTTGCTCCTGGCTTTGGAAGATCTTCCCTGTTTGCTCAGGAGCCCAACAACATCAAAGACAAGGAGGAGCTCTCCACATCCATCCCAGCCAATCCTTGTCTATCTTTCCATATGAATAAGTCCTGGCCACCACAAATTGCAAAGGAGCAGAGTAAGGAGACTAGCAGGAGCCAGTCTGGAGCAACTGGGTCTCTTCCCTCATGTTGCTTTGCTTTCATAGAAAGCCTGGAGAGTGCAGTGAGCTTGCCTGAAGGTAATGCAATGCTTAACAAGGAAATTTGCCTTTTTCTTTCTTTTTTTTTTTTTATTTTATTATTAAATGTGTTATGTATCAGAACAGCCAGGCCATCTTTAACTCACTCCAATACCCTGAGCACTATATAACTGGCTCTTGTGGCTGATGAATATTTCTTACTTAGTGCTCACATCTGTGAACGAGGTGCTAATGCTAAGTAATACCCTACAGCAATTTGTGCATTAGAAAGTTGGAGAACATGAGCAGAAACTTCCCTACTGTTTTCTCAGGAAAGAGAAGATCCTTGACAGGCTGGGACAAAAATAGGAGTCTATTAACCCATTTCTCCTTTACCTAAGGGAGTAAAAAGGTGATTCAGGGCCTCTTTAGAAGACAAGGGGTAGATGTTTCAAGACACAATCAGAGGACCTTGTTGATTCAGATAATCATTTAAGATGCTTAGAGCACAGAACATCAGATAGCCAAGAAAGCCCCATCCAAACTGTCTTGGACTTGAGTTCATCTAGTGCTGATCAGCCCAATTGCCAGGGCACGTGGGTGACTACACACAGGCAAAAGCGAGCTGATGAGCAACACTAGAGTGCCCACCCTCAGCTGGACAAGGGCAGTGCTGCGTGGCCGTGCCGCAGCAGACCCACAGCAGCGAACCAGGCTGGGGCTGCAGGAGCCTCCAGGGATTTCCCATCCAACGTTTTTACTGACTTCTGGGGTGGTAACACATGGCCCAAAGTCAGGTTCTCTGAAATTAAGGTTGCGTCATCAATTCGTGTCTCCCAGCAACTGTGCTGTTATGTGCTGCAAAGCAAACTGCCCGTGGCCCAACAGCTATTTTTAACCCAGGGTAGACCGCATCTGTAGAATGAATTCCTGGGAAAAACAAACACCTGACGCTGCTTTTGTTATGCCATAGCCGAAACCCACTCAAGCCAGAGCAAAAGGTGGAGAAATCCCTGCTGGGATGTGGGGAACAAAGAAAGAACACAACTAGAAAGCGTTAAGGTTTTCTTATTGTTCCCATCCTTAAATCTCATTGAAATCATTAAGACTCCTGGACTGAACCTTTCACAGGGAGGGAACTGAAGGGATCGCAGCAAGAGGTGGAGATGTGCCTATTCTGCAGCCGCATTAAAATCATCCTTCTTCTGCACTCCTTGTCTAGGAACAGCAGCTCTTGTGAGCGCTGAAATGAGGCACAGAGCATTCTGTCCAAGGGCTCAGGAGAGCTGCTGCAAACATCACTGCACAAGGATGCACATCAGCACCGGCACACGAGAGCTGAGGAAGGACTTCTTTAAAAATAAGCTCTTCACATCTCTAAATAAAACTCCTGTTGACACACACCTGCCTCATTCCTGCCAGAAGAGAACAAGGAGACACTTTTATCCTTCTGCATGAGCAGAGCTGAGGCAGAAGCTCAGCATTAATAAATTAATGGAAAGAAAACTGTGTTTGCTTTCAAATAGAGGCACTGTAGGTCCCAGCACGCCCATCACAGCTCTCTGCTATTGCCTAAATGAACACATTCAGCTGGCAGGGAAACTGCAAAAATGGGTTCTGCTAGCACCTTTCTGGGACAGCATGGCAGAGCTGCCCTGATTCTCTGTTGTCCCGTTTGCAATCAGCAGCCTCGGAGGCTGGTTCAGCGCCTTTTGGCAGCACATTTCACATTATTCACCCTGCTAGAAACAACTTCCTCACTGCCCACTGTGGGGACCAGACCCGGGAGTCCAGCCAGCTCTGGGGCTTCCATCATTTTCCCAAGGCCCATCAGTGCAGTAAGCCAGCGCCTTCCCCTGTTGACAGCACAGACCCTGGAGCAAAGGGTGTCTTCCTGGTCTTGTTCAGCTCACAGCAAAGGCTCTATCCCCCGCTGGCTTCACTGAAGCAGTCTCCAGCTGCCAGGCCTTATTTAGTGGCTTATTTAGCCTCTGAGATAGCTGCACCCCCCCCAGTTGTGAGAAAAAGCTGTGTCCTCTGTGCTTTGGGCCAGGGCTGTTTATTTGCACTTGAAATCTCATCCCATTTATTGTCCACCCCCAGCCCAGGCAACGCAGCAGGCTGGCAGGGGCACAACGTACTGGTGCCAACAGCCCACGATGGCCTCAAGTCTCCCAGCCTGCCGACCAGGTATCCACCGGCCCCAGCAGGGCAGCCTTCAAGCAAAGTCCCAAGCCAGCCCCTGACACCCCAGGGAAATATCTTGCCCTCACCAGCAACCAGCCTCCTCCCTGCTCAAAAGCAAGATATTTTCCCATTTATGCTAGTTGCTAGGACCTTGGCTTAAATGCCAGCAGCTTGTTCTTTTACAGCCAGCGAGAAGAGGAACAAAGAAAGCTGCCTCTGACCCAAAAAGCTTACAATTAAGGGATAAAACAAGCAACAAACAGGCAGATAAAGCTAGGTGGCACCAAGACACTAGAGCCCAGCAGGGCTGCAGCCTTGGCAGCCGGCACAGCCAAAGGGCACCCGCTGGATGCAAGGGGAGGGAGCACGTGGCTGTAGATGAGAGGAGAGCCCAGGAGAGGGGAGATCATCAAAGCAGAAGTGGGAAAGCAATTCCTGCAGCAGCATCCAAGTGGATGCAAGCCGGGCAAGAGCAAATTTGTTGAGGCCAAGAAAGGGATATTGCAGCAAGAGAAGGGGGATGTGATGAAAGAGCGGGCGGGAGTTTTAGCTTTAGGAAAGACTGATCTTAGCAAGGTTATGCAAGTTCTTGAGGTGGTCAGGATATGAAGACACAGAAGAAGGCAGGAGATGAAGACAGCACTCAAATTCTGGCTGAGGATTGCAGTTTCCTGGCGTTGCTGATCTCAGGGAAATGCTGAGCTGAAAAAGAGAGGTTAAAAGCTCTGATTTTGCCATGTTGCGCTTGAGCTGGTGGCGAGACATTCATGAGATGTCACAGAGCTCGTCTGAGATATGAATTTGGACAGGGAGAGGAGAGCCTGGACTTGGGATGCATGCCTGTGAGTCATCACCATAGAGATGGTATTTGAGTGTAGCTGCAGATGAGATTACCCAGAGACACAGTGTCGAAGAGGGACACTGCTCTGTGAACTCCTGCGGCAAATGAACCGCCAGCCACAGCCTAACCCTTATCCGCTGAGGTGGAGAACGGGCAGCCAACAACGAGGCACACGCCAGGCAAGGCTCAGAGCTAGACCACAGCCACACGCCTGCCACACTTCGGGTTTCCATGTCAGAGGTACCTCCAGAGCGTGACACAGACCACCTTCAGGAAACGCCTGTCTTTTCTCCACTGATTACAAGGGAAATCTAGGTCCCCAGCCATTAGACTCCTAGCTCAGGCACTTCAAAGGGGACAGATCTGGGCCTCAGTCCTCCCTGTGTAAAATGAGGGTAGTCCCACCATGCCATCCTGCAGGGGAGACACTAGCACAAATACATCCAGGACAGAAGTACTCAGCGGCTACAACCCTGGCGTCAGGATGAAAAGGGGAGAAAAGTATCAGAGCAGGACACTGAAGTAACCCGTCAGCTCCATCATACCTCACTGGGAACAGAAGCTTCACACGGAGCAGAGCCAATGGAGCAACTGAGACCTCTTGATCTCTTTCTCCAGCACCTCCTCCCTGCTCCCTAAGACCTAGAAGAGCTGCCTCTTTCTCCCCTCCAGCAGGAAGGATGCTGTGGCAGGAACAGGGGTGTACATTGCGCCCTGAGCATCACGCCCCAAGCATGGTGCCCAGAGCCTCGTGCCCCAAGCTATGGCTAGTCCTGGAGAGTCTGACCAGAAGGTGGCAGGCTCAACTCGTCCATGGATGATGGCTCTTCTGTAGGAGTCTCTGGCCTCGGGACAAAATAGCTGGCAACACAATTCTAACCCATCACCTCAAAAGGAAGCCAGAGCATCTTCCCGCTGGAGGAAGAGGAGAAAAGAGACCGTTTGACCTTCTCTGAAAAGCAACCACAACTTGGGAGAGCTGTTTGTGCAATCAAGGTCAATGCGTACTGGACACACAGTCACGCTCAACACCAGGGCCAGCATGGGGAGAACGGCCAAGCTGGTTTTGCAGGAGACCATTTCTCTGTGCTCCTGTTTCAGATAAATAACCCAAATCAATGGAAACGAAGACGTCTGCATTTCCAGCCGTCCCTCCCCACCCCCGGCATTCTGCTCCCTGGGAGAGCATTTGAAAAATTGCAATTTGCTATAATTAGAAGTAACACTCACTTTCCAAGGGGAAACTGTGCAAAAGGTTGACTTCCTCTTTAATGCCATTTCAACTTGTTAACAGCTACGTATTTGCAGCTCCAAAGGAGAAGGGATTTGCTGAGCAGCAGTCTGGATCACTAACAAGAAATAAGAGTTTCCTCCCACTTCCATGGAGATTAATCCCTTCAGGCATAAGACATAAGGTACTAAGATTCAGAGGAGACTGTGACACACTGCTCTCTCCCCTTGCAAAGAGCAGAGGCCGGAGGCCTCTCAGCAATTCTTGCATCTTGCAGTTACCCCTTATCTCACCACCATTAAGCATTGCCCCCCAAGGCCAATTAATACCGCTGCATACAGCACTGGCTTGGAAATGCCAAAGACACTGGGAACTTCATTGCTGGAGCTTTCAACACAGCTACAAGTTGCGAGCAAGCTCCTTGTGATTCCATACAAGGAAATATTCACAACATACAATAAAAATAGCCTCCATCACTACACGTTATAATCACATCAGGGAGTTTCCAATCTCTGCAGTAATAAATGATGCCCTCCCTCCTCACCAAAGCATTCACCCAGAGCGCTCTGCAAACACTGATTAACCCTCACGACGCCCCGAGGACACGCTGCAGCGCCTATCACAGGCTGCAGTCAGCAAAAATGACAGGACCAGGGGCACTGCAGCAAGTCAGTAGCAAAGTCTGGACGGTAACCACCATTCTTTCATCCCTGATAATCTCAGTAAAACATGGCAAGTTTACAGTGTATCTTGCCCTCTTCCACGTTTCTGAGGCTTTAAGGCCAAAAGAAACTAACAGATTTTCTCAGGGGGTTCCCCCTTCGGTTACTTCTGTGCTTAGCCCAGGAACTCGTCATGGATAAAAGCATCTCCAGAAAGGCAGGCAGCCTTAAATCAAAATTAGAGAGGTAGAGAAACCCCCCACTCCCCTTAGCAGCGTGGTTAAATCTCTCACTATTCAAAATGTTTGCCTTATTTCTGCTTTGAACTCATCTGCAGTTAACATCCAGATGTTGGTCCTTACTAAACCCTTCTCTGTCACATTGTGGAGCTACTTACTCCTGTGCAGCTTTACTCATGCACTGCAAACAAATCACCTCTCAAGCTTCTTTTTGATAAGCTAAAGGCAACCGGCACTTTCATCTCTCGTTACAGAAAGTACCAGACTAGTTACTGGAAATACTCCTCAGGCTATGGCCACTCACAGTGAAGGATTCTTGGGAATTTCTGAAACAAACTCTCTTGTTCAGACTCCCTAGTCCTTCATTAAATTCAGTAAATAAACTTGGGTTCTCCTTCAAACCACCACCAATATAAAGGACATTTCAGCAGTCAGCCCCCAAATGGTTTTCCTAAGACAGAATCAGGCCCAGTTCATTTATCTACAAAAATCCCTTAAAAATCATTTTCCCAAACTTCTTCAGACAAGTAATCTGACCACATTTTTTTCACCCATTTAAATCCAGTTTTAGAAGACAGATATGCCAGTCCCGTGTCATTTATTGCCTTTGACCTCCTCTGTAATGCCAGAATTAGACGTGTGTGTGTCAGCCAGAGCTGCTGATTCCTCCTGCCTCCCCCTAAACATCTGCAAGGGAGCAAGCTGGTTTCTATGGAAGCCATGGCTCCCATACAAGGCAACCGCTCCCTGGCCAGCGAAGGACAGCTGGAAATGTTTGACCAAGTAAGAGATTTACTTGGCTGAGCATCGCTTAATTCTCTACAACAGGGGAGAGGCAAAATACAATTGGGTCACCTAAAAAAGCAAAATATCACCCTGTGTTGTTTGTTTTCAAAGGACGCTTGAGTTTCTGCAAATGTCATGCTCACCCCCAGAGAAGCAGGGAAGAAACTTGATCTGGTGGTTAAGTTAAACGCCTTCCCTCCTCCCACTCATTTCAGAGAGCAGAGTGCCTTGGCCAGATAGGGTTCTCCAAGAAATCTGCAGGGATTTGCTTTGTGGGGTTTACCCTCCCCTTATAGCATCATTAGGCGCAGGCAGGTACCCGCTCCTCTGCTGCAAAGCAGGCACCTCCGCTCGCGCCCCATGGGAGTCCCAGACTGCGGCTGGCAAACGCACAGGCAGCTCCGAGTACCCCAGGGAGGCTCAGGTCAGGCAGCGTGTGGCTGTGCAGACTGGCATCGCAGCGTTGGGAAAGGGAAAGGCAGTTGCACCCGTCAGGCAGATTAGAAGGTGATAGATAGACAGGCAGGCAGGCAATCAGGCAGCCTTTTAAATACTCTTCATGTTTTTCCCATGACATCTGTCTGAAAGAGTTTAAATTATGATTCTTACTTAAAGCTCTGAAAGGATTTAAAATGCTTAAATCCCTGTTAAAAACTAAACTACCAAAGCCTGGCTTGATACCACATTTTTAATCCACAATGAAAGCAGCGCACTGTATCTTAAGGCCTGCGGAGCTCTCATGGAAATACCCTCTCAATGCTGAACTACTCCTAACGATCAACCTTTTATAAAACCGCCTCAGTGCCAGATTTGGATCCCAGTCATATCACAGCTGTGCTGAAGTGACTCCATAGAAATCACCCCCCTCCTCCCACAGAACATGAGGGATCAGAGTCTGCGTGTGCAGCTTGTCCTGTTTTGAGATGCTACCCAAAGCACTAACTTGGGGGCAGAGGGCCCAGAGCCTGGCAGCGATACAGGAGAAATCATTTAGCTGCATCTCACCCCACTGCCAACCCTGGGTACAGGGAGAGAGGGAGCAGCGAGTCCCAGAGCTAAAGGCTTTTGGCAGAACAAGCCACTGCTGCCCACCCTTCTGCACGCTCTGCTTCCTACCCACGTAACTGCGGCTGCAGCAGGCACCCGGGGGGCCTGCTAACACGCCGAGCATGGCAGGGCCCCTTCCAGCTTCAGCTGTGTCTGGAGGGTCTCTGCCTGAGCAGGAAGCAAGAGAGTCTGGAGCAAGATCTTGAGCTCCCAGAGCCAGAGCAGCCTGGCTGAGCTCCCGATGCCCAGACACGGAGGGGCACTGCAGGCAAGGCAGCTTCCCAAGGGCATCACTAGCACCAGCCTTCAGAAAAGCCCATTCGTAGCATACCTCATGGACGATAAAAGCCCAGGGGAGACCTTCAGTTCCCATTAGCCCTTCTGTATCATTCTCTTTTAAAACGGTCAGTTTAAATTCCACCTTTCTACACTGAGCATAGCACACTGAACAGCTCACAGGCAAGCTCCAAATCCCCCACCTTCTGGCCCCAAACCAAAAATACCTATAGCATGAGCAAACACAACACCACACCAGCTCTGGGACAATTATCCTGTCCATCCCTTGGATGCCCTTTGCTTGCTCTCGGACTGCACCGTGGGAGAGGAAGCTACATGCTGTCTTACGTAAAACCATTGCGCTCTGATGAGGAATTACAGAAACAGATCTACCAAGCGGGGTGAAGCAAGGGACTGGAGTCCACCCCTCGCAGCGGCACTGCCCTGTGTGACACATGGGGACATCCTTGCCATGGGGACATCCCCACTGTAGCAACATGATCACTGCCAGATGCAGTGCCTGTTCCCCATTCAGCTTGCAGCTGGATCTCATTGCCAGAGAAAGGCTTTTGACTTCTGACTATTCTGTTTATTCTCCTAAAGAGCATAATCATCCTGCTAATTGTTTGGGTTTGTTTGGTTTTGTTGGTTTTTTTTTTTTTAAGCTAGCTCCTATTTTTGTGAGCCCATGTGCTGCGCTCCCTCTGCTGGCAGGCTCGCTTGGGCTGTAGGAGAGTCTGCTGGGGAAGGGGAAAAAGAAGTTCCTGCTCCAACCAGCTGCGAAAAGTCACACTACAAACCCTTCCCAGGCCTTGGCTTCACTAGGTTTGAGGGTAAGACTTGAGAGTGGCTTTCTACTGCCAGCTTCATTCCTCATAGCTTGGTTATCCTGAGCCTTTTACTCGTCAACAAAAAGAAGTGTAGTTTGGTAAAATTCAGGTGCTTTTTGCGTTAGATGGAGAAACTCTTACACTTGAAATTCATGTCCACAGCAAGGAGACAGACTTGTATTGCTGATAATGGTTTTTAGCTATGAATTTCAAAGGACTACTGGCTGACCCTCAGCGTCCATGACAAACTGTATGCAAAAACATGAAAGCAGATCTTGAAAATCTTAATTATGGAAAACCAGCATTTAAGTGATCTTTTCATGAATTAAAACAAGTAGCACTTCCTTCCAGCTGTCAGATTCCCTCCATAACCTGTAATTCTAGCTTAGCAGCAATCTACTGAAAATCTGCTCCTCCCATCCCCAATAAAAACATAGATCCCAGCATGTACATGGGACCCCAAACAGGCCCTGTGCTGGAAAGGTCTGATTTAGGCTGCAGGATGGAGAAAGTCTTGACATGAGACTGCAAGGAGATGCTTGGAGAGGTCAGACACCTCTGGAGTTGCTCCAGATCTACTCCATGTATGTCTGCTCTTTCCCAAATCCATGATATCTAAGTAATTGATGCTGCGATTCGCCAATGCCTTCACAATAGCTCATTTTGGATAGCAAATATTTTCTGGCTTTCCTGCTCTTTCATCTCTTTCTCTCTGCATAGGTGTGGGGCAAGGAGCACAAGGAGTCCCTGCTCTTGCTCAGCAAGAACCTCATTTGTAGTCCCCACAAGCATCCCTCTGACTTCTCCCAGGTTTTCAAGAGATGGCACTGCTGCCTCTAGCTGCAAACCCACCACTGGGACCTAGCAAGCAACCTTCTCCTCCTCCCTGAGGGACATGTCTCCTCAACCAGAAAGGCCCAGGCGTTGCAGCTGACCTGGAGTGCTTGTCTCTAGCCACGGCGCCCTGTCGATTGAGGGACAGAAACTCGTGCACGGCCCAGACAGCTTCTCAAACCCATTTGTTCCGTATTAATTGTGTAACGGGAGCAAAGCAACAGTGTCCAAACCCCACTATTGTCAAATGTCAAATTGTGCCAGCATATGCCAAAGTCCCTCTAACCGCCTCCCTCTTTCAGCTATTGTGAACCTGATTACAATAGCTAAAAGGTCCCTTCAAATCAGCAGACACTGACTGTCAGGGTGGGTGCTTTTTGTTTTGCTTTTACCTGTGCAAACACAGAGACTGGGGCACAAATCAGAGTTCAAGAAAGCACAGATTTGCAGGTACCCCTCAGCATCTGCTGTGGTTTACTTCCGAAGGATAACATTCCTAAAGAGCAGGAAGCATTTTCCAAAGAGAAACAAAGGGATGCTTCAGAAATGAGCCTTCCAAGCCCAGTGCCTGGAAACACAATTCAGAGCAGAATTGTAATGGTGTGTTTCCCCAATTCTGTTTGGATTTTTGTTTCATTATGTTGTGCGTGTGACTGACAACCCTTAAACATGCCACGACGCAGGGCAGACTGTTCATCACCACTGTAAGCAACGGCTGTGAAACACCTCGCACTTCACTGCCCCATTACACAAGTGCTTCAGCCTCTTACAGCCTAGCAGTATGATACACATCCCTCACAAACAGCGTTGCTGCCTCTGGGCATTGCAGCGTCTCAAAGCGCCATGCATCGGAAGCGCTGGGAACCCTCATGGGGTTTTGGGGGGTGGGAGGAGGAGCTGGGGGTCAAAATCTGCCCAGGACTCCCTCAGCCTTAGGTTCACAGCATTGTGCTGTCCTAAAACTGATCACGCAGTATTCTATTTTTCACCAGGTCCATATTTTCTTTGATATCTTGAGCGAATCCCAGTGCAAGAAAATCCCTTATGAAACTATGCTTCAGAGAAGGTTTCCTACACAGGGAAAGGCTTTTGAAAGCCTTGACGCCTCTCTCCTGTCTAGCAGTTTGGTGGACGGGATTAAGCCTGGGGTCTTGCAGAGCAGTTTCAGCGCTACTTTCATCATCAGAGCAGCAGAGAAAGCTTTTGATGGACATTAATATGAGCCAGAGGCCAAGTCATTAACCTAAAAGTAGGGGAGTTTTTCATCAACCCTATTCAGTAGGAAAGTTTGGAAATGGTAAGAACACTCTTAAAATCAGCCAAATAAAAGGCAAGACACCCCCCCATATAGACACTTTCTTGCTAAAACTATTAATAAACATTGCACATTGCGTCAGTCTCTGAAGGTCAAAGCAATCTTTTCCCTAGTAGAAGCTCTTACGAAGTTCTTTAGAGCTGCATTTTATGCCTAAACGTGTTTCTTTAATGAAGGCAATTTTACATCTGCTCAGGTAAAATGGGCTGTTGTACATTTGCTTTCTTCTATGGTTTTATTATGCCTATTTGGCTGATGATGCTCAGCCAAAAGAAATGAAAGATGCTGGGAAATAAAAATGGAGTTCCTGAAAGTATTTGTCTTCATAATAAAAAAACAACAGGCATATGAAGCAGTGTGCTTCAGTACTTGTTTACTGAGATTTCACCGTATGCCTTTTCCGATTATAAAAAAGCACTTAACTAACATGAAAAAATTAATTCTCCTCCTAGAGAAGCCATTTGCTCGCAACTGCAATACACAAAGGAAAAACAAGACATCTGTCAGCTGCCCAAAAGGGACACAAAGGCTGCCGGACAGGGACACCCTCGAACTGTTAATAAACGCATCCCATGGCTGGAGGTACCAAGGAGTCAAAAATATTAAACACAGCCAAGGCCTACAAGTGGGAGCAGCCAATGGAAAGCGCTCTAAAAAAACTCTAGTTTGCAGCAAATTTAAATTGTAGAAAGTGGCTCATGTCTCTACTGGCAAAGAGAGGACAGCAGAGAAGGCACTAGATAAGAAAAATTTAAACAAGCCCCTCTGTGAAAATAATGATAATTATGAATTATTATTGTTGCAGAGGGTCTAGAAAGCCCCGAGGGCCCCGTTTCACCGGGGAGGCCCAGCCAGGCAAGCACAGGCCTCGGTGGCGCCAGGAGGCCGATGACCCGGCCCTCAGAGCGCGATGCACCAGCACAGCGCCCAGGCCAAAACCCCACGTTATCATCACAGGATTGTGAAAAAGGGCCAGGGCGAGAACATGGCCCGAGCAGTGCCACAGAAGGCCAAGGGGCGCAGCCCCGACCTGCCCCCACCCGCCATCCCCCCGGCACCCGCCGCCATTTCCCCCCCTCGCGCCCGCCGCCATTTCCCCAGCACCCCCTAGCAACCGCCCCCTCAGCAACGCCAAGCCCCGCCTCCGCCGCGCAGGCCCCGCCCCTCCGCCGCTCGGCGTCGCCCCCAGTGGCGGGGCCGCCGTCACGTGGCCGGCGTTGCCTAGCAGCGCCGGGGCCATGGCAACGCCCGCACACCGGCGGCGGGGCGCGGGCCGCGGCGGGCAGGAGGGAAGGCGGCGGGGCAGGGGGCCGGGTAAGAGCGGTGACCGGGGGGGGGGGGGGGGGGGCCGGGCCCACACACCCTCCCCGGGCTCGGCAGGCGGCGGAAGGGCAGAGGCCACGGTGAGGGGCGCAGCACGCACAAGCCACCCGGCCCAGCCCATTGCCGCCCTGAGGCCTTCCGGCCTGCTGGCACGGTCCCTACGGCTGCTGCTGAAGCAACGGGGGCATCCGGGGAAGGGAGAGGGGGAAAAACCCTGACCAAAAATAACCGCCACGGGGCTCCCCGGCTGCTTGTCCCCACAGCGGGGTGGCAGCGGGCCCACGCACCGGAGGAGGCCGGCCAGGAAGGCGCGAACAGCGCCTCGACCTCACAGGAAACCCCAAATCTGTGTGTGGGGGAAGGCGGGGCGCGGGGAGCCACAGCTCGCTCCTGACGCGGCAAATCAAAGCGCGAACAGCCCTCGTGCAGCGGGCAGGTGCGCCAGCCTGCCTGCCTGCCTGCCGCAAAGCCCCGGCCTCACGGGGTCTCCCCCCGGGCTGCGCATCCAGCCATGCTGCTGTGCCACAACCCCCATCGGGCTGCCGCTCCCTTCCCCCAGCCGAGATGAGCTACACGAGCTTCCTTTCCACCACTTTCTAAGTAAACTTACAGGCTCCATAACGGTAGGGAACAGCCTGACCGCCTGTGCGGTTACACTATGGTCTCTCAGCCCAGCACTTGCAGCAGGGACAGATTCCCAGGTGGCTCCTGTGCTGGGCATGGCTTCTCCTGGGAAACCAAACCTGGGGGTGCCAGGATTCGAAAGGTTACTCCAAGGGTTGTAACATGATCTGTGATGTCTCTCAAGGCCTCCCTTTAAAAAAAAAGAAAAAAAAAGAAAAAATTCAGGCCAACCTCTGTGGTGTCTATAGAAAATTTGACTTAGGGTGTTTTTGAACCTGGATGCCTGGTGCTGCGGGAGTGCTGTTCTGAGGCAAAGTCAGCATCATCTGAATCACCAGATGGGCTCGCAAGGTTGCCCATGGTCAACACCAATGCGCACAGTTACAAAGGTGTCCTAGAGAGCTGTGCTGGATTTTTTTTTGAGAATTGTGGGGTTAAACAGATGTTTATCATGTTTTAATTAGAAACTGTGCTTAATCTAAAGGTTTCTTGAGTTACAAACAGCTTTTTGCTGTCCAGAGAACCATATCACAGAAATTGGATTTCTGGAGCTGTCTTCTCATACCATATTCCCTTTGTATTATTAGTAATTATGTAACATTAAAAGAACCCTAAGCAGAAGATGTAGGAAGATGTGATCTGTTCCCAAAACCTACCCTTCTAAGTTACAGAAACAACTGAGTGACAGGTGGCAAAAAACAGACTGGGGGGAAAGCTAAAAGAGATCTCTAATTCTATCAGTTTAATTAGTTCTTTCCTTATCAGCTTCAACCCTTGTCCAGGTCTGCTAAACAGCTTTTCTTAGAGATAGAATGACTATGAATTAGCATGTAGCAGCTTCTTTTGTTACACTGCTGGCCAGATTTTCAGCAGTTCAACCCCTAAAGTGCTGGGTTATTTGCAAAACCCGGCTGCTAAAGCAAGCGCACAAATAGCAGCTGAGCTCTTCTGAAGATCAAGACTTATGGCCAGATTCTGAGGCCTCAGGGCCTTCACTGACCCGTGCAATATTCAGGGCCTCACAGGGTTCCTCTAGCAAATTTTCACCTTAAAATATCCCTAGGTGTGGAAACTCAGCTGTGGTACCCAAGACAGCCAAGCTCCTCACTTGGAAGCCTGCGTTTGGATTGTAGTTGTGTGGCCATGCCTGCAGTGAAGCAGCAGTGATCCAGCCGGGGCTTGGCAGGTGTATCCCATGATTCTTGGCACTGCAGTACATTTCACAGCCCTGGAAAATGCATTAATTGGGGGGAAAAAATCAGCTTTTCCTTCAGTTTTAGTCTGAGAGTGCAGTGCACTGCAACAATTCTTGCTTTCCACCTTTCTGCCCAGTCCTGTCAGTAAGAGGAACAGATCCAGGTCAGGAAAGATGTCTATGGGAATAACCTCAGCCACAGGTCTTCCTGCTCCAGTGGTGTTTGATAACTCTTAGAGTGATGTAGAATGAGAACCTCACTTGTCTCTTTGCTACCATCAGGAAAACCAATGTTGTTTTATCTCGGACCACATGAATACCAGTGCTGACCTCCTCTTAAGAAACTGGTTAAGCTCTAAACCTCACCATGCAGCCGTTTATAGAACTTTAACCCACACTAAAGCCACTTCCAACAGCAAAGAGAAGCCTTGAAACTAAAAAGCCAAACTGCAGGTCGTCCTTGTTTATTGGGCAAGGACACTTTTCTCAGCAGATTTGAAATTGAGTTGCATCTTACAAATTGCCCAACAACCTTAACAGATTTAGAAGGTAACTACATTTATTCTGTTCTGTGTTGTCCATACTATTTTCTTGGTGGTGCAAAAGCTTTTTCCCCCTCAGTTAAGATACTTCTTGCTTCACTACAGAAGTCAGGAAATGAGGCCGCATTTAGCGTGGAAAACAAAGGAACACAGCACATTTCATGTGCATAAGAACAGTTAGGGCAGGTGTCGCTGAAGCAAGGGGCTTTTTGAGCCACACAGTTGAGTGGGTTTTTTTCTCCCCCTCCGAGACTCATATAACATTCTTCTGGTGCATAGGTGACAGGTGGCAGGAAAATACATTCAAGTTTTGTAGTAGGAGTTGACAGCATCTATGCACTATTGCATCTGGAGATTTAAGACACATGAGCAGACAGCTAGATCTGCCCTGGCTTTGATTAAATTAAGTACTGTGGATTCAGTCTCCTGAATTTCTTTTTGCTGGGAATAAATAGCATGGAGGTAAAAGCCTGCTTTTTGTTACAGGCCCACAAGGGTATCACTAATATATTTTAATGAACCGTTTATGAGTGAGCCTTACAAATGAGTAGTTTACTCTGAACTTGGATTTATTTAAGGGCACTGACAGAAATTTAAGACTTTTCAGGTTTGTGGGGCTACTGGCCTGAACATTAACTGCTTAAAAGCTATATAGATTAGCTGAGCATAACCACAGTTGCATTTCCTAAAGAGCAGAAGAATCATGGGCATAGAATCCCTGCAGAAATACACAGGTACCTTCACTAAAAAAATGCTAAAAAATACATATACAAATGTATACACAAAATGTGTATGTGCATCTGCATGCATCGTGTGCAGTTATTTTTACATGTATTCAAAACTGAAGCAAATGACTAGCTAGAACTGAAACTGTTTGCATTTGCAGTTACAGTAGGTACACACGCTATCGTAGTAATCACGCAAAGATGTTCACTTGCAGCCTTCTTAGAAACCACCTCATGCAATTTCTGTTGAGGCAAAGAAGTGTTGTACTGGTGCCTTTGAAACTATATACCACATCAAGAATTAAAGGAAAATAACACCAAGGACCTCAATAAACATGGATTATCTTGTTTACTGTAACCACTTAAAATAACAGAGGCAATCTTGAGTTCTGCAGAAGTCAAGTACTTTGCCCTATTTCTATAATAAGGCCTTCTCATGTGTTGCCTGCTTCCCACATGATGTGTAGTGAGTCAAACAGGACTCAGTAGGTGGGGCCTTCACCATACTGCTCTGTAAGACTTCAAAAGTTTCAGTTCCTGAACAGGTTTTGTAAGAGCAACACCCTGAAGCAATAGATTATGAGACAGTTTAGCTGGGTTTAGTCATGAGCCGCAAAGGCTTCAAAAAGAGTTACCTGAATAGTTTATCATAATCTGCGCTGCTCTTCTGGCATCAAAAGCTAGGAAAAGCAGAAGCGGTCATGTTATATTAAACACTAAAATGACATATGCTTAGATATGTCTGACATCCCATCTGCAGAGTCCAATGTCATCCTTAAAACCACTTCCTCTTTCTCATCAGTAGCATCCTGTGCTGTTTCCTGCATCATTTTGTAAGAACAGTACAAATGAAAGGATTCCTCATTTATAGAAAGCCATTTTCTTTCTTTAGCAGCTTTTGTTTCAAATCTTAGAAAACCCTTTTAAACCTTTCTAGCATGTTTCTCTCTTGTGGAGTTGAAATTATTTCTTTCTACAGCCAAAATCCTTTTCCTGTCCCCCCCCCCCCCCCATACAGTTATGGTCAACATACATGGAAACACAACTACTCCTGTTACAATATACATTTTCTGAGATACAGCCTAGCAAAACTGTTATTGCATGCACAAGAGCTAATTTTTAACTTAAATCACTTAGTGATCTTAACTACAAACATCTTGGGCTTTATTTCATAAAGAAATTAATTTCCTTCCCATCCCCATCCAAAATCCACTGTGAAGAGCAAATGTATTCAGAGCAATTTGCATGCACCATTGCTACTATTGTTAGGATATCACTCCCTCCCACAGGCACAGAAAGCTGCTTACTCAATGCTTAAGGCCAAAATTTAATACTACTTTGATGGATCCTAAACTGAGGTAAGTTGGCATCTTTTGGCAGCTCCTGAAACTGAGCTTTGGCAGAAATTTAACCTCCTTTACACTCAATTAGATTCTTTTAGTCTCACTTAACACACAATGGAAGGTGGGTGGCAGTTTATAAGCCCTCCAAACACCCTAAACTTTCTTCTTTTGTGTTAGTATGTAAATTAAATCAATTTACCTTCCTGCTAGTCATTTTCATCTGGGTACAAATTAATCTAAGGAGAATCCAGCTGAGTCAAAGAGAGACTGCTTATACTCTACCATATCCCTCTGCTCTAAGCATTTTTTTTTTTCCCTTGTCTTGTTGGTTTGTCTGCTTAGAGTCAAACCAATTTACTTGATGTCTTTTGTTATTAAGAACATCATCAATGAAATAAACCCAAGGATCTGTGTAGCAGAGTGAAAGCCTTCGGCTTGTTAGCACTGCGGGGACCAAGCACATTTGCTGCTCCTGACCAACAGCATTTCCTGTGATAAGAATAGTTGCTGGTTACCACAGGATGCCTTGTTCTGGTGCACAAATTCCAGCTTCTGAGAACCGGTGTACCTCAGTGTTGCCCTTTGTGTGAAACTTGACAGGTTTGGTTCACACGGCTGAAAAAACAGTCGTGACAATCTTGACTCTCATCATTTGTCCGTAGATTCACAATCATTCCTCCCCAGGTCTTCCAGCTCCTGGAGGCACCTCACCACATTACAGCCATATCTGTATTTAATTCACCTTTAGTGCAATTTTCACCTGCAGACATTAACTGACTTGTGCTAATTCTGAATTCAGCTATGTCAGACTGAGGGCTGAAACTAGGAGCTAGACTTCAGGTTTTATTATAGAATATTGGTATGACTCCAAGGAATCAGTTTCAATAGCAATGAGCTAAATTCAACAATAGTTTCTGTTTTATGCAGACTGTTTTCAGAAGTTGTTGACCTGACCCAGCCTGTCTGGGCTTCTCAATTGCAATGACATCCTAAATGTGAGACCCTCTTTGTGTGGCAGTTCTTTATTCGAGAACTGTGGCTTCCCAAAAATCAGCATTCTGGCCCAGTGCGCCCCGGCTGCCATACTGCTACAGCTACATAGCAGCAACAGCAAGAACACCCCACGTTCCAGTTTTAATATAGGTCCTGATGTGTGCCATCTTTGCTGAACTAATCACCTTCTGTGGCCTCAGTAAAATGAGGATTGTGCTATTTGTGATCTTCCCAGGCCTCAGGTAAGGTCAGCTGGTTAACGTATGTGGCTTTTTAGAATACATATAATGCTTTCTGAACAACATTACCAGAGTATTTGATGTCCCACTTCTTGTACCTTCTTCCCTGCTTTCAGCCAGAAGCAATCAGCACACGTAATGCCATATCTAGCATCTTTGTGCTTTTTATACTTGGCAAGGTCATGGCAGCCTTTTGCGGCTTTGACTCATGCCATCAGCTCACGCTGCAGCTGAGATGGCCACAAGTGACCTCAGCGTCTGGACTGAGATTGAACCGAAGTTCCAGGAACGCTCCCTGGCCCTGCTCCCCAGCTGATGTGAACTGGTGTTGCTCCATCACTTCAGTGGAGCTGCACTGATTTAGTCACCCAGTATCTGGCCACCTAGTCCCTTCTTTAAACTTTGTTCTAGGTCACAGGCTGTCTTTGAACTGAAGAGTGCAATGAATCTCTTAAAATACACTTAACCTGACATGGCCCAAACCACTAAAACAGAACACAAGCTATGACAGATTTTCCCTGTAATCCCCAGATGCTAACAGTCTTCCTCTTTTACTGTCCAAATAAAAATTATTCCCTGTTCAGTTGCATTTGTTACAACCATTCTCCTTCCAAAGGAGGTTTCTTTTCAGAACTTGAAAATGTCATTCTTTAATCAACTAAATGGGACTTTGAATTTCATGAAGTGGCAGGGACTGAGTACACTGTGTCTATAATGCCCCATCTGTCTTCTGTGAAGTTGTACAGAGTACAGCCAGAAGGCCTTGGGGATGATCTAAAAATGTTACACTCAAATAAAAAACTGAACTAAAAATAGTAATTACTGGAAAACAAAGGGGACAACCTGACTCCACAATTGGCACTCTCAGTATGGCAGCAGTGATATACAATTGTCTGCATATTTCTAAACTACACTTGAAAACAGCTTCCAGGAGTTTCCAAGTAGAGATGCATGCACAGCTTTGACAGATGGTTTCTTCTAACAGGACAGAGGGCTCCTTGGACTATCCAGGCCCCATCCCAAATATAGACCAGGCTGTTAGACATATTGCAGCTCAGTTACCTGCCAAAGATTTCAAGTAGACCAGGCCTGAGTTTTCTCCCTGGCAGCAGCAGAGTTGAACAAAACAGTGAAGGTCTAAATAATCCTGATTAAAGAGAGACATGAATAAAATAAGACTAGGTCATTGTAGAAGTGATTCCATATGCTGTGGTAGTACTTAGAAATCCCAGGGTAGGTCAAGGTCCTGTATTATTAGCCAGTGCACAGATGCTCTGCAATCCAGGTGAAGAAAATAAGCATATTATGAGAAATGACAGAGTTGAACATGCCACAGTTAAATAACAGATCAGCAAAGCCACAGACAAGTTGCATATCTCCTGAGCCAGAAAGCAACACTTACTAGCCTTACAAAAGAACCTACTGACACCATAATTTAGTACTAACAGGAGATATTCTCTTCTAGCCACTCCCTTGGCCAGGTGGAGTCTATCTTTTTCTGTGTAAAGTGTACCAGGTAACTCTAAGGAAGCCCTATCCTCCTACATAACTATGGTTGTCCTGTCTTCTTTTCCCCCCGCTTTTAGATTGGTTTGCAGTTCACCGCTGAAATAAAGATGACTTCCGACCAGAGAAATTCACACAAGGAGAAGATTCCCCAAACCAAAAGCTTTCCTCCATTTAACCCAGACAGGATGTCAGACCGAGAGAGGGCAAGGTATCTGGCATTCACCGAGCCCACTGATGACAAGACGAAAGCCATGCTGGCCTCCCACATCTTCGCAATGGATAACAGTTACTTCAGCGAAGCCAAGCCTAGCATAGACACAGAGCAAAAGAGAGACCAGGATTTTCGGGGCTGCTCAGAGCTGCAGAAGCCCACAATCGCCTCTGAAACCTGAGACTCTGCTATCAGGACCTGAGGGTAAGTTAATCACTGGAGGATTTCTAAGCAGGGATCAGACTGTAGTATTGTGTGAGACCAGGCTAAGGAATGCAGTTTATCAGACTTGTTCACCCCATCCTGAAATGCCACTTTTCACATGTTCTCAGTACAACTGGAACCAGTGACCAGAAATAAAAAGTACATTTTTTCTTCTCCCTGTGTTCAAGTTTCTCCTCATCTTTTCATGGGGGGGTACCCTCTAATCTGTCCTATGAAATGGCATTAAACTGAAGGAAAGCATTTCAACAATTATTTGCATCTGGCAAACTTCTCTTGCCTTACGTTAGAGAAGATATGAAATCTGGAATGGAAGTTTGGACCACAACTCTATGGTCATTAATATCAGATTTGAGCACTACTAGATCATTTAGCAGGACAAATTCAATCCAGATCAGGCCTGAGCACACAATTACATTTCTGTTGAATTAGCCATAGTATATAATATAGTGTTTATGCCGGCTTTGTGCCAGCAGCAGGAAGACAGTATCTAATCTGGCATAAAGCCTACCAATACAAAGTTAGTGTCGTAACTTTTGAATGGGATCAGTGCTTTGGGTTTTGTGGTCTGATATTTTGTATCTAGGAGCCTGAATGCTAAGTTTCCTACATCAGCCTATGACTGTTGAACACTTTTTGCAGTGTTCAAAGCAGCTGGTTCTCCATAAAATTTTGTCTTGCTACACCTCTTCACATGAGCCCCTTGTCCCATTCTTGTAGTCCATTATAGTGCAGTACTATATGTAACATATGTCTTTAGGATCTATCTCTAAAGACAACAGCCTTTCACTGTTGTTCCTGAGGATCTGCAGAATTGTACATGCATGTAATTGTGTGTAAATTTGATAATACAAATATCCCAGTTGTTTGTTCAACTGGGGCCAGTAGATGCATGTCAGCTGTCATTTGCTTGTGTAGTGAGTTTAATGCTGTACATGCAGCCATGGGAACTGTCAGCACCCATCTTTCTAATGGTCATTAGTGGCATCTGATTTCTGAAAGGACCTTATGCATTTCACCAAAATACTGAAATCTGGTTGGAAAAGACTATGCCTGCTTTCATTCACTGAAGGCGGTGTTTTCTAAGAAAATCATTGGAGTACCAAGCTGTTGTTCACTGAGGAACTTTAGAAAATTCTAAGCTCTGAGCTGTTTTACCTGCTGACACTTTTCACCCAGTTTTATCAGAGTAATCCTTCTAATCTGCAGCTACAAACTGGCATTTCTGTGTATTCTTTGGGAGAAAACCCATTCTGGAAAAGTTGCTTATTTTAGAACCTCCAGCCTCAGGAAAGATATTTTTCCTTAATCCCAAACTAAATGATATCATACTTGGCTATTGCTGTAACCATGGTACTGAAGTTATTTATGACTCTGAAATTAATGCTATAGTTAGCAACACTGCAACAGGGTTTCTTCTATGCTACTGTCCAACTGCCTCCCTCCCCCAGCCCGAGGCTACTCTGGAAAGCAAGACAGAGTGTCTCCAGAGGGTCTTTAATTTGCAGTAAACAGTGTCGCCTTTGCTGATTTCCAAAACTTGGCAACACACAAGTGGATCTGCACAAAGATGCATCTTCTAAAGAAAACAAAGCACTTGGCTGTGTTTTTATTGATCTTATTTTGTTAGGAGATGTATTTGTTGTTATTGTAGTTCTCAAAACAAACGTTAATTTCCGTGAAAAGACCTGGAACTCCAGCATGCAGAGCCAGGATTGGCAGCAGCAGGGAGAGTTTGGTGAAATACTACTCATCAACTCTAACCTCAGGGAATCACCATGAGGGCAAAGAGGAGAGGTCAGTTTGTGCTTGGGACACTCTGCAACAGTCACCTCATAGAAGTTAATAGCCTGTGTGTACAGGCTATCTGGGAACCAAACCAACATTATTCCAGTTTGATCTCTCTGCAAATATTCCAGAGAAGGTTGGGAAAGAATCCAGTACAGAAGAAACAGAAAACCACGCAATGCTGAACCCCTCCTCAAAGATCAGGCAGTTCCCTGCTCCCACGGCACAGATCACTGAACAGCTCACAGCCACATCTTGACTCAGGCACTAGTCTAGGGGCCCGGGCACCTCTGTGCTCGTGAGACACTCACACCAGCACCAGTAGCTTCTGCATTCCTTACACAGCAGCCCACTTTAGTCAGGGAATGAAGAGATTCATAAGAGTGCAATAAAGAACATTTCCAATAGAAAAATAAAGGGTGAAACAAAACAAAGGAGGAGAGCCAGGCAGAGATGTGGAGTAGTGTGAAGAAGTGATGGGATACTGCACTGGGATGCAAGGGCACAGCTGCAGCTTATCCGCTGATCCATGATGAAGGGCAGTTTGAGTTTAGAGGCCACATGTAACAGAAGAGGCCAGCCTGTCTCCACCCTCAAAGCCCACTTCTGGAGAGCAGTTAGACCAGCTGATACAGCATATCATTTTTCATTACCCATGCCACCACCGTGCTTCCATTTGATGTAAGACTCCAATTTTGTGTCAATTTTGCTGCCTGGATTAACCTTTTAATGCCTTTCATTGAATGCCAGTTGGCACAGCAGTCTAATTCTGCACACCCCAAGAATAATGAGTCAAATCCCTACACCATGTTTTAGGGCTTTCCAGCTACTCTGGCTTTGGGCCCAATCCTATTTTCAACTGAAGTTGATGGAAGAAACTCTCAGGGGCTTCACTAAGAGGTAGACAAGGTACTCTGGGAAAATTTAATGAGGGAGAATGCTGCATTTATTTGGGGTTTAAATTTTATTGTTTTACAGCCTAAGCTTTGAATTTGCAGAGCTACAATTCTCCCATTGCCTTCATGGGATTTACACAGGATTCATTTGGCCTGTTTTAGTTATGTCTGACATGATTGCCTTTATTTTTTTGCCATTCTATTTTTTTTTTTAATTTTCCTCTTTTTGACCACAGGCAAAGGAAATAAACCATCTGATATCCTGCCAGCAATCTGTCTTAGGCGCTTTGAGGCTGAAGGCGTTTCTCGCACCCCACAAGAGCATTAAAAAAAACTAGCTGATAACTTGGACAGGGTTCAGGTATGTTTGTGCTCATACCAGCAGTTAAACTGATTTCTTCCACTATCTTATCTGTCCATTTCTGGTTTCGAAGGGGAGGAAGCTTGGCAGGGTTACTCTTGGAATGCACTCCGTAAACCATGGGCAGGAGAACTGAAGAGCATAAATAGAAATAACCATAGGTATAGCAACTGGGAGCCTGACATCTGGCTTCTATTCCGAGCTCTACCCATGACTCACTTGGTGACCTTGGAAAGCCATTCCACCTCTCCCTGCTCCAGTTCTCACAGGCAAAGCCACCCCTTCCCCAGGTCATCCCAGGTAGATGGGCCGAGGTCCTCCCAGCTGGGGGTCTTTCAGGGGAAACCAGCCCGGTCCTGCTCCCTCTGCCAGCCCCAAGCCCCCCAGACCTTTTCACCATGGAGGCCCAGGGCGTTGCAGAGGTGGTGCCTCTCTGCCTGAGGGAACTTGACTGCTCAGCTGGGTGAATCTTGAAGCTTTTGGGGATCCTTCAAGGAAAGGAAAAGCACTATAACAAAATGTTACTAATTATAGCGTGACAGCCTATAATGCATTCCTGCTCTGGACAGAACTCTGCTATCAGCCAACTTAATTATACAGTATCTTTGCCCAATTCCCTCCTTATTAATTGTGGCCAAAGCACTGAGCAAAGCCAATTTGCTGCTTGCTCTCCATTTCTCCTTATTCAAGACCAGTTCCTTGACAGCGACAGCTAGGCTGTTATGCTGGGCTGTGTCTGCTTCCCTGCCTGCACTCCCCTCCCCCTCCGCCAGCAGTTGTAAACATCTCTGCTTTATTCCTGCCTGGAGCAGATTCCTGGGATGTTAATGCCAGATACAGCCGTGGCCCTGGGCAGGCAGTCCCATGGCTGGAGCAGGATGGATCTGCGTTACTGTGCACGGAGCCTGCAAGCACTGTGGAACAGGCCACTAAAAAAGCAGACATCATTTTTCCAGGCAACAGTCTGAGGCACCAGCAATCCCAAACAGTGCTTTGCAGCCTTCCTCTGCAGTCGGAACGATGGTTTGCAGCATGGGGGAGCACAGGCCTCCCCAATCCTCAGCTCTCTCTACTCATCTCAGCCTCCAGGCCCTAGCCCTGGTGCACTGCAGTGAGGTTCAAAGGCTTGGCTTTACCAGCGAGACAGGAAACCTGCAGTGAAAGCCACAGAGTCTACATACACTGTTAGCCCCACGTCAGGGACCAGCGGCATGAAAGCATCCTGGATCAATCTAATTTCTGCATAAAAACAGGAAATTGCCCCTCCCTTGGCCAAAACAGAGGAAGAGCTGCGTGGCTTATATCTGTGCCACTAAGAAAAGGGGCAGGGGAAAGAGCAACCGACTCCTTTCGTCTTATCCAGAAGCATGTCAGAAAAAAGATGCCTTGGTGTATTTGTTCTAGGGATACTTTTAAATCTGTCTCCAGCACAGTTCTAGGAAAAAAGAAAGAAGCTCTCTGCTCCAGCAGGGCACAGGCCACAGCACATGGCCTCAAACCTCTAACTCCCATTTCCAGCAGAAATGAATGGGTGTTTTGCCACAACCAGCAGGGCAGGGGGCCTCACCAAGACACTCCGGCCTCCAGGCATTTCGTATCGGGCCGCTGGTTTGAATTCAGCTTGGCCTAGTGGCAGCCGAACCTTAGCGCTATCTGACAGTTATGCAGCAACCAGGGGAAATGAATTCTCACACAGTCTGCCAGCTCTCTTCTCCTCCCCGCCTCCGGCAGTCACAGCAGGGAAAACCAAGACTGATCTAGGGTCAAGAAAAAATAGATCTTTCTCCTTCAGAAACAGCACCCCTGGCACTGGACTGAGCATTTTAGGGGAGAGGGGAAGGTTCTTATTTGTAACTGCTTACTTCTGTAATAAAAAAGCCTCTTTAGAGCATGTTATTGTCAAATAACACCTCCCCTAGCTACATCATTACAAAGCAAGAAGAGGGAAAAGGGGAAAATTTTTTTTCGCTATTTCTACTTGTTTTCTTTATTCCTCTGGACTAGAGTGAATCTCTCACCAAGAGATGTAACTTGGGACGCAGCATCTGAGCCATTGTTTCCTTAGTGCACAGCACCTTGCTCTCCTTTCCTGTTACATCACACTGCATTTATTTTACAGAGGAGTCATGTAGAGGCAATACTAGAAGATGAAAAAGGTGAAATATTCATTAGAAGACCTTGAAACTTTGAGGAGCTCTGTAGAATAATGCAAGACAGCAGATACATTGGCACTGGGGACCAGCAATGACCAGGAGTTGTTTTAACTACAAGGCTATCGATAAATAAAGCTCTTGTTTCCAAACCTGTGCAACAGCTTCAGGTACAGGCATTCAGTGCTTTCAGTATGGAAGAGCTAGAGATGCACAGTGTGGGCACACAAGCTAGCCCAGGATCTGTCTTTTACTAGTATAAATGCTGTGACTTGGTTGTGTTTGCTCTGGAATTACATGCAGAGAAATCAGATAATCAAAGCTTTCCCCCATTTCAGTATCACCTGATTGATTAGAAGTAGGGATTGTATAGTGTTAAGCCAAAAGCTGCATACAAGAGTTGTTCTTAGCTTAGCATGAGTGAGAAACCTCAAAACAATGAACAGTTTCTTTACAATGAGTCCTGGACCTTGCTGTGTCAAAACAAATATCAAAGTGATACTTGTTCATGCAGTCATAGCAATTGTTTTCTTTTTGTCTGCTGTCTTTGTGGTCAGGAGGTTATTCACATGTGTTTAGATGTGTCTACATAGGAATCCAACCTGCAAATAAAGAGCTGCAGAAAAGGAGATGTGGTTTTGTTTTTACTGCTCAAGACTGAGATCCCGTGAGAAAAACAGTTTTCAGGAGTCTCATTTTCCGGTCAGATGGAGGAAATGAAAAGCAAAGATTCATTACAGTTGCTATTCAGCTGTGTAGATTTTTAATGAAATGTGTCCACCAACTAATTTAAAGATGAGGAAGTAATTGTCTTTTCATTCAAGTAGAATAAAAAACAGTATATCATTTGTGGGCTAGGTTAAGCAACCAAGAATATCTTTACCTTCCCATCTTGTGCCAAATATTTTCTTTTCATTATGGACACCTGACCATGACTTCTGAGACCTTCACCTCAAATACACCCTTCCCATCATCTACATCCCCTTCCTCCTCCAGCCAAAGAGCAGACTTTCCACCAGTCCTCCTCAGTTCTCCCATATATCTGCAGGAGTCATTCCACCTGTCTGGACTCTTCCTTATAGAGACCAGGCCAAACCATCCTCATTTTTGCAGATGGAAGATTTCCAGAGTGTCTTTCAACTCCTTCCATGTTTTTAAAGTCAGAGAGATGTTTCTGGGCCATTGCTAGAGACATAGGTTGAAGTAAGTGAATTTGCTCCAGCTATTTCCTATGTCTACCTTGTGGACCAGGAAAGGGCATACATGTCTAAGTCACCTCTGCCTACTTTAATTTCAACCAGAAGAGTGGAGAAGTCTGGCAACCTCAGTTCTGTCTCTATTGCCACCACTTCCAACTTCTTTCTGACTTACTGAATCATCTTATGCAAGGCACATAACATCCGTGCTTTGTTCAGCCATCTCTCAAACAGCAATGAGTGAGAGAAAATTTGTAAATCAATTTGAGAGGCTAAGACAAAAGCCGTAATAGCAAGATGGAGCATTATTTGTTAATACTACAACTAGTAGTAAAATCAACATCTAAAAAACAAACACTGATTTACAAGAAGGCTTTTGTCCAGTTTGTGACATTCACAGCATTTCTTCTGCAGTTTCATTTTACAGTCAGAACTATGGTTTGGTTAAGCCTCCTACATAGAAAGTAGTTCTCAGGCTAGCCACAGTACAAAAGTACTTCTTCCAGGCTCATGTCAGTGAAGAGCGAGGGCCAGCTGCTCCCTGAGGGAGAGGGAGCCAAGGGGGAATAACACAACTAGCAGGGCAGGGGCCCCATCCCATGGTACCCAAGCAAGGCAAGCAGGGCAAGCCCAGAGGTTGAGGCCAGGTTCAATCAAGAACCACAAACTTGCCTGAGGATGCCACAGACTTGCATGGTGATGAGGCAGGCCCAAGGTCAAGGCAGGCAATGAATCCACAGGTCAGATCCTTGGTGACAAGGCAGGGCTGAGATCAGCCCACAGGTCAGAGTCCAGATCAACAGCATCCAGGGCCAAGCACAAGCATGTCTGTGACTCAGCTGGAAACTCATGCTCCTCCAACATAGCTCAAACAGGCCCTAAGGCCCCCGGCTGAGCTTAAATAGGGCTCCTGGGCAGGGCAGGGGGAGTGTGAGTGGATGCCCCAGGTGAGGCTGGTCGAGACTGATAAGGCCTATTATTGCCCTCAGACCCCTGACAGCTTGTGCCACTGGTCAGCAGAGCTGATAATCTTCAGTGATTCCTTCAAGGAGGACATCTGTGCAATGCCAAAGGCAGCCTTTGGGGCTGCAGCCCCACGTGCTGCTCCTAATTCCATCCTAAAAGAGCAGCACTAGCCCTTTTGGCTAAGACTTCTGCTAAGCTCCATCTTTTTTTCCTTCCCCCCCCCCCCCCACCAAGCTTGGCACTGAAAGGCAAACAAACAGCTCTGTGAGCCTCAGAATTTGTGCAGCCTGGTTTTCGACAGACTCATGTCTCCTGGGGGACTGACCTGGGTGCCTGAGAGGGCACAAACTCTGACTGAAGTTTTTCCCACGGTTTGGACATCCATCAAGTGTCAGATCCATGTGGATTCTCTGGTGTCTAATAAGGAATGACAGACTGTTAGCCTCTCTCACAGTTGCAGCTCTTGCAGGGTCATTCTTCTCTACCCAGCTGCTTGTAAATGTAGGAGCTGAATTACACCAGAGAACTCCGTACCTCTGTCAGTTTTGACTAAAACTGGCCAAAGGGTTACAAAGTTTTTAGAGAGCGGAATCTGGAACAATGTGAATACACTGATATACGATATGATTGCATAAGCCCTGTTACATTAGGAAATCAAAATAACGAACCCTCTTTGCACTAAACATGATAGAATTTATGGTTGTATTGCTCCTGGTGATGCAAAAGCCCTTGTTAAACTTTGCTCTACAACCTATGGAGAGCCACACTGCAGAACTCCAAGTTGTGGCTTTGTCTGTTGGTTTGAGCACAGGGGAGACAATCTTTACACTTCAGGTCAGCTTATTTACTGCCCCTCTGGGAAGGAGGTGGACTGATCGGATCCCTTTATCTGTGCTTTTAATGAAAGGAAGTAGAAAGTGGAGATAAGAGCTTCTTTGAAGTGGCTGCGAGGATCATGGAGCCAATATGTAGTTGGCTCATGTTATTGGGGAGAAAAAGCAGAAAGAAACTTGTAGAGTGAAAATAAATGTCAACCCTACCCAGAATGATTCTTCTTTTCCATCACATGTGAGCAAACACAGGAAGCCATGGAGTTACATATGTTTTTAGCACATCTTATAGCTAAGCTGGAGATCTGTATGTGAAATGTGGTACCTCTGTGTGGCTCTGATATTTCCTGGGAGGCTCTGGGACCTTAAAAAAGCAAAAAGGTTATAAAGGATGTCCAGGTATTTCTCAAAAGGGAATAAGTTGGCGGTGATCAAACTGCACAGCCCAAACCAGGTATTCTTCAAAGACAGCTCTGAGCCTAGGACACACAGGGTGGATTTCTGCCATGGAGAAGGGGTGATCTCCAGGGCAGCTGTCCTGCCTCCTGCCAGCGCACCACCTCGGGCGGCCCGCGCGGCCACGCAGAAGCCCAGCGCTCGGCTGTGCGCACACCAGCACCTGCAGGAGCCAGCTCGCTGCAAACACGGCCTGCGAGGCGAGCCGCGGGGCGACCTCGCGCTGTCCTCAGCAGACGGCAGAGAGGACGAGCACGACCTTTACAACCTCGGCTCCGAGAAGCACTTCCCGCGGAGTGGCGGCTGAGCAGCGCTCCTCTTGTAACTCCCGCTTTGGCTCTCTTAGTTCAGGTCCTGTTGTACCTCAGAGCTCCAGGCCCAGAGTCATTTTTTCAGTCACTCCAGCCAAACTTCCCTCTGCTCCCTGAGGAGTCTTAGCAGTCCCACGTAACTGGGGGGAACCAGAGACCTTTCGGAAGCAATACCTCCCTGGCTAGCCTCCAGGTATCCTGTCTCATTACCTGCCGATCTCTTGGGGAATGCACGGGCTGGAAACAGACTGGGAGAGATCAGCCCACTCGGCCGCTCCAGCAGGGCTGATATCTCGGAGCGCCTTTGGAGATGGATATGGAGCAACTGTTGACAGGATTCCTCTGTCAGGTGGTGGTTTGCAGAGCCATAGGGAGCCATGCTGTATCATCTCAGTCCTGACACAGGCTGGCTCTTCTCAGATATTCATTGAAAGATGCTTCCTGCTCCCAAGCATCCTGCCTGGAGTTATTGGACTCCTTCTTGAGAAGGAAAACAAGCTTTGCAGGTGCTTTCTTTGTGTTAAATTTGTTAAAGTACGCCTCTACCCATACTTTCCAAGCAGAGATCGCCTCCGCTCACTCAACACCGTCCCAGGGGATCTCCATCAGCACCGCTGGGCAGGAGGAGTCCGTTGAAGGCGCTGCTGTACGCTGTCAGGGCACGCACTCCCCCTTTACAAAGGACCATGGGGCACCAAATGGATGCAACATTAGCAAATAACAGGATCACATTCCCAGCTGTCCAGATACAACCACTCCTGGGCTGAGAAGCTGTAACATACAGTAAAACTGCGGTCTCGACTGTCTCCCCGGAGAGTCTGGAAATTTTTCCTTCTCCCCTCCGGGCAGCGGGTTTCGGTGGGCTGATGCCGAGCCGTCCCCAACCGAGCAGAAAACACGAGCCGGCGGCGGAGGGCAGGAGCCGGGGCCAGGCGGCGGCGGCGGCGGCGGGGGAGCGCTGCCGCCGGCGGCGCCGCCCGGGCCGGGCTGCGGGGAGCCCGCCGCGCTCCCGGCGGAGTCGGGCGGCACCTGCGGGCTGGCCCCGCTACTGCACCGGGAGCCGGGAGCCGGGAGCCGGGAGCAGGGATCCGGGAGCCGGGAGCAGGGAGCCGGGAGCCGGCCCGACCTCCGCCACGACCCGCTCCCCGGGCGCCGCGCACTGCCAGCGCCGGGCAGCGGCATCGCCCGCCACGTCGGGGATTTAGGGACACGCTCCTGCCTTTCTGCCAGACGGAGGTCGCAGAGCGTACAGAAAAGGGGTCGGGGAGCTGGGAAAGGTTTAGGTGGAAAAGGCTGGGGGAGTTTCTGCCACATGTTTGTGCAAAATCGGTGATAAGCAACAGTTGGGCTGCAACAGGACCCTGCGAGAGCTGATTGCATGCAAGTAATCTCCACTTGAGTCATGAAACGTCTCAGCTCCTCTACCATGAGCAATTGCCACTTATCACAGAAACAGCTCAAGTAAGACTGCCACTTCCTTCCTAGGTTCCCTTTCAGAGTGCTGGAGGGTGATGGCTAGTTTTCCCAGTAGTTACTACCAGCCCTTGAAGTGGAGGTGAGCACGTCCACTTCTTTAGAGTGGCGGGTGGGACTGGGAGAAAAGCAGCTTTCCAAACTCAAAGGTGAATCAGAGCAGGGTTCCTGCTTATTTAACGGAGCATTTGCAATTTCTAGAAAAGATGCATATTCTTCTCCAAGGGGTGTGTGTGTGTGTGTTTAAAAAGGAGGTATTAAGGGCAAGCTGTGGCATTGTGAGCGGCAGATTGCAGCCCAGTTTGGCCATTCATTGATAACGCTACTTTGCAGGTAATTTGCGAGCTCCGCAGATTTTCTCCCCATCCACACTTCCTTTTTTTAAAAGGTGACTCTTTTTAAACGAAGCATTCATAGTCTTTTTACTCTCTGAGGGGGTGGTTTGGCTCAAGAATCACAAAGAATCACAAATCAAATGTTCATGGAGATTTATACAAACCCAAAACATACAACATAAAAGTTTCTGAGGATGTGGGAGCCTTTACAGACATTTGTGAGCTTCCAGCTAAATTACGTGCTAAAGCAAAGGTGAGGGCTGGCATCCTGATCGCATTGCAGGGAAGGGGACAGCCTGACATCCGCTGCATTTCACTGAAGTTGCTCTAAAGATTCGGGAAAGCTGGTAGTGGAGGGACTCGAGGAAGGCCCCTACTGCACGCACTGAGGTCCTTGGCACAGAACCAGGTCCTACATGACCGAATGTTTTCTAGCTCCTGCTGCAGTGAGCTGAATGGGTAAAAAGAGGAAAATCTGGACTATTGAAAACAGTAGGTTGAAATGCCGGGAGACACAGTGTCTGGTACATCATCTAGCCATGTGTAAGGGCAAAGAGCTGGTGTAAGCCGGGAGATCTGTTACTCACATGGGAGGGGAGGGTGTTCGGGTTTGGGTTTTTAGCCGAGCAGTCACATGTAAAGGCCTATTTTAACTGCTTTCCCCACGTAACAGAGTGAATGTCTCAGGGATGGAAAGAGAGGGTGGTTTGATCATTGTCTCTCCCAGGGAAATGGGTTTTAATGAGGTTTTAAATAATAAAGTGGGATAATTTCCCTGGCTGGCAAGATCATGAAATTTTTATGCCTCCTTTCTCTCCCAAAGTTTTATCACTCTTTATTTTTAGTGACACATAATCCTCCTTAAAAAAAAAAAAAAAAGAGAGAGAGAGAAATCACTGATTTAGGGAAAGCCACTCTTCATCAGGGACGCTTGGGTCAGGGAACGCAATCCCTAGGGCAGCTTCTCTCCCAGTCATTCCTATTCCTTGCCCCATGCACTGGAGACGGGCAAGGGCCCGGAGGGGGCAAGGCAGAGGAGTAGGGTCCCTCCGGCCCCTTCCCTGGGCCGAGCTTTTGCCCAGTGTCTGCACACTGGGGGCCGGCGATGTCCCCGCTCCGGCAGGAGTGTGTTGGGGGGTGAAATGCTTCCCTCCCGGTGCTGGCACAGAGGGCAGGAAGCGCAGTGTCCGGAGGAGGCTGGGTGCTGGTGCAGGTGCTGAGGGAGTGGAGGGTGCTGGGGGAGGGTGCTGGGGCAAATGCTGGGTGCAAGGTGCTGCGTGCCAGTACTGGGTGCTAGTGCATGGTGCCAATGCCGGGTGCTGGTGCTGGGTGCACGTACTGGGTTTTGCTGCAGGTTGCTGGCGCTGGTGCCGGTACCGGGTGCCGGCGTAGGTTGCCGGTGCAGGTGCCGGTACCGGGTGCGTGCACGGTGCCGGGTGCCGGGTGCGTGCACTGGGTGCTGGTGCGGGGCGCTGGGTGTGTGTGTGTGTGTGTGTGTGTGCGTGCGTGTGTGTGTGTGTGTGTGTGTGTGTTTTGACGTGAGGAAGTGCCAAAGCTGCAATTGCTTTAGGAAGTCAATCGCAGGGGCCGGGGGACGCGTGCGCAGTGCCGCCGCGCCGCTCCGCGCCGCTCCGCTCCCGCTGCCTCTGCCTCTCCCTGCGGTGCCGAGCCCGGCGGCAGCGCAGAGGCGGCGGCCGCGGGCAGCGGGCGGGCGGCGGCGGCGGCGGCGGCGGCCGCGGACGGCGCTGCGCGGCGGCGGCGGCGGCGGCGGCGCGGATGCCCGGCCCGTGAGTACCCCGCGCCGTGGCGGCGGCGGTGGCCAGCCGTGCCCGCGGGATGCCGCGGCCGGGGGCCGGGCCCGCCGCCCCCCGCTCGCTCGCTCGCTCGCTCGCCCTCCTTCCGCGCCGCCTCCCCGCGGCGGGCTGCAGGCGGACCGGGCGCCCCCGGCCGCGCCGGCAGGACCCCCCCCCTTCTCCCCTTCCCCGCATGCTCCCCCCGCTTTGCTTGCACCCCCTCCGCATGCAGCCGTGCTCCCCCCTCCCCCCCCCGGCATGCAGCGAGTACCGGGGTTGATGGGGAGGTCGGGCTCTGTGCGTGTGTGTGTGTGTGTGTCTGTCTGTCTGTCTGTCACCAGCCCCATGTGCGAGGGCTGCAGCCGCGCCGGGCGGGGGGGGGGGGGGAGCTCCGCGATGCTCCGCGGGGACCGGCTGGAAGGGCGAGGGACCCCCCCCACCCCCCACCCTCCGCGCTGCATCACCCCGGCGAGAGGGCAGGGCCCCTGCGAGGAGGAAGAGGAAGGAGGAGGGAGGAGGAGGGGGGGGGCACCCTCCAGCCGCAGGGCTGGCTGCGCCGCGGCTTGCCCAGCCCAAGGGGGGGGGTGCTCGCAAGGTTGGGGGGTCCCCGCCGAGGCCTCCCCCGGCCCGCGGCTGCCCCGGCCCTGCTGCTCCCACAGGTGCGTGCCGGGTCAGCCCCGGAGCATCCATCCGCACGTTGGCTCCGCCGGGCAGGACGCCTGGGTCCCCATGCGGCTTCCCGGGTCCCCGGTGCGGAGGGGTGTCATCCCCGGCAGCAGAGCGCCGTAGCCGTCGGGAGCCCTGACCTCGGCGGCGGGGCAGCAGCGTGCGCCGGGTCCTCGGGGAGGTTGGTTGAGGTCAGGCGATGGCGGGGTCCGGTCTCTTTGCCGGGGGACACCCGGCGGGTCACCTGGCCCCTAGCCATGGCCTGGCCGGAGGGTTGGTCAGAATGGACCTTCAGTCCGCCACGTCCCGGCCGCGGCTCCCTCCACCGCGCTGGAAGGCGTCGTGACGGCTCCCCGTCACCCAACACGAGCCCGTGGCGTGGGCGGCATCCCGGGGCGCCGTGCTGCGGCTTGGCGCCGCGTCCCCGCGGCCGAGGGGCGGAGAGGGCCGGGAGCGGGCCGCGGGAGCTGTTGCCCACGTGTGGATCGCGATACGTCTCCGGGCATGAAGAGGTTCCCCTGGGAAGCTCCCTCTCCCCAGCCGCTTCCATGAGGCTGTTCTGGCACCGATCCATGGCCTTATTTAAGAAACTAAACAAAAAGTGTTAAGTGAGTGGGAGGGATTTCCCTGCTGCGAGGGGAGTTCGTTCCCCTCTGGATGCGTCTCCACCATCCCTGTGGATAGAGCCGCTCGCCCCGTGTCACGTTGGATGAGCAGAGCCTGTTGTTTTTGCTGTCCTGGTGGATAGCATTTGCTTTGGGAAAACGGGTCGCCCCAGTGGGCATGCATTTCGGAATATCTTTCCCAGGGGAGAATGCCACATCAGATTTCCCTACAAGGATTTTAGCTCCTCCGCGTCAGCCCTTCCCCACAAATGACTCAAGCTGCATGCTAATCAAAATACAGTCGTGCTCTTCAGCAATTAAACAAACTCCACCTCATAAGATTAAAGTGGAGAATCAGGGATTTAGTGACTTGAATATATTTCAGTCAGGGTCTGTGTGTCCATTTTGATATTGTTATTTAAGAGAAAATAGGAACTGAAGGCAGATAATCAGATAATGCTACTCGAACCCAGAGAGGGTAAGAGAGAAAAATACCTTGGCGAAGTAATTAATGCTGAGTCTGTCCTAGGTGCAGGAGCAGCACATCTCTGCTCCCTCCCCGCTCTCTCTAAGTGCATCCTCGCCTGTCTTTGCTTATCCTTGGTCATAGTCTCGCTTTTAGACTGGACTTGGGCTAGAGCATCTTGAGTTTAAATAAGACTAATGCAAAGGGTCTGGGCAAGCTCGCTGCTCGCTGCTCGTCCCTGCGAGCGCCTGTGAAACCCAGCGACCAACAGGTACAAAGTGGCAAAACAGCCTTGGGAGCCAGAGCGTCGTTCCCCACCGGGCTCCTCTCGCGTCGTCGCCTACCCGGCCTGCTTTTGCTTTTGACCCGTCCGTCCCAGGAGCTGCTTGGTCTCTGTAGAGAATGGGCTCAGACCACTGTGGCTTTTGCTCTGTTTTTCCAAGCTTTTATCCTCTGGGTAAATTTATTTTGGAAAATTGGCTCAAGAGGAGGTAAAATCTTTGCCACGCTTAGTTCCTTAGCCATCCTCGGGGCTTGCCGAGGGAGGTGCACCCTACGCCGTGCCTTTCCCTTCCGGCTCTCTTTGTACTTTGGCCCAGCTTCTTGCACCAACTCCTCCATCCCCGTGCAAGCGCCCGGCAGCAGGGCCGCCCGCGGTGCCCAGGCCGTTGCAGAGCGGGCCGCGACGCTGCGTGAGCCGCGGAGGCGGGCGCCGTCTCCGTGCCGCTTCGCCAGGCTCTCGGCTGCGATGAGATACGCTTCCGGGTTACCCCGTGCCGCAGCGCTCGCCGAGACTTCCTATTACTCGGTTCCTTATTCGTCTCTGCGTATCTCTATAGGCATTTCCATTACAAGAGGTCTGCTGAGAACTGATCTAAAGGCGGTTGTTTATATACTTTATTTAACAGCTGCCTTTTAACTTGAGGGAAGAAAAGATCGTTGGATGTTACCAGCAGTTATTTCAGTCCCCCAAATTCATAGCACCTTGCAGGGTGTTGCAACACGGTTTTGGCCCACGGGGAGGACTGCATGGGGGAAGAGTGCCCGAGATCTCCTGTGGCGTAAGAGAGGAAGGCGTTGAACGCAGCAGCTCACGGGGCGCCTAGCAGCCCCGTCGGAGGCGAGACGCGGAAGCCGGTCTGCAGCGCACACCGCCATCCCCTGCTCCAGCAAAGACTCGACAAGCAGGCGCTCAGCGTCACAAGCGTCTCCCTTCTCCACGCTCCCGCCCGTAAGAGCTGCACGAGCCTCCTCCAGCTCATTTCCATCGTTACTGGTCTTGGCCGGTCCGTTTATTTCCCCAGCTGCTTTGCCACGCTTTGCCCTGCGTTATATTCCCTCCAGCTCGCTTCGCCCTTCTTCGGTGGGGAACACAATGTTTTTATTCTGCCTCTTTTCATCCGTTATCGTCTGCAGCAAGCCAGGCCCAGCTGGCCTTGGGGACGCTTGTGCTTTTTTGCTCTAGAGACGTGTCCTGCCAAGCCGGTTCCTAGCAGCTCTGTGCAGGGCTCAGACCCGGGGCCGCTCTTCTTTCCATCCCTGCGAGCTGAGCGGGAAGGTCGCACTACGGAAAGGGCTTGAATGCCGATTCCCGCCGCTGCGCGAGGGTGGCAGCGAGCCGCGCGGAGCCACCGCGTTGCTCGTGGCAAATAACTCGCGGGCCTCCAGCGGCCGGCTTCTCCCGCCGGTCCCACGAACGTCAGGACAGCCCCAGCTTTTCGTGGGGATCGGGCTCCTTAAATCCAGCTGTGCACGCGCTTAAATAGCTGCAGGCCGGGTGCCTTACCGGGGAGGAGACGTGGCGGTGCCAGGCTGCGAGTGCGGCGCGGCTCCTCCTGCACAGCCGCCCTGCCGGCTCGAGGACACCGCGGGGCCGGAGACGTGGGAATTGGTGGCTTTGAGATGAAGCTATGGGGAAGAGAAGAGCCTGGCTCTTGCTCGATCCGGAGCGCGTTGAAGAAGGCAGCCACCCCTGAGTTTTGGTAGACCCTTGGCCCTCCTGGGAAAGCGATCTCCGGCAGCACAGAGAATTTCTTTTCCCCACGCCCGTTATTTTTGGCTTGAAACGCACTGAGTTTCTTCTTCCTCCATTTCCCTCGTAGAGGAAATGCTCTTCTTCCCCCTGCGACTTCTTCCCCCCACCCAACCCAGTAGTGTCCGGGGAGGTTTCATTAGCTCAGGAGACCGCGGTGGTGGCGATGTGCCGTGGGGCAGTTTGGGGAGGACGTAGCGCTGGCGCCTCGGACCTTGACCTTTGCTGAGCCTGCTCACCCGGATTCCCCTGTACTCACATCCCAAATTTCATCCTATTGGACATTATAAAAGAAATATCGCCAGGTTCAGGGCCTGCATGGCCCAGATGTCTCCCAGCGGAACGGCTATCGGAGGAGCCGGTGCCGTCGGCAGGGAGATCTTCCCAGCCCGGGCGATGAGCTCCTGGCCCGTGAGACCTCCCGCCGTCCCAGCCAGCGATGGGTTCATTGCTCCTTTGCTCCTCACCCGTTCTGCAAAATCTTCTGCCTTTGGCCATTTTGTGAAAGCAAAGATTTAACTGGGGAGAGGGTGGAGCAGCAACAGCAGCGAAAACATCAACAACGTCCTTTGGGGTTCAGCCTTGATACTCATCTTAGAAATGGAAAAAAGGGGGTTTCCTGATGGCAGGAAGGAGTATCTTGGAGTTTTATAACAAGCTGCCCTTCCAGTTCCCTAACCGCTCTTGGAAGCAGCCTCGGTTGCTCCGATTTGACCTTTCGAGGGCTCTTTGCTCGCAGATCGGCTCATTTTGGGGACCGTGCAGACTTTCTGGTTTGCACTTGCACGCTCCAGAGAGACAAGAGCGCTAAAGGGGCTCCGGAGCAGTAACACGGCGTTAGGAAGGGAGCAGTCCGGGGGCCGGGAATCCCCCAAATCCCTGCGCGCAGTTGTGGCTCGGAGCAGGGGCAGGCAGGGTACGTGTGTGTGAGCAAGAGGTGTGTGTCGGCAGCCCGCTCCGTGGGAGCTGGATTTACTGCCGGCTCGGGATACAGAGGGGACGTCAGAGAGCCGGCAAAGCGGTTTGGGGGCTGCAGGTCTGGGGTTTTCCTTTGCTGCCTTTCCTGTCTCGTGCAGACACAAACCCGGCTGCGGCTTAAATAGTTTCCTCCAACAGGAGGCAAATGTCCAAGTAGCATTTCAGTGCAAAGTGCAGGTGAAGAGCAAACAGGTACCTGTTGGCATTAGCTGGCAGGAGCCCCGGAAAAGGAAGGGAAAGCTGCATGCGAGCACTGAAAAACAAGGCGAAAGAAAGAAAAAGAAACCGCCTGCGCTTCAGCTGCGGGTTTCGGAGCAAGGAGAGGGCTCGCGGAAGGGATTCGGTGCTGCGGAAATGCGTTGCCTAGACAGCTGCGGCGCGCGTACGGCCGAGCGAGCATCCCTCCGAGTCCCGGCAAAGGCCGCCGTCGTGGTCCGTGGCGTCGCGGGTCTCGCCGAGGTCCCCCCCTCCCCGCCGAGGGCAGCGCGGCCCCAGGTGCTCGTGGCGCCCGATGGAAAGCGCTCGGTCGCCTGCGGCTCGGGGCGTCCTCGCGAGGATCCGGGCGGGAGGCGGCGCAGGCGGACGTCGTGCCGGGACTCCCCCATCCCGAAAGCCGTGCGGACGCGCCGGAGCCGGGGGGGCTGCGTGGGTGCTCGCCGGGGCAGCGCTGCGGGGAGCCGGGGTAGCTGGATGCTCCCGCCGCGGCCCGGCTGCCTCTCTCCAGGCAGAAGCATCCCGAGGGGATTCAGCCTCCTGCAGGGCTTCACAAGAAGCACCAGCGCAGGGTGTATCCCGGGCTCGGAGCCGCCGGTAAGCTCCGTGTCCGACGCAGGCGTTTACAACGCACAGGGTTTTCCGCAGCCTTTGAACCTCTGCAAGGGGCCGATTCTCCCAACGGTAGCTCGTTTCCCTGGAAGGTGCAATTACCCGTCTTGTCGCCCTCAGTCCCCTTAAGATTTTGCATGCCAAAAATTGCTATTAATGATCCCCCCCGCCGCTGCCAGGCCTTGGGGGCAGCGTGCCCCAAACGGCAGCGGTGGAAGCCGAGCTTGGGGAGAAGCGTCCTCCCCTCCTTGCTTGGGACAAAATCAGGCAGGGCCGAACCTCCTCCGTCGTCTCCGGCGCGCAGGGTTTCACCTGCGGGGCAATTCCTGCCGGTTTGGGGTTTGGGGCACCCCCGTGTCCGGCTCGCGCCGGGGGCTCGGCGGCGGGAGCTGCCCTGGGAGCGGGGCGCGGGACAGTGCCGAGCGCGCCGGGGCACGATCGGAGGCACCGGCCTTTCCCGTTTGAGGCCAACCGACCAGTTCTGCTGCCCTTTTTGGGTGTGAATCCCAGGCTCGGAGCATCCCAAGGAGGAGGAGCGCCCCACGGTGAGCCTGCCTTCTGCCCGGCTCGCGGGATCGCCCCCGGCACCAGCCACGCTGCTGCCTTATCCCTCCGTTTCGCTCCTCTCTTTTCTTTCCCCCTGCGAACCGCTGGGTTCAGCCCGTTCGATTTAGCCCCTGCAGACTATCGACTGCCGCGGCCTTTCCGCTCCTTTTGTACGGATCATTAGTGAAAGCTTAACGGGAGCCTGCCTCGACGGCACCGTGATACCTCGGCTAATAGAGACATAATCGCCAGCGCTTGCTCGTTAAATCCCCGCGTCGACTGGGGCGGGCGCTGGTTTTGTGCCGCGAGGTAACGAATGCCCCTTTCCATGCAACCGGGGCGTCCCGGGATCTTCCCGCCGCACAGCCGGGTCGTGGCGAGCCGAGGTGGCGTTTGGCTGCGTTTAACCCCGGGCGGGTGTTTGCCCGGGCCAAGCGCGCCGCGCTCGGCGTCTCCTATTTCCTAGCATCAGCGGCCGCCTCTTCGGCTGGAAAATCAGTGCCGGGCAGAGAAGCTGCCCCGGAGGCATCGGCGCGCTCCCTCCACGCGCGCGGACACATCTGCATCTGTTGTCAGCGCCCGCGCGCTCGGCAGGGCGCCCGGGGCCGGCCGGGGTCGCTGCCGGTGGCGGGGGGACCGTCGGCCCCGTCGGGGTTCACGCGCCGCCTTTTTTAGTTCTTTTCTGATAGATCGCTAAGGGGGGGGGGGGAGGAGGGGAAAAAAAAGCCGGCTCTAAAAATAGCTCCTAAAGCTTCCTGTGCCGCTGCCAGGTGGCCGGGGCCGGCTGCGGCACCGCGAGCCAGCTGCGGGCTCGGCGGCGGCGATGCCGCGGTGCCCCCGGGAGCGCAGGAGCCGCCGGCTCCCGACCTGCTTCCCGCGCCCGCCGCGCTCCGGGCCCGTCTGCCGGCCTGGCCCGCGCTGGGACCGGCCCCGTCTGGCAGAGATGGGGGATGCTGAGTTCTTCCAAGTTTCGAGAAAGGAGGGAGAGGGGAGAGCGGTGGCTACTCGAGGAAAAGCTGCCGGCTGGGCTGGGCTTTATCAGGCGCTGGAGAATCCCGCAGCAGAGCCCGCTGCCGGGAAGGGACGCGGGTGCCGGCAGGGCAGCGCGGGGCGGCAGCGCAGGGGCCTCGCCGCTCCGGGATGTGCCGTGGGAACGGGCGGCCGGGGAAGCGTAGGGCCGAGCCCGGAGTGCCGCCTGCTCCGTGGGTGAAGGGTGCGGAGCCACTCGGCTCTTCTGGGGAAACCTCGGCGGATGGAAACGCAGCTGGGGCGGTTTTATGCCTGGGACCGATCCGCCCGGGATGCATCCATCAGCCTCCAGCGTGGGCGCCCCTGCCATCCCGGGGCCGGTTTTGCTCCGGCAGAGCTCTGCGGTTCGCCTGCTCTCCTGATCCAGGCCCACCGCCAATGCCCGGCTCCGGATCCTGGTTTCACACCGGCAGCGGGGAAAACGCGCCTTTCCCAAGGCAGCCGCGCAGTCCCGGTTTGCTGATGCCAGGCGCTCACAGCTCTCAGCTCCGCGTAGGCCTGGGGAGAGGACGTGCATGGAGCCGCTCCCGGCCTCCGGCGCTGCTGGCATGCAGTGTGGCCCTGCGGTTTTGCCGGAGGTTGGCATCTCAGCTGGGATCAGGAAGGGTTTGGGGATTGCTCCGGTCGGAGCGGGCCCTCGCGGGGGTCGGCGATTAGCCGCAAAGCGCCCGTTTGCTGCCGCGGCTCTGGCCTGGCCTCGCGCTGCCCCCGCTAAGCGGGACGGGAAGTTCCCTCCGTTGGCGGAGAGCTGCCGACCCCGGCTGGGAGCAGCTCCGGTGCCCCAGCGCCGGTGAGCGGGGGATGCTCTGCGCTTCCCGCATGGGGAGCCACGGGCACGGGCTGTGTGCCACGGCGGCTGCATCCCGGCACCGGCTCCGGCCCCGGGGCTGCCGGGCGCGGGAAATCCGGGCAGGAGGATGGCTGGCCCAGCACGGGCAGCCGCATCCCGGGAAGGAGCTCTCCAGGCTGGCCCCGCCAAGTAGCCGAGAAAGGAATCCTGGAAACCCGTATGGAAAATAAATGAGATTCAGGCGCAGGAGGCTCCACACCCAAAACAATCCCAGGCGCCGCAGGACGAGATTCCCGCTTAACCGCCCCTGCTCGGCTCCACGAGCAGCGCGGCTCCTCCGGGCCCTTCCCGCAGCAGCCGGTGAGCGATGGAGCCGACGGGGGGAGCGAAGTCACCGCTGCCCCGCGGCGCATCCCGGCCCCGGCTGCTGGGCACAGAGCTCCGCTGTCCCGCCGCTCCCCCCCCGCCCCGGCTTTTCCCGTGCCATCGGCTCGCGTTGGGGCCGGGGGCCGGGGGCCGGCTCGGCACGGCCACCGGCAGCCCTGCAGAAAGAGGAACCCGCCGGGGCCGGCCCGGGGCGGAGGATGACTTTGCAAAGCCGACGGGGTGGTTTCCATCGGGACAGGTCCGGGGTCGGCCCCGGGACCGCCGGGGGTTTCGGGCGCCAGCGTGTGCCGCCTTGGGAAGAGAGGAGACACCAGCTCCGTGCAGAGCCGCCGGGTCCGGCCCGGAGCCGCGCAGCGGGGCTGGGATGCCCCCGTTTCTCCCTTTTTCCCCCTTTTTGAACGGCGGCGAGGTCGCGCGGGGGGCCGGGGGTGCCGTGCCCTGCGCCCGCAACGGCGCGGGGGGCGAATTCAATCCAGGAAACCGAGCTCGTGCATCTGGGGGTTTTTCTCTTTTTTTTTTTTTCCTGAAGAGGAAAAAAAAAAAAAAGAAAAAGAAAAAAAACACCAAACAACTTCGCTTGTGAGTCACTCGGGGCGGCGGGAGCGCGGCTTCGCTCCGCGCGTCGGGCAGCCCGGCTCCACGCGGGACGCGCCGTGCCGTGCCGTGCCGTGCCGTGCCGTGCTGTGCCACGCGAGCCTCGGAGCCATCCCGCCGCCGCGGCCCGTGCCGCCGGGACCGTGGGGCCATGTGCCACCGCCGGCGCCGGGCACGGGAAGCCGGAGGCGCAGGCAGCCGTGGGAGCCCGTGGGCTGAGCTCTGCGCCGGGGCTCCGCTCCGCCGGGAGCAGCATCCCGGCCGGGCACGCCGGCGTGGAAAAGCAGCGGGCAGAGGAGCCTTGCCTTGGCGGGGCTTTCCCAAAAAAGGTCTGAACTCTTCGTTTGAGTTTGCCACTTCCCTTACCACTCCCTTTCCTGTGAGAGGATGTGTTCGGTCGCTTTTCTTTTCGGTTTTTTTTCTTTTCTTTTTTTTTTTTTTTGTGTCCTCCTGCCGCTCTCCCGGCAGAGCCGGCCATCCCTCCGCGCCGCGCCGTGCCGCGCCGTGCCGCGCCGTGCCGCGCCGGCTGAGGCCGTCCCCGGCGCCCCCGGCCCGGCGCCCGCCGCCATGGCCCGCTTGAAGCTTTCCCCCGCGGAGCAGGTACGGATGCACCGGACGCCCTGGCAGCCTGGGGGCTCCCATGCAGCTGCCGGGCCAGGCGCACGCGGATGTGGACGCGGATGGATGCGGATGCGCCGGGCTGGCCCCCCCCGCCCCGCCGGCACCGGGGCTTTGCAAGGGCGCTTCTTGCAGCGGGAGGGCTCGATGCAGCCGAGCAGGGTGATTCGGGGCGCTGCTTCGCCGTCCTGGCACGGAGCGGCCGGAAAACCCCCCGAGGAAGAGGAGGCTTCGCGGCGAAGGCCGTTCCGGGGAGCTTCCCCCCCCCCCCCCGGCAGCCCCGTGCGCAGCGTTCGTCCCCCGCGGTCGGGCGCTCGGACGCTTTTCGGGGCGTCTCGTCTCCCCGCTCGGGAAACGGCCCCTTTTCGCCAGCCTTCCTCTTTTCGCCGCCGCCCGCCTGCGCCTTCCCTCCCGCGCTCGGAGGCTCCTGCAGCGCCGGCAGCCGCACGGCCCCGCGGGAACTTCCTCATCCGGCGGCCCCGGCACGGCCTCCGGCAGCCCCGCGGTCCCGGCCGGCTGCAAACGGCGCCCGCGGCACCGTGTTCAGGGCTGCCGGGCGCTCCGGCCTCGGGAAAGCAGCTCCGCACGCGGCTCCCCTGCATCCCCATCCGTCGGCCGTGCCAGGGCTGCGGGCAGAGCCGCGGCTGCCTTCGCTTTCGGCCCCGGCTCGACGGCCCTGGGTTTTTCCCGGCGCTGCCGCTCGCAATCCCGGTTTGGGGTTTTCCTCGCCCTTGCGCCGTTCCCACGAAGCTGGTGCCGTGCCGCAGTGCGGCGCTCGCGGCTCGGTTGCCCCCTCGGGCGCCCCGATCCCGTTGGGGACGGCAGGGAGCCGCCGGGGTACCAGTGAATTAAGTGAAACCCCCGTTTCTGGCTGCTTTGGGAGGCCTCAGCGGAGCCGAGGCCCCCGCTCGGGGTTTCCTGCCTGCCCGGTGCCTCTGCTCGCCCCTTCCCAGGCTCGATTTTATTGCAGTTCCTCCCTCCGTAGCAGCATCCGAGGCGCCTGGCCCGGCCCGGGGATCGCTCCCTGCTGCCCGGAGCATCCCGGTTCCCCCGGGCACATCCCTGCCACTCTCGGATGGGGGGGATCCCGCACATTTCTCGCTTTCCATCCCTCTGGCAGAGGAAAGGTTGTGCCTTTCGCCCTGCAAGCCCGCGGGACACGCGTAGGTGAAGAGCCAGCGGTGAGCGCGTCCTCATCGCTGACCTCCGCGGAGCATCCCTGCTCCAGCCGGGGATCTTTGCACGGGAGGCCGTGGGCAGACAGGCTCTCCGGAGCTGAGCGCCCCGCAGGGCTTTTCCCCCCGCCACGGGCAGCCCGCAGCCCCCCGGGACGGTCGCGTCAAGCCCTCCCCAAGCGCGGGGGACGAGCGCGTCGGGCGCCCAGGGCCCCTTTCTGCAGCCGCCGGGCTTGGCAGCGGCCGAGTTTTGCTTTTAGAGCCGGTCGCCGAGAAAACTTCCCTCCCCTGTTTCCTTCCACTCATATGACACCGCGGAGCTGCTCCGACTTCCCCATCCCTGGCCTGTAAACAGCCCGGGGGTGACTCAGCCCCCGGCCCCGGCCCCGGCGGCGCGCTGGCCTTCCCGCTGCGCTTGCGGCGCTGCCGGCGGTCGGTTTGCTCCTGGGACCGAGCGTTGGCGCGCCGGGAGCGTCTGCCTCTGCTTCGCCTCCTCCTCTCCTTTCCGCTTCCTTGCAGCCTTTGCTCTCCTGCCCGCCGTGCCCCGGCTCTCGGCGGTGCCGCGATGCCGGCGAAGGGCTTTTCCCGGCGGGAAGCGCGCCTCTCCGGGCTGCGGCGCTAACGTGGCGCCGTTCCTCTCCCTTCTCCTAGGCTCCGGGCAGGAGGCTGCAGGGACGCTAGCCGGGGCGCGTCGAGGGCACGGCTCACCCGCAGCCCCGCGGGAGCGCAGCGCAGCGGACGGGCCCCCGGAGCGCCGCCCGTGCCCGTCCCCGTCCGCCGTGCATGAGGCTGGGACGCAGGTGAGCGGGGCGCCGGGCTCGTCGGGGCGGGGAGGGCAGGGGGGGGACCCAAAAGAAATCGCAGCGAGTCGCCGTGCCGGGGTCCCCGTGCCGCTGCACCCCACGGAGCGGACGCAGCACGGACCCAAAGGCGGCTTTCGGGGCGGGAGCTGCTGGAGCGGGGCATCCGGGCTGGCTCACCCTGTCTCTCCGTGCCTTCCCGCCCGTCAGTACGCAGGACCCGCGTCCGCAGAGACACCCCTTCCGATGTCCCGGCATGAGGCTTCTCCGACAACGGTGCAACCCGCCAGCAACCACCGCCCCAACGCCTGCTGCTTCTGCTGGTGCTGCTGCTGCAGTTGCTCATGGTACGTCCCGCGACCCGCTCCGGCTGCGGCGTGGCCGGTGCCCCCGCACCGATATTTGGGGGGGGCGTCTTTCTTCCTGTACGCGCGGGAGATGCGAGAGGTGCCCGTGCGTCCGCAGCATCCGGCCGGGAACCCCTCCTCTGCCGCGCGCGTCGCTCCCGGGGGCTGCGGCCCCCCACGAGTGCCCGCGTCCTCCTGCAGCAGCCGGTCCCCAGCCCTGCGCCCGGCGCGGCGGCTGCTCTCGGGCAGCTCGGCGCGACTGGCCCCGCGAGCGGTTTTGCTGCCTGCCTTGAGGCAGCTCAGGGAGGGGGAGAGGGATTTTCCCAGCCGGCGTCGCTGCTGCAAACAGGGAACTTGTTTGAAAGGCCTGTGAACGTGGCCGTGGAGCAGCCGCAGGCAGCTGCCGCAGCGCGGGACAGCAACCTGCCCTCGGCCGCGGGCTCTGCCGCGGGGTGCGGAGTCCGGCCCCGGCCCCCGGCGCTACCCCGGCCGGCCGGCTGCCTCTCCCCTCCTCTCTGAGGAGGCCCAGCTCCCTTTTCTCTCTGGATAACCCAGATTTTGGAGAGCCGGTCTGCTCTTCTCCATCCTCAGCAGCGCCCCGTTCTGGGTCCGCTGGTGGCTTTGGGCTTTGCAGCCGCTGGTCGCACCAAGCTTGGAAGAACAACCAGGTCCTGGGAGCCGAGCAAAGCCAGGGCGTCCCCAGCGCTGGTGTGTCGGCCCCGTGCAATGCACAGTGCATCCCGAATGCCGGTGCATCGGCCCCGTGCAACCCACAGTGCATCCCCAAAGCCGATGTGTCGGCCCTGTGCAATGCACAGCGCATCTGCAGCACCAGCGTGTTGGCCCTGTGCAATGCCGCAGTGGGTCCTTGGAGCTCCGTCTCGCCTAATTCCAGCTCCTTTCCTCAACTTTCCAGCACGGCAGAGGAGGAGAAGGGCTCCCCGCACAGCGTGCACCGAAGGGGTCCCTCGCAGCGCCGCTGGGCGTTTGGCCGACGCTCCCCTGGGCTCGGCGGCCGTGATCCGCGCGCGGGGGTGGTGCAGCCGTGTTTTCCTCCTCGCCGTGTCTGCAAAGGCCTGGGAGCCCCGAGGGGGCACAAACCCCCCCCCCCCCCGCAGCCCTGCTTTGGGGGCGAGCAGCGAGCAGCTCACCCCACCGCCGAACCCTGCAGCGCGGTGCCGGCCACGGCCACGGCCACGGCCCCGTCCCGCCGCGCCGGGGGGGGGGGGGGGGGACGTTTGCGCGTGCAGCCTCGCGAGCCCGGCGAGGGGCAGTGTCGCAAGCAGGAAACGCTGCGGTCGCCGCCGGGCTCCGAAGCGCGGGGGCCCCGGGGGAAGTTGGCTGGAGGCTGCTTTCCTCTTGCGCCGCCGGCACCCGGGGGGGGGGAGAGCTGGGCACGGGGTGGCCGCCGGCTGCGCACGGCGATAACGCGGGGCGGCCTCCCCCCGGCGAGGGATTCCGGGATGCCGGGGACGCCGGCATCCCTCGGAGCGCTGCCGCCGGCTCTCTGCAGCCCCCCGGTGCGGCCGCGCAGGTCTGCTTAGCCGCGGCGGGGGGGTTTCGGGCTGGCTGCGCCGCGGGCTGAGCCGGCACTGACCTCTGCCGGCTGCTCCCACGCCGAGGCCGGCAGCCGGGCGCTCGCAGCATCCCGGCGCCGTTGCAATTGCCCGAATGCAGGAAACTCGGTGGCGCATTTGGGTCAAAACTGCCCGAGGGAGAGAGGAGCCGGCGCTGGCCGAGGGGCTCCATGGTCGGGGAGGAGGGTGCCGGGCCGGCGCGCGGGGGGCTGCCGGGCTCCGCCGAGGCTGGGCAGGAGCCACGGGGCCGGCAGGGGCGATTCGGCAACCAGGGCTGGGGGGGCTCGGCCCCGGGGGGGGCGGGCGCGGGGAGGATGGGTAGCCCCGTCCCCGAACGCCCATTACTACCTTTCCGTCTCCCCGTTAGGAACGAGGACCGGGAGCGAGCATGGAGGGCGTCTCGGGAGACCAAACTGGAGACCATCCCAAACTGTGAAGCCTGGTGAGCAGAGCGGGCAGCGCAGCGCGGCGCCGGGGACCGCCAGGGGCTCGTGCCGGGGGGGGGGAGGCGGCGCGGCACTGCGCGGCGCAGCACAGCGCAGCATGGCACGGCTCGGTGCAGCACGGCATGGCGCAGTGTGGCACGGCACAGCGCAGCGCAGCATGGTGCAGCGTGGCATGGCACCATGCAATGCAGCACGGCGCAGCACGGCACGATGCAGCACGGCATGGCACGGTGCAGTGCAGCACGGTGCAGCATGGCACATCTCAGTGCAGCACGGCATGGCGCAGCACGGCACGGCGCAGCACGGCACGGTGCAGCACGGCATGGCACGGTGCAGTGCAGCGCGGTGCAGCATGGCACATCTCAGTGCAGCACGGCACGGCGCAGCACGGCACGGCGCAGCACGGCACGGTGCAGCACGGCATGGCACGGTGCAGTGCAGCGCGGTGCAGCATGGCACGGTGCAGCATGGCACAGCACGGTGCAGCACAGCACGGCACGGTGCAGCACGGCGCAGGCCCCACCACTCCTCTCCCTCGTGCCCTGCTCTGCGCGCAGGGACGTGCTCAATGCAGCACGACAACGGGGCGCCAGGACTCCCAGGTCCCCTCCGCTGCTTTTCCTGCAGCCGCTCGACATTGCGCCTCCCGATCCGTGGCTCCGCAGCCTCTCAGACCCATCCCAAGGGCAACCCAGGCTGTGCCGAGCGCCGGAGCCACCCCGCGCTTTGCACCCGCGCCGGGCAGCACGCTGGCCTTGCAGCAGGGCGGCGGAGGGGCTAAAACAGGCCCCACAGCCAGCGCCGGGCGCTTCCCGGGAGGCTCCACGTTTCCCACACCGGCACCCAGGGCTCGCCGGAGCCAGCCGCGGGCTAAATATACCGCGGGGCGCCGGGTCAGGGCTCAGCCACCACAGGCAGCCCTGCTCCGCACGGAGCCGAGGCCATATAAGGCTCCGCTCATCCATGCGGAGCCGGAGCCGGGGCTGGAGCCGGGGCCGGGAGCGAGGCACCCTCGGGAGCAGCCCCCAGCCCCGGGGCGCTCGGCTCCCGCACCGGCAAGGCTGAGAAGCGCCCGGTGCATCCGCGGGCGCTCCGTGCAGCGCCTGGCGCGGCGGTGAGCGGGGTCGGCGCCGGTAATTAGCCACGGATAATCATCGCTCCCAGCCTCGCTTTATATTGCATGTTGCGTATTCGGTGGGGCGCAGCCGCACCCCCCCCCCCCCCCCCCCCGCCAGCAGCTGCCGGTGAGGGGCTGATTTGGGGGTTGCCCCCGCCTCACTCGGGGGCAGCTCAGGCTCCCGCTGTGGGAAGCGCTCTCGGGAAGGGAGGGATTCGGCTCGGCGCTCAGCAGCGCTGCGGGCGCCTCTCGCCCCCCCCGCGCTGACGCTCTGCCCTCGCCTCCGCGCCGGCCGGCAGCGCCAAACCCACGGCCGAGGAGGTGCGGGGCTGGGCACAGTCCTTCGACAAGCTGATGAAGAGCCCGGCGGGCCGCAACGTCTTCCGGGAGTTCTTGCGGACTGAGTACAGCGAGGAGAACATGCTCTTTTGGTTAGCGTGCGAGGAGCTCAAGGGCGAGTGCAACAAGCACAGCATCGACGAGAAGGCCCGCGTGATCTACGAGGACTACATCTCCATCCTCTCGCCCAAGGAGGTAGGCGGCCGAGGCGGGCGCCGTCGGCGCCTCCCGCCCGGAGCTCAGCGCCGCGGCGGTTCGGGACGCGGTGGGCTGGTTCCGGCGGAATTTGGCGGGGCGGCGGAGGGCTCGGCTCGGTGGGGCTGAGCCCCCGCGAGAGGGACCCGGCGCCGCGGCGGTCCCCGCGTCTTGCAGCACCGAGCCCCCGGCCGTCCGGTCCCTGGTGGTGCCGGGGCCGGCTCGGTCCAGGAAAACCCCCTGCAGGGCGAAGCAAGGAGGGGAAAAGCTTCGTCCGGGGGTGGGGGGGGGGCGACGCGGTTTGTTGTCCCAGTGCGCTGCCTCCCGGCTCCGTGCCGCAGCGGCGAGGGCGGCCCCGGCGCTGGCTCCCGGTGGGAAGCACACGGGGCAGCGGGTGCCACGGCCGGGCGGGAGGGGAGCGCTGGGCCGGGGGCCAAAACCGCACGGGGGCACCGGGGGGGGGCTGAAAAGATGCTGCATCCCAGCGTGGGAACACCTTGGGGTGGGAGCACCCCGGCATGGGAGCACCCTGGCGTGGGAACACCCTGGGGGTGGGAGCACCTTGGCGTGGGAGCATCCTGGGATGGGAGCACCCCAGCGTGGGAGCATCCTGGTGTGGAAACACCCTGGGATGGGAGCACCCCAGCATGGGAGCATTCTGGCGTGGGAGCACCCTGGGGGTGAGAGCACCTTGGCGTGGGAGCATCCTGGGATGGGAGCACCCCGGCGTGGGAGCATCCCGGCGTGGGAACACCCTGGGGGTGGGAGCACCTTGGCATGGGAGCATCCCAGCATGGGAGCACCCTGGTGTGGGAGCACCCTGATGTGGGAGCACCCTGGTGTGGGAGCACCCTGGAGTGGGAGCATCCCCATCCGCCTCCCGGTGCAGCACCTCCATTCCTGCCCCATTTCCCCACTCGGGAGGGGAAGGGGGGGGGGGGCGCCGGGAGCCGGCGTCGGGGCGTCTCGGCTCACGGCGGCGTCTCTCCCGGCGCGCAGGTGAGCCTGGACTCGCGGGTGCGGGAGGTGATCAACCGGAAGATGCAGGAGCCGTCCTCGCACACCTTCGACGACGCGCAGCTGCAGATCTACACGCTGATGCACAGGGACTCGTACCCCCGCTTCCTGAACTCTGCCATTTACAAAGCGCTGCTCCAGAGCGTCTCCCGCGCCGCCTCCGAGGCCTGAGGGCGCCGGCACGCCGCCGGCACGCCGCCGGAACGCCGCCCGCTCCTTGGCTGCTGGCGCGGGTTGGGGGGCTGCACCGGGGGGTGGGGGGGGACACCCGTCCTCGCTGCCGTGCCCCCCCCCCCCCCAAAGTTTTTAGCTTTTTACCTACGAACCGTCACCCCGGTTTCTGGGCCACTCGGCAGCACTGTCCATCCGTCCGTCCGTCCCCCCCTCCGGGGCCAGCGGTTACCCCCGCGCTGCTGCCGCCTGGCTCGTACTACTGAAGCGCTGCCGCGTCCGGCCGGGATGCGCCGGGGTGGGGGGGGAAGGGGGGATGCACCGGGAGGAGGCGGCTGCCGGCTTCCCCCCCCCCCACCCCATCCCGCTCCGGCCGCGGCTCCGGGAGGTCACTTTATCCCCTCTCCGCCACCCCCGGGGCCGCGGCGAGTTGCCGCGTCCCACCTGAGCCCCGGTTGGGGATGGGTTTCGGGGGGGGGGGGGGGCGCCGGGGGTTGATTGTTGTTGTTTTGATTTTTTTTAACTTTTTATTTGAAATGCTTTTTTTGTTGGCTTTTATCGGGGGGGGGGGGGCGGGAGGGGGGTTACAGGCGTCTGTGTACATATAAAAACTTGTCAGGTTTCCACCGCTCCGTCTGCTTGAAACGGCCCCTTCGCCCTCCCGGCGGCTCGGACCCGACGCTCCCTCCGACGGGAGCCTCTTTGCACCGATGCAGCCGGGAAGCTGCCGGGAGCGGGGCCGGGAGAGGACGAGGTCCGGTGCCAGCTCACGGGGAGCCCCGGAGCCGCCCCCCCCCCCTTCCCCAGCCGGTGCCCCGCTCCCACCGCCCGTGTCCCCCCGGATACCCCGCATCCAGCTGCCCCGGGCCAGCAACTCGGAGCAGGGAGGGGAAAAACCATCCACGCGGTTATCGTTCACCCCCTGGCAGGAACTCGCGGACCCCCAGGACGCCCCAAAGCGATGCCCCCCCTGCCCAGCCCATCGGCAGGAATAAATATGGGGGGGGGCGTGCCCTCTTCCCTCCGGAGGTGCTTGGCTTGGAGCACGGAGCCGCAGCCAGGCCGGGCTCCACGCGGGATGGGAAATGTCACAGGGAAGATATATAGTATTTGTGTATTTTTGTACGGCATGAGGAATTGTTTACCGGAGCCCCGGCTCCCAGAAGGAGAACGTTGCTGCCAGCAGCCCCTGCCCTCCGCTCTGAACCGAAGCCAGCGGCACGGCACGGCACGGCACGGCACGGCTGGGCACACACACACACACACACACACACACACACACACGGCCTGCACCGCGCCGGCCGGGATCCCGCGCGAGTCCCGCGCGGAGGAGAACAGCGAGGAGAGTCTTCACCTTCTCTGTTTGACCAAAACCAGCCCCTGGTTTCATGCTGATCCCCCTTTTCCTTTTCTCCCCCTCTTCTCTCTCTCCATCCCTTTCAAAGAGAGAGAGGAAAAAAAAAAAAAAAAGGAGCACTGGTTCTTCTTACTGAAGATTTTTTTAAACAAACAAACAGATTCTCCTCCTGGTTTTGGTTTTTTTTTTTGTTTGTTTCCTTCCTTCCTAGTGGTGCGATTGCGTGGATATTCATGTCAGTAAGTTTAGTTTTGTTTGCCAAGCTGGAAATACAATTTGAAAAAAATGTATTTTTGAGAGAGACCAGAGATAGTTCATTTATTTAGGAATGTCGGTATTTTTATTATTTGTTTGTCACCAAAGCGCTAGTTGATCTCGGCCTCCCGACTCCCTTTGCCCAAGCCGCTGCAGCAAGCAGCCCAAGCCCGGCTCTGAGCAGCTGTTTAAAAACCAGGGCAGCATTTCTTGTTAAGCAGATATCAAAGCAGCAAAGAAACTGCCCTGCTGCTCAGGGCTCTCCCGCTACCTGTATCGTAAGTGATGGGGCTGTGACAGCCACTAACAGGACTCAGCCAAACTAGCGCCGACGGCTGCGAGACCCAAGGCAGAGCCGTGACCCTGCAGCGAGCGCTAACACCGTAACAGCCTGGCAGCATCCGGACCCTCTGCTGGGAAGGTTTTTCAGGTCTGAGTTTTGGGTTTTTTCTGCCAGTAAAGGAAATATGTCCAGACCATTTTCACGGTTAAGCAACAGGACCTTGTCTCCACACCACGGAGGTCTCAGCCCAGCTGGGGCCCCGCTACCACCAGATTATCCAGTTTGTCCTTTGCTCGCAATCCTAGCGCTTCTAAATATCTTATAACTGAATCTTTATTTCTGAGCCACCTTTGTGTCTAATACGTTTCCCCTCCCTGTCTCCCATAGGTGTGTAGTTGGTATTATCTCAGAAGCGAAAGAAAAAGGCACAGTAAAACGCCACGAGGCAAGATACGTTTCCCTAGCCTTTGAGAAGCTCCTTCTCCATTTATGAATCTCTCCTCCATATGTAATTCGGGATTGCCAGCTGATTGCACCCAGGCTCAGCCCCCCCTTACAGCAATACAAGGAGGAAGGCAACAGCTACTTGTTAATTAGCTGGCTCCTGTTCACAGCACACAAGCCAGAGTGCCTTGGCCAGCTTTGGGTTTAGATCCTGAAGCTCTTTTTAAGAGTTACTGTGAGGACGCTATTCCTTCCGTAGGCTGCTTGAATAATCCCATCACCTGCCACACTCGTGAGACTTAATGAGTTGTCGGCATCTCTGAATCTTTTCCTTCTTGAGAGAGTTGGCTGCACCCCTTTAAAGTGAAAGCCCTGAGCAAAGGATCCTTCTGGGATCACTGCCTCGAGAGGAACACAGCCCTCAAAGGGGCTGTGAACGTGTTTGCCCTTGCTTTAATGTGGCTGCTTACTCCTCTCTAAACATCACAAAGATCGCCGATGAACGTCTGCTGCTTGGCATGCTGAAAAGCCAGTGGAAATACTTGTTTTTCCACTGTGGAGCAGAGGAGCAATGCAATAGATGATGCAACTGCAAATGCTCCTGTACTGAAGCGCAGAGGACTGCTCCAGAGCTGCCGCAAACTCAGATGCTTTACTGGGGTCCCTTGAATACTGTGCAGCACGCCCAGTTAAGAGCTAGGGATCTCAGAACAGAAGAGAGGAGAGGAGAGATCGTAAGAGTATCAGATTGAAAGCTGCTGTGAGGAAAGAAAGAGTTCCCTGCCAGGTTCTAGTTACCCCCACACTAGCAGTCTGATCCTGCAGGAGCCCCACAAGGTCACGTTTTGAGACTTGGCACCTGAGGCTTGCTTTGTAACTAGCTCCCTTCTTCCTCATCTCCCCCCTTCCAAGCACTAGCTACAGGCTCGCTTCAGACCTCATCCATCTGCAGAGCTAAGTGCTAACAGCCCCCACTGATCTCTGTAATCCCTGTTTCTTCCAGCTCAGGACCTCTGGAAAGTTTCCTGTATTTGCAGCATTGCCCCCCACCCTCTCTCTGAGCTTCTTCAGCAACCCCCTCCAAAAACTCAGCCTGCCTTTCAGCAGCCTGGCTAGGAGCAGAGCTCACAAAACCAGGAAACTGTCTGGGGCTTCTTTTTAACACCCTCACCCACCAATGAATTCCCTCCACCTGCTTTATTGATGGTTTCTCGCTAAATCAAGATTAATTGTTCCCAGGTTCCCTGGATGGTGGCAATCAGGAGCAGCTGGTCACAGGCAGCAGCCTTCAGCAAGGTGAGCAGCTCAGCCAGCAGGAACAGCAACAGGCTGCTGGGTCCCCCCACCCCGTGAGGGCACAGCCCTGACTTTCCCTGTCCCTAACAAGGTGCTAAGGGGGCCCTCAGCTACAGGGGACTCCTTCCACGGAGGGAGGGAGCCCTAGGAAACGCTCACCTCACCTGGCTCTGTGCCTAGCACTCTCTTTCCTGCCCCACAGTAACAACCATTTGGTTTTTTGGTGACTGGTGTCACCCTGTTTCTAGTCTGTTACATCCTGGATAACACATCCTTGATCTCATCTTTGCAGCAGCCTGTGCTGTTGGCATTTAAAGGCACAAGATCACAAGTTATGTATCACACACGAGGAATCCAGCTCCAAATAACTAAATCATGCTGCCACAAAGTCAACTGAATGCTACTGATACCCAACTGAGCCCGAGAGCATCATCTAATTTGTGCCCCAAAAGTTGTGTTTCACCAACAGGTCTCCTCCAGCCAGTTGAGTAAAGCTAGAACTGCCCACCCAGCCACTCCAGGATTTGGCCAAGTGTTTTGAGGCTCATGAGTTGGTTAAAAGCAAGCCTTCATGCGCTGAGGGTATACCTACAAGCAGCTTCTTGCCATCTGGTGGTCCAAGCACTGTCCAGTTCTCATCCATCTGGACATTGACTGTCCATCAAGCTCTCATGTGTCGCAAATGCAAAGTGCTGTACGCACACAGTTCAAATAAAAGTCAGAAACTGACAAAAATGTTTAATATTAGTTTTGAAGAAAAAATTACCATACTCGCTTAGATGAGAAAATAACGACTAAGTGTGTTTAGTGAGCTCTCCTGCTAAACTGCCAACCCACAACTGTGGCTCTCCACTTAGGCCCAAGCAGAGAGGCAGGCCTCCCTGCGGCTGCGCTCTCAGTGCGTGACACAATGCAAACTCACTTGGGATACAATACACAATTGCCGTGGGAGCTGGAGTATGGAGGTTGCGTTCTGATCTGCGTTTGGCTGCCGCTCTTGGGCCATGGCACATATCAGCAGAACTGCAAGAGAAGGGAGTTTAAACCCCGATTAGAAAACCTCACTGCCAAGGGGAGTTGCAGCTCATGCGCTTGTCGCCTAGGAGAAGATAGGGATCCAGGTGATGATCTTGTTTCTCAAGCTGGCAAGGGCTTGGGGACTTTGCAGAGGCAGGGCTCGGCCCCTGGAGCAGGGGCTAAACGGAGCTCCCCTTTGAATCTCTCAGCTGTGGCGCTGGCACTTTGTAGTGGTGCCTTTTCTGCTCACCATTAACGGGTAGTGAGATTTCTGCTCACATCCGAGTTCTGCGCACAGCATAAAAGAGCAGTTTTAAAATCCTAAATGTTGTCATCACCACCATCTCTTGGAGGGGCACAGGGAGCATGGAAAGCACTGTGAAGTTGGTCATGACAGAACAGGGGATGTGAGGAGGGAGACAGGGAATGAGAAAGTGAGACATGACCCCAGCTGGTCTGCAGAGATGGGATGAACCCAGGAGCTCTTGCCTCTGTGCTGGGAGGAAAGATCACTTGCTAGAGCCAGTCAGTGTTTGGCAAGCACCTCTGAGGACAGCAGCTAAGCATCTGCAGTGTCGTGGGTGCAGCTACCCTAACACCCCTCAGTGCCAGTAATATCCTTGGTGTGCTACCTTCCAGCGATTCCCACACTCGTTGCACACGACGAAGGTGGTCATGGGCTCATCAGAGCTGCGGGTCTGCACCTGCAGGAGGACACAAGGGAAATGAGAGCTAAGCATCACACGTGGCCTCATGGCGGGAGCTCCTTGTGCATTTAGCCACCAGGGATCCTTGCTGGCCATCTGGTCACTGTCAGAAATCATTGAGCAACCAAGGCCTGGGAGGGCAAAAGGAGCCTACATGTAAAATGAATCTGATTATTGTTTTACACACAAATATACACCTATATATATATGGTCTCACACTCCTAGGAGACTTTCCAATTCCGTAGCTAAGCCAGGCTTCACGTTCTATTGAAAATGTTTGTTTAGATCATTTAAGCATGAACAACATATTAGATAACTGCCATCAACAGCTGCCTGCCAGCACGCCCAGTGACCAGTGGGTACACACTAGAGCAGCCCAACTTTCCAGTACCGAAAGGCCACGGTTAGGGACTGGAGGGCTACCTCACCAGGCACAAAAATGTACACACGAGCGGCATCTGCACATCCACCTACAGCAGAGAAATTGCTCCCCACGCCAGGAGCACCCCAAGGAAATTACACTGCTGCAAGAGATCCCCTTGCCTACTCCAGAGCCTTCCACGAGCACCAGACCAGCTCCAGCTCACACAGGGTTAGTCTGCTCAGAAGACAGCCTGTCCTTTCTGGTTGTGACAATGGCAGCAGCAAGCAGATGGTGCCACCAGTGTTCAGTGGCTGCTATTCAAGGAGACTCCATCTAAGGACCCCTCTCTAGCCTGACACCCCCTGAGTGATGGGCGCTGGAGCAGCAGAGCGGTCCCTCCTCACCCCTTTTGCTGCCCGTTCCTTGGGGTAGCTCTGGAGGTGCACATACCCACAGCTGGTCCCTCTCCACACTATTCCCAGGGACTGGATGCAGTCAGCTCTGAAACTACAAAACTCTCAGCCCATCAAGCACGTGTTCCAACAGCAACGTGTAAAAAAGCACTCAAGCCATTCCCTTCCACATACCAGTCCTACATCCCAGCCTCACAGGAACTCAGTCTGGGTTACCAGGTTCTGCACATTTCTAGTCTGTTTTGTGTTTGAGTCATTAAGGAGCTCTGATATTTAACCCAGATGTGACTGCTGCCTCTGATCGGCTCTTGCCAGACACACATTGCTAAAAATCAGATTTTCATGGCATTTAAATACTACAAGGCAGCGGGTTTACACTGAAAATACTGGCACTCCCTGCATAAATCAGGCAGCAGAACTATGCTGAGGGGTAATTATGGTGATCTATGTATGTAATTACCAAATGTGCAGAGTCACAGTATTTGCAGGATGCAAATTAAGCATGTTTTGCAAGCATGCTGGATAGCTAAATTCTGTAATTCTCACTCAATGTTACTGCTTAGCTCTGAATGTTTTCATAAACATCAGTTCATCTACTTGAAAGTTAGAACATCTCAGTCACCAGACAACATTTGGTGACTGTCTTTTCATTGGAAAACTAACAAAAATACAGAAAACTTTTTGATATTTACATTTAGAAGATCCTGTCCTGACCTGCTCCAATACGAGGCGGTCAGACTCCAGTCCACTTCAAGGGAAGCTAGGGTCCCACAGGCAGCTGATGCAACCGAGACAGACGGTTCAGTCAGTACTTCTGGCTGACTTACTGGGACGTGCTCGCAGAGCGAGGCCTCTCGCCTGAGCCAGCCTTTGGGATGCGAGACTGCTGCTCAGCCAAAGGAAAACCCCTGGTCAGCTGCCTGGCTCACATCTGTTCTTGCACGTTACAACCAAGCACGTTAAGGGATTTCACTCAGCGCTTGCACACACAGTTTGTATGTACCCACTCAGCAAATGTAGCAGAGCAAAAGTGTGGTTGCTGTTGCATTTCGGGGTATCTACACATTCTAAAAATCTGACTCAGAGCAAAGGCACATTTATCTCCAGATGCCTGGAGTGGACACGGGAACCAAAAAGCACTGGCAATGCATGAGGTTTCTAGTAGCTGTCCATCAAGGAGAACAAGTGCCCTCTGACTGCTCACACTATGGCTTTGTTCATTCTTTATTATAATGTTCCATCTGTTATATGTTGTTTGATTTTAAATAAGTCAGGATTTGTCCAGCTGCAGCTTGTCTACATTCTTAATTCGCACTTTTAATACCACCGACGTGCCTGCCTTGGTCTCTGCAGTCTCTCTTCTCTGCATTACCTACTCCTCTTTCTTTCCCGAATCTACACTTCTCTAAGATCTTCCCAGCACCTGCTTTCAGTGCGAAGCTCTCTCAAGCTGCTCAGCAAGCAGCACCACCACATATAAACTCCTGAAAGCTTCCTTGCTGGCTGGTGATGCATAACTCCTGCTCTTCCAGATGCAAATCAGCATTTGCACAAATGGGCAAAATAATTTCTGTAAGCTTCAAGGGAGAGATGTGTACAAAATCATCAACACCATGTTTTAGAAAGCCTGAATGTGCAAAAAGCTTCTCCCCATCGGTGGCAAAATTTGTCCCATGCTGCAGGGCCTGACACACAGCAGTAGGAGCTCAGGACCACGACAGATCATGTCCTGTGCAGAGGTCAGTGGTGTGGGGGCTGTAGGAGCCAGAAGACTAACCTGAGTGTAGGTGCAGTTCTTCTTCTTGCATTTCCCACAGGTGAAGAGGTCAGTCTGCGTCCCTCCCGTCTTGGCCATCTGATGCTCCCGGATTGCTTCTTTCGTCATGGCTTTCCTGATTTCTTTCAGCTCGTTACTGGCCATTTCCTTTCAAAAAAGCAATAAAATCACATCTGTGCAGTTTTACCACCACACCCACTGCAGGGGAAAGAAACAACAGGGCAGGATGGCTTAACGGATAGGTAATAAGCCAGAAAGCCTTTCGTTTCTGGTTATTGGTTGATATCTAGCCCCCTTCCATGATCTAAAGTCCCAAAAGACTACTCTCCACATTGAAAATCCCATTGCTAACTTCCTCCCCATGCACTCTGGCAGCAGCTGCTGAGCTGCACCTCAAGAGATGTGCAGCCCTGTCAGCAGATCAACTTCTGGCTTCAAGCTAATCCATATGACACAGCCCCTGCAAGAAACGAACCCTGCTCTGGCTTCCTCACCTCTGAGGTCATCACCGCGATCTGCTCAGGGGTAATTGCCCCACACAGCACGTTCTTTTTCAGCTCAGGATTTTTGGAGTCCTTCAGATTCGAGATGCGGCTCCTCACTCGGTTTTTGTACTTCATGTCAGTGTTCTTGATATCTTGGTATATGCGTGCATGGCAGTCAAGGAGCTTGCAATCAACCCAGAGAACTCCAAGCACTTTCAACACCATTCACTTACAGCAGGGAGTGTTACTGCTGCCAGGACACAGAGGAGGGTGCTGGGATCCAAAGACAGTGTCTGTTCTAGGAGGTTAACACTGGATTTGAGAACAGGTTTATGCAGTCCCAGAGTCCAGGGGCTTTCAATCCTTCTGGGCTTTTCCCTGTGCTGGAAATAATCTTTACTTTCAGTTACGTTCGGGTTCCTCTACCTGATCTTTTTCTCAGCAAGGCAGCCACATGACCCTCCACTAACAGAATCCAGCTGCACCTCCCATCCCATAGCTCCCATACCAAGCAATCTCCCGGCTTATCTCAAATCTACATGCAACTTGCTCCTCACTGCTCCATCTTCCCCATTGCTTTTGCCCCATGTCAGCATACTCTCCTCAGTAGGGAGGCATAGGGAAGTTGCATGTACCTGGAAGCAGAGCTGGGAGCAGGAAATAGCATTTTGGCAGGATGGAGAAATTGAGGCTTGAAAGTCCATTATGGTGCGAACAGGGAGGAAATAACTGTGTCAGTCACACCAGCAGGGGGTCAGCCCTGAGCTCCCAAGACCACACTGGTGTTTCCTTAGTGATTCAGGACTCAGCCAAGCAGAGCTGGAACCCGACCCAGAGCCCCGACAAGCAGAGTTGCACCACAACATTCATACAAGGAAAGCAGAGTGTCCCATTTTTCCTCTGAGCTCATTAATTTCATGGCCTGGAGGTTCCACTCACGCAGGCCCTTGAGAAAGCCCCATATAGTAAGGATATATTCTTCGATCTGGGCTGCTATGTGCTCACAGTCAGCGCCAATGGCAACATAGTCATCTGTAAGACAAGAGGAACATGAGGTCAATTACTTCCAACCAGGCAACCATATTTCTGAGATACAAATCTAGGTAGTTTGTTATTTTGATTTACGTGCTCCTGACATCAAATGGCATCTTGGCCTTTGCTCTAGGTATCCTTTGACTCTTTTGAAAAGAGCAGTGATAAAAATAGACAAATCCAGCCAGTTTATGCCCTCTGCCTCTCTGCTAGATAGACTGCACTGGACCAAAGCCAACAAGAACCTGGCTCCCGATAAATACAGTTTTCCAATATCCAGTATAGTCCTGGTATAGCTGAAGTCAAGCACATACTGCCAGAAATTGATTCTCAGCAGACACTGGTGTCAATGAGCAGTAGCTCCACTCAGATCAACAAACTGATAAGGCCTGAAAATATGTAGTGTTGGAGTCGAGCCTTCATTTCTCTTCTCAGCTCAGTGCTCCATCTCACCTTACCTTTTCTTTCACACACCTCTTCTTGTCAATTAAACAGCATGATACAGAGCACAGTAACTGTAGGAGTTTGGACACTGGTTATGTTAACCCATATCATAAAGCAGGGGCAGGTAGAGCAGAGCAGGGCTAAGCTAAGCAGAGCAACAGAGTTGAGGAGACTATTTCACAGGCTCCGTATAGCAAGGGTTTTGCTAAGAGTTACACAAAGTATGTAATGCAACATATATATACACATACACAGGAAGGCTAGAAATGATGACTTCCTGAACCTCTCTATCTGTCGTCTACATTCCTTGGCTCCAAATTAATATAGCTCTGCAGTGCTTAGACAAGCCCCAATTTTCCAAAGGTACCTGCAATTTGGATACAAGCATGTGAGGTATTTTGAGGTATTTAAGATGTGGCTTTCAGAGATGCTGAGCACCTGCAGTTGCATCTGATTTCAGATGGTACAACCTGAGTGAGGAGGGACGAATTCCAGCCCAGTCCACAGAGGACCACAGTCTTTGAGGGGCTCCGGTCTGCATGGACAGAGGAGTCTCAAGTGCAGAACAGGACTGGCATAAACTCTATTACTGACAAAATCCCATATATTAAATTACAGCTTCATTTTGTGCCCCAAGGGGAAGTAGAGATGTCAGCTTCACTATACAGCAATCAGACAAGACTGAGACCGAGAAAGGGAGGAAAATATCTGCACACCTGCAGATCGAACTTCTGATCTTATGATTCCTGCTTTGTACTGAAAAGGCAACTCCACCAAACCTCTTGGCTTAGCTAACAGAGCAGAGCACTCCTGTTTGCACATACAACTCCTAACAGCCATAGCCTGACACATTGCCATGGACCCAGCTCAAGTCAGGTTCATATGGAGGTGTCTGGAAATGCTGCAATGCCAGCAAACCTAACAAAGGGGTGACCAGCAGCTGGACTGAGCTAGATGGCAGTAATCCTTCAATGAGGCTGCTCCAGAGGAGCATATCTGAGAGGAGCCTAATTTGGCACTGACCTACATGCGGAGATCTCTCTGTCAGGATGCACCAGGAGCTGTGAAGCACATTAGACAACACAAGGTTTCCTCCATTACTTACCATCAGCCTGTAGAGCAGTTGTCAACATTTCTCTGCATTTGTTGCGGACAGCATCGCAGGTGACGGGTGCTGGAGGGAAGGTGGTGATTTTGGGGGTGGTCGGAGTCTTCGGAGGCTCCTGCCTTTTGTTGGAGCTAAAAGAGAAACTTCACCTGTCAGAATGTCTCAGTTCAGGCCACTGAGAGCAGTGAAGGGATCAGCAGGCATGTGGCCAAGCACCCTGTTAATTATAATACAAAACCAGTCAGAGGAAAACAGTGCAAAGATACATGCCCCAAATCAGCATACAGCACAGTACAGCAGTCAACATCATCAGTCCAGACACGAGCTCTCCTGTGGACTCTAATGTTTTAATCCATTAAGCAGACCTGCTAACCACATCACAACTACTGGACCACTGGACATCAGCCGAAAATATTATGAAGCCGTTGGACATTGTCAGTAACTCAGACAGGCTCAGAACTTCCTGTGACCACCAACGCTCGCTTGGTCTGGTATCATAGCGCGCAGATACATGGTTTGCCATTTCTCTCCTACTTCACAGAACACTGAGACCCCCCAAGATATGATAAATATATTCTCCATCCTTAACCACTCTCCGAAGAAAGGGAGCAGAAGACACCACTAGGGTTAATCTCAGCAGGTGCTGAGCTGGTTCTCAACTCACATCCTTCACTACCGAGATGTCAGCAGTGGGGAAGAAGAACAGTTAAACAAAAAAGCACTCCAGCTCTCTATAGCTGACAAGGCGTGCAGCACGCTGCCTGCTGGGCACAAATCAGAGAATGCTACACGAACCCCTCCAGAAAAAGGAGCTGTAAAGAACCAGTCCTGCAGCTTCCATGCTAAGAAAAAGAAAGAAAATGGCTCCTTCAGCTCTGGTATTTTTAAAAACACAGCATAACACATCAGAGGGTCTTTTATTTTCCCTATAGCTCTGGACAAGACTTTTGATTACTCATCTCACAGAAGAGCATCCCTGCATGACCACACGCAGTTCACACAGGTGCCAGGCTGACAGAGGACAAATAAATAGTGCTTCACTTGCAAAAAGAACTTCATTTTCCACCTGCAAGCAATTGTGGGCACAGGCCAGGGAACATAAACATCTGTCTGTTGTGACTGTGCGTCAGTCAGGCCATTTGCCAGGGGGAGCCAGCCAAAAGGCCCATAATCACAGCCCAGACCTGCATGCACAATTACCGCACGATGCAGGCAAGCTGAAGCACCGCATGGGCTCAGCTTGCACGTACCACTGTGAGATCCGCATGCCAGAGGAGTAACTTCACAGGGCAGTTCAGCTCGGTGTACAACTACGGCATTGAGACATCTTGCCTATAAAGCCTAACATCTGCACAGAGAGTTAGTTAGCCTCACAAATATTGCAGATGAAAAATTTGGCCTATTATGATTCCCAGATGATTTTATAGAGCTCTTAAATCTAGGCAGCAAAACAGCAAACTTTTCAGCAGAGGTTGCTCTGGCTTTGGTGTTTGGGCCACAAAATGCACAGCATTTATTGCCAGTGTCTGGGTAACATTAATGCAATAACAGACAAAAAGGAAAAAATAGAGAAACCCATGATATTTCACCCGTGCCATACTGGAAATGTCTCCTTGAAGACCCAAGTGGCTTGACAATTACCATCAAGCTGGGACGCTACTGCCAGTTTTTATTGTCATTGAAAATAAAACTCTCATGAACAGGAACCACCACTATACTGTCCTGGAAGGGATTAGTTATCCCACAGAAGAGCAGTGTTACGCTGGAAGCCTAGTGAAGCTGCTGCTGTATGAACTGAGCCGGACAACCTCGGGGACTGATCCTGGGACACTTTGCTACTGTTAAGTTCAAATCCAGTCTGGCTCTGTAGTTCCTCAAAGCTCTTAGACCATCGTTAGGACTATGGGACTTTCACAGTTCAAAACCTCGCCGTGCCCCTTTTCAGAATCATCCGCCAATGCACATCCAGCACAACTGTTCAGGTCAAACCATAGCTGGAAGATGATTTTTTTGCTCAGTTGAAATAGATGAATTATACTGTGAGTTTACTGTGTTTCCCTTTGATCAGTGGATGAATAAAAAGACTTTAGTTACCAGCTAGTTCTACTAGTCAGCATTGCATGCAGCTGTTAAGGAACAAATTTAGCAAGGTGTCCAAACAACTAAAAACATTCAGTGGGATTTACACTGCACATATAATAAAAAATAAGAAACAACTTAGCTTGCAAATAACCAATTAGATGGTGAGCATCTCCTGTTTGGATGTACAAATCGCTACCAGCACTCCCGTACCTAAGAAGCTATGCAGAGGTTACAGACGCTTTATAGTGCACAGTGGGGGTATATACGGCAAATCACAGACAACTCAGGAAAACTCTTCTAAAAATCAAGGCTAACATTTTTCTTGTACAAAATAGTTTGGAAAAATGAGACTTTCCAAAGGACAAAGGCAAAAAGCCTAAAAAACACGACCCAGCACAAAAGAAAAGGCTGAAAGAATTGGGAGTGGTTTAGAGCAGAGAAGACTATGAAGACACGAGTCTTGAAATACTTACAAAGTTGTTGCAAAGGAGGATGGTAGGAAAACATCCTCCATATTTGAAGACAGAACATGAAGTAACAGCCTTAACCTGAAGCAAGACAGATTTTGGTTGAGAATAGGTTTCAAATTGCAAAGGAGCGTTATGAATTGGGAGAGACTGTCAAAGCTATAGAAATGTCTTATTCCAAGGGTTTTTTTAGGGTTTTTAAAGAGCAGCTTAGAGAAAGATCTGTCAGGAACAGCTTGGACAGAGTTTATGATGTCCTAGGAAGGGGGTGGCAGATGATGCCTTCTTGAGAGCTCTTTTAACTTCCTAAGTTCTCTGTCTCATTTTGCAAGCAATGGTAAAACTAAGGTCTCCCAGAGCAAAATACTACCTGTAAACTCCCATCAGTGACCTTCATCACATCTTATTTGTGACAGTTAATGTAAAAAAGCACACAGTTGACCAGCATCCTAACATGCAGGAAATAAAGCCACGATCAAGCATCAACATTTAAAGCCAGGCTTTTAAACTAATATTTACACAGGTAAAATTTGATTTTCAAAAAGGTTCTATCCACGAGTGCAATTGACTTAGATATTTGGATGTTTATATCCTGGAGGGAGGGAAAAAAACCTAGACAAGATAGATAGGTTTCCCATTTCTATTAGGTGATGAGTAAAGAAATATTCACCTACACACATGGGGCCTCAAATAAGCATCTTTAAAGAGCCTGAAGAAAACTGAGGAACTTCTGCTTGAAGGGGTTTGGTGAGGCAAAGTTTCAAAGCCCTTCTCCCATCAGCAGAGAGATGCAAGTTTAGAAGTGAGAAAGATTCACTCCAGAAGAGGCAGCAGCCCAGCAGCTCAAACACTCACACAGAATGGAAGAAATTAGTCAGAGACCTGAATAAGGCAAGGTAGGCATTTGAACTCAGAAGTCCCTGTCCCACCCAAGTGCCCTAATCACTAAGCCAATGGCCATTTTGAAATAACTAAAAATACTCCGACATGCCTGGCTTCGTCCAGCTACAAGACAGGAAACGCTTTGAAATCTCAAATTTCCACTGAACAGGAAAGCTGTTTCTTGCCCATTTCTAAAGAGAAGTCCCTGGAGTCTGCTCCAGGAATCTTATTGCTCAAGGTACCCCAAAATACTGTAAAACAGTTGCCTGATTGGTGAGTCAAAGCAGAATAAAAGATGACTGAAGCATTAAACCACAGGCAAGTTAAATCATCTCCTCATGCCTTCCATTTGAGCCCTATAAGACACTGAGATGACAACTGATCACTCATGAATTAAATGAAACAGACTTCAGCCATTCCAAAGACTGTATAGAAAGTTATTTATTAGGCTTTAGAAGTTTATAATTAGAATAGTTGGAAAATAGACCTCAAACACACCTAGAAGACTTATTTCAGGAAATCCTTGTGGTTCATGCTGTTCCTGATAAACAAGAGAAGGAGCTTGTAAGTCCATCTGGACAACAAAAGCTTATACATTAAAAAAAAAAAATGCTAGAAGAAAACAGTGGCAAAGCAACAGCCAAGGACCACAAGCAGAACTCAGGGCTGCACTGGAAGAGAAACTGGCAGAAGAGCTGAATTCAGGCCACAAATCCAAAAACTCCTAATAAAGGCTTAAGAGAATCCTGGAAAAGAGAAAGCTCACACTGCCAGAGAGAGAGAAACATTAGACACAGCCCACTAAAAGGTACTAGGCTAATGCTCTACAGTACTACAGCACACCAGAATATGCTTTGGATTACAGTAACACAGGATATAACTTTACAGGTGCCAGCTCTACACTGGCTGGCTAGAAGCCTTCAGGTCTAGCAGTGTTAGTTCTCTAGTCGCTACGCAAGAATTTCTACATCTGTGCTCCGGAGAGCAAGACAAGTTTCAGGCCAAGAGCTGTTCAAATATTTCTTCCTGACAGAAGAGGAAGCCCCAGCCAAAATCTATCAGAGTAAGAGGCTGAAATATCTGAATACAAACTGATCTCTTTCAGGCCTTGATAGCAGCCTCAGCTGAACTGGCAATCAGGCACCAAGCAATGAATCAGACTCCCTTCATCACAGCCTGTGCTTTAGAGAGCAAAGCCAAAGACTCTTTGCTGCTAATAAATTATTTTTTGTCAAGGCAGATTAGTAGCTTATTTTGCACCACTAGGGAATAAGCAGTCTTGTCTTTGCAAAGAGAGCCTGGTTCAACAGACTGACACCAGGAGCTACCCTGCTCCTCTGGATCTGTGCTAAACTAATCCCTTTGTTTCTGTTTCTCCTAGAAAACCAAGGACACATTTTGTCATTTAGAAGATATTGGAGGCTGAATACATGTAGAAAGCATCAAGGTGGGGGTGGGGGGGAACAGTAACTGCGGCATATCCTCAAGGCACAGTGGAGGTTAGCAGCACAAGCCAGAAAGCTCCACTACACCATGGAAAGTGTCTACTAAAGCAGGGAAATGAAAGAGTGGGGGGGTTGCCCCATACCTACGGGCAGCATGCTATTTTGAATGAAATTACTACAGGCCTGAGCCATCAAATCAGATGTGCAAGCAAATCCAGCTAGTTTCACTCATGAATGTCGACCACCACACAGGGATATGTATCACGCTTCCTTCCCTCTAGGCTTGGCATTCCCTGAGGTACATCTTCCAAAGATTAAATCAGAGGCTTCCCCTTTTCCTTGAACTGCAATACTGCTTCCTGGCTTGAGCAGCATCAGCCACATTTGTAATACTTACCCCTTCCTTTACAACCAAGCATGATCATTGGCATGGATGTACAAACAGCTTTAAGGTAAACTCAGCATGAACTCAGAGGCATTTACTACTGGTGAGAGCAGGCAGTAAGTGCAAGGCAACAAACTCCTCCTTCGTGTGAGCTTCAGGAGGAAATTGCCTTCTCCCTTCCCCATCAGGAACAGCAGACAAATACTTCCGCTCAGGTTTCTGCCCTTACCCTGCAGGGAAAGCTGCCTCCCCTTTACCAGTAAGGGCATGCACAAAGGCTCTTACCCCCGTCACTGGCTCCGTTCTACCCTTATCAGTCCTACTGCAGCTCCTTCCTGTGTTCACACTCTCAGGAAGGGAGTATTAGTCCGCATTTTAGACTGTAAGGATCAGATACCTGTCATATAGAGAAGGTGTTAGCATCACAAGCCAGGTGACAGTGGTCAGGACAATTCCCTCAGCTTATAAGCAAACCCTTCTCAGCTATCATTGACTGCTCTTCAGCCTCAGACCCTTGTCTCTTTTCAACAGCACAAAAGGAAGCAGCAGCTAGGAGACTCCATCCTACTGCTCTTACCCCAGTGAAGACTGTCACACACCAGCCTGGCACTGTGTCACACACACAGAACTAGACTGCCCTAGCTCCAGGGTTGTGCTGCATTACTACAAAGCTGAATTCTGGCCGTGAGGTCTTCTTGATACATTCAATGCAACAGTTAGTTGGAAATGTATTTTTCATATTTTATGCAAGGTGAGAGAGCCACAGATGCAAGTAACAAACTGAAGTTCTCTAGCTCAGCATAAGTAGCCTTCTCCATCACCAGCCCTCTGCAGAGCTGCAAGGGGTGAGAAGGCTCACACCAGAGTGTCAAGCCTCGAGACAGGTCCGAGCAAACAAAAAAAATGGGTGGACTGACAGGAGAGGTGACTAACAAGGACAGAGTCTACAAACCAGAGGGGATATAGTATTAATGTTCTAAAACCTCTAGCAAATTTCAGAAACTGTCAAACCTATGACATACTCAGCCTCAGATCCCAGGAGACTGTGAAGAGTCTCACCTCCGGAAAGGGCCTAGGACAAAGCTTTTTAAACTTGCATTTGCCCCCTCCCCTTAAATCACACTGCTTCCACTCCACGGCTTAGCAAGTGTAGCTGCGGACAGTGGAAACAGGATGCAACATTCAATGCATGACAAGGGGCAAGCATGCAGCAGACCTGCTAGATGGGTGGACATCAGTCCAGAGTGAAAAGAGGACTTCTGCTGGGACTTGCTGAGAAGAGGACAAAGAAATGAAAGTTTTACTACAGTGATGTATGAATATCACTCCCATCCATCACTTGAGACTGCAAAGACCAAAAGTAATCTTCATTCTAAAGGAGTTCAAAGTTAGAAATAAGCAAAAATATAAAAATGCAACACAAAATACCCAGAGGAATGTTTTATTAATAATAATAATAAAAAAATCAACACAAAACCAAGAATGGAAAAACAAGAAATAAGTCATGAATAAAAGCAAAAAACTCACTAAAGCCACTGTATTTTGTAGACGTTTATTTCTGCATTACAGTTCAGTTTTTCTTTATTAAGAACACCACACAGATGGTCACTGAAGAAGTCTAGACTCCTGGTGTCTCTGACCAGGCATTTGAGTATGCCAAATTCCTGGTTCAGACACTTAAAATTAAAAATTATCACAAGATGCCATGAGAAAATTCAAATTATGTAAGAGTATCATCTTTGGCTAAAGGGAAGCATTACCTTTGGTCTCTTGAGTTAGTCTCCTTTGAGGAAGATGTTGGCAAGGACAGGTTTTTCTTTTTCTCCTCACTTTTCTCCTCAGAAGCATCTATATTCAAAAGGAAAGAGAAAAAGCAAACTTGGATGCTAACGGGTTCAGAATTGGTCTTTACACAAGAACCTTGCATATATTAAACAGTGTCTTCAAGAGACCGAACAGAGTTGGCCTAAGGCAAGTTGTTATTCTCAGAAAAGAATAAGGAGAAAGAAGGCCTTTAGGGCCTTCCGCACTTTCAGACCTTTCACTTGCCTCTGAGTAGAAAGGAGTTCAAACAAGTTTCCCCCACCTAGCAATCACCTTCCCTCCCTAGGAGATAAGCTTCCTCACAAGACATGCCTCATCACAAAGGTTTATTTGTGAGAGACCCTGGCTGCAGAGTACAGATTAGATCAAGTTCTCCAAAGCACCACTTTTAAAGCAGTATTTCATGCCAACGACATTTTAGGGGCCAGTAAGGGCAAGCCCTCCTGGGAATACAATTTCTCATGTTTCCCAAGTGCTGCTGAAAGCCAATAGCACATTTCTGGAGAGAAGTTTCATTTTTACTGTAGAAAAAGATCAGCCCAAGAGGTGAACTGACCCAGCTGAGCCAATATGCATCAACTGCAATGTTGAAATGCCAGCCCCAGGCAGGAGAGGAAAACAGCACTTCTAACACTCATTTATTCTGTCAAGAAATGGGGCGTTCTGAGGTGCAGATTAGAGCCAGCCGCTCACTTCACTTGAAACAAACACCATGTCATATTTGTTCTTATTCTTTCACTTACACAGAGCTACCCAAGATATCAGTTTAAAAATAAAGGATGTTTGAATTTCATGTTGGGGTGCTTTGCCAGTAGCACAGACTGGGAGACACATTCTTTGCCCCGTTAGCAGGACACAGGTATAGCTGCCCTTCCAATCTCAGCACTGCCAATGATTCTTTTTTACCACACAAACGTAACCACTGAAGACCATATTTGTAAGCTATCTGTAATTTTGAGGTTGGTTAGTTTGTGCTATATCAGCATTAAGATTCTTCAAACAGAATTACAAGCTTCTGCTTATCAGTGTCCATCACCATGAAAGCCTACCCAGCAGGAAAAAGTCAGTGTGAATTTGCCTACAAAGGTGTTAAAATAAGGTCATAATCCAAAATGCATTCCAGCATTTCTCTTTCCAAGCCGTTACACAAGGTTGACAGCGTACACTGTTTTAATGCTGTACAACACACAAAAATGTGGTGGAGGGTTCAGAGTACAGATACTGTTTCTACAGCTAACATTACTAATTATATGATCAGGTACATGTTCAGACAGTCCTGAAGCTTTCAATACACTTTCCAGGAAAAGCTAGATGTTAGGTTGACAACAGGAACTAAATCTAGAGGAAAGCATGGTAGGACATGAAACTCTGAAGACAGAGGGTGCAATCTGAAAAAGCTGACCTGCTAAAATATTCTGTCTAGATCGATAGATATGTTTTCTTGAGAAACCCAGCCTCTAGCTGAAGTCAGCTACTTAGCAAGTTGAACCTGACAGGAACATGCTTACTTTCTTACCTAGAAGTTTCTTCCAAGACTTGATGAGTGATTTGGCAAGCGATATCACTTCTTCATCTGTGCTCTGCTTTCTCAGTGCATTTACCGACATCCCAATGCGGGTGGACTACAAATGAACATTCAAATGAATCATTCAGGAACAGACTAGTTATTTGTTACTGACCAAAATTAGAAATAAGCATAAGCCAAAGCAATGACCAAGATGTATAATATCCAGGGACCTGCAGAATGATTATCTCCTTCCAGCTTTGGAAGAGCAAGATGACAGTCTTTGGCTTACTCAAACCGATCATATGAGCTTGACTTTCAATCACCCACAAATACCTCTTCTACACACCTATAAGTGACAATTAAAGGTCAGCTTGGAAAAAAATCCAGGATGCATATCTTAATCTCTGAATTGTTAGTCTATTCGCACCTCCCCATAGAGAGCATCCTGAATATCACCATTACAAAGACTTAAACAACCACACCAATGATGGCCCTTCACGCTTGCTACTTTATTCTGCTTTTTCCTCTTTTTGAAATCCACAAAAGGATTTGAGTAGTTACCCACACTTGCCTCATCAAGAGTGCATAAAGTTACCAAGGCACCAAAGCCACTTAATTGTGAGTCCAAAGCTTAAAGTTCAGTACTATTTTCTAGATGCAATGTTTATTTTGAGGCTTTGAGTGAGGCAAGAAGTCAGAGGGAACCCATTAAGTTCATTTAAACAACATTTTTGGTGCATCCAGATGGAGTTTTCAGCTGTGCAACTCACCTGAAGCAAATCCAGAGTCATAGGCATACTTTTGAGTTCTTTCAGTAAATCCATTGCACCATCCTGCAGAGGAGAAAATCAACAGTGAAAGTGCCTCCGCTTTTCGTAAAGGAATATATCAGATTGGGCATAAATTAAGAAAGTTGAATTCAGAGGGCAAAGAACCCAACAAACCTTCCCTAAAACATCAGCAAGGAAATCAGCTACTCTTGGGATTGTTGTTTCAGACTGAAACAATACATCCTTTACTTCTGGAGGCACCTGAGATCTTGGAACAAGCAAAACAAAACGGCATGGGAGTGCTACAGATCTGTGCTGGCATATGGCACAACTGTTGCACTAGCTCGTTACCCTTATCTGGAAAGCTAAATGTTTGTAACATCTGAAAGATACACCTTGAATCACAACTGTCTCCTCAGCACAACACTTGCCTTGCAGGAATAATCCTATCAGACTCAGTATTTTGGGGGCCCAGATTACTGATGTTGATAAGTTTGCAAAAACAGTTTAGCAGAGGCGCAAGAACTTCACAATCACTCACCTAAAGCTCAAAACCACTGCCCAGAGCCAGAGCTACAGGCATCTTCTTTCTACAGTGTAAAACTTAAAGTAGCTGTTTCCTACAGCTGTATTGACTGATACATCACTCCGCTCAAGACAAGAACTGATACCAGCAGCAAAGCCATCAACTCATGAAGTTTCCATGCACCAACTCTGCATCCAAGAACCCAGATCCAAACAATATCTCACTAGGTAACCTGTACATATTTTTAAAATGTTAGTCTCAGAGACAAGCAGCAGCGACCAAAGCACTGGCAACGTCTGCTTTCAGCAGCGCTCTCAGCAGACCACAGCCTGGAATATGCCAGTCTCCGCTCAGCCTGCAGTTTCCTCCCATCCCCCTTCTGCCAAACAAGGCCTTCTAGTGTTCGCATTTAACAGCTCATTTAAAATACTAACCACTCCAGGCCCATTTGCAGGACAAGACCTACGGAGCCTATAATTGCAGAGATGCGAAGCAGCCTGCACTGACAGAGTCTGTCCTCAGATCCCTTCCTCCCTATGCAGAGAGGCTGTTTCCGACTCACCACAAGAAGCAATCCAGCTGCCAGAGCCACAGAGCTGCCAGCAGGACAGAGGCTGAGAAAGCCAGATCAAAGCAAAGTCAAAGGTTTCAGTGTGCACAAGTAATTCACTCCACCACAAACCATGCACTACTGTACCCAGAATGAGAGACTTTCCACCCAGGCAAGTTTCACACCTTCAATTTCTCCAATAGTCACAGACTGAGTCCATTAAATCCAAACATATAAACAACAAATCTGAACATACAAAATGGCCCGATTCCTGTGTCCGTTGTAAGAAATGGAGCCACTTGGGGCAATGGCAACAAATGGGGATCCACACAAATTAGAGCAACAAGCAGGTACTCCAGGAAATCATCCTGTAGGAAGAGTTTGCAAATTAGACGATACACAATAAACACACGTATATGGTTCAGTACCATATAAAACGCCAACTAACAGGAAGCATTGCAGACAGCTCATTTAAGAAGCTGCCTCTTTCTCTATGAAGCCTGGCAGTAAATTCAGCAAACTTGCTTCTTTCCCGTTTAAACACTGGCATCAAAAACCTGCTGTCAATGGGAACAGGTTGCAGTTTAGCCTCAACACAGAGTGTTGCTCGAAGGGAAGGCTATGGGACGGCAAGATGGGCTTTCTGTAGGCTTGACAAGATGGTTTTTGAGGTCAACGGTAAGGATAACAGAATCAGGTTGTAGAAAGGGTCTCTGTTCCCATCTCTGAATACTTTCCCTCACACACACTGTTTGGTAAAGTATCAGTCACCAAGATGAGTGCTAATGGGATGTTTTGTTTGGAGTATACATTTCCTTTTCCAGAAGGACTGCCCCTCTACAAGTGGGGTGGTTGGGTACTGCATGTTTAGGGGGGTTCTAGTTGCTAGGCTTTTACCAAACATTTTCCTGGATTGTTACGACTGCTACTAAAGAGCCAGCACTCACCCCCAACCACAGCCCACAGCGCCAGTCCAGGATCCAAAAGATCACGTGAAGCCAGACAAGCACACCCAGCATCCCACAGCCCAAACACCACATTCCCCCAATCTTTCCCCTTCTCACCCACATTCTCCCACAGCCCTCCCCACCCCGACAGGCCCATTCCCTCCACCCAAGCACAGATGTAGAGCCTACCTCCATCACGATCTCTTGCCACCTAGCTTGCTGCCTTGGCACTTGTACAAGTACAAACAGAATCATGCAAGCACCAACTGGCACATCCCATTAGGCAGAGAGCTACCGGCTGCTCTGCCCCTGCACACCACCCCCACGGACACAGTCGCACCGGTTACGATACACCCTGCGAGAACCACAGTGGTCAGACAGCAGTGAGGCCAATCCTTGACACTCCAAGGGCCACCCGACAGCGAGCAAAAGTGGTGCTTGCGTGAGACAGGGCTGCAGGAGGTGAATACAGAAGCACTGGATTTCCTTGAGGGCACAACACGAAGAGCCACAGGTCAGCGCTGGGGGGATGCACAAGGATCCCCCTCCCGAGGGCTCCCAAATGGACAGGGCAGGAGGATTGAGGGTGCCCCCCTGGGAGGGTAAACAGGCCAGCAGGGAAGGGGAGGCCAGGGAGCAGGCAGAGCCCTGGGGTGCTAGGCTGGGGGGTGAAGGGGTCCCACCAAAATGGAGGGCCCCACCATAAGGGGGGGGATATGGACAGAGCCCCCCAACAGTGGTGATGCAAGGAAACAGGGTGGATCCCACATCATCGCAGGAGGGATGGGGAGCACCAGAGAGGAGGCCCCTCCACTACTGGATCAGAAATAGGGAAGGGGGAGATTCCCCACACCACAGCAGTGATGGGGGGGGGCCACCCCAAAGGGGATGGGGGGACGTTCAGAGGGGGCTGGGACCCCCACCCCAAAGGGGGGGGGCGTTGGAGAAGGGGATCCCCGCCCCAAAAGGGGGGGGCGTTGAGGGGAGGTGGGGGAGGGGACCCCCACCCCAAAGGGGGGGGGCGTTGGAGAAGGGGATCCCCGCCCCAAAAGGGGGGGCCTTGAGGGGGGGGGCTGTGGGAGGGAACCCCTACTCCAAAGGGTGTGGGGGGGCGTTGAGGGGGGATCCCCGCCCCAAAAGAGGGGGCGTTGAGGAGGGGCTGGGGGAGGGGACCCCCACCACAAAGGGGGGGGCTTTGAGGGGGGAGCCCCACCACAAGGCGGGGGGCGTTGAAAGGAGGGTTGGGAGAAGGGATCCCCCCCACCACAAAGGGGGCCCCGGCCGCTGCCCCCGCCCCGGGACTCACCGCGCTCTTCTTGGCCACCATCTTGTCCAGCCGCTTGGCGATGCGCACGATCTCGTCCTCCCCGCCCATCGCTCCGCTCCCCGCGGCGGTTGGGATCCCCGGGGAAGAGGGGGGAGCGGGGTGGGGGGGGAGGCGGGCGGCGGCGGCGGCAACGGCTGGCGGCGGCTCCCCGGTGCCCACAGCCCCCGGTACCGCAGTCCGAGCGGGAGGGCGGGCGGGCGGCGCGCGGGGCACGATGGGACTCGTAGTCCTCCGGGCGCCCGCCCCGCCTCTTCCCGGCGCCCCGCCGAGCGGCAGGACTGCAGCTCCCAGCGGGCAGCGCGGCCCCGCCCTTCCTCTCCGCGGGGCATTGTGGGAGTTGTAGTCCGGCGGCTGAGGCGCGGCGGCGGGGGGGGGCACGGCGGGAGGAGCGGCGTTAGGCCCGTCACGGCGCCCATATTCCTCCCCGCTCCCTTTCAGGGCTCCCCGAGCCGGCAGAAGTCGAACAGCCACCCCGACACTCGCTCAGCCCCATCCCTCAGCCCGCCCCAGGTCCGGGCTGGCGTGGTCAGGCCACAAGCGGCAGTGGGAATCCCGCGTCGCCCCACGGGGGTCCCGGACGCCCCCGGCACGTCCCCTCGGAGAGACCGCGGTGCGGCCTCGAGGGGGGTGGATCCCCGCTTTTGGTAGCCGGCCCGGCCCCGCCACCGCTGGGCCTTGCTCCACGCACCTGGCCAGCCAGCACGGCTGCTCCGGGCAAGCAGAGCTGAGGGCCCCAAGGCCGCACGCAGCGGCCCCCAGAGCGGCGGCCGTCGGGGCTGGGAAAGCCGCTCCAGCTGACGGGCAACACAAGCACTGCAGAAATCAATCCTGCGGCCAAATATCCCACAGCCGGCCACCCTCGGTCCCGCAGTTCACCCGGCTGCTTGGTTAAACCCAGCTTCGGGGCAGTGCAGCGCAGCTTGAGGGACGTGGGACAAGTTAACAGGCAGCTGGGCGGGATGGACATGGGAAGCGCGGGAGCGCCGGCATCCTTCCTGCGAAGCCGATGGTTTCGTAGCGCTCAGGCCAGTCCGAAGGCCGGGACGCGGAGCCACCCTGTAGGTGGCACTCGTACACTGTGCGAGGACGGCACGTACCCGGGGAGCGCCCGGGCACTGTGCAGTGTCCGCTCCTGGGACTTGCTGCAGAAGATCGGTGCTCTCTCCAGCCGATTCCTGGCAGCGGGAGAGTTTCAGTGCCTTCTGCACAGCCGGCTTCGCGGCCCTCGCCGAGCAGAATGGGACACGCCGCTTGGCACCAGTATTTAGGAGAAGGTCTAAGGAAAAAGGAGAAGAAATGCAAACAGGCTGCAGCCCCAGCGAGTGCCGGATACCATCTCCTGTCCACCACTGCTTGTAGGGCCCTTACAGTGCTGGTGAATAGCTGCCATGTCCTGCCGCAAAAGGCCAAGTAAAGGCAAGGAAACTTGCTACCTGGGCCGTGGGCTGCAGGGGCCAGTGCTGAATCGGCAAGGGCTCCCTGAGCTCAGCTCCAACCCCGCTCCCTCCTGCGGCAGTTGAATTACTGAGGCCAGATTTAGGTCAGCATGCAAAGGGTGGGAGTATTAAGCAGAGAGGTGCTAAATCTCTCCCGGGTGACTGTCCCCTGGAACTGCTCTTTAGGTACCTAAAGCTGCTGGTTTGCAGTTCTTCATGGCAGCTCGCACGGAGGCAGATGGCAGTCTGGGATCCCCTCAAGCAAGAACTGCTCCCCAAATGTGCTAGACAGACACTTTGATTCATCTGTGAACCAGCAGAGATGGCCCCAAACCAAACCTTAGCTCCAGACCCTCTCCCTGGCATCATGCTTGGAGCTACCTTGAAACTTCTGGTCTTGGCCTCATCTTTGCAACTGTGAATTCCCTCCAGCCCGCAGTCTGGAGTCTCTGCAACATCTGGAAACCCTACATCCCTTGGCAGGGTCTGGCTGTGAAGCAAAGGGGTGCCATTTTGGAGGAACCCACCTCTGCTAGGGAGGAGGAGGCAAGTCCGAGCAAGGGGACACTCTGGATGACCCGGGAAGCGGGCAGCCGCCTGTCCCGTGTGGGGTCGGGTCACGCCAGTCCTTGGCGTCAGTGGCACTGCTGCCACTGTAAATGTGGTTTGTATCGCTGCAACGCGAACGTGGTTCCTAACCACAAATATGGCCGGGGACGTGTCTCAGATTCCAGAGCGCTCAGTCACGCCGAGCGCCGTCACCCCGTTGCTCCTGCCTCGGAGCGAGAAATCCGTCACCCCGCTGGTGTCCGCTGCCTTCAAATGCCAGCCTGCCACCCCGGCGGTCCAGAGCATCCTTGTCCAGTCCCCACGACTTGCGTGAGGGCAGCAGGTCCCGGAGCAATGCAACTGCACAAAATCCTCCCAACTTGCAGCCCCTTCAGCTGGACAGGAAAGGAAAATGCCCCTGGCCCCCGCACGGGCACGGGGCACGGGCCAGAGCTGCAGCCAGACCCTGACCCTTCCGCCCTGCCGTTCTGCTCTCCCCAAGGGTTAACAGGACAGGCGTTGCGGAGCGGGGAGGGTTTTTGGCTGACCTTGGCTGGGAAGCCGTGTGGTGTCGCTCAGCCCAGCCCCCCGAGCGCGGAGCCGGTGGCCTGAGCGCTCCCCGAGCCTGGGTGGAGGTAGATCCAGAGGAAACTCCACCTCCGCAGGAGCCAACCTGCTATTGCAGGAATTCCCAGAGAAATTCCCGCTTGGGCTGATCTGTCAACGGATCCATGAACTTTCCTTTACCTCTTGCGAAAGCAGCTACTTGAATGTGCTAAAAACAGAGCAGGGGTGAGGGTGAGCCTGTCGCTGGAGCTGGACTGGGGAACGGTTGGGAAGGGGCTTTAGCTAACCCCTGCGAGAGGCTCCTTCAACGTCTCTGGGAACCCGGCGCCTTGCTCGCGAGCACCCCTGTGCAGGCAGAGGTGGCAAAGCTAGGAAAAGAGTTCATTGCAAAATACAAAAAGCACAAAATCCCACCTAGTTTTGCCACGGATCCACAGCTTTTCCCAAGCAACTTGTTCCGGTGTATGGGCTAGATGAAGTCGGGTGAGCTCTCTTCGCTTCCCCTCTGCCCACCAGATTCAAGTCACCGTCATTCGTTTGGAGATCCGTGTACCACTCGTGTCAGCCACCAGAACCCGCCTTTTCTCTTGCTCCCAGCCACCACGCTCCCCTCCGATCGGAGCCCACGGAGGCTGAACCTGGCCTGGTTTTGGAGCTGGAGGCCGGCTGCGTGTGGCTGCACGCTCTCCGCAAGGCCCCAGCAGCCCGGCTTTGCCCTCTGAGCCACGCATAGCTCATGAACGGTAAAGCGTGTCCCGTGCCCGACAGCGGGCCATGCTGGCATGGGGGCTGCTGGCTCATCCCAAACCCCAGGCAGAGAAGAGAGGCCCTTCTGGACCCGCTCCTTGCCCACGTTCCCACCACGAGATCCCCAGGGAAGCTCTGTGCTGAGACACCCCCCTCCTCCAGATGTCTCTGGGCTTTCAGCCGTGGGTTCGCAGCTTGTGGGGCAGGAAGGTTGGCCAACGCTGGGCCACACGCTGGGCTCAGAGCCCAGCTCCCCATCTGGGGAGAGAAGGACAGCAACGTAGCTGTTAGACACCCTGGTTCTTCCCTGGCACCGTGAATCCATGGAAACAGCTGCCGTACGCTTTGCCAGAACAGCACTGACTCCGAGGGATTTTGATGCGTCTCCCCTCCTTTTTCGCCCTTGGGAACCTGCCTTGGCAGCGGCTGAGCGCTCCTGGCTCTCCGCAGGCCCTGCTGGGTGGTTCGCTTTTGGCTCTCGGCCCTCTCCACCTGGCACGGCTGCCTCCGGAGCAGGGCTCCTGCTGCCTGCGTGCATTGCCAGCCAGCCCCCCCAGCACTGCCGGTCAAGCCGTTCCCAACACTGACCTCCCTGGGGACAGTTCATCTGCTCCTCCTTCTTGAGCAGCTCGTATTTGGGAGAGGAGGAGGAGGAGGAGGAGGAGAGAGTTGGGGGAACCAGCCCTGCAGACATGAGCCTTTCAGCTTGTACCAGCCCCAGAACAGAGGCAGGGAGATGTCCTTTTGTCTCTGTCCTTGCTGCAAATGTCCGATATCCTCAGGCTCCCTGCCTTGGAATTAGGGACATTTGACCTCAGAGGCCAAAATCCTCCATCCAAAAACTTAAGAAACCTGGAGAATTTGGTCCAAACGCTGACTTGCGTTTCCGCCTTGCAGAACATCCTGATTTCTCCTCTGAGGAGCCAAAGGATGCCTCCATGCCTCTTCTCATGGCAAAGGCCCTCCTGAACATAAAAAACCAGCAGGGCTCCCAGGAAATATCGCAGGCTCCATCCGTGCCTCTCCAGCAGAGCAGCCCAGCAGATGCCAGAGTCTCCGTGTTCTCCGCTTCCCCCATACCTCCCACCCGCGTCTGTCCGGGGGCTGCCTGGCCACCTCGTGAACGGCCTTTCCCAGGGTCCCTGCCAGGGTGCCACCATGCCCGAGCGCCAATGGGCTGGGGTGCCTGCAGCTCCCCTGGGATGCCGGAGCATCGCTTGCAAGCTCCCACCTGGAAAGCAAGCGAGACCGGCCAGCGGGTGCCTGTGAGCATGCAGAGGTGCCTTGGGCACCCAGAAACCCCTCTGAGGTTAACAGGGGAGGGACGTGTTCCCTGAATCCCACATTCCTGCAGCTCCCCAGAAGGGCACTGCCATCTGGACCTCCTGGGACAAGTCCTGCACGTGTAGAGGCTGCAGGATTTGGGAGCAGCCAAGGAGGAGAAGCATGGCCAGGACCACCCTGCTGATAGCCAAGCCTCTGCTCCCCTGCAAAATGGGGAGCGTGGAAAAGAGGCAGTAGAGGAGCCGATGGTTCCCCTGGATGCTGCTCATTGCTGGTGCTCAGGTGGAGTTTGAACCTGCAGCTTTGCAGATGCCCTTCCGAGACACTTTGGATGTTCCCCAAATCTCCTCCTTCTAATGATTTTAATTATACTGGCTGCTGTTCAAAATAATAATGATGGGGGGAGGAATAAGCGCCCAGCGAGCCGTTCTCGGGGGTCGCTGGGCCAGACAAGCAGCTGGCCCGGAGCAGCGCCAGCCAGGTGGGTGCAGGCTGCCGCCTTACGCCAGCCACGGATGGGCTCCGGGGCCTGGGCCTGCCGTGTGCGTGCGTGAGAGCGTGTGCCAGCGCTCAGCTCGCCCTCCTCTCCCCCTCTCCGTCGCCTTTTATTCGCCTCCATAAAACATAGGAAGTTCAAGTCATTCATTTTGCTATTTGCGGCTCCCTCCCCACGCCCCGGCTCCCTCCCCTGCCCCCTGCAGCCTTTCTGCTCGCTGCTCGCCCGGCATCCTTGACCCCGAGGAGTCTGGTGTGCATGCACTTCCCTTTTGGCCCATGGAAAGCGCCGCTCCGAAATGGGGCCTTGATAAGTCTGCTGTGGGAAGGCAGGGGCTCCGGGGCTCTCACACAGGGCTTTCCCATGCAGCGTTTCCTATGCCGGCCCCGCTCACCGGCGCGCTCGCTGGAGCCGGGGCGGCGGGGACACAGCGGTGCCCCTCTGTGGCAGCAGGTCTGTCGCCCTTCGGGCACCGGTGACTTGCTCTGAGACAAGAGTCCTGGCACGGGACGTGTCCTCCTGAGGAGGAGGAGGAGGATGGTTAGCTTCTCAGCAGGGAAGTTTGGGATCAACAAGTCTATCCAAGAGCAAGCATGCAACAGGGCAGCCGGGCCTGGCACCAAGACCATATTGGCCAAGGGCTTGGAGGAAGGGGCTGGGGACCGCAGCGGCCCCTCCGTCACCACCGCCACGGGGATGACGGCGTCTGCGGAGCAGCGCATGGACGCACACGGCCCCTGCCCGCCAGGCAGCGAGCGGACCACCCGGCTGCTCCTCCGGAGCCGGGTCGGAGCACGTCCTCCGCTCGCCAGCCCTCCCGCGGCGACGCAACCGCAGGCAGCGGCCGCCCCCCCCCGCTTATCGCCCCATCGGCCGCCTCCGCTGCCCCACCGCCGAGCCCCGAGCCCTGATCTCATCAGCGCGCCGCACACTCGCGGCTCGAACAATAACCTCCTTCCCTGCCCGACACAATTCCCAGAAATGCACGGCCTCCTGCTAAAGCCTCCCTGGGGGGAAGCATGCCAGCCGGCCTGTCGGCACCAGCACGGACGTGGCTGCCAGCCGCTGGCAAAGGGAGCCGGCCGCGTCCCGGAGCGGGGCTGGCGAAAACAAGGCTGCGCTGGGTGGGGTGCGGGCAGCGGAGGCAAAGGGGCTTCGCCCGGCCGCGCTCAGGAAGTCGCTTTCCCCGCGGGCGTTCGCGCCGAGGCGCCGTGCCCCATCCCCTCCGGAGCCCCGGGGCCCCGGCGGGAGAGCCGGTCCCCGCGGCGTCCCCGCGGCGTCCCCGCCTCGGGGCGCATTGTTCGCTGCGACACGTGGGGACGGCCGGGCAGAGGGCAGACTCGGCGGCTGCGTCGGGCTTCCTGCCTCCCCGGCCGCGGCCACCCGCCTGACATCATTGTTCCTGGTGGGAACACGGGGCCCGGCCCCCACGGCCCCCGAGAAGGTCCTGACCTCCCACCGGGCTTCCCACCCCGCTCCGAGCGGCCGCTCCGTCCCGCTGGGCACCCTTGGGCACCTCCGCGCACCCTGGGCGAGTGTTGCCTGCAGAACTGCCCGTCCTTGCGCCGAGTTTCTTTTTTCCTGGAAAAAAAATTCCCCTTCATCCCCAAACAGGGGGTGGACTGGGAGGGAGGGGTGCCGCCCGGCAGAGAGCGTTTCCCAACCGGGTCACATGCGGTTACCAAAAACAGCCCCAAAGCACCTACGCCGGCCGCAACATCCCCGAGGAGAACGGGGCCAGGGCTGAACTGCCGCCGCCGGCTCCGGGTGCCCGGAGGTGCCGGGCGCAGGGCCGGGGGGAAGGATGCCCGGCAGCAGCGGGGGCTCGGGAACAGCTCCCAGCCCCGTGCAGGGCCACCTCGCCGCCCCCGGCACAGCCGGCTCCCCGGCACCGGCCCCGGCGCTTCCTTCCTCCGCCCCGCGCTTCCTGCCGCCCCGGGCGCTCCGGGCTCCGGGCACGACGGCGGCTGTGCCGTGCCGGGGTGCCTCGCTCGCCGGAGGAGCACAGGGCTTGAATTTCATGCTGGCTTTGATCCCCGGCCAACCCTGCTTTTGTTTTTCCTTTGCACCGCGGTGCGCAGGCGACGGCAGCCGCGGCCCCGTCCTGTCGCTCCTTTACAGTCCCCTGTGCAGGGAACATGGGGGGTTTTTAAAAGCTGCAACTACCCTTTCCCTCCCCTCGGAAAGCAGGGGCTATGGAGACCCCCCCCTCCTTCGTGATGGGTCTTTGCCACCCACCAAACGTCCTCTCTGCGCCCGCGCTGGCTTTTCCCCATCGCCCTGGACGTGAGGACGCGGAGCAGCGGGACCCCGCCGTGTCCAGGCCGTGCCATTTCTTTAGCACTGCCCCGCTCGTGCGGCGGCGGGTCTGACCCAACCTGGGGGCGCTTATTGTCCAAAAACCCCAAATCCAAAATCCTGGCTCGATGGGATGCTGGGAAAGCTAAGGAGGAGGAGGAGGAGGGCGGTAGGATGAAACACGGCTGCAGGAGGATACGGGCATGCGTTTGCATCTGCAGGATGCACAGGGAGGGCAAAGCGGTGCACAGACCCCCCCCCCCCCCCGGCGCGGGGACACCGTCCTTCCTTGCCGTGTCCTTGTCTCTGTCCCGCTCACGGCTGGGGACAGCGCGCACCGTGTGACGAACCGCTCGCGGGCCCCATGCGGGGCGCACGGTGCCACGGGCTTTCTGCAACCCCAGACTCTCAGTGTCCAAGCGAGAGGCTCCAGTGGGATCCCGCAAACCTCTGGTCGTCATTGCTGTGGCCTCTCTCTCCCTAAAATCCTCCCTCAGTTGGAGGTTTTTCCTCGGGCAACTTATCACGAGGCGGCAGAGCTCGGCTTTAGCGCTGACACGCTGCAAACCTGCCCTTGGGCGAACGCGCTGCAATCAGCAGTTTAGTGCAGCTGCTTCCAGGGCTGCTCAAATAAATAGTTTTTCCTTGCAGCCCCCAATCCCCCCCTGCTCCCTCCTTCTGGCTCCAGCCCGCTTGGGCTGGAAGATTGCTCCTTCCCGAATAAAAAACATAACCGCCTAATCTGCTAAGCCCTGCTGTTGATCCTGCCTGCATCCTCCCGTCCCGAGCGGCCGCGCAGCGCGCCTTTTATACCGGTAATAGCAGCCGGCTCCTTCTCCCATCATTGTTGACTCGACAATGAAAACTGTTTGTATTCTTGTGTCCCCGAAGCTTTGCCAATAGCACATGTGGCCTGCGCTGATAGCAACAGGCTTTGGCAAGACCGAAGCTCCATCAGATAAGAGCCTTTAACCTTATTTCTGCAGCGGGAGCGTGCCACGCTCCGGCGCGTACGGCTGCTCACCCTCCCCGAGCATTTTCGGTCCTGAGCGAGGCCGAAGGGGTCAAGCCAGCGGCGTCGCCATCAGCAGGGCAGAGGTGGAGGAGTTCGGAGCGGGGAGGCTGCGAAACGGTGCTGGAAGAGCCTTTCCCAGAGCCCTTCCCGCAGCCGAGCGGTGCCCAGCCCCGGGGAGCCCCTCTGCCCTGCCTTCGGCCTCGCTGCCCGCGCCATCCTCCTCCTCCCGCCGTCCCCAGCCCCAGCTCCCCCGGTGCGCGATTTTGCAGCCATCCCCGCTGCTGTTTTCCCCCAGCTGGAGCGCAAAGGATGCTCTGGAATGGGAAAGCAAAGAAAAAGACCTTAATCCCTGGCAAGCTTTTAAATATCTTCATTTTTAGGGCAGTTTGTGGGTTGTGGCGGGCGCAGTCCTGGGCTTTCTGAGCTGCCACGACGGCACGGTCGTGCTCTCAGTTCCCCTCAAACCGCATGTCCCTGCCCCAGCGCCGGATGGGAAAAGCCGCTGCCGGGAGGCCCGTCCTCTCCGAGAGCCCGCTCCGGCCCTTTGCTTCCTTCTTATTTTTTATTATCATCGTCATTATTCTTGCGCTCGGTGCAGATTGCCCCGATGCATCCTGCCCTTCGCCTGGGACACGGTCGCTCCCGCCGTGCCGCGCAGCAAACGGGGGCGAAACCCGGCTGCAGCCGGAGCGGGAGAGGACAGCGAGCGGCGCTGCGCGGACGGCCGCCGCCGCCGCCGCCAAGGTGATGCCTTGCGCTGAGTTAAAACACGCTAAGCAGAAAATCTTTCCCAGATGTCGGCATCCTACGCTGCCGTGCGGGCTGCTGCGGCCGGCGGGCTCAGCAGGCGCTGCAGGTCGCGGCCGCCTCGTCCCGTCGCTGGCACAGCCTCCGATTGCGACGGCCGTCTCTCCTCGCCCGCAAGCTCCTGAGACGCTGCAGGTGCCACCGCGGTGCTGCCTTGCTCGGTTCTCAGCAAACCTCGCTCCTTTCCCCCCTTTCCGAGCAGCAGCAGCAGCAGCAGCCGGGACGTCGCGTGGCCCCGTTTTTCACGCTGCTTTCGGTTGAACGATGTTTGAACGCGCGGCGGGCAGGAAAGCGGAGCCCCGCAGCGAAAGCGGCTCTGCAGAAGGAGCGGGGACGGCTCTGTCCCGGCAAGACACGTCACCTGCTGACACCCCCAGCGTGGGACACCCGCCGCTGCCCAAGCAAAGAGGGGGACGTGCTCCCGGGGCCGGCGTCGAGGAGAGCAGGAGGTTTGCCGCCCAGGAGCAGGTCGGCCCGCAGAGGCAAGCCGGGGTCTTTAGCAACGCGCAGATCCGTAGTCTCGGCTGCATCTCCGGCGCCTGCGATGCCAAGCAAAATCTGCCGCCAGTTGGAGCGGTGGAAGCAGGGAGCAGCCCCCACGCGCCCGGGATCTGCAGAGCCCAACTGTCGGCCAGCTGCTCGTCCCCGCGAGCGCGTGGTGCTGCAGGCAGAGCCCCTTTTCTCGCTGTAATCAAGAAAATAAATTGCGCCGACTGGAGCAGCTGAAAGGCAGCCAAATCTGCTTCGCGGCGGCTTTTCTGCGCCCTGTAGTCATGCATTTGGCATGAGCAGCTCTGCATTGAGGTAATTCATTAATGCTGAACCAAAAATGTGTTTATGGGAGTCTTGAAATAGTTGGTGCAAGTGTAAGACTTTCCTTCCTAAAAGCCCGAGCTCTCGCCGCGATGAGAAGCGAATATTAAGCGACCGCCGCTGCCGCAGCCAGCTGCCTGGGAAGCGGCTCAGCCCGCTCCGCTCCGGCCCGGCGCGCGCGGCCCCAGGCACCCGGTGGCCCCGCAGCGGAGCGGAGCCGGGAGCAAAGAGGAGGCTACCCGCGCGGCACCGATGGCAGGGTGCCCGGGAGCCGGCCCGGGAGCACGCCGGGGCAGAGCCGGTGCCCGAGGGACGGCGACGCTGGCGGAGGGACCGTCGCCTCTGGACGGGGCCGAGAAGGGGCAGGATCGCGGCGGGGGCAACAGCTTTTTCGGGTTAGCGGCGGGTTGCGCTGCTCGGCCGACGGGTGTCAGTTGTCATTCTGGTTGTAACTGCATAAACACGGGCGACCTCTGTTTGTTGGAAAGAGCAGAAGGAGAAAGACGACTTTCTCCGCTTCCTTGGATGCGGTGCCTGATCGCTGCGCTTGGCCAGCGCCCTCCCGGCTCCCTGCTCCCAGCTACCGGTTCCTGGTTCCCAGCTACCTGCTCCTGGCTCCCGGCTCCCAGCTACCTGCTCCCAGCTCCCAGTTCCTGGTTCCCAGCTCCCTGCTCCCAGCTCCCAGTTCCCAGCTCCTGGTTCCCAGCTCCTGGTTCCCAGCTCCCAGCTCCCAGCTCCTGGCAGCCGAGAAGAGCATTTCCCACATAACCTTTCCCAAACATTTAGAAGAGCCTGAACTAAATGCAGCCGCTTTGAAGCGTCACCAGCCAGGAGAGCGGGAGAGAGCGGGAGCAGGAGGATAGCTCCAAGCCCGGCCGCGTTCGCTCCGTCCTCGCGGGCAGCAGCGGCCGGGACCTGGCAGCAGTGATGAACCTCCCGTTTTCACTCTGTCTCCGGGGGCTCGGAGAAGCGGGGAAGCCCATGGCCTGTCTGAGGGCCAGGGACCTGCCAGTGTGCCGACAGCAGAGACAACGTCACGGGGCAGCCAGGTCCCGAGGCCGAAGGCTCCTGTGGCCCGGGGCGTCTTCCCACCATTTCATCTGTGGCCTTCGCTTGTCAGATTTACCTGGAAGTGAAGAAAAAGAGCAAACGAGCGGAGAGCAAAACGCCCCAAAGTCGGGACGAGTCTCTGGCTCTCTGCTCCCTCTCGGGAGGGGACCACGACCGTCATTTCTCCATCCATCCCCCCGATTCGGGGTGGAAAAGACGGTCTGGCTCCCGGGCTGGGGCTTTCCCTGGGGTTTCTCGGCGCCCAGCCGCAGACGCCGGGGACGCGCGGCCCTTGCGCATGCGCACGGCCGTTTCCAAGCACGCGCTCGACGGGGCCGAGCTGCTCCTGGCGCAGGCAAGGCACCGCGGGCGCCGTCGGACAGATGCCCGCACGGCTCGGCTCGGCTCGCTTGCCCCCCAGCTGTGCCCCGAATGTAATTATTAGCTGTATTTAACAGCAGATCCCTTCCTGTGAAATACCTCATCCATCCAATCAAGCTCCCTGGGAAATGCCACGTCCCTAGGTGACTGTAGAATAATTAGTTTATTAGCGGCACAAATGCACCTGGAAGCGATGCTTGTTTGCACGAGCAAGTGAAGGAAGCCCTGGGAGCGGCTGCGGAACGGTGCCGGCCGGAGGGACGCTGCTGCCCGGCGCCCGGACCCTGCTCCAGCCCCGCCGAGCGCAGCCGCGTCGCTCCCCTCGCGCCTTGACCCCCCCCCTGCAAAAAGAGAAGGAAAAAGCTCTTTGCCCGTCACGGTCCAGCGCTTGGCGATCGCTGCGCCCGGGGCCGCGCCGCCGGCATCCACCTGCCGCCTCCGCAGCTCGGATGCACATTTGGGAAGTGTGTGTGTGTGGGGGGGGGAACATGCATCCCTTGGATTTGCTTGTGCAGCGCCGAGCACAGCGGGTGCCAGGGTGCACCGGGGGGGGGGGGGGGTCCGGCACCCTGCCACGGCTCTGCCCCACTTGCAACCCCCGACCCCCCCCCCACACACATCTCCGAGAGCCCCCCGGCCGGTGCAGGCGGTGCCGTGTCTATTTTTAGGCCGGGGGGAGCCGGGCGGCCGGGGCAACTCGGCCGGGGCTAACGAGAAGCAGGAGGCGACGGCGCGGGCTGGGGGCGGGGAGGGAAAAATCCCTTTGTGCCTGCCGGAGCGGGGAGCGGAGGCGCGGAGCCCGCCGGCCCCGCCAAGCTTCCTCTGCTAGGTGTGGTGCCAGGGCTGCGCGGCGCGGGCCGCTAGGAAGGGAAACCGGGGCCGGGCGGGGGCCGCCAGCCCCGTAAAACCAGGGGGGAAAAAGGAAAAAAGGAAAAAAAAAAAAAGGAAAAAAAAAAAAAACATGATTCCCCCCCCCCTCTCCGGAGGCCGCGCAGCCGGGGCCGGGGCGACGCCGGGCCTGGCGAGGAGGGCGCTGGGAGAGGTCACGCAGCCGGCGCTCGCGGCGATCTTATCTCCACCCGGGAATAGCCAACGCTTCCTCCCCACGCCGCCACCGCCGCAAATGCAGCCCTGCGGAGCCGGAGGGGCCGGCGGGCGACAGCAGGCTTCGTGCTCCTTTTTTTTTTCCTTTTTCCCCCCCCAGTGCAAGTGGAGCCAGGAGCAATTTGGCTAGCCGGAGCAGAGGCTGGCCTCGGGAAGGGCGGGAAGCACAGCGGGCATGCCAGTGCCCCCGGAGCTGGGCGCTCCAGGAGACCTCACGCGCTGCTCCATCCCCTCCACGGCTCTCCTGCTTCACCTGCCGCCCTCGGCCCCAGCTTTGCAGCCCCCATTTCTCCTCCTCCATCGGCTGCGCCCTTCTCCTCCCCGTGCGCTGCCCTCTCGGGATTTTCCCCCGCTCCGGCAGAGCGGATCGGCGGCAGGCAGGGCGCAGCAGTCGGTGCGGCACCGCCGGCACCCGGCAGCCCGGAGGAGCAGCGGGAGGGAGATTTCGGAATAGCTCTGGGCCCCGTTTCCGAGGTCGCGGTGGCCGCAGCGGGGCCGGGCTTTCACGAGCACTCGGCAGGCGCCGAGCCCGGCCCCGGCATGCCACCAGCCGCGGGAAACCTGGCCCCGCACCTGCCGAACGTGGGGATGCGCACGATGCCGTGGCCGGGCTGCAGAGCGCCAGCCGGGCTCCCGCTGCGGCCGCTCGCCACAATGGGGGTCCGCCAAGGTGGGATGGGGGGGGCTCCCGCCTGCCTCTGCAGCACCCTGATCCCGACCTCGGAGCGGCCGCGCAGGGCAAGCACGTGGGCACCAACTCATCAGCCCCGGGGCAGCAGCGCTTCCCGACGCGGGGAAAAATCTGAGCTGCTCCCCGGCTCCCAGCGCCGCCCGCGGCATCTCGAGCAGCTGCCCGGCCTGACAGCCCCAAAGCGCTTTCCCCGGCGGGTCCCTGTCCTGCTCCTCGCCCAGCGCCGCACGGCGGCCGCGGGGCCTGCCTGGCACGAGGGCGGGCGCCCGGCAGCTCCCCAGCACCCACCTGGCTGCTCTCGGGACGGGGGCGAGGAGCAAAAGCCTCTGGCACAGGAGGGAGCAGCTCGGGGCTCGGCTCCGCGGCAGTGAACGGCTGCTCCTCCAGCGCGGCGGTGCTCCGGGACCCTCCCCGGCTGCACGGCCGGAGCGGCACGGGGAACAGCAGAGAGGAGATGCCTTGAAACCCTACGGGATCGCCCATAGACTGGTGCTGATTTGCTCTTGCAAAATATTAATAAGAGACTCCGGGAACGTGAAGGAAATCTAGTCTGAAACCTCTGTCGCTCCTGGCTAGCGACTGAAGACTAAGTGAGACAATTTTTTTTTTTTTCCTAAGGCCTTTGTTTTGTTTAGGGTTAACTACAGATCGGCTCTTTCAAATCACTTCCAGACACACAGAAACCATGGCATGCAACACCCCACCGCTGCAAGGAGGCTGGGAGCCGGGCTCTTGCGCAACCCTGTGCCCCAACTCTTCCTAACGCAGAGTTTCAGGTTTCAGCCTGGGGTCTCGGGCACGTCTGCAGCCAGAGGGGTTTGGAGGCAGATGCAAGGAGCTGGGGAACCTTCTGCCTGCGAACCAGGTAGCCTGGGTGGTATTGAGGAGCAGAGGCAAGGGTGTTCGAGCAGCTCTCCTTGCTTGCAAGCTGGTCCAGCAGAGCCCCTCAATTCCTGCGAGCCAAGGGCAGGGGGGGCCTCGGGACCACCTAGTCCGACTTTTGGCACATCACGGGCTGCTCTGCAAAGCTCTGCTGGGCTGCAGCCGAGCGAGCAGAGGAGTGACCTGGCGGAGGGCTGCTGCGAAGGCAGCGTGCTTGCGTGCACACCGCCATGCCCGGCTGCACCCCCAGCGCGTGCGGCGAAGGTACAGCCGCGCCAGCCCCAGGCGTCGCCGCGCTGAAGGCAGGTTCGAGCTGCTCACCCCGCATGGCTGCAATCATCCCGCCGGTGACCCCACGGTTCCTGAAAAGTCCCTAGGCTGAAAGGCTGGCGATGCCTTTCTTTTTCATGGGAACGGCACTTAAGGAAAGGAGCAGCTTCTCCCCCTGCACACAAACTCCCACCAGAAAATTGCTGGGGGAAGAGGGCTCGCCTCTGCCTTCACCCCAGGGCTGCTTCCGACCCCAGACGGGGAAGGCTGGCCAAGACACACACACAAAACAAGTCATAAGAAAAATAAACGCAAACCCCCAAGCATCCCTGTGCCGCTGCAAACACGCAGCCTGGCAGGCGAATCTAAACACTTCCCTGCCTCGGCTCTGCGGGGCTGCGGGAGACATTGGCAGATTTCAAGTAGCCAGAAAGGGGCTTGCAAAAAAAAATGAAAAGAAAGAAAGAAAGAAAAAGGAGGGAGAGGAAAAATTAAAAGCCCTCCTCCTTGGAAGGAAGGGACCTGGGCAGCAGCGTCCACACCGGTCCCAGCACGGCCCTCCGCAGCCTGCTTTTCCTGCTGGTGCCTGGGGACGCCCCCCTTCCTCCTCCTCCTCCCCCTTTCCTCCTCCTCCTCCTCCTCCTTCTCCTCCTCTGCCTCTCCTCCTTCTCCTCCTCCTCCTCCTCCCCTCCGCACCGCTGATTGGTCCAGCCCGGCTATATTTTGCCCCTTCCAGCTCAGCATCATCCCAAAAGTTTTTTTGGGGGGGAAAGGGAAAAAAACAAAAAACAAAAAAACCCCAAACAAAACAAGCCGACCCCAAATCGCCCCGAAGGCGCCCCAGCGCAGGCGAGGGAGGCGAGCGGCGGTGCTCCCTGCTCGGCGGCTGCTCGGACCCGGTGGACGCGGCGGGACCCGGTTCTCACCCGGTCGAGTCGGACACAAAGCGCTGTCCAGCTGGAATGAATATATCTGAGTCAAACTACTGCCGAGAGGAGATACCGCAACCCCGGGGCGACTGTTCATGGGTCACCGCCGCCGTGCCGGCCGCTGAGCCCGCGCTCGCCTTCCCGCGCCCCCCGGGAGCCGCCTCCCCCGCCAGCCGCACGCCCAGCCCCGAGCCCGGCTTCGCCTTCGGCCCCGGCGCCGGCGGCGCGGTGCCCGGCGCGGCGCCCGGCGCGGCCGCCAGCCGCACGCCCAGCCCCGAGCCGGGCTATGGATACAGCCCCCCGGCGGGCCGCGCCGAGGGCAAGGCCGGCGAGGACTCCCGCATCCGGCGGCCCATGAACGCCTTCATGGTCTGGGCGAAGGACGAGCGCAAGCGGCTGGCGCAGCAGAACCCCGACCTGCACAACGCCGTGCTCAGCAAGATGCTGGGTGAGCGGGGCCGCGCCGCCGGTGCGGGGCTGCGGGCGCCGCGAGGGCACGGTGCGGGGCTGCGGGAGCCGGGAGGCGAGGACACGGGGCTGCGGGAGTCGGGACGCAAGGGTGCGGGGCTGCAAGGAGCTGGGATGCAAAGACACGGGGCTGCGGGAGCCGGGAGGCAAGAACACGGGGCTGCGGGAGCTGAGATGCAAGGACACGGGGCTGCGGGAGCCGGGAGGCGAGGATACGGGGCTGCGGGAGCCGGGAGGTAAGGATTCGGGGCTGCAGGAGCCGGGAGGCAAGGATACGGAGCTGCGGGAGCCGGGAGGCGAGGACACAGGGCTGCGGGAGCTGGAATGCAAGGGAACAGAGCTGCGGCAGTCGGGACACAAGGACACAGGGCTGCGGGAGCTGGGGTGGAAGGATACGGGGCTGCGGGAGCCGGGACCAAGGGTACAGGGCTGCAGGAGCCGGGACGCAAGGATACAGGGCTGCGGGAGCCGGGATGCAAGGTTACAGGGCTGCGGGATGCAGGCTGCCAGGGTAGAGAGGGCTGTGGGATGCGGGCTGCGAGGATGCAGAGCTGTGGGACGCAGGGCTGCAAAGGCACGGGGCTGCGGGATGCAGGCTGCGAGCTGCAAGGATACGGCGCTGCAGAAGTGAGGACGCAGGGATGCAGGCTGCAGGCAGCCGGGATACGGGGCTGGGGGGTGCAAGGCTGCAGGGCTGCAGGATGTGGGCTGCAAGGATTTGGGGCTGCGGGATGTGGGCGACAAGGACGCAAGGCTGCGAGCGCTCTGCCAGGCTGTAGCCTGCAGGGATACAGGGCGGTGGGATGTGGGCTGCAAGGATGCAAGGCTGTGGGATGCAGGGCTGCAGCCTGCAAGGACGTGGGACTGCAGGATGCAACACTGCGGGGTGCAGGCTGCAAGGACACAGGGCTGCGGGATGAGGGAATATAGGTTTGTGGGATGCAGGGATATGGGGTGTGGGGACCTGGGGCTGTGGGACGCAGAGATACAGGGCAGTGGGATGTGGGGTTCAGGGCTGTGGGGATACAGGGCTGCAGGGGTGCGGGATACAGGGATACGAGGCTGCAAAATGTGGGATACAGGGCTGCAGGACACAGGACACGGGGGATACAGGGCTGTAGGATGCAGGATGTGGGAATACGGGAAGCGGGATATGGGTAGACAGGGCTGCAGGATGCGGGAACATGGGAAGCAGGATATGGGCTGCAGGATGGGGGATGCAGGGAGGGACACAGCTGCCGGGTGCAGAGATAAGGGATTCAGGATATGGGGCTGCAGGATGAGGCATTTGGGGATAGGGGATTGAGGATGCAGGCTGCGGGATGCAGGGAAGCCAGAGCCCGCTGCCCAGCCCGGGCAGCTGCCCGGGACCTGCCCTCGCGGAGGGGGTCCGTCCTTCACCTCCCTGGAGTTTTGCATCGCCCTTTCTCCCTGCTCCGCTCCAAAACGCTGGGCACAACCCGCTGTCTGCTGCCGGGGGGCAGCGCCGGAGCCCTGCTCAGGGGATCGCTCCCGTTTCCCAGCCCTCCCTCGTGCAAGCGCTGGGACCCAGGTTAAGCACTGAGATGGCCCCGGGAGCCCTCCCTGCACCCAAAGCGTCCCATCCTCGGGTGTCCCGCGCCCTGGCCGGGAAGCCGAGCCGGTTTCACAGAGCCTCGCTTTCCCCTTGCAGGCCAGTCGTGGAAAGCGCTGAGCGCCAGCGACAAGCGTCCCTTCGTGGAAGAGGCCGAGAGGCTGCGAATCCAGCATCTACAGGATCACCCCAACTACAAGTACCGCCCAAGGAGAAAGAAGCAAGCCAAGAAAATCAAGAGGATGGAACCCAATATCCTCCTCCATAACCTTTCCCAGCCTTGCAGTGACAACTTCAGCATGAGTCACCATGGCGGCAGCCAGCCGGGCCACCCCCAGCCTCCCCCACTTAACCACTTCAGAGAACTCCACTCCATGGGGTCGGATATTGAAAACTATGGCTTGCCAACTCCTGAGATGTCTCCCTTGGATGTCTTGGAACAGACCGAGCCAGCGTTTTTCCCTCCGCACATGCAGGATGACTGCAACATGATGCCCTTTCGCGGCTACCACCACCATCACCAGATGGAGTTTGCCCAGGAGAAGTGCATCGGGCGGGACGTGGCGGTGCCCTACGCGCAGACCCCCTCGCACTTGGCCGATGCTATGAGGACTCCCCACCCGTCCGGCATATACTACAACCAGATGTGCTCGGGAACTCAGAACGGGCTTTCGGCCCACCTGGGCCAGCTCTCGCCCCCTCCCGAAGCCCACCACATGGAGAGCGTGGATCACTTGAACCAAACCGAGCTCTGGACAGACGTCGACCGCAATGAGTTCGACCAGTATTTGAACATGAGCAGGACTCGTCCTGAAACCTCAGGACTCCCTTACCATGTGTCCCTGTCCAAAGTGACTCCTAGAAGCATCTCCTGCGAGGAGAGCAGCTTGATATCCGCCCTGTCTGATGCCAGCAGCGCTGTCTACTATAGCCCGTGCATCACCGGTTAGGTCTGCCCCACCGTCCGGCGCGCTCGCCGGGAGAGCCCCAGAGCCCGCGGCGCCGGCTCTCCCCGGAAAACCAAAAGCCGTCTTCCTTTAACCACGAGCTCCGTAATATTTAGAGTATCTCATTAAATGCATCGCTTTCGTTATTTCTTTTCTTTTCTTTTTTTTTTTTTTAAAAAAAAAAACCACGCTGAAGTCACTGATATACCGTATACCTATATAACACACATAGATGCCTTTCCCAAGCCGAGGTTAACACGCGCGCTAGCCTGCCGCCCGCCCGCCCCGCGCCGGCCCCGCACGCCCGGCCGAGCCCCTCGCCGGCGGCTCGCCGCAGGGCTGAGCTCGAGCGCCCAGGTGAGGGAGTTCGACCAGCTCGGGGGGATTTTTTTAGGCGAACTACAGCGAATCCTGCCTGAAAAGCAGCGACGAGCAGGACGAGCCGAAGCCGCCTGCCCCGCGCGCGCTTGACCTTGCGGGGGGGGGAAGCTTTAGGAGTGCTTTGCAGGGACGGTTAAAGACGCGGTGCCTATTAGTGGGGGTCTTTAGGACAGTTTTTACTGTATTATCAGCAATATATTTTAATTGGGCAACAAAACTATATTTTTACTAAGCATTTTTTATATATAAAATGATATTTAATGTCTTTGGGGTTTTTTTTTTAGTAGACTTTTTTAAAATGAATCAAGGGATATCCATGAGATCTAAAGCATTTATGTAGCAAAGCTGGATTTCAAATCAAAAACAAAAAAAGAAAAAAGGAGATATTTTGTGAAAAGGGAATTGCAATGTAAATATTGTGGAACAATTGACTGGAATTTTGTACAAAAGAAAAATACGACTGCAAACACTTTTATTGTCTAGAACTGTATGGAGAGCAAACTGTTTTATACCGGTTAATTATTAAAACATCTTCATATAATTGTTCCCATCTTGTGTGCTTGTTGTGTGAACACATATTTTCCGCAAATACATGTTGTCCCAACCATTTCCAGATTGCTGTATCCGTTGATTAATGTTTTGACAATCTGGCAAATGTATTAATTTGGAGGGCGCGCGCAGCCCTCCGCTCGCGGCGCCGTGGCCGGCGGCTCCGGCAGCACCGTGCCCGGCCGGCGCCGCCGAAAACCCCTGTAATAAACCATGCGATATCCTCCGCTCCAAACGCCTCTGTGGTTTTTATGGGGCAGCGCACCGCTGCGCGGGGTTGGGGGGGGGGGTGCGTTCCCGCGAGCCCCCCGTTTTCCCGCGAAACCCCCCAGAAATGGGCTCCCAGGTGGGACAGACTCGCCCCCGGGCGCGGGGATCCTGCCGGCGCTCGCGGCGCTTCCTGCCGAACGCCGGCTTTGCAAACCGGCAGAGGCAGAAATGACAGTATCTGTTGCATAAAGCCCCAGCGGCATCCGTTCCTTGAATGATGAGTGATTTAAACCAGGCCGATATAGCCAAAAAAGGCTATTTAAAAAAATGAATAGAAGAGCTTTTTTGTTGTTGTTGTTGGCAAAGAATTGCCTTTTAGGGGAAATGGATATTTAACAAACGACATTAATTTTCAAGCTTCTCCTAAATTAAATTCACATTAGTGTTAACAGGACTCAATCCTGACTCACTCGGGCTTTTTTTTGTTGTTTTTTTTTTAACGCGGAGCGCTAATGAAGACGAAGCCGTTCGGGGGCCGGCGCGGCGCGCTCCCACTAACCGACGGGAACGCTCTCCGTCGCATTTCCATATACAGTATGTAAAAAGGGGGAATCCATGGAAAAATGACCTCATTACCTACACGGGAGGAGGGCTGGCGCCGGGCCACGAGCGGTGCGGCCGGCATGTGCCAGGGCCGGAGCCGAAGCAAACGCGCGGCGCACGCAGCGAGCCGCATCCTGCGCGCCACGGCCGGCCACCAACAGCAGCGGCTTCCGCGGGCTCCAGCGGCGACGAAGGAGACGAGGGGAAAGGAAAGCCCGGACTCGTTCTCCAGCCCCCCGGCCGGCGGGTTCGGTCCCTGCCGGCCGGCGCTGCCTTCCCGCACTTAGCCGGCGCCGCCCCGCTGCCCCCAGCCGGGAAAAGCCGTCAGCGGATGAGCTTGCGGAGGAAGCGCTAAGGTGTTTTGCCGCGGCGGAAAGTCCCCTCTTTCCCCACGGCTTGTCCTCGCCTCCCGGCTCAGAGGACAGGAAGACGTTTCAGCTGGTTTCAAGCCGCTGTCGCTTGCTTTCGAGCGATTCGGGGCCCCGGGGTGCCCTCGCTCCGGGCGTCCGCCCCATGCTGGGAGCTTTCCCGAAGCACCCGCGCTGCCACGGCCTGGAAGACGCGCGGTGCGATGGGGCCGCGCCGGTGCGATGCTCCCGGAGATGCAGCGTGTTGCACGCGCTGCAGCGACGCTGCAAAACCCCTTCCCGGTGCAGCAGCGCCCGGAGCCACCACCACAGAGGCGATTTTTTGGGGCTAAGGGGCCGCGCCGCCGCGGCAGGGCTGGTTTCTGTGCAGGGACCGGCAGCACGAAGCCGCGAGCGGCAGCAGCAGCGCCGGGACGAGCTGCAGGGGCTCGGCCGTCCCGCGGGGCCGCTGCGGCTGGCAAAGGCGCCAGAGCCAAGCGAACGGGACGGGAACGTGGCCCCGGAGCGGGTCAACGAGGCCTCGCTCCGCATTTCGGCTCCTCAGCGACGCGGGGTCCCCGGCCGCCGTGTGTGACCCCCCCGACCCCCCTGCGCCGCACGGCAAAGGGCCCTGCCGGCCCTCCTGCCTCGCCGGGCACGCGTGGTTTTTTTAATAATAAAGCGTAATTGCAATCCAGCGCGGGAGCAACGCGCAGCTCCGCCGCCTCCCCGGCCAGCCCTACCCCAGGTCACGGCCAGCAGCGAAACTCGAAAGAAGGAAAAACGAGGGAGGAAGAAAACAAGAGCGCGGGTGTAGGTCAGACAACAGAAGGTAGAAGAGCCCGGGCCGGACTCTGGTTTCTGGCCAAACGCTGCAGCGCCGCCGCCTCCTCCCATCCCGCGGGGTGTTTTGCACCGCGGAGCTTCGCACGCGGGAGAGCGGCCGTGCTTGGCTCCCACGAGCGGGAATAAACCCCGGTGCCGCTGCAGATCCGCTTCCGCTGCCCGGCCGGTGCAGGTCTCCCGGTGCAGGACCCCGGGGCCGGGCAGCACCGTCGTCCCTCCCTCGGCCGTGCGCTCGACATCGAAGAAAACCAGTTAGATTCACCACGACTGAGCGAGCGGTTTTGTTTCGACCGCAGCCCCCTTCGCTGCCCCCGGCTTTACGGCCGCGCCGGAGCGCAGGAAACGAGCCCCGAGCGGTTTCCTTCTCGGAGCGGCGGCGGAGCGGTGGTCAGGTGTTAAATGGAAATGGAAATGGACTTTGCTGGAATAGTTTGGGGATGATTTCACTGCTGTTATGGCTCAGGCCGGGGCCGTTTCCACGCAGCCCCTTCCGATTTTATGACTTAATCTCTCCAAAGCTCGGTGCCTGACGGGCTCTTCCCGGGGCGGAGGAGCCGGCGGCTCTTAGCAGGTCGTTACTGCCCAAATGTGCAGGAGGTATTTGACAGGTACATTTAAAAGCTGACAGCCCCATCCTGCCGGCTCGCCCGGGGCGGCTTGCGGGGCTCCGGGAGGGGGGCGAGCGGGAAGGGGGCGATTTCCTTGGCTCGCCCCGGTGGCATCGGCCCTGCCGGCGCCGGGTGTGCAGCCGTGTGCGTGCCCGTGCACATCCGTGCGTGCGCACCTGCGTGCGTGCATCGCTGCGCGTGGGGGTGTGCACGCGTCTGTGTGCATCGCCGCAGCTGTGTGCGCATGCATCTGCGCGTGTGCGCTGCTGTGCAGCCGTGCGTGTGCGCGCGCATGTGCACGTGTGCATTTGCATCCACATGAGTGTGTGCACGCGTTCATGTGCATGATGCATGTGTGTGCATCCGTTTGCATCTATCCGTGTGCGAGTGCATCTGTGCCTGTCTGCATCTGTGTGTGTGGGCATCCATATGTACGGATTCATGTGCACGTGCATCCCTGTGTGTGTGTATCTGCGTGTGTGTGCAGCTGGGTGTGCATCCATATGCATCTATCCATGTGTGTGTGCCTCTGTGCGTGTGTGTGTGTGTATATCCGTGTGTGCGTGCTCGTGCGTGCGTGTGTTCTGCTGGAGGTTGACTGGTCAGGTTTATAGATGTTCTGGTTTTTTATGGCATTATAGAGCACTCGATGACATCACCCAAATATTAAAACAGCATGTGCCAGCCGGCCCAGCCTGGGGAATACGCAGCTCGGAGCGATACGAGGGTGAAACATCCCCAGCGGCAAGCGGGGCGCCCGCGGGGCCGGGCATGCAGCAGCCGGAGCCGTCACGGCTCGGAGCACCGGGGAGGGCGGGAACGCTGGGAAGTCATCCCGGCTGGGATGCTAAAGGGGAACCGGAGCCTCCAGCTCCTGGGCCAGGCCCCAGAGGACGGCGCTGGGCGCCCCTTCGTCCTGCCGTGGCCGCGCATGCAGCCAGTGCCCGAAATGGGGCCAGCACTTCGGCCAAGGATGACTTCCTCCGCCTCCTCCTCCTCGCCCACGCCATGGTGAAGCGGCTGCTCTGGAGGTTTTGTCGGGATTTTTGCTTCGGCACCGAAAAAATGAAGATTTATCAAAACCAAACCTGTTTGTGGGAAATGGCTCCCAAACATTTCCTGACTGGAGAGAGAAAAAAAAAAAGAGCGCTGGGGAAAAAAAAAAAGTTTCCAGGTTTTTTTTAGGTTCAGGGCAATCTTTTTAGCTGTGTGACTTGCATTGTATTTTTAAAGGTTAAACAAAGGGAGAAGGTCAAAATCCAAGGAAAGGTTTCAAAGTTTGCTCAGAGAAACCTTTCACAACCGATCCGAAGGAGAAGCTGTCTCGGCTTGTCGGCTCACAAACTTTCCCAAACTTTCTGCTTTGCAGCCCGGTTTGGGAACGGAAATGCTTTAAAATCGCGACGCTTCTTCCAGGACAGGAAAACCATTATTTCCTCCTCGGCGCTGGTCAGAGGTGCCCGGAGCGGGACAGCAAGGAGATAGAAAGGCGACGGGGCTGGAGGGTTGCTCCGGTCCTTCCCCCGAGCCTGCCGCGAAGCCGGAGCCCGGCGAGACGCTGTTTATTGAACCCGAAATGCCCCTTGGAGCCCCCGTGGGCGACGCTCCTGCCCTGTTGTCCGCTTTGGCCGGTGTGGGTTAAAGCCCCCAAGTCAGAGAGCAGCGAGGAGGAGGCAGGAGGGAGGAAGAGCGCGGTTGGCAGGGCGGGCGACGAAGATCCCGGGCCGCAGAAGGGTTTCAGCTCTGCAGCTTTGCACCGGCAGCCGGGACTCGTTTCTCCACCCTCCCCGCTCCGCTCCGGAGCCTGTGGAGAGGGGTTTCTCTCCCCCGTAAAGCTCGCATTCCTACCGAACGGAGACCTCCCGGCTACTCAGCTCCGCTTGCGAGCGATTTCCCAGGCAGCCGAGCGTCGGCAAGCCTCGGCGGCTCCGGCGCGCCCCAGGCGAGGGGGCTGCCGCCAGAGTCGGGCCCGTTATAGCATAAACATCACAGGCTTTGCAAGAGGAAAAGAAAATAAGCCAGCGAGGAGTCCTTAAATGCGCCCTGGAAAGTCTCCGCAGCCTGAAACGATTTTTTTTTCTTAGCTCCCGCTCGCCCCCGCCACCCACCGGCGCTGCGCTGCCCTCGCCTGCGTGGTCCCCGGGCCCTGGGCTGCAGGGAGGCGGTTTGGGGTTCGGGGTCCTCGCGGCAGGAGCCGTGGGGGGCTCGGGGTTGTTCCCCCCCGCGCGCACGAGCGCTGGCTCCCGCGGTGCCGTCGGCGGCGCCCAGTCGGGCTGAGCCCCGCTGATGCCCGTCGGCGCCGCTCTGCGTCCCTGAGCCGACCCCGCGATGCTGCAACGCGCCCGGTGCCGGGCAGGGGCTTGGGATAAACGAGGCTGGGAGGGTTCCCTGAGGGTCCCTGAGCCGCCTGACCTCCCCCTAACCCAACCCAACCCAACCCAACCCTCCGCAACCCAACCTAACCCGACATAATCCTCCTCTTAACCCAACCTAACTTCCCCTTAACCCAACCTAACGTGCCCATAATCCAATCTATTAACCTAACCCAACCTAACCTGCCCAACCCAACTTAACTCCACTGACCCAAACTAACCTCCCCCTAACCCACGTAGCCTGATTCCCCTTTTAACCCAACCTAATCTCCTCCTAACCATACCCACCCTGCCCCTAATCCAACCTAATCAACCTAACCCAATCTAATCTCCCCCTAACCTGCCTCTAACCCAGTCTAACCAACCTTGCCTCCCCCAAAATCACCCAATTTCCCCCTAACCTGCTTCTAACCCAATCTAACCAACCTGACCTCCCTGCAACCCAACCCAATCTGCCTCTAACCCAACCTAACCTTCCCTTAAGCCAACCCAATCTCCCTCTAACCCAACGTAACCAACCTGACCTCCCCCTAACCCAACCCAACCTCCCCCTAACTTGCCTCTAACCCACCCTAACCTCCCCTTAACTCAACCGGACCTCTCCCTAACTCAACATAACCAACTCGACCTCCCCCTAACCCAACATAGCCAACCCAACCTCCCCCCAACCCAACCTCCCGCTCGGAGCAGGTCCATCCATTGCCCCCCACGTGGCCAAGCTCAGGCCTCCTGGGCTGGCAGGGAGGTGTTGGTGGAAACCTCTCCTTCCTGGCGGGCTCGCCGCCCGAGGGGCCGAGCCCTGGCGGGGGCTGAATCCCCCCCGCCGCGCGGGAGCGTCACAGACCGTCTGAGGCCCGGCAGGAGAGTCAGGCCAGGCCGCGCGGGGCCGTTCTGGGAAGCCGTCCAGCCATCCGCTGGAGAGAGGAGGGAGGCTGCCTAAAAATGACTCTCCTGGCTCCTCTCCACGCTCCGACTGTCCCATATGGAACGAATGTACATTTTCCATCAGTTGTTTGTATTTTTCATTTAAAGAGAGGAAAAAAAAAAAGAGACAGAAAGAAAAGAAAACGGGCTATACATATATGCGAAGTGTCAGCGACAGCAGATAGGCCCCATCGCGGAGAGGGAGAAACACTGGCCGGCGTTCAAGAGACTCAAGCATATGGTATGGAGCAATAAATTTTAAGTGTGTTTTGATATATTTGGTGGTCTCTGCCTCGCGCTTAATGAGCGTTGGTCCACATTACAGGGGAGCCGCGCAGCTCGAGGTGGTTGGCAGGCGGCACGGGGAAGCCCCCGGCCAGGCGAGCCAGCCCGGAGGTCGGCGCCGAGGTGGTCCTGGCACGCGCGGCCCAGGAGCAGCGGGCACGGCGGACAGCGGTGCCGGGAAAGGACACGGGTTGGGGTGAGCACCGGTGGTGAGATGAGAGTCTGGGGCACGTGGGGCATTTGCAGGGCACCGTTGCACATCGTCGCACGCCGTTGCACACCATTGCACGCTGCTGCAGGTCGTTGCACACTGCTGCATGTCGTTGCAGGCTGTTGCATGCCGTTGCATGTCATTGCATGCTGTTGCATGTCGTTGCATGTCATTGCACGCTGTTGCATGTCATTGCACGCTGTTGCATGCCATTGCACGCCGCCCATGCACCCCTGGGCGATGCTCACGGCACAGCTTGCATTTTGGGAAACCCGCGCTTGCGTTTCCGCCGGCGCAGAGCCCGGACGCGCTGCTTCGCCCCACGGTGTCGCGTGGGCTGCGCTCGACCCCAGGGGCTCGCGTGTCCCCCCACGCCGGGGAAGCGGGGAGGCGAGGAGCGAGGCCGGGCTGGACGCGGAGGGCATCGCCGGCCGCTCCCCGCGGTGCCGGGGCTGCCTCCCCCCCCCCGTCGAACGGGGGCTGATCACAAAGATGGACATGAAAGTGGAGCTTGGCTCTGTTTTCTCTCTCATTCAGAACATTCAAAAACTATTAACTGTGGTGGGGGTAAAAAAGCAGCTGGTTTTAATATCGTGCTCTTCCAATTGTGTGTGTTTTTTTCTTTTTCTTTGCTTTTCGCGAGCACTTTAAGTGACATGGTTACATGTATTTGATTAAAAAGCTGTAATTCAACGAGTGCGTTTTCTTGTACTGTACGAAACTGCTTAAAGACACAGGGTGTATTTATGGTGGTCTCCAGGTTCCTGCTGAAAGACGGGATGACAGGGAAACCAGGAAGGAGGGGGTGGAGAGTGCCGGCGACGGACACGCCAGCCGGGCTGCCGGTGTGGGGAATGCGATCGGACCCCTTCCCTCACGGGGCAGGAAAGCCAGGGATGCAGTCGGCTGCCGCCGGGCTGGTCCTGCTGGACGTCCGCCCGCCTCGCGGTGCCCCATGGGGTGCGGATGCGGGTGCCGACGCCGGCTGCCCCTCTTCGGGCATCCCCGAGCTCAAACTGGGCACTTGGCCAAAGTCCCACGGCCGGGAGCACAGAGCCGGGGGGGGGGTGGTCTCCAAAATATCCCCAGCACGGCATGGCCCAAACCCTCCGGGGGAAACTGAGGCAGAAGGGTCCGTCCCATCCCGAGACAGCAGCCCCCTTCCCAAAGGAGGAAAAGGCTTTTGCAAGGTGCCGGCAAGGAGCCGGGACCCGAGAGCCCCGCACCGTCTCCCGTTGACCCCGGGGGCTCGGGCCACATCGCCTTGCAATCCCTGCGCCTCGGAGGCGCGTGCGTGCTGCCAGCGCCCAGCTTTGCCTCGGCGCCGGCGCCGCTTTGTGCACAGCAAAAAATAAATAAAAATGGGTATTTGCACCTCCAAGCCGCAGCCTTGCACCCCGCCGCCCCAGGGATGCTCCACCGTCACCCAAACCTGGCCCGGGGCGGCCGGACCACCACTCCCGGCCCATGGCGCAGGCGGCCGGCGGGTCCGGGGTGCGCGCCGCTTCCCGGCAGCTTTGAGCCGTGTCTTTTCCTTGGCTCGGCCCGGCTCAGGGATCACCTGCAGTTCAGTTGATTTATGAACGGAGAATTTTTCGGGCTCCGTTTCCTCCTCATTGTTGTTTCAGTTGCTGCGCTCGCTTCCGCCCGCCTTTGAATAGCTCCGGCCGCGCCGCGAGCGATGAGAATCGCCAGCAGTAAACACTCACACTCCGGCCGGGAACGGCGGCTCCCGGGCGGACGCGCGCGGAGGAAAGACCCCTCCGCCCGCCCCGCCGCGGCCCCCGGCGGCGAGGAGCCCCCCCGGCGAGGAGCAGCTCCCACCGGCGGCGGGGCGATGCCGCGATGCCGCGGACCCCTCGCCTGCGAGCAGAGCCCTGCCTCGGCAGCACCGCGGGATTTGGGCTCGTTTTCTCGCTCGCCGCGGTGTCGGCAGCCCCGTGGGGACGTTGCCGGGGGGGGGGGGGGTGGAATTCAGCCCTGGGCATTGCAGCGGGGCGGGCGGTTTTACTGGTGGGACCCCCCCGAAAAGGTGGGGATCGTGCCCCGGCTTCGTCTCCCCCACGTGCCGGTCCTGCCTGCCTTGTCCCTGCCCTTATCCACGTGCTCCGTTGGGCCAGCGCCGGAGCAGCAGCCCTTCCCCTCGCCCGGCAGGCAGCGGCAGGAGGTTCCAGCTTGGGCTGATTTACAGCAAGACCCTAAAAAAAAAAAAAAAAGGAAAAAAAAAAAAAGGAAAGGAAAGGGAAAAACAGCTGCAAAAAGCCCAGCTGCAATCTCAGCTCGTCACTCAGGGCGACCCCGTCACCGCGCGGCCGAGCCGAGCCGAGCCGAGCCGAGCCGAGCCGGGCGCCCGCTCCCTCGCTGCCCCCTTTTGCACTGCGGCCGGGGCCGCCGAAAAGAGCTCGAGGGGGCCGGCGGGGGGGGCCGGGGGTGCCGCCACTGTGCTCCCGCGCTCCCGCACTCCCGCGCCGGCTCCCGCCCCCCGCGGCGGAGCCGGGAGCAAACAGGAAGCTCTCCCCAGCGTGATGCAGCGGAAATGAGACAAACGAGCTGGAGCGGCGGCGAGGAAGCGGGCGGAAGCGCGCCGGATATTTGGAACGGCCGGCGAATTCTTGGGCTTATCTCTGCGCCGCAGAGGCCCAGGAGTCCTTACAAAACAGCGCCCAGCTGGAGCGCGGCCCGCGGCGAGGCCGGAGCCGGCCGCTGGCGGGACGCGGGGCTGCTCCCCGCCGGCGCTGGCGGCCTCCAGGCGTCGGAGGAGCCGGGCACGGCCGAGGCCGAGGCAGGGAGGCGACGGACCGGCACGGCCCGAGCGCCCGGAGAGCTCATCCGCGCCACCGGCATCGCGGCGGCGTGCGCCGCGGCTTGGCCGCCGGGGCGGGCACAGGGATGGGCAGGTCCCGTCCCCTCCTCATCCCCGCAGAAGCTGGCTCCAGAGCTGACAACCAGGATCCCGTCCCCTCGCTCCTCTCTGCTCGAAGTCCTTGCTCATCCGGGTCCCGTTTTCCACTCTCGCCCCCGCCTCTCCCTGCGCAGCCCTCTTGCTCACGCAGCGCAGCCCCAAGCCTGCTGCGCTCGCCGCGCCGCCCGGGCCCGAAGGGTTACCCGGCCCACAAACCCTGTTCGCTCCCATTTAGCCCTTCCAGCTGATGCTTGCCTTTTTGTTTCTTTTTTTCCGATTATTTTTCGTAACAATGCCGCACTGCTGACTCGTACCACGCGCGCAGGGCCCGGCTGGGGAATAGCAAATGGGTTCAGGCTGTGAGCGCCGCGCTGGAATGCTTTTTCCCAAAGAGCAAGGTTTCTGCAGCGTCTCCTAAAGCCGGGAGGGCGCCGGCTCCCACCCGCCGCGGCGCGAGCGCATCCCGCACCCGGGACCCCGGCTGCAGCCCGTTCCCGCACCCTCCGCCGGGCCCGGCCGCGCGGCGTCGTCCTGGGCAGCTGGAGCTGTCGCAAGAGCTCGGAGCGAGTTCGGTGTTTGCCGGAGCCGGGCCCCGGTCCCCAAGTTGGTTTGGAAAGCCGGAGGCGTTCCCGGGAGCCGGCCGCGCGGAGCGCCCCGGTGCCGCGCTCGGCGCTGGGCGGGGGGGGGGGGGGGGGAGAAGGGGTGCGACGGGTCCCGCTGGAAAACGGGAGGCTCCTCCTCGGCATGGAGGGAGACAAAGGATGGAAGCGGCTGCGGATTGCGACACGTCCCCCCCGGCAGCGCGATGGCAGCGCCGCGCGCCGCCTTGCAAAACCCCGACCTCCCGCCGAGCGCGGGCCGGAGACGCCCCGGAGGTCCCGCCACGCTCATCCCGGAGCGGCTTTCCGCCTCCTCGGGGCACGGCCGCGAGCCGGAGGGCCGGGAACGGCGTCTCCGCGTGCTTGCCCGGACCTCGGCGGCGGGACGCTCCTGGAGGCCGGTGATGCGTCTGCGGCTCCGAGGCCGCCGGCGGCGCAACCGGCTCGAGGAAGCCGAGCCAGGTTCAAAGGCTCCCGCGGCCTCCGGCTCCCGACAAACAGCCGGAAAGCGGAGCCGGGACGTCCTCGCGGGCCGGGCAATCCCGCGCCGCCCCGGCCCCCCGGCTCCCGCCGCCTCCCCTCCGGGGGCTGCAAATAAACCTCTTTCTCCCTTTATGCTCTTGACCCCAGATTTAATTAGAGCCCCGTTTCCTGCCGCCGTGAAAAATCACTTCCCCGAGCAGGTGGCTCCGATGCCGCCGGGGCCGCCGCCGCGCTGGGCTGGTTTTTTGGTTGTTTTGTTTTGGGGGGGGGGGGTGGTAAATTGGGGGAAGAGTTTGTTGTTTATTTTCGTATTTACAAAGCGCAGCTTTTTCCTGACGCCGGGCATAGGAAGAGGGGCAGGATGTGACCTTCATCCACCTCCTCCTCGCTCGCACAATGCTGCGGCCGCACCAGGCGCGGGGCGAAACGACACCTAACCGAGCGCAACCCACAGCCGCTTCTGGTTTTAAATAACCCCCCCATATATATATATATATGTATGTGCCTGCAGCCGTCTCATCGGGGGGGGGATAAAACCGGCCTCCGGTTCCAGCCTTCCTCCCCAGCGAGCAGCCGGCACCCGGCCCCCGCGGATGCCGTCGCCTTCGGCATCGGCCGCTTCCATTCGGCTCCGTAGCGGAGGGAGAGAGAAAAAGGAAAAACGCGGCTCAGGGCGGTTTAATAAGTTCAGCGTTAGGAGCTGGGGAAAAGCTGGGGAACACACAAGTGGCAACGCAGGATTAATCTTCCCTTTAGTCTTGGGAATTATGTTTTCATTAATCCTAATTTTTCCAGATGTTTCACTCCTTCTACCAGGGTCTTCAAAGCCTCTGTGGCTGCAAATTCTAATGAAGCCATGAGAACATTTTAAAGAGAAAGATTCAAAGCTTAAATTGCTTCCTTTTTTTCCCCCCCCCTTTTTTTTTCGGCGTGTGTGTGCGCGCGGGGCCGTTGGGGAGCGCATGTGTGTGCGGTCCCGGGCCCTGCGCGCGGCGGCTCGCACCATGTGCTCGCAAGATGCCCAGGGCCGCCGGGCCCGCGTGATGCGCCCGTGACGTCCGCGCCGCGCCGCGCCGTGCCGCTCCGCTCCGCGCCGGGGCAGGGCCGAGCCGGCGCGCGAGCCCTTCGGAGCGGCCTGGCCCCCGGCCCGGGCTCCGGCGGCGTTCCCGCGGCTCGGCGCAGAGCCGTGCGCGGTGCTTTTAGACGCCTCGTGCCAGCCCCGACGCGGCATCCGAAAGGGGCACGGAATGCAAAACCTATACGTTTTTATGCATGGGGATTTAATGCAGCCGGGCACTGCCACCGGCATCGGCGGGTAGCACCCCGGCACATTCGGGTGCCGCCGGAGAAGGGTCCCCGGGTGGGATGCTGATGGCTGGCAAAGCCGGAGGCGCGAAGGGTCCCCGAGGTGCAAAGGGTCCCCGAGGCTCGAAGGGTCCCCGAGACCCGGCGGCGGGTCCCGAAGCATCCCGCTCGCCGGCGCGGGGCCGGCAGCTCGGTGACACGGCTGGTCGGCCGGGCCGGTTGGAACAATCCCACCGCTCGCCGCCGCCCGGGATTCACATCCATGGACTTATATGGCCTTCAAGCTGTGGCGGGAGCATGACCAACGTCTGGAAATCCAGATATGACTAGATCCCTTCATTAGTAATTTCTTGTACATGACTTGGGAGACCACAGGGATTTGTTAAATTTGCAGGAGTGTTTTCTCACAGTGCCACGGACTGGCTGCTGCCAGCACGTATTGGCTCGGATCTGTGGATCCTGTTGCCTTATATGACCCTCCGTTAATTCGGCTTTCCTTTGCAGGCAGCCCTCAGCGGGAACCCCCGGAGCAGGCTCCGCGTGGATCCTGCCGAAACAGCTCCCCAGGGCCGGGCGACTTCAGCCTTCCCGGCGACCTCTGGAAACTTCGACCTTTTTTTATGGGTGCCATAAAGGTTATTTTTTAATCGGCTCCCAGCGAGGTTTCCCCACCGCTGAGCTCCGTGGCCTGGGGAAGCACTGAGGCCTCGCTGCTTTTTTTGCATGGGTCTGGGTTTTTTGGGGGAAGAAGTGAGGCTTTTGGGAGCAGCCAGGGGGTAACGAACGGCTGCTCCGATGAGCTCGCTAGCGGCTGCCCCTCGCTGTGCACCGGCACGGCGGATCCGGGGCCGGTCCTTGTGCCGGCACTGCTTATCCCAGAGCAGGGGGCCGCCTTATTCCTGCCTGCGGAGGCAAACCTGTGCCGTGGCCACGTTCGGGGTGGCCAAGCACCAAAAGTCATCTCCTCCACCGGAGCCCGGATGAACATCCCAAACCCTCAAATTCAGCCGGCACGAGATCCGCAGGTGGAAAATCAGCAGGCGCGCGGGCGGCGGGATGCACCGCTCCGTGCGCCGCCCCGGAGCGAGGCGCCCACCCGCCGGCTCCAGCCCGCCGGAGCCGGGACAAGGCACCCCGGAGCATCACCCCACCGAGTCCCTCCAGCCCTGCCGACCCCACCGGCACCGGCAGAGGTGGAGGGAGACCAGGCGACCCCTCTGCAGGACGCGGGGCCCTGGCCGCGGGGCACCGCCACCGCCTCCTCCTCCCGCGCGTTGCCCTCATTTCCAGCGTCTCGGCGTTGCAAAGGGCCGGGGAGGCTTTGGCAACGGCGCCGCTCGCGGATTATTCCACAATTGTTTCCCATTTTGCGCCCTCGCCTGCCTCATCCTCCAGTAACAATGACGAAGAGCGGCGCGGAGCCAGCGCCCGCGGCAGGGGTGTTGAGATCAGGGACAGCACAAAAATATCTCCTCTCTGGAACAAATATTTACCAACCCTTCTGCCTTTTGTTCTTGTGGTTCTCATATTTTTTTTCCAGACATTCGCTGGCAAAATGTCACATTAAACAGCAACCCAGAAACTTCGGGGTAGCTGCTTGGCTGCTCTGGGCTTTGTTTTTCTCGCGCGCTAATTGTTAATGAATTTCCAGCCCTTCGGGCCAACGCAAACCTGTGAGAAAACCATCTTTGCCGCCCGATTTCGGCGCTTTCCGGGCCTTCGCCAAGGCCGGGCCGAGCAGAAGGGCCGTCGCCTCCGGCCGGGCAGGAGGGCCGTCGCGGCGGAGCGTCGCGGCCCCGCGCGCCCTGCTCGGCTCGTCGCTTCGCCGCCCTCTGCCCCCCCTCCCCGCGCGGGAGATTTTTCTTTCATTTCTTTAAAAATCCAAAAACCCTCGCGTGCGCTTTTTATGGCTGCCGAGCGAGCGAGCGCGGCTCGTTTACGAGCGTTGCGTTTCAAGGAGGGGTGGGGGAGTCCTGTCTTCTGAACATTGACTTATATCCGCGGTTAAAAATTAACCGTGGCAATAAAATGCGAGAGGGCGGCAGAACTCACCCTCGCGCACGCTCCTGGCATCCGCCCGGGCTGCGTCCCGTCCCGTCCATCCTGTCCCGTCCCGTCCCATCCCGTCCCGTCCCGTCCCGTCCCGCCGGAGGTGGAGGGCGCGCGGCCAGCCCCGCTCGCCGTCTCCTCTCTCCCGCGGAGGCCCCGGCGATGGCCCCGGCGGCGGCCGGCAGCCTCCGCTGCCACTTGCCCGCCTCCCTGGGGCTCTTCCAGGGCGCCCTGCTGCTCTTCTTCGCCCTCTTCGTCTCCTACGACGAGCACACGGACGCCGCCTCCCAGGCGGCGGACGCCGACCCCGGCGCCAACCAGCTCTACGGCGTCTTCCCCTTCTTCCAGGACGTCCAGGTGATGCTGGCGGTGGCCCTGGGCCTCTTGCTGGCGTTCATGCCGCGCTACGGGCTCGGCGCCCTCGCCTACAATTTCCTGCTGCTCAACTTCTCCACGCAGTGGGCCCTGGCCCTGCAGGGCTTGCTCTACCACTTCCACCGCGGCAAGGTCCACCTGGGCCTCCGCAACGTCCTCACGGCGGAGTTTGCCGCCGTGACGGTGCTCATCTCCGTCGGCGCCGTCCTGGGGAGGACCAGCCCCTTCCAGCTCCTCCTCGCCGCCTTCTGCGAAATCCCCGTCTACCTCGCGAGCGAGTGGGCCATCATAACCTGGCTGAAGGTCCTCGACGTGGGAGGAACCATCACCATCCACGTCTTCTCTTGCTACTTCGGCCTCGGCATGTCCAAGGCTCTGTTCCGGCCGGGAAAGCAGCTGGGGCATCCCAAGGAAAACCCAACTTACCAGTCGGACCTCCTGTCCCTCGCGGGGATGCTCTCCCTCTGGGTTTTCTGGCCCAGCTTCGTGGCTGCCCTTTGCCAGCCGGGAGATGCCCAGCACCGGGCAGTGCTGCACACCATCCTCGCCCTCAGCGCCAGCGTCCTGACCACCTTCCTGGCCTCCGGCCCGCTGGAGAGCCGCGGCAAGCTCAGCCTGGGCCACCTGCAGAACGCCAGCCTCGCCGGAGGGGTGGCCATCGGGGCGCTGGCCGACATGATGATCACGCCGGCCGCCGCCTTGGCCCTGGGCAGCCTCTCCTCGCTGGCCTGCGTCCTGGGGTTCAAATTCCTGGCGCCCTTCTTGGCGAGGAGGCTCGGGCTCCTGGACCAGTGCGGCATCCACAACCTTCACGGGCTGCCCGGCCTCATCGGCGCGGCGGCCGGCGTGGTGGCCATCCTGGTGGCCTCCGAGGAGACCTACGGGCATCGCTTCTACCAGGTCTTCCCGGCCCGCGGGCCGCCCGGGGGCAACGCCAGCCTGGCAGCGTCCTGGCCGGAGGCGATGCCGGGACGGAGCGCCTCGGAGCAGGCGCTCTTCCAGGCGGCCGGGCTGGCCGTAGCCGTCGGCGGCTCCCTGCTCGGCGGGTTCCTCACCGGCACGCTGCTCCGGCTGCCCGGCCTGGCCCAGCCGCCCCAGGAGCTCTGCTTCGACGACGCGCTGTACTTTAAGATCCCGGATCCGGCCGAGACCTCGGAGCCGGATAACCCCGCGGAGGAAGCCCACCTGGCCCTGAAGGAGCGGGTTTAACCACGCCGACGCGGGGACGTTGCCAGCAAGAGCTGGGTCGGGGATGGCAGCGGTCGGCGTTGCACCGGACCACCTGCATCCCGTCCCCCCGCGCCTCTGGATTTTCCCTTCCTCTGCCCCGGCCTCAGCCACAGGGAGCATCCGTCCCCAGGGAGAAACACCCTGCTCCAGCTCCGGCTCCCCTGTGACCCCGGTTTGATAACCGGCTCTGCCTGGGATAATCCGCTCTCCGCTGGGATTCCCCGGCGCGGTGCGCACGGCGCAAAGGCAGGTTCCTCCCCTCAGCCAACGGCAACGAGGCCGCTGCCCCAGCGCGGGACGGAGCCGCGGGGAGGCGGGCGGCATCCCGCATCCCGCATCCCGCAGCACCCCGACCGAGCGGCCCCTGCACACTGCAAGCCGCGCGCGCGTGCCAGGCTGCATCCCACCGGAGACGCGGGCGATCGGGAGCCCGGCGCTGCCCCCCCCCACCGAAGCGCAGAAACAACGTCGGAGTGGCTGGCGGGCTCCCGCGAGGGCCGAGCAAAGGCTCCGCACGCGGCCGGGAAGCGGCGACGCGGGAGCGGGACCGCGCCGGGGCGCGGGGGAAGCGGATCCCTTCGGCGGCACCGAGCGCGAGGCTGGCGCCTTCGCCCTGCAGTAATCACAACCAGGCTCGGGAGCCCGGGCGTGCTCGGCTAATTGTCGGAATAAAATAGCGTTCAGCCCTGACAAAGGAATCCGGCCCGGCCGCCCGGCGCGGCAGAACAATGGGCCCCGGCGGAGGCGGCTGCAGGGCCATGGCGGCCCCAAACGCCTCCGCCGAGCCGCCGCGCGCCACCCGGCCCGCTGCTCCGCGGCCTCGCGCGCATCGGCATCGCCGTCGGCACCGGCTCCGGGGCGGCCAGGAGGAGACGGGGGCGGCGGGCTCCTGCCGGGCGGCAAGGGCCGCCGGAGCTGGCGTTCCCGCTGAGCCTGGCATCCCGCTGCCGCTCGCTTCCCAACCCGGGAGGGAGGAGGGCGCGCGGGGGGACCGCGGCCATGGGATGCTCCCTGCTCCACCGGCCTTGCCTCTCGGCACACGTTGCCCCGTGGGAGCATCCCGGCCAGCAGCTGCTTTTTGGCATCACCCCGAAGACGCGGCTCCGGGGGATGAGCCGGGGCCGAAGGGACCGCGGCCTGATACCCCTCTGGCACGGCAGCCCCCCGGACACGGGGGTCCCGGAGCCACCGGAGGAGCGCGGCAGCAGGCACCCCACGGCACGGCGATTTTGGGATGCACCTGGGCCACGGCCTCCCCCCCCGCCCCAGCCGCCCTCCAGCCGGAGCTGGGCATCGCCGCGCCGCCCGCGCCGCCTCCCCCCCCTCCTGCAAACCCGCCGCTCTCCAAAGGATGGAGCAGCAAAATATTAACCAGAGCCCCTAGCGTTTATCACGCCGTAAATCTGCGCTTTCAACAGCTTTACGAGGCTGCGGGGAGAGGGGAGAGAACAAAACGCTCTTCCCTCGCCGTCGGACGCGGGCTTTGCGTGCCAGGGCCCCCCCCCAGGGCTCCGGCCGCGCTCCCCCCCCCCCCGAGCCGGCTCCGTTTGGGCAGGAGGGGTGGCGGCGAAAGGTCGGTCCGGCATCGGCTCGGGGGGGAAAACGGCAGCAAGCCTCTCCCGGCCTGGCCCCCCCACGGACGCCTCCGAATTCAGCCCAGGGGTCCGGACCGGGTGAGGAGCATCCATCCCTTTTCCCGGCTTTGCACTGGCATCGCCCACTGGCCCCGAAGAGCCTGTTGCCGTCTCGGTGTGGGGCTGAGCCCCCCCGAACCCCATCCACCCCGTGGGGAAGGCGGCGAAACCTCGGCGCAATCCTGTCCCCACGCGGCCACCGGCTCCATCCCGCGCCCGGAGTGAGAGTCGGCGCCCGCCGCCGCCCCCCGGGGCCCCGCCGGCAGCAGGAATTGCAAAACGAGCGGCGAGGGGAGGAAGCTCGGGCTGTTTTTAAGGCAGTCGGACGCAGCTGGGAAGCGCATTACCGGCGCTGGCGGCCCCGGCACGCACACCTGCAGCACACGCAGCGCCGCGTGCGGGATCATGGCTCGCGGCGGGGCACGGAGCGGCGCTCCGCTCACCACGGCGTGCGGCCGCACGGGGCCGACGTGCGTTCAGACACGGCCGTTCCCGCGCACACGCATGGCGCTGCACATGCACACTGCCATTCCCGCGCACGCGTGTGCAAGCACAGGGCACACACCGAGGCCTGTGCAAGCATTGCACGCACGCTCCGGCTCCTGCAGCGAGCGGCCAGGCCTTGTGCAAGCCCACCCGGGCCCGGAGCAAGGCGCCGACGGGATGCCAAGCGGCTGGCACCACATGCGGGGCCGGAGGAGGCAGCTGCGCGGCGGGCAGCCCCCCCGGAGCAGCCGGCAGAGCACGGCGCGGCACGGCACAGCGCTGCCCTCGAAGGAAATGCGCTCACTCCCATGTGCCGCACACTTGGGTTTTGCCTCGCTGCTATTTTTATTTGACTTTTCAGGCCCGTTTCCTTTTTCCGGCTGTTTTGCTGCGATTCCACCGTCGCTCCGACCTCGCTTTTCCCCTCCCTCCCTTTAGCCCCTTCCTTCGCTCTTTCCTTCCTTTCCATGCACTCATTCCTGCCGCTGCGCCGGGCTCGTCTCCCCCCGCCGCCAGGCTTGCCGCGAGCACCCAGAAACGCCCGCGCGCCCTGCGCCGCTCCGGGAGGAGCCAGCCGGAGCCGTGGAGCAGGGGGGGAGCAGCCGGGAGAGCCCCCGGGCTGGGGGGGTCCGTGGCAGGCCGGAGGCGATGCCGGGCGCCCGCCCGTTTCCGGGCCGGCAGCAGCAGCAGCGTTCTCCCTCCCCGGCTGCTACGGCAGAGCAAGGAGCACGGCCAGCCCCGGCAGCGCTCCGGTTTATCCGGGAATGTGCCGGCAGCTCGGGGTGTGTGGGGGGAACTTTGCTCCAGCCTTGCCGCAGGAGCTGCCGGGAGTCACCTGGGCAGCGCCGGGGCCCAGGCGTCCCGGCACATGGGAAAAGCGCCGGAGCCCCGCGGCCGGCGCCCCCCCCCCCCAGCACTGCTGTCCCCGCAGGGGATGTCGGGGCTATTTGGGGACCCCCGCGGGAGGGCACGGTTCTACGTGGGGGTGGTTGCTGGGTCCCCCCCCCCCACCGCTGCCTCTCTTCCCTCTATTCAAGGCGATTAAAACCGCCGTCTGCATTTGATCTTTTGTTTAGGGAAAAGGGGGGGGGGAAAACAAGAAAGGAAAAAAAGCCCAACAAAAGGGAAAGAAAAACGCAAGCCCAGCCGAGGGTCGCACCGCGGAGCCCCCCCGCGGGGGCGTCAGCGAAACAAGGGCCCCGGCCGCGCTCGGCGGTGGCAGGGGGGGCTCGAGCCCTGCAGCCCCCAAGGAGCCCCCGAGGAGGAGGAGGACGGGCTGGGAGGAAGGTCCGGGGGCCCCATGTCAGGCAACCGGGGGGGGGGCACGGCAGGGGGTGCTCCCCCCCCCCCAGGGCCAGCCAGCCTGACCCCCCTAAACCTGGCACCCTGGTAGGACCCAGCCCAAGCAGGGGGCCCAGGGTGCACCCCCAAACCAGGGGGCCCAGCGTGCACCCCACTAAAGGGGGGGTCCCCAGCCTGCACCCCGCTAAATCCGGGGGGGCCCCTTCCCTCTTCTCGCCCCACCACATCCCACTGCTCGCGGCCGTGGGGAAACCCACCCCCACACCCCTCCCAAACCCGCAGCGCTCCCCGCCCCAGCGCCGGTGCAAGGGGGGGGGGGCAGCACCCCACGGGGGCGCGCGGCTGCGGGATTTGGGAGCCGCGGCCGGGGGGGGGGGACACGCGCCGTGGCCAGCCGTCCGCCACGCACGGCCCACTGCTGCCACCTCGTGTCCTCCGCCGCCGCCGTCCCCGTCCCTGCAGCCGCCCAGCCCCGCTCGCTGCAACGGGGCTGGGGAAACTGAGGCAGGGCTGCAAAGGAAGCGGCCCAAGCGCCAGAGGGGAGCCCGGGCCTCTGCCCCCGCGCACAGCACAAGCCCCCGACACGCAGGATGGCACCTCCCCGGTTTGCATCGCCATGCCCAAAGCACGATCCGGGCACTGCTGCATGGGGGGCAGCGGGGACAGCGGTGGCCCCAAGAGGTCCCATGCTGGCCGGAGCTCGCCCCTGGGTGCCGAGAGACAGAGAGCAGCCACACAGGGGAGGTGGCACTCGGAGGGGGACAGCGGGATCCTCCGAGCACAGCAGCCCAGAGCCCTGGATGAGGGGTCCCCCCACCATCACCGTGTGACCACGTCCCCTGGGGTGCCAGCTGGTGGCAATGCACCGTCCCACCATCCTGGGCACCTGCAAGATGAAGCAGGCAGAGGCCTCCAGGGGAAGGAGAGGTTTTATTTTCTTCTCGGGGGCTATCGCCCACCCGAGGGCAGCAGGGGCGCACGCAAGGATGGAGGGCTCCTCCGCTCACCAAGCCACTGCAGCGCCTCGGGGTGCCAGGGTGCCCATGCCTCGGAGGAGCCGGGTCCCGCCGCACTCACACGCTGGCCGGGAGATGCTGCCCATCTCCACCAGGTTCAAGCCCTTGTGGGCACACAGAGGTTTGGCCACTATTCCCCCCTTTTTGCTGCTTATTTGCCCTCAGTGGCCAGCGGCTCCTGTTTGCTTCCCCAGTGCCCACAGTCCTGCATCCAGGTCACCCCCGACCTCTGGGGTTACGCTGCTCCGCGCATCTCAGGGCCACGGTCATGCAAGAAGGACATTTGTCCGTGCACACACCCTGGCCACCATCAGAGACTTGCAGATATTCAGCAGTCCAGTTCCAACAGGAATCTCAGGCCCGTGACCCAAATCCTCTTCCTCATGCTCAGAAAAGCGACCGTTGTCCCCAAGAAAGTGGCGGGCGATGCATAGCCAGGGACAGGAGCATCACGGAAATTAATGTCTCTTCCTTTTTCCAGCACTACCCCCTCCTCTTCCCCCAGTTTCTGGTTTTCCAGCCAGCTTGTGCAGCCATCCTACAGGGAAGGAGCCTGCCGGCATCCAGCACCTGCGCCAGGGCCGGTTCCCAGGGCATCACTTGAAACGAAAGGACGAATTCAACTCTGGCACCCGCCGATATCGACTCAGCTGACTGCGGAGTTGAATTTGCCCCAGATTTGGGAACAAGACACCTGCAGCCACAAAACCAGAGCAGCATGGCTCTCCGACTCGCAGCGAAAGCCGACGGGGGCCCTGCACGAGCGGAAGGTCCCTCCGAGAGCTGCTACCTGCCAGGGAGGGCGAGGTGACGGGCGCCGCCGTGCCGCCGCGGAGGCAGGACCTAGGAGTCCCGGCCGGGGGAGCGGAGCGCGTAGAGCTTCTCCCAGCACGTCGACAGCCTCTCCGCCTTCCGCGCGATCTCCTTCAGCTGCTTCCTGCGGCGGCCGGGCCCTCCGCGCCGGGGCTGCGCCGGGGCTGGCGGCAGGCTCTGCTGGGGGCACGCCAAGGAAGCGGGAACAACCCCCCCCACGGTGCAGGCGTTAGCGGTGGGGACAAAAGCCACCGAGCTGGCACCGAGTCGCGGGCGAGGACATGCCCGGGACATCGCTGCCCTGCAAACCCGCGGCTGCAGCGAGGACGTGCTCCGCGGACAGCTCGGGTCTGCAGCAGAGCCAACCAGCCCCCCCCAAGCCTGCGGTGGCCCCAGACACCCCGAGGCCAGGCCTTGTCCCAAAGCCAGGCTCCGGGTGACTCTGCAGACCGGAGGCATCCCCATCCCAGGCTAGGAGACCTCCAGGAAGGGTTAAACCCAAGTCCGTTTCTTCGGCGATGGCGGGGAGGGACAAGCGTCCTCCCAAACGGCCTGAGCGTGGCCAGAGCCGGCGGCAGCCTGGCAGGTGGCACTTTGCCGCCCCGGGGCCTCCCCTGCCCGTTAATGGGTTATTTGCTGCTGCCACCCATGGGCGACGCTTCTGGCCGGGGTTTCCCCGGCAGAGTCCCGGGAATGCAGCACAAGCCCGTTTGCAGACCGGCCTCCTGGGGAGAGACCCGGTTTCTTGCTCTGGCACCTTTCTCTGCTCTTCCCAGAGAGCATCCGGGGGGAGCCCACCCGGCTGTGCTCGGACACCCAGGGAGGCTCCACATCCCCACCGGCTGCGGCATCGCGGCCCAAGGGCAGGCGACAAACCGGTAAGAACCCACCAGCCCGTCCCGCGCTGGCACCGCCGGACTTCGCTCCCCAGGGCCAGGGCCGGGCGGTGTAAAGCTCACCGGGGTGTGCCTTCGCCACCCCCCCGCCATAAAGCCGGCGCAGACCTTCACCCCCACCGCGACGCCGCGGGGAGAAGAGCCTGAAGGCTCCCAAGCGGCAGCCAGGAGAGCGCGTGCAACAGGGCAGGCTCTGCCCGCAGCCCGGCTGGGAAACCGGGAGCCACTGGGGCGCCTGGGAAGGGGCAGGGGCTCCCACCTTGCAGATTTTCCTGCAGTCCCTAAGCACGACCTCCGTGTTCCTGGCCACCTTCCACACCGCCACCTCCTCGGGGCCACGCAGCGTGCCGGCCGCCACGTCCCGCAGGGACATGCTGATGTTGTAGATGGACAGCAGGATCTTCTGGTCCTGGAAGAGAGGGAAGAAAGCAGCCCCGGGCAGGGAGGAGGGAGTTTGATGGCCGATCACTTTGTCATGAGCTTGCTGGGGCTCAGCCCGCACAACCCTGCCAGCCGCGGGTCTCCCAGCCCTCTGCTCAGCCTGGGGCCGGCGCTCACCTTGTCCGAACGGCAGGCTGGCCCGGCTCGGCTGTTCCTGTCTGCCGATCCGCTCAGGTTTTTCTGCAGAAATAAAGCAAAGAGCAGGTCAGGCACCCCGAAGCGCTGGTGCCTCCCGCGCAGGGCAAGAACCCCCCATTTCAGCGCAGGCAGCGCTCTGCCCACAGCTGCCCCACGACGCCGGCCAGGGACACAACCCCATATTAAGCCTTGCAGGCATCACCTTCCCTGCGAACAGCCCCGCAGCCCCCAGGCGAAGGCGGCTTTGCACGGAGAGGCATTCGACCCGTCCCACTCTCCCCCGGCATTCAGCATCCCTCTGCTCACCAGGTTCTGGATCTCGTGGAAGATGACGGCGCGGTACTGCCGCAGGATTTTGGCGATGCTGCACCTCTTGCCTCTGCTCAGCACGGCGGCGACCAGGAGGAGCAGAACAGCGCAGGAGAGCGCCCTGGGGAGAATCTGGGCAGGGAAGGGCTCAGCATCACAGGAGACGCCAGGAGCGAAGGCAGGGCTCCAGGCTCTGCCAGGAACCCCTTGGCGCAAGCCTAAACCAGACCTGCCCCCACCTCCCGCTGCCTCGGCCCTTCCAGACACGGCACATGCAGGAGGGAGAGCAACCGCATCCTCTCCTCGAAGATGTCCTGCCCAGCAGGGCCATCTCCTCTTGGAGCAAAGCCCTTGGGCAAGTTGCTCCAGTTCCAGGCCAGCCCAGGCAGCGCTGCTCACAGCAGCCCAGGACTTGGCACAGAGATGCGGCAGGGGACCCGCGTGCATTTGCAGGATCTGCCCCCCAGCTGCCTGCCCATCTGCCCCACCAGGTCCCTGCCTTTGCCTGCTCCCCAGCTATTGCAATCCAAAGCCAGGCACTCGACCACCAAAAACCAAGGGCAGCTAACGGGGATGTGCCCTGTGCCACGGAGGGGAGCAGGAGGCCGGAGCTGCCTCATCCCCACCAGCAAGCCGCAGATGATGGGAGAAGCCGGAGGAGAGGGCCTGCAGAGCCACCTGCTTTCGCCAGCGCATCCCGGAGGCCTCCGCAGCCCTCGGCGCTCCAAGGCTTCCCGGCAGACCCACGCCAGCCCCGACAGAGCGGGGAAACCCGAGCGCCGACATCCGAGCTCGCAGCGGAGCGCGGCAGCTCTGGCGAGGAGTCTGGCAGCGCTGCGAGGGGGCGGTGGGACCCTCCGAGGGACAAAGACGAGTCCAGGTGCTTTGACCAAAAGCCAGCAGAACCTCAGATGACCGAGACGAGGGATATTTGAGCAGTCCCACAGCAGCGGAGCGAGGATGGGAAGCCCTGCCTCTGCCAGCAAGAGCTTGACAGCTCTCCACCTCCCCTCCCTCCGCGCCGGCTGCCGACACACCTGCAGCGCTAGGAGATGGCACAGCGCTGGGGCCCATCCTGGCACGGGAGCGTTTCTATCATCTCCTGTTTCCTCCAAGAGCCCAAGCCCTGCCTCTTCCCCCTCCCTGCCCTGGGTTTCAGGTCTGAGCAGGCAGAAGGCAGCTCGGCTCCTCTCGAAAACGCAAGCCCTGCGCTGCAGCCAAGCGTGCGCGAGCAGGAAGGGGGCCGGCGGCTGCCGAGCTCCCGGCTCCCCCCGGCAGGCCCCGCGCCAAGCAGGTGACTTCCAGCAAGGCGGATGATTTCAGCTCCATGTTGGAGCTTTGTTTTTCCCCTTCTCTTCTGCATCTTGGTGCTCTCTGCACCTGGTGCCAGCATCCGTCTGCCCCACGGCACGGCCCCCAGCCCCAGCGGGCTCGCTGCCATTCCAGCCACATCTGGCTCCCGGGCTCAGCCTTTACCCAAAACAGCACAACCGAGACGCAGCCAGATGCAATACGTTCAGCCCACGCGACCCTCCAGCCCTTCGCTGGAAGCCTAGAGGGTTTGCTTTCAAAACCTGCGTCCATTCCCTGCTCCCCACCCGATGAAGGGCTAATCCTGGCTCCAGAAGGGTCGGGAAACCCACCCCTGCCCTCCAGCTCCCAGAGCTCAGCAGCAGTGACGAGAGCTTAGCCCAGGGCAAAACCCAACTCGCTGCGAGTCTGCAAACCCACAAGCAGGGAAATCGTCACGGAGCAGATTAGCAAATCCACATGCAACTGGTACAAATCCCACTGGGGTCTGCAGCTTTCTTAAGAAAGACGCGCATTCCTGTTGGCCAGGGCTGGGCCCCGTCCGAGGGGCCACGAAGGGCAGGGGAAGAACCTCGCCACGCTGCTGGCTTTGCTCTCTGCAGTCGCTGCAGAGGGGAGAGGTCTTGCCCCAGAGGTGATTCAGCTCAGAGCCGCAGGCATAACCCTCCGAGACGCAAAACGAGAACATTGCTTCCATGAGGATACCCTGTTCAAAGTCTAAGGGTTGCTCTCAGGAAGCCTCCGCCGCCGGGAAGACGAGGCCATGCAATTTCACTCAAACCAGTAAGTCGGGAACGACTTCCCTGAAGTGGCTTATTAAACAATTGGGACCAAATTCCAGGAGAAAGCACACCGCTTACAGCATTTCCAGGCAGCCAGGCCTGGCACCGAAATCTCAGTCTTTACCATGGGAGGAAGCGCAGCCCGCGGTTAAGAGAGCACAGGGAGCAGCTGGGACGGGAGCTCCGAGGGTGCCGCCCGCGCTTCCCGCAACCCGCACGACAGAGCAGCGAGGGCAACGGAGGGGTGTGCGGGAGGGACGAGGAGTTCAGGTGGCGATTTGGGATTATTCCTTCCCCCCTCCATGCTCTCATCCCTGCACCAGCGCAGACCATGCAGGGCCGGTCACATCGGCTAACTACGCCCTGGGGGGGAGACGCAGCCCTTCCCGCAGGAGGGGCCGGCGGCGAAGAGCAAGGCAGGTGAGCACGGGTGCAGCACGGGGCACCGCTGAAGCCCGCTCCGCTTGGCAGGGGAAGCTAATCTCTTCCCCGGCTCTAATCCTCCAACAAATACAAGGAGATAAGGGAAATCGCTATTATTGATAGAGCAGTCCCTGGTGGCACCTGTGCTAGCCTCAGCCACCCAAGTGAGGTGCAAAACCTGCTGCCTGCCTAGGAAGCCCACCAGAGTCGCCAGGTCCCTCTAGCCACATGGACCTGCTCAGGCCAGGGGCACCCTGTCCCCTGCACCCTCCTCTGCGGAGAGCCCCAGCACCTGCCAGAGCCCCTGGGCAGGATCAGACCATCCATTCTCCACTTTGGGGACAAGCAACATTCAGCCCAGCTGGGTCCAAGCCCCATCCCACCAGCCCAACGCCATCCCTGCCGGACCAGCCCTCTCCACTGGCTCCACGCCCCGTCCCAGCTGGACCAGGCCCTCCCAGCTAGGCCAGCCCCCTCCCGGCCGGGTCGGAGCCCCATCCCGGCCAGAGCAGCCCCTTCCCCCCGGGTTTGGGCCCCGTCGTGCCTGGAGCAGTCCCCACTCCGACCAGACCTTCCTCCCCGCCGGGTCCAAGCCCCAGCCTAATGGATCCGAGCTGCATCCCAGCCAGTGAGAGCCCCTTCCCAGACGGACCAGCCCTGTCCCGAGAGGTCCGAGCCCCTTCCCGGCTGCTCCGAGCCCCCTCCCGGCCGCTCCAAGCCCTGGCCCCCGGCAGCGTGGGGCTGCGGGGCGAGCGCTGTCCGCGGAGGCGTGGGCAGGCAGCGGGGCTGCCCCGCTCGCGGAGCGGCGAAGGGGACGGGGGGACGGGGCAGCGGCCCCGGCGCACTCACCATGGAGCCCCGCAGCCCCGCGCCGGCTCCCGGAGAAGGGGGCCCGGCCGGCCCCCGCCACGTCCCGCTCCGCCGCCGCTCACGGTTTGAACTTGGCTCCACGAGCGGGGCCGCGGTGGGAGGGGACGGGCCCGGCCCGGCCGCCGCGGGGGGGCACCGCAGCCCGGCTCCCGCTCGCCGCCTCGCCGGGGGGGCCGTCCCCCCCCGCCCCGAGGGGAAGCCCAAGGCGCTTCTCCGGGGCTGGGCGCCGGGAAAGGAAAGGCGGCGCTGAGGCGAGGGAGAGCCGGCTCAAGGATCCCAGCCCGCGGGAGCGGGCGGCCGCGAGACGCCCGTCCTGCTTCGGCCGAGAAGAGTCGCGCCTCGAGGCCGAGCGCGCGGGGCTCCCCCATCCCTGGGGGGCCCGGAACAAGCCAGCAGAGCGCGCGCCACCGTCCCAGCAACCGGAGAGGGGAACCGACGCGTGTCCCTGGCCGGGAGCGGGGCGCGAGCGCGGGGGAGCGTTGCCGCTGCTGCATTTCATGCTGCACGCAGTACTGCAAAGCCCCGGATCCCGGGCCCCCGGGAGTTTCGATTTCTGTTAGCGTGCATTTCAATCGTTATCGTTTTAGATTCACTTTCAGAAACTGCTGCTAACCCAGCTTAGCACTTCTAACCGCACGCCATGCCTTAAGAGTCAGTCACTTCAATTTATCCGTTTATAAGAATCCAGCGCAAGATCCCTCAAATACTGTACGTGCTGCACAACACCGAGTTCCCATACTTTCAGCCCAACAAAAAGATTGCCGTTTCCCCTCTGCACAAGCAGAATATTGAGCAAGGCACATCTCAACACCGCCACACCAACGAGGGCACAGAAAACAGTGCCCTGACTCAAAGTTTTAATCATTTTCATACAGGATGCAATGAAAATCATCTGAACAGCAACAAGGTTCCACTGAAAAGGGAAGCACACGTGTTTTAGTAAGAGATAATTCAAATACTTGAACAATCCAACTTTTCTCAACTTGGCAAATGTGAATAAGCAGGAGGCATCTGAAAAAGGGGAATGTTCCACCATGGGAAGCAGCAACCACAGCAAACACAAGAACATACCACTGAAGACAGGACCCATATAACTTGTTTATTGAGCTCTATACACAGAGAAAGTTTGTAGGTGCCATAATCCATTAAAAATGTGAAGACATCTACAAACATTAAAAGGTTGCGAGACTGATGATCCCTTTTATCTAAAAAAGGAATCTAATAACCCTGGGCCACAGGAAGGAAAAGGCCAAAGATACAAAGGGCAGGTGGCAAAAGGAGTTCGGTGCCGCCAGGAAACAAATACGTCATCTGGTACAGTTCCCCCTGCCCAGGTCTTTCAACTCATCTCAGTGCGCAGCACAGCACTGGAAAACATTCTCTCCGGTCACAGACCATAAAAAGAAACTCCCCAGCAAGTTCTTCCCTTGCATCATCTCAATCCCTGTGCACTTAGGGGAGCCTTCGCCCAACAAATCCTTAGCAGATGCCGGGTGCTGCCACCTGAGCGAGGGGCAGGGAAAACAGACAGATCCTGACCAGTGGGCATTTGGCTCGAGTGAGATGCTCCAAACACTCTCCACAACTTGGGAGTTTCTCCAGCAACAAGAACCACGTCTCTACAGTTTCAGCCATCCTTCCCCACCTTAAATCCACACCACTGGGCACCACTGGGCGGTCTTGCTGCAGGGCACAGGAATTTATACACCGTCTGCACTCAGTTTTCCCAAGCTCTTCACTATAGAGTGCCACTGCACCTGAAATGCCATAATCACTTCCCAAACCAGTGGGACAGTTCCCACGTCTGAGAACTTACAGAGATGACATCATGGAGGCAAAGTAAAAGCTATGCAGAAGCAAAATGGGCTGATGAAGGACTGTACAGATGGAGAACAATTATTTTTCAATATTTTTTTCTCCCACATGTCCACCAAGTCCTTATTTGCAGCACTACAGACTGATGTCTCCATTCTCTTCTCTGAAATCCCCCCTTCCTCCCTGCATGAGCCCACACACAGGACAAAAGCGAACCAAGATACCAATGATGCCATAAACCTCTGCACAAGAGTCTCTCCACTCCCAACACCTCTCACTCACCTTTGGAAAACTACAAGTCCACAGGGCATCCGTGATCTACACCCTTCTTAATCAAAATGCAGCTTCACACATTTTCACCAGCTATGCAAGAGAGCACAAGAGTTTCAGTTATAAATCCAAAAAGAAAACCGACTTTTGCTTCAAGGCCAACCATTTCTACTTCGTTTTTTTTAAGACATGGGCTTCTCAAATATGATGTTACTTTTGGCAAAAGGATGTAGGAAAAGCTTGGTGTAACCACCCCTGGCAGATATATTTCCAACATCTTTGTACAGAGTGGTAGGAGCCTGATAAGTTCACAGGTTTCTGCTATCAGACCCACTGATAGTGCAAGACCGCATTCAAAGAGAACTTAAGGAAACAAAAAAAAAAACAAACTATTTTATACATATTTTCCAGGCAAGTGATAAGGTTTTCTTCAACTAAATACACTATATAACACACATACACACACCTGAACACTTTTGCTAGATCCTAATATATAAGACATCTTACAGTTTTTCATTGAAAGAATGATCACAAGAAAGTCAGACTCTCTGGGTCAAAGTAATACAGATCACAAGTATAAAAAAACCAAAACACTTAAGACAGCTGATAAAGGGTCCTAAACACAAAGCTCTTCCTCCAATGAATTTGCTTTTTTCCATATGCACTTGAAGAGTCATCCCAAATATCCAGACTGAAAACAGTTATGACCTTAAAAATGCAGTCTCTCAATGGCTCTAATGAAAGGTCAACTCCTACAAAAGGGCCTTTAGGGATTATTATATTTTGCCGTGTTACTTTAAAATACCACTGTGCTTAATGAAATCAGACACCTAAAAGAATAAGGTTATACCATATACATTTAAAAAAAAAAGCTGAGAAAAAGGTCTTTAAAAAATATGCTCTTGAATTTCACAAAGTGCTTCGTCTGCTCAGGTTTAAGGAAATCTTCTGAGTTGTGTTGCAGCTTGCCAGCAGAGGAGACAAAGTCAAATCAGACTTGTGGCCAAGAAAAGGGTCTCTTCAGCTGCCTGGCCTTCTCCCCAGCAGACTTCCACTCATCTCTTCAGAGTAAGTTTGGTGTATTTAAATAGCAAAGCAACAGATCTGCTGACAAAGAGCCAGCATCAGATGGGCCAAACACTAAAGAAACTGCACAAAGGGTGGCAGGATGGACACTTCATGCTAGGGAAGAAACCAGAGGAGCTGCTAAACATCAGCAACCAAACAAGCAATAATTAGGGCTCATATTTACAGAGGGGATTCAGGCATCAAAATGAAAATGCCAATCGAGCATCAAAACTGCTCAACTCTCCTACATGTGCCCCAGCAGCAATGTTCAGAGAGAATTTAGAGGCATTTGTGCTGCACATAGCTGATGACTGCACCGTGTGAGCCAAGAGCACTATCTCAGGAAGAAGAGAAGGAAACAGACCTTTTTCTTTCGGAAAAAAACAGATCTTTCATACTGCCACCAATCTCTTGCCCTCTAAAATCTGTCCACTGTAAGGGCAAATGCACTGAAAGCAGGTAAGCAGACAGACTAGTCCTACAGAGATACTGATGCAGCTGAGTCAGCACACTCTAGAAAGTATTTTTAAGTTTGGCTGCCACAAGTACAAGAATCTCTCCAATCTTTTTCTGCCAGTTCTCTATATCCTTGGAGACATCACACCAGAGCTCTCCATGGCGGGGTTCAGCATTCTCACAGCGTTTCTTCACCTCCTCTTGTTGTTCCTACAAGGAAGGGAAACAGTCGTTTGCAAGTGTCTTAATGCCCTAGTTTGTTCCAGCGTAGAGCCAAAAAGTTAACAATCCCCTTCTAAAGTAAACACTCATCCAAAGATTGTTTTTTTTGTTTGTTTTAAGGCAACAGGGAAGCCTGAGTTAAAAGATCGGTGGCAGCAACTGTCCTGCCTTGCTGAACAAACTGGCCCAGTTATAGTCAAGCAAGTCTTGGCTACACTAAAGAAATTGTAGCAGGAACTTCCTTTGTGATACCACTGCATGAGATATGTCAAGTGAGAGGTCTCTCTGAAGTCAGAAGATAAACACTCCCATCATTTCAGTAACATGAGGCAGTAAAAACCACCGTAACAGATTAGAACACACTGTTCTAATGGCTGTGTTCACATGCAACCCATACTTGAAACTTGTAAAGAAACAGGACTAGTTACACAAATCCAGCATCATAACTACAGGAAAGTCTTCTCCTACCAGAAGGCTTGGGTCTTACAGAAGGAAGATTGATTTCATATGTTTTTGCACGAACTAGCATGACTGTGGACAGCAAAGCAGCCTGAAAGACAATTCAGCTGATGACACCACACGTGCCCGTTCATGTTCATTCATGACCAGGCGTGACAGCCTTCACCTCCTGATCTTTGAGCCACACAGGCAGCAGAAGCAACAGGCTCAGCCCAGTGTTGCAGCAGTTCCCAGGACTGACCAACCAACATCAGGAAGGGATTCCTGATACCTTCCCCCACCCGTGTCTGTGCTGGGGGAACAGCTCCCTCTTCCCAGATGCACACTCACCTCTGTGCCATGCTGGAGCTCAAATTTGTAAAAGAAAGCCCAGGCATCTCCCAGGTCAGAGTCTATCTTCACTGTTCGGTGGAACCATTCTCGGGCCTTAGTTATTTTACGCTCACTCCAGAATAACCTTTTGAGAAAAGCAAAAGTTAGTAGCCAAATTTCCTCTTTAGAGAAACATAGCAATCTGCGAGTGCTCAAACTTAAAGGTCCTACACATATTCAAGTTCTTGGCTCTCCCAAGATGGAAACAGCAGATTTTGTAGACATCTGCCAACTGTCCTATCCTCTGGGAAGAGAGGAGACATTAGAGGACTAAAAGAGACATCCATTGCTTCTTTATTCTCCATCCATTCTGACACCCCAGTCAAAGGAAGAGACAGACATTCCAGAGAAGGGAAGTACTGTTCTTTGAGCATAATCTTTGCTAACTCATCTGCTCAGTACCGCTATTTCAGATTTGGTGTAGAAAGAGACAGCATCTTATACCTAGACAGCATCTTATACCTACATCTTTTTCCCCCTCTTCCAAATTCTTAGTATTTTAAGTTGGCTTCAGCATTTAACAATTAAATAACTTCTAAACAGTTGAAAATTTTATTCAAGTCTGCTTAAAAAGCCTGGAGTCGCATGTTCACATGCACTAAGTTACTGAGCTCTAACGGAACAGACCTATCCTGCGAGCCTCACTTTTTACAAGGAAGGGCAAGCACACAGATTCCATACTCAGATCCCAGCTTGGCACTCAGCCTGGCTGTTGCCATTTCAAAAAGGTACTTGTGAGTGCTGAAATTTCTCCCCGGTAACTAGCCAGCTGAGTCAATAGTCTATTGGTTTCATTCCTTCACATTAAAAGAGTTCATTTGAACTAGTAAAGTCTTTATCAAATCAGACAGCCATCCCTCATAAAGAGCTTAGCCAGCCATAAAATTATACAGCTTATGTGATTGTTTTTAAGCCCTATAATACTCTTGATTGTTCAGTGTTAAACAAACTGTGATTTAAAAGAGCATGAACAATGATAGCAGAAAGGCTAAACACCTGCAGGTAGTAGCCATTTACAGAAACTTACTTATTTTTAACAAAGTTTTTCATAACTGTGTGACAGACCATGTATGTACTGTACCCACATGCAAGTCTTGATGGGAGGCAGAAACTGTTTGTGTTGGGATTAGCCGCTAAACTGAGACTGCATCGGAAGGTGCCCGGAATCAGTTTCAATAAAGCAAAAGTTAACATTTTTCTCACTTGCAGCTAAAGCTGAACAAGTCAGCTGTCACGATCTGGCAGAACCCAGTGTTGCAGTCACTGGAGCGTATCCTACAGTTTTCTTTGGCTTATAAAAAAGAGTTGTGAAAGAATTGGGCAACATGCTTCTTGCATTAACCTCTTCTGCTATTCACAAAGGGAGAAAAGTAATTTTTTTTCTGATACTGTTTTAATAGCCCTTTACATATCAGATCAGACAGGGTATGGCATGAGTCAACTCTAATGACAGTTTTTCATCACTGAAAGCCTCAACTTGATCTAGGCAACAGGACAATTCCTAGTAGATTGCCTTCCCATTTAGAAGCAAACTACAGCATAACTAGTAGTCTGCATTCCAGAAAGGGCCAAAACTGGGGGAAAAAAAACTGACAAAGCAGAAATTTAGGAAAGGAGAAGACTAGAAGAGCACATTACTATAGCTCAGAATTAAAAAAAAAAAAAAAAACAAAAAACACAACACCACCAAAAGATATTAGGGTAAGGAGAGAACAGATCAGGAATACACACTGTCAACCACAAAAACTGGACAATAACCAGCAAAAATTGTCCCCTTTTTCACAAATACTTAAACAGATCCCATAGAAGTTAAGTAATTCTAGCTCATCTGAAAGCATGCTCAAGTGCCATACAAGCAACACAAAGATAACAGTTTTCACAGAGTGCAAACAGCCAACCCTGGAAAAGGACTCAGTGAGAACATATTGTCTCTACTGCAGTCCCAGACCCACCACAACAGCTTGAGGGCAGGTGGAGATCTCCAGTTTTGAATCAAGGGAGAGGAGCAGATTTGCACAGTTACTAGGAGGCAGCTCAAGAGCTGCTACTTGCTTTAAGGTTTATTAGAGCTGCTGCAGTCAGAATCACATGGTCTTGCTTGAGTGCAATATTTCATCACAGATGCAGCCACACAAAAAAGGGTATTTTTACTGCAATAAGCTTGGGAACTCACTTGGCCACAGCCAGCAGGACATGTGGGTCATGTTCACACTTCTTCAGAGCATCCACACTCTTGGTCTTTCTTTGTGGTCGTGCTTCAAGGAAAATTGCCTCTGACCACAGGATTCCTTAAACAAGTCGAGTAGGAAGATTGTGTTATTTCAGAGATTACCCTCCCCACCCTGTTACCAGGCCAGTGCTCTCTAAAACAAGCAGCACTGTTGCCCCCATCCCATCAGTTATGCAATCCCCCTGCTCCAATCTCACCCCCAAGCACCCTTTCTGCATGGATATTTCATTCAGCGCTCCTGAACTTTTAGCTACTGCTTCCACCACAGTGGACCTTCAGTTCTGAATGTTTCTGTACCATAGCCTTCCTGCAGCTTCTGCGTTCCCTGTGCTAGCAGACAGTAACCCAGAGCTCAAGACTTCCAGATAAGACATTACAAGCAGCAAAACAATGGAGGTTAAACCAGGATATAAGAACTGAAAGGTATCAGTTTGTCTGAATGGGAAACTACAGTGGCAGATGTTGCCCCAAAAGGTGCAAAGTACACCATTTGGAAACAGTTTTAAAGGTGCCAAAGAGCACCATGGTCTTATTGATGCTGGCTCTCCACACATATGATGAAGGAGAGAGCAGTCAAGAGTAGGTCCAAGAAAGCTGGGCTTCATCCCTAGTTTGTTTCATTGCCAAAAGCCAAAAAGGAAACACGCTCAGAGGAGCATGAAATCTTCAGTTTCTCACGTCAGCCAACGATACTTGCTGATCACTTCAAAGCAGAGCCTGAAAGCTTGTGTCTGCCAGGACCCCAGCAAGTGCTCTCACTTCCCATAAACAGCACCATGAGAATATACACAAGCTTCAAGGACTGCAGTGACAGACTGGACCAGAACGCTCTCCTCCTTGCCTTCAAGGATTTGCTCTTTTCATATACAGTCAAATCACATTTTTCAGGCCTCTATTTTCAGGCCAGCTGAGGACACAAACACCATTTGTATTTCAGCTTCATTCTTTGTACAGTCCGCCTAAATCAGGCGCAAGCAATTGGAAATCAATTTGGCAATCAACGGCAATTCAGCAATGAAAGTCTCTGGTTTACATGACTGTAGGTGCCTGGCCTGCTAATTCCAGCAGGCCTTTATTTTGGTTTATAGAATTTTAAGATAGAATTGAAAGCTATTTTATTTAAAAAAAAAAACCCTGAGATCCTGCTGCTTATTTCCACAGCAACATGCAGATTCTGTAACAAGGCCCGTGGTGGCAAACACATTAAATGTTAGGCTAGGCGATTCAGAAGAAGTGGGGCTTGTGTGGTATTGCTTTGTTGACCCACTCTCACAGTGAGCAGCTTGGAATGAGTTTATCAAATCCTAAAAATCACTTAATTCCCAATTATTTCACTGGAACTTCAGCACCTGCCAATTAAACACCTTTCGAAACCCAGCCTGAAGGCAAACTAGAAAGGCTTGCCTGCAGCAGACTGCTATGTTTTGTAGTTATGCAACATCTTCTCTCCAAAGACATCAACATGTTTAAATAATTAAGCCTTCCAACAATTCTGCCAAAAAACAAGGAAGTATCATGCACTCTCTCCTCCCATCCCAAGAGGCAAATATTTCTACTGCTGGTTTGAACCAATTGATTTAGATTATATGACCTATATGCCTTGTTCTAAAGTAGTTAAAATAATCAGAAAGCAGGACTAAACATTTGTGGTACATGCTCCACTAATGAGGACTGTGAGACTTGCTGTCACGCAAGTTTTTAAGCGCACAGGCCTCATCAGTAGTGCAACCAGTGCAGGCAAACCAACAACAGGAAGTCTTCTCCGGCCAGCTATACTCCAATGAGACACAGAAAAACCCCATCCTTTTTCCACTGAACTTCCTAACTACAAACTCTTGGAAGTCAAGTTTAAACCTTGGCACTTCTTCCTTTGCAGACTTCTACTAGCTTCAGAGAAAAGCCACACATATCTGAGATGTTTCACAGGAAACCTAGGAATAAACTGCAGACAACAGACCCAATAATACCCTGGATACTTCAGCAAAATGGGACCAACACCAACACCCATGACCTCTCTGGTGTGAGACAGCACAAAGCATCTGGGACTATTCAAAAACCCTAAAAATTTCCTTTGCAAGAGGATGACTGATACCTCTCTGAAGCATATTATGTTGAGACCTGGCCAGAAAGGACATCTTGGAAAAAGATGAACCTTTTTCTACTGAGAAAATAACTGTGTTTGAGATTAAAAATAAATAAATACATATATATCTATATCGCCAGCTTACCTGAATTGGGACACTCTTGCAATGCCTTGGCCATCAGAGTATTTGCAATATTCTTTAACCCAGCTCTGTATTCTAATCGTACAGACTCTAACCTGGTAAGGAAGAGACCCAATGACAATATTTACGAGATCATATTCATTATGTAGAAACAAACAAAGAGTCACATGAAGGACCTGAGAAATTACAAACATCTGCCCATACTCTGACTACATACAGATGACTGACATCTTCCCATTGCTCACTGTTAAAAAATAAATAATTATGACCTCTATTCTGTAATAGCTTAGAACAAAAAAATCTGAGAAAGGGACTAAAACAGAAGTGAAAGGTCCCTGGGTTTTCAAACTCTCTACACTACAGCTATCAGTAAAAGTAGTAACTGGTCCCCAACTCCTTAGAATGCTTATGTACTAGCAAGGATCACCAGAGCATTTCTGGAAGTCAAAGTCGTTGTTAGTCCAGAGGAAATGCTAGGATGGGCCTGGTCTTAATTGCTCAAATTGCTGGGAAGATGTAAAACGGTTAACCTGAAGAATGCATTGGTCTCATAGCTCAAATTCAGTTCACATCCACACAACTCACCAGAGATCTGGATTCTTTGGATTCTTTAGGCGAGACTTTTCCAAGATGGCTCTTGCTCTCGTCAACTGCCCAACTTTCTCCTCCAGCCTGGATAGCAAGAGCCATAGGGGTATGGAATGGGGACACTTCTTCAACTGTTTAAAAAAGGAAAAGCTTAGATAGTCTGTAGATTTGCAAACTCTTACAATCCCTAAAGAAACACCCCGCTCCCCATCTTCCTGGGGAATTTGGAAGAGGCGAGATGAAGTTGACTACGCCACTCAAATCTCTCCTAGTTAATCTTATGGTTCAGAACAGTACAAAAATCTGGTTTGTTCCATATCCAAAAGAAACAAGTAATACATCAAGTATGACTGAGCTATCCATGTATCAAGAGAAAGAATACACCTCCTTTAACAATACACGCAGTTTGTGCTCTCTCTGGAGATAGACAGCTCGTACACAACTCAAGCACAGCAACAGAATATGCAGATTGCCTTTGAAGCCAAGGCAATCAATAGGATACCACAGTTGGCAGCAATGAACATGTTTCCATATTACTTTCATGGCTGATGATTTTCAGGAGCATTCACGTGCAAGGACATCAATAATCATTTAAGAGAGACACGAGTGCTGCGTAGGCCACCTCCTTTCACTGTGTATATCTAAGAGCTTATTAACAGGCTTTTCTTTTAAGCCGGTCCTTACAGGTCTTAAAGAATTATTGTGCAGTGAGCTTTCTTTTCCTACCAGAGTCCAGCATAGAGCAAACTCCCTCAAGCAAAAAAAGCGAATTTTGCCTATAGGTAGTGGGATAAGAGATGCAATTTTGCTAATTATTTCAAAGTCCTAATAATTTCTTCATTATTGTTGCTATAACAGAACAAAAATCACACCTCCAGTTGGTCTGGAACAGAGCTCTTCTACATTTTGCTTTGAAGACAGACATCTCTCCACACCAGAAATGCAAAGTAAATTTGCAATAACATACATCTTACCCCTTGATTATAAGCTTCCCGTGCTTTCTCTACCAGTTCTTTTTGTTCCTCTATTTGTCCTTTCATCATCCACAGTTTGGGAAAGTCCTCATAGTGCTTCAGGGCTTCCTCACAAAGCTCCTGGGCTGCAGCAATGTTTCCAAGCACCCACTCTAACTTCACAGACTTCATGAAGACCTAAGAACAAACCAGAGTTGTTTATCACTAGCAGCCATTGGAAAAGCATTACTCTGTCAATGCAGAGGGTTCTCAGTTTCAAACATTCATTGAAGTGTTATTGATTTGCTACAGTTTGAAGGAAAAAAAAAGTCAGAGTTAAGTAACGGTGGGAACAGAACAATGAGAAAGGTAAATGCAAATAAAAAAAGTAGTTGGAACAGTGCGATCAGACAATCTATCTCAACTATTAGCAGAGAGTTGACAGTTATATAATATCTGTGGCAAAGAGCACAGCTTTTAGGGCATATCCAAGTACATAAATTTGAGTTTGCTTGCCAGCTTCATCAGCACACCCAGATCTCCCTCCAAGGACGCCTACACCCAAGGCTACCAAGACCGCCCTTTCTTACTTATGGCTCTAAGTCGCAGCTGATGTCCTGCTCATTACAAGCTAGTAAATATACTTTTCTGTCCTCAAATGTCTTTCCTTCTAATGAGGCATGGAGGTTACAGCTGTGAGAAAACTTAGAGATGGAAGGCAGTTTAGCTACTCTGACCCCTGTCCTCCTCTTTCCCGAACTCCCCCCCACCTCTGACTCAGCAAGAGAGACATCAAGTCTGACAAGAGATTCAACCTCAGCTGCCCCAACTGGGCAGAAGCTCACTGACTGACAGAGGAAAAGGACAATTTAAGAGATCAAGAATGAAGCACAAGTTTGAAGAAGAAAAAAAAAACAAAACACACCACCACACTCATTTCCTTGTAACATAAACCAGATCTTTTCTCTTTTACTCCAATTAATTTAAGTTGTTTTCTATGAACAGCTGAAAATTGACAGTTTATTATACCAGATGCAACTCTGGAGATAAACACAGGAGTGTAACTGTAAACAACAAACTAGCATTGTCGTTAGCCCAGCAAGCATAAGTGAGTTATCTGTGAAAGTATTTTCTCCCCTTTTTCCAAGGCAGGCTTTTATGCAGCATGATCAATCTACAAACAGCTGTAAACTGGGAAATTCCTGACTTTTGCCATTTGTGCAAAAAACCTGAAACCCTTCACTTGATCCCATCATGCCCTGATTTTATGTCGCAATTTGCTGTATAGCTATACAAAGCTGCCACACGCCTGCAGAGGCAATGGCAGGGAGCCATCCGGTCAGTCGCCGAGGCCACATAACTGAAGGAACTCCTCCTTCCGCCTGGACTCCCCCATGCCAAGAGAGGTCTCAGTCTCTCCACCCTTCACACATCCTTACCCTTGCGGTGGGGGCACTGCTGCGAGCTTTCGCCAGCAGCCTCCTTGCTCTTTCGTATTCATTGTTTTCTGACTCAAGCTTCACGGCAGCCAGCCAGATCTCCTCGCTGTTGGGGTTGGCCTGCAAGAACATAAAATGACAGACAAATGCATACAATGAATCAACAGCAGATTTAATCCTTCGTTTGATTCAGATTAAAATTGAAATCAGAGCTTTGTCAATCCACACTAGGGTTTTTTTTTCCAGTTCAAGCTCCTCCCAATCTTCTTTGACCTTTGAAGTTTATAGAAATTCTCCAAAACAGATGCGCAACACAAAGATACATGCCAGTTTAGAAGTTGGATGCCTCTCAGTTGTTGAAAAGCATTAATGCTTGATCTTCTGAACTTCCAGTTTAAATACCAAAAAGATCATAAAGTCTGTCACAGTGAGACCCTCGTTTTATTACCCTTGAACAAAAAAAATAAAAAAAATAAAAAACCTTGAATTCCCCTTTGAGGTCTGTGAACACTACTCCAAAACAAGTCATCTCAGCGGCAACCATGTTAAGGAGTCTTCAGAATGGTAACAGAAAGCGCCAAAAACAAATTTAGGAAATAAATATCTTTAACCTTCTTCTTCAGGAGCAAATAACTGCTGTCATTCAGCTTTTGAGGCCTCACTCCCAATGTTAGAACTGTATCGCTCTGCCCATCTTTCAGTGCCTGGTGAATGACTCCCCTCATTTTGCTATGGATTACGGGTTATGGATAGCGCAGTGACTTCACTAATTAGGGCAGACCACCACTCTCAAATGAGCATTTTCAGAGAACCCAAGACAAGGCGATTCTGATCCATGACTAGGGTTTGTGGGAACCCAGTAAAATTAATGGTTTGTGAACTCAGGAACCTGGAGTAGCACTATTAAAAGGAGTAATACACTCTTGCTTCCAGCTTGCCTCTATTTGAACTTTTTGCCATACAAAATATTAAAGAACAGAGGAAGCCCCCTCATTTTGGGAGAGGGCAGAAATCAGGTGAGCATCCACAGAAAAAGTTTACTCCCTCATCTTTAACAGTCACGCTAAACACCATCACACAAGTCTAACATACCCACCTGGAAAGCCAGGGCCAAAATGCTTCTGGCCGCTGGCACGTCTCCTGCCAGCCACTTTGATTTGGCTCCCATGAGCCAGAGCACTTCTGCTTTGGGACAGTGAGCAACAGCTCGCTGCAGAAGAGCCTCCAAGGATTCCCTGAGACAAGAAAGAGCAAGTTACAATCATTCAAAAACACTGCCAAATGGGAGCTCTCACACACCATTTCCACTATCACTCAACGTTATAAATATTGTTATGAAACAACTTATCAAGGTTTACAATGTTGGACTTTGCAACAAGGAGAGGGTGGGGTCTTTTTTCACAAGAGTTCTGAAATCAGCACTCCACAAACGGCTCATTGTTCAGACACCTTTGTTTGATAGCCCCTGCGGAAAGACCCTACATGAAAACATCTCATTTGTCTTGGAAAGAGCCATTCTTCTAAACAAACCCGAATAGAAACTGAGACAGGAAGTTTTTCAGAATTATTACACGAAGCTGGATTAATCTTACTAATTTTTTTCATCCTCTAGAAAACATTTTTCAAGCAGAACAAGGGGCTTAAAAGTCAGCCACCATCAGGAAATGTAAGAACAGAATCAAAAGAAAGGGGGGAAAAAAAAACGGGGGGGGGGGGGGGGTGACTCACTGTCTGCAGTCACTTATACACACAAGCCCTGTCGGTTTTAATAGGGTCAGTTCCACATGCCTAAGTGGTCTATTACACAGAAACTTTGGGAAGAAAGTTTCAAATGCATTTGACAGAATTTTATGAGAAACTTTAAAATAAGAAGCCTGAACCACAGACAGTATAACAGCACTCTTAATTCAGAATCTGTCTGATACATATTCCCAATATGTTTAATCAAAAAGATGCCAGAGATGCTCAGACAGCTTCAGTGATCACATAGTATATTTATGGAAATTAAATGAAACACGTGCTGTATTTCTAGGTGATTTGTCACTCTGTATTCCCACATTTTTCTAGAAATCCATTCTCAAAGATGAGAAGCCTTCATTAGAAAAAGTCAGAGATGCTCCGACCACAAGAAAGAAGGTCAGATCCACAAACAACATTTTCACCAACTGAACTAACTCTGCTTGTGCAACACAAAGCTTTATGATTGATCTTGTAGCTTTCTGACCTGCCCAATCTACCACACTGTAACAAGAAGTATGAACCCCTCCATCCAAGGATTATGCAGCAGGCTTACCTAGTTCCGTGGTTCTTTTCAAAGTAAGCTGCTCGCAACCACACACTTTTCTTGCTCGGGAAAACTTGCAAGGCATAAGCGTAAATTGCTCGGGCGCACTCCAAAGCATTATGAGCAACACACTGAACAAGAACAGATCACAACTAAGTTAGTTTAGGGTTGGATCAGAATGAAGGGTATAATGGAATGACACATGCATAATTCAATACAGAGCTGAACAATTCTGAATAATAGCTAAATTAGGGTATTATAGGTAACTGAATAGCAATTACCAGTTTACAAAATTCTTCCCTGCTTCCTTTTTATAAAATATACCTCTATCAGGGCACAAGTATCACTGGCCTTTCAGTGGGACTGACACACAGGCCAACTTGAAAAATTATCAAGACATTGTAAAGGCTCGCAAATGTTTGCACCTCATTTTTCTACAGGCAGAACTATAAGCACCTCAGCATATGCCCACCTTCTGCAGTTAGCCTAATTCAAGGCTGCTGAAACGGACATTTCTCCTGCTGAAATATAATTTACTTTTTAGTGCATGTTTAAACTACTCCCAAAAAGCAAAGAAAGCCTGGTAAAACTTTTACCAAGTCCTCTGTACACTCTTACATTAACTCTTGAGCTACAGTGTCCATGCTTTCAAGCTCAACTCCAAATTCCTTTGACCAGACTGCAATCTTTGTTGACATCGCAAAACGAGCGGCAAACAATCCAGCACAATCACCAACTTTTTGCTTAGGAAAAATCCAGATCTGAAAAAAGCTCCATAATACACCAACCCCGAGAAGCAAATTTGCAGAACATCTGTCTGCATTTGGCCAGTCATATGCACTTTCACAGACAAAAAACATGTCATTTCCCAGGCATCAGTTCCATTTCCCCCAATTCAAAGAAAATAAAACAGCACAGCTGAACATACACTGTCTGCATCTTCCATCCAGGTATGTTTCCGATCTTCTTCCTCAATCCCAATCCCAATGACAGCTCTCATGATTGCCTGGCATGTGGCCACACTTCCAGCTTTATCACATTCCTCAGCATCCTAGAAACAAGAGTAGACCATTGTTCCTTTCGAGAAATCAGTATAGAAGACATTAGATTCTGCAACAGCAACTCAAGTGCAAACATATGGACACCGTGGGTCGGTACCATATTAAAAACATTACTCAATCATATCTTGACACTAACTAGTGAGACTACACCCACTCTGAAGATGCTGTAGCTGTATATACAGAAACAACCAAAAGTTGTTAGAGAAACATAGCTTGTCAACAGCATCCACTGAGAAAGAAAAAGTGGGACAACGCATGACCTTTCCGGCCCGAGAGGTGTCTTCTTACCACCCCGCTGACTTTCCCTGGGCTGGGCTAAGCAGGAACTTAGTGGAAAAAAAAGCAGCAAAGGTTTGAGAAGAAACATTTGAGAAGAAGAATGTTTTCTTAACATCAAAACTACCGGCCCTATTTCAGCTTTGGATTGATTCTCAAATCTCAGAAAGCACTAAACAACAACTGAGGTTAAACAAACACTCAACCACTGTTAAGTTACGGGTGCAAAGCCTCTCTCACCAGAGCACACACGGAAGAACGCTTTTTCCTGACATGCAAAGTTCTTGGAAGGCCAAGCATGCTTTGCTTAAACTTGTTAAAAAGATCTCTGATCAAATGACTAATATGGAACAATTCTAGCACCAAAAAGGAATTTCAGAAGACAATGACAAGAGGTCCCCTCCTCCTTTTACATAAGTTGAAATTAACTGTTAATTGTTTTAGTGCTGTAAAGAAAGTTATAATTCATTTAGATTATAACAAGGATATCCATTTAATATCAAATACTTTATTCATTACCAATACTCTTTCAAGCACCATGCCAAGAACACTCTGCTGCCTTGACCCACTCTAAGTAATTTAAATAGTAAATTGTTAAAACAGTTATGCTCGAACATAGCAACAGAACACATCAAGGAGGAAAGAGGTTTTTTAACTTGATCAAGCCAGTTAGATGGCAAGAGTCTTTCAGGTAACTTACTAACTCAGGAAGCTCAAGCTGTTTTGTAAATGTTACTGTACAACGTGGTTCCACGTGCCAGCTCTGACTACTTCGCACAGCCTCAGGACTACAGACCAATAAAGGACTATTTTCTGGCTACTGCAGACGCAACATTTATATTGACTTCTTACCACAGTCTGACAAAGACCTTTTTGGCAAACACATACCTTTCAACCCAATAAAGACACATGCAAAAAATACATAAATGCTTCACTAGGGGCTTAAAATCTCTATCCTACTTAAGGCAGCAGCTGCTTCAACTTGAAGCTGCTTATTTTCCAAGAGAGAAGTAAACCAAACATTCCTCAGCTCAGTACACACAGTGCATCACTTAACCACAGACTTGGTCCTCCCCAGCAGACTCTGTAGTCTCGCTCACTGAATTTTCACAGGCGTCACAGACCTCCACTGATAAGCCTACTGCAAAATAACTGTTTCATAATACCTAGCATCAGGAGCCTTCAAAACCAAATTTAGAGAGCTCAGCTCATCCAGGTCTCTAAAAGAGACCAAGCAAGCAAATACCTGTATCCACTGCTCTCTGTTGATTTCCACACCATTAGCCCTGAGAGAGGTGATGGCTCTGTCAATGATTTTCTCCACCATCTGAGTGTTTCCATTGGCTTCCTCCAGTTTGGCAGCAGTAATCCAGATGTGACGATCCGTTGGAATATTCTCGCGGGCTTTGTTTAGGACTTTACGAGCATTCTCATAAGTCTCCAGTCTTGCCAGTGCAAGCCAAAGCTACAGAGCAACAAAGGATGTATTTTAGATTAGAACAAGGAGATGACAACGCCTCAGTACAGCAGTGTCAGCCCAGAAGAGATAAGAAGCTTTATGCTGTTTGCCACAAGTTGGCAACAGTCCTCATCACGTAGTACAACCAGGCTGCAGAATGCCATGTAGAAACAGTACATCCAGAGTTTACTACTGTCCTTAAAGTTAAATCCTAATCATTACTAGATATTGTCTTCTCTTTGCTGGGCTGCTGCACTAATATTTTCTGTCCAGATCACCTTTTAAACAGCTGAGCTTAAAATTCTTTGGCTCAATGTTTCAGAAACAAATAGCATTGTTTTAGTTTCCTAAGCTGTACACATGCTTGTTTTCACAACTGTCAAAGCACTAAACATGAACGCAAACACGGCTAATCGGCTGCTGCAGGCACAGCAGTCTATTGGCATAACTAACATAACAATTACACAAGAAAATGAGGCATATAATGACCACCAGACAATTAACTAAGCAGAAAAAGGACACAGTCCACTACTCATCACATCCTTCTGACTGGCATAAAACGTCTGGTAGAAAACTCGGAGCGCATTCACCTGCCTTTTGTTTCCAAAGTCTATCACTATCCTAAAGCACTATATATGGGGGGGGCGGGGGGGGGGTATTTTACTTTTTTTAAAACTTACTTCAACACTAGTTGGACAGCATTCCACAGCCCGACTCAGCATGATCCTGGCATCCTCGGGTTCTTCTAACTCCACTGCTGCCTTCCACAAACGCACCGAATTTGGAACATGCTCAAGGGCTAGAAAGGCAAAATAATTGGTAAACTACTTTATCATGATTCACATAAAGAGAGCTATATTTTTCAAAGATGATACATTAAAAGTACTGCCTACCAAAAAAATACAGATGAAGTTTCCTGAAAAAGAAAAGTGTGGGAACTATACTTGTCCCAAACAAAGACCTTTTTCCTTCTCTAGCAGTGACAGAAGAACAAACTGAAAAAAAATAGCTTAAAATACTACTGGCACCAATACTTTTAATAGTAGTATCTACATTATCTCTTATGGACTTCAACAAATGAGAACTTAAAACCAGAAAATAAAAACTTAATAATTTCAACTGGAAACAGGTTTTGGTGAGCCAAGGGCCTTCCCCTGTACAAACTGTAACTGCACCCTCTTTAGTAAAACACCTAGCTGAAGGGTCTCAAGTCTCAGCATGATCAAAGGAAATTCTGGACCCTGATCAATATTTAAGACATTTTCTTAATACATACCAACCTGGTATAAAATGCCACATATGCAAGGGTTAAGTTCTACAGTACTCTAATAAAGAATTTTACATTCTTTACAACTTCCATGTCTCCAGAAACTGCATTAAGACATATTACATATCCTGTACAAACAGGGCTCACCTGACTAATCTATAAAACCCTTATTTGATCTGACATTTTGAAACATATGAGCACATATGGGATCTTAAAAATTGGGGAGCCTAATAATGCTGTGTTTCCCTTCAGGAAAAAAAAAAGTTTGATTTTAACCAATAACAGCCCTCTTCCTTAATTGTTGAAAACATACCTTCACAATCGAGTTTTCCTGTAAGCATCTACTGACAACTTAATGGATACTGGTTTAGCTTTCCAAAAAGTTAGACCCACTACCCAAAAATAAAACAAAAGGATGCAGAAAAGCTTAAAGGTATCGCAGGCAACGTTAACAACCCCAGCCACAGAACTCAGAGTGTTCTCTCAGTAATCCAATCTGGGCTCCATCTAACAAAGAGTCTTTCAGGCTTCTTTAATCTTGTCCAAGCATTTTCTACTCCTGGCAGAAACTTCGTTCTCGGCAGACTGGCCTAGATGCGCCGTCCAAAACATTAAACTCCAAACAGCGGCTTTCCTCAGCCTGCCTTTTCATAACCTTGTATCTTAAAGTGACATTGAGAAATTAAATAAACTTTTTTTAGCCTTTCGTTACCACAACTTACACAAAAGATAACCACACTTAGTGCATAATTAGTTGCATTGCTTCCATGGTGATGATACACAAGTGTGCTATAGTAACAGAGAACAGAACATATCCTCCTTCAATAAAAGTATAACTGTAGGACCACAAATATGGGTGGGAAGATGCATCTGAAAATACTTTGAAACCAGCTAGGCTTCTGGTCAATGCTGCTCCTTTAATTATTCCTGCAATGGCCAAGGCACACTGCTGAGCCCAAACCTCCGAGCACATCTGAGCTTTACAGAAGTACATAGAATATTTACAATTAGCATGCTCTGAGGATTTGGGCATTAACTGTTCCTCATAGAGTCTGCAGCAGCAGGAGATTTTTCTGAAGCATTTTAAGTGAGTTATATCAGTCTGCAAGAGCCAAAAGCACCAGTCAGCAGGACAGAGCATGTTTTCATAAGATACAGCATTCAATTTCAACACCTCAAAATGTATTTTAAGACACAGCTTGCTGTCTCTAGTGAGAGAAAGGCTTTAAAAACTCTAGAGGTTCTGCTGGATGGTAGGAATATGCACGGGCAAAGGACAGAAGAGCAAAATACATTATGGAAGACTGCACTTCAGTGATGTTACCTGGCATTCAGCCTTTTTAATTTTTGGATAAATACTGGGTTAAACTGCCTGTTATCTAAGGCCACGCATGCAAACACTTTCAAACCATCAGATTTCTGATATTTCCTAGACAGTCTAGAAGTGCCATGAAGCTGACTGTTAATCTACAGAAATTAGAAACAGCATGATAAACCATACTCCATTCCACGAACAGCTTTGTGTCAGAGCTTGCATAGATGGTTCCGAAAACTGACACAAGGTGTTTTCTAAGAGAAAACACAATGTTTAAAGCAAAAAACAACCAGACTCAGTACTTAACGCACAAGATGCTTTCCTGCACAAGCCAGACTCAGAAATCTGTTTCTGCTCACGTGTTTTTCTCACGAAACAACACAGTTTCACAACAGTAGTGACACTCCAGAGGACTGCACTGCTTAGCCAATGAAAATTTAAAAAGCAACACCGCAGTTAATATCTGAACTCTTGCAAGTTCAAGTACAACACCAGCAACCTTGACATGCAAACCTCTTATCCATATGTTGACACACACAATAAAGAGGTCATTTCACCACAGATAAGCAATTTACATGCGCTAGTAAGAGGTGGGAGGTAATTTACTCCCTTTGAAGCCAAGTCATTTAATACTGTGGACTGCTGCACATAGACTCAGTAAACATGTTAAGTGCAGATTCTTTTCTTTTTCCTGTCTAGATTAAAGTCACAAGAAATAATTGATACAATTCAATAATCATGAAAGATTTAAACTCTACTAATACGGGCACAATAGCTTCAAGTAATCAAAGAATTAATGCTATGAACCTGCAAGGAAGATCTGGATTCAGGGTAACAAAAGGAAAGAATGTTTTAAGAGAACATGGTTTTGGAAAAATGATAAATTCCACAAAAGAGGAAAACCTCTGAGTGCAATAGGATAAAAGATGCAAGGCTTTGCGTAAGCACCACAGAGAAAAGCTATTTGTCAGGAATATAGAAATTACTATGCTAAAGTAAATCCCAAGGCCCACTGGACCACTGACATGAGAACCCCAAGGCCTCTAAAGCTCCTCCACCAGAAATCATTTGTGGCCTCTACCAGGTTATGGACAAGTTGGAACTCAAATACAAAATCTGATATCCTTTCCGAAACATAGCATGAGAAGATATGCAGAACACCATTTTCCCTTTATAGCACCACCTTTTAATTGCTTTCCTCTATCCCTCTAATTTTGTTCAAGTTGGAATTGTTTTTAGTAAATGAAATAGCATTTTGCAATTGCTCAGCAACAGCAGCTCTCTGCCTAGGAGTTTCACAAATGCTACATGAACTCCAGTCTTCGACTCAACAGCAGCAAGTTCCATCATTAAGGCACACTAACAACTGCGCGCTCACCAAGGAGGCAAAAAAGAAAACGCTTTTAAAACTTAAAGGTACATCCGGAACAATTTACAACACAATACCCACAGAGGTAGACTTAATAAAGGGTTTGTTCTCCTCAGCTGCAGAAGTTCTCACCTTTCCTAAGGACACGTTTCTTCGCACGGATGTCTGTCTCCAGCTCCGCTGCTCTTATATATATCCGGACAGACTGTGGAAGGTGGCGGACAGCTTGGGCCACAACAGCCTTGGCTGTATCGCCAGGCTGCAACCGAGCAGCTTCTAACCAAACATCTTCACTCTGTCAGGAAAGAGAAACAACCTTCCTTTGTATCAAAACAGGTGCTATGAACAGGAGCTTAAAATTAGAGCCTTTAGCTAAACTTGTTCTTTTAAAACTACAGATAACGAAACTGTATCAGGCTATACCTGATACAAGCTGAACAGAAACGCTGCCTCTCATAACCGCAACCTTTTCCTAAGGCCCTGCAAGGATCAACAGGGAAGCAAAACGATTCTGACCTTGGGGCACATCTCTGTTCCTTTCATGATGAGGTTCCGAGCTACTTGGAGTTTGCCAGTGACCTCCTCCAATCGGGCTGATGCTATCCAGGCTGGCGGATGATGAGGATTGGTCTCTCGTACAGATTTCAGGAGCAATCGCGCCTTCTTGATGTCACTAGTGAAGGAGGAGAGACAGGCAGGAAAGTTTTCAGCACGCTAGCAAACAACTCTCCCGAATCAGTAAGTGCTCTACAGCCAGTTCTTCACAGTGACACTCAGATGCACAGTAACTAAGATCTCAAACTTTTCCATACTGGTGATGCATTATATACTACCACAACAAGCTTACAAAGAATGTAGATTAACACAGCAAGGTCACAAAGAAGGCTGACTATTTGAATAAGATTTTTTAGGAATTGCAGTTGGGCACTTGCAGTTGAAAGCCAATAAGCACAAGTGTTCATGTTAAAACTCCACTTAAACCAACACTTGCACATATGGCTTTGACTTAAATAGCAATTCTTTATGCAAATAGGTGTCAGACTTCAAGTTACAGAGGTTTTCAGCAGTCAGTCAAGCCTAAATTAGCTGTATGAATGTACAATTAATCAGATTGTTTCCTGACTGGCAGGCAGCCACGCATGGCCATCACTGTCTGGCACGTTAGTCCAGGGATAGAATGGAAACTACTCTCACAATTAACATATCCCAGTCAGACCCTAAATAAATCAGTTGAAAGCATGTGCCATACCTCACGTTAAAAGAATTCGTCCTCCAAAACTCATCTAGCATCTTTTACAAATTCAAGGTAAGCTGAAAACCATCCACTCAGACTTCCATTCATATGCAGAAACACAGCCATTACTAAAAGGCTAAATCAGCTAATCCTTCTTAAACTTACTTGATATCTCCTCCATGCGTGGGAATCATTGAATTCAAGTCTGTCAGATATCCTTTTGGATCCACTACAGTCTGGCCACTCACAGAGTCCGACACCTAGGAAAGTCAAGCCAGCACTACTGAAAGGACCACTCTCAGCATCGCTATTTGCCCGCACGCATTAAAGACAGGAAAAGACACTGCTGCCATACAAAAGCCCCCTAGATGTTTATCTGTTACCAAAACCAAGAAAGGAGGAAAAACATAAGCCCTCACTAGCTTTGTTTTCACTTCTAAAATACAAGACTAAGGTTAAGCATTTTGCACCACTGAAAATCCAGAAAACACCGAGCTTGGCTTTCAGTCACAAAAAGGCCTTGCAGCCCCGCCAGCTAAAGCCCATCTTTTCAGTCTGAACCAGATTTGGATTTGGGGGGACAGGGGGAAAACGGGGGGGGAAGGAAATCAAAGAAAAACAATGCAAGCCAACAACACACTAAGAGTAGTATTTTCAGGAGCATTTTGTCCTGCATATATCCCTACGTATGACAGAAGGGATGCTTCCTGTGGTAAAACTACCAGTGCTATTAGTCTGAAGTCTACTTTTGGAATGACAGTTTATTCTCCCGTAACGACCAAGAATCCAGGGGCAAACTGTCATCTCTCAGGAAATTCTGTAAGCGTAGAGGACGTGAGATTCAGGGAGGAGGGATAAAAAATTATTTCTGAGCACAAGTGAGCTATATTTCTTGTATCTAATGCCCAAAAGAATAAAAAGGTATTCTAAACCAGGCCTCAAAACCAGCCACATACCACCAACTCTGGGTACACCAGCCACAAATCCTGCTTTCCAGTGTCCTCCTTACCTGGCTTAGCCTCATATCCATCAAGGTGTTCCTTGCTTGGCCAATCTTCCTCATATCCAGTTCACCTGTCCCAGGTGTCATTAAGCCTGGTGTCATTCCTCCTGGATATGGAGTATTCAAGCCCCCTGGATATGGGGTATTCAAGCCACCAAATTGCTGAAAACAAGAGAAAAATGCGTTCCAAAATCTCTTCCGCGATTTCAAAAAGAATTCAAGCTATTAGCCGATCTGCTCCTATTCAGTGACTACAGGATATAAATGCCAAAATCCCACAGGTGCTTCTGAAATTCTCCCTAGTACTGATGACAATACAAGCAGAACAGTGGCTTCCCTGAATCACAACACAATTCTCATACAGGTGTTGCAAATCCATAGGGTATTACACAAGCTTAATCAAGTCAGTGAAATATGTAATGAGAAAGTAAATGAAAGATTATGAGTACAAGCATCTAAAACCAGCACATTTAAACAAGAACATCTATTAAGAAGGCACATGGACACCTGGTGCCAATTCAGTGCCAAGAAGCTTCTTCTACAGCCAGCCTGCAGCCACATAGCAGTGAACTAAATTATGTGCCTTACCATCAGTTGAAAATAAAAAAATTTAGAACAAACTCCTGGTCAGAGCAAGCCATTAGGGGAAGCTGAGCTTTATTTGCTGTTCCATGTTTGCAAAAATCTTCAGCTATTACAAAAATATTGATTATGCTCACTAAAGCTCCTTATTACCATTCTACATCCAGAGAAAGACAAAAACATTTTCTTCCATATTTAGCATGAGATCCATTTTTTTCCCCCCCCCTCCATCATCCTCAGGTTTTGTCTAGCAATGGGAATGCACAAAGATTCAAACAAGCACAGGAATTTAATATCCAGCAATTCCTGTGACAGGCTCGCAAACTACAGCCTTTTTTTTCGGTCACATATCTTTTTTTCCAAATGCCACTAATGAAAGGGACAGCTTAACCCTCATCTTTACTTATTAGGGATGGAGCACACCTTCATCAGGTTTGCTTTTATGCTCACCGTTTGGCGGGGGTCCACAGAAGTGTGATTCTCCCCTGACTGTAAATGCTTTGCAAAGAAGCTATCAGGTACAGGAGTCAGTTTTTCATAACGAGGATTCCTCTGACGCTTGTTCCTGGCATCACCAACTTCCGGAATACTTAGCCATTCTTCTTCTGTGACTTCTGCTAGCTTCCTCTATAAAAACATGAGTTGTCAACATCATTCATTTTAGAAACTTGTTCCTTTTATTTTAACTGCTCATATTCCTTTTTTTTTTCCTTGAAATAATTATGGACCCACTAAAAGCTTTAAGGTCAAAGATCAGTTGTTTTGTTTGTTGTTTTTTTAAATCTAGCACACCAAAGAACTAGGTGCATTTAATCAGAATTTGGTCTTAGTCCAGGCTGGGATTCCATACCAATTTTGTTTTTAAACTCAGTGCTACAAATACTCAGATTAATCTCAGTGCCTGCAGCACTGAACGTTATATTCTTATGTGCTAAACAATAGAAGCTGGGGATAGTTTTAATGATACATTTTATTTAACAGAAGATTTAAATTCAGGAGATCCTTCTCAACTATTATTCTAATACCAACAAATTATCCGTCCCTCAAAGATGGGAGCTTAAAATCCTCTTGAGGACTAATTAGAACAGTCACAATAAAGCACAAAACAAAAGCCTATCACCAAAATTTGCATAGATTCCATTATGTTGCGTATCCACAAGAAAAGTGCTCAGACAGAAAGAATCTCTGTATTCTCACATGCCCCTACAAAGCAGCTGATAAAACACCTACTTCTATCAACTCTGAGCACAATTTTGACTACAGCTATCAATAAAGATAATACTGCTTTATCATTTACTGCAGATTCCATCACCACTTTAATTTAAATGAGCACTATCAACTATATTATCTACAAGTGTTGACTAAAAATTATACTGCGATACTCAAGATAGTTTCAAGCCAAGAACAGGGGTTTTTTTCCTCACCAAAAAGTAATTTTAATCTGGAGAACAACAAACTACTTGCATGCTAACAGACAAGATCCGAGCAAATAAATGCAGAACATGCATCCATGTCCCATACGTCACAAAGACAGAAGTCACATTTAAGAAAACATTCTTTCCTTACTTTCAAGTCTGAGAACTGCTGCTGAATTTTGGGTCGTTCCATACGGTATTTTTCTATCTCCTCTTTCTCTCGTTGTTCCCTTAGGAAAAGGAGTACTGAAGTTATACTCAAAGTAACACTGCACAAGTCTTTAAACAAAGTGTTGTTATTATAGAAAAATGTGTTTGATCAGAGGTAAGGAATTAAAAAAATTATTATTCCAAGTTTATACTATCATCATCATGACAGCAAATTAAATACCTCATCAAATAAGACAATATTAAGTGTGAAAACAGACATTTGTAGCCAAATGAGCTTCACTCTTTAACCTCCACTTACCTGTAAGCCAGGTAATAAACTTTAAAAAAAAAAATTAAGTGACACTCACTGGTTTACAAGACATCTGCATTAGATGACTTTTGTAGCAATTTCCAGTGTCGTGCAACATGTAATATGTCAGAAACATTAGCTCAGCATCTCCCTAATGAATTACAATGAAGCAATTAAACCAAATCCACCACTGAAGAAAATACGCAACAAGCACTAACATCTGCTCAGGTTAAGTTGTGCCAAATATCCATAGCTTTTACAGCAACAGTGTCTAAGGTAAGGCATTAAAACAAATAAAACCAGTATCTGCTTCTGAAAACATATTCAGTAGATAAGGTCAAAATTTGAGTTGAAAAATGGAAGAAGTAGAAGAAAACTCTGAAACACAGACTAACTCAAAAACACTCCTCGCCAGTGTTGTAACTAATCCTACCTTCTTTCTTTTCTCCGTTCATCCATCCTTTTATCCAAAGCTGCATAAATAGCATCTGCTTCCTCATCATCTTTTTCATAGGGACCACTTGAGAACAGGCTCCCAGCATACCCATTAAACTAAGAACAAAATAAACAACAATAAAAAATAGAATGCTCAGTTTAGAACCCTTTTTATGTACCTGGTACAGCCAACAGTCATCCAGAATAAAGAAAAATGCATGAGCAAACTATTCCCAGTAACACTGCATCACACTAAAACATCCCTTTAATACAACTTTCCTCTACCACAAACGTTTATTCTCCCACACCATTTCAACAGCAAAACTTTCTACTAAGCAATAAACAAGATCCCAGTATATAAAAGCCATTTTCCTCCATTACCCCAAAAATTTTACTACTGAAACCAAACAAAAGGAGTAACACAACAGTTAACTAACCAAAGTGCGATTTAAACACAAGAGACTACACAGGCCACAAAGACAGACATACGTCAAAGGACAAGAGCTTAGATTTCATTTTTACAGGAGCATAAAAGATGCATCCCACAAAGTACTTAAACTAATACTTTATTTATGGATTTCTTCCCAAGACTCTCAGGGCTCTGTATATATAATTAAACCACAATATACGGATGAATGCCAAAACAAAAATCTGCAAGCACTGTGCCATTATGTATAATGGGGTCCCAATAAAAAACAAAAATAAAAGAACAACCCAAGGAAAAAGGAAGTGCTGTTAGCTGACTATAGGAAATTCTGGCTTTGTGTCTTCAGCTAATCCAGGGTTTCACGGCAAGAGAGCAAGGAGCTAATGGGCTCCTCTTCCACTAGGGGAAGAACACCTGAAGGATGATTAACACATCACCTCATCATAATTGGTGTCATTCAGATCTTCGTCATCATCGTCAGCTGTCTGATTCTTCTTCATTTGATCCCCAACAGTTCTTTTCCCTGGCGGAGCATGACGATCATCCACCGGGTCATTGGCATCACGCGCCGGGCCAATATCAGACCGGGTAGTGAAACCTGTGGCTCTGGGTTGATAAACCAGTAGCAGCTATTTAGAACGCAGCAATACAATCACTACACAGAGTCTGTCAAAATTACTTTAAAACAAGCAATAAAAAAAATCATTTCGTTCACAGGGATGGTATTACCCAGTCCTCACCCCTACTGTTCATAAAACCCATTGGAACCAACTGTCCTCTTATAGGAATAACTTTATTGATAAAGATACTGGAACCATGCTGTCCTGCTCACTTCCCTGCCATCCGTCGCCTTGTACCCAGGGATAGAGTCTCTTTTAAAATGTGTCTATCAATGGGATGCAGCAAAAAAGACGACACACACCCTGCAGGTTGTAAGGTACACACAACGGGGGTGGGCGGCAGAGATCGGGGCTGTTCAGAAGCCCCATATTCAGCTAGTCAACACTTTCCAGGGCCCAACCTACAGGATCTATGTGTCCCTGTCCCCAGGGATGAGTCATCCCAAAGTAAAGACAAAAGTAAACCATCACAGGGTAAACAAGGATGAAAATCCAGTGTCACCCCAGAACACCACAGTTCCCCACCGCCACAGGGTAATCCTGCTGTCCACATGTTGCTGAGACCTGCCTCTTTTTTCACCCACTAATCGCCAGCACAGAGGCCCCTAATTTAATGACTGCTAACGAGGCCCCCACGCACATACGCGACTACGTGAGCGTGCAAACCCCGGTGAAGTGGCAACACTCCTGCGGGCTGACAGCGCTTAAAAAGACCCTCGAACTTCTCCGCAGCGCCAGGTCCGCATTTCGGTAAGAGAAGCTTGGCTAAAGGGCGGCTGCGAATCGCCCGGAACGAGCAGAACTTTAATAAAGCGACGCAGGCGCGGCGGGGCCGCTGGGCACGGGCTGCCCCGAGGGGACGGCGATGGGCGGCGGGGCACGAAGCCGGGCACAGCCCGGGCCCGGGGCTGCGGGGTCGCGAGGGCGCCGGGTCGGGGAAGGCCGCGGGCGGGCGGGGAAGGCCGCGGCGGGGGAGGCAGGCCCGGCAGGGGTCCGGGGGGCTCGGGCGGGGCCTCACCCGCGGCCCAGCCCCGGCACGTAGCCCAGGGGCGCGGGCATGCCCAGGAACGGCTTCTTCTTCTTGTTCATGGCGGCGGCGATGGCGGCGGCGAAGCGGGCGGCGGAGGCGGGACCGCTCAGGAGGCGCCGGCGGAAGCGGCCGCCGTAAGAGGCCGCGGGGAGGGGCGGGGCTACCCAGGCGGCCCCCGCGGCCGGAAGCGCGGCCCGGCACTTCCGCCCGGCGCCGGGGTGGGGAGGGGGAGGCGCCGCCCTCGCCCCCTGGCGCCCTGGGGGGGTCCCGCGCGGGCGGCGCGCGAGCCCGGCGCGCATGCGCGCAACCGCGGACACCTCCGCGCGCGCCCCCGCCTGTGCGCGCGCCCCGGGCACACGCGCGTGCCCGCACACCTGCACTTGTGCACACACGTTTGCATGCACACCGTGCGCCTGCACCGACACGCATGGCACACTTGCAAGTGTGCACACACCTGTGCGTGCACGGACACGTGCATACACACACGCACACCTGTGCATGCACCCCATGCACATGCATGCACACCTCCACGTGTGCACTCTGCACGCACAGAACTCTGCACGCGTGGCATGCACACATACACGTGTGCATGCACACCATGCACATGGACACACAGCTGCACAAACATGTGCATGCACACATATGCACACACACACGTGCGTGCACACTGCACACATGTACACATACACCTGTACCCCTCCTTAAGCATACGCACACACCTGCATGCACATAAACCTGCGTACTTGCATGCAGGTGCATGTCAGCCTGCACATCTGCACACCTGCACACACATGCAGCTACACATCTGTATGCATGTGCACGCAAACCTGCATGCACACACGTGTCTCTTGCTCTGCGTGTAGACCACACCTTTCCCCCACACATATGCCTGCTAACAAAAACAAATACACCTTTAAGTCTCACTTAATGTCACCCCACATAGGTCCAGACCGAGCTTTCCTGTGTGCACATAAGGAATCGCCTCCCCATGTGCCCGTGGAATCCCCTGCGTCCCTTCTTGCATTTTACATACACTTTACACACATAAACACATATAAACACATGCAAACAGATGCACACACACCTATGCACACACAGCTGAACATACTCCCACGCATGTCTCGCGTACGGGTTCAGATTCATCCCTGCCACACGTGTGGGCACAGGTATGGACACCTACAGCTGTGCATCCCCCCCCAGCGTGCCACCTATGGGACCCGCAAACAGCCCGCTGCTCCGGGTGCCCCTTCCCACCCTCTGGCCCCAGGCCGTGACGCCTGCATCACGCGGGCCCGTGCTAGGTGCGTGTGCCAGCACGCGTGTCGCGGATCTGGGGGCGGCCCGGCGCCCACACGCTTCCTCCTGCTTTGCCTCGAATAAATGAGAGAATCCTGACGGAGCCGCGGCGTGCCGAACAAAAGGCATGCGCGCGCATTAAATAACCGAGATCTTTTTTTTTTTTTGCTGATTAATTACAAATTCACTTCCTGCTCCTTTGCATTTGCAATTAAGAGGCCGAACAGATGGCGCCGGCTTCATTCGACGCCGCAGGTGCCGGGTGCGAGGGGGCTCTCCCGGCGCGAGGGCCCGGCCGCAGCAGCAGGCGGAGGTGAAGTCGGGCTCGGGGCGAAGCTGGATGAGGAATTCCTCCAGGGGCAGCGGGATGCCAGCCCGCACCCCCCAGCTCAGCACTGCCTTTTCCCCTAGCATAAGGCCGAGGTGAACAATTATGGCAATTATTATTAATAGGAAAGCGGGAGCCACCGAGGAGAGCTGGAATCAGAAACGCCGGAGATGAGTGTCTCCACCGGCAGCTGAAGCGGAAACCCCAAAATGAGCAAGAACCGAGCCAAACGCAGGCAGCGGCCCCCCCGGGCACAGGCACCTTTTCCCGGGGGTCGCAGGAACCGCCGGCTGCCGATTTGGGGAGAAGTGGGAGAAAGCCGGAGCGCGTCCGGGCGCCGGCGAGGGGACAAGGGATGGGGATGGGGAACATCCCTGCGGCGGCGGCGGCGAGATTCGCTTAATGATCCGCTAAAAACCGAGCCGTTGGGCCCCCAAAACGCGCCGGGAAGGTGCCAAGCGCCGCCCACCGCAGCGGCCGCCTTCCCCCTGGGGGGGGGGGTCATTAGCGTTAATTAACGCCCGTCTGCCACAGCGCTCCGGCGGCGGCGGCAGCGAGGAACCGCCGCTCCCGGATTTACCGGCCCCGAGCGGCGTCCGGGAGCCGCCACCGGAACGGGGAGAAAACGGGAGAAAACGGGGGCTGGCGGCCCCGGCTCGGCGCTCCCCCCCCCCCCCCGAGCCTCCCTCCCTCCCGGCAGCGCAAACCAGCTGCGGAGAAGACAATTAGCCCCGTTTTGCATGCTAATGGCCAGCCCAGCCCCTGCCGCTCAGCAGCAAGCTCCTGGGGGGGGGGGGGGGTATTGCTGGCGGAAAAAAAAATAGATAATAATAACAAATAAGCTTCGCTTTCGGTGGCAGAGCTGGGGGCTCCGGCTCCCGCTGCACCGGCCTGCGGGGAAGCCCGGCCGGGCCGCCCCCCCCCCCCCCCCCCGCGGCTCCCTTAGGCGCCCGGAGCGGTTCCGTGCTGCGGCCGCGGGGCGGGATGCGCCGCTGCCCCCGCGGGGGGGGGGGGGGAAGGCGGCTGCCCGCAGGACGGGAGCGAGGGGAGCAAAGCCCCCGCCCGGCCCCGGTCTCGGTTCGGGGCGATTTCGGCCCCGCGCGCCGTCCAGGGCGGCCGGAGCACGGGGCCTGTTTTAGCGCTGTAAATTTTCTCTATTTGCACCGCGTCGAAACGAAGCCACAAAAATTCCCTTTCCTCCCCTGCGTGGGAAGGATTCCCGCGCTCCGGCCGCCGCCAGCCTTCGCGGCATGGTCACGGCCGGGGAGAACACCCGGAATAATTTATAGGCTCAGTAAAATTTCTCGTGAAGGATTTTTAATCGTCTCCATGTGTACCCAGGGTTGATTACGTGTGGGTGAGCGTTGCACAGAGCCAGCAGCCCGGCGTGGAGCATCCCTCGCGCGCGAGCCGTGCCGCGAGCCCCGAGCCGCGCCGCTGCAACGTGGCCATGAGAATAAAACCAGCACCCGCCGAGCTCGCCCAGGGCCGCGGCCCAAAGGTATTTGCGTGCACCGTGCGCGTGGTGCTGCAAAAACATGGAAACGAAGGGGAAGCTGCCACCAGGAGATGCCTGGACACCGGTTTTGCTTTCAGTGGCAAAATCCAAGGGGCGAAGGGGCAACTGCGCCTGCTGAACGTGCAGCTGTAACGCACCACCCGCGCTGCTCCCGCGGCCTGCGCGGGTCGTCTGTAGCTTCACGAGCGCAACCGAGCTGCGCCCCGGCCGGCGCGTTTGCACAGCGTGTCTCATCCCTCGCGGCTGCGTTTTGGGGCAGGGGCAATAAACCCCCTAAGGAGCGACGCGCCGTGCCGCCGCTGCCGCTCGCCTGCACCGTGGCGCTCCCCGGCGAGCACCCACCTGCTCGCCCCTTCTCCGCTTTAGGGCTTTCCAAGTAGTTTCCGCACGTTCACAAAAGCAAAAGCCCGCGGGGGAGGCTGCGCTCGCCGGGGCGGGAGAGCGGCGGCGGCGGCAGAGGGCTGCGGGGTTGGCGCAGCCTCCGCTCCCGGCTATCCGCAGCGCGAACGGTGGGGAAAGGCCCCGGAGTCTCCGTCTCCTCGCGGGAGAAGGAGCCGGAGAAGCCGGTGTAGCGGAGCTGGCCTTGCCGCGGCCCTGTGCCGGAGAGAAACGCGGGGCTCCGTGCGCGTGGGAAAGGTGCGTTTGTCAATACGACGTGACGCGGCGAGAATCGGTGACGCGGGAGTTTATTGCGAGGAGGGACGATGCAGATCGCACGCCGCGGGCGCGAGTCGCACGAGCGGCGGCTGCTGCCGGCGCCGGCTCCTTCCCTGCGCTCTCGCACAAGTTCGGCCGCTGCCAGGTCTGCGCTGGCGTCTTGCTCTTTGCTGGGGTGAGGTGTTGCTGCTTTGCAATCCCGAATCGCATGATTACTTGGATTTCAGGTGCGAAAGCGAGAGCAAAGACTAAAGCAGGGACTTGTTTTTAATCCCTGTCTGCTCAGCTGCTAAATTAACACTTTTGGAGCCTATTCTCGCTTGATTCTCACCCTGTGCCGTGAAGCCCTCTGAAGACAGGATGTCCTACTTAGCGAAATCAGCTCGGCATTAGGTAAATATACTTCCTGAGATGTTAATTAGTGCCACGCAACAGCCCCGGAGGGGCCCGCGAGGACGTGGCCGCCGCCGCCGCGTCTGCTTGCTCCTGCCGCGACCCAGCGGCAGCGGGAGGCTCGGCGGGAGCTTGTGGGTGCCGAGAGCCGGCGCCTCCGCCGACGCCATCCCGCCCCGCGGAGGTGGTTAGCGGGGGCTGCCGGGGGTCCTCGCCGTGGCGCTCGCGAGCGCTGAGCTTCCGCCAGCTCCTGGTTCGCAAGGAAAAACCCCCAGGCGGGAGGGAGCCGCTCGCCCGCAGCCTGCGGAGGAGAACACCAACAGGTCTTTTTTTTTTTTATTGCATTTTTATCCAGAGCTGTCGAAAGCCAGGAGAAGCTGAGGAGGGGCCAGGGATTAAAGGCGGCATCGCAACGCACCCGCACCGCGGCGCACAGGCAGCGTTAAGTCCGGCGTTTCCTGACTTTGGGAAACGTGACTTTGCAAGCTAAGAGCGCTCCCCCGACGGCGGGTGCGCGCGTGGGTGCGTCCGCGGGGGCCACGGACGGGTGCGGCAGGCTCGAAGCGAAGAGCTCGGGTTTGCAGTTAAACAGCAGCCGGTTAGCAGATCGCGCCGCACCACGCAGCTACGCGCAGAGCCGGTCCAAGCCGGGCCGTACCTCACCCTGGAGCGATGTAAATAATAAATCAAATTCCGGGAGCAGCTAAATAGAGCAGGCAGGATTCCCAGATCAGGCCGGAAGGAAAGTCGGAGCTCGAGGCCGCTGATCCGTGGCCGTACCACGGTCACTGCCTTTCGCACGCCGGTCGGCAGCTGGATGCCGGGATGCTTTTCTCAGGTGCCGGTTTTCGCTTGTGCCTGGTCTGAGTATTGGCTCAATAACTGCGGCGCTCCGGTGGTTTCGCTGCCCGGAGCAGGGGAATATCCCTAGTGAGAAGGGCAGAATCCGACCCGCTTGGGCTTCGATTAGCTAATAGAGACCAGATGGAAGTGGCTGAACCTTTTCGGCCAAAATGATTTTAGCCAAAAAAAATTGCAAAACATGTAATTAAACTCGTGGCAATTTCATCAAGTTGGGAGAGAAAAAACCCAGGCGGGAGGAAGCGCGGGATTTTGTTTGACCTCAGCGGATTCCTTACCGCTCGGTTTGCCCAACCTTTCGGATGCCGACGGCGCTTTTAGCCTCGTGTCAGCCCAAACTGATGCCTTTCACAGGCGAAGGGCGTCAGAACGGCGTGAGAAGGGAAACGTCGGTTATTTGCACGGATTCCGTTTCGAGGGCAGCTCGTGGAGCCCGGCCGATGGCACGGGAGGCCCCGTTCCCCCCCGTGACGCTGGGGCGCGAGCACAGGGCGCTTCTCCGCGGGCGAGCGAAGGTTGGCAAGGCAAGTCCGGCCATCCGGCAGCGAACCGACGTGGCGCTATCCCGCTCCTCCGGGAAGGCCTCCGGATTTGCCGGCTCCTTTAGCATCGCGGCACTCGTGGGCGCCGCGGGAGCTGTCGGCACGGCACAGTATCCTTGCTGCGCTGGCGGGATGCCTTTTCCCGGGCATGGGAACCACGGCGGCCAGCTTTCCCGCGCACGGGAACTGCGGCGGCTGCCTTTTCCCAGGCGCGGGAACCGCAGCAAGGAAGGAGCCGGCGAGGTGATTTAGCCGGACGAAGCAGGGATGCCAGAGGCGAGCGAAGAGGCAGGCGCGGCAAGGCGGTCGGCCCCGCGGAAAGCAGCCTCGCGGCGGGTTTGCGGACGAGTGTTGTCTGCCTCGACACAATACTGATGAATTTTCCCGGGCTGCAAACTCTCTTCCGTTATAAACCGGAGCTAAAGGTGAACTTTCGCCCTCCTCCAGCTTACCGAATAAATCTCGCCTCTTCCCAGCGTGCCGGCATCTTGGGCAATGGGCTCGCTGTTGAGGATTTTTGCTAAGCCAAGAGGCTGGTTTGGCAAGCAGTAAATTCTTCATTGAACTTAGCACTTTTTCTGCTCATAAAATATCCATGAGCACAGTGCAGCTTCTTAGAAAAAATTTTTTTTTTTCTTACTGGAAAGAATTAAGATATTACTTTGGCTTTTTCTATTATTACTATAAATTGATTATGAAGCTGGGAAATGTGAATCACGCTGCCTCGCTGTGCCCTGCTAGTCGACGGCATTGTGTGTCCCCTCCGATTGGATTAAGCCGCAAATTTACAATTCAGTTTTGGGAAACAATATTAAAAAAGTCTGCGCCGAGAGAGAGGAGACGATCGGGGCTACGCTCTCAAATAATTACAAACCGCACTGAAAACAACTGTGACAAGCAAAAATCCAATTAGAAATGTATCTCTATAAGGCTCCGAATGAAAGAGCTTCCGTATTCTCAAGTCCCCCTTGTGTCCAAGGGAATAGCTGGGAGATGGCTGAGAAAACAGCCAGCCAGTCTCGGGCGTTACTTTGCTAATAAATCACCTTCCTCGCCGTGCAGGGTGTCTATTCCCCCCCGGAGCGGCGGGACGACGGCTCGCCCCGGCAGCGGCCGCGCGGGACCAAGCTTGAGTTTCGCAGCATCTGAACCAGCTCCCACCTTGCAACAAACGGCCTGTGGGTGTTCAGCACCAGTGCGAAAACAAATTATTTTCAGGCAGAGAAGATTTTCCTAATGCTAAATATTTCCATGCCCTGTCGCGCTAAGCAGCATCAATCACCCCTCTCTGAGCAGGAGGTTTTGCGCACGAAGCTGTTTTCTCCTGCTTCCCTGCAAGCGCTTTAACAAAACCATTTTAAACCCTTTGCACAGGAATTAAGAGATGGGGAAAAAACCTTTCCGGTGTTTTGCTCGCAAGCGCCAGCCTTGAGCCTGCCGGGATTTAGGGAGCGGCGGTGCCGGGCAAGGAGGCACCTGAAGCACCGGCCGCGGTGACGGTCGCATCCGCGCGAAGACACCGGGGTCCCGCGCGGCCGCGGCGGATCAGCGGCTTAGGGCTGGATTCGCCCCCTCTCCCTCGGCGTCTCCGTTTCCTGCTGACGGGAGGTTTCCCTGACGGAGCAGACGAGCGAAGCAACAGTGAAATTAGCCGCTTTTCTCCTTAGACAAATAACTTCCGCCTGCGATCTTTTTATCTGCTTCTCCTCCTCCTTCCAGGCCGGCGTCGAGGGCTGCAGCGGGAGGGATCGTTGCTGTTTAATTGCTTCCGTTTCGCTCTGCAAAACGGAGGTGCTGAATCACCCGTTCCGGGGGCGGCTGCGGCTGGCCGAGGTCCCCGCGCTGCCGGAGGCCGGGCCGAGAGGCGCCGGGCGCGCGCGAGCCCCGATCCCCTGCACTTTCCCCCCAAAACCCTGAGCCCTCCCTCGTGCTCGGGTGGCAGCTGCCTGCAGCAGCAGCTCAGCAGGTTCCTAACCGGGCACCTAGCTGCTGCCTGCAGCTCTCCAGTCCTGGGCTGGGGTTCAATGCACAGACTTTTCCCCCCGGTTATTTAAATCCTGTTTTCTTTAATGGAGGAAAGCCCTGGATCGGGCGTTTAAAGACCCAAAGGCCACCCCTCGCTGCCGCGTTTTTAAACCATCCGGAGTTAGCACGGCTGCTGCTTCCAGTCTGGCACGTCGCAGAAATTGCTTGGTGGGTTCAGCCCGGCTCCGCTCTCCTCATCCTGGGAAACGTTTGCAGCTGAGTCACTGGGTTTGGAGAGGAAACGTTAAGAGATGCTTAACCGCAGGCAGGATTTAGCCCACGGCCCAAAAGCGACGTGGGCATCCTGCAAAAGCGGAGGAAGGCCGGAGCGTGTGCGTGCCGGGTGCCCACGGGCACGGCGGCTCTGCGCCCCCCAGCAGCGACTTTGGGGGAGAATAAGGCAAATCGCGGCGGGGGCGCTGCGCCCAGGCATGGCGCGGGTTTCCAGGCCTCTCCGAGGTGTCACGGCGCTGCAGGACGGGAGGTTTGCATCGAATCCTGTGGGATGGGCCTGCGTGCGAATGGTTACAAGGAAAAAAATGCTGGAAAAAATGCTTGCCTCTGTACACACTAAACCTTTCCTGGAGAAGTGCAATTACTACTAGAAAAATCAGGGAAGGCAGAGACTGGGAACAGTGCAGCACTTATTTTTAATAACAGCTTGGCGTAATCTGCACACATTCTTCAAAAGACATTAGCCTTTTCCTGCCAAGAGCCCTGTTTAACCATATTTCTCTTGGAAGATTTCTGCCACGGCTTGAAAGCTCTGTGCGTAGACAGAGACCTAAGAACTGGGAATTTAAGAGTAATGGAAAATAGGTTCATTCTTTATTTCCAGGCATTGGATGGCTGCAATAAGCACCATTTCCCAAACGTCTCTTAATACCAGGGGCTGTGCGGTATTTTAGGCACATTCACCTATTCCTGCCCGCGAGACGGTGCCTACGTCCGGGTTGTGCGCACAGTTCACAGCCTGACGGTTTCCATAGGGGCCACAGTCAGGATCCGTGTTTGGAGAGCCGGTTTGAGCACGGCGGCCCAGGCCGGTGCTTTGCATGGAGGTTGGCCAGGATCCTCGGCACGGCGCTGGGGTCGGTCCAAAGCAACTCCCGAGCGAGTCTCAGGGACCTGGAGCTGAGTGGTTTTTGGCGGCTTTGAGATCTCTGGCCAGGACAAAGTTTGCATCAAATTTATTAACCACAAGGTGCAAAATTTTGGAAAGTTCATATTGATTCAGGGATCCGAGCTTCATCTTTGTAAGCTCCACATGCACAGCATCGATGCGCATGGGTTTCAGGCAACAGATGCACCAGGCTGTGCACAACGCGGTGAAAAGCGGCGCAGCCCTGGTGCAAGGCTGCGTGTTGGGTTGGTAGCGCCAGCTACACCCGCACAGCGCCACGCACCCGCTGCAGTTACCCGCCCAGCAACAGGCTTTAAACCTGCCGAAGCAGCGTGCAAAGAAGGGAATGCGTTTTTGGAATCAGCATCCTGCAAGCCTGAGTTTTGCTGATTAAAACGAGGTGGTGGGTGTCGCCGGTGTCGCGGTAGGCTTGCAACAGGGAAGGTCTCGCAGCAGTGGAGCATCACCGGCGAGGTGTCGCGGCCGGGCGCCTGCTTGGCCTTGGCGCGTGCTGCAGACTATTGGGATGTCCCTGCCGTCCTGCCGGCCCACGCAGCAATTCCCAGCGATTTGCGCAGCAATTCCCAGTCCTTTCCGCACTCATCACCCCGCTTCCTTCCCCGTCTGTCTCCCCCCATGCGACCGACCCCTGGGTGCAGGTGGAGCGCGGACGCATGCAAGCCACGGGCCAGGCCGACTTGCACACGCGCCAAGCCATGCACCCGAGCGCGGGAGAACTGCAGGGCACGCGGCCGAGCCCCCGGCCCCTCCGCCGCTCCACAGACTTGCACATGAGCGGCATTCCCGGCTCCGAGCTGGGCGTTGCAGCCGAAGGCAGGCAACTCCAAAAATACTCGCAGGGTTGCAGCCCCTGGGGGAGCGACGTGTGCTGGGGACGCTTGTCCTGCTCGGTCCTGGTTAAACGCCCGCTCGCGCCGCAGCCGCCCGCCGCAGCCTCGTGTCGCACGGAGGGGGCTAAGCAACCCTGCATCGCCCAAACGCGGGGAGCCGCCGGAAGGAGGGAAGCACGGCAATTTCCCAAATTCGGGAAATCACGAGTGGGGGGGGGTCTTCGGTGGCGAAGGGGTCCCTGTTTGCCGCCCCGGCTGAGCCGCTGTCCAGCAGCGCGTGTCCCCGGCGATGCGCCGCACACGCACCTGCGCCGCGCCCGCCGGGACCCCGCACACGCGCCGGGACCCCGCACACGCGCCGGGACCCCGCGGCGGCCCCCAGGCTCGGACCGGCGCCAGGACCGGGCGGAGCGGAGCGGAGCGGAGCGGGCCGGGCCGGGCCGGGGGGGCGGGCGGAGCGGAGCGGAGCGGAGCGGGCGGGGGGGCGGATGGCGGCGCCGCCCCCGGCGCGGGCACCGGGGCGGGGCGGGCCGGGAGCGGCCGGTGCCGGCGGCGGCGGCGGCGGCGCTGGGGCTCGGGGCTCGGCGGCGGCGGCGGCCCCGCGGCGCCCACGATGAGCTGCGGCGAGCCCAAGGACATGGAAGGTACCGCGGCGCCGGGCGGCGGCGGCGGCGGCGCCGGGGGGCGGCGGGCTCAGGTGCAGCCGCCGGGAGCTGCCTGCCCCGGCCCGAAATACCCTTAGGGCAGATCCGCCCCCCCCCCTCCCGGGGGAGCCTGCGCCCCTCCAGCCCGGGGGTCCGCCCCCCTCCATCGCCCCGGGCTGCCCCCTCCATCCTGGGGATCAGACGCTCCATCCCAGGGATCTGCCCCCTCCATCCCCCCGGGCTGCTCCCTCCATCCTGGGGATCAGACGCTCCATCCCAGGGATCTGCCCCCTCCATCGCCCCGGGCTGCCCCCTCCATCCTGGGGATCAGACGCTCCATCCCAGGGAACTGCCCCCTCCATCGCCCCGGGCTGCTCCCTCCATCCTGGGGATCAGACGCTCCATCCCAGGGATCTGCCCCCTCCATCGCCCCGGGCTGCTCCCTCCATCCTGGGGATCTGCCCCCTCCATCCCCCCCGGACTGCTCCCTCTATCCCTCCGGGCTGTCCCCTCCATCCCGGGGGTCTGCCCCCTTCACCCCCCCCCGCTGCCCTCTCCATCCCCTACGCTGCCCCTTCCATTCCCCCTGTGCTGCCCCCTCCATCCCGGGGGTTTGTCCCCTCCATCCCCCCCTGCTGCTCCCTTCATCCCGGGGGTCCACCCCCTTCACCCCCCCGCCCCCCCTGCTGCCCTCTCCATGCTGCTCCCTCCATCCCAGGGATCAGCTCCCGCATTCCCATGTGCTGCCTCCTCCATCCCGGGGGTCTGCCCTCTCCATCCCCCCGTACTGCCCCCTCCACGCTGCCCCCTCCATCCCCAGACTGTGCCCTCCTCCATCCCCCCCATGCTTCCCCCTCCGTCCCGGGGGGGCCGCCCCCATCTGCAGGATACTGGTAAATATTGGGGATACTGGGCTGGAGTGGGGGGTGCAGGCGCGCGGGTCAGGATGGCTCCGCCAGGCCCCGGCGGGGGGGCAGAGCCGGGACAGGGTAGGCCTGGGGGCGCCGGAGCGGGGCAGGATTCCGGGAAGAGCCCGCTCCTAGGGGCCGAAGGCGGCTGGCTGTGGGCGGGGGGGTCCGTGCCTGCCTCCTGCCCGGAGCCGCCCGGAGGCGCCTGGCTGCCGCCCTCGCTCCCCTCCGGGCGCTCGCTCCCGCTCGCCGTGAGTGCCCGAGCCTGCGGCCACCCCGGCTCCGGGCGCTCAGGGACCTTCCCGCGGCTCCGGAGCGCAAACACCCCCAAATGCACGGGCAAGGAAGGTCACCGTCACCCCAAAGGCTCTGCCCCCCAGCCCTCCCGCAGCGGGGCTGCCCCCCCCCGCGCCCCCCATCCCTCCCGAGCCCCCCGGGGAGACGCGGCGCGAGGAGCAGGGCCCCCTGCCCGGGATGAGGACGGGGCGTCCGGGCCACGCTCCGGCGGCGCTCCGACCTCCTCCGCCGGCGGGGACGGGACGAAGGCGTTCTGCCCCCCGCGCCGGGCGAGCGGCCCCGCTGGGCGCCTGCCAGTGCTGCCCGGCAGGGCAGGCGGCCAAGGCGCTCCGAGCCCGGCTCCGAGGCCGGCTCCGGGGCGCCGGGCAGGAGGGAGGAGGGGGCACCCGCCTTTGTTCCTTCCCTCCTCCTTCCTCGGGAGGAAGCAGCGGCAAGCGGCCGCAGGCCTGAGCTCCTGCGCGCGCGGCAGGCTCTTGATTTAACCTTCACGAGCGGGGAATTGAATAGGAGGAAAAGGCTGGGATGATGCTAGGTCCAGGGCCAAATTTGCTCCTGGGATAACCCTGCGAGGGTTTATTCTGGGAATACGTCAGCTCTCTGGCGTCAATCCTCCTTTTTAAGTGCGGTCACGTGCTCCCCAAGGCCAGCAGGTCTTCGGGTACGGCTCGGGGCAGCGTGTGCTCCGTAGGGACGTCGTATGGGTACGGCTTCGCAGTTTGCATGGCTCCCGGGAGCGCGTCGCAGTGAGCAGCGTCTCTGCCCCGCGCTGCACCGCGGTGGCTCGGAGGGACAGAGGGACGGAGGGACAGGCAGCAAGGCGATGGCCAGGCCGGCCGAGTTTGCGGTTCACACGGTGCCGATGCCCAAAGCCAGGCGAGTCCTTCAATGAGCCATTTCCCAAGCCGCGGGGCCGTGCCGTGACTGCTGCCCCAGGGCGAGGAGTCCCTGGCGAGATCGGATCTTCCTTCCCCCTCCTCGAGGAGCGGAAGGATGGCTGGCTCCTCCTGAATCCCAGCTGCAAATCCATCTCCCTGCCTGCAGGCAGATCTCTCGCACCATTTGGTGCTAAATGTCTCTTTCCCGCCGGGACACGAGGAGCCTGGCAAACCGACAAGCAGGTTTTCTTCCTTGCAAAGCACCTCTCCCAGGGACTGCCCGAAATTCCGTTAATCCCGGGAAGCCTGCCTCTTCCCGTGCTTCGGTGCCTCTGCCCGTAGCATCTGCCTGTGGACGCAACCCATGGGGCCGGGATGGTCCGCGATGCGGTGGTGTCGGAGACGCAGGCTGAGCGACTTGCCGGAGGTCGCGCTGGCAGTCGGCGGCAGAGGAGGGAGCCGAAGGGGGGCACCGGGCCGCCCTCCGCCGCCTCGCTCCTTGCTCGTCTCCTTGACGTGCGAACCGGGCTGCTTGCAACCCCCCCCTGCCCCGGGGGGGGCCGTAACCGCTGCGGGCGGGCGGGTGGGCGAAGCGGCCGGGCGGAGGCTGCTCGAGGCCCGTTTGGGGAGGCAGGTAGCGACGGGTCCGCGCCTGCCCCCGCACGGCCGTGCTCGCTGCCGCTGCCTGGCTCCTGCCGCGTCGCCGCATCCTGCCGGGAGCAGCGTTCCCGGGAGGTTCCCCGTCCCCCACCCCCGAGTGCCTGCTACCGCTCCGAGCTGCCGCAGCACTTGCTTTCCAGCCGGCCGTGAAGACGTCTCGGGGGGGAGAAGCCCCAAGCGGCCATGCTGGGGGAAGCAGAGCTCCTTGCTCACCGCCGTTCCTAGCAGCTCGGGCTGGAGCGGAGGGAAAAGCCGGGGAGCCGGATGCACGGGAGACCCCGGGTTGACGTGGCCGCAGCCAACGGGGGGAGACGGAGCGAGGGCTGGGCCGGGAGAGCCGGGGTGCTGCCGGCTCGGTGCCCCCCTCGGCCCGTGCTTTGCAGGGGCGAAGGTGCTGCGCGTCCGTCGCGGGGCCGGGGCGGCCTCGGAGGCGGGAGCGGGAGCCCGAGGCGGAGCGGCGCAGAGGGATGCCGGGGAGGCACCGTGGGTCCAGGCACCGCTCGGAGCCACGGACGAATGTTAGCTGCTCTGTTCTGCTGGTCTCCGGCCGGCACCAAAGGCTCCTCCAGCGCCTTCGCGCGTGCCGTTCCCCGTGCTTGGCACTCACGGACTGAGCCTGCGCCGGGGGCTGCTGGCAGCCTCCTCCTGCGGGTGCCCGGCAGCAGGACCCCAAAAGTTGCTGCGACCTCTTTGGCACGGTCTGGGGGCAGATTGGGCCCCGCGGCACCGTGTCTTGCAGCACCGTGCCCCATGTCACCGTGCCCCGCGGCACCGTGCCCCGGCCTCCCCGGCAGCCTGGGCGCTGCTCGGCTGCCGCGCTCCCTCCTCTGTTTCTCCGGCGCCTTCTGCTCCCCGAACGCCCCAAGCCGCCGGTGACCCCGTTACTGCCGCACGTGAGATTTCCGCGGCTTCGCTCGTCCCCGGAGCGCGCCGATTCCTTGCCGGGTCCCTCCGCCCCCGTGACGCCGCAGCTCCCTGCCGCAGCCCACGCCGAGCTTCCCGCCGGTCCTGGTGCCATTTGGCCGCACTGCTGCCCCCAGCCCCGGCAGCAGCCGCGGGATTAGGAGGGAGCCGGCAGGGAGCACGGGCCGAGCAGCTCGCCAGATCCCGCGGCGCTGGGGATTAGGGCCTTTTGGAGGTGGCGGTGACCCTGCTGCCGCGCAGGGGCTGGCTGGGGGCCGCCCGTCGGCAGGAGGACGGAGGCGCCGGGAGGAGTCGGGCCGGCGTGGAAGAGGCGCGAGGGGAGGCAGGGACAGAGCCGGTGCCGAGCGCTCCCACACGCCTCCCTCCTGCCGCCGGGATGCAGCCCGGCTGCCCGGTCCTCTGCTGCGTCTCCGCCGGCCCTGGCTCGCGCGGCGCCTCGGAGCCAGGTGAGGGGCCCGAGGGCACGGTGAGGGTCCCGGGAAGACGGGATTGGGACCGGTGGCTCCCCGGAGGGGCATCCAGGCTCCCCTCGTGCCGTCCCCCCCTTGCCAGGAAACCGGAGGAGGGTGCATGCCCGGGTCCCCCGCTACCGAGCCTCCGTGCTGCGGTGCCGGATGCAATAAAATCCCCTGTGGAAAGAGGTCCCCGATGGGAGCCGGGCCCCAGCTGCACCCTCTGTGCGGCAGGTGGGCGGCTGGGCTATTCGGGGAGCCCATGGGCTCTCCGTAAATCCCCCCGCTCCCAGGGGCAAGCGCGGCATCAGCGAGGGCGAACGGCGGGATGCCGGTGCCGACGTCGCGGATGCCGCCGGGATGCCCGCATCCGCGTCTCACCGCCCTTCCCTCCGCAGCCGCCCGCCTCAGCTTCTGCCGCAGCCTCCTGGAGCACACGGTGTCGGCCGAGAACCTCAGCTACCGCCGGCAGAGGAACGCGGGCAGCAGCCTCACCTGGCACGACGGCCGGAGCCAGCGGGCCGAGGGCGGCCGCGCCGTCAAGCTCCTGCGGCAGCCGGGCACCGACGGCTCCCAGGTACCGCCGTCGCCCCCGCCGGATCCCGCGGCGCTCCCGGGCCCGCGGCCGCGCGCCGGCAGGGAGGGCACCGGACCCGGCCTCCGCGCCCCCCCCTCGCTCGCGGCAGGGAGGCGACGCGGTTTTGCAAGTCAGCGCTCCGGAGCCCGATTCCTTATAATGCCTCAAAGCCCTTCCGCGGTTGGAAAGTCTCTTAGCCGGGCTCGGAGCGTTTCCCTCGTTAAATCCTGCGCTTTATTGCATTAGCGAGCCTTAATGAAACGGCGTGCCAAAGGCTTCCGGTCCTTCTCCTGCCGCCGCCGTGGGAACGAGCATCTTCCCCGCGTGCCCGGAGCGGCTTGAGGAAACGGGGACAGTAGCCGCTGGCAGGGACCTGCCGGGGAGGGGGTTCGGAGCAGGATGGGAGCCAAGCGGGACAGGAGCCGAGCGGGACAGGAGCTGGGCCATGGAGCTCCCGCGGAGGAGGCGGCTCCATGGCTGCCCCCGAGCCCCCAGCCCCGACAGCCGCCCGGAGCACGGCCAAGCCCGTCCGGGAGCCTCCCAGCGTAGCTCCGCAGCCTCCTTCTGCTGCAGGAGGGACCCGGGCTGTCAATTCACAGGCTCCCAAGTTTGCATCCTTCCCCCCTGCTCTCCCATTACCCGCTGCCAAAGGCAAATCCTGCTGGAGGAAAGGTCCCTTTGGAATGGCTGGACGCCCCCAGGCGGGGCCGGAGCCGGGGCCGGGGTGGCCCCCCGGAGCCCCACCGCCCTCAGCGGCCTCGTGCTTGACGTCTGCCAGGGCCGTGTCGGCCGTTTCGGCAACCGCGGGAGGGATGCCTGGCGTTCCCGTTGCGCTCGTTATCCCTGCTCCTCTGTTAGGCCTGCTTAATTAGCCAGCATCCGCTCGCGGAAGTCGACCCCGGCGTCCTGCGGTCCGAGTGCCGTCGACCTTCTGAATGCTGGCAGGTTCCCACGCCGGCCCCTGCTCTGGATGCCGCTTCTGCCTTGGCCCCCGGCGCCCTGGGCGCGCTCGGGAAGGTGCCGGCACGGCCCTGGCAACGCGGCCCCTGCTCCCACATTTCGGCGGCATCCCTCAGGCCAGGACTCATGGGAGAGGCAGGAATGTCCCTCCGTCACCCGGGCAGAGCCCACGAGCTCCAGCCGCTCGGAGAAGCCACGTTCACCAGCGCTGCTTGGTGCCGCGCTCCTGCAGAGGACGAGGACGAGGATGAGGGCTCGGCATCGTCCTGGCACTCTGGGCCCCGCTCCGGGCGGATCCACTAATCCCTCTTCTTCCCTGCATGCTAAAAAAGGGAAAATGTGGACTTCTGCATTCCCCAGCCTCGTTTCCTACCCTTGAGGATCCTGCTGGTTGGACGCTTCCCTGGGAGAGGGGGGCTAGTTGCTCCGCGCTGTTACGGCACGCGGCATCGTCTTTGCTTCATGCCAAGACTAATCTAGGCTGCAATTGCAATTCCTTGGAATCACTGCAACACGGACAAGAAAACAGAGCGCAGCAGCGGGAGGGCGAGGAGACGGGCCCTGCGAGGAAACGCAGGCCCCCCCCGCTAGCACCGCTGCCCCCGCTCCATCCCCTCTGCTCCGCGCTCCCGGGCTTGTCCCGCTGCCCGTGTGCCCGAAAGCCGGAACAGCCGCGGAGCAGCTGCGGCCTGGGCAAAGCCTCTCCCCTCCGCGGAGGAGGGGATGCGGAGCTGAACGCTGAGCTTCGCCCTTCTCCTAAAATCCCAAAGTCAGTGCGCTAAGCTTTATCCCGGAGGCCGCTGCTCCGCCGGGACCGCATCCCTGGGCAGCTTGCAGGAGGCCGCTGGGCTCGCAGCAGCAGTCCTGGGCTCACATCCGCTCCGGCACCAGGAAAGGGCCGTGGGGTTTCGGAGGTGCCTTTGGCTGCCCGTGCGGTTTGGCTGCCGCCGCCGGGCTGCAAGAGCCCTTCACGCCCAGCCAGCTCCGGGCCGACGGCGGCTGAGCGAGGAAGCGCGTCCATCCCGCTTCCGGGCAGCAGCTGGTTCCCGGCGGCGGCGAGGGAGAAGCAGCAGCTTCCCGGGAAAGGTGCAGAGCTCGCGTGGCTCCCGGGGGATCGGAGCCCCAGCAGCCCCGTGGTGAATTGGGCTCCTCGCGGGAGTGGGTGGTTCGAAGCGGGACGAGGAGAGGAAGCGTCTCGGAGAGCTCGTCGGCTGCTCCCTGCCCACCGAGGCCGATGCGGCGGAGAAGCTGCTTCCAGCGACGTTGCTGTTTCTGGCCACGCGTGAACCGAGCTGGGGGAGCCTCAGCCCGGCCCGTCCTGGGCCGTCGCCGCCCGCGCTCAGCTGTCACCACCCGCGGGAGCTGGCAGCCCCGAAGGGGAGCCGGCGGCTCGGGAGAGAGGGGAGAAGGTCCGACTATTCCAGGAGGGAGGCAGAACAAGAGGTGGTTTTGCCCAGCCCGTTCTGGCAGCGGCTCCCAGAGCTTTCCCGCGCCATCCTCCCCTGCCAGCGTTGGTGCAAAGCGCCACGCAGGGCGGCGGGCGCAGCCCAGCCGGAGGTGCCCGCGCGCGGTCTGCCCGTGCCCCAGGACCTCCGCGCGGCCGCCGCCGTGCCCCGGCGGCTCGGTCCCCGCGGTCGGGCCGGCGGCTCGGAGCAGGGCTCGCCGTGCCCAGCGCCTCTCCCCGCCCCGCGCGCTGACCTCCCGGACGAGGCGTTTTTCCTCCTCGGGGTGCTGAGTCCCGCTAACGCCTTCCCTCTCTCCGTCTCCTGCTTCCCGCTCTCTGCAGGGCCGTGCCTGCGACCACTACGGCATATACCACACCAGCCCCACGCTAGGCAGCCTCACCAAGCCGGTGGTGCTGTGGACCCAGCAGGATGTGTGCAAATGGCTAAAGAAGCACTGCCCGCACAACTATCTCGTCTACGTGGAGGCGTTTTCCCACCACGCCATCACAGGTACCGTAGCCGCTGCCCCCAGCAGCTGGCGCCAACTGCCGAAACCGCTCGCGAGCAAGTGATGTGCGTGCCGGGTCACCATGCTCGCTGGGACAGGGATGTGCATCCCAGGTCGCCGCACTCGCCGGGGCAGGGATGTGCATCCCGGGTCACCGCGCTTGCTGGGGCAGGGATGTGCATCCCAGGTCACCATGCTCGCTGGGGCAGGGATGTGCATCCCGGGTTGCTGCGCTCGCCGGGGCAGGGATGTGCGTGCCGGGTCGCTGCGCTCGCCGGGGCAGGGATGTGCGTGCCGGGTCGCTGCGCTCCCCAGGGCAGGGATGTGCATGCCGGGTCGCCGCGCTCTCCAGGGCAGGGATGTGCGTGCAGAGTCGCCGTGCTCTCCAGGGCAGGGATGTGCATGCCGGGTCGCCACGCTCCGGACGGCTCCCCCCCGGCTGCGGACACGGCAGCTCCTCGCTGGAGCAGGGCACTGGCTCATGCCGGCACCAAATCAGACCTGCTTCTGCCCGAAGCGGAGGGCGGTTGCAATCCGGTGTGATTACCTCCCCGCTAGCGAATGCCGGGGGGGGACCGGGGCTCCCACCCCACTCCCACGGCCCCGGCCCCTTTCCCAGGCTGGCCAGGAGGGATCTTCCACCAGGCTGAACTCCAGGACAGGCTGGAAACTGTTCAAAATGAGCATAAATCGCCGGGGGGAGAGATCGTCTTCATCACTGCTCTGGATGAGGTTCATGAGAGAGGGAAAAATAAGCGCTGGGAGCGTCTTTTCCTAACTTTCCCGATAAGGGCTGCCTCCCAGCTCTGCCGTTCCCCCGCGGTGCCGGCCGCGGTCCGTCCCCGCAGGCTCTCGCGCGGGCACGCGGCGGGTGGACGGGGCTCTTCTGCTGCTCGGCGGGCACGGATTCAACTTACTGAGCTTTGGGCTGAGCTCGGATCCATCTACTGAATGAGTCGAGCCTTGATTTTGTGATCTCGACAAGAGAAGTTTCGCAGATATTTTAATCTTGTTTTCCCCTCACCTAGATATCAGCAAATAGGAATCTTTCTATAGCTTTTCTAATACTGCAAACTTTTTGTAGAGGAAGAATGATTTCTACCCAAGGGGGATAAAAATTGCCCCCGTCCCCTCCCAGGCCTGAATCCAGCTGCAAACCCACTCCCCCGAGCGGCCATAGCCGCAGGACCGGCTCCCTCCCCTTGCACGTGGCGTTTGGGCTCAGATTCTGGCTTGGACCCTCGCGTCCGTGCGTGGTCCCGGTTTGACGGAGAGGTGGCACCCCGGGGCCGGGGTCTGCCCCGGCGCTTGCGGGAGCCGGCGCGTGGCCGGAGCAGTGCGGAGAGGCTCCTCGTGAGCTGCTCTCCGTTCTTGCTGGGCCATCGTGAGGCGTAAAGGCGAAGGTGAGGATTTCCGGAAGCGTTTCCAGAAGCAGAAGGATTTCCAGCGCTACTCCTTTCCCATCCCAAGCCAGCGGTTCAGCTCCCAGCGACTCACTTTGTTAAGCGGCAGCAGTTCCTGGGGGGATGAGGATCGCGCAGGCTCCCGCTCCCCTGGCTGCCGCCGGGGCGGATGGCAGCACGGCTCCACATCTGTCCAGCTGTTGTGGGTCACCCGCCTGCTTAACAGCTGCATGGCACAACTACAGGCCTTGCCGGCGCCCAAACGAAGCAGATCGCCCCCAAATAGTACACCTGGGGCTGTCAGATCCTCAAAGCAAAGGGATGTTTGCGGAAGAGCTAAGGGAGAGGCAGGGACTGGAGCTGCTGGATTAATCTTCAGGCGCTTGCACGTGTTTGTGGCCAGAGCCGGGAAAGGAGGGCACGGACTGCTGGAGGGCACGGGCAAACCCCTGGCCTTTGCGGCTGCAGCCCGTGTCACCGCGCGGGCACCGAGCAGCGCGTCCCGGCCCTGGGAAAGCAGCGGGGAGCGGAGCGCTGGCTATTCTGCCACAGCCTTGTGCCCGGGAGCGACGTTACAGCACTAATGCGAGAGCTCGGCGAGCCCTTGCATGGGAACTAGAGGAAGCATTAGCAAACGCACGCGGGGAAACAAGGACAAAAGCTGGTTGTAAATCCCTCTTTTAATAGCCCCTGGACCGGAGGAGAGTGGCCTGATGGTGACGGCGATGCTAATGCGTTCTGACGGGTCCCTCTTGTTCCCCCCCCCCAGAGCTGCCATCCCGCCCCGGCGGAGACGGGGCGCTCAGGAAAATGCATCCCGATGCGGGAGGTGGAGCGGAGCGATGGAAAGCTGCTGCCCGCGGGGGCAGGTTACGCGATCGCGGGAGCCGGCCCCGGCCCCAGGCTCAGGCCCTCGAGCCCCCCCGCTTGGCAGGCAGCGCTGGGGCTGGGGGGGGGCGCGGGCTGCGCGGGGTTAGCGTCGGGTTCGGAGAGCGCCCGAGGAGCAAGTCCGGAGCTGTGCATGTGCCAGCCAGGCACGGCCGGAGGGTGACGAGGGCACGGCGCCCATCGGGAGCGTCCCGCCTGCGGCAGCCTTGCCCATCCGGCCGCCTGCAAAGCCCCGCGGCCCCGGCTGCACGGGCTGCGCCGAAAGCAGAGCAGCCGGCGCAGCCGGAGGAGGTCGGGGCGACGCCGAAGGAAAGCCAGCCGCTGGGCGAGACCTCTCCCCGGCTGGGCCGCGGGCGCTTCTGCCCGTCCCTTCCCTTGCAGCCTCGCTGTAGCAGCCTGAGCTTCGCCGGGAGCAGGGCAGCAAGGGGAAACGCGGGATGAGGCAGGCTGCTCCGAGGCCGTGGTGCCGCCGGGGGGCCGGGTAGCAAACGGGCAGGTTTAGGGCTCCATCCCTTCACCTTCCCTTGCTCCTGGGGGGGGAAGGTGAGCAAATGCGGGTTCCCGTCTCGCTTGCGCTTTGAAGGTGTCCCTCGGGGATACCAGCGGCCGGGCGCTGCTGCCGTGCCGCCGTGGCTCCCGCGCTGACCCGCGCTGTGTTTTTGGCAGGGCGGGCGCTGCTGCGGCTCAACGCGGAGAAGCTGCAGCGCATGGGCATCGCTCACGAGTCGCAGCGGCAGGAGGTCCTGCAGCAGGTCCTGCAGCTCCAGGTGCGCGAGGAGGTCCGAAACCTGCAGCTGCTCAGCCAAGGTAGGGCCGGCGGGCGGCCACGGCGCGAGAGAGCCGAGCTCGCCGGAGGCTGTGCCCCCTCCGGCATCTATCCGGACGAGGAGAGCGGTGGGCTTGGCGAGCCTGCGGACGAGCGTTCGGCCTCTTCGGCCCGCGCGTCGCCGGTGCCGGTGCAGCCCGCGGGGCTCGTGGCCAGGACGCCTCGCGGTGCGGGGTCTGAGCGCGGCGGCGGCGGCGGCAGGGTGCAGAGCGCGAAGCCCCTTCGCGGCGTTCGGCGTCGAAGATCTGGGACTCGCCGGGGCTGGCGGTGGGGCAGCTCGAACGCACCAGCCCGCCGGCCGCTCATTCGTTCCTCTCCTCCTCCTTCCAGCTTCTTTCGGAAACATCTCCTAGCTGATCCCTCCGTTTGGCCGACTGTACCAACACTGTGAACCGAGCACCTCCGGGACGGACTGTGCACCGCAGATAGGAACCTGAATCGCATGCTTGGAATGTGAAGAGACAGCTTCCAAAGCGCTCCGGGGCTTTCCTCTGTCTTCTCTCTCTCCCTTTTTTATTAACGTATTTCTGTGCAGAGATGGGATGCTTCCTTCAGCAGATAGGGCTCCCGGCTGGAGGAAAATCCAGGGAACAGCTGCCGGGGCAGGTGAACTTTTGCCCCTCCGAGCTCGCTCGTTCGCGGGGAAGGAGACTGCCCAAAGACGACGGTGACGGGCAGCGCTTACCGCCAAGAACGAGTCAAGCACGGTTGTTCTCGGGACGACTCAGGGCCGTGCACAGGAAGGTGGAATCCTGTGCACACGAGTGACTTCCCACGCCCCAAGGCTGGGGACACCCCAGGCTCTGCCGGCGTCAACCCCTCGGAGCTGATCCAGGGAGCTTTGGGTTGCTCTTCGGGCTGGGCTGTCTTCCAGCGTCCTAGGAGATCACGTTATCGGTAGCAAATAAGGTGACCCGAGCAGGCAAAAGCGTTAAAAGCAGGGCCAAGTCGCCGGAGCCCGGCTTCACTTCGTGAATTAAAAAAAGGAGCTGAGTCAGCGAAGCCGGAAAATAGAGGGCCACAAAAGGCGAAAATGCCGGCTCGGCGCTCCGGGCGGCCGCGGTGCTCGCGCTCGCGGGGGAGCGGTGCCAGGGAGCGCCGCGTTGTCCTTCATCCGTCCTCGGCCGCGAGCGCGGGAGGGAGACGGCGCGAGGGCTGCGCTCCCCGCTCCCGCTGCTCTCCGGAGAGCTTCTCCCTGCTGCCGCTGCTCCAGGACGGAGACAGGGGCAGGCTCCAGGAGTGAGGTTGAGGCTTTCCTCGGTGCAATACTCCCGTAGCCTCGCGTCTCGCCCTCCCTCTCCGGTGAAATTCCCTGCCGCAGCCGCCGGGTTTGGCTGCGAGCCCTCCCGCTGGCGCGGTCCGGACGTTGGCCCCTGCTCCGTGCAAAGCGCTGCCCCTCCGGAGGCGTCGCAGCCCCGGGGCGGCTGCCTGACGGTCCGCGTTTCCCAAGCCGGCAGCAGGTAAGGAGCAAGGAGGCGCAAACCCGGGATTTGGGGCAGGGTGGGCGCCCCGGCCCAGCCCGACGCCTCCGCTGCGCCTCCGATTCCTCGGAAGCGGCCACCGGCTCCCGGGTCCCGCGGGCCGGGGCGGCTGCGTGCCGCGAGCAGCTCGCCTCCCTTGCTGGTAATAAAGCAGGAGACTGTTATTTTAATTTTTCTCTTCTTCCGACTCTTCCCACGGTTTGCACCTGCACCCCAGGTGCCGGTCCCTGCCCAGAAATGAAAATGGGAAGCGAAAGATGTTGCAAAGGGGAATAGCCAGTCCCTGAGACGGGAGAGGGGGCATCCCGGGCACAGAGGAGTTGCAGGGAAAAGGAGCAGGGTGCAGAGGGATGCGGGGATGGGGACGGGGACGGGGCCTCGGCCAGAGGGACGCGACCCCACGGGCTCTGCACAGGGCAGAGTGGTGAAGCGTCGCTGCCAGGGGCTGGAGCAACTCGTGCTGCGGGAATGGGAAAATTATCCGGGCTGTTTAGCGTGGCTTCGCCAGGAGCAGAGGCTTACGGATGCGGGCATGTGAGGACCTGTCCGGCTGCTCCCCCAGGGCTTTCCGAACTCGGAGCCGCTGACTCCTTGGCCCGTGTGAAGGGAGCGGCACCCGGGGGTGTGCGGGAGCCCCCGCGTGGTTTACGGGAAAAGGCAGCAGGAGCAAGACACCGAGCGTGCCTGGAAAGCAGGTAAGGCGGATACTGCACACCAGCGAATGCACACGAGAGCCCCTGCTCCCGGATCAGCCGGGGGCTCGCGACCCGCCGTGAGACGGAGACGGGATTAGCGGGGGGCTGTGACCCCCAGTGGTGCAGGCGATGCTCCGGGAAGGGGAGTTTGGGCTCCTGCCTTTGGGGCCGACCCGATCCCGTCGGGCCAGAAACAGCCCGGCGCCATCCGTGTCCCGTCCCAACCTCTTGCTGTTTGGCTGCTCTCCGGAAAAGGAGCTGCAATGTTCCCAAAAGGGCAGGAAGGTGGGATGAAGGATGAGCCGGGAGGAGCTGTTTGCCCAGTGCTAGCAAAAAGGTATGATTGCACTCGGGGCGTTTTTGGCCGCCCGCTGCGATCCCAAGAAAAAGCATCCTTAGAGCAGGGTTCAGGCGGCGCCGCAGGGCCAGCAGGGCTGGGAGAGGGGCGACGCAACGCCCCAGGGATCCGCCTCTGGCATTTGGGAGGGAAGCAGGCAGCCGCGGAGCACGGCCGTATGCTCCCGGCACGCAGGGAAGGGACTCGGGGACGCTGCGGCCCGGCCCAGGCCTGGGTCTGCAGGGCAGAAATCCGCCCTGGAAGAGCCGGCTCCAGGGGCGCAGCGGTGGATCCTGTGGGAGGATGTGGGATGGGAAAGCAGAGAGGAGGCTCGGTGCCAGGGAGCACGGACCGCTTGCCAATCCCTCCCATGGCCCCGGCGGCAGACGAAGCCCATCGGAGCAGTGCGGCTTGGAGCCACGGATCCGGGGGGGATGCTCCCCGCTCGTGCTGCTGGCTTGAGCAGAAACGCTGTGGCCGGACACGCGTGTGTGGATGCACGTGGGCATTAGCCCAGCCTGGAGAAGCGGCTGCCCTGACCAAGGCACAGGGGGGTCAGAGCCGAGAGCAGGGTCAGGATCTGCCTTCGGCATTCGGAAAACACGGGACAGGGCTCAGGCTGGGGGGAGCAGCGCGGCCAGGGAGTCTCGGTGGAAACACTCCCGGCAGATGCACGCAGCCTCTGGCGTCTCCTCAACAACTCGCCTTGGCTCCTAGTGCCCAAAGCGATTTTCCGGGGTGCCAGCGAGGGAAGGGTCTCATCCAGCAGCCGGCCCAGTTTGGGTTTGGATAACGATTTCCCCAAAGGATATTTAGATCTGAGCAGACAAATTCTCTTCCTTGCAGCAGGGCGATTTCCGCGCTATCAGCGTTGCCAGGAGGAGCCAAGGTTCGGCACTGTTCCGAAGGCGAGGCTCGGCCAAAGCCCCCAGATCCAAGTTTCCTCCAACGCAGAGACCCGCATCGCCCGGTTTGTCGCCACGACGGCACCACCCAAACCACGACACCCGGACTCCGTGGCGTGCCGAGCGGCTCCAGCCCGGCCGGGTAGCGTCCCGCGCTGCCATCCGCGCCGGGCCGCTCGCAGCCCCCTCGCCCAGCCCTCCCCGCCGCAGGAACCCGCATTTCCCTTGCTGCTGGCGCTGAGCTTTGCAGAAACGCGGCGAAACCGGCTCTTCTCACCTCTGCAGAACGTCGCTGGCAACGCAGCCCGGGGGACTTGCTGAATTTTTAAAAATGGAAAGAAAACAACCGGAAGGAAAATTAATTAAAAAAAAGCCTCTTCCGCGGCAGCGAGGGTCTCGGCGGGGCTGCTGCCGGCTCGGCTCGGCTCGGCTCGGCTCCACGGCGCCCCGAAGCGCGTGGGCTCGGCCGGAGCGGAGCGAAGCAAAGCCCGAGCAGCCGCGGAGCGAAACCGCGCCGCTCCGGCGTCGTTAGAGGGAGACGCTGAGCTTTGATCTGGGAGACGCCGGGAGGAGAAGCGGCTCCGGGTCTCCTTGGGGTCGTTTTGCTGGAGCTGCCGCCGGGGCGCCCTGCGTGGGGCCGGGTCCCCTCCGACACGGCGCTTAGCAAAAACGCCTCTTCCAGCAGCCGGGCTCTTGCACAGAGGTGCGGAGCAAATAAAACCCCCACGAGCGCTGCCGCTGCCCAGCGCAGCCTTCCCACCTGGAAACCCCGGCGGAGGCACGTGCCGGCTTCACCTTCCTCCCGGTGAGGAGGAGGAGGAGGGCGAATACGGAAAGCAGGCAGCGATGAAGCGGAGGACGCCGCCGAGCCTGGCTCCGTTTCTCGCAGCGTGCAGGAGCACCGGGGCGAGCGGAGCCAGCACCGGACTTTGTTGTGTCTCATTAACCTTTTCTGCTCTCCGCTACTTTTTTGCAACAAGCAGGGAAACGTACTACCGGCATAAAAAACCATGGCCATCGTCTTCCCTTCTCAAAAAGGAAAAATCCAGCACCCCCCTCCCAGGGGCAGAGGCAGTTTGGAGGTTGCAGCAAGGTTTTCAGGCAAAAAAAAGCCCAACGTGGTTGCACATGCAAAACGCATGTCTAATTTGCCCGGGTGATTACCGAGCCTGGCTTGATGAGAGAGATACCTCCAGGTCTGAAACGCGGCTGATTGCGCCTCTGACTCCGTAAATGATCCCCGTTCCCCAAACATTTAAATTTACGCTTGGCTATAAAGCGACTTAGCTTTCCCCAGCCGCTGCGGGCTCCGAGGACGAGAGCTGCCAAGCAGCGATGGATGCGGGCGCCGGCTTCGGGGCTTGGCTAAGCCGCGGCGGGTGCATTCCTATAAATAACGGCAGCTCAGGCAGGGCTGAACGGAGGCTTTCCGCAGAGCCGGGCTGCGTTCGGAGACGGCCGGAGCGGGCTTGGGGCCACGCGGCGGCCCGGGACGGAGCCGAGCAGGCGCCTCCCACCTCAGTGTGTCCCCACTGCTCTTCCAGGGCTAATCAATCTCGATCCGCTGCTAATGAACTCGAGAACAGTGGTGGGACGGATCAGGTGCCACTCAGGGCGAGATGGATAATATAATTAAGATTTCCTCAAAGGTCCCGTCTCTCTTACCTCGTTAATTAAGCTGATGCAGGGCACGCCGTGCAGCATGCATAATGAGCGGCTGCTAATGGGATGCTGCCGGCGGCGGCGCTGGGAGAAACCCAGGCGGAGGGTGCCTCGGCTCGGGCGCCTGGTGCTGCCCGGCGCGCGGCTCCCGGCGGAGCACGGCCATGGCGCGGGGCCGGAGCGTTTCTCGCGGGCAGCTGCGGGATGCCCCGCGTCCCTGCGGGCATCGAGGGAGCGGTGCTTCTGCTCGCCGTGCGGCCCAGGAGCATTTTTGGTACTCGCACCCCTGATGGTGACTTACGAGGGTGAACTAATGGGCTCTTAATAAGGGTGACAGCTCCTTTAATTGGAATCTATTGGAGCAGGGATAATTGCTTCATTTCTTTTTTTTTTTCCCTATATAATTTCCTTCACTTTTAGGTTCTCATTTGCAGCTCCTAATTGACCACAGGGAGAAATGCCTCCTTGGAGCCGGGAATTCTCCGAAGCGGCTATTGGGTGTGAGATGAGAAAGAGGGGTGCACACGCGTGCGGATACCCTTGGAGGGGTGCACGCGTGCGGGTGTGCTGGGAGAGGGGTGCACGGGTGCACGCAGGCATCCTTGCAGGGGTGCACAGGCACACGTGGGCGTCCTTGCAGGCGCATGCAGGAGTCCTTGCAGGGGTGCATGGGTGCACGTGGCTGTCCTTGCAGGGGTGCACAGGCACACATGGGCGTCCTTGCAGGGGTGCATGGGTGCATGTGGGTGTCCTTGCAGGGGTGCACAAGCATTCTTGCAGGGGTGCACGGGCGCACACAGGCATCCTTGCAAGGGTGCATGGGCACATGGGCGTCCTTGCAAGGGCACATGGGTGCACGTGGGTGTCCTTGCAAGGGCGCACGGGTGCACGGGGGTGTCCTTGCAGGGGTGCATGCACACGGGTTTGCTTGGCGAGGTGCTGCAGTGCCGGGGCAGGAGGGTGCGGGAGGGGCCTGGCGCAGCTCCCCTGCGGGGTCCCGGCCGTGCACACCCGCCCCGGCCGGGCGTCTGAGTCCATCGACCGCGTTAACACCTCCCGGCCCGCGCAAGGGGCTTCCCAGCAGACGACGCGTTTCCTTAAAACCGATGGAGGTTCGGGGTTGCTCGTGCCCGTTTCGGTTTAATCACCGAGTTCGCGGCTCCGGTGCCTGCACCCGGCCCTTCGCCCCCACGCTCCCAGCTGCCGGCGTGCCCAGCCCCTTCCCGCCGGAGCGCCCCGGCACCAGGCCCTGCGCAGCCGGTGCCACCGCGGCCGATAACCCCGGGAACGGCCGGCGGCGGCGCAGCCTCGGCACCGCTGCGAACGGCCTTTCTCGCCCCAGGCGGCAGCGGCGTCCGCATTAAGCCTCCTTCTCCGCGGTTCAGCCATTTTGCTTCCTTGCTGTATCTAAAATTGAATCTGTTGGGATTTTCTCTCTCGTGCGCGCTCCCGCTTGCTTTTTTTTTTTTTTTTTTTTTTTGCTTATGTTTGCTGAGCGCTTGCAGGCGCAGGGGAGGGGAAAAGAAAAAACAGCATAATTCATCGCTCGCACAGTCACCGCGGGCTCCGATTTCCATCGCGGGCCCACGTGGCGGAGCGAGCGCGTTTCCGAGGGCGGCCCGGATGCCGCTTCGCGAGCCATTAGCGATTTCATTTGTTTGTTATTTATTTTCCCTCTCCCTCCCTCCCTTTGCTTTGCCACGGCAGCGCTGCCGCAGCCCAAACGGCCCCGGGGCCGCGCGTTTTCGGGGGGCCTGCAGCGTTCGCCCGGCTGCTAAAGATGCCTCAAGAGCGCTTCCATAAATCCGGAATCCGTTTTGTCCCAGGGGATGAGATGGCCCTGGAGGCACGAATGCGCGTCTCGAAGCCGCCGGCCCTGTAAGCGCCCGCTCGCCAGCCGGACCCGCTCCAGGAAGAGGCACGCACGATCCAGCACCAGCTCGGCACCCGCTTGCATCCCGGCGGGATCCGCAGCCGGACACGGTCGTTCTGGGCTATTGAACTACTTCTTGGCTTTAATACCGCAGAGGTTTTGCTCGGTTTTGGTGTTTTTAGATTCCTGGCTGGGCGCCTTCCCGAGTCGGAGCTGCCCTGGCCCCGCGCGGAGCCCCCGGCTTGGGGCAGGAGCCCGGGGTCCTCGGGGGGTTCTGCTCCTTATCGCTATTCAACGCGATCCCGTCCCTCCTCCCCGGCAGCGTGGGAAGCACACAGGGGATGGCAGCACCTCGCCGCGGCCGATTCCCGGCGGCCGGCAGAGCCAGCAGCGAGAGCCGCTAGAGGGCTCGGGAAAGGCTCCTGGGAGCATCCGCTGCGCCGGGGCCAGGCCGGGCCCCGAAGGGGTCGGATGCGGGACCCTGGTCTGCATGGAGCAGCTCCCAGCAAAGGCTGCCACTCCCAGCGCTTCGGTTTTCCTCTCTTCCCGGTGGGGATGGAGGCACCCAGCCAGCCCTGTTCCCGCTGGCGCCAGCCTCACCGTGCCCGCGGGAAGCAGGAAGCGGAGCGGCGCGGGAGAGCGGCCGGGCCGGGCGGGATCCCCAGCGCAGCAGCCCTGGGGGCGTCCAGCAAGCTGGTCCCTGCACAAATACCCATCCGGGCCCCCATTCCCGGGGTCCGTATCCATTTAATTCATGGCATCGCCTGCTTTGCCCACTTCGCCCCCACCGCCAAACACCTTATAGGCGTTTGCAGCCGTGGCGCGCGCTGAACTTCCCCTCTCCTGGTTCATTCCGCTTCGCCCGGTGCCGCCGGCGCCACGCGGCAGAGCACTGGGGAGCGGCAGCTCATCACACGCGTGGGCGCAGGCCCCCGGGCAGAGCCGGGAAGCAAGAGGAAGACGGGGGGGGGGGGTGTTTCCCGCTGGCACATGAGGAGAGGCTGCAGGCGGCCCACGCCAGGCGAAGCCTTCGGCCTCGCGGGGCTCCCTCCCTCCTCCTCCTCCTCCTCCTCCTCCCGGCGGCGGGGGGGGGGGGGGGGGCGGGCGCTTCTCCGCATCTGTTCCGAATTTGCTGCTCTTTTCAAGTTCACCGCTCGGCCCCCTCCCCTTCCCGCAGCGGGGCCTGAAAAGAGTCGCCGCGGTCGCCTCGATATCGCGTTATTGGAGAGTGTCTCCGTACCCGTCATCCCGCTCCGAGCCTTCCGGGTGGCCCGCCGGCGCGCGGGGCGGCTGGGGCGCTGCCGGGTGCCGCGGTGCCGCTCGACGCCTCCGGCAAAGCGCGGCACCCGCGGCTCTGCCCGGGCTCGCACGAAGCCGGGGGGCTGCACCTCCCCTCCCGGCCCGCCGCCGCCCTCCGCTCCGCGGCGGAAAACACCCAGCAATTACGCGGAGCTTTGCACGCTCACCGCAGACGTTAATTAAGCTCCTTCCCCGGAATGGAGACCAAGAGGGAAACCGGGGGGAAACTCCCACCTGGTATTTTTTTTCTTTTTTCCTGCTTGGATTACACAACAGCGGCAGCCCCCGGCAGCAGGGCCTGGGAGCCGGCAGGGCTGAGCCTTTGCCCGGGGGAAGCTGCCGTCGGGTTTTCCCTAGCAGACAGCACTTTTCTCCGGCCTCTCAGCCTGGAAGCGGAGGCTGGCCCATCCCACGGACTTGGGGAACAGGGGAATGAGATGCGAATAAAGCCGAGAGCCTTGCCGTGCCCAGGTCCCCGGAGATGCAGGAAGTTATCCGTGCTTCCCATTCCGTTCCGGAGGTGTCCTGACGCCGCGAGGGTGCAAGGTGGCTCGGGGCAGGGTGACAGCTTAGCTCCCGCGTTGCAAAACTCCGGAGTTTCCCCTGCTTGGGGGAGAAGGGGCTAAGGGAGGATCCCACCCCGTCGCTTGTGGGTCTGGGGGCTGCGGGAGGTCGGTATTAACGCTGGGAACGCCTGGGTTTGGCTGCCGGCGCCGCTGCCCGTGGGTGCAGGCTCTCGCTTTTGCAGGGTTCGGTCCTCTGCACCTCGCTGCTTCCTCCGGAGGGAAAAATGGGATTTGTGCTCCCACGCTGGGAGTTTCCAGGCAATCGCAACGGGGGCGCGTTGCTGCAAGAGCCCCCGCACGGCGCAAAGCCCGGTGTTTCTCACGCAGGGCAACGGGGCCCCGCGGCTGGACCCCGGCCGGTGCAGCACCTCGGCCTCACGGGCATTTCCAAAGGAAATTCCGTCCTCCGGCAGCAGGGGCCTGGGGGAGCAGGGGGCGCCCGAAACGCCCGGGCGCACAGCCCTGCCCTGCCACACCGTCCCCTGCGCTCCCCGACCTGCATGGGCCAGAGCCGGGCTGCGATCCCGGGGCGACAGCGCGGAAAGCCGCCCGCCTGGGATCATGGGGCTCGGGGCTGTCCGGGGCCTCGCCACTCCGACGCTGCCCCACGGCCACGCAGGATGGGATGGGATGGACTGGGACAGAATGGGATGCGATGGGACAGGATGCGATGGGATGAGACAGAATGGGATGGGACAAGATGGGATGTGATGGGAAGGGATGCAATGGGACGAGATGTGGTGGGATGGGATGGGACAGGATGGGATGAGATGGAATGGGATGGGACAGGATGGGATGGGATGTGATGGGACGAGATGCGACAGGATGGGATGGGATGGGATGGAAGGGAATGAGACGGGACAGGATGGGATGGGATAAGATGCAGTGGGATGGGACAGGACAGGCCGGGACACGGGCCGGGCCGGGCGTGCTGCGCTGCCCCCGCGCCGCCGCGGCCCCGCTCGGGAGGGGGCAGCGCAGCCGCCCCGTCCCCGTCCCCGTCCCCGTCCCCGTCCCGTTCCCCCGCGCCGCGCCGCGCCGCCGCGGGGCTCGCACCTGCCTGCCGCCGCGCCGCACCGCACCGGGCCGAGCCGCGGGGCCGCCGGGGCCGCGGGGCGGGGGAAGGGGCGCCGCCCGCGTCCCGCCCTCCCGGGGCGGTTCCCCCCCCCCCCCGGCCGCCCGCCCCGCGGCCCGGCGGCGGAGCCACGCGAGAGCCGGGGCGGCTGGGCCGGCGCGGGCCGGCGGCGGGCGCGGGGCGCGGGGCGGGCCGGGCCGGGCAGCGCGCATGAGCCGCGGCGGCGGCGGCGGCGGGCGGGAGCGCGGCAGCGGAGCGCGGCGCCGCCGCGGCGGGTGTCGCCGCGCCTCGGAGCCCCGCACGGCGGCCCGCAGCCGGGGGCGGCGGGCGGCCCGGCGCCGCCTCGCCTCGCCCCGCGCCGCCGCCCCGCGCCGCGGCCCGCCGCCGCCGCCCAGGTAAGCTCCGAGCGCCGCCGCCGCCCCCCCCCCCCCCCCCCCCGCGCTCGCGCCCGCCGCGGCCGGCGTCGCCATTTTGCCTCGCCGCCTTCGCTCCGCTGGCGCGGGGCTCCCGCCGCCGCCGCTCCTCTCCTGCCCCTGTTTTGTTGGGGGTTCCCCCCCCCTTTTTTTTTTGTTCCCCCCCTCCCCCGGGGGGACCCGGCGTCGCGTGTCGCCTCGCGCCGGCCCAGCGCCCCCCCCCCCTCGGTGACAGGCGGCGGCGGGTGACACCGGCCGCCCCGCGAGGGGCCCGGGCAGGGCAGAGGCGGTGGCGCGGCCCCGCCGAGGGGAGGGGACGGGAGGGGAGGGGACGCGCCGTGCGGCTCCCTGGCCGAGGAGGGGGCCGGAGAGGTGACAGGCAGGTGGCCTGGCCTGGGAAGTGGCAGGAGAAGCGGGGGCCTGCCTGGGAGGTGACAGACAAGATAGCCAGGCCAGGGAGGTGACAGGTGAATGGGAGAGCCAGAGAAGTGACAGGACAGGACAGCCAGGCCAGGGAGGTGATGGTCGGACAGGATGACCAGGGAGGTGATGGTCAGACGGGATGGCCAGGCCAGGGAGGTGACAGGCAGACAGGATGACCAGGGAGGTGATAGTCGGACGGGATGACCAGGGAAGTGATGGTCGGATGGGACAGCCAGGCCAGGGAGGTGACAGGTGGACAGGGATGACCAGGGAGGTGACAGGCAGAAAGGATGTCCAGGGAGGTGATGGACAGGATGGCCAGGCCAGGAAGGTGATGGTCAGACAGGACAGGACAGCCAGGCCAGGAAGGTGACAGGTGGACAGGATGACCAGGGAGGTGATGGTCGGACAGGATGGCCAGGCCAGGGAAGTGACAGGCGGACGGGATGGCCAGGCCAGGGAGGTGACAAGCAGATGGGATGACCAGGGAGGTGAGAGGCAGACAGGATGGCCAGGCTAGGGAGGTGACAAGCAGATGGGATGACCAGGGAGGTGATGGTCGGACAGGATGGCCAGGCCAGGGAGGTGACAGGCGGATGGGATGTCCAGGCTAGGGAGGTGACAGGCAGATGGGGTGGCCCCAGCAGGCCCAGGGAAGGGACAGCTGCACCAAACGCCGCATCCCCTCACGCTAGGGACACCCCTGGGCGAGGGGACACAGGGACATCGTGGTCACTGTGGTGGGCACCCGCTGCCACGACCTTGCGGCAGAGGCGAGACCTGCCGCGGACGGGGCAGGCCAGGTCGGGGACATCTCTGTGCTGGTCCGGCGCGCGAGGGGCGCTGGCCTAGCCGGAACGTCGCTGCTGGAGGGGGCAGGCTCCGAGGAGGCCAGGCGGCAGCGGGGATCGGATGAAGTTGCTGCTGCTCATTGTCTGCTGGGGTTTTTCTTGTGCGCGTGTGTGTGCTTTTCCCGTTTGCTTTTGTGCCTTAGGATGGGCGAGGGGGAGGGACTTGCTAACGTGTTTCAAACAGAAACTTTAAACCATCAAAAGCTTCACCCACGCCCAGAAATAGTCACTTGGCTGAAAGACAGCGGCTTTATGCTGTTTGTACTTGATGAGAATTATTTCCTTGAGAAGCACCTTTGCAGGGGGATGTTAAACGTGGGAACTAGCAGCCCCAGATTTTTGCTCGGATTTTGCTCCTTGCCTTTGCTCTTAGGAAGTGTCTCCCAGTGCATAACCTTAGACTCCTCGTGCTGCTGCTGCAGTTTCTGTCTCGAGCTAGCGGAAGGGGTAATCGACACTGAGAGAAAGCAGATCCTCGGGTGCCGGGAGAGCAGCTGAAATCGGGGAGCTCCGTTGGTTTCCGTCGGCCGCGGTGTCCTCGTGTCATCCCCCGCCGCCGGCCTTGGCGCGCCGCTAGCTCCTGCGCTGCGCAGGGCAGGGATGTGCCGGTCGCTTCCCATTTTGGCATTACCCAGCCCTGAGCATCACCACGGGCCGTTTGGAGCCGTTGCTAAATTATTAACGATAAGTGGAGCGTATCGACTGGTGATGGGGGCCGCTTGCACGAGGCGCACCCTTAGCAATGGGACCTGTGTAGGAGTTTCAGCTGGAGAACTTTGTGCCTAAAACCTGCCAGGCAATTTTTCCCCCTCCATAGCCACAGGGCTTACTGGGAATGGGGGGATCCCAGCAGTCCCTGGCGGATGGGAGCCAGCCTGCCAGCCGAGCTAAAACGGGCAGCGTTCGGGTACAGCCGTGCGCGCCCTCCCCTTGACTTTATCCAAGGCAATGGCCGTGTGTTTGTGCATGGAGTTATTTCCCCTTTTTCAGTCTGTGTCAGACTGACCCAAATCTCCAGGCAGTCACTGCAGTTTCCCCAGCCGTTGCTCGAAGTGCTGATCCGTGCGCTCGCGGCTGCGCCCGGCCAGCAGAGCTCGACACCGCTGTTGGAGTGGTTTGTAATAGAAAATAGCCTGTCTGGGAAAGCAAAGCGAGTGTGACATTAGCTGCGCCGGTGCGGGCTGCCGCTCATCCCTGGCTGCCTCTTGTGTTGGCCTGCTGCTTTTTTTCTGGAGCGGGAATGGGATGCTTTAAAAATGCTACCTCTCACTTCTGCCCCAGGTGCCTCGAGCCGAGCCGGAACGTTAATCCGTGAGCCCCCGCGGCGGTTCGTGCGCTCCCGCCGCGTCCCCGGCTGCTCCGTCCCCTGCCTGCCGCCCTGCTCCGATGGCACGAGCATAAGGTGTCCTCGCACCATGCACAGTAAGGACCTGCCGATATCTTTTTCTCCCCCCCGCCCCATAAGTTGCAAAAGGGTTTTAAAGAAAATTTAATGAAAGCGCGGAAAGGCGCGGGATGTAATCTGTTGTCTGGTTTCAGCATGCGTTAGGCAAAAACAAGTGAGAAGTTTGGACATTACAAAAAACAATGGGCTGATTTCTGCTCTTTGGCTCCGGGGCAATTCCTCCAGGATCCCTGGGGTTGTATCGGTGGTAAGGGAGTGGAGTTTGGCTCTTGCTAAATGGTTTATTTGCTTTTATTTTTCATTTAGCCAAAAATAAGAGGGGAAAAAAAATCAAAGAAGTATTTGGTGTGGAAAACAAAAGAAGTTCAAACCATTCTAAGCTGGCCAGAAAGGATCTCTGCGAGGAGACAGATGTGTGAAGGGGAGGAAGAAGTTATTAGCTGTGAGAATAGGGCTGAGCTGAAGATGCTGAACGCGAATGTAGTTTTTGGAAGGGAGTGTTTGGGGTGGCGATGCTTGGCTCCTGCCCTGGCTCCTGTGGTTTAGTTTACACTGCCCTTGGGTGTTAAGTAAAGAAAGTAAATAAGCAAATCCGTGCGCAGCCCGGCCTGTCCCTGCTCCTGCACCATCACGCGGCTCGCTCCCTCCGGCATCCCCGGCATCTTCCCGGGCAGCCAGCGCTGGGAGCCCAAGTGCAACCAGGCTCCCGGGCACCAACTTTAAAGGCAGCATTTGCCCGGCGTGTAATTAGTGTGATTTTCCTTAAAACTGCTCAAATACGTACAGTGTTTATGTGGCAAATGCAGACGTTTTATGCTCTATAGTGTGTCTAATTACAGCCCTGTCTAGATAGGCAGGAGCGCGGCGCTCTTGAGGGTGTGCGCCCCGTCCGCAGCTCTGCCGCTCGCGGGTGACTGTCTGTGCCTCTGGGCACGCCGGGGCTCCTGTGAGATCTTTATCCCGGTGCTCCCTTCCCCGTCTCTCCCTCTCTCTGGAAGCGTGTGCGTAGCCAAACGAGTTAAATTGTGGAGCTGCTGGGTTTAGGCACTAGCCCAGCTTTGATCGACGTCAGCTGTGTGAACTTCCCATTGGTTTTCACCCGGTTGTAAAACAGGCAGAGATGTTGTCGTCTTCAGCTTTCAGTTAGCTTTGTTTCTTCAGTCTTTTTTTTTCTTTTTTTTTTCTTTTCTTCCTGCAAGTGACTTAACTGTGAGGAGAGCTCAGAGGGAGCAGAGGGGTTAGGAGATAGCAGAGGAAGGAGGGGGACTGGTATGTCCGTCCCCTGGAGGAGCAGGGACAGTGCAGCGGACCTCTGTGGCCGTGCAGATGAGCTGGGGCTGAGATTTGGGAATGCACCGCAGGAACCACCTCTCTGCTTGCTCTGGAGACCAGCAGTCGTCCCTGGGAATGCACCAGCGGATGGGGTTAGGAGCTGGGGTGTCTTCTCTTGCTCAGATGGGAAGACGACCAGCCGTAAAAAGGCTGTCCAGGCCTCTGGTCTCTCCAGCCACGTGCAGTTGCCTCAGTCGTGGAGACGGTCCCGCTCCTCCTCTCACCCCCGCGGCCAGGCTTGTTTGTTCAGACCAAAAGGTTGTTGCATGGTTTGTGCAGCGCCTGGCGTCCCGGGGTCCCTGGGTCGCTGGGCCTTCCCGACGCTGCCAGCAGACAAGCTGTAGCTAATGCACCAATCTCCTGCCGAAGGAGCCCAAATTAGCTGGATAATGATTCCTGTGTTCAGCACCAAATGCCAGAGAACCTGTTGCCAAGACTGAAATTTCTCATTTGATCCGATTAACCTTTGTGTCCGTGCAAACAACCAAATATTTGTCACCAGCTGAACACGTGCTGGAGGGTTTTGCCAGAGCTTCTCGGAGCGTCTGGTTTGCACGCGACAGGCAGTGCCCTTTCCCACGCAGCAAGGCCCGTCACAAGGACGCCCTCGTGTCCCGCGTGGCGAGGACACGGGCGGCAGCGTCGGGGTCTTGCTGCCTCCCGTGCTTGGGCTCTTGACTTGCCTCGCGAGGCCGTGCAAGTGTGCTACCGTGGCAGGCTCGACCCTTCCGGGGCCTCTGCGCGGTGGGTTGAAGGAAGACCCGTTTACCACGCGCTCCAGGCAGGGATGCCGCCACGCTCCTCAGACCGCTGAAATCGCTCTGGTTGCGATGAGTAGCGTTCTCCTGAGCACGCGCTTGGCGCGCGAGGGCTGTCGCTTTGGCTGCTCGGCTGGCTGGGTTGAGGCTGCCGAGCAGCACGTTGGCTGCTGGATGCTGCGGGGCGACGCCTCTTCCCCTTCGGTTGAGTTAAACGATGCAAACATGCGATTTTGTGGGAGGCTTTGGGGGCGAAGAGTCAAATCTGTGTTTTTTAGGATGTGTGTGTGGGGGAGAGAAGTGCTAAGCAAAGGGGAAGAAAGCACCGATTGGCGCTTCCCTTAGCCGTGCTGCCGGGCGCCTGGCTCAGCACCAGCGTTGTTTCCTCCCCGTGTCCCGTCCCAGGCCTCCGGGCCAAAAGTGGCCACGGTGGTCAGCAAGGCTTCCCTCCCAGAGTGCGAAGCTCTTGCGGAGGTTTGGAGGACTCCTTTCTCCCTGGTGCCCAGGGCGCAGTCCCTGGGGCCTTGCTGCTTTTCAGTCAAGGGGAACGTGGTGTCTCCCGACAGCCCCTGTAATCAGAGGTGTCTTAGCTTGCGCTGTCTGGAGGGGAGGAACCGCAGCGGTGGCTGGCAGACCCGGGGTGTGAAGGGAGCTCGCTTTCCGTGCGAGACAGGAGCTAGAGGGAAAGTCGCGCGTCTGCGACGGGATCGGCTCGCGGCTGCTTGCGGCTCGTCGGGGCGTTTGAGCACGTAACACCGCAGCTTCGAGCAGTACAGGCTTGCGGGCAGCCTGGTTGCGTTTCTGGAGAATTACTGCAGGCCGCAGCGGAACGATCAGGCCTCGCCGCTGCCGCTGCACCCCAGAAGTCCGAACAGGTGGTTGGCTCAGGGCAGAGCTGTGCAAAGAAGGACCCACGCGATAAGGAGGCGACTGAATGAAACGCTGCAGGGACAGGCTCTGCTGCTGGGCCGGGAGAGCGAAACCTCGGTGTCCGTGAATGCCCGCCTGTCTTGCCTTGATGGTGGTCCGTCATCTGGCTCTCGGTCAGCAAAGACCGTGTCACGCGCAGCAAGGCTGCGTGTCGGGCTGGAACAGTGCTGTCCTCCTGCAAGATCACCTCGTGGTCTCAATTCTTGCACCTCTTCCTGGACTCTCAATTTCTGTAGGGTCTAGGAGCCGGGAGAGAAGGGAAGGTGACACCCTTCCCTTGGAGGTGCTCTGACCACCCTGCTGCGTTTGGTCCCGATGGGATGGGGACCGTCATCTACTGGGGCTGAGCAGCCTGTTGCATGACCACAGAGCTCCCCCGTGCATGCCACCCCGCCTGCTTCACTGCGGACCGTGAGGAAGAGGGAAAGCTCCGTGCCTCAGTTTCCCCAGGAGACTGATTTGGCACCATCTTCTAGATCCCAGTGAGGAGCTGGTTTGTGCATTAGAGAACACAATGAATGTTGGTATAAACAGATGGTCCAGAGTCATCCTTCGTTCTGCCCCCTAGATTTCAGCTGAGCTGTAGACATAGGGCAGGATTTGGCTCCCTTGGTGTGACCGGCCTTTCCAGCAGAAGCCGGGCCAAGGCAGGAGCCGCAGAGGATTTGGGTCCGTCTGCTTGGTCCTGGCAGTGCTCCCAGTTGTCTGGACACAGCTTGCCTCTCCCGTGCTGAACCTGCCACGTGCTCCCCCAAAATCACCGGTTGCTCAGCACTCCAGGAAGTTTCGTCTGCATTTTTAGAGGCATTTCCAAAACAGAAAGGCGTGAGTGTCTTCTGCGAGGTGGCCGGGCATCCCTCGCTCCTGCTGCGTTGTAGCCAAACGGGGAGAAGTCAATGCCAGCACGTTCAGGTGACTCATTCTAGCTGATTGTCGCTCCTCCACTAATTTGAGCGTGACGGGGTTTGGGCTTGGCGTGCATCTGAAGATATTTGGAATAAACTCAGGCAAGATCCAGCCGTGCCGTGGGCTCATTCCTGGCACCGTTGAAGTTGAGGGGTTGTCCTACTGCCTGCTTCCGCTGGGAGCAAGACTGGGCCTTTTGCGATAATTTCTGATGTTCATTATTTATAGAGGAAACCAAATTGAATTATTAATATGGAAAATTTAGATAACATTAACAATTCTCAGTTTATAACAGTTTCCCATTAATAAGGAAAATTGGAAATTTATCACTACATCTGCTCATTAAAACTCACTATTCTTTTTTCTTTTGGTGTTTTAAATGAAAGTGTAGAAATAAACGAAGGGGAAAAGCCATTTATTCGTTACTTCTTTGGATGAAGCCAGCCCATAATTTTTAATAAAGTCTTTGCTGTTATACGCGGAGAGAAAACCAGCCTGTAATGAAAGCAGCTTTTCAACCATGTCTGTGGCGTTGCTCAGCCATATAACAAACATTTAGAAACACATCCCGTTTCTTCTCTTTGTGGCAACACTTATTGCTGTCCGGTAGTTTTCTAAGTCCCCTCCCTCCCTCCCCAGCAGCTCTCCTTGCTTTCAGCATATTTTTTTTCCCAGCTCCGTGGGGCTGTGCGTGAGTTTTAACACGTCCCCTGCTTGTTTCAGAGATGGCGGATTCCTATGCCTGTAAAGGTGGAAGGAAAACTGCAGGCTCGAACAAACCCACCGCGAGCAAAGAAAGCAGGACAGACGCCAGGATAAATCCGCCGGCAGAGCTTCCCAAGCTTGGTAAGGAACGGGGTTTTCTTTCCGCGGAGGTGAAGGGGGTGGAGGGGACAAGGTGCAAATGCATCGGGTCTCCCAGTGTGCCTGAGCGGCTCGGTGCAGCCTCAGCTCTGTGGGTTCGAACGACCGGCGTTGGCTGTGCTGGGCCACGAAAGCCCTGGGCCCCTGGACCTGTAGGGAGCTGCTCCCAGGAAACGGGGAGTGCCAGGAGGGGAGGGAGAGAGATGATCTCCCTCTTTAGAGGGGTGTGCATCTGTCTAACGAGATGGGTGTCTCGCCGTCTATTTATCACGTTGGTAGCTAAGTGTTACATGAAAGGATGGAAAGGCTTAAACGAGTTTAGACCATCTGCTGTCTCCCGTGTCGCGTCCCCCAGGATGTCGGCTTGTGAGCGTACAAGCCCGGGGGACCAGCTTGCGAAGGGTTGTCACTGATGGATAGCTGATTTCTCTATCCAGGAATTTCTGGGCCCAAGGAGATTTTTCTCTTGTCTGCTTGTGCCGGGCAGACCTACACTGCGAGCACAGAAACGCTCCAGCCGCCTTCACCCGAGCTAACGAGGCTGGGGCAGCTCTGGACACCGTGGGGCAGAGCTGCTGGTCTGGACGCGGTTTTGCTGTATTTGGGCAGCTCTGGGCCCGAGGTTTGGCTGGTGCCTCTTCACCTCTCACCTTGCCCAGGCAGCCGGGCATCGGGGCACACAGAGGTTGAGGTCGGCAGGACGTAGGCCGTGGTGCGGCCCGGGCCCCGTCGGCTGCTCAGCGTAGCCTCCGATCGCTGCCGCGGCCCAGCGCTTGCACAAGGTGGGAGCCCGGCTCCTCTGAAAAACAGACCCCAGCGATGTATCTCAGACTGGACATCCAAAATCCCTGGCCTCCTGGGGAAACCTTGCCCTAAATGTTTCCCAAATGTTGCTCTTCCCTCGAGGCAGTTGCAGCTGTAATTGCTACCAGAGCAGTGATTGCTACAGAGAATGAACTACATCTGCCTGCAGTATAAATATACCTGTGTTTTGGGGGTCTTTTTCCCCTGTGCCACATCCTATCAACAACTTTAAAGGTGGAAAAGCCCTCCCTTTTTCAGCCCTTCCTTCTGATTTAGGTAGACGTGCTGGAGGGAAGAAGTTTCATTGCTCCTACTGGGAAAGCGCTGGGGGTGAAAACTTTTAACAGCGTTCCCTTTGTCGGGGGAGATTAGGCTTAACGCGCACCGGGGAGAAAGGGGCCTCCCTCGCCGTGGCTTTGCTGGCCCCTCTCTCGGATGCAGCAGCCTGGTTGGCGCAGGGAGCGCGCTTTCCGCTGTGTGCTTTTGGTCTTGGTCCGGAGAAGCCGTGAGTATACGGGAAAGCTGTCCCCAGTCGCTGCTTTTAGAGGACCTGCCATTTCCATCTTGCTGACTCAATGCACGACTGCGGGAACCGGCTGCAGGGACACACGGCCACGAGGCCAGCCGTAAAACTAAGCGCAGCCAGGTTTGCGCCTCTGCTGCAGATGCCTATAAAAGGTCTGGGTTTCGCACTGAGCGCGCTGCGGGGCGCGCTGCGTGCCAGCACAGCACGTACCCACCATGGTCACTGCAGCTGGCCTCGCGGCAGCGGGCTCCGGGCTGGCAGGTGGCAGTGCGAGGAGCTGCCAGTGCAGATGTTGGGAGAAGAGGGAGCATTTTCTGCTCCCCGGGGCTCTCCCATCCCCGTCCTCGCTGTCCCCACCTGGCAGTTGAATGAGGACACGAGGGGTGTCTCGACTGGGAAGTCTCATGTGCTTCTCTGCATGAAATGTCCCCAAAAGTTTTGAAACTTTTGCAAGCTGTGAAAAGCAGAGGGAGAGCGGAGCTGTCACCGGAGCATCCGAACATGCTGCGTCCCTGGATGTGCTGGATTCATTCTGGAGAGAGTGGCTTGGGGGAATGGTGACACGCTGTTCTGGCTGCTTTGGGATATTTTGAACTTGGAGTATTTTGAAGCATTTAGGAGACAAAGCTGAAAAGAGGAGGAGGAGTGACAGGTAACTGCGGTGTTGTGAGCCTTTGTGATTTTTCTGCAAATGCTGTATTATCTGGTGTTTTTCGTGAACTCCCAGCTCGCGGAGTCCCATGATGTGCAAGACTCCTAGCTCCCATCTCGAGTGGAGGGTGAGGCCCTCACTTCCACAAGCATGGAGGAAAAGCCTGAATGTGTGGTCTGAGTGAGCCTGAATTTAACAGCAGGGAAAATATGAAACGCAAAGGGAGCCTGTGATGAACAGAAGCCCTCTGCAGAAGCTCTGCGAGGGGTTGAGAGGAGCCCTGCAAAGATTGCTCCAGAGCTAGCACGGGCCAGGCGCAAGCTTGCAAAATCCTCCTCTCCCCTCTCTTTAGGGCCACAAGCCATCCCTTACGTTTTGGGGCAGAGCAAAGCAAGGGAGAGTCCAAACCAAACGGGGCATTTTTGTGACAACTGTGGGAGGCGGTGCGTAAGGCTGGAGAGGGACTAAGCAGCATTAAATACGTGGTTGTGAACGAGCCTCGTCTAACAGCCGCAGGTACCTGTTGACACGCCAGCTGGCTCGGGGTTGCTGTGGTCGTCCTTCGGGTTTATTGTAGCTCTGGGGCCCCGCTAGAGCAATGAGGTTGCCTTGCAGGGGGGAAGGTAAATGGCTTTTTAAGGGCTTAATTTATATTCCATAAAGGTCACTGCTGTGTTGTACGTGAACAGTCACGTCTTGCCGACGAGGCCTTCTGGGCGAGTGGGATTCCCAAAGGATGCAACATCATCAAATGATGCTTTTATGGATATCAAAGCAGAGCAAACCAGCTGGCACAACTTCAGGGGACTGGAAATTAAATTGTCTTGTTTGCTATTTTTCCACTGGCTGGTGGGGCAGAAGGCATGAAAAAGGAGAGAGAGAGTGTTTTTGGCAGTGCTTTTGTAGGTAACCTGTTGGCTTTCCGTTTAACCTCTAACTCTTGTTCCAAAAATGCTGGCTTGGCTTCTGAATACGGCCAGCAGCAGCCTCGGAGCTGAGCTCTGGTTTCTCAGGAGCTGGAGAGGTTGCAGGCGGTGCTGCTGGCCTGTTCTTTTTATCTGCTTTTCACCAGGGAAGGCTCTTTTATAGGCTGAGTTAGTTTGGGTTTTTTACCTAAATTATCCTCTGCTAGCTGTTTTAGGGTTTCCTTTGCAGGGAGGTTTTTGGTTTCTTTCTGTTTCTGTTTTTGTAGCAAATGGCTTTTATTCCCAGGCCTGTTCATTAAACCCTCCCAGATCTCAGTTTGAGTCTTCCGTGCACAGTATTTCCCATAGGCTGTTCACATCTGTCCGGCTTGGCTTTGGGTTACGCTGCCTCCCCACATCACTTAAAGTTACAGGTTGGCCCTCAAAATACGTTTGAGAGAGCTTTGCAGCGACTCCTCCACAGCAGGCTGGTTTCACTTGGAGGCACGTTCACTTTTTGCACGCTGGCTGCTCGCATCCACCCGTGCGGAGCTTGACCTGCTTTGATCACGTGGTTTTGACCAAGGAGCTGTCGTGCCTCTCTGCTGTTGCCTTTGCTTCCCCCCTCTTTTGAGCTGTGCCCACAAGTGAGCGTGCAGGCAGATTTGCACGGGCCCCACAGCAGACAAGGGTTTAAAAACGGGGCTCGGGTACCTGCGCCCTTCTCTTGTCCGCGGTGTTGGCTTTAGCGCAGCCAAGCTACAAACCCAGGTTGAAATCCGTTGCAGAAAATGGCCATTGCTATTTCCTGCTATTCCCATCGTTTCAGCTCTGTCGTGACCTGTATTTTCCAAAATTGCCCTGATTTTGGCTGTTTCTGTTAGCAATTGTCAAGCTTGAAAACCAGAGCGCAGCAAAGGACCCTGAGCAGTGCAGAGCACCCTCGGTGCCGGGGAGCCGCGCAGAAGAGCGAGCGCAGCCAGACCCCTCGGGGCATCGCTCGCTGCAGCTCTGCCTGCTCCTGCTTGGGGTCCTGAGCCACGGTCTCCAAACCGACAGCCAGCCACGCGCCTCCTCGGTCACATCTTCAGTCTCCCCTTCGTTGACTGAAGCTTGCAAATGCAGCTGCAAGAGCCCAAAGAGCAAGAGGCGGATGTCCGACAAAGCTGAGCACATCTTTTTGGGATGCCTGAAAATCACCCCGATGGTTGAAAACGGGAAGTCAAAGTGGATTAGTTTGATAAACTGCCCTCAGTCCTCGCATACAAACTGTAGTAAAATTGTTGTGGTGTTTGCACTGCTTCACTCAAACCACTTTAGATGTGAAATAGGTGAAACCAGGGAGTTCACTACCGTTGTGAACCAAAGTGTCCGGTCTGGGGCTCAGCACAGTTGAACAGATGACAGTTGTGTCCGGAGTGCCCCAGCATCCGACTCCGGAGGCTTCAGAGCAGGCCTGGCTGTTCAGAAGTGGTGACAACATTGCAACGTCTGGCTGAGCTGGCCACGTTGCTGCCCTGCACAGCCGATGCCCCGCGTTGCGGTCAGGGTGCTGCGAGGGTCCGCTCCGAGCTCACGGAGAGCTGCGAACCCCTTGCGGAGGCAGCGCGCACGGTCCCCGTGGCCTCCCTGCCGCCTGAGCCTGGCCCCCGTCACGGCCCCACAGCCAGCCCCGGCCCAGTGTGCCCATTTAGGCCCAAATTTCTTTTGCTAAGTAGTACAGTTGTTGAAGGACGTCTTCCAACCCAAGCGGAAGGACTTACAGGCCGGTTTTGCAAAGCAAGCCCCAGCCATGCTGGAATTGCTCCGTGCTTTGCTTCCGTAAATGGAAGGAGAGATGGCTGGAGGGAGACAGGCACCGGCCAGGCTCTCCAGTGGCCAGAAGCAGCAGGGCTGTGTGCAGCCCTCTCCCGTATGGGTGTCTGTGGGTGCACAGGCTGTGCCCTGAATTCCCAGGGAAGCTGTAATTGCTTTCCAAAGGGAAATCTCCATCACCGCCAGGACTGCAGCACATCAGTCCTATGGCAGCCAGGAGACGAGGTAGGGCTGGCCGGGCAGCTGGCGGCGGGGATGGGCAGGGGAGAGCCGAGCTGCGGCGGATTGGCGCCCGCCGGGGTGGCCGGCCGGCCGGAGGGTCATGTGTGCTGCGTCTGTTTGCAGGAAATGCAACCAGCGACAAAGCAGAAGGCAGGAAGAAAGGACGACCCAAGGCCGAGAACCAGGCGCTGAAGGACATTCCCGTAAGCCCCCGTGTTGTCTCATCCCAGATGCGGCCCCATCTCTCTCCCTCTGACTTGTCCTTCGTGGCTTGCTGCTCTGGCTGCTCCAGCCAGCTCCCCTCTGGAGTTAAACCTGCCCATCAGATGGTTTAATCTTCAGAACGACATAGTCTGGGGCTCTGCAAGATCTGGGCCCCTGAACCTCCTCCCTGCAGGCCCCCAGCATCACTGAGCACCTTGGAAAACCACGGTGTGGAACGGCACCCCCTGCCCCAGCCTGCCCTTCCTGGGGCCGTTCCCGGCTGAGCTTTATTCTCTCGCAGCCGCGTTGGGTTTGGTTTAATGATCAGGGAGCACCAGGGAAGGGGTGATTTATTCCCTGCGGAATTGTGCAGTTTAATTTCAGCATGGGAGCGTGGACAACACACAGAGCGGTTTGTCATGAGAGTGTGGCCATGGGTGATTTACTGACTAGATGAAATGTGGGGTGGTTAAATCACCCAGGTGACTCGTGGCCTGATTTATTCCCCGGCCTGGGCGAGAGTGTGCTTTATGCTCTGGGAGGCATGGCAAAGTAAATTTTCAGGAGGAACCGCTAGCCTGTCGAGCCTGCATCGTACAACTCCATTACGGTCCCATTCGCTGGCAGGAGCCCGAGCGTGCTGAAACGCAGCCCTGCGGTCTGCTCTGCGGCGGTGCGGTGGGAAGGGGCTGGGGAGGGGGACAGGAGCAGCGCGAAGGTCCGATCCGTGCCCCCAGCCCTCTCGAGATGCGTCTGCCTGCTCACCTGGGCAGGCGATGCTCCTCACTCAGCTACGTCTCTCCTGTCTCCTGTTCCCAGCTCCCCCTGATGAACCAGTGGAAGGACGAGTTCAAAGCCCACTCCAGGGTGAAATGCCCCAATTCGGGCTGCTGGCTGGAGTTCCCCAGCATTTATGGCTTGAAGTACCACTATCAGCGCTGCCAGGGGGTAAGCAGACCTGAGGGCTCTGCGTCCTTTCTTGCATTACCATCCTCAGGGTAAAGCCACCCCTCTTGGGCCTTCAACCTCAGAAGAAACGTGAGATAAAAAAGGGGAGAAAAGCCAGGAGGGCACAAATGGACCGGAGGCTGTTTGTGAGGTGTGTGCGAGAGGGCCAGGGTCCCTTCGACACCGTGTCAGGCCTAGCTCAGAGGTGACCCGGGCCATCGGTAGCTCCGTTCCAATGGGGAGAAGGGTATTTATGCAGTGTCCTATTTGCACACCCGTAGCATGCGCTGCTGTTAAAGGCATTTTCAATTTATCCCTCAACCAACCAACTCAGGGTCAGAGTTTGAGCCAGACCTTTGATCTAGCTCTCTTAGTAGCTTGTTGCTGCCCCTTTGGGAGCAGCAACCGTCTCCTCCTGTCCACCGGCCACAAAGCACTTGTGAGATTCCTGGCCTCATTGCAGTGCATGCCTCTGTCAGGAAAAGCCTCGTCTTTTTGCAGTCTAATGTCAGCGACCATCTGTCTCTTCCGTCCTGCACAGGGTGCAATCTCGGAGAAGCTGACGTACTCATGCTCGTACTGTGAAGCTGCCTTCACCTCCAAAACCCAGCTAGAAAAGCATCGCCTCTGGAATCACTTGGACCGGCCAGTGCCAACCAGCAAAGCAGAAAACAAAGTGCAGAAGTCCATTGGGAAGAGCAGTGGCAAGAAAAGGTACCAGGTGGTGGCTGGGCTGCTGGGCAGTGGGGTGGGGATGGCTGAGAGCAGGGAGAAGGGGAACCTTCCCACTTCCATTCCCATGGGCTGGGGAGGGGGGAGAGGTGTCAGCGATGTTTATCTCTCAACCCCTCTTTAAACAAGCCCTCTGTGCTTTGCCCTAGAGCTGCTGAGAGTTCAGCTTGCCCCACCATCCATCCCAAACAGGCAAAGACGGAAAAAGCCGTGGCCCAGGACCACGCTGAGAATGGCGAGTGCCTGGTGGAGAACCGGGAGAGCAAGGAGTTTCAGATCGCAGCAGCAGAGGCAATTGCAGCCGCGACGCCCACGGCGAAGTCTTCGAGCTGCAAGGATGCTGGGCAGCAGGGGGGCAGCCAGGCCTCGCTGCAGGAGGAGGACCCCGAGAGGATGAAGCACAGTAAGATTAGAGCCCGGAGAGGGTGTCCCGTAGGAAGGGCAGGGACTCTGCTCCAGGAAATGCTGCTGCGAGTTTCTCTCCATGAGCACTCGGGTCTCAGATGAGAGGGCAAACGGGATCCAGGGAGGGCCTGTCGTGGATGCGTGAGGAGCAGGGTAGGAGCAGGGTAGGAACAGGGCGGCACGGTGCTCCTTCTCCTGGCAAAGCCTCCTGGCCTCTGGCGGTCGGCACGGGGCTTCCCGTGCTAGGGACTGCACCCTGCCATGGCTTGCACGGCTACCCAGGTAACAAGCCTCGGTGACCCTGCAAACCCTGTGCTCTCTGAGTGTATCCGATCCTTTTCTTGAGCGTCCTGGTAATTTTGCCTCTACCAGTTTCTTTCCGCAGCGAGTTAAAAACAGTTTGCAGCTGTGGTAGAGGTATATCTGTGGGACCCGTACGTTTGGAAATGGATTGAATTACCCACAGCATAGCAAGCTACCATCTGTCGGTTCATCTGTCCTAACTGACTGTGGCAGTTTAAACCAGGGTGGTTCTAGCAGACACGTTTTCCCTAGGTACTGGGACAGGGTAAGGAGGCTCACTCCATCGATTACTGCTGCGTGGCTGGCAGGCAGTGACGTGCCGGGCCGCGGTTGTTCCTACCACAGCGCAATTTCACACTGCTTGTGGCTCCAAAGTGAACCAGCACGGATACCATAGCTGCTGAAGCTGTGCAGGGTATGGAAACCATTAGGCGTTTGGCACTACGTAGAGCCACAATTTCCAGTTGTTAAATTGGCCTTCCTTGGATACCACCATCTCTCCTCGGCTGTGGGGGTGGGAAGCAGTGTCCTGTTACTGTTTGGTGGGGTAGCTGCTTCAATAGCCCCTTTATTTCACGGTGGAAAAGGCCTCTGTGGGGTGGATCCCTTCTGCCCACTCCTGACGTGAGCCTGCGCACACCCCTTGCCTTGGGACTGCTGCAGTCCACCTGGCAGCACGGTTATTTGACCAAATCTCTCTCTCTGTTTCTCTCTCTTGAGTCAGGAAGGAAACAGAAAACTCCTAAGAAATTTACGGGGGAGCAGCCGTCCATCTCGGGGACGTTTGGACTGAAAGGTAATCCGGGGGCGACCCTGGCCAGCTGTAGGGTTGTAGCTTCTCCCTGGGGCGTATCAGGGACGCCCCTTCCCCGTGGTGGCGGCACGTGGGGGCCACCCGTGCGTGCCCTGGGGGATGTGACGCTGGGGGAGCATCGGAAAGGGAAGGAAAGGTGGTAGCGCTGCCGGCACTGCTAACAGCCCTGTCCGCTCTGCCTCGGGAGCCTGTCCTGGGAAATGAGGGAAGAGGGGAAAAGGACCTGGCTATGTCCAAGTTGTGACACGAGACTGAAGAGCTGCTGACACAAGTGGTCCATGCAAAAGGCGAACACAGGCCTGGGACGTAGCAGTATTTCCAGTGGAGTCAAGAAGGATTTGTGCTGTGTAGAAAGACTCAGAGACATATCCGTCCCCCAAACAGCATCTCCAGCACTGGTCGCTTTCAAGAAAATGAATTCGAGGGGGAAGAGATGCGTTGCCAGGGTGTTTTCCGAGAGGAGACTTGGAAGTTGGCTTGCTCAGCCTGACGAAGGGAGAGTGAGAGGGACTGCAGTTGTGCTCTATAAACACCCCAGCGTGGGTACGAGGGAGGGAGGAAACCTGGAAGGTCCCTGGCACGAGAGCAACGGGATTTGGACTGGCTGTGAAATTCATTCAACCGGGGAAATTAGAAGAAGGTTTCCAGGCACTGGAGGAGGCAGCACTTTCCAGTACGAGTCCTGAGGGAGAGGCACTAATGGCTTTGAAGGAACTAAACACACTTACCAACGAGCGGATTGGATGTGGTCCCTCCGATTTCCTCCTCTCTGGCTCCTGGGAAGTCTGGGGTCGTTTCCCTTCACTTCCTCACAGAGGTGTTGCCATAGACTGAAACGAAACATCTGTTGTGGATTCCTCATGAATAAACTGGTCCCCCCGACTCACTGCCTCGAATGGAGAGTGAGAAGGGACAAGTGTTTGCCTCCGTCACGCGGTTGCAGCGTGCCACCTGTAACACCCCCCCAGCGGGGGTACCGCAGCCAGGCGGGGGATGCTGTTTCCATTGAGACCCTGGGGCTGCAAGAATTGCAACCCGGCCCTTCAGGGACACGTGCACCCTCGCAGGGGACGAGTGTGGGTCTGACCCTGGCACTGACGTCGCCTCGCCAGCCTCCTTCCTCGGGAAGCGCAGACGCGAGGCTGCGCTGCACGTTGGTCTGGGGTGGTCGGACCCAGGGACAGAGCCCCAGTCCTCCGTTAACTAGGCTTCCCGAAGCAGCATTTGCAAGTCCCGTTTTCCATTTCTCACGTCAGCCTGGGAGCTCCTGAGGCATTCGGCGCAGCAGAGGGGGACTGGGCAGTGCCGCTGCTGCCATCACGCTCTCGGCACGTGCTGAGCCTTCCTCCTGCTCGCTTGGCTCCGCTCAGCGCAGAGAGGAGGGCTGGCCGGGGCCCGCGCTTCAGCAGCTGACAGCCGATGTCTTTAGCAGCCTGAATGGGAAGCACACGCTTTGCCCGCGCGCTCGTGCAGGGGAGGGTTCTCCCTTGCTAGAAGCAGCCTACCCCTGCTTTGCCCTAGCGTTTCCCTAGTCCATGAACTGCCGGCGGGGGGGGAATGATTCTCTTGTGTTTACAAAACCCCACAAGCTGTTATGACATTGCCTATCGTACTTAAGGGCCTGATCCTACACGTACAGTCTTGGCAGACCTACAGCTGACTCAGTGTCCCCATGTCAGAGATTTTTTTTCCTACTAAATTCAGGTCTGATGGTATTAAAGCAAGCATTAAATTAAAATTCCCTCCCTGTGCAGGTCTTGTCAAAGCAGAAGACAAGGCAAAAGCCCATCGAGCCAAGAAGCTGGAGGGGAGCACCAACATGGAGGACCTGAAAAAGAAACCTCCAGGAGCTGGTGTCAAGAAGGAAACGGTCACGCATTTACCAGCAGGTAAGGCTGGTGGAGACGGAGCAGTGGCAACAGCTTTGTGCACACCTTAGCTGCTCTACCAGCTCATTCCTGTGCTCTGCTCCAAGCCTGTGTGGTCCCCCTCCTTTGCTCTGCAACTGGTGGTCCTCACACCCCTCCAGGCCCAGCAGGCTGTTTTGCCAGGTTAGTTTTCTACCAGGTTTGTGAGCAGAAGCACGAGCTAAATGCAGCACAAGGGAAGAGCTGAAAGCAGGCAGTTCCCCTGTGTCCGAGGTATAGCACAGATGTGGGAGCAGACACGGGCCCTAACGTATTGGCGTGGCTGCAGTGGCATCCTGCCGTGGGTACCCTGCACGGGGACAGAATGCTTTGCTGTAAGCACTGGGAGTTGATAGCCAAATCCTGGTTCCTGCTGGCTGCAGTGTGACCACAGTTTGGACCAGCTCCTGGGTTGATGGCATTTTTCTACCGTCACCTCCAAGAATGGTGCCAGTGCCTGGCTTCAGGTGAAACTGTGTCTTCCCTGAGCCTCCAAGGCACAGCCTGCATCCTAACACAGGTTGCTGACTTTCCCTGGGGAGCTCTGACAGCAGGAGGAATGCAGGATGTGCAAGATAAACACAGCTGCAATGCCTTGCACAGGTTTCAAATTCAAATAAATGGCTCTCTGATCTCACAGCCGTGCAAGAGCATCCAAATAAACAGACTTGGCAGGTTGTATTCAGGCCAGGCTTCCCTTGCTGGAAACCTAGCGTGTTCTGCTGAGAACACGGCATGAACTCCGGGCCTGGGAGCAGGTTTTGGCCCCACTTATCTTTTATTCCGGGTGTTTTTTAAGCTTGTCACAGCCATTCAAATAAACACATGGCGGGAAGCTAGCACACCTGTTAGCTGCCTGTGCTTCTGCCGGGAAAAAAGAAAGCCAGGGAAAACTTTCCAGGCACACAGTCCGGATGGAACCGAGACGTTCACCTTTGTTTCACTCCCACTAATTGTTTCATTTGGCAGCGGGGAGTTGTTCTAGGCAGGGCAAGATGAGGTGGCCGGGGCATCCTAGTGTTTAAACTCCCGATAGGCAGGGTATGGAGTGGGGTTGGAAAAGCAAACCTCATTTTCCTTATGAAATGCCAGCAAGTTAGTTAACTCTATGTAAAATGGCCCAGTGACCCAGTTTGCTCAGGCAGCTGCAGGAATTGCGTGGCAGGTGGAGCTGCAAGTGTCTGTGCGGTTCGTATGTCTGGATTTGACTTGACCCATGACTGTGAGAGAATTTCAGTAACTTTTCCTGCTAAAGTGGCTTTCAACTTGGCAAACCAAGACTTAAAAAAGGGCTCTCCTGACGAACACCCTGGGCAGGTTGCTGTCTCTTGCTGAGCGTAACACCTCTCTCCTCTCCCCTTGCCAGCAAATCCTGAGGACCAGTGGCAGCGTGAGATCAGTGAGAAGGGAGAAGTCGCCTGTCCGACCTGCAGCGTTATAACCCGAAAAACTATTGTTGGGCTCAAAAAGCACATGGATGTCTGCCAGAAGGTAACGGCTTGCTATACTCAATCATGGCTCGTTTGTGTTTCGGAGGGGAATGCAGATATGCATGCTCTTTCAAGCCACGCTCATAAATCCATATCGGTAGTTCCTAAAACTGGTTCTAGGGCTGTTTGATAGAGCACTTGCTAGTCATCTAAAGAGAGCTGACTGCTTCACTTAGTTTCAGATTCACAGAGGGATTTGGATACCTAATTTTCATCAATTCTGAATCCCTTTGTGGTCTGGGCCCCTTGTCCCAGTGACTCCAGCAGAGCTGGGTATTTCTAGTAGCTAACTGAATAGCTTTAAGGCTAGAGAGATTGCTGGGCTTGTCTCTAATCTAGGCTACTTCAGAGCTCCAGCTGTGGGATTTTACTGTGCTCCATGCCTCTCATCAGGCCAGATAAATTGTGGTTGAATGAGAGCGCATCTCAGAGAGACACCAAGCCGCAATGTGCTCAGGCAGACTGTCAAGACACAGGAGTTCAGTAATGGTGCAGTGAAAAACTCTCTCTCTGCCACAGCGCCATCCATCAGAGCAAAGGATTACGTCTTCATCCATCACCTGGCATGGTGCAGAGCCATCGTCACAGAAAGCTAACGTGGGATCGCTGCCTCCCGCTTTGAAAATATGTGGCTCGGCTTTGATTCCACATTCATTTTCTGTAAATGCCTCCTCAGCCTTTGCCTCAGCATTTATGCAGCAGTGGGAGGCTATTATCCCTTTCAAACCTCATATTACATTGATGCTGGGCAGAATCCTGAAGCTGCTAACATCCTCTTGGCTTCAGGGGATGCGGGATCTTGGCTGTTGTCTCTCGGACCTCCTGTGCTTCCTAAATGTCTCCCTCTCCGGGCAGGTTGTACGCGAGGCCAGCCAACCTGCTGAGCGCGGTCTGCGAGAGCAGTCAGGCCTGGCTTCCCCTCTATAAATAGGCACGTGGGTGTTCAGAGGAGGAGATGAGGCTCTCGCAGCCTGCTAAGCTTATGACAAAGTGTAGTGACTGTTTCTGCTGCTCCAGAGCCAGTGCCTGCAGGCTGAATCCGCCTGGAGAGGGCATGAGTGCCCCTCTGGGATACATGAGCAGAAGCAACTGCCCCAGTGGAGCTGCAGGCTCTGGCCCCAGGAGCGGGTGTTTCGCTGTCCTTCCCCGTGAGGCATGGTCCCCCCTGGGGCTGGCTGGGGCTGGGGCACTTCACAGCAGCCCTGCCAGTGAGCAGGTTCCCCAAACACGGCCACCTCCGGGTGCATGACCTCGGCTCCATCGCTCAGCAGCAGCTCTGTGATGAGCCCGTGGCGTGCTTCTAGCCTCCCAATCCACCTGCTTCCACCCCACTTTAATGATTTGTATTTCTTATGATGGGAAAAGGATACACAGACTCTAGAACCTCTTGTACGACAACTGAAATAGGTTCCTCAGCTCCACTGTTGTCACTAAGCAGTTCGCCCTGTTTCCTTGGGCTCTGGAAAGGAAATAAGGGATGGAAATGGTTGTGACTTGCTAGAGCCTGCAGGAGGTGAGGGCAGGATCTCCTCTTTGCAGCCTGGGTGGAAGGGCTTGTTAGGATATGAACATGTCATGTTCTTCAGTTCTAGCCACAGGTGTAAACCCCAGATTGGTTGAAATGGGCATTCAATGAGTCAGGAAGCTTTTAGCATCCACCTCGTTAGGGTCAGTGCTTAGGTCTGGAGCACAATTAACCAATCAGGGCATAAGTACAAGTGAGTCACTCCCAGTTGGCTGCAGTTTGTTCTTCATTTCCCAAGAGGTCCAGGATGAGGATGGGTTTGTAGCTCCATCTTCATCCCCTCTCCAGCTGCTAGTCCAGACTCAACTGAACAGGAACTGGCAAAGGTGGAATGGCAGCCAGGCAGCTGGGACAGGTGGAGCAGGGAATGGACCTGGCTGTCCAGCCACCAGCTCCTGCTCGAGACATCCTGTCTCTTGGTGCCGGGAGTATTCATCTCCTGAGTCAATAAATTCTGATACCTGCTCCAACAAAAGTCAGGATCTGCTTACTCACTTTGCAAGTTCCCCTTGTAAATCAGCACGTCCATGGCTGCATGGCAGAACAGTGTGTTTTTAATGCCTCTCTTAAATCGCTCAGGAAGCCAAGTCAGGGGTCAAGCGGCAGAGTAATATGAAGCGGGAAATACTCTGCTGGTGCGAGTTTTGTGATTTGCGTCCAGCAGCGTCTTAATTCCAAACAGTCCAGACGCCCATAAAGTGGATTGTACGCAGTATCTGTCATAGTTAATAGGGCTGCAGAGCACAGTCCACTAATGTACCGCTAGATCAAAGCTCCTCTTACCTATCCCTCGAACAGGAAGACTAAGACACCAGGTCCAGATGTTTCCATCTAATGGGCTTTAAATCCGCATCCAAAATGGAATGTTTTCCAAAAACTGGGGCATGTGGGTTTGATAACAGTTTTCAGGATGATGGAGGGAAACCTCTGGGCTGCAGACTTGAATTGGGATGGGGTAAGAGGTGCTGAGCTGCCTGCTGAGTCCCACTGCTGCAGCAACAGCTGCCCGTGGGGTTAGAGCAGAGCAGCAGCCCTTGGAAAATCAAACATGTAGTGGCCTCCATGGTGACTTGCCTCTAATTTCTTCAGCTGCAGGATGCCTTGAAATGCCAACACTGCAAAAAGCAATTTAAGTCCAAAGCTGGGCTGAATTACCATACCATGGCTGAACACGTCAGCAAGGTAAGAGAGCTGGGCAACTCTCACCTCACACCTCGTTTCCTCTCTCTCCCCCAAGATGCAGATGCAGAAGATGAAGCAATCAGCGGTCTGCTTTTCTTTGCCTTTTCAAAGGAGTGATTCAGAACACCGTCTTGCAGCGTCTCGCGCGCTGCTCAGTCCAGACGGTAGCCTTCCCCCTTGGCTGCCACACAAAACCATTCATTCCTAGGCATTTAGTTATGTTCATGTGGATCCCTGGGAATAGAGCAGAGGACTAGAAGAATAAAACAAAACTTCAAATTCTGGAATGGGGGACTTTTCAGTGAGTTTTGAGGCGGATTTTGAGTGGCTAAGCTCTGCCTCCAAAACTGTGCCCGCAAATCCAGGACTGATGGATTCTGCCTTGCACGAATCTCACAGTCCAGTGTTTAGCTCTCCACCATGCATGTGAGAAGTAGCCACAAAATTTATCATGAGCAAAATCTGGCAGGCGCCAATTTAGAGGTTGTTCTTAAAAGTCTGGTTGCATATGTCTCTGAGATACCAGGGCAAGGCATAACTGTATTTCTACATGTCCCATGTTTACCAGTTCTGACTTGTCTTTTGCCTGTGCATTAGTGTCCTGCTGTCTAGTCTAGCTGGTGAATTTTCCATGCAGGAACTGCTCATGGATTTCTCAGTTGGCTTTTTGAGGGCAAATACAGGAAATGCATGGTCAAATTTGGCATATAACAGTGAAGACATTGGCGTGCAGTAAAGCAATGGGAGATCCACCCTTTTAACAGGAGGTTCATCCCCCACCAAGGGCAACTCCTGCGAGGCAGAGGTTTACCACCCACTCCTGGCACAGAGGACATGAGTAGATGGTTGACTCTGTCGCTTCTGTTACTTCCTTGTTTCCAGCCTGTTCCTGTGGAAACCGCTGGACTTGGTGAACAGGAAGAGCGGGAAAGGCTGAGGAAAGTGCTAAAGCAGATGGGAAAACTGAAATGCCCCAATGAGGTATAAGAACAATTCCTGTTTCTTGTTCTGTGCAAAGATGGAAGGAGTGAGTCCCAGTGCAGAGGGGCACGCGTGCTCTCCAGGCACCCCTCAGCACGCTCTCGACTTCTCACACGAGTGCACCTTAGCTCGCTGGCCCCGGCCTGTCGGCTCTGAGCGCTCTAGCGAAGGGCCGTCCTAGCCAGAGGGCTGGAAGTAGGACAGGTTGGAGAGTGTTCACAGGAGGGCAGTTTCTGACTCGTGAACTCAAGCTACTGCTCGGAAAAGGGCGTTGTGCTGCTGGTGGCATCCTGGGCACAGCATAAAAATAAACCAAACCAAACTGAGACGGTCCTAAGGCAGCTGCAGACAAGTCACGAACAGGTAAAGGGGGGCGTGAGGCAGAGCTTTGTCTCTGCGGATGGTTTGCTCTCCGCACAGCGCAGTCCCTGCCACGCTCACCTCTCGCTGCCCGCCTTGCGTGTTTCTGAAAAGCCCTACCGGCGTACTGAAGCGCGGTGGGTAGCACAGGGGACCGGGGCTGCTCCCTCCGTCGCTCTGTCCCCCACAAGCGACTGCTGCCTCTGTGGCTGTTTGGGGAGAGCAGCTGGACAGCAGCAGAGAGAAAGCGTGGGGTCTGCAGACTGCGGCGTGGGGCACGAGGCCCCGGCGAGCCCACGTAGCCCAGCGCCGTGGCTCTCCGCAGGGGTGGAGGGCTGGCCAGGCTGGGACAGGGGCTGCAGGTTAGGAAATGCCAGTCCCAGGGGACCACGAGTTTGGGGTGTAATCCTCTCTCTCAGAAATGAAGGATGTGGAAAGACACTGTCAAGGCTGGCAGAGGAGTGGCCTTGGGACGGGCCTGTTGGCTGGCGATTCTCCCATTGCTCGAGGGGGACAGGGTTTGCGGAGCAGCTCTGTGAGGGGGCTCCTCAGGACGTGTTCCTCCCTGCCGTGCAGGGAGCGACGGCACCGTGACCGTTCCAACACGGGCGCGTGAAGCGATGGCCCCCCCAACCCTTCTCTTCTCCCCATCTCCATAGGGTTGCGTGGCCAACTTCTCCAGCCTGATGGGGTACCAGTACCACCAGAAGCGGTGCGGCAAGCAGCTCGCCGAGGCTGACAAGCCTGTCTTCAGCTGCCCGCACTGCGGAAAGAAGTACAAATCCAAGGCTGGCCACGACTACCATGTGCGGTCAGAGCACATGGCCTCAGTGAGCCCCCCGGACGCCTCCGCAGCCCGAGGACCGGGGCCATCCTTACCCGTGGGTGACTGCAGAGCTGCAGAGCCTGCGGGCAGGACCGAGCCGGGCCGGGCCGAGCCGGGCAAGGCAGGTGCAGACATCGAACTGATGTTGTTTTTTTCCCTAACATCACACTGAGCATGCGTTGTGCCATGCGTTGTAGGTGGGGAGCCGACCGCAGCCCCCTTCGTCCCTCCGAGAAAGCGGGGGCATGTGTTTAAGTAAGGGCAGCTGTGCCCTGCTCTAGAAGGCTGAGGCAGGGCCGGCGAGCGGCGCAGCAGGCAGCACTCCCGCTCCGGAGCACCCGCTGAGCGCAGGGCTGTGCTCCGGCCACCCTGCGTCCACGTTCTGCAAAAAAAGACCAGGCTGCTCCCTCAGCAGCCAGCGAGCGCCGGCTGCTCGCCAGCGCCGGGGTGGCAGGATCTGTCCCTGGGAACCGTCCTCTTGTGTTCTCTTGATCCCTACTGACAGTGCATCCGACTCTAATAACTCCATAACTCTAATAAATGGAGACATTTATACACATGGGAACGCTAAGAGCATGAAAGGACATGATCAGTCCAACGCTCGGGCTGTCTGCTTGGCTACGCGAGAAGGCGGGTTCATTGCAGCTCAGAGGCTGAGCCTTGGGTGCTGAGCAGGCCTGCAAAACTGATCCAGCGAACCTCCAGCCAGCCTGGGGGCACGCTGCTGTCTCTGTGGTCCCCACCCGCAGAAAAGCAGGTCTGCAAACACGCAGACAAAGTAGATCTGAGCATCTCTGCCCCAGGGGGAGGAGAGCTTGCCTCCTCTGCCTTGGCTCTGCCCTGCCTGACTCGGTCTCTATTTCAGCCTCCAGAAGAGCCAGAGGTGAAGCCAGAGCCCCCCCCCGTAGAAGATTTTGAAAGGACCCCAAGTGGCCGCATCCGTCGCACATCGGCCCAAGTGGCCGTCTTCCACCTTCAGGAGATAGCAGAGGACGAGCTTGCCAGGGACTGGACCAAGCGGAGGATGAAGGATGACCTGGTACCTGAAACCAAGCGGGTGAGAAGCCTCTCCTCTTTTGTGCTAGCTGTACACAGGGATCCTGGAAGGCCAGCGTGGCCCCAGGAGGCTGATCATTCACGCGTTGCATTTTCTGCATATTGAATGAATTAGGGGTGGTGGAGGCAAAATCATTGCTAAAGAGCCCGTCCAGCACTGGCTGGGCCCCAGAGCTGCCTCCACTGCTCTGGAGCCTCTTTACAATGCCTGGCTGAGGGCAGCTTTGTGCTTTCCACTGCCAGGACCCAAATCTAAACGGAACAAAAGGTGGTGCTGTGCAGACAGTGGAGAGATCGGAGTCTGGCCTAGAGGAGATCGTGGGGAGAGGTCAGTTGTGGTCCATGGTCATTGGGGAGGTGGGTTTGGCAATCAAGAGGAGCACATGGAGAGCCTGGAGGTCAGATCTCAAACACTCTCCCTTGCACTGTCAGAGGGCAAAGATACTCCGGAAAAAATTTCCTTCCTTCCATGCTTTTACTTAATGCTGAGAGAGGCTTCTTCCCTGGACACCTTGGAGGTAAAGGGCCGGCGGCATCTCCTGCTGTCCAGCAACCCTGCAGGGGCCAGCTCTCACCGTCACCCGCTCTCTGGGAGAGCAGTGCTTCCTGCAAGCAGAGAAGTCCTGAGCATGGAGACAGGGCTGGAGCCCTGCTGTCCCCAGCAGCAATGCACAGTCATCCTGGGGCTGCAGGATCTGCTCAGCAAAAGTTGATACCCCAACAACTCTGAGCTTCATGGAGACATTGGAGTAACATGTTAAATCAAACATCCCATCTGGCCTTGGGAGGAGGTGTTTATCGGGAGTGCTCTTGAGCTGAAATTCCCTCAAGGAATGCCTCTTCTGGACTTTAACAAACAGTGAAACAGCAGCAAATCATAAACCTTTTCAGTGCAGAAGGAAGAAAAGAGAGGGAGTCAGGAAGTTTTTCAGTCATTCGGTTGATACCTTTCAGGCAGCGCAGGGACACGACGGCGAGCCAGCCTGGAAGTCATTGCACAAGCTGCACACCTGCTTCCTGAGTGCACAGCTTTGCAATGAAGTGTCAGGTCTTTTGTTTGCTCTGTGCAGTTGGGTGTTTCTTGTCCAGTGCCCTGAAATTCCCCCTGGGAATTCCCCCTGGGCAGGATATTGTGCACATTGCTAAGGTGGGAGTGAGGGACACATGAGCACTTCAGCCTCCTGCAGAGGTGAACTCCCATAGAACAGAGGAAGCCTGGAAGGTGCCCTCAGCCCAGGCTTCCTTGCAGTTCTCTGCAGTGTCATTTCTGCTCACGGTACCAATCTTCTTAAGCGATTCCTCCTACTCTGAGGAGCAGGGGAATGCTTCAGTGCAAGAGCAGCAGGAGAGTGCAGTGGTGCTGAGAGCTATGAGGGTGCAGAGTGTCGGACAGTCCCAGCCCAAAGGACCTGACTCTACCCCAGAACAGAGTCCAAGAGCCAGTTTGGAGAAGTGATGCGACTCGCCCATGGAAAATCAGTGGCATAACAGCTGAATTTGAGTGGAAAGGCCTTCCAGCTACCCTTGTCCTGGCTCGAGTGCTTTCAGCAGAAGTGCCGCCTTCGTCCTGCGACAACTTGAAAGAGCTAAGCCTGACTCAGTGCCCAGTCTGCACACAGTGGGCAGGTGAAAAACTAGCACACAAACCAAACAGCATCTTCTTTACATGCCCTGGCATCCCTGCGAGGCAGCCTCGATGCTACTGTCTGTCTTAGAGGAGGGCTGGAGATTTTCATGCCAGAGCTGGTTGAAAATGTTTTTTCCCCACACGCTCTGTGTTGCCGGTGGGGGAAGAGTTTGCTGATTTCCAGATGACTTCATCTGAAATGCGTTTATAACCTAAAAAAGGCAAGCCCAAAGTAGCGGTTTCATTTCACATACTGTCTGCAGGCCTCAGGGAGGAGAGGTGTTCTGCTCTCTTCTCCCTGCTCCAGCCTCAACACTTGCATTCCTCTCCCTCCTCCTTGAATTGCTCCCCTTACTCTTGACTCTGGGTATTTTGTGTTTGAGCTGAGGGAGCAGCCAGGAGTCCCAGGCCTGCACAACGGACCCATGTGCAAGCTAACATACAAAGACATTGTAAAGGTTCCAGCCCCTGGCATAACTGCTCCATGAAATGCTCTTTGTTTGTGTTTTTTTAATGAGACATTTCTTGTGTTCAGCTTCTAATTGTGTAAGTTTAATGTGAGCCCCAACTCGGCGCTGAGAAACAAAGAGAATTGCAGTGAGGTTAAGGACGGAAACAGATTTGCCTTGAAGATGAACGGGAAGGAGGGGTTAGAGCAGGTCCCGTGCTGTAAAACAAGGCTCTTGGTCTTAAGGGCTGGGACCGCAGCCCTGCGTGATGGGTTGCTCTCCCCAGCTGTTCCTGGCCTTGTGTTGCACAGATGAATTTTCAAGGAGGTCGGTGCACTGGCTGAACGCGTGTGTGGCTCTGTGGGTGCGTCTGTGAGTGCATCTTGCAAAGAGTGTCACATTCACCTGACAACACTCTAATCTGTTCAGTCTATGGCATTTTTACTTGAGGAACAGTGCTGGAAGGTGGCAGGAGGCAGGTTCTTCCCAGGGAAGTTGGTAGGAGCTTTGCTGACTTCAGCATGTCCTGCTGGGTCCAGCACTGCTTTGCTGAGTAACGTCTTGCATCGCTTAGGACTGGTCTGCGGTTCAAAACTGCTTCAGTTAAGAGTACGGGAAAAACCTGCCAACTCTGAGTGACCGAAACGTGCCAGCGAATGCCCAGACTGACCCAGTTACAGCCCCAAAAATAGCACTTTCCTGAGGACTGACTTCAGCCATCCTGGCAGGAGTGCTCTGTTGTGGGTCCGGTCCCTGAGCATGCGGGAGGATCGGAGGAATGGGCAGTGTCCCCGCGATGCTGCTGCCACGTTTCGTGGTGGCTGGCCCTCCCGGGGAGCCGACAAATTGGAGCTGCTGGAGCTGCGGAAAGACAAATGCCTGTTACCTGGGACTGGGGCCCAAGGACTAACTGTGTCGAGAAGAGCCAACACATGCCACCTCCTCTTCTCGCCCGGACCATACCCGGCCGTTGGGAGGACGCTGCAGAGCTGCACCTGGCCACGGCGGGGCCCTCGCTGGCTTGTACCTGCAGAAGAGTGGGATGTCCGGGATGAGCAGCGGATTGCTACTGCACTTACAGCCGTCTCAGCAGGACCTGGGGATTTCTGCTTTTTTTTTTCCCACTGCTTGTGTCAGAGCAACACCAGCTTGTCCCCAAACTCTCCGCACTGGGTTACCCACCACGGTCCCCCCATCGGAGGGGATTTTGAGGGAGCTGATGAAGAAGGCCACCTCTCCTCTCCATCCCTTCTCCAATCAGCAAGGATTTTCCTTGGAGCAATCTGGTGTGCGTCGGTATCCCCTAAAACCTCAGGGAAAGTCGTGCAGCTCCTCAGCAAGCCGATGGGATCTCATGAGCTCCCACATCTCCCGCGAGCCGTGCCCGTTGCGCTGGGCACGTTGGGCTCCCTCGCGGGCCCTCGCCTCCCCGAAGGCCCAGCCCCACGCGTGGCCCTCCCCTCCCTGGCCAGATGGCAGCCGGTCTTGGCCGGGGAGGGGAGGTTGGGTTCGAATCCCGTTGGTGGCCCGTGGTGGGATGCGTTCACGTTTCCCCAAGAGAACAGATTCCTTCACACCAAAGCAATGGCATCGGAATAAACGATTGCTGCTCGGATCCCAGGCCCTCCGATGCCTCCCTTCTGCACTAACCAAATCCAGCATTTCTAAATATACACTGGAGTCTTATTTTCTCACTCCAATCTTTATTTGCCTCTGGATAAGCTGAACCAGATGGGGTGTTTCACAACGGCTGCTTGCTGGGGATGTCAGATGGGGAAGGGCACACCCCTGCCACTTTTCTGGGAAAAGTCCCCTTTCCAGAAGCCCCGTGAAGACGTTGTCAATCCTCCGACCCTCCACTGGCCTTTGCCGGGGCCAAGTGGGCATAAGGTTCCTGTGAGCAGTCTCCGATCATGCCTCCGTCTACTGAGCAAGGATTCGGGCTTTTGGCAGAGGAGCAAGAGGCCGCAGAGGTTCCCGGGTGCCGCGGCGCGGGCAGGCAGCTACACCGGGCCCTGCTCCGGCTGTCCATGTGGTGGTTTCTCTGGTCTCGGGCAGAGGAGCGATTCCCCTGCCAGTTTTGGACGACTGACTGAGAGAAACAGCCTCCTTGAGCAAGGGGAGAAACATCTAACAGATGTTAGATGGGAGAAAATGCAAGACAGGAGAAAATGCCATGGAAATCCAGTTATTTCATGGTTTGATGCATTTCCGGTGCCCCTGTGGAAGAGCCTGCGCTGCCGGAGGTTTTGGGGGAGGGATGTGTGCATGCCACGTGCCTGCCAGCTCCTCAGGCCCTGGCTCCAGCGGGGGCTCGGCCCCGGCACGCCGCTCCTCCGGCCTCACCAGGGCTCTTTCGGGAGCAGTTTGCTTTTGTGCTCGTGCATGGTGAGAACTGGCTGCCCGCTCTGACCGGCTCCTCGTGCCGCCGTGGACTGCTGTGTTAACGATGGGTTAATTAGTGATGGCTCAAGGTGGAGCGCCTCCTTTAGGGACGTGGCAGGAAAGGAGGGTCCGGTTCCCTCTGGGGCTGCCGCGAGCGCCGGGCACGCCGGGCAGCGCTGGCGCTCACGGGAGGACGGCAGAGCACCTGCATCTCAGCCCTGCGCAGAAGCGCAAGCGTGACCCATTTCCAAGCCCGCAGGTCTCTTGGTGCCTCTCCGCGGATCGGGGTCTATATTGCCGCAGGACCGGGCCGCTTTCACAGCGTGCGGCCGGGGCAGACGCCGAGGGCCCTGGCTGCAAAGTCCCAGCAGAGCCGGGGTGCTCCAGGGGTGGGAAGCCAGGGCTGTTTGCAGCGAAGGGTTGGTGTAGGCCGCTCATAAAACAGAAAGGCAAAAGTCAGCTTTGGGCTTGGGGTTTTAAGCAAACCTCACTGTGGAACCAGGATAAATTCCAGACCAGAAGAGCCTGGCTCGGCGTCGTCCCCAGAACAATGGCCCTGTGATCTGGGCAGAAGCCGGCGAGCGAAGGAGCCCGGCTGAGCCCTGCAGGCTCGTTTCACTGTGGGCCACGCTAGGTCTGAGCCGAAGCCTCCAGGTGAGACCTCGGCAGGGCTGTGTCCTTCCTTTTTCGCTGTGCTGCCAAGAGCTGACTTGGTGACAGAGCTGTCCAGAACGGCGTTACAGAACCGGCTTTCAGCCAAAGCTGTTGGATGTGTTTTGCCTTTGCCTTCCAGACAAAATTAGCCGTGGTTTCCCAGGGACAGGAACGCGGGGCGATCAGGGCGCCGTGTCTTGCCCTAGGAACCTTTCTAACTTAGCAGGCCTGCTTAAATTGAAGCGTGTTGGCTTGGGCTGAGGTGGCGTGCATGGTTCTCATTTATTGCGATATATTTTGGGGAAGGGGAGAGCTGTCTAGGGAGCAAGAGGATTGAAATATGAAAGTTAATTAAATAAAACTGTCAGTCAAAGAAAACAAGCCTTCCCACCCCAACATCCTTCGACTGTTCAGAAGAGATGGGCTGTGGCCAAAACCAGTTGTAGTCGTTTAATGATTTGGCCATGAAGATTTTCACTTACAGGCTGTTTGAGGAAAATGAATGGAAAAAAATAAAATATTCCATGCCTGAGGCTCCTTCTTAATAGAGACATAAAGATGACTTTGACATTCCCAGAACCGCAGCGCCCCAGGAAGACAGGGATTTGCATGTTATTGTGCGGTGCCTGTGGGAGGAGAGCGGGGAGGGATGTTTCCCTGGAGTGGGAAGCCAGAGCAGCAGAATCCACATCTCTGAACATCCCCCCTTGCCTCCTCCCGGGGGACGCGCGGAGGGAGAGGTTGTTGCTGGGCCTGTGTGCGGTTACCATTAATGTTTGTTCATTCATGGGATTGATTGGCTTTTAATTAAGGAGGCCGTTTGGCATCCCAGCTCTCAGTATCAATGACAAAAAGGGACTCCTGTGTTCTCCGCCGGAGGTGGCATTGCCTTCCCCGGGCGGTGGACCAGGCGCTGGTAGACGCACCATCCCAGCGCTTCAAAGCGCTCCGCTGGCATCTTCCGCAGCTGCGAAGCACGACAGAAGAGCGGCATGCTGCGGCGCGGGGGATTTTTCCACATCCGTCCTCATAACCGCTCACGCCGCTGTTTTCGCAAGCCGCCGTGCCCCTGCCCCTCGCCAGGAGCGAGGTCTCCCCGGGCTCCCTTTCTCCTCGCTCGCGCTCCTCCGACGTGCCGAGACGGGGGCAGAGGGGGAGCGCGTGCTCGCGTCCCCCTTAGGTTTGCGCGAAAAGGAAAGAGCTGCGCTCGAGGCCAGCCCTCCACTTCGCAAGTCGGGCAGTCGCGGTGGGAGCTGCCTGTTCAGGGAGCCAGAGGTTTCGGAGCAGCCTGCTCGGGGGAGGCGGGTTACCCCGGCCCAGCTGGACAACGGCAAATTTACAGCTTATCAGCATGTTCAGGAAAAGTCACAGCTGGGAAAGAAACACAGCCAGCTGCCTCCCCGCGTCGTCGGAAATGTGAGCTCCGAGTCCTAGGGGCACATTTTAAAACGGGGCCTGTTTTTGCACCTCTGCAAGCGCGGTTTCTCTGTGCTTCCTCCCGGGTGAGCACAGATAGACCGACGGGCTGGAGGCACTGCGGCCGTGTCCATCAGCGCTTGGCATGCATGGGGGCGCGGGCAGAAAGGCCACGGTGGTACCCGAGTAGGGAAGCAGCTATTTGGGCATTGGGTACCTTGGTCTGTACATCGTGAGCCAGTGCAAGTTGCCCAGACCGTGCTCTGCCGTGGGGAGAGCCTGGGCTTTGGGACCCAAGGAGCATCCTTCGGTCCTAGCAGAGCTCGTTTGGTGAGGCCAGGAGTTGTGCCAACGTAGTCCCGTGGCCGCAAGGCAGCTCAGGTCGCAGGCAGAGCGTCTCATCTCCTGTGCAGACCTCGCTGTCGCCGTCCTGCTGGCGCCTCTGGAGCCAGCCCCGCAGCGGCAGGCAGAAACCAGGCCCTGCAGGTACGGGCAAGCGACACGATCGCACGGCGTGGAGGTGCTGCCGGCGTGTTTGCATGTGCTGAACAGGCAGAAACGGAGTTTGAAGGACCAGCCTGCTATGCTAAGCCTCAAAGTCGCTAATAAAGCAGTAATTAAAAGCACTTGGAAAGAGCAGCCCTGCCAAAAGGAGAGACAGAGACGCAAGAGTCTTTCATTGTTTAATGGGTTATGCCCATTAATCGGTGGAAGGCAGCCAGGGAGGCTCTTCAAACTTGGCGGCCGTCCCCTCTGCCCAGCGCGCAGGGTTGCTGGTTCTGCCGGTTATGAAACGCGGCAGAAGGACCGCTCCGACACAACGCGCCGGAAACGCTGGGCCCGGGCCTGGCCCCCCTTTAGCCGGCGGGAGAGCAGACCCTGGGACGTCTCTCCTCCGAAGGCGAGAGGTTTCCCAGCGCTGCTCGGAGGTGGCCGTAGCACAGGCGGTTTGTGCCGTGCTCCTCTGCTGCCGCCGTCCTCCAGCCCTGCTGCCTCCTCGCCGGTGGCACAGCAGCAGGGACACCCACCGCAGGGCTGCACGGGGCTCGGGGAGCCGATGACATCTCGGGGCAAAGCTTCCCAACTAATTTTCAGCCCCGATTCGCTTCTCTGGGGGGCAGACCCCGTTTGAGGGCCAAGGACTCCACCTAGGCCAGGACTGGCACGTGCCGCTCTGCTAATCATGTTCTATTGTTCGCAGCTCAATTACACCCGACCAGGACTTCCCAAGCTAAATCCGAGGCTTTTGGAAAACTGGAAGAACGAAGTGAAGGAGAAGGGTCACATCAACTGTCCCAACAACGTAAGGACCATTTCTGTTCTCCTCTGGGCTGGCCTGGTTGCAGGCTGCACTAGGAGGGGGAAGTTTTGGGGGCAGAAACCCACCAAAGGCAGATTGTCATTCAGCCCCCTGAGGAAGCTGGTGGTGAAACCAGGGTGGGGTTTGGTTACTGCTGAGACACCCGTTTCACCAGCTCCCCCGTAGTTGCTGCAGTGGCTACTCAAAGCACGTCCCGTCCGCAGGAACTTCCCACCGCTCTCGAGGGTTCGGGGGGGGCTAGGGTGCAGGGGCACCCTGTCCCCAGGTGGGAGCGGGTGCTCTTGGGCTGATGGTTCAGCTTGGGTTGCCCGATTCAAGCTCTAGAGCTGCCTTTGGGCAGTTCCCAAGATCAGGACAGAGTAAAGGCTGCACTGTCTGTGCTTAAGAGCCTTTTTACATACAGCACCCGCCTCTTGCAGAGTAAAGCTGAGACCGGTTTTAAGTCTGTTTCTTAAGATATATGGGTAGGCGCGGATCTTTGGGACGTGGTGTGTGTGCTTCATCGTTCTGTAAAACGCAGCCTTGGCCTGAGCTCCCAGGGAGGTGAACTCCACCCTCGTGCTGGGCCATTGATTTATGATCTGAAACAAAGCCTTGGTAATGGGAACGTTGAACGGGGCTGTTACCGCAAGGCCGGGGGAGACGCGCTGGCTAATTAATGTCATACACAGGCACTTTGAAAAGACGTTGCTCAGAAACTGGTCATGCTGCTGCCCGGGTGATTTCTCTTCTCCGTTAAGCGTCTGCTGTGGCTCCAAGAACTCCTGTAGCCCAGCAGGGCCTCCTGACTGCTCACAAATGTACGTTTTCCACGGAGACATTTAGGGGAGACATTTCTGAGCCCGTTGCAGAGGGACGTGGCCACATGACTCCCATTAGCACTAATAGGAAACGTGTGACCAGAGCCCTCTGCCTCTCGCAGAGCATTAACCTCACGCTGATTAGCCTGGACCGGTGGCCTTGCTGGCGCACCAGGCTCCTGGCCACGGGATGGAGGAAGGCAAGGAGGCGAGGCAGAAACGTGGCAAACCCTCCGTTTTTTTTTTTCCCCACAGTGCTGTGAAGCCATTTACTCCAGCGTCTCCGGGTTGAAAGCTCACCTGGCCAACTGCAACAAGGTAGGTCCCGCTTCTTACAGCTTTGGCTCTGAGATGGGGGTGGGTCTTGTCTTTCTCTGCCCACTTCTCGTTTGGAAGAAACAGGCCAAGGGGTAATGGCACAGGTTAAATGTCACAACCACCTTCCTGTGGCTGCCAGACAGTGCCAGGAATGGATGGAAGACAGATACTGCATGCCGCTCCCAAATCCTGCCTGTGGGACCGCGCTCCGTCCCGTAACCCCTCAGCTCAAGGCAGGGTGCGAGGCCCGCAGGGAGGGCTGGCCACGGGTTGTGGCCATTTGACCTGTTGCACCGTCCCGGTCCATGGCCTGGCCTGGGTGCTCAGCTCCGCACCATCCCCCTGCGCAGGACGGAAGCCACGGCCGTGGGCAGCCACCGGCAGAGAGGCCTGGGCCTTGCAGATGTCAAGGAGGGGTTTTAGCTAGCTCCCGAGCCTGGGAGGAGAGGTCTCACCTGTGCAGACACCCTCACCCGAGGGCCGAGACCTTCGACACAGCCAGGGCCTCAGGGACAGGGAGTCCGAGCAGCGCCGGCTCCCCAGGACCCCACTGCCCCAGCCGGGTGAGGCTGCCGCTCCGGCTACCAAACGTGGTCAGCAGCACGTCAAGCAGAGCTCAGCCAAGGAGGAAAGCTTGGAAGCTGAACCTTTTCCAAGGGATGTGGAAATTAGGGCCCTTTCTCCATGGATTTGGGCACCAAACCCTGCAGCCCCTCTGGAATCCATACGGAGAGGCAGCTCTGTGCCTAACGGTGCATTGCGTCCCCGGGATGGAAGAGGCAAATGGTCTGTCTAGGGACATGGGTGCCCACGGACATGAGCGCTGTTCCTCTCGCTAGACAGAGCAGTAAACGAGCTCCGGTGGCCGGCAGCCGCCGCAGGAGGAGGCTTCGGGAGCTCAGCGTAGGTCCCTCGAACTGGAACGGAGTAAGAGCTAGTAAAGCTTTATACCCTGAAACGTTTCCAGCTGCAGCTTCCATTGAATGTAGCTTCCAGGAGGCAGCTCCAGTACATACCCCGTGGTTATTAAAAACACCAACTCGCGCACTCCACCAACACTAGCTGGAACGTCATCCCCTAATGAGCTCGTCTAGAAAACAGGCTGCAGAGATCCAGCAGAAGAAGCAGGGTTTATGCAGGATAAAAGCGCAAACATGGGAGACCACGGCAGTTCCTTTGCTAGTGTGCAGAATCAGGCAGCCCACGAGCAAACAGCCCCGGGGGCGAAATGGAGCCTCTGAGCGTGGCGCAGGCCTGCGTTAACACCACCTCGCATGTACCGGCGCGCCTGGCACGTCCCGGGGGGAGCCCGGCTGGCTCGTCCACAAGTGCCGTTGTCACCGCTCTGGTACCTGCACGCAGAAAGCAGCCAGACGTTTGCATAAGCATTTTATTTAAACCCACGGCCACGTTGCCCGGGTCTGGCGAGTCCGGCACAGCCCACCCGGGGGCCAGGGGCTGTCCCTCCCGCAGGCGCGGGGCGCAGCCGAGCAGGGGCTGCGGGTCCCCCGGCTGCCCACCGCGGCTCCCACTGCGAAACGCAGAGCCTGGGGCTGCGGGTCCCTGCCCGGGGCTCTGCCCGCGCCCGCTGCGGACCGCGCACGTGGAGTTTGCTGGGGTTGCCAAGAGTTTTGCTACTGCTACGAGTTTAGCTTTGCAGTGGATACGTGCGTAGCCAGCCATGGCCAAACCAGAGTAACTCACACAGCCCCTCCGGAGCTGCCTTGAACGATCTTTTCTGTAAAATCCTACAGAATTGGTTGAAATACATCAAGCGTTAACAAGGGTGAAAGAGACTCCCAGGCACTGCCCCGTCCTCAGAAGGGATTGATGAGCTGAGATGATTTTTGCATGTGTATTTATGAAGGTGGCTTGCAGCAGGCCCAGGCCTGCCCGCGCGCTGCCTGTCTTAGAAATGGAAGACCTGTCTAACTCCAGATTTACGGCGCGGACCCAGTTACGGAGGAATTCCCACCGAGCATATATATCGCCTGAAGGGGCCCGTCCATAAGCCCCTAGTCAATAGAGAGCACGTTACCTCCGCTGTGCCGTGAACTGCGGCAGCGCAGAGATCAGTCATCCTCACAAGGGCTCTAATGACAGAAAGGCAGCAGTTGCTGCGTCTCTTTGACAGCATGAAAGGAAAATTAGGTGAGTCTGTTGGACATAAATTAGACGACTGTTCAGTCCTGGTAGATGGCAGATTTGCTGACAGCGAGGAAAGGGGGTGTTTGGCCACGTTAGCCCCCCGCGTGCACACCCGCACGCCCGCAGGCACGTGCATGGTGTTGGTGGTGACGCAGCAACTGGTATTCGTAATGCACGGACAGCAAAACCCCCCGCTCGGCGCCCTCCGAGCTGGCCGGACCCCCCGCTTCGATGCCTGGTTTTCCTGCCGTGACGGCCCGCGCTGCTGCACGGCGGCGGCAGCTGTGCTACCGCTGCGCAGGCAGGCTGACGGTCAGAGCAGAGACCTGCTGCGGTTGTGACCTCCTGGCCTGGGACCGAGGGCCTGCGGAGACCTTATGTATTGGGTTTATTTTCCATCGCTTCACGTCTCCTTTCACCTCGGCCCGTGGCTGGGGGAAGAGCAGGGGCAGCGGCTCTTCGGGGCGTGCGGGGCTCTGCTCCGGCTGCAGGAGGATGCTCTCTCTTGCAGGGGGACCACTCAGTCGGCAAGTACCGCTGCCTCCTGTGCCAGAAGGAGTTCAGCTCCGAAAGCGGCGTGAAGTACCACATCATCAAGGCTCACTCGGAGGTAAGGAAGCGGCTAGGGCCGGCCCGGGCTGTTCCCTGCTGAAACGAGCCCCCATTTGCCGTCCGCCCCCTCCGTCCTGTCTGCGTGGCGCGCAGCGTCGCTGCTCAGCGGCAGCAATGCCGCGACGGGCTCCCGACGTGCCGCGGACCTGACGCCTCTGGTCCTGCCGGGGGGGACCTCGCCGGCCCTCTTCGCGTCCCTGACACCCCCGGGCACGGCCGTGGCTGCTCAGCACCCGCCGGCTCCTTGTCGGAGAGGCCTCTGCTCCTCGTCGGGCGATGGCAGCGAGGCGCGGGACGGGCGTCCTGCCCGGCCGCGGGGAGGAGGGCAGGAGCGGCGGCGGTCGGCACGTGCTGGGCACGTCCAGCCCCAGGGGCCGTGCCGTCCAAGGAAGGTCCCTAACCAGCCGCCCTGGTCTCCCCCTGGATGCAGAACTGGTTCCGGACCTCCGCCGAGGCCAGCCGGAAAAAGAAAAGCAGGGAACAGCTTTCTTCCAGCAAGGAGGAGAAAAAGAAAAGCACAAGCGGGAAGAAAAGGGGGAGGAAACCCAAGGAGAGGCCTCCGGAAACGGCCCTGAAAGGCAGAGAGAGCGTGGCAGCAAAGACTAATCACAAGAAAACGCTCGAGCACTGGGAAGGCTCCCGCTGCGGCCCCGACGGGGAGGAGCGCGTCCCCAAGCCCCCGAGCCACCGGAAGGCGGGAGCCAGCAAGATGCCCGAGAAATGAGCAGCTCAGAGACTTGTCTCCGAGGATTCGTTTACAGCCCAGGGTAACAGGGTGGGGGTCACTCCCGGTTTTCTGCCCCCCCTCCCCTCCTTCCCCTTCCCACCTCCCCCACCCTCCACTCACCCCCTTTTTACAAAAAAAAAAAGACAAAAAATACCAATTAACCACTTTAAGCAAAGTCATGGACCTTGTTTCACACTGGAAAACAAACAGGATCGAGCAAGCTGGACCGCTCTCTGCCCCTCGCCGCCCATGTACATACCCCCTGCCCTTGCGCTCCCGCGCCGACGCGGGCTGTCCGTCTGTCCTGCCCCTGCCCAGCGCCCTGCTGCCTTCCCCCTGCCCCTTCCCCGGGACTTTCCTCCTATCTCCGTGCGCGAAACTGGTGACGCTTGAGTGAAAGAAAAGTGCAATAGCAGCGGGGCCTCCTTGGACGGGGTCGCACTGCGGCTGGCTGTGCCGGGGCGGGGGGCGGCCGGATGCGGCGGCTCTCCCCGCTGCCCACCTCCGAGTCCGGCCGGTCCGGCAGGGAAACCTTGGGCAGGCTGGAGCCTCCTCGCGCGGGCGCTGCCCGTGTTCCTGCACCCAGGGAGACGTTTCCAAAGATGTTTGATCCATGCAAACGGCCAGGCAGGGTTGGGAAGGGCCGGGGAGCAGCAGGGTCTGGCAGCAGGCATTGGGGTGGTGCTTTCCCGCAGCGCGTTCCTGGCACGGAGCGGAGAGCCATGGTGGGGCTGTCCTTGGCAGGGATCTGCTCCGCGGTCTGCTGGCTTCGTGGCCTGCTGTGATTGCTCGGGATGGTGGTTTCTCTTCGGCTCTGGGGATGGCGGGAGCAAGCCGCATGGAGCAGCGAGCAGGGGGCAGTCGGGAGAGCGGCGTGGCGGCACCAGCGCCGTTGGTCCTGAGGAGCGGGGAAGGCGGCGCCGGGCTGGATGTGGGCTTGCCTCGTGCGCCGTGCGAGAAGGGAGGTCGGGAGAGGTGCTGAGCGCTCGCAGCCCCACCGGATGGGGAAGGGCAGTTGCTGCAGGTCGGATTTGCTGGTTTAGCTGAAGGTTGTGGAAATGCTCTCAGCACCTTGGAGCGTCACGGGGAGGCCGAGGGAGGAAAACCTGTGGCACGTGGGAGAACTGCGCCCTGTTGCTTAAATGCTCTTTGCAAACAGACCCGGCCACGAAGTACTGTACCAAACCGCTGCTGCCGCCGTGCAGCTGGGGCGCGGAGCTGGGCGAGCAGCGCGGCAGGTGTCTGAGCCTGCGGCCGGCTGGCGTGCAGGGGACTTCAGGCTCCCCATCCTGCCCCCGTCTCAAAGGTGAGGATCGCCCAGCCCGAGGGAGAGTGGACGGATACGGGACCATTTTCGATGGAAGCCGCTCCCGCGCTGTCTCACGGCAGCAGCCCCGGGGCCGAGAGCAATCCCCGCGTTTGCTCGCCCAGCGCCTTTGCCAGGCCGCGGGGAGGTCTGTGACGGGGCAGCGCCAAGTGACAATCATGGGTCCTGCTTCCCGGCGGGACGCGGCTGGGACCCGTTGGACGAGGCCTGTTGAGCTCGGCTTGTCCCTCGGCCGGGATGTGCCGCAGCTCCCGGGGACAAGTCTGTGCTCCCCCGAAACGCACCTGAGCCCCCGACCGTCTTCCTTGCAGAGGGGATGGGGAACGAGGGTCTCTGAAAGACGCGTTTTTCCTTGCTTGTTTTCTGTTCCTGGGCTTTTTCTCTGTCTGCATTTTCCCGCACTAATAGCATCGTAACACCTCGTTCTGGCCTGGAGGAAACCATCCCCAGACCAAAATGTGTCTGTCTCTAGACAAAAACCAGGCTACCTCTATCCTTGGGAAACGGACACGTCTCGCTGCAGCCCGAAAGGCGCTTGCAGCAGTTTGCTCTCGGTAACGGAACGAAAACCTTAATTCTGCTTCGCATCCATTCTTCCCCCGCGGGGGACTTGGGAAGGTGATGTTTGCTGGGGAGGGGAAGTTCTGCTTTTACTTTAGTCAATTAAAATCTCAAGCCTCGCTTTCCTTTGCTGCTCTTCACAGCCCGTCCTCCGCCCCGCCGAGGCTCCGTGTGGTTTTTGCGCTCCGAGGAACCGTTCAGCGATAATTAACGTCCGTCTCTGCTGACACATTATTGCTGCCACGGAGGAAGGGGGGGAGAGACGGCTGCTTCCCGAGTTGGGGCAGCTTCTCCGGGGAGGCTCCGCTTGCGCCCCGGCCGGGGCTCCCGGCAGCTGGATGCGAACACGCGCGTTTCCCCCGGCAGCGCTCGGCTGCGGAGGGGAGCGGCGGCCGTCCCGCCGGCCGGCCTGGCGCTTCCAGGCGAGAAAACCCCGTCTGCGCGCTCGCCCGGTGTTTACGGAAGACTGTTAGTCGCGTTGGGCTTTAAAGCAATTAGCGAGACAGCTTAATTAGTCGCTGCGGCTCGTCCTGTTTGCCTGTTGCGCTGCAGCTGAGCTTTATTTTGATGGTGTCAGCGGCGCAGCTCTTACCTCCTTGGGGAAGGGCGATGCTCCAAGTCGCGGCAGGACCGGAGCTCTCCCGGCCCGCTCGGCCGCTGCCGCAGCAGCAGCGGGGAGACGCTTGCCGCAGAGGCCTGCGGACTTTGGACGACGGCTCGCCGCCGCCCCGAGCAGCGGGAGCCCGGGGGCCGGCGCCTGCTTCCCGCGGAGCTCCGCGCTGGGCCGGCAAAGCGGCCAGCGGTGAAAGACGCTGCGAGGAGGCTGCTGTTGCCCCGGCCCCGAGAAAAACCTGCTCGGAAGCGCTGCTGGCCCGTCCTTGGCCGGCGCTGCGGCGGGAGCTCGTGCGCAGCAGAGGTGCAGGGCGAGGAGCCTCTTCGGGTTGTTTTTATCGGCTGCGAGAAGGAGAGAGAGCAGCAGTCGGAGCGACTGCACGGCAGCGCGGGGAGGCTCCAGGGAAGCGGCTCAGAGTTATGCACTGAAATCTCCACATAGGTGCTTTAAGTGGCCCGTTTGGGGATGTTTTCTCCCCCCAAAACGGCCGAGAATCTGGCAGCTTTTGCCAATGTGAGAGAGGGAGCTGCTGGCTCCAAAAATCAGCTCGCTTATTTAGGAGCCTAAATACGGATGCAGAGGCCAGGCTCTGGGCTCCCGCTCGTTGAATGGCTGCAGGCGAGGCATCGCCAGGAGCCGCGCTGCCCGCGAGCCGCATCGCTCAGGTCATTCGTTTCCTCGTCCCCCCTGCTCGCGGTGGAGAGACAGCAAGGTCCGAATCTTCCCTTTTCTCCGGGAAAGCCATAAATCTCTGGTGGCAGCTCACCCCGGCGGGGGGGATGATGCCGAGGGAAGTCTGAAGACTTCCTCCCAAAAGAGATTGATTCCTTTTCTTCCAAAATCCTCCTTCTCCAGAGGGATGCGGCTAAAATTACTGTGGTTTAGGACGAACCGCCTGGGCCTCCCTGCAGGCTGCCTAGGCGGCTGCAGCCCCTCTGCTCGTCAGTGGAAGCGGACTGGGACTCGCCTTGAAAGTATCCCTCCCTTTCCCTCCATCCCTCCTGCTTCCCGTGGCAAGGGGAGAGGCCAGAGCAAGCCCTCGCGCGGGTCTCAGCAGAGCTGCAAGGACGATGCAGCGCGGGGAAGGCGCCGTTGCCTCGTTGCTCCTGCGCGGAGCAGGGCCTGGCTTGGACGTCAGTCCCCGGCTTGGCTCAGGGTTTTGCCTTCCTGACAGCAGCCACAAGCCATAAAATCCATAAAATCCATGCCGGCATCCCAGTGCATCCAGGCACCAGCAACTCTGGGAAAACACCGGTCTGCCAGCGTGCGGCACCTCTCGCTGCCGCCTTACGCCAGCGGAGGTGCCGCGGCTTCGCCGGTTTGTCCTGCGAGGAGGCTGCTGCCTCCGGGCACGGCAAACGCCGGCTCCCCGGCTGCAGCAGGCCGGGCCGGGTGGTGCCAAGGTTTCGCGGGAGCAGCAGTGCCATGCTGAGCTTGCACGGGGCGAAGGAGCCACCACCCCCGCTCGCCTGCGCGCTTGCACCCCTGCGGGCCGGGCCGCGTTATCCCAAAGTTTGCCGTTTAATCCGCATCGCCTCCCCTTGGGCTTTGGTGCTCAGTAACATGTAATTAATTGGATTCTCATTGATTAAAATCAGACGCAACGCTCTGCGCCATGCTGGCAGGCAGGGCGTTCCCGGAGGGCGGTGGGATCCCGGAACCGGCGGGTGCCGCAGCCCCTCCAGAGCCACCCGGCAGTCGATGCCATGCCGGGTCCGCCGGCAGCGGGGCGAAAGCTCCTCGGGGCGCCCGGGCTCGGCTGTCGTCGCCGGCAGCGCGCGGTGGCTGTCCCTGTGCTGTAGTGAAAAACGAGCATCTTCAGAAGATCGCGGGCAGGGGCAAGCGCCGCAGAGCCTGGCCCTGTTGGTCAGAAGTAGCATTTTTTGCCTTTTCCATGTTGCCTGGTGTAAAATCCTGCATATTTTGGAGGGAGCTGGGCGGGGGGCTTTGCCCGGACAGCATGCAGGCTGCCCGGGCGCCTCTCCGTGCCCTGATCCCAATCCCGGGACGGAAGAGCTTTTCACTTGGCAGCAGCTCAGAGGGGAGAGGGAAGAACATAGTGCGAACGGGCAGCCAGCAGCCCCCAAACCTGGCGCCCTGGGCAGCGAGTGGGCAGTTGGCACCGGCTGGAAACATCCCGCCCGGCACCGCTGGCTCCGGGTCGGTGCTGGCGGAGGGCGGGAGGCGCAGGGCCCTGGCTGGCCACCGACGGGAGCCGCGGGTCAGCAGGGCTGCGGGGCTGCTGCCGGCGCCGCAGGGCACCGTTGCGGCTGGAGCTGCCCGGGAAGCTGCCCCTGGGTCAAGTGGAAAATTTTACAAGAAATTGAAATCTTCAAGGGTTCTTTTCCTTAAAAGGTATTTTTTCCCCACTGGGCATTAGTCAAAGAGGAAAACGTTCTCCCGCTGCTTTCTTCTCCGTAACGAAGGAGAAGTTCTGCAAAAAGCATTAATGATGGTGAAAATACGGGGATATATTTCTTCCTAAGTGTTGTCACGTAGCCAGAGCTGTTTGCAGCCGGCTGCCGCACCGTGAGCTGTCGGAGCCTCCCGCGGCGCAGCGCGGTCTCCGGGCCTGGGAACTCCCGACCGATACGAAACGCTGGACCGAGAGCCGGGCCGGGAGCGGAAGGCTGAAAGCCGGGCGTTCCTCGGCAGAGCGGAGCAGGGTTTGCAGGGGCATCCCCCAGCCGCTGGCCCTCCTGCCTCTCCGCCTTCCCGAGAAGGAGACGCGCGCCCGGCAGGGATCGCTGCCTTCCCTGGCCGCCTTCTGCCTCCGCCGGCACGTGGCCGGGCGGGAACCAGCCCCGGGAGCTCAGCCCGCTGAAAGTGAACCCGTTTCTTCCCGGGTCTCTGGTCCCGGCGGCCTGGCCAGATCGCCCCAAGCCGAAGGGACCCCAGCCTCCATGGCAGAAAGGGCCCAAAGGTTTCGTTTTCATTGCAGGCAAAAAACTAAATGGAATAATAACTCACCAGAGAAGTCTTGATGCAAACATTATACAGTGTGTCCCGAATTTCAGCGGGACCCACTGCATCCGTCCTGCTACCCGAGTTGCTTGTGCAAATCCCCGTTTGCTTCCACAGTGGCAGCTTGCAAAGAGAGAAGCCGCGGCCGGGGAGGGAGCGCGAAGCCGGCTGTGTCCCGGGCAGCCCCGGCCGTGCAAACCCCAGGGCACGGAGCGAGGCGGGCGGCCGGGCACGGCGTGGGCTCTGCCGCCTGCAGCCGGGGCTGCTCCTGGGCCGCGGCCGTGCGGACCCCCCAGGACATTGCGGGTGGCTCCTGCTCTGGATTTGACCCCAAACAGAAGCAAGGTCAGGCCCAAGCTCCTGATTTTTAGGTTTTTCACCCATTAACTTTGCCAGGAGCCAGCGCCCTCAAAACCAAGCGAGCGCACGTTTCTCGTGTCCCACGGCCTGGGAGAGGTCGGTCCAGTCGGTACCCAAGGACCATCCGTCCGGAAAGGCAGGCAAAGGCATTCCCGTTTGCTCGGTGGGGCCCTGGCAAGCAAACCCCCGAGACCGGGGAGGGCGTTGCAAAAATCGGTGCGTTTTTCTCCGTGCATCCCGGTGGCAGGAAAGCTCACGGTCTCTGCCTTGCCGTTTCCGTTTCTGCAGCGCTCTCTCTCTTTAGCTCCCGCGTCCTTTCTGTGCCCAAGGACACGCGGTACCAGGGAGGCAGGAGCCGGGGAGCTGGGGCCGGGAGCGCTGCTGCGCTTCCGCGTCGCCCTCGAGGCTGCTCCCGAGGGGCAGGCGAGCTCGGCCGCAATCCGGCCGGGCCATTGACACCTTTGTTTCCGCGCTTCTCCGGGGAAAGCAGAGCGAGAGAGCTCTTTCCCCGCTCCCTGCCCATCTCCAAAGCAATAATAGGAATTTCACCGGCAGCAGGCGGCCGCGTGGCGCTGGGCGCGTGGCCCCGGGGCCGGCCCTGCTTTGCGGCGCAGCCCCGTGGGGCATCGCTCTAGCACATTGGTTCCTTCATGTTTTAGTTGCTGCCCGCGCGAGGCCTCGGAGGGCGGCGCAGGACGGCGGCGCCGCACGGGAGAGCGGTGCTCGAGGGCAGCAGCCCGCCTCGGGCGAGCGGGCGACGCTGTCTCGCGGAAATGCCGGTGACGAGCGTGGCCAGCTCGTCCCCCGCCGTCTCCTGCCCGTGCCTCCGCCGGCTCGAGGGCCGTCCCGCAGGAGCAGGCGGCGATGGCAGGCCCGCGCTTTGCACGGGAAAGGGCTAAACTCTGAGCGTGGTCCCGGGCGGGCGGCCAACCTCGCGTCCCGTTACGCGTGAAAATTCAGCGGCGCCGTCCCCAAAACGGCTCCCGACCACAGGTAGCAGGCAGGAAACCTCCCCGGGAGCCCGGCACGGTCGGCTGCACCCCAACGGCAAAGTCACCGCTCGGGGCAGGGAGAGACGGCAGCCTCCGACCACGTCCTCCTCGCTGTAGTTCCCGCGGTCACGGATTCCTCCCCCGGGTCACCGCCGCCTGCAGGAGCGCGAAAGGGGCCCGGGGAGCTGCCCCCGCGCACGGTCACGCCGGGACCGTTTTGTTCTTTTCTTTCTCTCCTCGGTGCCACCCATTCCACAGCATATCCGAATGTTTCTCGTCAATGCCAGTTATTAGTGCATAAGTGTATTTTGGGGAAAAAAACAAAATGGAAAAAAAAAAAAGAATTTTCAATTTATCACTTGTAACCATATATATAAATATATAAATATATATATTAAAAAGTGTTTATTTGCAAAAAATAAAATTGTTTTAACAGTAAACTATCTTATAATAAACTCCCAATTTGTGACGATCTGTTCTTTTGTTAATCATTGACAAATCCTCAGTTTGAGAGTACTGTAATAAACAGCTATTAATAACAGCGCCACTGAACACCTAGAAGGGATAACTCTATGTACTGTATGTATTAAAAACAGCTGTATCAAATAAATGTTTATTGATTTTTTATTATTATTATTGTTATTTTGCAGTTTGGTGTGAGAGTTTGTTGGAAGCGAGGGGGTCACGGCCAGGCAGGCCCTCGCCGCCGCTTTGCTCCCGTGGTTCCCAGGGGCCCTCGCAGCTCGGTTCGAGCCCAAGCGAGTTTTCCTCGTCCCTCGATGAGCACGATGCTGCGCGAGCATGCGGGAAACGGCCCCATTGAGAGGCCCCGCTGCCGGACGGGCTGTTCCGGCAGCACCTCCAGCCTCGCAGGGAGGACTTTTCCTGGGAAATGTCCTGGCTGCGTCTCTCCCCGCAGATCCACCTGGAGCCTCCCCTGGGCCTGTCGCACAGGGATGCTCCCATGGGCAGCTCGGACCCCGGGGGCAGCTCAGATCCCCAGGAGCAGCTTGGACCCCCAGGGACAGTCCCTGGACCTCGCTGCCCCGGATCCCAAGGCAGGGGCATTCGCACAGGGCCGCAACCCGGCAGCAACAGTGGACGTCAGGATGGGGTGGAAAAAGCCCAGATCTCAACCTCTGCTTTCATGGAGGAGCTTCACGCTGGGGCTTGGAGGGGAGACGCATCTAATTGCGCCATTTCCAGCGATCTGGGGAGGGGGATCGATTCAGTTTCGTCCTTCCTTCGGTGACAGCCCGCGTGTGGCAGGGGAAGCCTCCGGGGACGCCCCAGCCTTGTGCCACTGGATGGAGCTCGTGTTGTGGCAAAGCTCTCCCGGCTCCGCCAGGCCCAGGAGGTGCCCCCAGGCAGGGCACAGACCCCCAAAACCGGGGCGAGGAGCCGATGAGGGAGGACTGGGGGGAGAACGGGTCTCCTGGGGCTTCCCTGGATGGCGGCGGTGGGAAACGGCAGCACTTCTCGCACCGGCTCTTGGCACAGCAGGGAATTTCCAGTGCCGGGAAGACCCGACCGTGCCCATGGCCATGCCAGTCATGGGTGTCCGGCTGCCCTGGGAGCCGAGGAGGCGCCAGCAGCCCACTGAAGCCCGTCCATGTGCGCGCGAGCTGTCGGCTCGGCCCAGGTGCCGGGTTTGGGGCCGGAGCGTGCGCATGGCCCGGCAGCCAGGACGCACCCGGCCCGCTCTGCCGGGGGGACGTCGGTGCTGAGCCCTGACAGCACTCGACGGCCGCACTGGCTCCCAGCCCGGCGCCACGCTGGGAACCAGAGCCACCGGCAGCCTTGGGTTGGGGGTTAAAATCCTCTTCCGCTTCCTAATGCCTTTTTTAGCACGCTGTCGGCTGAGGGATGCCCTCCCTCCTCCCCCATCTGCTCTTCTCTGCTTCGGCGTTTTTTTGTTCGTGGGGAAAAGCAATTCGGTGACCGCTGGGATGGGGGAAAGGGCGACCGGGCGCCTCCCTGGCCACGCCCGTGAGCCCCACACCGCATGGCGGGATGGGACGCCCCTTCGCCCCCGCTTCCCTGCGCCACCCTCTTCCTCCTCCTCCTCCTCCTCCGAGCTGCAGCCCAGCGCCGGCGGCCTCGGGAGCGCCCCGCAGCGCGGCGCCGGGGCCCGCGGCCTGCCCCACTCCCACGGCCCCGCTCCCCACCGACAAGGCCCCGCAGCCCGGGGCACTACAACTCCCATGGTGCCGCGCGGCCGCAGCCCCCATCAGACTACAACTCCCGTGATGCCGCGCGGCCGTAGCCCAATTCGGACTACAACTCCCATGACGCCGCGCGGCCGTAGCCCCCGTCGGTCAACAACTCCCATGACGCCGCGCGGCACCCCTGTCTTGCCCGCGGAACCTCCCCATCGGACTACGACTCCCATGATGCCGCGCGGCGGCGGGCACCGCCCCCAGCGCGGCCCGCCCCGGCCCGCCGGGCCTGCCGCCTCCCCTCCCCTCCCACGGGCGCACCGGGAGCACCATGGCCGCGGCCCCGGCGGCCGAGAGGGGACCGGCGGAGCGGCCGGCGGCGCCGGAGGACAGGTAAGGGCTGCCGGGGAGCCCGGCGGCAGCGCTGCCCGAGCCCGGTTCCCATGGCAGCGCCCGCGGAGGGGCCGCGCCGCCGCCGCGCCCCGGCCCGGCCCGGCCCGCCCGGGGCTGCCCCCGCGTGGGGACTGGGGCCGCGCCGGGCCCGCCCCGGAGCTGGCCGCCTCCGCGGGACAGGGCCGCGGCGAGACGGTGTCCCGCCCCAAGGCTGCCTGCATCGCCTGGGACGGGGCCTGGGGGGTCGCACGTGCCACCCGCCCCCCGGGGGACGGGGACGTCCCGCCCCGGGGCTCGGTGCGTTACCCAGGGCAGGGCCGGAGGGACGGGGACGTCCCGCCCCGGGGCTGGCTGCGCTGCTGTGGGAAGGAGCCTGGGACACAGTGCGTCCTGCCCCAGGGCCGGGGGCATCACCCGGGACAAGGCCTGGGGGACGGGGACGGGGACGTCCCGCCCCAGGGGGCTGCCCTGGATCGAGCGCTGGGGGACGGGGATGTCCTCCCCCCGGGGCTGGCTGTGCTGCCCTGGATCCAGTGCTGGGGGACGGAGATGTCCCCCCCAGGACTGGCTGTGCTGCCCTGGATCAAGCGCTGGGGGATGGGGATGTCCCACCGCCAGGACTGGCTGCGCTGCCTTAGGATATCGCTTGGGGACTGAGCACTGGGGTGTCCGCAAAGGTGTGCGGTGCTCGCAGCTGAGCCAGGATGATCCGTCTTTGGGGTCCTGGTGCCAGCGGGGGTTGAAGCTGCCCCATTTTCCAGAGCCGGTTCCCCATCAGGGCCAGGCCTGGGAACGGCGTCGTCCTCGTCACCCAGCCCTTCTGGGGGAGGCCGCGCTGGGCGGGAGGGCAAGCAGGGCTCCCGTGTCGCAGCCCGGTTTTGTCGGTGACCCCGTGACACATCCTGTCCCGTCACGGAGCAGCGCGATGCAGTTAGTTGCTTGCGAAAGTGCTTGCCGCGTTCGTTGTAAGCGTCTCTTGCTGCGCCTCTGGAGCCAGTTTCCGGGGTGGCCCTGCGGAGCGCCGCAGCTGAACTTCTGCTGCCCTCAACGGCATGAGGGCGTTGGTGGGGCCGGAGCCTCCCTGAAACCACCGTTTGCCTTTACCTTGTTTTCCTGGAAAAACTCCTTCTGCACTGAAATCTTTCAGCAAAGAAAGTTTCTTGATGGGCGGTAGATTTGCATATCGCAACCTTTGGAAAGTTTCTAGAAGGCATCTCCTAACTGGGGCCTTAGTCGCTGCTCTTCTTCCTCGCTGGTTTTTGTGATGACTGGCAGACTAATCCGCGGTGAGGATTGGTCACTGAAACGTGCTGAACTTGAGCTGTTTGTAAGTGAACTGATATGTGCACGTCCACCTCGGAGAACACGAGGTGCTGGTGAAGCAGGGAGGGGAAACCTCCTGGAAGTTTGTTATCTGAGGAGAAGAAATATACATTTTTCCCCTCACTCAGAAGACAGATTTTCCCTTCCTTTTTTAAACGCTTTTGTCCTTGGGCTGAGAGGAGAATAACCAATTCCAAATATGAAATGCCCAGGAAGCCTCTTTGAGTGCTACCGAAGCGCTGCTCATGTTGCAATCTTTGTTTTTCGCTCCTGGAACGGGACCCGAGGGAGCGTGCCTGCAGTCGGCACGAGCCCGCGATCCCTGATGCCATGAACGACCTTGGCCGTGACCGCAGAGAAGAAAACTTTCAAACCTGGGCGCTGCGATTCTTTGCTGAACAAGCTGGGCTCCGTGCAAGTCAGGGGAAAAAAAACAGACCACTTATTTCGATAGCTAAATATGGCCCCTGCAGCTGCCTTTGAAAACGTTGCCCTTGCCCTTCCTGTTGAGTCAGTTGCATCGGTTTGTAAAATGGAGATTGTGAATATGAGTTGGGTAGTAAAGGAAGAAAGAGCCTTACTGAGTAATACTAGTTAGATAGGAGATGAGTAACTGAATTGTGTAACACTGTCTATTTTAACCGAGGCTGCCGGTTAGATTGACCGCAGGGTTTCCATGTCCCAGCGGAGAGAGAATGCTGGCTTCACTTCGTATAAATAGCAGCGAGATAATTGGATTTCAAAAGAAAAATGTTTATCCTTTTGCATTTAGTAATCAAAGTCCTTAATAGCGTTTAAAACTGTGCGCATGTGAACTATGCAGGGGCCTGTTTCCGCGCTCCCAGCGCTGATGGAGAATAATTCTGGTAGAGGCAAGGCAGCGACATCGCTGCAAAGCTTGGTGCGAGTTTAGGGAGAACTGAACTCTGAGCCGGGTTTCTTTTGAAGAAGGCCTGGCTGCTGGAGGTGATCGCTCTAACAGTCCTGGCCCACCCTGCCTGGCGTCGCTTGACGTTTTGGCTGAAGCCATGGAGCTGGCATTTCTCATGCTCTCACCCTGGGATGGGTTTGCAAGAGAAGGAAGTGGCAGGTCTCCTGCGGGCTTCGGTGTCTGAGCATTTCCCACTACGGGGGCCCCGGGTGTCCTCCTGGCATCTGCCGGAGCTGGTGGCAGAGCGAGTGCAGGTTGGTCTCTCCATCCTGATGCTCAGGGCTTCAGAGCATTTTTTGTGTGTTCCCTGCAGCAAACGTGTTCTCCGGACTGGCTGGCTCCCAGCGTCGTCAGGGTGGTGGGATCCTGCCATGTCTCGCTCTGGTCCCTGGATGAGGGTATTCCTGGTGCAGGGCAGCACCACATAAAATAAGGGGTCAGTTCACATCCTCTTTTTGCACTAGGCCATAGTGATGCTCTTGATCTGATGCACAAGGGGTGCAGATGCACCCTGCTCCCTCCTGCTGAAGCTGGACTGAAGGAAGTCCTCTCCTTCTGTGAAAGCAGATGTGGTGGGCAGGCCTGTGTGGTGGCAGCTGAGGCAGCGAGATCTTCCCGTCCTGTTTCAGGCCTGCTTCAGGCCATCCTGTTTCACTGCTGGTGGGAAGGAAGGATTCTTCCCCATCCCAATCCAGGAGCTGCCCAACGGGCTGACTGAATCCGTGTCCTGCCCCACGGCTGTGCTGAGCAGCAGCGGCTGCCGTGGGCGAGCTGTTCGCGCAGCAAAGGACGAGCTGCGGCCAGAGGGCTGTTCGCAGGGGTGCTTGCTCGGCCCAGTGTGCAATCCCATGTCCTCCCCACCCCAGCCTAGCAGGCTGGACAGACAGTGACTTGACTGTGGACCAGGTCATCCGTCACCTGGAAACTCTCCGGAGATCAGGCTGAACTTCACAGTGAAATTGTTTTCAGCTTAAGTAAAAGATGCCATAAGATACAAAAGCCAGACCTAACCCCAGGCTGGTGCGCACAGACCGAGGCAAACTCAACAAAACCAAATGTTTGGTAACATGTTCAGAGATAGGAATGAATCAGGTTTGGCCTCCAGACTCAGGCGGTTCCTGCTCCTCTGCACAGCTGTGATGAGAGCTGGGTGAGCGACCCAGGGCCTGTCCTGCCTTGGACAAAGGAGCTTCTCCTGTTAGTTATCGTACGCATCGAAGCCAAGCTGTACTTTAATGCAAGCACCTCTTATCTTTTGGCTAGGTGTTTCCTGATCCTGCATGGATCCGATCACAATATTCGGATTACAGTGACCAAAACAGGAAAAGCCATGTTCAATTCAGCTTCCGTCCTTAAATCCCAAGGAAAAACAATTGATCAACTTTCCATCTCTGGAAGGAAGGTGGAGGAGGAAAAGGGAACCCCGGTGTTCATGGCTCAGAATGTGTCCCATCCTGAATTCTCTGGGATAACTTTATTGTTCCCAGCTGCCCAGCACTGACTGTCCCGCTCCCAGCCGTACACTAGCTTGCATCTCCCTTGCTGCAGGTAAAGTCCTCTTTTCCCCATCTCCAGTGCACATGGAGAACATCTTCGTCTCTTCCCCTGTGTGACAATCTTTATGTATTTCAAGGATGCCACATTTGCTTTTTTATTTCTTTTTTTTTCTAGATTAAACAATCCTATTTCTTCAACTCTCCTTACAGAATGAAGTGAGTTGAAGTAGTTGCTTCCAATACAGCTTCATTAACCTTCACCATTTTACTATTTCTTGCAATTTTAAGTCTAGCTCCTGGAGTCCTGTAGTTATAGAGAATGAATTTGCACTTAAAAATCTTCTAGAAGAAAAAAGTCCAAAAACATGATCTTCGGCCAGTTTAAGAGCTCAGAGACCAGGAAGCGAATTCAAAAGCCAAGTGACGAGCCACCTGATTTCCCGGTTGCAGCTCGCTCCTTTACAGCTGGCCTCGCGCCACAGCGTCGGGCACCCTTTTTGCGCAATCGTCACTGACGGCATCGCAGGTTGTTCGTCTTGAAGGTCAGCAAGCTCTTTGTGGGAGGCAATAGATGTCACCGGAAAGCAGAGCTGTCAGTCCTGTTTCAGATGATACCTATCATTCTTTTTAGCACTCTGTGTACCCACACCAGCTCTTTGCTCAGAGTCGGAGGTGATTTACGAAGGCAGTGTTTGACATCGGCGAGGGCTTTTTTTTTGTTATAGGGATTAAAAGTTGGTTTAGGCAATTCTCTTCCTACCTGGGAGCTCGATTAGGATGTTGAATAAGCCGTTGAGAGAATTGGTCCCATTGCTTGGACATTTTAAACAAAGACAGGAAAAAAGGCACCAGGGAGTGTGTGATAAGGAACAATGACACATTGGCAAGGACTTGTTAAGTTCAAATTTCTTGTCCCTTTTTTTTTCTCCTTTAATAGGAAAGAATAGAAATCGCTACGGAAAGGAATTTTATTTTTAAACTTTTGAAAGGGCTTTTACAGAGAAAGGGGAGTTGATACTAAAATTACAGGATGGAAAAGCTCCTTTGATCATCAGTCGTTTTATTGGCATTGTTAGGGGTAGCGGCGAAGGCCAGCGGTTTGAGCTGGGGACACGTTACCTCTGCAAACCTCTGTCACGGTCTCCCTCTTCCTTCAGTCAGCTATTCAGAGGCCAGAGTCTTTTCCTAAATGTCCCTGGTTTTTAGCAGTGTTAGAGGGCAAGCAATTAGTGATTAGAGATCTGTTTCAGTGTGATGTTCTCCTCTGTCAGTCCCGCCGCTGGGCACGAGCACAGGCGGCCTGGTGTGTACCTTATGAGACTGGGGCTTCCTGGCTAGGAAATTGTCCTCGGGATGTCTTTTAGGATTTATTTTCTGTTTCCAGAATCAGCAATATTGCATTAACTGGGGCCCATGTCTCAGTGCAGGCAGGATCCAGGCACCTGGGGTTTTTCTTCCAGAACCAGCTAGACTTTGGTTTCAGCTACGTATGTGGCTTCAGGGGAGAAATCTGGCCCTTGAATGCCCCGCTTGCCCCGCGAAAGGGCCAAGGCTGAGAGGAGGCCATCCGTGGTGCTCCGCATCTGCTCCGAAGAGCAGTCCCCGCTCTGGATGTCCCAAAGCTGGGCTCGAGCCTTGCACGGGAGGGCTAGCCCGCGAGCTTGGGCGCAGCGGGAGCTCGCCTGCCAGCGCGCACGGAGATGGACGGGCACAGGCAGGTCTCGCTGGCAGGCCTGAGAGTGCCGCGGGACACCGATTGCGCCACGGGTCGCATCCGGAGCTCCTCTGCGCTAGCAGACCTTCAGGTCCGGTTGTGCTTGGTGCTGCCCCGTGTTACAGCAGCTCCTTGGGTCGGGACACATGGGTGCAATGTGTCCGAACTGTCTGGGATAGCGGGGGGAGATGTCTTTTCACCGTTTCTGGACCCATCTCCCAGCATCCATCCCTGCTTGATGCTAAATGACAGAGGAGCATCCTCGGCTGCTCCTCCTTGGAGACGCGTGCAGTGAAGCAGAGCTCTCATCTCGCCAGCACTGAGGGTGGGCTGGGGAGCTTTTTCGGCATTTGCAGGACATCATCGTGACTCACTGTGTCACTGGCAGAACGTGCTTGCTGCTCCCTGCTTAGGGTTTTGATGTGACCTCGGTTACCTCCCTCCTTTTGCATCAGCCAAGTGCTGTTTCTTGGGTGCTGCTCTTGCCTCAGCCCATATGGTGCATATGGGCATCACGTGGAGGCATCCGTGACCTCGGAGCATTGTCTAGAACCGCTGCAGACAATTTCTCACGTGCCATGGGAAAATAAACTGCCTACAGGCTCCTCTTTGCTCCCGCTGGCTGCTCCGTGCCTGGCCAAGGCCCTTTTTGCCATGGTGCCCAGCTGTCTCCCATCCTTCGCTGGGCATCTTGCCCTTCGTCCCTGGCTGCCTGCGAGGGCTGCTCGTGCCGGGACTGAGCGCAGGGGCCAGCGGCTGGGCTCCTGCCCTTCCCGGGGAGACTCCCGAGGGGCCGGGAGCTGCTGGCAAGCTGTGCTGCTGAAACGGCAGGGAGGGCAGCAAGCGCCTGGCAGCGGGAGGGCTGAGAGCGCAGAGGCCTGAGCAGCCGGGGGACGTTATTCTTAGTCCGCCGCAGCCCCGGGGTGTTGAGTTTCACAGGCTTGTTTATGCTGGGGCCGGAGAGCAAGGAGATGGCAAGGGGCAGCTGAGCTGCAGGAGCACCCGTGGGAGTGCTTGGGGCTGGACCTCCCCGCTCCGGAGGGCCGGAGAGCCCCTCACCGTCCCTGCAGGGCTGCCCCACCAGCCCGGCACAGAGAGCAACACCCCTGCGCCACTCGCGGCCCCGAGCCCACGCCGGCGCCGAGCGGAGCACCCGCTTCGGCCCCGATCCGTCCCCTGCCCGGAGGCTGTTCCCGCCTGCCCACCCGCGGGAGGACCCCCAGCGCCGCTTCGGCCAGCGCCGGCAGCCCCCATCGGCGCCCGGGGGCTCGGCAGCGCAGCACCCGCGGCACCCGCTCACTTACCCGGCGGCAGGGCTGACCTCTCCGCTCGCCGAGCCAGCTCTGAATGTCAGAGGCAGGTGAATGAACCCTGGTCCCGAAGAGCACAGGCGCGGGGGGGCGTTTATTTGTGTCACCGGAGGGGCGGTTAGAGGAGGTGTCGCTCCTGCCCCCCCCGCTTTTTCTTTAATCGAGCCAGTGCTATTAATATCAGGTAATGAACGTAATCTCTGGGTTAAGCTATCCTCTTATGCGCTCCGGCCGCTCCGCAACTCCAAGCAAAAGACACTCCCCCGGCAGCGCTCTTCTCTCCTTCCTCCACCTTCCCGTCCCAGCCCCGTGCTACCGCCTCGGGCCCCGCGGTTCAGCTCGGGGTTTGCCTCCCCGCCGGCCTCCCCGGGGCCCGAGCCGTCGGAGGGGCCGCTCCCGCGCGGGGCTCCTCTCCGCCCGGTTTGCGCCGAGCGCCGAAGCACTCACGTGGCAGCCCTCTTGCGAGCCTGGTGCCTTGGACGCGCGGAGACGGCGAGCCAAAAAATACCCGCGCGCGCACGCCGAGTAAACACCCCTCTGCCCGGGATCGCCTGGATCTCCGCGGCAGGGTCAAAATGAGCAGTCCTCCCACCTACTCCAGCGTCCGGATATCGGGCTGCTGGGCCCTCGGGCCTGAAGGCAGGTGAGTGCTGCCTGTGCGTCGCTTCGGGGATTTTCTGTTTGCTTTCGCTGCCTGTTTTCTGGGCAGCGGGTTCTCGGCTGCTCCGGTCCTGGCAGCCCCGCTCCCGCTTGTCTGAGGCTGGGAAATAACAGGCAGCAGCTGGGGGAAAGATCAGCTTCCCACGGGACGTGGGATGAAGCCAGTGCGGAGAGCCTGACAGCAGCCTTTCGGGGACGCTTACTGGGAGGATTTGAAGGTTGATTTGAGGCTTTGGTCAGCACGCTGTTTATGGCGCTTGGGGCCAGAGGACAGGCTCTCCCGTTTGGGAGGTGGGCTTCGGGCTTTGCCAGTTGTCCTTGCCGGCTGTGGAGCACGCGGGCTGCTGGGACCCGCGCCAGGCTGCTGCACGGGGGCACGGGGACGGGCTGAGCGGGACCCTGGGGCGCAGAGGGGTGCTCCTTCCTCCGCCCCTGCAAATCCACGCCTGGGAGTAGCAGAAAGCTGTCCGTGGGTCCGTGATCTGCACCGCTCCCGTCCCTGCTGCCCGGGGGTTACTGCAGGGTGGTTAAAGCAACGGTATTAACTTCATGCTATAAATAGAGTTCCCCTTCTCTGGGCGCTTTACCTTGCGAATAGGTGCATTGAAAATGCTTTGTCCCTTCTCCAGGGAATTTTAAAAAGTGATAGAAACAAACAGCAAAATGAGATAAGTAAGAAATGGCTGGGATCAGCCGTTCCTTCGGAGGGCAGGAGAGCCCTTTCCTAGCAAATGCAGCAGCAGAAAACAAGCTGCAAGTACGAAACTTGATGTGTAACATTAGCAGAGAATTTATGATCTTTGCAGCACTCCCCAAAGCCCATGTTTATCTGAGATAAATCATGGGAAACATTGATTTAAGAGGTGGATTATACAATTTATATAAAAGTCCAGAAGTATTTGGATGAGAAAAGACAGCAAATGAACTCTTGGAACAGGATTAAAATGACCTTCTGAATCCAAGAGCAGGCCCCTGGGAGGGCTAGTAGAGGATGGCTCTGCTTCTCGCAGATGGAAATTCCTGTCCCGGCCCTTCCTTGCACGTGTCCGTAATCCCGCAGCGATCGGCGCAAGGAATACTCCCCGCAGCCCCAGAGCGGATCCGTCCGGTAGGTCCCCTCGGAGCCCAGCGTACTTGGTGTGCTCTAGACGCGGGTAACTCAGGAAAGCGGGAAGGTGGTGGAGTGAGACACGAGCAAATTGAGTTGTCAGCTTGGACACGCGGCCTGTAATTCTGGGCACGGCTGAGGCCGTTGCGGGTCAAAACCTCCTCGTCCCTGCAAAGAGCTGAGTTATGTCAGGTCTAAGTGAAGGTGCCGGTGGCACCCCTGGAAGGATCAGCCTGGTGGGCCGTCTCTGGGCTCCCCAAACCGGCGGCCTCTCATGAAGTTTGGGTTGAGGTTTCACGGTTGTCAGGTGGGCCCGACTTTGAGCTGCTCTGTGGCTTCTGGCCTCCGTCAGCGTCTCGGCGTGCAAGACGCCCCGCTGCTCCTGGCTGCGGAGGTCCCTGCGCGGAGAGGAGCCGCGGCGGCTGCCTGCGCCCAAGGCGCGCGCCGGGAGCTGCGCGAGCGTTATGCTGAGATGCGACTTTGTGCTTTGAGGTTTAGCAAGGGAGAGGTTGGTGCCACGTTACATCAGACGCCCGAGAGGAGAGCCCGGGCCTCGTCTCGCTGACCCGCTGCGCCGGGACCCTGTGCCGCCCAGAAACCGATGGTCACGGCCCTAAAAGAAACCCGAGTGCAAAGCGCTGCCTAAGGAGCCCTCAGCGGCAAAGCTCCCAGAGCAGCTCTCGAGTAGCTGCAGTCCCTGGGGAGGGGGCTGGACTGCAGATGAAAGGAACGATTTTATTTTCTGGTAAACAACTGCGTCTTTGTCATCTCTGCTTTTATCAGGCTAAAATGACTTTGTTTATGCACCAGCATCATCGTCTGATGTCAGCCCTGCTCTGGGAATAGTGCACGGTGGCTAATTGCTGCTGCAGAGTCACTTGTGGGAGAGGAGAATAAAAGATCCCATCTGTTTTTGCTTTTTCTGCCGCTCTGGTGGAAGGAGCCATGTTACTTCCTTTTCCACAGAAAGAAACTCCAGAAGGTTTTCCTGGCTGATCTCGCCTTGCGATGTTGCTTTTAAAAAAATGATTGTTCGGGTGTTTCTGACTTTGGGGCAAGCTGGAGGCCTGCGGTGCTCAGTCCGGGCTGCGTGCACTGAGGGCTCGTGCTTGCAATGGGCAGGTTTAGTTTGGTGCTCTGGTCCTTCGGAGGGACCGCGTGGGTGAACAGCAGCGCTCGTAGAGTTAGCGTTGATGCGAGAGTGCCAGGGACAGGGGAAAGAGCTGGAAACAGCGTTTTGTTCAGAAGGATCAGGCAAAGTTGGGCAAATAGCTGTTTCCTTCCACCTTGTTAAATAGGCACGGATGCAGGAGAGGTGGAGTTGCACGGTGCTGGGCCAGGCCTGCCGGAGATAGGAGCGGGTTTTGCTGGATGCCGCGGGCGTCAGCGCAAGGCTCCACTTGGGCGAAGCGGCTCCGCGAGGTGTCCCAAGGCGGCTGCTGCCTGGCGCAGGCAGGTCTCGCTTCCTGCCGCGCTGTTCCTCCCCACGGGAGCTCAGGTGACAGCGCCGGGGCCGGGCCGGGGACTTTTCGGTCTGTTTGTCTTTAACCACGAGCCCGCTTCCCTTCTAGCCGAAGCAGAGACCTTCCCCGCCTCGCCGCTTGCTCGTGGCCAGCGCTCGCGTTGTGCTCAGCCCCGAGATGTCCGTTGATGGGGATTGCTGCAGAGGCTTTAAGCACAGATGGCTGCTCTCAAATTTTGATCATTATCTGAAATTGTTCTAAAAAGGGATGGGTGAGGGAAAGGACTTAATCTTCATACCAAAACAGCTTAAAAACAAACAAAAGTTCATGAAACCCTACAGCTTAAACCCTTTCAGGAGCAAAAAAATAACAAAAAGGCAGCAAAGCCCCTCCAGCTAGGTCCGGCTGCCCCAAACCGTGCCCTCCTGGGTGTGTTCCTGCTGCCCGGGGCTCTCCGACCTTGCAGCGATTTCGTCTCTGCTCCGGGCACGGCTGGGGAGAGGAGAGTGGCCGCTTGGCAGAGAGGCGCGAGTGTGAGCTGAGCAGGGGAGCCCTTTGCACCGACGTGGAAACCGAGCCCCGAGGCTGGATCCGGCCCCGCGTGCTTGCCTGGCCTTTCCGCCGAAGCGGCCGAGGGGGGAGTGCGGTGGGCGTCCCTGCCGGCCCGGGGAGATGATCCCTCTCTAATCCCTTGGCCGCGTGCCTCCCTGCTGCAGCGAGTCCCTTGGCCGGCGGGGAAAGGTTACAGCCTGTGGCCGTCCCGCCGCAGCCCGGTGGCCGGCAGCTCTTGGCCTCTTCCCCTCCTGCTCCTCTCAGCCGGTCCTGCCCACGGAGGCGGTTTTCCTTGGCTTCTGCCCAGCGTTTCTGGGACGCCTCAGATACATGTGTCGTGCTCGGGGAGGAGGCGCTTGAGCCGGTATCGAAGGCACCCCTTGGCCCTCGCGGCGTGCTTGGCATTTGGGGGAAAAGGCTGATTTCCTGGCCAGGGGATTCCTCCGCCTGCATCGCTGGGCACCTGGCTATAGAAACCAGGCAAACGACCCCGCTGCCTTTGCGGGGAAGGCACTGCCGCCCCGGCTCCTGCCGTTCCCGGGCCAGTTCGCAGACCCTCAGCTGGAAGGAGAGATGAGCTAAGCCTGCTTCCAGCCCTGGTGTGTCCTTAGCCCCTTCTGTGAACTTACAAGGAGGAAATATCCGTCCCAAGCCTCCAAAACGGAAAGTGGGAAGGAACACAGATAGCAGGAGCTGGTATAAATAATCCTCCCCATCCCTGCGCTGGCTGGGCAGTGCGGCTGCAGCTTATCTCCTGGCCAGAGTCCACTTATCGCCTCCCAGCCTCTGCTCTCCCGCTGCCAAGCATGAAAGGCCTCTGGAAGGTAGTTTGTTCCTCTCCCTCCCCTGGGCCGCAGTGGGAGGTTAGATAAGACAGCGGCATTTAGCAGCTCAGCGCTGGCTGCTCCAGGGCCGCACGCAGCACCCGGCTGCGCGGCACCCGCTCCGCGCTGGGGCTTGGGCCACAGAGCAAAGCAGATGCAAACGGCTTTGCAGTCTCAGCGAGGGCGTTTCTCCCCACACCTCCAGCCACAGCACCGTGTGGAGCCCCTCTGCCTGGCCTGGGCAAGCTCACAGCCTTGTCCCGAGGGGTTGCAGCACTAACGGATGGGAGGACTAGAAGTCTGGCACAAGATTGGGGAGCTCTAAATTGGGATGGAAGTGGGACTGTGTGTGGAGATGAGTGCAAAAGAGGACAAGGGTGTGCAAGGCAGAATGAGGTCTAACTGTAGCCAGGGGCGTTGGCCTCCCTGCCCCGGAAAGGTGTCTCGGGCACTTCAGGACAGGCTATTGCCCTGTATAGTAAAACTCCTCTGTGCATATGAGAGCTCAAACACTAGGGTGTTTGTTTAACACATGGGTTCCCCAAGCAATAAAGCTGTAGGATACAATGCTTACACTGCACCTTTTCCAGATAAAAAAGTGATGCTGCATGAGAAGCTCTAAATGCCGGCCGTGGCCTGTGATCAGAGAGGCTTGGGTGCTGGCAGTGGTGCTGCAGAGCTGCAGGCGTTTCCCTCTCCTCCGTTGCGTCCCTCCCTCGCCCATACTGGCAGCACAAGAACCTCCCAGAGACCCTGCTCCCCAAGCACCAGCAGAGTCAGACCCCTTATCGGGGGCAGCCCTGCTTTGGGTGCTCTGGCCCGGGGAGGACACAGGCCTCTTTTGCACCACCAGCTAACCAAGTTTCTTCCTCTCCCCAGCAACAGCAGTGCTGAATCCTTGGACCGGCTGTATCCTACAGTGGGGTCCACCAAGCCACCTCGAAAGCGGACCACTAGCCAGTGCAAGTCTGAGCCACCCCTGCTGCGAACAAGCAAAAGGACCATCTACACAGCTGGCCGGCCACCGTGGTACAACGAGCATGGGACACAGTCCAAAGAGGCCTTCGTGATAGGTAGGTAGAGGCAGTGCACGTCAGGGCTGTTTCACCTCTGTGCTTCGGCTCCCCAGTGTTAGCGTTGGAGCCGTGAGTCGCGCCGGGGCAGGCTAGCGCTGGAGGCATTGGTGTACCTGTCCTTTGACTCTCAAGGAGTCCCTGGGAGGATTCCTGCTTCACCCACGCTCGTTACAACCTTCAGGTTGGCTCCAGACTCAGGGCTGTGAGTTGCTCAGCCCAGGCAAGAGCAAGGACAGTCGCCGTGGTTAGTCCAGTGTTGACTAGGTGAGCCCCTAGAATTGGGCAGAAGCGAGGAGCTTGCAAATTGGGATGATGTACTATTGCAGGCACTGGGTGGATCACAGTCTTTCCTGGCTGTTCCCACAGCTCTTGTACTTGTTGCCTGAGTTGTCACGAGTTCCCAGGGATTTAATCCAGGCTGGCCGTCTTGCCAGCTCTCCGCTTGTTACTCAAGCATCATATGAAGGGTTTCACAGTTTTGCTGCGCATTAGTGGCAATTGGAGTACTTTCCATTTGGCATTTTCAAGGATAACCTCTCCCTTGGACTGCCTATCAGTTTCCCTTTTTGGAAGTTCATTCCAACTCAGTGCAACAAAGCAAGAGCTAGGCTCTAGCCTGTGCTTGGAAAGCCAGACTGTGGCTAAGGTGGCTTCGTCTCCTTCTCTCTGGCAGGCCTGGGAGGAGGCAGCGCCTCTGGGAAGACTACAGTGGCCACAATGATCATTGAAGCTCTTGATGTCCCGTGGGTGGTTCTGCTGTCCATGGACTCCTTCTACAAGGTGAGGTTGCTTGTCATAATGGCTAGGCTTCTTGGGCTGCCCTGGTCCTTGGCCTAAACCCCCTGATGGGGAAATGCACTGTTTGACAGCCTCATGTTTTCTTCTGGCCCTCTGGGATGGTGAATGGGGCTGGTGGGCAGGAGGAGCACAGCAGTGGGGAGGGGAGCTTGCCAGAGGGGACAGCCACAGGCTCTAACATCTCCCTCGTGGACAGGTGTTGACCAAGCAGCAGCAAGAGCAGGCAGCCAGCAATGACTTCAACTTTGACCACCCTGACGCCTTTGACTTCGATCTGATCATCGCCACCCTGAAGAAGCTGAAGCAAGGCAAGAGTGTGAAGATCCCCATCTACGACTTTACCACCCACAGCCAGAAGAAGGAATGGGTACGGAGCACTTAGGGATGTGGGGCAAGACAGGGGAGGGACTGCCCTGCCAAGGCAAGGGCTGCCATTTGGACCCCTCCAACCCCTGCCTCTTGCAGGCAGGAGACTCTTGCAATTGTCCTCTGCTCCCTGGCTGGCTCAGGGTGCATATATCAGGTGAGCAGCACCGCTGTTGCAGTCACTAACAACCTAGAGAGGACTGCTGGCAGCAAGGGCAGCCCTTGTTAGCATGTGGCAGAAGCAGGCGCATGTAGAGTGGAAGGAGTACGGTCTCATCTGGACTCGAGAGGCAGGAGCAAGGATGTCTGTGCAGTGCATATGGGTCCGTTCAGTCTGCTTACAGGGGCCGGGATGTTACAAGGGGCTGCAGGCTGTGCAGAAGAGGAAGCTGTAGCTGGAAGGATCCTGTTTGTGTCACATACAATATCCCGCCAGCAGCTTTTTGGAGTGCTGTCAATGACCTCAAAGCCTGGGGAACAGAAAGGGAGCAGAAATTCACATCCTTCCTGTTCTTGCTCATCTCCCTGTTGCATTATCGTTTTCCCTGGAATGGGGGTATCTCTGAACACATGTTCTCTGTCTAACCACATTGATTTTGACTCTACAGAAAACCTTATATGGCGCCAATGTGATTATTTTTGAAGGCATCATGGCATTCGCAGACAAGGAGCTCCTGAAGGTGAGGAAGGATTTTGGAATCAGTTTGTGGGAAGCCTGACAGGTGTGAGTGCTCCAGTCCCCCTATTCTGCAGCCTGATATCCCAGCGTATCACAGGCAGAGTCCCACTACTGCAGGTGCCCTGGGGCTCCTGCACGGGACCCTGCTCTGCAATGCTTCAGTGCCCACTCCTACAAGTCAGCACTCCACCCCATGGCCTGCCAGGGGGAGATGGTGGGAGGATGCTTTCTCCTGAGGTTCAGCAGCAGGGAAATGGCCTTGTCCTCCAGGTTACCCCCAGCTGCTGCAGCTCCTCACTGTGTAAGAGAAATAGGCCTTGACTCTTGCAGAGGCAGGTGGAAAAACCCCCAGCAGTGGTCAGGCTTTTCTGCAGAGACCTTGGTCTCAGCCCTTCGTTCCCAGGAACTAGGAGCTGAGTGGTGACCTGGTCCCTGGCAGTGATGATGTATAAATATGACTAGAAATAACCCACCTCCATGCTGCATGTCTCAGCTTGCATAGCCGGAAGCAAAGCCTGCTCTGCTGCTTGGCGGTGCAAAGCCCAGGGTTCCTAGGGTGGATTCATGCAGCACTTCAGGCTCAGGTGGTGCTTTCCTGGGAATTTTTTGGGATAAGTGAAAAATAGGAGGGAGTGAGCCATGCAGAAACTTAGCCAAATTTACTCTAGAAAGTGTCCTTCCCTGCCAAGTGAGTGTTTTATGCTTTCCTGGAGCAACGATGACCTCCAGTGGACAGCTGGGTAAATCCCCGAGGAGCATTTCCTCCAAACAACCGTCATTCTTGTCTTTTGCACTTAAGGGCAGTGTCATGAATCTCAGCCCCAGAGTCGACCTGCTGTGCTTGGCTCCCTTCCAGCATTAAGAAGCCAGCACTCCTGCGTTAAGCCAGTTGGTCTGTGTCATGGTCATTAACTTCTCTTTTTTCCTCACTCTTAAATAGCATCCAGCCGAAGGGTTGGGGGCTGTTTATAAAGGGGGATGGGTTTTGGAGCAGGACAGGTCTTTCGGGGCATGAGAGTAAAAGGCAGGTGGCAACAAGGGACCTGTTGCAATGTCTGCACTGCCTTTGGGTAGCCAGGTTCAGAGCCTGCAGAGGCAAAGCTGACATCAGCCTGGCATCTGTCCAGGCCGGAGCCGGAGATGAGCCAAGCTCCGTTAAAGAAGTGCTCTGCTGAAGGTAGGGCTCAGCCTCCCGGCTGTGTCTAGTGGAGAAGGTTGGTCCAAATTACACACTGTTTGTTCCCTCCCCTCTCATTACAGCTCCTTGACCTGAAAATATTTGTGGACACGGATTCGGACATCCGCTTGGTGCGTCGCCTGCGCAGGGACATCAGCGAGCGTGGCCGTGACATTGAGGGTGTCATCAAACAGTACAACAAGTTTGTCAAGCCTGCCTTCGACCAGTACATCCAGCCCACCATGCGGCTGGCTGACATCGTCGTGCCCCGAGGTACCTGCCCAGGGCTGCCCCCGAGCTGCCGTGTGGCTCAGTCCTGAGCGGGACCTGGCAGCACAGTCCCTCTGCCGTCCCTTTGGCTCAGCTCTGCTAGCCAGCCCCCTCTGTCCTCCGGCTGATGAGGACAGAAAAGGGGCTGTACTGTGCAAAGCAAAGGTTCCCTCTGGTCCAGGCTCTCCAACACCAACCAAAAGCAGATTCCTAACAGAAATCATAAAAACACTTTTCCCTCAACCAGCCTCCTGCCATACAAGCTCCTGCTGCTTAGGGATTTAAAGGCTAGAGGTGACTTCTAGGTATACAATAATAGATTATTAAATAATAACAATAATAGCAAGAATGTTTCCTGCTGAATGATGGTTTGCAAGGGGAGGGCTGTTTGGGAAAGCAGGAATCCTGTATGTTCTTGGGCATAGAGGGAAACGTGGGAAAGAAACTTGTTTCAGGCACTGTTAGCCCTGTGGCTCTGATGCAGGCCATGTCTCTCGTGTTTTTGACTTGCTCCAGGGAGTGGAAACACGGTGGCCATCGACCTGATTGTTCAGCATGTCCACAGCCAGCTGGAAGAGGTAAGAGCTGCCTGGTCACCCGGGTGTCTCTGGTGGGGGTCGACCTTGCCTATGCAGTTGCGGCATTGCCAGGAACTAGCGCTCTGGGTGCCAAAGCATGGTGCCCAGGCGGGAATGGCCTGGCTTCCCTCTGTGCTCCAGGCATGTGAGCAGCAGGGCTGCTCCCCAGCAAATCCTCCGAGCCCACTGAAGGAGACTGCCTCATCCCTGTGCTCTGGTTAGTGCAACCCTCCTCTGCAATCTGTGTCCAGCAGGAGCTTCCTTCCTTCCCTGTCTCCCTGGGAGAGCAAGTCCAGTGAAGACAAACTAACCATCCTCAAATGATCTAAGTGATGTACCCTCCCTGCCCTCACAGCCTTCCCAGGCCCAGCATCGCACCAAACCCTGCAATATTTCGCTATCTGGCTGCTGGCTCTGGCTTCTCCTCTTCACCCCCTTGCAGACACTGCTGCACAGAGTCTTTCCAGTCAGGAGCCCAGTTTTCCACCTCTTTGTCAGGTGCAGCCCATGGGTATCAAGCCCAAAGGCATATCATGTTTTGACTCCCAACCTGAGTCCAGATCCAGGCATACGCTCCTCTCTCCTTCCCCCTCGCTAGCTTGAACAAGTCTTTAATTCTTTGCTCTGTCCTGGGCCAGCCTGGACCGGTGGGTTGAGTCTGGGACCTTTGATCAGAGGAGACTGTTGTGTGTTGCCGTTCTCTGAGCAGCACAGCCTCCTCCCACTCCTTATCACTGGAGTGGTTTGTAGCTTTGATGTTTAAGTTGTGAAGATGCTTGCCAAATCCTAACCCTGCAGTGCTTCTCAGCACTGGAGTCACTTTGCTTCTCGAGACACCTGCTCTGCTTGGAGCAATGTTCTGGAAGGTGGCAGGAGCATGACCTGGAGATGGATGCACTTGGAAGTGAAGGTCTTGATTCCTGTAGGCCTTTCTGAGCTCCCAGATGGCAGGAGCGCTCAGTCTCTGGAAGCGAGGCTGCACGTGACAGCATCATGCCTCCCACGTCTGCTCAGGAGAGACTCCTCTTATGCAAAGGCGTTGGAAGGTTCCCCCTCCCAGAGCTCCCGCTTTCTGCAGGGCTGCAAGCAGCAGTCAGGGCCTGCTTTCCAAGTGCCCTATTTTATAACGCTAAACTCTGGCAGGTCGAAAAGCTGGTTTCTACACCCTGCTCCGAGGTCACAGGAGTGCCTGTTTGTGCAAGGCCCACCGCCCTGGCATCATTTCTAACACCAGGCCAAGGAGGCCCGCAGCCTTGGAGCACAGGCCAGGAGGGGGAAATGGCTGTTTCTCCCAGCCCCTGGGATCTGGAAAGGAAAGCTCTCAGCTGCGTGCTGCAGCCCGCAAACGCGGCAGCTCCTACCCAGAGCTCTGCTGTGAGCCAGGCTAGGGGTTGGCTTGGGGAGGGGCTTTCATTTATTTGGGGAGGGGAAGAAGGGGAAAAGGCAAGATGTGAATGCAGGAAAATATTCCTATTTTTCCTTTTCTTTTATCTTGAAACGACCCTGGTGTTGACAATGCTTAATACCGGTTGCATTGTGTCTTTGTGTTGCTGCCGCAGCGTGAACTCAGTGTCAGGTAAGAGTCCCTAACTCTGTCCTGTCTGTGCAGCCCGAGGCATTTCCAATGCCAGGCACTGCTTGGCCTAACCGCGACCTGCGGTCGAGACCGACAGCTCACACAACACACGGCCTCGTTACGTTCAGAGCTGACGAGATGTCACCTCGTCCTCAGCTGTGGGGCCAGCAGGGCCAGGGCTGTTCATCAGGGATGCGTACGTCCTGCGAGGGTGCCGCCAGCTCATACCCCCCTGAGCACAGAGCCTGGAAGCTGGGGCAGGGTCAGGTTTGTTAGCTGGGGACCCCAGATCTCTGCAGGGTGGGAGGCTTTGCATCCTGGGATTCTCTTTTATTTTCCTTTGTTTTCTAAGACAAAAAGTTGTTCGGAGCCACTCTCCACCCCTGAACAGAACCTGGCCGCAAGGGCACTTGAATCACAGTAAGGGCTTAGATTAAACGAAGCTGCTCGAGGACGGTGGGAGCCCTGGATCCACACTGTGCAGAGAGGCTCTAAGCCACAAGGCTAATGGCGCCCAAAAGGAGCATAACAGCTTCGGCATGGTGAGATACCTGCTTTTATGCAGTACCTAAAGAGGACAAATTCCACAGCAATTACTTTGGGACTAAGAAAATACTTAAGCCTTAATCCAGCAGGATTTCTAATTTCTTAGTACCTACAGGTGGATGCTATAAAGTATACAGCACTTTACTTAACCTCTTCAGCATTTGAATCCAGATGGGACTTGTGCTCTCTTACTTTCATTAAGCAGCTAGCTAAGTTTCCAGGTATTTTTGTAGGAAGCAAGTGGGATGCATTACTGCAGATGGGTTTCCATTTACATCTCCATCACTCTATGGAGACACTTAACTCAAGTAACCCTAAAATTTACATTTGGCATACAAAAAAGCTTTTAAAATACCTAAGATGAACAGGAAAAGACTCTCTGCTTTGCTTGTTTTTCTTTAAGCCATTTCTTTCCCAGACTGGTCAATGTTTCATTTTATTTCTTTTTGTTTGTTTGTTTAACACCATGGGGCCTGACATTTCCATACAGACATTTCAGTGCCATGTGTAAGCTTCCCTGTGTGTCTGGAGGTTCAGGTTTGAAGGTGCTATTTAGTGTGGAGAGAAGTTTGTTGCTTTAAAAAATTACAGGAAGAACATTAGAGAGCAGATGGAGATAGACAGATATAAGATTTCTCTCCGCTTATTCTCCTCTTTTATCAAAGCAGCACTCTGTAGAGGTGATCTTTGAACTTTCCTCATGCACCTTAAAAATCAAGTATTTAATAATGTGTCAAGACAATATTAGTAATTTTATAATGGCAAGTTTGGGAAGATAACTTTGACTGCCACAAATAACTCCATGATAACCCCAGCCACAGAAATTTTTGTCTTCTGTTTAAGGCTCGTAGTTTCCATTTATGCCTTTGCCAGAAAGCCTGGAAAAAATTTCCTGCAAAAATCTGTTTACACTCCTGGAGTCCTGGTAGTTTTACTGCTGCTGTGGTTTCCGATCAGCTCCTCTTGCAGCTCTGGGCTAGAAAGAGGAGTGAGGTGGATGGAGATGTATATCAAGTGAGACATGCTTGGCAAAATGGGCTTTTCAACTAAAACAATTCCCCATCCTCCAGTCTTGAATGGCTTCATCTAAATGTCACAGTCATTCTGATGTCAGTGCCTTTTGGTGGCTGTGGGGACATAGCTTGGCCTTTGTAGCTGGTAGAATAAAACCTTAGTGTTCAGATCTGGCCCTGACCCTAGATACTTTTTTGGTCCTGTCTGACTGTCAGTTGCTCAGATTAGTGAATTCTCAGGCGTTTAAAGGAAATGGTGCTGTTCACTGGACATGTGGCCCCGGTTTTCCCTCTGTGTCGGCTGCTGAGGAACATAGCTGCCTTCCTCTGGATTTAGAGGACAGAAAGACACTTTCAGAGTGCAGGTCAGGTCTCAGTGTCATTGCAATCAGGAATTTTCGCGTCCAGCTTCCCGCATATTTAACCATGTACGTGCTGGAGGTGTGGTTATGTGCACACACTCCCTTTCCCCCACACCCAGGTGAGTATTTTATCTCATGCCCAGCGGCGGAGCTTGGGCCCGCAAGCCCAAGCCTGCCGAGGCATGATGCTCGCAGCCAGGCCTATTTTCTGTCCCTTCTGCCGTACTTTTTTTTAGCAACAAACCCAGTTCTCGGAGCTGCTGCTCTTTTCAGCTGCATTTCCCTTGCCAATCAATATCCCCCCCCCTCGCCAGGTCTCAATCAGCTTGGCATGCCCTTTGCCAATTGTGTCTTTAAATATCAACCCGTGGCGCAGTTTAATAGCCCTTGTTTGAAATGTCAGCCGTGAAAGCCAGCCGCTGTACGTGTTTGAAATGCCTTGACTGCATTAGCTGCTTTGTAGCTGGATGTCTCTTGTCTGCTTCCTGTTTGATAGCATGCTCAACAAAGAGCTGAGGATGTTCCCTGAAGCCTTCCTGAGACATGGTCGCCCCCTTTCTCTCTCTCTCTTTCTTTTTCTTTCTTTCTTTCTTCTTTTTTCTTTTTTTTTTTTTTCCTTTAAAGCTTTTGTTCTGGGGGGAAAAAATAAGTTTCCAAAGTGAGACATTTTCTTGACGCGCTCATGGCTGCCCGTCTGAATTTTCCGTCGCCGTGCCGCCACGCAGGGGGAGGGACAGGAAGCATTGCTCTCGCACGCTCGTCGTGACAGCGGAGCCCTGCTCCCTCCGGGCCCCCCGGCCGGGCCGGGCAAGGGGGCGACCGCAGGCCTGGCGAGCCGCAGCGCCTGGGCCGCAAGCGAGGCGGCAGCTGGAGGGGCTGAGCTCTTGCCTCTGCCTGACCTGGCCCTGCGGCCCCTCGGCACAGCGGTGTACGAGCCCCCTCCAAGGGACGGAGACCCCAGGGCAGGCCCAGGTGAACGCTGGTGCAGGTCTTCCCGGCAGGCAGGGACAGAGCTGGGAATCTCCCGTTGTTCCCAGGCTGGGCCCTTCCGGGCTCTCCAAGGCTTGAACAGAGCCTCCTGCCACCGGGCCAGGAGCTGCATGCCCCTGTGGGCCCGCCGCAGCGCTGCGGGGCCTCCGTGCCTGGGAAGGGGTGCAGGAGGGGTTGGGCGAAGGTTTTGCAAGCTTGGCCTTGAGCACCTGCCTTCGCGCGGGGATTGCAGCAGCTCGGACGAGGGCTGGGCAGCCCTCAAGGCGTTTCTGTCTGGGCACGGAGAGCCGCTGTCCGGGATGGAGATGTGACAGCATCCCTGCTGTGAGTCCAGGGCGGTGAGAGCAGACGGGGCTTTTCTCCCTTGGAGCTGGGGCTGTGTCTGCCGAGACCTGAGCAGGCACTGTGGAGAGCAGATGTGACACCACTTGGTCACCGAGGCAGGCGCGCCGGGGTCCGTACCGCCTGCAGAGCCCGCTGCAATGGCCCGGGCACCGGGCAGGTCCGGGAGCCAGCGATCAGTTAGGGCTTTTTTTTTTCCCCCTCGGACTAATGACAGTGCTTTCTCCTTTGTTTCCTGTTGTGTTCGTCCCTCTCCCCTTAAACTCTCGTGTTTCCTGTCTTGTCTCCCCTGAACATCCCTCCTACCTGGTGAACAGAGGAAGCTGCGCTGGGATATGTGAGGAGACAAACGCTAACGGCCGCGTTCTGGTTGTGACGCTAACACCGGTGGATGGGGGCGAGGGCTGTGCAGCGTGAGCCGCGTTACTAACCTGGGCAGGGGGTTCGGGCAGACCGCGCGCGGGGTCCTGCTTTGCTGGGGCTCTGCAGGCCAAACCAGGGGGCAGAAACTCAAGAGACTTTATCCCATGCCTCCGTCCTGGGAACGGGACCTGCCTCTGCTTCCCCGGAGAGAGCCGTGGGGATGCCCACAACTCTAAGTGACTTTCCTGGGCTCCCAGGGATGCCAGGCCAGAGCAGGGTTGAATCCTGACCTCTCCAGCCCCGCGCCGAGCACCAGCCCCTGAGCGGGCGTTGCAGGGAGGCGCGGAAAGCTCGATGACAGGTCGCTGACAGCGTTTCAGCAGCGCCTGTTCCCAGCTCGGGGTGCAGGGGAGGTGTTCCCAGGCGCGCGGTGCCGCTCGCAGAGGTAGGAGGACTTGCTGGTATTTGTGGCAGGGAACAGGAGCCGATTGACACAGCTTGTCGCAGCAGGCACTGCAGAGCCTGGGGCAGGAGAGGAGCTCCCCATCCTGCTGGCGTCAGGGGACCCTGGGCGTCCCTGGGGCGCAGACGTGGCAGTGACGGAGAGGTGCCTGTTGCCTGCTCGGGCACGTGGCCCCAATGGGCTGTGGCGGGTGGCAAGCAGCCCGGTGCCCTGCCGTCCCCACATCCGCACCATGGGCTCCTGCCCGGCCGGGGGGCAGCAGCGTGTTGGCGCAGCGTGTCCCAGCCCGCAGCCCCCGCTGCCGGGAGCAGGCACCCTCCGCCTGCCGAAAGCAGGGCTCGCGTCCCCAGCCTGCCTCGGCAGCTCGGGCCACATAGCTCTGCGTCCCTGGGGCCAGGAAGGGCTTAGGTTGGGCTGGATAGCGGAGGCGCCTGCAGGGTCTGTCCCGGGGCCAGCGACAAGGGGCTGGTGGGAGGCCGAAGCTGGAGGAGGGAGGGGAGGGCTGCAGGAGCAGAGCTGCTTGGTGCTGCTGGCAGCATGGGCCTGGGCCTGGGAAAACCTCTGAACACGGCTAACCCAAATTTTGGTGACTAACAGTGCGGCTCGTTTCACTGGTGGCCAGTCCAGGGCCTTGAGGGCTGCTTCTCCCAAACCAGCGGTCTTCTGGCCATGGGAGCATGCTGGGTTGGTACAGCCAGCCCGGCCTCTCCAGGCAGCAGGCAGGTCTGCAGTGGGAACGCAACCCATCCCATGTGCTCGGCAGCGGTTACAGGTTGGCTCAGCTCTCGGGAGCGTTCCCTGCACAGGGACTCTTTGCTGCCTCACAGCACTGGAGTTGGCAAAAGAAAGGAGCCCTTAAGTACCCAGCAGGCCTTGGGAATGTCTCGTTTGGCGTTGGCTGGCTGAGACCAGGAGATGGCTATGCGGATGGAGGCCTCGGGCCATCTAGCCCTGCCATCCTCCATTCCTACCCAGTCATCTTCTTTGTCTTTTCTGCTTGTGTGCCTCTGTGTGTGTGCAATTAATCCAGGTTTCTGCTTGATTTGAAACTCATTCACCGGGTGTTTTCATTTGTGTGCTTTCTTCTTCTCTTTCCCAACATCTCTCTGACTGGAAACAGCTGCTCTCACGTTTGTGGTATGACGTGTGGCTTTCTGAACCCAGCCCTCCTCCCAGACAAAGTTGCTTGTCCATCCTGCCCAGCCTTATGAGAGCCAGATAGATGTGACCGTCATCTCATTACTATCGCTCTCAAATAGAGAGGTGACTAATGGGGATCCATTGTAAGCTTCCTAGTGAATGGTGTTCCCTTGATCCAAGAATAGCTCTCAGCCCTATTAGTTATGTGGAGATGAGTCACACAGAGCCAGTCCTGTCCAGCAGTAAAGTCTTGAAGCTGTTCCCAGTTTGGTATTGATTTGACTATCTCTGAATGGGCCAGACACACTCTCAAACAATCTCAGTGCAGCCTGGTTTCTCCATCCCTCGCAAGTCAGCAGAGCCATCCCCGTGATTCTGTCCTATCTGATCGAGCCATGCGCCAGCGCAGGTGGCCTGGCTCAGTGTCCAGTTCCTAGTGACGTCCATCTCGTGTCTTCTAAGCCAGAGAAAACTGTGCAGTGGCTCCTCCTCACCCAGTGAGTTCAGGATCCATCACCAGCCTGTAGCCAGATAGACTCTCAAGCAGAAGGATGTTTTGACTTTGTTTTCCATGGAAATTTTTTTCCCCAGCCTGTGGAATCTGGAGGGCAAAGCCTGGCGTGTCACAGCTGCCTAGTGGGAAGGGAGCGGGTCCTTGGGCTGTGAGACCTCCTGCCTCCAGCTCTGGCTCCACTGACCACCTTTTCCCTGCCCTTTTAGTGCAAGGAGGTCCCTTTGCCATCGCAGGTGTCCAGGCAGGGCTGGCCGCTCATGTGGCTCAGCTGGATGACCCTTGTGTGTGTTTGCAGTGTGAAATAAACTCTGGGAGGATGGCTCTGGCCGTGTGCTGCACTCCAGCCTTCGGGCAGGCCTCGCCTGGAGCGGTTCTGATGTTGTGTTTGTTTTTCAGGGCAGCCCTGGCCTCTGCCCACCAGTGCCACCCCCTTCCTCAGACCCTCAGTGTGCTGAAGAGCACCCCTCAGGTGAGGGGCATGCACACCATCATCAGGTAAAGCCCCCAGCACCGCGGCTCCTCGGGCGACATGGGGCTTGGCTGGCAGCTTGGTCGGGCTCAGGTTGGTTTGGACTCCTGAATCCCAATGGCTGATGTTGTGCCCTGTCCCTGTGGCATGGGGGATGCGGGACAAGACAGCCCTCATCTCTCATGGGTCTCTTATGTGAGATGTGGTGTTGGGCCCAAGCCAGGGCGTCTGCTCATGGTGCACGATGCGCTCAAGGCTCTGGTGTGATCTGCGCTCTGAGGCCTTGGAGTTTGTACGGGGAAAGCTGGGTCACGTGGAGGTGAGATGTCACCAGGCCACAGTTCAGACCATGCCATGGTAGGCCCCAGATGCAGGAGCTGGGCTGGGGGTGCTTTTAGAGGCATCCACTGGCTTGAAGTGCTCCATGGTCTTGCCAACAATTTGTCTGCTTTTTACCTTAAAACTGCCATTGCAATTCCATCCCATGGGCACCATGTAAACGAGAAGCTGACAGCCAGCTAGGGCCAGGAGGGCTGCCCTCCTCCAGGCAGCTTCTGACCGTGTCAGCATCTCCTGGGACACATTTTGGCCCATAGCTTACATTGCCTTTCCCTCCCCTCTAGAAACAAGGAGACCAGCAGGGACGAGTTCATTTTCTACTCCAAGAGGCTGATGAGGTTGCTGATTGAGCACGCACTCTCGTTTCTCCCTTTCCAGGTAGGTTCGGTGTGTACCGGGAGGATGGGCAGTAGGGTGCTGTGTTTCATCTCCAATTTCTAACCTGTAACTGCCAGGAAGATGGGGCAGCCCTGGCTCTTTTCCTGCAGCCTTCCCCATATGTCAAACTTTTCCTTCTGGATTGAAATGGGGCCAGGATTCCCCTAGGCTGTGGAGCAGCGACGTGACCTCACTGTGATCTGTTCCTTGCTAGAACAGCCAAGCCCATTTGCCTTTTATTGCCCCTGCTTTTCCCACCCCAGTGATCTGTGTTCACGTGCCTCTCCGTGCCCTCACGTTGCTGTGCGTTTACTGGGGAAGGCAGCGCCGGGGGGTGGGAGATGGGAGGGCCATACTGGACTAGGCAAGCATCCGTTTGTAAAGCTGTACCTCCTGCAGCAAGGCCCAGGTGGAGAGGTTAACAGCATGGCAAAGAACTCGGACCGGTCCCACTGGCAGTCCAGGGACTGGTGCTAGCCTATGGACTGGTCTTTGCTGTCACACACCCCCAAACCAGCGTTTGGAGGCTGGAAAGTCCCCTAAGAGATGACATCCTTTGGCACAGCCCTGGGGACAAGTGCAGAAAATGGCCACATTTCCCAGATTCTCATCTCTGGATGATGATGCTTTGTCCAGCTTCCACTTCCAAGCAGCCAAACCAGTGGACACCTGGCTCCCTGGTACCAGGGCTCCTCCAGGGCCATGTCAGAGCCTGTAGTAACGCTTCCACGTGGTTTTTCTAGAGTTGCACAGTCCAGACTCCTCAGGGACAGGACTACGAAGGGAGGACGTACAGCGGGAAGCAAGTAAGTGGAAATAAAAGGCACTATTCAAACCTGTCATGTGGGGCTAGATTGAAACCCCATGCCTTCAGGAGAAGGACACCCCTGGCTTCTTGGGGCTTTGATCAGGCCTGCACTTGGTACCTGAGGTACCTGCAGTCATGAGCATGATACCCAATATCATCAGGACAGGAAGCAGGTCAGTGGCCAGGGATGTCACCAGTGTGCTCCAGTGTCACTGTGCCACTGCTGCCCTCCCGCTGCCCTCCCGCTGGAGGGGACAGGTGAACTCAGAGCAGCACAAGCCTCTCCTGGAGGGGACGTGCTTCTGGGTTGCCCACCGCAGGCGCTCACTGTGTCCAGGCACAGCGCTGTACTGGGGGCATAGTTACTGGTCTAGCCTAGTCCTCATCTAGTCACTTTGTTGTGCCTTGCCGTTCATCCTTGCCGTGCACTGCAGATCACCGGAGTGTCCATCCTGCGAGCAGGTGAGACTATGGAGCCAGCGCTGCGAGCTGTGTGCAAAGACGTCCGCATCGGGACCATTCTCATCCAGACCAACTGCAACACAGGCGAGCCGGAGGTAAAGGCTCGGGCCCTGGGCTGGTGAGGGAATCTCCTGGCCATCAGCGTGTATTTGAGAGGTGACCTGGGTATTTCATGAGAGCTCTTCAGAGATCTGAGAGTTGATCTTGGCGGGGGGTGAGCGCTCACAAAGTGAGTGCTCTGAAAGCCTCCAAAGTGGGCTTTCCAGTATGTTTCTGCATGCAGGAACTGGTTTGCTGTCCAAGTGTTTGCCACCTGTGCCTGGCCCAAAGCGGACGGCTTGGGTCCTGGAGATACAGAAATGCATGAAGGAGCTCAAGATGGACTGATGTAGCCCAGGCCTATGCCCCTCCATGAGAGGGGATTGGCAAGCCCCTCGATTCGGTGCATCAGGAGAGGTCCCCGCGTGACACCTCATGCCTCCAGCCCCCCAAGCTGATCTCTCTCTTGCCCCTGCCCAGCTCCACTACCTGCGGTTGCCAAAGGACATCAGCGAAGACCACGTGATCCTGATGGACTGCACGGTCTCCACGGGCGCAGCAGCCATGATGGCAGTGAGGGTGTTGCTGGTACGGAGGCTGTGGGGCTTTCTGCAGAGGGCGGGTGCTGGGTCAGAGGTTTGGTTGGGCCCCAAGAAACATGCAAAACACCAGACCCCAGCCATACTGGGGAGCCGTCCATTACAACTGGTCCCTCCTGGCAAAGGAGGGGGACAGGGGGTACAGAATGAGCTGGGATGACTTTGTAGCCTGACACTGACAAAGTCTCCCCTTCCTTGGGCAGTAACAACCTGGATTCAGTTGGTTTCTTGGTCCTTTGCCTAGTAACCTGGCCAGCTGCTGGGAGGGGAGGAGAGAAAGTGGCTCCAGGAAGGTCCTCAATTGCTGCTACAGGAGGCATGGGCCATTACACAGCTCAGATACCCTTATCCCATTGCTTGTCAGCCCATGTGTCTCCAAGCTGCATCTCCCACCCTTCTGCCCTGCCTCTGTGCCTCTCCTGCAGGATCATGATGTCCCAGAAGACAAGATCTTCCTCCTCTCCCTACTTATGGCAGAGATGGGTGTCCACTCAGTCGCCTATGCTTTTCCCCGGGTGAAGATCATCACCACCGCTGTGGACAAGAAAGTGAATGACCTTTTCCGGATAATCCCTGGCATTGGTGAGTGACTGGGTAGGAATGAGCTATTGCAGGGGAATTTTGTTTCTGGCCCACTCACCAGAGGGGGTAAAGCCTGCTGGTTGTCAGCAGCAGCTTAGATCAGGCCTTGTTTTACCTGGGAACCTGCAGCCTCTCCCAGATCCTGCTGCCACTGGGGTGGTGGGGTCAAGGAGTGAACGTACACACTCTGAGCACCATCAGATATCCGTGGCCTTGTTGGCAGAGGGGGCTGCTCCACGTGCCATGAGCCTCCTGCAGCCCAGGTGGAGAAGTTGGGCTGGGACAGCTGGAGCAAACCTGTGCCTGACTCATTCCCTGAGCTGCCCTCCAAAACAAGCTTGTCCAAGACAAACTCACCATGTTCTCTCATCCTCGCCTCTGCGGTGCCAGGAACACCCCTGCCAGGGGGTGCTAAAACAGCCTCCTGGCTGCTCCAGTTTCGCTGCTCCACACATTTTAGCCCCACTGGAGCTGTCAGATAACCCTGCTTTTGTGGTGCTGTGTGCTGGGAGGAGGACAGGCTGGAGGGGCTGGTTCTCCCCACAGAGCTGCACCATGACTGCATCTCTCATTCTCCCCTCAGGGAACTTCGGTGACCGGTACTTCGGGACGGATGCTCCTCCCGACTGGAGTGACGATGAAGATGCTCTTAGCACTTAGCTGGACGTGGAGATGCCACTGGAGACAGGCAGCTTCAGCACCGCACCTTAACCCTTTCCTGTCCATCCCTCCTCCTCACCAAGCATAGATATTTTTTTCAAATCTTACATTGGAGATCTAGGGCATATTTTTTCAAAGAAACACAAATCCTAGTTTGACCCTGTGGACAGCCATGTGTCCCAGGGTAGAGTGGAGTTAATTTATTTTAATTTAAATATTTGCCTATATAACTTATTGGAGATATTTTATAAAGAAAAAATAATAAATTTTTTCTCTGGTTTTCTTGAATGGAGCCACTGGTTGGCAGCAGCCCTGCCCTGAGGAGCTGCTGGTCTTCCTGGGCTTGCCCAGGAGGAACGGTAACCCTTCAGGACTGCTGCCCTGGGAAGGGAGGTGCCCCGGCACAGCGGGTTTGCTCTGGATGCAGGGGTGGGCGATGAAAGGCTGAGACCCTGCTTTCAACCCCACCGCCCTGGAGCCCTCTTCTGTCTGCGCTGCAGTTTACAGCCAGGCGGGTGCTCCGTGAGCAGCCCTTACAGGGCCGAGCCCTGGGGGAGTATCTGCTGGGATACGCTTGCTCTGTCCGACACGGCCGAGCAGGGAGCAAACGGGTGCAAAGGACCTTGAGTTTCTGCTCTGCAGCACCGTCACCTAGTCAGAGCCGGGGGGACAGAGAGCATCTTGCAGCCTCTCTGCAAAGACAGCGTAACCCCCCTCAAACCACGGTCTCCTGCCCAAAGCAGGGCTGGGAGCAGGAAAAAAAAATACAAAACACTCTTCCCAGCTCCTTCCTCTTGCTGCCTGGCGCTGGGGAGGAAATACCATGCTCTGGACCTGAACGAAGGGCTGGTACCCACGGAAAGGCAGCGCTTCGTGTCGGCCGGAAAACTGAAGCTCGGGTTGAATCAAATCACGCTTTAGCTTGAAAAGGACCGAGCCCCTGTTTCAGTTGAGCAGCCGAACTGAAACCCGGCGCCGCGCTCCCCCTCACGCCAGGACGCCGGGGCCGCGCCGGGGCAGAGCGGGGCTCGCCGCTGCCGGCAGGAAGCCGCAAGCAGGCCGGCCCGAAGAGGGGGACTTAGAGCAGACGGGGGCCGCGTGGCCCAGCACCGAGGCGTTTCCTTCCCTGCATGAGTCAACACAGCAACACAGCAGCCTCACGCTGGCTGTAAAGGGGCCAAGATGAGCAGAGCCGGCCCGGAGCAGGCTCCCGGCCGGAGCAAGGAGAGCTGGGCCAGGCTGGGGGGGGATGCTCTGCCAGGCCTTTGCCGTGGGCTCTGGTGTGATGGGCCCGAAATGACTGCCACCACACCACGGCTTGCTGTGTACATACTCAGCTAAATTCAAAAGGCGGCAGGGGCCCGCGTTCCTGCCGGCGCTCGGTGGAAGCCCGCGCGAAACACGCCCAGAGCCGGCGCCGGCACGCCATCGAAGGCGGCTAAAAATAGTCGCCCGCGTAGGTGGGAGGAGGGCTCCTGAGCGCCGGGGCCGGCGGCGCAGCAGCCCGGGGCTTCGGCTGGGGCAGCCAGCGACCGGCGACCGGCGGGGGAGCCTCGAGGGACGGGGGACGGGCGCCGGAGCCGGGCGTGAGGGAGGACGGCAGCCCGGGGCCTCCTCGCGGAGGGGGGGGACAAGGCGGTGATGGTGCTGGGCTGGGGCTGCCCCCGGGGCGAGGAGCCCGCGGCACCCAAAGCACCCCGTCTCCACCGCCCTTCGTCCTGATCCGCACTGCTCGGCCGCAGCCCTCGCTGCCGGGCGAAGCGGCGCCGCGGCCACGCGGGAGCTGCTCGGTGGTGCCGCCTGCTTTCACCCGGCGGAGCCGCGATTTTGTTTCTTCCCAGCAGATCCACACCAGACCTCGGCAAAGCCCCCTTTTACCTCAGCACCCCCCATTTTACCCCAGCAGCGCTACGCTTCCGCCGGGCTGCTCAAAACCACCCTGTCCTCCTCCCTCCCGCCATCCCCGGCGCCATCTTGGAGGCGGCCAGGCCGAGCGCGGCGCCATCTTGGAGGGGGCCGCGACGCCATCTTGGCGGCGGTGGCAGCGGCCGAGGCGGCAGCGGCGGCCCCTTGTCCCCACCCTTCCTCCGCTGGTGCCTCCAGCGCAGCTTCGCCTTGTTTACAAGCACCTGCCGGCAGCAAACGCGCCGCAGCGGAAAAAACGCGTGGGAGGCCGGCTCCCTCCGCGGGCCTTGGCGGCACCTCCGCGGTGACCAGGGAGGCCGCCCAAATCGCCCATTCCCGCCCCAAACGCCACGTCTTTCCTCGCGCTCGGTCGGTCCCGGGCCCTGCTCCGCCGCCAGCCTCCCACGTGCCAGGTGGAGCCGTGCCAGCCTCGAGGCTTCGGCTTTGCCCCCTCTCCTGCCGTTGCCCGGCGCGGCGCCACCGTGACGGCAGCTTCCCCGCGGCGCCGGGACCCCGGTGGCAGTGCTGCCGCGACCGTCGCGCTCGGCTTCCTGCCCCGCGGCGCTGGCCGGCCCTGCGGCACCGGCCCCTCGTCGCTAAGAATAGACCATAGCGCGTAAAAAAACAACCCTGAGAACGGTATCTCCCGGACCATCAAAGAGCACACGCACGCGCCTCGAGCCACCAGCGCCTGCGAGCGCAGTTTTGGGGTGTGTTTGTGCTTTCCACGGCAGCGTGGCCGGGTTTCTCCGGAGAGGATGGTGGCCAGCTGCAGCACCGGGAATGGGGGGGTCGCACAGTGAGCCCAAGCAAACAGCTCGGTTCCCTTCTGCCTTTTCCACCACTTTGTTTCCTATCTGTTCCGAAAGAGGCAGAATTGATGGGCTGAAACCCGCCGCTCAGCCGAGACCTCTGCAATTCGTTGCAGGAGTGGGGCGCACTCGCGTCTCACCTGCCCAGTGCCAGCTCCGAGCAGGGCAGCGCTGCAGGGCTCGCTGGACCCGACCACGCCGGGCCACGGCTCCGCAGGCTACAGCCTTGGCCAACTGCAAAAAAAAAAAAAAAAAAAGCTCATTTTGGGTTGTTCTAAATGAGGGGATTTGTTCCAAACAGCCTCGGACAGGACAGGACTTGCTTTCAAAAAACACTACTCCACTAAGAGACGCATTTTTATTTTTCAGAAGTCAGTGTCAAAACTGCAGTGGAAAAAAGGGGTATTTTAAGCTGTTGTATGAGGCAATATTTACACCCTGCAATCAGTCGATGCACCTGACACGTTACAGACTAACGCGTTTACCTGGGCCAGCGGAGAGAACCACTGGAAACTCTTTCACTGACATCTTTCTTACATTAAATTCACACTCTCCCTCGCGTGTAAAGTAATCCTTGGTCAAGCTCACTCGTCCTAGAGCCGTTTATAAAAATCAAAGACATTTAAAAGAATTGATTCCACCTCACTGAACATACGTGAAGGTTCCTTTGACCCTATTAGCCCATAGACTGCATCAACACATTGCAACAAGAAAAAGGCTTGGGAAAGAATTCGGCAAAATCATCGACAGCGAAGGCGCAACCGCGGCGCCGCAGCGGCTGCAACCAAGCCCTTGCCGCAGGGCGCCGGCGCCAGCCCCACGGATGCGATCACAGGGCGAAGCAGTGGCCTTCGCTCTCATCGCCGCCCCAGCCCGGCTGGCGAGCGCATCTGGCCGTGAAAACACTCAGTCTCTGCTGCGGCCAAGCCACCGCGGCCGATCGGTGCGGGGCCATTCAGAGTATTATTTTAGCCGCATGAGGGGGTCTGTTCACTGTCTGGGAGGTGCAGAAACTTGGTTATGGCAACTGCAGGGTTTTGCACGCACATGTTTGATTGATAGCTTTTAGCAAACCCATCTGGCTTTCTTTCCTACTGTTCTATACTGCTCATTAGCCAATAAAATTACAACGCACCTTGAAACTCTGCACAACTTCCCCAAAAGGCGGTAGCAGGGGCTCCAGGACTTTCGCAGCTGTTGCCATTTCCTTTTCCAGTGCCCTGCCAATAGGTTTGCAAAGTTGAGCTGTTTCATCCATCTTCCCCGGTGCCTCTTTTCTTTTTCTAATATTAATTAATAGGAAATGATTCTTTTATATTAACAATAATTTGCAGGGCAAATTGCAGGTGATAAAAGTAGCAGCATGCTCCAATGCAATAGCCAGGGAGATGATAGAGAGCTGCTGAGGGAGTCAAATTACTGCACGGAGGGTGCAGCAGCACCGCGAGCTGTGCCGGGGCCGGCAGCTGAGCGCGGGGCACCCGGCTGCGGACGGGGGCGTCCCGGGGCGCCAGTGGGGCTGCTTGTGCCAAGCACGGGAGTCTCCGCCTGTGCTGGGATCCGTCGGGAGCATCGCACCGATGTGGCGGTCGGGGTGCCTCTAAGGTAGCTGCACTCTGAAAAGCCTGGTTGGAAGAACACAACATTCAGTGCAGAGGAAGCAATCTTGGAGCCGAAATATTCCTTCTCCACTTTTAATAAACAGATTGGGGGGGGGGGATCCAAACAAACACGCAGCTGCCCCCCCCCCCCCCCCGGCCTTGCTTTCTCTTGCAAACAGCAGCAGCAGCGTTTCCCGTGCTCATCGCTGCCCACGCTGCTGCCGAGGGGCCCCCAGGGCGCAGCCAGCTCCCGCCACGGGGATCCCAGGGAGGGATTCGCACCAAGGGCAAGGAGCAGCCTCCCGTCCGCCCTGCGCCACGGCCCCGCGCTCCTCTCCTCCGGACCAAGTGGTGCCGATGCGCCCGGATCCTTCGGCAGCATCACTCTTTTCACAGCTCGTTTCCCACCTTTCCCTCTGTTTTCCTCACACTGCTCCCGCGGTCTACGGCCAAAGTGGCTTTTTCTGGGCCTGCCAAGGTTTAACAAAAGCTTTAAAAAATAAAATTAAAGTTGTTCCCCTGCGGTTCTGCCCTGCTCAGAGCTGTGAGAGGCTGGTGCTGCTCTGCACCCCGGTTTGGGCATCCCGGGGGGACTTGCTGCTTCAGGGGACTGGCCGTCAGGTGGGAAGGGGACAGAGACGCACCCGCTGCCCCGAAACCTGCCCCAAGCCTGGGCTCCGCATGGAGAGGTGGCATTTCAGAAATGCATTTTGGGGGGGGGGGGAAAAGAGGGTCTTTGGGGTGCCAGACTGAGGCCGGGGTGCTTGCAGGAGGGCCAGGTGCGAGCGGTGCGGGAGGCTGCCGCGGTTCCCGCAGGCAGGGAGCCGCCACCCCGGGAATCCCTCCCGCCTCCCCACGGCCGCACGCTTCCTTCTTTCCTAGTAAATTGAGAGAACCGCTAAAACACTTTTTTTTTTTTCCCTTTTTCTTTTTTTCTTCTTTCTCTTTTCTTCACCTCTTTTCGCCGCCCTGTCCGTCCAGCGTGTAATGGAAATTTTACCGCAGCCGCTCGCGCTGAACAAACAGGAAGCCAGCCGCAAGCGTGGCAATTCGCGCGTCGCCCGGCTCAGCTGAGCCCGGCGGCGAGAAGGGCCATAAAAGCGGGAGCGGGGGCGGAGGAGCGCGGGGGGCCCGGCCGGGCGCCGGCACGCTTCGCCCGCTCGCCGCTCCCCGGGACGCCGCGGCGCCGCAGGTAAGGCAGGCGCTGCCCTGCACCGTCTTTTCTCTCCCTTCTGCAAACGCGATTTCTAGCTATTCTTGGAAGTCCTCGAGCGGTTCGGCTCGGCGCCTTCTCGTGAGGCCGGGAGGCTTTTGCCGATGCTTCGCTGCTCTGTTCCGCGCTTAAACTTGCTGCTAGGAGCTAGTTGCATCTGGGTTTTTTGGTCTTTGCAAGCCCATCTGCGAATTTTAAAAAAAAAACAAGAAAAAAAAAACACCAACCGTGATCACAGATTCGAGATAGAGGTATTCAACAAGATAAACCTGGGCTGCGGCTCTGCAAGTCCCTCGGTTCCCGGCCGAAAGATTTTTTTTTTTTTTTCTTTCATTTACTCCCAGGCCAATGCAGAGTCGCTCCACCGAAACGGCTCGTCCGGGCTTCTCACGTGTGCCCGCGGGCCGCGCAGGGCTCGGGCCGTACTGCGGCGCGTGGGAAGGCGGTAGGACCCGGAAAGCTTCAAACGCAACAAGAAACCCAGAAAGGGCCAGAAAACCCATCGCAGATTCCTTTGCGCCTTTGCTGACAACTTTCTAGGCCTGTTCGGGTTTTGCACGGACAGGATCGTCTGTGTCAAGCTTAGGAAGGAAAATCCTTCCCTTTTAGATTTTGTAGTTAATTCAGGTTTTTTTTGGTCAGACTTTAACATTCATTTTTCTCATTTATGGCCAAAAAAAAAAAAAAAAAGCACCTCTGTGATGCAACTGCAAGGAAAGGGGCAAGAGATCCCCTTTCCCGGAGACGGGGTTTAGTGTTCGGAAGCCGAAAGGCGAATCTCCTCCATGCCTGGCAGCGAGCAGCAACGTGCCGGCGGATGTGCTGGGGTGTGCAGCATCCCCGGGGCTGGCGCTGCCGGGAACGGAAAGCGCTCGGAAACCGCGCAGGCAGAGCCGGCCGGGGAGCCGGTGCCGCCAGCCAGGATGGCGTCGGGAGCACTGGAGCCGCCCGCACCGCCCGGGGCCTGGCCGGCATCGGGTGCCGCTCACTGCGCAGCCCCTTCTGTCTGCTATTTTCCTTTTCTTTTTGCTTTTAACCCAGAAAAGCTTTTTGCGCACTGCCACGCAGCTTCGCAGCGCGGGCGCCCTCGGCTGCTCTGCCCAGGGCAGCCCTGACGCCGCAGCCGGGGCGGATTTCGGCACTGGCGGGCTCGCGGCGCTCGGCACCGGCCCCAGGAGCATCTGTGGCCTCGCCGTCCTCGCTGCAGCCCGCCGGCACCGCCGAGCCACATGCGTGCCGGGCCCCAGGAGCCGTTTGACTCGGGTGGGGGCTCGGCCCCCTTCGCCACCCCCCCCCTCCCCGGGTGCCCGCTGGCCTCGGGGTGGCCGCAGTTCCCCCTCCGGATAACCCTGCGGCGGGAGCGGGGTCCCAGCGCCACGCGGTAACGCTATTGCATGGCCAAAAAAGACTAAAAAAAAACCCCACCAGCGGCTTTAAACCCAAACTCAGCAGGCGCCTGGCTGCAGCCGCCGGCTGCCGGACGCCCCGGAGCGGGAGCGGGGCCGGGGCCGCGCGCGCGGCCGCCCGGGCGAGAGGCACCTCCAGGACTGTCTAACCTGAGAATGGTGAAACACGAGGCTCAATCTCAGGTTCGTCAGCCCATGAGACGCCTTCTCCAGAGCGGCAGAGGCAGCGCCGGCCCCGGCAGAGCCCCGCGGCAGCACGGGGGGGGACGCGGGAATGGGGCGGCACGTCTCCATCCGACCGGATAAACACCTTAAGCCCTGGCGCGGCGATGGGGAGGCGCAGCGAGGCCGGGGGCGCCCACGGCAAGGGGCTCCGGCGTGGGAACCGTCGCCTCCGGCTTCGCTCTGGCGCTCGCTTGGAGCATCCCGCGGCAGCGAGCAGAGCCGGCGGATGGACGCGACGTCCCTGCAAGTGCCGCTGGCACTCGGCTCCGGGCGCTTTGGCCTAGAGGAAGAGAAGGCGGCGGCAGCCTCGAGAGCGACGGTAATTAATCCCCAGGCAGCGTGCGGGGGCTCCTCGGCGACAAGCGCGTCGTTCATTGATGATGGGACCTGAAAAAAAAAACAAAATAAAAAACAAAACAACAAAACCATCCACGTTGAGCTTCCTAAATAAACCCAGCGACCACAAGGCACGCTGATCGGATCCGCTGCCTTTCCTACAATTAAATGACTAATCCTAAAGCACCCGGACCGAAAGAGAAATGGTGCAAAGCGTTATCATCACCCCGATGCTTCCTGGGGTGGGGGGGGAACGGCGAAAGAGGAAAGCGGCTTCGTGGCCCTGAGTCGCCCCCCCGGCGCGCGGGGGCCTCTGCAGCAGCCTCCCCTGCCGAGGCGGCCCCGGACCCGCGGCCGGGACAAGGGGGGTTTCTGGAGAGCTCACGAAGAGCAAACAGCCACCGCTGCCGGGCCTAAGGGCCGGTGATCCCGTTAAAAAGAGCCGGCTGCATCGGCAGTGCCGGAGGGCTCAGGGCGGCCGGCTCGCCCGCTGCTTCCCCGTGCGCGGGGCGCTGCAGAGGCCTCACCCCAAAGCAGAAGATGCAAACCGGGCGCCTCTGCTCCCCGCGAAACCCGCCGGGAGAGGGAGGCATCCGGACTCCTGGCCGCCTGATTCCCGCAGGCCGGGCGCCGGGTGGCTCCTCGGCCCCCGCTCGCTGCAGCGAGCACCTGGGCGCCGCTGCCGGGCCAGCCCTGAGCCCCGTGCAAACCCCTGTCCCGCGGGACCCTGCCGTGCAAACGCGGGTCCCAAGCCTGCGCACCACGAGCACACGTGCCGCCAGCCCGTGCCGTGCAAGCCCACATCCCTCCGGCCCGCGCCGTGCAAAGCCGTGCAGCGCCAGCGCCAGCTCCTGCCCTGCGCGCTCGCAAAACCCCGGCCGCGAGCTGCATAGACAAGACGCCCCGGCGGAAACGCGCCAGCGCTCTGCTAGCCCCCATCGCGTTCTCATGCGGCCATCGCGCGCCGGCGAGCGTGGACCCGGAGCCCGGCGCCTCCGGGGAGCCAGTGGCTCCTGTCTGCGCCTCCAGGCTCGTTAATCCCACAAGGAAGCGAGAGGAACGTGACGAGCTCCCTTCCGACCCGTCCTCAACGCTCCGCCGGCCGCGGCGCTTCTGCCTCCACGTGAGGAATTCAGACGTCAAAAGGGAACAGGCAAACAAACAACCTGCAGCTGGAAACTTTGAAGAGATTCCAGCGTCTCACACGGAGGATAATAAATCTTTTAATCAACTAAATATTTGCTTTTTTCGCAGCTTTGTCGAAATTGTCCCTCTGCCTGGAAACCGGACCCAGATTCACTGGCGTTTCTGTACGCGGCTGCTCCCGCGGCTCAGTCGGGGCCGTCCCAGCCCGGCGCGGGGCTTCGGCAGCCCCACGGCTGAGCAAGCGCCGAGGAGCCGGCGACTCCCTCGTCCAGGGGCTTCGCTGGTCTGGGGCAGATGGGAAAACATGGGGTTGCCCCACCTCCACCTCCCCTTTCCCTCGAGGTGACGGGAGTGGCACTGGGACGTGCCGCGGCCGGCGCCTCGTCCTTCCCATCGCGGCGCCGGGGGGGATTTGCCAGACAGGCGCTAGCGCAGCAGGGGCAGCCGGAGCTCGGAGCGGCGCGAGGGGCCCTGAGCGAGGCCTCCCCGGCTCAGCCCCGCTCCGAGAGCGGCCCCGGCCTTGCTGCGGGATGCAGCAGCCCCCGGGGCTGGCGCCGCCGCGCATCGGCTCCGTGCGCCCTGCCGAAACAGGGCGGCGCCGTCCCCACGCCATCCCCGGGGCCTGGGGTTTCAGGGGACGGTGCCGGCTCCGTATCTCCTAGTCCCCAAACCATTCTTGCGCCTTGCAAGGGCTCTGGATGCTGCCACCCATCTGCAGCCACCAGATCCAGGAGATGCACTTGGAAAAACGGAAGCGACCCCAAGCACAACCCCGCAGCCAGGTGCCCGCACCGACGGCCGACCGCCGGCAAAGGGGGGTCACAATACCCCCGCGGAGGGGCTCAAAATACCCCCCGAGGGGCCCCTCAGCGCTCGCCGGGCAGCGGCAGCGCTCCGTCCCCCGGCACGGCTCCTGCGAGTGCTGGGGCAGGGAGGGGAAAGCAGGCTCCAGAATTACCCCAAACCATGGCATGTCTCGATGAGCGGGTAGAGAAAGGGCGTTATGCAACACCCGGGATACAAAGCAAGAGGGAGGTGGATTTTCCCACCTCCTCCCAGCCCGGAGTCCTCGCTGCTTTTGCCGTGAGTTACTCTGCGCTGAGGGAGCGCGGGGAGCCCCGGCTCGCCGGCCGGCCGAGCTCTGCGGAGCCCTCGCGGTTCGGACGTCTCCGCACAGAACGTGACTTTGCGGGAGGGGGGAAGGTTCTTGCCCTTCACTCGAGTTCTATTTAATGGGCTTTTTTTTTTTTTTTTTTTTTTCCTCTCTCCTCCTCTTGAAATGTTTATTCCTCACGAGGGAATTTTAATTTTAGAGACAGCACTTTTGCAAGATGAAGTGATTGCTTAGCTCCAAGTGCTGAATGATGGAAGCTCCAGCAGGGAGGGAGGAAAAGGCAAATGAATCACATGCATGAATCCCTCAGACCCCAATTTGCATCCAGAGGTGTGTATCCGTATCGGGTGATTAGGCCAAGAAAAGAATGTGTCTTTTGTATTCAGCCAAAGGAGGAAAATTGCACTCCAGCAGCACATTTAAGCTTCTGAAGTAAAGTTTTAATCTGTATGATATCACAAAATGAATCACTCGGAAGAGCCGGGGAGGATGCTGGAGCGCTCGCTCGCTTTGCTTTGCAACTTCTGGAGGAGCTGCTCAACTCGAAAAGGGAAAAGTTTCACAAAGTGCTGCACAGCCGCAAGCGCCGGGCTGTCAGCGCCCGCGCCGGCTCATCCCGGGCACACGCGCGTGCGCCCCGGCACGGGGCTGCTCACCGGCGCTCTGCGCGTGCGCGCGGACGGGCAGGACACGTCGGTGCGCGGCCTCGCAGAGAGCGAGCGCTTTGGTTTCCGAGGGGCCTAAATTTGGAGCCGTGTTTAAGCACCTAAAAAAGCAGTTTTTGCTTTTGCTGCGCTGCTCTGCTCTCCAAGTCGCAGTGCAAATCAGGCCACGGGGAGGTGCCGGGGTGGATTTCGGGAGCCCGTTTGGGTGGGAGCCAGGAGGCCCCGTGGAGGCAGGCGCCCCTGCGTGGGGCTGGTGCGGTGGGTCCCGGAGCAGCCCGGCCCCAGTGCCAGGGCGCAGGGCAGGTCCTGGGGTCCCATGGGGTGGGGGAAGGGGGTCCCACAGGGCAGAGGAACAGGGTCCCATGGGGTGGGGGGACCGGGTCCCTCGAGGCTCAGGTTCTAGCTGCATCCGGGCCCCCTCCCCTGCGAACACGGCGGGCACAACGCGGGAGGGGGACGTTAAGCCAGCACCCATTCACACTGCCTGCGCGCACCCTCCATCCTTCACACGCCATCTCCCTTGCACACGCACACACATGCGCACACACACACACACACACACACACACACACTCACACACACAGTCGTGCACTCCTCCCCTCTCGTCACACCCCTCCCTCACAGCTTGTTCCCCCTCGGCTCCTTAACATCCCCACTCGCACCCCTCACACGCGCACAGCGCCACCCCCGCCCCTGCACACACCCTGCACACCCGTCTCACACCTTCCCCGCACACCCTCCTGCGCTCCTCCGAACGCACCCCCTCCACAGCCCCGCACAGCCCCCACGCCCGTCACGTGCCCCTCACCCCCCACCCGCTGCCTGCACGCACCCTCCTGCCACTCGCACCCTCCGCATCGCCTTCTCGCACCCCCATCCCACCCCCGCACCCCTCGCAACTCCTCCCTCACACCCTTCACACACACACACACACACACACACGTGCACACACACACACACACACACACACACCATCACTCACTTCCCCACCTCGTGCCCCCACAAACCCTCACACAACCCAGTCAGGCACCCCTCGCCCCCACATACCGCACACCCCCACATCCCTCCCACACACACCTGCACATCCACCCACACACACCTGCACACCCATGTGCACCCTCACACACACACACACCTACCTGCACACCCGTGCACACACACACCCTCACAAACACACACACCCCTGCACCCCCACATGCCCACACACCCCTGCACATCTGTGCACACCCGTGCACACACACACCACACACCTACACCCACACCTGAACACCCGTGCACGCACACACACCCCCGCATGCACACACACACATTTGCACACACACACATTTGCGCACACACACACCCCCTCGCACATACACACACCCCCACATCTGCACACACACATCCCTGCACACACCCCCCCCCACACACACACACTTGCACCCCCGTGCACACCCCACGCACACACACACACACACACACACACACACTCCCCCCCCCCCCCCCCCGCGCACACGCCCCCGGCCCCGCCGCGGCCCTTCAGCACCGCGGACAGCGCCCGCCCCGCCCGCCCCGCTCCGGCCGCGGCCCCGCTCGGCGTCACGTGGTCCGCCCGGCTATAGCGCGGTCACGTGGGTCGCCGCCCCTATATAGCGCGGCGGCGGGCGCGCGGCGCCGTCTGCGGGCGTCCTGCCGCGGCGGAGCGGGCGGCGAGCGGCACCGAGCACCGGGACCGGCAGCGGCACCGGGGGGGACCAGGCACGGGACACCGGAGCGGCACCGCGGGGGGGGGGGAACCGGCCCGGGGCAGCGGGGCGGGAGACAGAGGGACCCGGCGACGGGGAGCGGGACCCGGGACCGGGGACCCAGCACGGGGCGAGGGGACCGGGACCGGGGATGGGGCACCCGCAGCGCGGGCAGGCGGGGACAGGGGACCCGGGGAAGCCACCGGGCTCCGTTAGCAGCACCTCCCTCAGGGTCCCGTTGCGGGGACGCGGGGGGGTCCCATCCCGGCGGGGGTCCCCAGCCCCGGGGGGTCCCGTCGCGGGGACGGGGGGGGGGGTGGGGAGGTCCCCGGCCCGGGGGGGGGTCCCGTCCCCGGGGGTGCAGCCCCGCGGGTGCCCCTGACCGCAGCGGGGGGCTCTGGGGGGGGCTCTTGCAGGTGTCGGGCCCCGGAGCGGCTGCGATGCGGGTCAGGATGATTTCGGCTGCCTCCGTCCTCGTCCTGCTCTTCCTGCCCTCGGAGACCTGCTCGCCCCTGCAGTGGCCGCGGGGCCCGGCCCGCCGCCTGGCCCCGGCCCCGCAGCCCACCTGGGAGCCCCGGCCGGGAGCCGCGCGGCCCCCGCTGCCCGACGGCGGCCCCGCAGCGCAGAGACTGCCGCGCCTGTGCCCCCCCCGCGGGGCAGAGCCCCCCGCCGCCCCCCGCCCCCGCGCCCGGCGGGCGCTGCACGCCGGCAAGCGGCGCGACGGCAAGCCCAACTCGCTGGACCTCACCTTCCACCTGCTCCGCGAGTTCCTGGAGATGTCCCGGGAGGAGAGACTGGCCCAGAAGGCGCTGAGCAATAAGCTGTTGCTGCAGAGTATAGGGAAGTGAGGGGGGGGGGGCCACGGGGACGAAGGAGACGTGCCCCATAGCGAGCGGCGGGGGGCCACGGCCGCGGGGCAGAGGGTCCCGCTGATGCCCGGCGCGGGGCTCGCTGCGCTCCCCGGGGCAGGGGGGCTGCGTGGAGGCGGCTGCCCCCTCCGTGGGGCTCCACGCGCCGCGCCGTCCCGTGTGTCCCCCTCCCTGTTCTGTATTAAAGTTGCCCTCGCACCTGCCCCGTGCCGTGCTCTAGCGCTCGCGCGGATGCCCCGGCCCCCCCCGGCGCTGCCTGCAGGAGCCCCCGGGCGTGGGGAGACCGCACCACCCCCTCCTCCGGCTTTGCGAAGACACACGGCTGCAGGGACCAATGCTGCACCAACCATTCGGGCCTAGGAGCGCTCCCCACTCGCGCCCCCACCACCACCCTCCGACCCTCCCCAGCTCTCACCCGAAATACCGGCATGGAGCAAACGCAGGCAGCCAACTGTCCGATGCAGCCAACAGTGCTCCGGTTGTCGCCGTCGCCCGGCACGTGCAGGCAGCACCGGTGCAAGTGCGGAGCTGAGATTTCTCCAGTGCAGCTCTGCTCCCCGCAAAGTCACGCGCCCCGCAGGGGTGTCACGGCTGCGCTCGGCCCCCAGGCTGCTTGCTCCCCGCTGAACCGAGCCATCGGGCAGCCGGTGCTCAGACAGCTCGGCTGGAGTTCACAAATTCCACCCAGAAACATTTCAGAAGTCCCCGCAGCTCCGTCAGCTTTAACGTATTCAACTTGGAGGATGGGTCTGGGGGGGGGGGGGGGGGGGGGGGGGAGGCAAAAAAAGGCAGAAAACGCACCCTTGGGTCTCGGGTGCCTGGGCTGCGAGGTACCTGCCCCGGCTGCTGCCTTGGTTAAGGGGAGAAAAAAAACCACTTCCACAGCGCACAAATACCGGAAAAGCTGGAGGATCCCACTGGGCTTTTCTACTTGACGCTTAACGATCCCTTCATTTCTCTCTGGTGCCATAATTAAACCAATGCAAGGCGGCAGCGGGTGCATGGGCAGGGGGGACGTGCAGGGGGGCTGCACCCTGCTTCGCCCCGGCCGGCAAGCGAGCCGAGCCCTTCCCGGGTCCCAGGGCCGTCCAGCCCTCGGGAAACGCAGGCCCTAGGGAGCTGCCAGCACACGAGGGGCTGATCCTGTCTCGTCCGGCTGCAGGGTTGCAGTGCTTCGTTGCAGCCCTATTCATTAGCCCAGAAGCAGCACTGATGGGCCCATCCCTCTGCCGCCCGGCATCACCCACCGGCACCGCAGGGAGCAGCTGAGCGCCGTCCGCTCGCCCGGGGCACCAGCTCCCTGTGCAGAGCGGCAAACGGAGCGCGCAGCTAAAAATACCCTCGCGCCAAGTGCAATTCTGGGTCTTGTGCCTTGTGGGAACGTGAAGTTTGATCTTCTCTGAAGCAGCTGGTATTTGCCCAGGACGCGCTTGCCTCGCACGGATAATGCGCTGTGATCATCCTGCGGGCTGGCTTTTTTTTTTTTTCTGTTTTTTTTGGTAAAGGTATATTTTCTCTCATTAAAAAAAAAAAAAAAAGGTAAGAAATACATAAAAGCAGTAATTACCTCAAGGAAAGGGAGGAACAAGGAACAGTTTGTTAAAACAGAGGCAAATACGCATGGCCTGAGCCAGCCAAGGCAGCTCCGAAGCACTTTTAACTCTCTCCTGAGTGAACTTTCGGTCCTCGGTGGCTGCAGGTGCGTGAAGGAAGGTTTGGGCCGGGCTTTCGGCCGAGGATGATGACGAGAAGGGCCCAGAGCCCGGGCAGAGGTGAGCAGGAAGGGGGAGAGTTCAGGTCCCCGCAGATTCCCGGCCGCAGAGATGCTGTGAGGAGCCAAAGGCAGGACACGCGCTCACGGAGATGACCTGGGATACGCCACCGCGGCTGAGCATCCTCCCAGCAGGCAGGTCCCCAAATCCCACCTGGCCGAGTTCGTAGGAATGGAGGATCCCAGAGCATTATCCGAACGCTCCCAGGGACCACAGGTGCCCTCACTTTGCTGGTGGCCCAGGCCACCTTGGTGGGGGCCCAGCTGCTGCTGCGCTGTTGGGGCGGTGAGCGGCTCCGGGTACCAGGTTCCCATGGGTGGGAAGGTGACTCCAGGCTGTTGTAGGGGTGTTGGCAGCTCCTCCTGCCCCTGCTGGGCATCCCGGCTGCAGCGGCAGCAAGGAGCAGCTCTCCTGTCCTGCACAGCCCAGGAAGGGAGGAAGGGCAGGCCAGGCAAAGCGCTTCCCAGGGGATGCTCCTGGGGGACATGCAGGCAAGGAACGACAGCCAGCTTCTACAAACAGGGTTTCCTGGGAGTCCCCCAGGCTGGGACATGAGCCCAGTGACCTGGATGGGGCTTTTCCATCTCAAATATCTCAGCAAACGTATGAGAAACATGACACTTCAGGGCACCGGAGCAAGTCTGCACATTTTAGCATCATGCAGCTGAGAGTTGGGACAATATTCAATGGAACTGAAGCTCTTTGGCTCTCTCAGAAGAGCAGCATCTCTATAGGAGCTCTCCCGACAGCACGCGGCAGCCCCAAGAGCGTTACAGCCGCCCTGCCACTAAGCCGTGAGGGCTCCTGGCACGGTCCCTCCTCGTGCCACCGTCCCCATTGCGCCCCGCACCGACACGCGGCCTCACCCGTTCATCCCGTGAAGGCAGCTCGGTGCTTGGAGCAGCTGGTCCGGCGCAGGTCGTGCCGCACCACTGCTGCCGATCTGCTTTTCAGCCCGGGAAGCGAAGCTCCCGCGGTCGGTCCTGCAGCAGGAAGCCCGAGCGGGGCACCTCCGCTCCCGGGTGTCCCCGCGCGAGGACAGCCACGGGGGCTGCTGCACCGACCGCGCGCGGAGGGCAGCTCCGTGCGGTCGCCCTCCAGCCCGGCGAGGGACGCGAGGTGCTGGGTCTTCTCCTCCTGCTCGCGGGGACCCTTTGGGACGACGTGAGCTCCCTGCAGGACGGCGCACGCGCGGTCAGACGGCCGCGCAGAGCCTGCTTCTGCGTCCCGCGGTTGTCCCAGTCCAAGGCCACAGCGCAATCACCAGCTTCTGCTGGCTGGGATGAGCCGAGGACACGTCACCACCTCACGGGCAGCAGCACAGAGGCAGAACATCCTTCATTAATCTCAACAGGGGCCATTGGGCACTTGCATGCAGCATTGCAAAGTGAAGGAAAATCCAAGGTACGCAGGTGGCAGGGGGGTGCAGTCATTAAAGCAAACTCTACTGCTTTGTACTGCTCAGTGAAAAGCAGAACGCCGTCTCATGAGGAACGCCAGTATTTAGGCACGAGGTTTCATCCTGGAGTGAAGTTGAAATTCATACACACAAATAATCAATCCATGACACAAACCCCAAAGCGACATGTAAATAGCTTTAGTTTTGTTACGAGGGGGAAACAATCAGTAGAAAATAAACTCAGTTCTCCAGTAGAAAATGCCATGTTTAGATAAACTGCTAAAGCCCACCGAGCTCTGTCCCCGCATAACCCTCGAGCATCACGGCCGGGACGTGACGCACCTTGCCCGTCACACAGCAGATGCTGAGGGTCTCTTCCTCGCGCTCCTCGCAGCTGGGGGATTCGGCCTTCAGCACAGGCCTGGAGCTGAACGAAGAGAGAAGAGCAAACAAGGGAGGAGAGAACGCCAGGATTGCCCTTGGGGTTATTTTTTTCCTCCTGTTCTCGCCTGCAGCCGAGCTGGAGAGGCACCACCGGCTGCAAACCCAGGGCCCCAGGAGAAGCCCTTCCTGCGGCGGGACCCCACACCGCTTTTATAGACCTAGGCTGGCTTTAGCCCGGAGGGACTCGGCTGTGGGTCGCCGGTGCCCGGCAAGGGCGGCCCCGGCTAGCTGATTACAGGCACGACACTGGTTGCTGCTTCTGACTTTGTCGAGTGACCTCGGACCATTAGCTGGAGCAGTTTGCTCCCCACGCTTTGCCTGTGCTCCCTCTAGACACTGTCCCCAGCCATACGTACGGACAACCCTTACAACAGCAGGGACGAGCAAGACGGGAATCCTTTCTCGGCTCTCAGCGCTGGTGTCCAAAGCCACCCCAGTGCCCTGCAGCCACAGCAGGGTTCACCTGTGGCACAAGAGGACCATGCGTTGGAGGAGAGCTAACCCCAGGGAGACCAAGTCCTGCAAAGTGAGTGCAGGTCATTGGGAGCTGTGCACAGAGCAAAGTAGGACTGAAATTCCTCCCGAGGGGACTCAGCAGAGAACAGTCGCAGCACCCGAAAGCCAAGGAACAAACCTGTTGGAGCACGCGCCGACTCCTTCTTGGAGATGCCGACGATGTTCTTGACCAGCAGTTCCTCTGGAGGCCGTAGACTCCGAGTCTGTCCAGGGAGCGGAACCTCCCTGCCGACCCTGCGGCAGTTCCTCGAGACTGAAACGGAGATCTTGGACGCCTACAGGTAGCCAACGATTATTCAGCTGGCTTGAAAATTCCTGTGAGATTATTTAAGGAAGTTCTAGAAGCCACAAATCCTACCAGGCAAGGAGGCAAGCCGAGAGGAGGACATACTTTTAAAAGGAGTCAAGGACTGGAGCGTGGGACAAAGTGGAGACACCAGATACTTAATAGCTTCAAGGCAGGGGATGAAAAGGTTTGGAACGAGGACACGCCTGACCCCCAGCTATGCTGAGTCCATACCCGTGAACCAGGGAAAAGTCTTGCTGCCGAGAGCAGAAAGCGCGCTCTGAGTTGAAATGTTAGTGTTTTGTACTTACCTTCTTCCAGCTAACTTCTGTCAAATGGGGAATTAACTCTTCAGAATTACTGTGATCGCCAGGAAAGCCGTATGGATAATACCGTATGGATAATAAAAGCTGCTAGTGTCAATAAGACCACCTTAGAGTAACAGCAATGCTTCATCTGTCACAGACCCAGGTTTAGAGGTTCAGGTAGAAAGCTCAGAGCACCAGATTTCTGTTGTCTGAATTCTCACCTTGGCTCGGAAACAAGACCCGTAACAGCCTTTGGCACATCTCTTGCTCGTCTTTACTTCTGTGTCTCCGTTTGTAGCGGTAGAGTAGAACGGTCTCGGATGATGCAGGCTTCTTAGTAAAGAGAAATTTTTGCTGTAAACAGATCTTCAGTTCGTGTGGAGGGCCCCTTCCGTGGACGCACTAGGATCATTTCCCGTAGCACTCAGCAACAACCACTTCTATTTACATCCCAGACATCCGCCATGTTCCGGCTCTGATCCCTCTTGCTTTTAAGAGCTATAATTCAGGGACAGAAGGCCACCCAGCACTTCCGAGAAGTCACCCTACCAACAGCTTCCCCAGCACAGCCCGGTTGCGGCGGCGCTGCCTGGAACTGGTGACCGCACCGTCTTCCAGCACGGGGCTCCTCCGGTTGCGTCGCCCCAGTCGGTGTCTCTCGCAATAGGATTTTTGCACGTTTCGGGAGAACACCGTGATAGTGGCCATCAACAGCAGAGGCCTCAGCTCCTGGTTTGTGATAACTGACCAGAGAAATGAGGTCTTCGGAGGAGATCCCTCAGCTGCTGAGGCAGAGGACATTGGTACGGGGACTCCAATGTGCTCCTAGCTGTAGGAGGGAAATTTCCTTCCTGCTTCACTAAAGACTGGGATGGCAAATTAGGATATTCAGGTCCCTATTTGGACTGTCAGGGCAACAGTTGCTCTCTTAAAGGAAGCTGCTGAGAAAAGTTCAACGGATTCACTTCCTTTCAACAAATCTAGTGGGGCCTGCCAGAGGCCAGTGCAAAGGACAGGTCGGAGTATTCCCCCTCTCGTTTAGCTCACTCATGCATTGCCCAGCAAGTTTGCACTGCCAGCAGAGGTTGCGTGGGCAAGACAGGATTACCACGGGTTTGGGGAACATCTCCAAGTGAACTGGGCAGAGAAGCTGCCTCCAAGTTGTCCATTGCGCGGTGATCTTCTAGAAAAGATTTGTATTCCATTCGGGTGGAGGCGACACCACTAACGGAGGCCAGACCACACTCAACTCAAACCGCGAGGCAGCGAAACAAGGCAGCGTTGCTCAGCTTGTCCCCGCTTGGCCGTCAGCTGCGGTGCTACAGCAGCGCGCGAGAGGGAAGCGGCCCGTCACCCACGCCGCGTGCTAGACGCGGCTGTCGGCTCGCTGGTCGCTAGAGCTCCGTTTCTGCCTCTCTCTTTAAGGCCCCAGGAATTTGACAGCTGAAGCTATTAGTCTCTAACGTTACATTTCTGTTCCTATTGATCTCAGGGGGATAAGGGAAACAAGCCTGATTTCATAGTCAGAGTATGACGCACTTCTACTCAGTGATTAAGCTTTAAAAATACTAAGTATTTGTCACTGCTTTGTATGTAACCCAGGCAGTGCCTTCAGTCAGTGAAACGCCAACTTTAAGTCTTTGGTAGGACAAATCCTTACCCAAGGAGGCCTTCTGGCAGTTCTGCAACACAGACAACTTGAGAAACACTGCACAGTTGGCAGTAAAAGGGAAATCTAGCATTTCAGTCACTAGTAGGAAAGGAGAAATGGCTTGCAATTGCAGGATACGCTTCGCTCCTGCACAATTATTGAAGGTTTTAGCAGGAAAAGTCTAAAAAGCAAAAAAGTAAACCAGCAGCCCTAAGACAAGGGAGACATGGATTAGATTGTCCACCCTGGCAGAAAACCTCCCCGTTTGAAAAGCTGTTTAGCCCTTTTGTCTCACACCACCGTCAGTGAAACTGGAACGACAGTCCTTTTCTCTCATACACACCATAGGAACACATTCATTTAAAGACAGAAATACACTAAACACTGCAATAGGGAGCAAACATCTAATACGGAAAGAACATCTCTCTCTACCAAAACCTTCCTAAACAATCCCTTCTGCACATTATGGATACCAAGCATCAGCAGGGAAAAAAACATAGGATTGCAAAGATGCGCAAGGTACAGCAGAACCAATTGTATTCAAAGGATATCCTGTCTTAGGGTTAACTAATTCCTCATCTGAGCTCACGTACAGAATTCACTGAAAATACATACTGCCAAATACATGTCAGCGCTGTGCTGCACATATACCAATTTCTCTTTCAGAATTGCAGCAATCCTAGTAATCTCCATGAATTTACATGATTCTGAGTTCATGTAAATTTTTGGTCATTTCTACAAGGTTTCACTCTTCCCACGTTTCCAGAAATTATTGTGCCTATTTCATAAATTCAGGATCCCTACAATACCTACATTTGGCATGTAGTCAAACAGCCCATTACATATTTCAGGTGTTTGGCCTTTAGTGCGCAGAGCCAGGGACTCCAAGACACAGGTGTAAGGGAGAGGGGGGAAAAAAGGGTGCAGTTCAAAAGCCATTGATGAAGACAAACCATTCAAGCTCTTTGAGGTCACCCACCTCGAAATGACATCCTGCCTCACCAGGTCCTTCAGGCAGCCGGCCACACAGGTGCTTGTATTCGTGATGAGTTCAAGTGTACAAATAAGGAAAGAAAAAGCCCATGTATATTTCTGCATTGAAAACATTTATTTTACAACAGTGGTTTCAGATAATTTAGCAATCTTTATTTTAGTTTATATTCAGACATACAATACACAAATTACCATGCTAAAACATAAAATAATTTCTTCTGCTGTAACTGCGTGTATGTACAGGAGCTCAGTAGTATCGAGTGTTACAATCCACAAAGTTCAGACAGCCACATTTACTTACATACAATTCGAAGTGTGGTCCTTTAGTAACATAACAAAATATATATGTCTATATTATAATTGCTTTTCAGATGCATTTATACTTTGATTGTTTTTACAACAGCTAACATTTTTTTAAACATGGGCTTCCCTCCCCGCCCCCTCCCACCCCACCGGAGCCGAAGTACAGTGCAAATGCAAAACGCATTCTCTCATTACATCTTCAGCTCCCACAGGCTTCATAAAGAGGCCAATATAACAAAAACCCATAATGAATTACTTATTTCAGGGCCTTGCTCACATGCAAAATTAATCTAAACTGCCTTGGATGTCTGTGATAACGCAAACCAAATAATCCACACCCAGCCCAAAAAAGTGGGAGAAGGTGGGGATGTAAGTGGAAGGAAGGAACAACAGCAACTGGCTTAAGTGGCACACAACCAAACAAGGAAACACCAAGTGTTTGGAACCTGGCAAACTTCAAAGTTCATCTACTGTGACAGACACAAATATAACTTCAAACATATAAGTAATAAAAGGAATCCCCCGTATATTTCCCCATTTCTGCTGATTGCCATTAAGCAGAAAACCCATGTGTGTTTTGTATGTTAGGCAACAGCTTCTGGAACATAGGGCCCAACTAGGGCCAGCTGCATTCTCTACCCAATATGACTAGAAGTAATTTGGTGGTACATACACGTACGTTGGCCACAATCTTTTTGCCTTTACGCAAATCATCAGCTAACTTTAGTTTTATGACTTGCAATAATTCCAAGTCTTATGAATCCAACCTGTAAGCACTATAAATTGAATAACTGGACCAGACTGTGCAAATGCATCATATGATTCAAGTTTAAATTCTCACTAGCAAGGAGGGAAGACTTTAGGAATCCACTTGAGTAGAAGATTGATTTTCCCTTTTCAAACAGCACAGCTCTCTCACTAGTACTACCTATTTATTTATACAACAGGATCCTTTCACCATTTCCTTCATCAGTCATTTGAACTGACAAATCTTGTTTGTTTTTTCCTGCAGCTGAAAGGAGAAAGCACAATTCTGGACACACGAAACTCACACCTTTGGCTTTTCTGTCTAAGAGTTCATAGAAGTACTTTGAGCCAAATTTCATGTTTTACCACCAAAGAAAAAACAGCAGCAAGTACTAGGTGCACACCTGTTGTATAAATATATACATATGTGCATATATACATACATACACACACATGATGTTGCAATCCAAAACCTACAGCACAGGTTTGGACCTTGCTTTGTGAAGTCACTGAGTCCCACTTTGTAGAGTACAAAGTAGTTAAAACCAATATAGGAAAAAAACCACATCAATGTATTCTATTATACCTTTAGTGATTAGCATATTGACCATATTTAATATACCCCCACGTACCAGCCCATGCAAGTCAAAGTTATTCCAGAGATCGCCCTTACCCTCCTTGCTATCGTTGGGTTTCAGTTCCTTCCTCTATAGGAGAGGTGAAACAGGTAAATCCCAGCTCTACCCTCACGGGACAGGGTCAAAGGGCAGTTGGCAGGAATCAGGTAGATCATTACGTTTTTTTGGAAGCCATTGCTGTACACAGAATATGATAAGCAACCATTCACAAACTGCAGGAATACACCCGCGTTGCTGGTTGTGGGGGAAAGGGAGCAGAGAAAACAACAGCACTCAAGAATGGATGGCCATTTTGTGTAAGAGTTTCCTCTATACATATATATAGCCACCAATAATTCCCAACATCTCTCCTAACAACAAAATTAACTGTACCTGTAACACTGGCATTTTATTTTCAAATGAAGGTATGTCTTCCAGATTTATGGAGTTTGGCTTGTGCAAACAAAAACAACAGAAAGCTTCCCTTACGCAGTTTTTTCTTGTAAAGAAAGCACCTTCTTGGAATGAAATGGGAATTTCAGTCTTGCAGAGTCTCAGATAGCACTTAAATCTCCAAATACAGTACGTAGAGCAGACCATAGTTCTTGCAGGACTTGAACACTGACAAATTACCTGCCATTTTGTTTACTATCAATTATACTTCTTTCAAGATATTTTAAGCAGTTGTTGGCATATGATATACTACAAACTAGATGATTTCCACTATAATACAGAGAAGCGGCATCAAATGATAAAGCAAGTTAAGTTTATACCAACCTTACGCTATAAACATTTGCATGGGGGGCGGTTGTTATGTTTCAGTGCTCTGATTCTAAGATTAATGCAGATTTAAACAGCATCCAGAATTAACATGAGGCAAGGGCTGCCAAGTGGCAAAAGCCCACCTGACTACCTAGCAAGAATCTGCTGTTAAACATTAAGCCAATATCCAGTTGCACTGGGTAGAAAAAAACTGCAGCACAAATGCACTTCCTAAGTTATTTGGAAATGTCAAGAACACTGAAGGGCACCAGACAAAGGGCACAAACTAGTTAAGAAAGCAGGTACCTCTCTCACGGACTGGGTACATTACAAATGCTCAAAGATAAGCCCCCCAAAAGCATAGTCACATCCCTCCACACCACATAACATAACCATTTTAAAAATGGAACAGGAATATATTTTCTGTCAGGTTCCTGCCCTGGTTATACCTGTAACGCTTATATGCTCTGACATCAAGGGTTTTTAAAACTGTAGCCCCCCCCACCACAGCACTGTTGCAAGACTCAGTATTTCTTAGTACCGTGTTAAAGCCGTCTTCCTAAGCAGGTGTTTCTAATCATACTGTATCTGTGTACACAAATTTTAAAGAGTATCACATTTTCAAGAACAATATGAGCACTAATATCTAAAGCAGTTTAAAAATACTACAAATCTAAAAACAAGACTAAAAAGATAATATGGCTCTAAAACATCACTGCATGGAATTAGCAGAAAACTACACAATATCAGACGCCATTGATGTTTACGTAAACAAATTTATATACAGATAAATATTTAAGAACTTCCTACATACATTACTAACAAAATGAAACTGGCATTTAACAGGTGCGATGCCCCTTCGTTCACTTCAAGTGAAGCGGTGAATTCTTTGTTGTACTACGTTGGGTTTGGGAATTCCCCGCGCACGGGGAGGACAGGGCACAGCAAGTCCAGCACCAGCTACTTCTAAGACAGCTTTGCCGCTGTCAGAAAAGATAGGTACCTAAACATTCCTTGGAACGAGGCAGTAGCTTTCCTTACTTATCCTAAGTTGCAAATGGCTCTCCATACAACAAAACTTTTGGATAAAATCAGTGGTCCTCGATATCAGTCCTTGAAACTCTCCAAATCAGATTCCCCCATATACTCCTCCTAATAACAAGGAGCTACGAGTAGGTTTGATGAGCTAGATGAACTACTAGGCTAGGCTGAACTACTTAAACAGAGATCTCGGGTAATTTGTAAAAATGATGATGTGACTTTTAAAAAACAAAACAAAAAAACAACAAAAAAAAAATCAAAGCTCAAGTTTTAATTCTGGCAACACACCAAATAGAGATCAACAGTGCTCAGGTTTAATTTTGGAAGGAAACATTCTGCATATAAGCCAGTAACAAGTATTTTCATCCAGGCTTTAGTGCTTGTAAAACTATGCTATTTCAGCTCTGGCAGGGACACTGCAGTTCCATAAACTTAAGCTCAGAAATGCTGGCTGATCTTAAGCACCACATTTTTAACCATTATTTCCAAAACAATTTTGTATTCACTGGGATTCAATTTGGCCATTTTGCAAAGACAGAAGTACAGCTCCTGTAACCCCGGGATACACTTGTACCTTACTTACAACATAAGAAAAAAGTGGGCATTAACCTACATATCTTCTGATTACGCAATTTATGTTTTAAAGAAATGCTGTTTAAATAACTATTTCTTACACAGTTTGAGAAGTCAGGAAAGAGAGAAGTCAAGAACACAGTAATATACAGTAATCTTAAATTCAAAGATTTAAGACTAACCTGGGCAAACTTAGCAGTTGCAAAAAATACTCATATTCATATTTTTCCCCTTCATTCCTTGTAATTGGGATCTCAGAGTAGCTTCCCTTGGAGCATCTAACATCATATGGGCATATACAATATAGAGATTAAATTACTATTCCCACAACCACAGAAACAGCTGAAAAGAAAGCAGTGTCTCTTAAATTCATGCCTTGCTAAATGAAGAACTAATTGCTGGTTGAAATGCTGGGTTTTGGAAGGGAGAGGAATTGTTTGTTTGCCTGTTTTTAAAACAGCAAATTTATCCTGAAAGTCATCTTTTTCAAGTAGTGCAAAACATGGATAAAGGTATCATCTCCAACCTTCATTTGCTCCATACATTGCAGTTGTGATATTAGCTCGTACGCAGAAGTCTGTGGGGTTTCCGCATACTGCACTGCTTCTGGGGAACACAGTAAGAGTGACTCTCACCATGGCCTGAAGGTACGTTACACAGGTCCCTAGTGCGCTCAGTTTCCAAGCCACAATCTCCCGTTGGCTCTCCTAGTCCAATGGAAGTATCCCAGGGTGATTAAGAAGTAGAACCTTATTTGGAATTAATACCAATCAACCCTGATGTAACGAGTCCCAGCTGCTCCACAGTGGAGCAACAACTGGCCTTTTGTATTACACATCTAGACCAATACATGGAAACGGAAGAGCATTATAGACCACGGTACATAAGAGTGACTCAGTAGAATGAGAAAAATGCTGTTTCCTTATCAACTATGCTGATTTACAAAGCCAAAAAAGTTAACACTTTATTTTTACCAAGAGCATCAACTGATTTGCATGGATTATAAGGGCAATTTTGACCAGCAAGTTATCTGCATAGATATTCAAGCATATTCAAGGGTGAAATTCTACTTTAAGAACAGGCTTCAAACAAAATCTACACAAAGTCCATGAGACATTATTTTTTTTCCAGCTTATAAATTACTTTTCATTCCAAAGGGTCAAAGACTCTGATTAATAAGGACCTCAACTCAAATCATATATGACTGTCCTCAAAGCCACCCAAGACAGTTTTGCCTGATAAAAAAAGTTAAAAGCAAACCAGTAAACCACAAGGTTTCAGGTCTGAAGGACTACCAACAAGGAAGAACTTACTTAACAACTGTGCTTCTTAAATCTAGTCAGTTAATTAAAAGTTCTTTGGGGATTTTTGGATCCCAATGTGTTATCAAAAGCATACTTATCTGCAACAAGCTCACATGCAGGCAATAAATGTGTTTGTACCAACTGCTATGGGAAAGTCTGAGTCTGTGACCATCTCTCACTCAGTATTTGGACTGTGTTAAGAACCTTATCTTTTACCTGGTATGTTTAACAGGGTTTCACATCAGACTATGTGCTCTATCATTTTCTGCCCATGGAAAGATAGAATGAAATATATTCAGACAGATTTTCACGTTCTTCTCTCCCCCTTTAATCTGGACAATATCCAGAAAAACCGTACCTTCTATAAACCTAGGACAGCCAAATGGCAGTATGCTTTGCCTTCCTTGGGCAGGGGAGTCCCCTTCATTTTCAGGTGGTCTTCTTATAAACTGACAGTGCTTTAACCCATTCAAAGAAACATCTGGACCTTGTAAAAAAGCAGCATAAAAGACCTTCAAAGAAAATACTGGATGGGAGGATTTAAATCACTCCTCAAGAGAAATAGGTGAAAAATGAAAAGGGGAGATGGGGAATAAAAAGGACAGTAGAGGCAATGTGATATAAAACCATGAAGATCAAAATTAAAGAGGCTGTAAATAAGTGTTAAAAGTGCCAAGTATAGATTTACTGGTAGCTATTCTAGATCCTGACTCAATATTATCTAAAGCAAGATTATTAACAACAAAATATACCAGCAATTCACCAGCTGACTAAAATGTTGTCACAAATCTCAATAATCCACAGTTTCAAGAGCAGTATTCAAAAATGATTTGGTTTCAAAACAGTACAGGAAACCTTTCAATAGTTTTCCCATGGTTTTTCTGAGGAACAGAAAAACACTGATGTAAACAAGTCTAAATGCAAGACTATGTGCAAATTATACAATATAAACACAAAGAAAGGTGTTTTGTTCTTAAAAAACTAAGTATTCCACAAAGATGTTCATGAGAAAATTAAAAGGCTTTTGTGTTATCAAAAGCTGTTAAAGGAAAAAAAAAGTAACACTCCATTTGTCTATTAGAATGTTAGATTATTCAAACACATTTTAAGAAATCAAATTTGTTTTTTTACTTTTACACTATTGCCTACTATCTGCATTTTATTTACTTGGCCAATAAAAACCGATTAACCAGTTTCACTTCAAGATTCTCATGCATTCAGAAAAGCTGCATTATTCGGTCTTTAGAATTTCAGGAAAAAAGTCAAACCAAAACAGAATTGTGCTTGAAGTTTAAAGTCCACCATGACCACCACCAAATAAACCTATTTACATTTGGGTTTGTGGCAAATTAACTTTCGTGGTTACACTGTCACTGGAGATCCCCTTAGGCATAAACAGCTGTTCATCAATTTACTCTTCAAAGATTGGAAACTCTCCCTTTTTATTTTTCAAGGTAGATTTATTTAAGCTGAAAAACAGCATTAAAGAGAAATCTAGCTCTGCAGTACTGGGATTTTTGGTTCTTGGCTTTGTAAACTTGCTTAGATAACAATGCAGGAAAAAAAGGACAAATAAAAGAATTGATTTGTTGCATTCACATGAAAAATCATGAACTTTTAAAGGTCTTCAACAGCTCAGTTGTATGGAAGCATGGTGGCTTCTGTGAATCGTTTTCTTTTCTAAAATCTCATTTTTAGGCCAATACCACTGCTTAAAATGCAGAATGTCTCCATCACACTTATTTTGTGACAACTCAATACATTACACCACAGACATTTAACATAACTCCATACATGCTATAAAAAAAAAAAAAAAGGAAAGGAAACAAATAAGATCATAGATAAACTGCTTTAAATACTGCATGCTACAGCACTTCACGTATCATCAAGATACGACACTGAAGGTGACAAAAGGCTGAAGGGATTACAAAATATTTTCGGCAGGTTGGAAAGCTGCCTTCTTACTGTGGCAGAATTTTTCCCCCTCCCCATCTCTACTTCTAATGTTCATGATTCTAGTGTTGAGTTGGCCATGTATTTATTTATCCATTCTAATTACAGTATTTCCTTAACTTAATTAAATCCATCAGTGTGGTAGCTGGGGTGAGAGTCAGCTGTGAGCTGGGTTGTCTCTGTGGCTGACGCTGGCTGTATCACAATAGGTGTGTCTGAGGCCTCTGAAAAGGGAAGACAAAAGGTTTAGCACACCGAGGAAAAAACAGTGCCCTATGTTTTGGTAAGTATCAGTTACATCTCTCTGCAACAATTTGGCAATACAATTTTACACTCCTCTTTAAAAACATAATATTGATTTACTGTTCTTCAGTCTGTACACAATGCCAATGGACTCAAACTAACACGTGGAGCATTTATTATATTTCTTTATTCACATAAGAGCAGCTGCTACTCTCCCATCGTTCAGCAGTTTCAGTTAAAAACATGATCAGAGCACGCAGAAAAGCCTACAGTTTTTTTAAATAATTGGTTTAACTCTACAGAAGCTTAGGTGCTTCATAAATAGTACTGGATACAGCTAGCTGGTTAGCAGTCCCGTTTCCTTTACACCTGCCACAGTTTACAGAACTGCCTTGACACTTCCCATCCTTTGGGGTAGAGAATCCCTTTGTGGAATCACAAGAGTCTGGCTGGTATGTTATTTCAGCGAATGTCAAAGGGAAGATAAACGATGGTCACGTACTTCTCTGAAGCTCCAAGTTCAGTGAAGACCCACCGGGATTTCTAATGAGCTTACAGAACTACATTTCTGGTGGTGGCGTTACCCAGAGCAACTGACTCTTGTGCCACAAATATTCGCCCCTCCCACAACACACACGATTAGAGATCTATGCCAACCTCTAAAGCAAGCATTCCTCCTTAAATAGCAACACTGAGCGCTAGGTCAGAGACTCTGCTATTATGGTAATTCTAGAAACCCCACAGCTTTTTCACCTACCCCTTTCATCTGACTGCAACTGTGCCTCCAAGTCCTCTGGAGAGACGTAGTATTCCTGCTCTTCACCTTCAGGAGGTTTAGGTTTACACTTCCCACAGCAACAATTACAGCAGCAACACAGACAGCAACAGCAATAGCAGCCTGTGATGAGCCCACAGAACACAAACAAGGCCTGCAGAGGGCAGAAGAAAAAGAAATATTTGTAACCTACATCACACTGTAACCACTGAGTTGGTGAGAATTGGATATGGAAATCAGGAATGAAAAATAAAGCCATGTAAAGACAGCTTTTTAGTTACAAACTTTGAGATATATGCTGGTGCTGGAATATAAAAATGTGCCAAACTGGCTACAGTTATGATCAGTTCACATTGAAGAGAATAATGACTCACTGAAGTGAATATTGGCTCACCTGAAAAAATTCCTAGATCATTCTAAACCTAATTTCTATGTTTTCTGCTACATATGCAAAAAGATACATGTCTAAGAAGTATACCTGTACTGAAATCCAGAAGTACAATAGTCTAGGACAGATTGTAGCTTGCATTAATATGCCTGGATTAGATTTACACTAGCTAGTGGAAATACAGATTGCAATGTGCCTACAGAAGCAGGGACTTAGACTTACCAAAGGTTGCAGGCACGGCTGCAAAGCTCATATGGAAGCTAGAAACGCTGGGGCTAGAACGCTACCGATACGTGAGCAAGCTAACTTAAAATTAGCCAAGTTTGTCAGCGTGCCTATCACAGTCACAGTGGCAAAGGGCAAAATTAAAATATTCACATTGGTCACTGCATAACTGTTTGAAAAAAATAATTCTAAAGATAGTACACCAGCATGGTGATATAACTATTCCCTTACCACAGGAAAATCAAGAGACAGAAACAATGCTGGCAACAGTGAAGAAAAATGAACTCATGAAGTGAAATGTCAAGGCTAGGAAACAGTTTTAATCAGCCACAACACATCGTAAGCAACATCATTTCATTAAATAAGTAAGCTGGCGCAGTTATGGTTTCTTACTTCGATTTCTTAGCCAGTCTTTTACTCATTGTATTGTGTGCAACAGACTGCAATCATGTGAACTCTGAAATGCAAAGCTTGAGAATGTAAGTGTGAGAAATGCATAGTCTAAAGTTTGCTTGCATTTTTGAATAAAAGTGGTAATTTTAAAATATATTACTTAAAATGATAGAAGCATATTATGATTAAGAGTGTTATGAGCCCAGTAAAATATAATAATTATTTGGTGCTGGAAAAGGACTCCCAGAAGGCCTCTATATAATAATAATTATATCTACTATTCAATGCAAACAAAAAGATAACGCAAAGTGTTTCTGAGGAAACAAGAGCTTGCAGTGTCATTTGCTATACTAGTGACACTCAGGTCTGTTTCTGCTGCACCAAAACCAAGGATGGGCTAGCGAACAATTAATCTGGTTTCTGCGAAATCAGAGAATAGCTTCTGAGAAAGTTTGTTAGCATGTTTCTTTACAGGATCTTATGTGTGGGCTCAAGTGTGCAGCCAGGAGTCTTCTTGTAAGATCATTTAGCAGACGTTACCAAAGAACATACCCCTCAAACCCTCACTGCTTTAAATCCACTAGAAGGGCCCAAGCTTCTCTTAATAACGCAAGTGTTGCTATTATCAGGCCTGTATCATTGACAGACAATAGAAAAATACTTCTGAACTAGAGATTGCAACACAGCAAGAGAAGGTTAAACTACAAGGTGTCAAAGATTTGGCAATTTCCAAGAATAAACACAAACATTCAATATCCAAATGGAGCTCTTCTAAAAATTTTAAATGCCAATACAGAATAATTTCTTTGCACTTTTATTTACCTTTGCCCACCAGCTGGACAGGACGAAGTATGTGTTCACATTTTCTTCTCCAAACTGCTCTGCTACATACAGACCCAGAGAACCATACTTATCATAAATGTTTCTCTTCGTGGCATCAGTCAGTATCGCATGTGCATTATTGATCTCCTTAAATTTTTCTGCTGCCTCTGGATTATCGGGGTTCTTATCAGGATGGTATTTCAATGCAAGCTTCCTGAAGAAGGAAAAAAAGGGATTGTTATGGGTTAAAAACTGGGATTTGGGTTCGTGGTTTTTTTGACTTTCCTTTTTTTTAATTCATTCCATTATTTCAGATAGCCTGTCACTCTTGAAGGGAGACTCCTAAGTTGCAGTTGAAAACGTTTATACCGCCATGGTTTCCTTCACCTCTGATTTGTTTCCCTCTTCATTCTTCCTTAGGTGATGGCAAAGGGCTAGAGCACAGGCTAGCTAACTTCAAAGGACTCATCTCAGACCGCTCAAGTGGACTCTCAGAAACCCAACGGAAAAAAAAGGACATTGAGGACAAAGAGAAAGCATTCCGTTTTACCCCTCCGCTCCAGCAATTTACACCATGAAGTTTGACTTCTGCTAAAGCAAGGACCAAGCTAACAGAAAAAAGACACACCACAAGCCCATGATATAGGATAAAAGGGTAAATATAAGCAAGCTGTCACAGCTAATCTGCAGTATCGGAACACAAAAATAGAATAGACAATAACTTGTGGTTAATTCACCAATTCCTGTGCAGGAACAGAGTATTTTTCAGTTCAAGGCTTGCTAAAATAGAACAAGCTTTCAGAGTTTCGAGATACCAGGAAATCACAATGTACCTCCCTAATCATTTTACATCTCTTACAACTAAATGACAGCAGTTTACAGTCCCCTTGAGGTCTCTGAAGATAGCACAATGCTTCAGATTAAGTGTTGATAAATTTGCGAGTTCAGGCATTGTCCAGGAAATAAAAGTCAGTAGAAATAACAGGCTAAACACCTTCTAAATGAACACAGAAAAAACACCGTTTTGAAGTTTGAGCCATTTGTGCTCCTAAGTAGAAAAATGCTACAGAATTCTATGCAAATAGTTTTCCATCACCAAAAAAGGTACTTGTCCTACAGAAAATTACCATGAACGCCCCACATTTGAGAAATACCCTAAAAGCCTGCAGAGCAGTTTACACATGACAATTTTGAGGTAAAAAAAGTATTTAGATAAACACAAAATAATGATTTGTGCAAGCACACATTTGCATATATACACAAATTTATCACAGCATTAAAACAATAAATTGAGTGTGCACTTGAAACACTCTAGAGCTGTAAAAAATGTTGCTTGGGAAAATAATTTCCAGGGCTACCACCAATGCCACAGTCTCAGTGAGGACTGAAATAATCACAGTCTTTATAATTACAGAGAAGTCACGTAAACTTCACTGAAATGGCTCAGCTACTATCAGGCTGCAATAGATAAATATTTTTCATTTGTCTTTTCCTACATGTACACAAACCCCATAGCCCACAGGCCAGCAAAGGGTGTTCCAGATCCAGCGCGGGGCAGGGGGGGAAGTTGGTCAATCCTCCTTTTATAAAGAAACAGCAGGGTAAACAATATTAGAGGATTTTGGAGTGTCCTCATTCCAAAGAAAATCTTTGGCAGTTTTTCCCAATGAGGTAATATTACCTCCCAGTTGCTAAGGCTGCCTCAAAACTTCCAGTTAAAAGTTTTCAGGAAGATACAAATAATTTTGGAGAGTCTGTGAGCCCATTTATTCACAGATTTCACTGTGCAACTACCATCAGTACTAAGAAGTGACTTTAAAAGGGAAAAAGTCATGGTAAATGTTAAAGACCAAAAAGAAAAAAAATTCTGAAGAGTATCCTCAAGTAAAGATTACTACTGACCCCTAGTGTAATGTTAAACCCATTGCCACTAGTCACATAAAATAGTCATATAAAACTGGAGCTCATGCTTAAGGTAAAGAAGCAATTGCATATAAGCAGATTTGGGGGGAAATGTGGGAAAGGGGGACAGTTGCAGTACTCTTTTTTAGTTTTTAACTGGACAACGTGAAGCTATTTCATGTGTCTGACCCTTTAAAAAGGAAATAAAGTAAAAGCTCCTCTTCTAAAAATAATCACCTCACTGATAAAATAAGACATTTTGAACACGTTTAATAGAAAAAAAAAAAAAACATTTTGATACTCCGTTTTCATCCTTATTTGCATCTTTAATCCACACCTCACTGTGCCAGAATTAAAACTGATGGACAAAAGAACAGTATTACACAGCTATGGTCTCTGTAAGCCAGACACGAAGCTATGTAACATAAAAGAAGAATTCAACGCTGATCCCACTGTCTTAAACCTTTATTCAACTTTAAATAAAAAACTTCCAGAATGAGACCGTGTATTTAAGAATTCAACTTACTATGGATAAAATTTAAAAATTTAAAAACTTCCACATGAAGTCTAGGCACGTTTTCACACCTTTTTTTTCCAATCAGAAGCAACCAGATATTTTCATCTGCTTTTTGTTACATATTCATCTTGCAAAAGGTTTAAATTAATGAAGTCCAGGCTGCACATAAATAAATACCTCATTTGTCAAACACTTAAAGCTCTTTGTGCTATTTGGCAATCGGTGCGAGACTTGAAACTTTACCTGTATGACTTTTTAATATCGTCAGAAGTGGCATTCTTGTCCAGTCCTAGCACATGGTATAATGATTCTCCAGAGGTGGACAGCGAACGTTGCCTCTGGTCTGCCATCTTGGACTAATAACCTGAATAGAGAACTGTCCCCAAACAAACAAACAAGCAAAAAGATTAACAAATGCTTAAACAAAACACAACACAGACCTCATTCATCAAGTCAGCTTTCAAACCAGATTTTTCACATAAAAATTCATTTTTTACAAGGTTTAAATGGGCTTTGAAGAAAAGAAAAAAAACCTTGAACACTGTGTAACTTACCAAGTTACGGAATCAGTGAATTATCAGTGAAAACAACTATTATTTTCAGCACAACTCCAGGCACTATAGAATCACTAGTGTGAATGAAACTCAATTCCATTCCTTTCAAAAACCTGAAATCAACAGCTGAGGTATAGCTACAGGTATGTACTATACATCCCTAAAGCTACTTCATCTTCTTTCTTAGTCTTATCATTTAGATAATTTATTATTGATAATACCTATAAGAACAACTTGACAACAGACAGGTTGCTATTACACTGAGGCCGTCTTTTTGCACTGCACCTGTACAGAGCTAAGCAGAAAGGCCTAATTCCAGGACTAGAGATTTCCTAAACTACCTAGAAATGAGTTACTCAACCTGACTGTTTCATTTTGAGCACTCTGCAAATACACTATACCAGCAGCCCTGAAGAAACAAGTGCCCTGTTCACTCACCATACAAGCCGTGCAATTCATGCTTTTCCAAACTTCCCAGCAACACAGCACTATCCCGATGTGAATGACTTCATGCTCAATAGGTCTGATCATCCGCACTGGGACAGCCACCATGGACAGTAGCCACCATCCACAGTAGCTACACATCATAAAAAAGACTACTCACACGAGCAGACAATCATGAGATATCGCCTTGCCATCACTACCTACACGGGCTACATTTGAAGACCTTAGAAGCCATAAGCTCCGTATCATTACCTCTCTCTGGTTCCTTCTGACTTTAAAGAGAACTTAAAACCAAGTATTTAACAAACACGTCATAACAGCTTTGATAAAGCCTAGTCTATTGTGTTCCATTTAAGACATCACAATTCATATAAATAAGTTACCCAACTTTGGGCAGAGCGTACCTTTATGATACCAAACACTTCAAATACACTTAGTACAGCCAGAAATTCCAAACGCTTAGGTGTAACACACACTGTGTTAAGCAGAATACCACTTTCTCAAATAGATCTGCTTCATTCAGGTCCTAAGGCAAAACTTCCTACTGATGGCCCAATAGCAAAATACCCCAAATATTTATTCTAAAGGGAAAGTTCACAGACCCCCAACAAAGTGTTTATTGCAAAAGTAGCACTGCCAGTTCCTGTCCTTTAAAAGCTACTCTGGCTTTCTAAAAATAAAATATTACTGAAATTGGTAAAACACAAAAAAATAGCATTGATCTCTCTATGTAAATCAGTTATTAATTCCACTTGAACACACAACAACTAAATAATTTGGCAATGAGATCAAAAAAGAAGAAAATTCTGGGGGGAAAAAAAAAGTTTGTCTCAGGTGGGAGAACTATCTGCATGACAACTAGAAGAAAAGAAATTGTGAGCAGCTTCATTTTCCCTTCTCCTTTGCCTGGAGAAGGCCTATATATCCCAGAGTAATCATCCAATAGCAAGTGAAAGCCAAGGGGAAGCTAAATTGCATACTCTTTGTTATGTTAAAGAAACCTCCACCGCCTCCCCAAAACCCCAGCCTCTCATCAGTGGCACCGGGTCAAGCAGAATCCTTTAAACAAAATTCAGCATGACGAGGCCTGTGCATCCCACTATGAAAAAAGAGAACAGCTGCCCACTCAAAGAGGAGGTAATCTTCCCTCTAATAATGTACAGTAGTGGATCAACGTTTAGCATGTATTCTAGTTAAATGATACTATTTGAATGTGAATTAACCTCCCCGTCTAAATTCAAATATGAAAGACCCTAAAGGTCTCCGCTGGGACACACCCCTGACAGATAGGCTATGTCCTCTAACATCCTTAGGAGATTAGCATTTGCCACTCTCTAGCTGCAGAACTGCAGCAAGGATGAGCATCGAAGAGAAGACTACTGGCTATTTTTGGATTATGTCATTACAGTTAGCCCACACCAGATTATGCAGTCTTTGAAAAAGATATTTAAAGCGCCAGACTTTTCTAATTTAACCCTTTATCTTCTATAATTAAGTTAATAACTTTAGCTTTTAAAGGGCTACCTAAAACAAATGCGCTAAGAGGCTGCTTCTTTCACTACATGTTTCCTAAGTGCAAATTCACAGAAAGAACTGGACACATTTGCACTCCACAAAGAAAACAACCCTGCTTGCTATCACAGCAGAGAAAATCCCTCCGTACCCTTAGCATCTTACTCCTGAGGCATTTGTGTCAACTTCAGGCCATCATCTCACTCAGTTCAAACTTGCAGAGAAAACAGTTTAGATAAAGGAATTATAAAAAGTACAGGATTATGTAAAAACAAAGATGCAAGGATAATAATAATGCAGAAAAACACTGAATACTTTTGTTTTAGTGTTCAAGTCTATGTGTGCTGAAAGCATATCCAGGTGTATCAATCTGGATAGTAACAAACAAGCAGCCAAGTACGTAAGTCTAAAGATAAAGTGCAACCACCATATTCTGAGCATTTTCTCTGCAATTGAAGTCAAAACTGAACTTCGCTGTAGTGAGCTCTACATAGCTATTTACCGATGTGAATTCATACAGACCCCTAATTTGCTCACATCACTTTCTGAATAGCTCTCCAAGATGCAGCTTGCCGTACTTCCTTATGATTCATACACAAATGCCTTTGACAAACCTGATGAAATTCTACCCTGTCACCCGATTTCTTTATGAGTGAAAAATAGTCAGATAAAATTCAAATGGCTGGGGAAAAGGAAAATTTTTAACAAATGGATCTTTTTGGAAGATGTTTTCTTTGAAATTTTAAAGTCAAAAGAACAACTTCGGGTGGTTTAAGTAAATGCCTGCTAATGTTCTGGCAAGCCTATCATTTGGAAGGCAGAGAAATGCTATCACACAACCACCATAGAAATACACACCTTTTTGCTGACCGCGGGACTAGAAATGGAAACTATTTCCTTTCTCTGGATCCTCTCAAACCTCTCATCCCAATCTAAACATTTCACCAAAACACAATAAAACTTTCTGTTAAAGAAAAGATTAATCTTCCAAAAATTGTTTAACATTTGAGGACACCTCTCCTGGACTAATAAGGATGCTCCACGCAGTAGTTCACCCAACAGTCCACACTGGCTGGGGTTGCTGTGATCTGAATAACTAGTAGTACTGGGCTCAGATATCTATCACTAAAGGTCATACATGGTTCTGTCAGTTACAGGTTATATAAATCACTCAAAAAGGCTAGTAATCACAATAAAAAGGGCATTAGAAGCAATTATTCAGTCTCACCATTATCTCTCACTCATCATCTAAACATTTTCACCCTAGAATGACCATGCCTTTTTTATTCCTAAATGCAAGGAACTGTGTATTTCAAAATTAAGTCTGCTTAAACTGCAGGGAGAAACTCAAATTCTTCCCTCCCTGAAAGCACGACAGTCACAGACAACATTTTAAATATCAGCTAACGGTCTTGTTTCTTTTGGTGCTAGCAGTAATAAAACTAACAGAAAAGGCTCTCATGTTAAATACTAGAGGAAAGGTTTCCCAACAGCACATTACTGCCACTGACATTAACAAGATTTGTAAACATTCCCCAAAACCCTGACAGTGTAAATACAGCGCAACCTGTTACGATGTGCTGCTAATCCTTGCGTATAAAATATAGCATTGCTGAATGAAAAATACATGGATGAATCATTTATTTCATATCTATACAAGCGGATCAGTAACATTCCTTCCGGCATTTTGCAGATCAGCCAGCATAATACAGCCACTGATACAATCTCATACTGTTGATAAGCCTCACAAAAAACACACCAGTTCTGTTCCTACCAGTCCATGGGTACTGCTATGCTTTTTAAGGTGTGACCAGGTGGCAGGGATATGGATATAGACATTAGACTTTTCTTATTCACCTCAGAGTCCATGGTTAATACTTTTCTGCATTTGGCCTTCCCAACTTTAAATTAACTTAACATTGGGATCCATGTCCAGTTTCTTTAAATGGAATATACCTGCTAAACTAGTCAATTCACATCTAATTTCCCTCAAGAAGTCATCAGCAGCTCTGGTAAGTTTAATTAGACACTACCTAATGAGGAAGCTATAAATTAATGAAAAAAAAGAAATAGTTCTAAACCCTAATGCTTTGGTTAAGAATTGAGGATGTAAGAAAAATACACCCCAAATCAAGAAGGTGAAGATGTGGGTAGGGAGAGAAGCTCTTTTCTTTTTTTTCTTTTAAAGGATAGTGTTAAGCTACTGAAAGGTTTCTGCATGGGAGGAAAAATTATTGACAGCTCAGAGACACAATACAACCGATGCACTTATTTGGGCATTATCTGATTCAGTGAAAGGAAAAATACTTCAGGAAAGAAAGCGCTCTGCATCACACATCCAAGAACACCCTAGGCAAACCTCCCCGAGGCAGCCGTTCCACTTCCGTGGCGAGCCCGGCTGCAGCCTCCCTGCGCCCTCTCCCCAGGCAGGCCCACGGCTGAGGTCGGAGACCCGTGATCCCGCCGTGCTGCTGGTAACCTAGCTAATCGCGCGGGCCCGCTCCAACCGGCCGCACTGGCTCCCCTGCGCGGCTTCGCCTGCTCTCTTCAGCTCAGGCCACCAGCTCTCCTAGCAGCTTCTCGCAGGCAATGACCACAGTGCCAATCATCTGTTAGCAGCAGCCAGGCAAGAGGAGCTTCTCTCTCTCTCCACCATCTCATTGCCCTCCTGACCAGCGATTTCTCAGGGACCTGTGGGATTAGTCCAAAGTCAGAATTAAAAAAAATATATATATATCCTGGTTGAGATTTTAGTTTAACTTCTCCAAAGAAGGTATTGCCTCAAACTGGAAGTTTGAGGGCATCATGAACATTTGTGGCATTTAGGTTGTTAAAAGTCTCTCTCTCTATTTAGGCACTATGAGCTTTCTTTAAAAGCAATCCAAAATGCCCTCAGTGCACAGATGCTGCAGGTATGTACTATGTTCTGTTTAATAAACTCTCCACTGTTAAATAAGGACTAACTCGTTTTTTAAAAGTGAATTCAGTTTGATCCAGGCTATGTCTATCAGTGTGTAGGCTGCTGTCAAATGTAAAGACACACAGGAATAAAACTTCATACCGCTACGATCTTCAATCATTTCAGACCCAGAAGTTCAGCTTATCTGGAGTTCAGAGCCTAGTCTAACGCGGTGTTTGTATTTATTTTTCAAATCTGTTGAGAAATGGACAAGTAGGCCATAGCAGAAGAATGGAGGAGGACAAGGGGGCAATGGGAATTCATCTTCCATCTCCCAGAAGTTTTGTTATTTAAAAGAACAGAATAGGTTAAGTCTTATTACTATGTATGTAATCCTTGGCCTTTCAAATAGGGGACAGAATAAGACAGACAACCAAGGTGGAAGTTATTCAAGTTTAAAATTGGATCAGGATATTATCTATCCTACTATTTTACAACTGGCTCTAATTTACAACACTGAAAGCTGCTCAGTATTTTTTTTAAAAGTGTTATATCCAGGAGTAACAAGCCATCTGCTATATATCCTAACCAAGCAGGATTTCCTGAAGAGGTTTCTCTCAGAAGGCTATGAAGAAAAGTAATCCCTTGGATTAAACAGCATAATTTTTGACCATTTGTGTACCAGAATGTCCTGCATTAGTCAGCTTTAATAAAAATGTAACTGTAGCATAACAAAAAAAAGTATAATTGGTACCATCTTGATTAAAAGACTTAGATTAAACCTGATATATTATATGGAAACCAGTCTTAACTCTTGAAGCACATAAATGGTAAATTGGACTTTGGAAAGACTAATTTTCTTTTTAGCTTCCCAAAAAGAGTTGTATCTAATTTTGAACCTGTTGGCCTACTTCAATCAAACTTGGTAAGAAGGCAAAGGTCTCAGAAAGGTTTCACAAAATTGGTGACATCCTTGTTTGCGCCAGGTCTGCTGCTCTTCAAACCCTTTTGTAAGCCAAATTTAGCTCATTAAAACAGCAAACTATTATTCCAGCCAAGAAAAATGGATAGTTCTCTCTCATTCCAGGGAATTAAATAATCTCACAGAACATTCCAATGAGTGACAGCACCAAAAAGGGCAACAGCAGATCAGATGGTGGCCAGAAGCAGGGAGGGCTAAAACTTCTCCCTTCTGTCAACAGCAAACCTCCACGTCGGATCAGCCACATTTGACAATTCAGCTTTAGATCAGCTGAACTAACAGTTAACTGCCAGCAGAAAAGGCAGTCTTGCTCCTCTCCCAGTCCCAGCTGCCTATTTCCACTCCTTCCAGTGCAACGGCTCTTGCATTCATCTAACCCCACAGCAGGCCAGTGCAGAGAATGTAACTGGAGGGAGCGGGAAGAAGAATTAGCTTTCCCCCCAAAGCATGCTTATTTCCGTGGCGGGAAGGAAGTTTCTTAAACTAGTCACACAGTGAACAGATGCTTTTAACAACACTGAACCACAGAAGTCAGATCACTGCTAGCAAGAAACAGCCTTATAGCAATAAAGCCACGGAGGGCTAATTCAATGGACAGTATCAACGATATTTCAGTGTCATTAGCATTTGAAAGCAGACTAACAATGGCAGCTTTTCATTTTGCTTCAAGGCTGCAGCATTAAATATTTATTCACTAACAAACTTTTGGAAACTGTAAAATACCAAGATGCCTAAAATACCAATCGCCCCATTTCAAATTAATTTTGTACTTTTTTCCATACAAGTAATAAAGGCACAGTAGCTCACTCCAATTTCCTCACTGGAGGCATGACCTCTTTTAAAAGGAGTTGAAGATGTTCAGCACCACTGATAAATCTGACTATCCTTCAACCACAGAGAAGTTCCTGAACCTTCTTAACAGGGCAAGCAACATGCAGAAGAGCATTTTTTGAACACAAAGCCATTAACAGGAACTCTGTCTGGATTTCTTTTGCACCCTATTTTGTTAAAATGAGGAACCAAAATTCTGTTTTACAGGACATTCTTACCCTATGCTAAAACACCCTGCTCGAACTGGAATACATCATTTCAATGAAAATACCAAGCTCACCAGGCCACATAGCATCTCCTTCTTGAACAGTGACACAGCTGTGGTGTCAGCTTTTTTTTTTTGGTTTATTTTTGCTTTTGTTTTAAATCAAGGCTAAAAACACCTTGTTGCCCAAGACATGCCCAAATACTATGCATCATATACACTCCTAGAACTTTATATCCCATAATACCTAACTGCATAGCTATGGGAAAAAAAGTCTAGTTATTGTACCAGAGTATTCTACTCCGAGATGTTTGCTCCTTCACATTAGACACTAAGGATACTTGGAAGTTTACCTTAATAAATAATCTGATGGGGGAGGGGGAACTAACCAACATTAACTTTAAAAATATTCCTACAGCAGGACGCTGCGGTAAAACATTCACCAGAATTTTAGTTTTCTTAATTTATGAATTAAAGTTACTAGAAATCAAACCACGAACGTGTGCATCAATGCAAAGATTTCGGCAGACCTTTAAATGCCTGAAACCTGTCTGAAACGATTTTAGCAAGGGTCTGCCTTCAATGTTGGGAATCCGGCTGCTACCAGTGGTTCTGAAAACTGGAATGCTGCTGTAACAGACACGAAATCCACCACCTTGTGACTTGGTAGTTGATACTTACCCACTAGATATACGACAATGGAGAGTCATTAACCTTAATGGATACACTCTATCCAAACTGCAGGAATGCAAACGAGTTTGGTTGAAACCAGAAGAACCAATCCTTCCGAGTCTTTCTATATGTAGCCAGTAACACAGAGAATAGAGAAATTCCCAAAAAAGGGACAGATAAGAAACAACAGGAAAGAGAAAGAAAAGAAACTCAAAGCCATGCAGGAAGTGTTGGACAGGAAAAGAGAACGCTGCTTTCCTAGCACAGCCCAGCATAACTGAGGCACCAACAGTATCACCGTCTTTACTACGTACTATATGTAACGCTACTATGTGTAACGTAAGGCCTAGTTGTCAAGCTTTTTGCAATGATAACAATTGTAATAGCGTATTAGCAAATGATTAAAGAGCCTAGCTTGGAAATGGTTTATCAACTTTTACAAAAATTACATCAGTTGATGCTTTATTATACAAGTTCATGAAGCACAGGAATATTTTGGGCAAGGTGTGTACTCCACAAGGCATTTCTGCCAACTGACTACCTTTTGCCTCATAAAATATAATGCCAATTATATTTAAGATTACCAGTTTTTCAAAGATTTCCAATGCAGAAGACTAAATACAGGTGTTAAGACTAAATTACTTTGTCTCAATCACTATTTACTAGTAAAAGTCTATATAAAAACACCAAATCAGAAAACATTAGAAAATATTGATTTATCCCAAAAATGAAGTAGCACCACTGGCCTCTGCATCCTTTCCATCTGTCTTAGATTAATCAAGGGTGGTTCTCACAATCTGGTATTTTTCTAGGGAAAAAATTCATTTTTGAAGGGAAGAAGAGAGAAACATATACACGATTGTATTATCAACAAAAATACTTGAAAGGCATTTTAAACTTGGCTTAGTGATGTATTAGAGAAATTTCTATGTGAAATTTTGAGATTTGTTCCTTCAGCATTATTTTGCATTTAATTGAGGGGTTTTTTTGGTTTTATGATTTTTTTTAGCTATAGGAAGTCAAAAATATGTTACTTACCTTAAAACAGTCAAACTAGATCCCAGGTAAGTGGTAACAGCTTCCACACAGCTCTAAAACTGGATCTCCTAAAGACAAAACAAAAGCAAATCAAAACTTGTTACAAAGTTATCACCACCTTATTTTACTACAACAACCCTTTCTTTGTGCTACGCTAAAGATAACAGATGAAAGTTGAAATAGCAAAAAAAATTAACCTTCTATACTTATAAAGAAATTTCACTTAAAATAGATAAATATTGAAGCCATTGGGAATCCAGATGTGTTCTGCAGTTTGAATATGTTTAACAGCCATACACCTTCCTATAACATGGTCAGCAATCTAACAGACAATACATTTTGAAGGCTGCATTTTAGTATTTCCCTTATGCTTTCATTCAAACAATGCCTTGCTGGGATTGTCCATACCAAAACAAACCTGAGTTTTTATTGTCCAAGATCCTTTATACTGCAGTAATTCTCCACAGTGTAAATATTTATGTTTAGAAATGATTAGTTGTCAGGGTAAGTTACAAATATTTTAAAGTATATATTCAAGAGCCCTATGCTTTTTTCTGTAGCTTCAGCATCTTCTCACAGACTTTGTACTACATGATAGACAAACACATACACAATGCAGGGACACCAGTCACACAGATTACTACAGTTCTTGCATGATCCAGAGCAATAGTTACCTGTTTAAGACTTTAGACCTTTTCATCCGAGGCACATATATCTACTTAGAGAAGCATGTTTTTGAAGTCTTGATAATCTGCAATGTTGTTAGAGAGAGGCTGCTAAAGAAGCTTAAACCAATGCAATGGACTGCGAACTGTGGAATGGGAGAAGCAGGAACACGTCCTATTCTGCCACACTTGTGAGGGAGCAGCAAGACCCAGGCAAAGAACCGGGCTAACAGCAGCAGAATAAAACTCTTCAACATCCCAAAAGCTTTAGTGGAGTTTATGCGTAAGATGCCTTCACAAAAGACATTTTTAAAATTTAAATATACCTTTCTTCACAATTCATTAACAGCACTGCCACTAAGATGAAAGAGCATTGCAAATATATAGCTGAATTTCACTGTGCCAATTTTAATGCCACTTTACATGGCAGCATTAAAATGGATAATGTGCATAAATTGCAGAGCAACATTAAGTCGTTTTGCCAGGTTAAACTTCTATCAGGAAAAATACAGTTTTATCCTATTCGCATTCCCTTCTCCTGAAGCAGATTACACACAGAAGGTGAAACCGAGCAAGTCCCACTTTCGTATATAGAGAGGAAGATGAGAAGACCCAACAACACAAACCACTACTGCTTTCAGTGGTCAAGGCCAAGTTAAAGATTACTGTGGATCACCTGTCACGTGAAAATCGGAGAATGAATAGACAAGAGAACCCTCTAAAATGCTAGATGATGCTACTGAAAAACTTAGGGAAAATTACTGGCAACTGGCAATTCTAATTTAGTGACTCAGGAATGTTTTGATCTACACATCCAATCTCATTACGCAGTAGGCCAGATCCACTGACCCAGAGCTCTACGTAATACCTTGCCTGTAATCACTTGTAAATACCTTCTCTCATTATTACGTGATATTCAAAATACAAACAAATGGAGAGAAATGAAAGGACAGAAGCCAGTAAAGAAATGAAGAGTGTTTAAAAATCACGATTAATGGATGTTTTCTAGTTTCAAGAAAACAGAGACCACAAAGAAAAGAATTCGGAGAAAGGAAAGGGAATAAGCAATTGTTTAAGAGGCACAGAATATTTAAATAAGTATGAAAATCAAAAGGAAAGATTAAAGAATGACCACTATAAGATAGCAATGGACAGCAAGGCTACATGAAAACAAACTTCAGCAACATATTAAAATTACAGAAAGAGGTTTTACCACACAAGTGAAGAAATATGTTTAGGAAGTTTACCTATTCTTTCAACTGTATTGCTCATTCCAAAAACAATTCTGCTAACTTCATTTGTTCTGCAAATTTGAATCCGATTTATCCAACATTTACTATGTTTTCCCCATATATTGTGACCATAAATAGTGTTTAGCATCTTTTCTTTCTCTAGCCAAGAAATACATCCAAACTTTTCCTTTTGGAAATCTGTCATGCTGTCTTGTCTATTCTTTGTGATAAAAAGCTTATCTGTTTCTTCTGTTTGCCCTAATCTCCTCTGACATACACATGAGAATCATTTTTATTTAATGGTTCTATTAACAGAATTGTCATCATCCCACTTTGTATGTTGTTAACAAAAAGAGAGAAGTATCTGTAGAATACCTGTCACAGTTGACAAGTATCTGAAGAATCAATGCTGCAACAAAGACAAATAGAATAAAAAATACAAAATAAACAAAATAAAAAACAAACTCTTGAGTCCTTATTTTCCCATTTTTGTTTGCTTGCATGATTTACAAAATGAATCAGTACTAGGAGAACGACACGAAGAGGCTGAAGGTAAAGCACATTGCCTCATAAGTGCAGCTCAGGAGACTGATCATGAAAAGTGTTTTAAAACAATAATATTCTAGCTGTCTTAAAATAGCCAGCTTTTACCTGTTTATTGAAGTACTAGCACTTACTATTTCACTAAAACATTCAAGAGTGAATCTTATATATCTCTATATATAGATATATATTATACTTTTAGTAACAACACAAAGCCTCTTGGCTAAATTTTACTGTTCATAGTCCTTTGCTAAAGATCATGTAAGAAACCTCCTATCCTTGGAACAGAATGTTTTTATATTTCTGTAGTGTAAGAGCCCTATAGAGGACAGCTCTTACAAGCACTACAAATCAGAAGAATCATTTTACTTCATTGCAACATACAAACAAATTTCAGTACCTAAGGGCTGTATTTTAAGTCATGAGATCCATGCCTTACTAAAGTTTGAATCAAAACTTGTTAAAAAAAAAAAAAAGCACGGTTACAGAAAGCTGCACACAAACATTTGCGACTTGAATCATGCACAGCATACGCTTACTCCAATCAGTTTTAACAATTAAGCCCTGAAGTAAAGCCAACCTAGTATTCAGGGAATGAATCTCAAACACATACAACTTTGTTGTCCCTTCCCCCCCGAAAAAGGAGCTCTAGTAAGACCAATTCATTTGCCTTTGAAACAGAAGATACATCTCCAACAGTGAAAGATTGTGACTTTAAAATATCAGTCAAATTCTCTGAAGTATGAGGTGCAAAAAAACAGAAACAGAGTTGTAAAATAAATGAAATCCAGGACAATACAACTCTGCTAAATTCAAATTCAAATTGATTTAACAGCCATCATTAACCATTGAAATAGAGGCTACGCTGAAACTTGTGACAAACTTAGAGTGATACAAGCGTTGTTTCTCTAATAAGCTTAGCAGATTAAAATATAGCCATTTAAGTCTGATTGACCAACTTGTTATAAAGACTTGTGACCTTGTGCACTATACAAAAGAAAGATTCAGACCTACTAAAGAAGGGCTTTCAAATCAGGAAGAAAAATATTTAAAGCATTAGATTCACATTCTCCATCCTCTTCCCTCAACTAAAAGAATTACTCTTTAAAACCCTGTGTTTTTCAGTAGATTCCTTAATTAAGATTCCATTGCTCCTATTTAATCCCGCAGCAAAATTTAATTATTGTTTACGGCATTACAGTCATTTGTATGGCAGAGTACAAATGACACAAACTACATACGCTATAAAAACATAACTCCATTTACTTACCCAGCTATTTAAAACTTTATCAAAAACAAGTAGTTCTGTTTGCTTGCCTCAGTCTTACTCTTAACTGTGTCTCCATACAAACTTATGCAGTGTTTGAATCCCTATAACTACTGATAGCAAGTTCACTAGAACACATCAGAAAAACCACAATATTCACTCCTGTGAGTGGAGTGATACCAAAGTATCTTATTTCCCCTAAAGAAATACTCTACACTTTTTAGAAAGCATTTATACAGAGGTATAGCTAGGTTCATACCAGTCGAGTTGAACCAACTATTTCAATTTAAAAACCAAAAAAACACATTGCTAATAACTATACTAATATAGGCATATTGCCCAGTCTAAGAAATAAGAAATCATGCCATGATATTGCCAGATATAAACGCATCTTTCAAACTATCAGTTGCTCTGCAAAAGGAAATAAAAGATTTGTTAGAAATTAATTTGGAAGCATAGAGCAGGGGAGGGTTACCCTCTGTACCTACCTACAGCAGCAAAGATAGAGAGAAAAAGAACACGAATATCTTCTTCTGCTATTGGTCACGGAGGTAAAACCTAAGATTTCCCCCTCCCCCCTCCAAAAAAAAAAATTTAGCTCATGTACATTTTGCAATTTGTAAAACCATACTTGTAAGCCAAGATTATTCCACAATTAATTTATCATTGGAATTATTTTGTTTTTAAATAAATACTCACGACAGTTTCAACCTAACCATGGACAACTTTTGTTAATGACTTTAAAATTCACAGTATATTTTAACTGGTAAAAATACACAAATAATGACCAGGTTGTACCAACAGCAGAAAATAATTCACATATGTTCAACCTGGTCTAAAATTATTAAGTCTATTGCTTCCTTCTAAGAAACTTTACCTCTGTTTTCAATTAATCTCTACCATTCAGTTCTGAACTAATTCTCTCTTCCCCTATCAAGCACACAGATCTCCCTTCTAAAAAGATATGAATAAGAAAGGAAAATACACAAAACTGAACAGCAGGATTTATAAAGCTGAGTTTCCAGAAGCCATCGCCCACCAAGTCAAACTAGCTCAGAAAACAGAAAAGCTCAAATGCCTTCACATAACCACTAGGAACCCAACATAACTGTGTCCGTAAAGTTAGATCCTTTCTTCTTATTTCATACAGAAACAGATTTTTAAAAATCTACAAAATTTTGCTCTTATTAAAAAATTAAGCTTTTTTTAATACACGCAGAAAAGGAGAAGCTTTTTTTCCTCAGATGTAGTTTTACCTCAGCCGTATGCAGTCAGGTCTTCCTAGCCTAAGAAGATGCACAATGATTCTACCACTTCTATCCATTTAGTTAAGTTGTGAAGACCTTACTTCTTCAAAGGTTTATCTTAAAAAAAAAATGCAAAGTTAAAAAAATGACACATATCTAAAAATTCTTTCTTATCCTAATTGTTCAACTATATTTCCCTTGCTTTTGTGGAGAGTGGGGAGGGGAGGGGATTTCGCTTTTTCGTTATTTCACTTCCTCACATAAACTGCCAGAGAAAAGAACATTTTAATTTCCTCTTGTCAAAAAAAAAAAGAAGAAGAAATAAAATAAAGACTTCTAACCTTCATTCAAAGACTTCTTTATTAGTCCCTAAAGAAACAAAGGCAAAAAAAGTACAACACATTTTCCCTCTTTCAAATAAGATTAAATTCTATTAAGAAACATTAAAAAAACCCCTTCCTTTCCTAATTGCAAGATTACAGCCAACATCACAAACTTCGGCCAGCAAAGCTATGAAAGATGTGAACAGATGTGCTAGTGACCAACACAGTTGTGCTAGTGGAAATCCCAAGTAAGGATACTGATACAGCAATAAATGAGAGTTTTAATAACATAACCTGTTTTACTCATGGGTTTGGAATTTACTACTACTACAAAGCACAATATCAGCACAGCATCATCACTAGGAAGATGCTACTAACAAAAGCATATCATTATACTCTACCAATAAAACCATCTCGGACTGTCTTCACAGCTTTACCCAGAAAGCTGGGCTTCAAAACAGGGTATAATCAACCTCTTATTATACATTTATGGATTATATAAGTTGCGAACTAATAACACCCTCATGCAGACACACACAGTGCAGTTCACTAAGAGCTGTTTAGCCATGTTCACACAACACTCTGGGGCATGAACTCATCGAGCCAGGATTAGCTCAGGGATCCCTACACTTCAGCTCTGCCAAAGACCTTTCTTTTCTCCGTAAAACTCACATTATTGATATGAATAATTTAACGTATTGTATATTGCCCGTTCTCTTCATTCATGTTACCTATTCCTCTTTATCCTGCATTTGCCGCATCTTCATATAGGCTTCTGCTGGCAGTGTTAAATACCTCAGGCTGACATATCTGCGAACCCCAGTCAGATACACAGTCATAACTTTCTGGTGCAAATCTGGCAAATGAGAATTTGGTGCTATAGCTTAATGTTAAGGCACTCCAAGCAATGACAACTGCTTCAGCATCTAGGTCAGCAGAGCTAAACCAACTTTAGATGGCAGGTCCCTGGCATAAAGGCATCAATTATCACCATTACGTTAGTCAAACGTCACAAACATAATAGGAAGTCACTCTTGCAGTCCTCCAACTAAGAAAAACATGCCAGGACAGAGCAATCAGTGTTATAAAAAACAGTTTATGTTTGAGAATAAAATTTTGTATAACTTTCAAAAAAGAAAAAAACCCCAAAACATACAACCTCAAAACCCCTGCTTTCAAGAAACTACAGATTAAAAAAAATATATATATATATATATAATTGGGGGGGTTGTTAAATTTCTATTCAAAGTTAGCTATATTGGTATGATCTGTAGCAATATTTTAGATCTCATTACGCCGCTCAAGATATGGGCATAAACCACTCAAAAATTAAAGACATAAATGACATTTCCAGCCCCAACTGCATAGCATTATCTTGTGTGTCATTTAAACCTGCCTGTTCACACAAAAAGCCTAACACTCTTTTCTGCCCTAGGATCACCAGATTCTTTACATGGAACTAGAGTGCTGCGAGCAAATAGCAGTAGTGACATTAGTGTTCCCTGCCACTGAACCGCACAACTCAATTAAGTTTCTAAAAATCAACAGGAATAAGTGGTCCCCTGGTTATAAACGGGGCACAGCGCACAGGATAGAACCTCTCCAAATTCTAACACTGTGCTACAGGGATGGTACTGTGCATTGCTACACAAGGCCGGCCATCTCTGTGCCTCCAGAAAAACATCTGCTCAGAACTCAACTTGCTAACTGACCTAAAAAAGATTACTTGCTTTTTCTACATTTGATGTCATCTGACTTAAGAACAATATTCCTCCCCCAACTGAAAGTCCTCAGCACATATCCCTCAATACTGCAAACCAGAAGTCAGTTTTAAAATCCAAGCACAAACACAGAGTTGTAGAACAGGGCGGAGAAAACTGTAAGGGAAAGGATTAATGGCAAGTCAGATTTTAAGGAAAATACAAATTTACTAAGCCAGGTAGTACATCAAAAAAAAAAAGTTTTGCACATGCAGTGTCTTCACATTCCAGATTCCTTCTCACTGAATAATGTCAAATTTTACAGAAAATACTTTAAAAGACATGAGGAGATGAGTTTCATACCTGCCCGATTTAATTCCCTAGTACACAGGCATCCGGAAACATAAAAGGAGTGAAGACAAGATTTCCACAATAGAATCTGAATTGATCAGCATAGCTCATATCACTGATGCTACTATTTGTTGTTTTGGCAGAAAAGTACAATATAAGGCTCTTTCTTTTGAGGCCTGGCATATGTTGGAGGGGTGCGCCTTCATTGCAAATATTTTTGTTTCATTTTAGGTTAACTAAAATGGAGCAGATGTCCAGAAGTAAACGTGTAGCAAAGACATAGCAAAAAGTGCCTTGGGATAGTTGACACACATTTATTCCCTAGAGATCAATAACAGCTTTCATAACACAGAAGGTGCTTGCTATGAGTGCTTCGCTAATGTAACCATACTCATAAACCAGTATACAATTCATACGTTTGAGTTGGTCTGGACTGTGGGGAGCTCAGGACCTAAGACCTTGTTTTCCATCTTCATTAGGTGCATTTGGCTACAAACATATTCAGATAAATCACAGATGGGTAAAAGTGGTTTTAATTTAAAATGACATTTTCTTACAGGAGATAAACTTGGGGGTAATTTCTAAGTATATAGTACGGTTTCACCAACAAAGCTTTATTTTATACTGCTATGACTCCTACAGAAACTGTGCTGATAGTTAATTCCACTTTCTCTCACTCTGCATACATTTAATCTGCAAACTGTGTGATGAAATTTGGCCTCAGTTCCACCATGCAGTCTGGCAACTGCATTTCATGGCTGTTAAAAAAAAGCAAGAAAGAAAAAAAAAAAGCCCATAATTCAGAAATAATAAGGTAACTGAGAACAGCATTTGTCCTACTGATTTTCCCACTAACTCCCTAGTGACTAACAAGAAAAGACACAGCTTGAATTTCAGACTGTAGACTTAGTTTGCAAACCTGGTAGTTAGAGAAAAAAAAACCTGTAGACTTTAATTGAGTTATTCTAACATCGTAATGGGGATAAGAAACAGAACATCTGAAAAAAATTTATATTTTATAAACTAAGTTTTCAGACTAGAATCACACTTCAGAGGGCTTACAATAAAAATGTCAGTATTTTACTATGTATAATTTAATCGCTGTCCTTCCCAAAACACACTGCTTTTAGTTCTGGTGTAAGGCATAGAATTAATCACATTTAGTCTTTTCTTCACTTAAAGTAAAGGCCAAGAACAAAGTCAGAAAACCATGAAGCTTTTGTGACCATGCAATGTTTTTGCCCCTCCCTCTGATCTTAACACCAGAGTAGGAGATGTCCCTCAGGTCGGACTGTATACATGCCATGATGCTGTCAACACCGCGCTGAACTCACATTAATGTTACGCCTATTCCCCAAACCAAGAGTACCTCTTCCTGAAGACCCTTACCAGGAAAGGGTTAGATGCAAAATACCACTTATCTTCACTTAGGGTTTAATTTTTTTTTTTTTTTTTTAAACCAATACTTCACTCATCTACACATTTTAAACAGCAAGGAAGGAAGCTGTTGATAGATTGATAATATATATATTTTTTTTAAACATGAGGAACTAACTGGACTTTATACAGAAGACATCAACAAAACAAGTCACTGGAAGAAAATGTGGTTTTAAGATAAGATGCAGGAAACTAGGGTAAGAAGCTGCATATTAGAGAACAACTACAGGAGACACCCGGAGTAGAGACGCTGGATTTTCATCATCTGAGATAAACTTTCCATTTCTGTATCAGTAACAAAAACAAAATAAATTCATGTTGATTGCTGCCCTTGTTATTATCCAAACCACTTAGCACAACAATGATGCATGCCTGGGAAATTATAAGTACACATCTTCCAACTAACTTGTGATTAAGCCAGTTTGCCTGGTCTTCCTAAGTTAATTGTGAATAGCAAATGTCGTGTGGAAAAGCAATTTTTAAAAGTGCAACAGAATTCAGGAAGCCAGCGTGCAAATTGGGATCTTTGGGGGAAAAGAAAGAAAGAATGAAGGAAACAGGTGTTAAGGAAGATAAAAATTCTCACTATTTATCCTCCAGGTAATTTGTCAAATACTTCTGTTTAAAATGTATTTATTTTGCTCAGTGTTAAAAAACGGGCTACTTAAAGCACGTATGTTACTTCCTGGCATTAACTTTAGGGCATTCAAAAGAACCATTGATTTATTGGTGATTTGTCAAACCAAAACCCAATGATAATAAAAGGAACTTTGTAAGAAAAGATATGGTTCATCACTTTTTTTTTTCACCACTCTGATTTACTGCTTAGAATAACTTCTTGAAACATACACTAGACTCATACCACATATAGAGAAGTAAGTTCCCTGGCCAACAGATCTAGTTACCGCTATTTGTTTTTGAACAGTAACTGAATCAGGTTTTTAACCATTTTAGAGCTAAAAGTATGTCTGGTTTATACCTTCTGAGAAATGGGTCACCTCAGTTTTTGAGCTACCAAACAATTTCATTTTCCCTGCCTACCTCACTTCCCTCCTCAACCTATAAGGAGTAGGTGGCCAGGAGAGGCAAAACGAGGGTGTACCATGAAGAGCGGAAGATCTAGGAGCTGCAGAAGTTAAGCGATGTAAGGGGAAACAAAAGAAGCAGACATCTGCTCCCATCAAAGTCCCACTGACCACTCTGAATCATCTCACCCTCTTCCAGAGTTCCCACCAAGCAGCTAGGACCCCTATCTGAACCTTTAAGTGAAAAAAGTTAGTTGAGGCATATTGAATAAGTCATCAAACTGGTTCAGATCAAACTAATTACGAGCCTGATCTGGAAGCGTATCAGGATAACTCCAATCCCTGCTGAATCTGAACTAGAGCAGAACTAAAAAAAGGACTGTTTCAATTCCCTGAGCAAGACACCAGATGATTTCACAAGGCCTGCGTATGCTCCTTGTAAAACATGTGAACACTCGTTAATTTTATTCCCCTTTCACCCGCTGTTACCACAACCATCACATGCCTCTCATGCAGACACAGTGCTGCACCTGACTCTAGTATCTAAACAAGATCTTAACACGTCCTGTTTTGACTGTTGATCACACTTCTTATCTTTCTAAATATCAGAAGCAATAAATCCAGCTTTCATGCTGACTTTGCGACTACAAGAAATAAAGAAGGATTAAGACATTTCTTAATATTCTTCCTAAAAACTGTGCTTTAACTGCACACCATCAAGTAATGACAGATGCAACATGAAATTATAAACATCTCACTTGGCGCAATCAAGTCGTGGTAGAATGAATCTGCACCTAGTATATTCTAGATTATTACAGATATTGTCACTATTAACTGCCCACAAAAACGTTTGGAGTTAAGCTTCCAAAGTCCCCCTCCTCTCTGCAAGCATCTTTATAACTAAATTGCATTATTACAGTAAGTATTCCTATATCTTCATGGCATTAAAAGCAGATTCATAAGGAAAACTCTTTAATAATTGGCCTAATCCAGGCAAAGGCCCAAATATATATTACACACTGTCCCTAAAACTGTGACTCAAAAATTACAAAATATTTCTCAGACATGAATAAAATTGCTAAGATATTACCATCACAGTAAAAGAAAATCCTGTTAAGACATAAAATATGTAATGACAGATGGAAGGGAAAAGAATATTTTCATTTGAAATACAACCAAAAATTTAAAGACATAAAAGGGGAAAAAGAAACAAACAGAAAACCTCTGCAAGTCTACTTTTTGTAACTTTATATGTGGCTACTGTAATAGATTACTCAGCTTTGAACTTTTCCCACTCTCATTGCAAAATATTAACATATAGGTCCTACATATTCCCTTCTTCTAGGGACTGTCCTGTGATAGCTGCAATAAACATTCCAGAATATCTATAGTTACTGCATAACACAATGTTAATAAGCTACAGATGAAACCAAGTAAAGTTTGTGAAGTCTCATGTTACAATAGCGTGATAGTATACCATAGTATTCCCAGATCAAACAGTTAGTATCTGATTCTTTATAGGTATATAAATATACTATATTACTCAGAATAAGGAAATGGTTAGAACAAAACTACTTATGTTGATAAATCTTCCAGCATTGCTTTAATGCAATGAATAAACCAAGGTAGCGGCCCCCCTCCTAGTGAAAAGAGAAGAGGAGAATGCAAGCGGTGGAGGCAGAGGGTGCAGTTGGATTTGTTTTGTTTTGTTTTCTTCTAACAATTTCTCCCCAGTGTTATTATATATTGCAGGTCTTTACAATCAAGTCTAAGGAAATATTTACTTCCATAACTCATCTGCCACAAGTCATCAGATCATTACCATCATAAAAACACAGGTTAATGGAAGCATACTCATGACAGCTTCTTTTGTGCTGCTTTTTTAAATTGTTAAAACAAAACTATATATATCATATATATCATGTCATCAAAAAATAAGCTGGCTAACACTGCTTTGGTAAGAGGTAACTATATGCCACCGAGTTTTTATATTTGCTCCACCATTCCTCCATCAAAATTTAGATCATAGATCTGAAGTATATTTAAAAAAAAAAACCCAAACCACAAACTTTCTTCAAAAAACTCTATTTTCATTACAAAATACTTAAGGAGATTATAAATGAAAAAAGAGAGAAAAGCTGCTATTTTAAACCAAGTTGGTCCTCGAGCACTTGTTCTGTTTGTGTAGGAACCACTACACCACTGCGTACCACATGCCTTGAATTTTCTTCAACCGATGCATGCACAAGATCATTCAAAACTTATGCCTGTATGAAAAATGTACTGTAATTTTACAATTGGCACTCCAACATGCTGGAATTGAAAGTGTTTCAGTGTTACTGAAGAAAGCAGAATAGGATTTTTAAAAGGTACATTTTAGTGCAATACAAATACAACGTAAGTACAATTAGGAGAAGTTGCCAGGACATAAGAAATCTGGACACACGCTAAAGCAATCTTATTCACTCTAACGCAAGAAAAACCTACACATCAACAATGTACTAAAAACCCGGCAACCTAAAATCAATAGTTACTACTTTTTCAATTATTCTGTACCTAAAAAGTGTATTATGCTTTTTGATAGCTACTACCACTTCATTAAAAATACTTAAATAACGTATTGAGGGACTTTTCTTCTGAAATGTAATTCTTTTTTATCAGTTTACACTGATAGGAAACAAAGCATCTCTGAAGCTTTTATATATATATATATATTTAATACATACACTTTACAACTACTGTGCTTCACCTATTTTTATGGGTTAAAAAAGTACACTAACTGAATTTCTAAGTAAATCTTAAAATATACTACTGTTCAAATTCCTATCTTTCAAGGTTAAAAAACAGTCACTAGTTAACCAACATCAACACATAGTGGTTGACATAGTAACAAAACCATCATAATAAAAAACACACTAAAACAATGGTGAGAATTAATGTATAGCTTCTGAGAGATTATAAATGTTGGCAACATGATGATACCACATGCTGACCAGGTGTACCAAGATGAATCCTCTACTCCTTTTTCCCCCCGCCAAAGTTTTTTGTTTTGCAAGAGTCCAGAGAGTCACCAAATATTGCTGAATGCCTAGAGGAGCTTTATTGGCCAGTCCAGGTAGCTAAAGAATTAAATATGCAAAGTATTTATATGGACACTTCAGAACTAAGATTGCTTAGTTCTACTGATTTTTATTATTGGAGCATGAATAAAGCATTATTTTTCCCCATGTTGAAAAAACTTCACTTTGGTCTTCAGTGTTTGACAAGTTCCTTATACCTCCATCTATATATTTTTGACACGACCCATCTGTCTTACAGCACAGGTGGTCATACAACTATTTCCTGAGACTGTAGACTGGCCCACTGCAGTCCTTGTGCCATCTGTTTGCAAGTTTGGGGTCACATCACGAAAATGAAGGGACTTGCCAAACAGAACACAAACCTAATCTTTGAAAATTTATCTCCTCAGACTAGCGGAGGGAGACAGAAGGACCACATCTTCCTAAGAACAGACAATCCCTCTATAGTGCCACTCAGCCACCTACCCAGTCAGCCACGAAACAGGCAAGCAAACCTCAGGGAAGACAGCCACTGCAGGAGCCGCAGAAGAAGCCAGGGTGTCCCGGCGCCTGCTGGACAGCTCCAGAGAAGCACATCCTGAGCAGGAAACCTCTCCTCCCAGTTTTAGTCCCATCCGCAAGGGTAGGATTCTTGGCATGAACGAAAAATGCAAGTGGCAAAGCAAAACAAAGAGGACTTATATGGCTCAAGATCAAACTGTGAATGAAAAGTAGTTAGCTTATTAAAATTATCTTAAAGTAATTCCAATGCCTGTATGTTTGACAGGATGGAAAAGCAGCAAAAATGCTGGCAGATACTGTTTTGCATGCTTTAGGGAAGACACTAGAGCATTCAATTGTATATGTCATAGAAGCTTTGTATGAAAGTTCTGTCAACCTGTTTCCTTTGCAAACGTATAGGAAAAGTATTTCAATCTGGATATTAACATCAACAGTATTTTAAAAAAGAAAACACTGGCAGATTGAACAAAAGAGGGAAATATGTCTAATTATAACAGATCACTCATAAAATAATAATAATAATAATAAAAGACAAGTCATTTTCATGGACAGAAAAAATCTGCAGAACCATTTTCTGATCTGAAATTATGCCCACTTTCCCGTCAGCAAATTTTACATTTAACCAAAACCACAATTTCTTAAGTAATCCACTTAGACTTCCATTAATATTCACTATCAAAATGGCTTAAACACAAAGAAAATCTCTCTTGAAGTTTACAAAGAGAAGATAGAAGATGATTAGCAGCATCATTGCTGATAACGAACACCTCCTTACTAGCGTAACTTGCAAATCAGGCTTAATAACTAAAGTTAGGTTGATGACCACGCTCCCTCAGCCACAAAACGCATTAACTTACTGCAACTGAGTTACAAAACAAAGCGTACTAACTCAGCAGAAGACAGATTTCTGGGCATTTATGAAAGACTGAAAGATTATTTGTACCTTTTGGACATAATCAAAACAGAGATAAGATCTACGTTAAAAGAAAAAACATATTACAAAGCCGTTACTTTTTTCAGATATTCACTGATAAAATCAGTTAGATAAAGCACACAACTACCCTGTGACGTTAGGAAATCTCTGCGTTGGTTTTCCAGCACTTTGCACCTACAGCCTATAATTTATCAATACAAAGCATCAAAAAACTAGCAGAAAAAAGTCTCGGACTAAGTTGCAGCATCTTCCCTTTCACTTAAATGCTGTGAACATTAACTAAAATGAAATAAAGGAGGGAGGAAAGAAAAATATTCATTTATGCTTATAAAAATTTATTTGACTAAAAATGTCGTCTCCAAACTCCAGGTTATCCACAATGCAGGTTTCACAAAGCCAGAGCTAGCGTTATGACAAGTTTCTCCAAAGTACTTAGAGCACCATAGAGCACAACCTTAAGCCATGAGCCTTAGAGCACAGGAAGGCACTCAAGAAAAATAAGCATTTTTTCATTCTACACTCCACATATTAAAGATAATTTCTCTTCAACTCCAGCTTCTGTCTCCCCTCTTTCCTCACTCCCAAAGCATAATATATTTAGAATTATTAGAGCTAACTCATTAATGCCAATGAATTTTATATCTATTTCTTAGGACCTTTTAGTCAGATTAGGACTTTACCATTTTATATGAAATACAAACAAAAATGTAAACAGTGATCTCAAGCAGCTTGAAATTAATGGATGCCTTAAAACCTAAAAATGCTTCATCTGAAATTGTGTTTAAAAAAATAATTTTCACTTAAACATGGCTGATAATATCTAAGAATTTGAACAGGTAAAATCCTGACACATTTTAATAGGAAAATTAAGAATCTCTTGGCTCCTTTCAGATTTGCATACTTTTGATAGCTTAATTTACCAATGAAATGGCTGAAACATCACCAGTCAGCCACTGGGTGAATGTGGCCTACAAGTTTTTGCTTCAACAGTAGCAAATTAATAAGGTATCTAAATACGTATTTAACATTTCCATTTCCCTAAGACAAACCAATATGAGACTATCAGACGGACATTAGCTATAAGAATCATGAGGTTTTGTACTGATGTAAGATGTACCAAATTTACGTAATTTTTTTAAGCTTTATGGCATAAGAGTGAATATTATGCATACAGAGCTCTACAGCAATGATTCTCAGCACACATTACGTGAAAACTAACAGATCAATAAAAACAAAGCTAAAAAAGATAAAAGTGTTTAGCTTTCCTTTCTGTGTCATACAGTGACAGTCAGGCATGGACAGCTTTCACCTTGCTCTCCCAGGGAGAAATGGCTCCATCAGTGTAATATACTCCAATAATAAAGTCAACTGCATTGTGTCACTACGCATATAACAGCAAGACACTGATAAAGCATAAAAGCAAGAGCAAAGCATTATCTGTAAATTCACTGCCTATGTTTCATCCAGTTACATTCAAACAGAATATTAGAAGAATTACCTGACTAGAATTCTTAATTCAAGAACCAGAAAATACTGCACAAATAAATACAATTATGCTCCCTTTGCAAGATTCTTGTTTTAAAGCCTGGATTTATTTTCCATTGTCAATACATCATTAAGCATGTAATAACCTGAGCAGTTACAAATTATTTTTAAAAAAATAAGTAGAACAATATAAGGAAGGGAAAGCAAAAAAAAAAAAATCTGGGATCCCTCAAGCTAAGAACAGTCATCATGAATCATAGTTCACACATAATATAAATAACATTCATTTAGAATTCACCTTTCCAGGCCTTTTGATTTGTTTTTTGGAATTTTTTACAGCTCAGAGACAGAGGATGCAAGCCCCTAAAACGCCATGGTTCTCTCAACTAAGGAATGCGCATGTGGGTGGGAGGAGGAGAAAGCAGGGATTTCCACCACCACCACCCCCCCCAAAGCAGGAGGTTCCCAGCGAAGATACAATGCCTATAATTTTTTCAACGCTGTATTACAAACGGATGCTTTGCGAAATTTGTAGCAGTCTGAGAAGGCTCGCTTTGTCCCACAGACACAGAGCACCCCAAGAGCCAATTCCACACACACCCCAAATCCAGATGCAACAAACACCTTAGTAATCGGCCACCTTTACAGTCGAGACCTAGCGGACAGCAGGAAGAGGCAGGAATATCCCACCTTCCCCCGGGGCACCCTATTCTCTCTCCAGTGCCCTCTCCTCTTGCTCCATCTCCTCTCACAGCAAAATCCCATTCTTGATTTTTAATTCCCCCACGCCACCGCCCACCACTGCTAGCACCCCTGCCCTCCCCGGCCACTGCATCCCCCCAACTCCCCTTGCCCCCTTCATCCTCCGCCCCCATTTCTCCTCTCTCCATGAACCCCATCCTCCTCCCGGCTCTGCACTGCCCCTTCCCCTAGACCCCACAGCTCCCCCCAGCCCTTCTCCATGCCTCTTCTCCTCCCCACCTCCCTGCCCCACCACTCCCCCCAAAACCCATCTTCCTTCCCCCTCGGCTCCCTTAATCTCCTCACAAACCCCATCCGCTTTGCCTGCTCCCCTTGCCCTCCAATGCAAACCCCCCCACTGTCCCCCCACCCCCTTGTCTGACCCCATCCCCCTCGGCCCCCCAGGATCCCCCTGCATCCCACCCTCATGCCTGGCCCCATCCACTCAGCCCCCCAATATCCCCCCCGCATCCCACCCCCAGGCCTGGTCCATCCCCTCAGCCCCCCAATAGCCCCCACATCCCTCCCCCAGGCCTGGCCCCTTCCCCTCAGCCCCCCAATATCCCCCCATATCCCACCCCCAGGCCTTGTCCATCCCCTCAGCCCCCCAATAGCCCCCCACATCCCTCCCCCAGGCCTGGCCCCTTCCCCTCAGCCCCCCAATATCCCCCCATATCCCACCCCCAGGCCTTGTCCATCCCCTCAGCCCCCCAATAGCCCCCCACATCCCTCCCCCAGGCCTTGTCCACCCTCTCAGCCCCCCAGCAGCCCCCCACATCCCTCCCCCAAGCTTGGCCCCTTCCCCTCAGCCCCCCAGCCCACCTCCCCTCACGGCCGCCCCCGGCTGCCCTGCCCCCCGCTCCGTCACCCCGCCCCCGGCCGCGCCGCAGCGCCCCCCCCCTCCCCCCGCCGGCACCGCCAGCTCCATCTTGGCCTCAGGGCCGGGCCCGGCGGGGCGAGCGAGGCCCCGCGCCGCCCCGCGCCGCACCGGGCCGCGCCGCGCTCACCTGCGCCCCGCGGGCGGCGGGGAGGGCGGGCAGCCCCGCGCAGGAGGCGGCGCCGGCGGTGTCGCGGCGCGGCGGCTGCTCCCGGCGACCGGGCCGGGTCGCGGCGGCGCCCCCTCAGCAGCTGCCGCTGTCGCCGCCGCCGCCGCCGCGCGCCCTCCGCCAGACACCGAGCGGCACCCGGCGTCGCCGACCGCGGGCGGGGGAGGGGCGAGCGCCGCCGCACGGCGCCTGCGCGCGCGCCCCCGCCACGCCCCCGCCACGCGCGGGCGCGAGCACGAGCACGCAGCCCCCCGCCCGCGGCGGAGCGCGCGCCCGCCCCGCGCCGGGAGGGGGGGGAGAGGAGAGGGGGGAGGCTGCGGGCGGGGGGGAGCCGCGGCGCGCATGTGCGCGGGGAGAGGGTGCTGCTGTGCGCTGCGCGGCGGCGTTGCGCGCGTGGGGGAGCCGCGGGTGCCCGTGTGCGCGCGTGGCGGTGCGCGACCGGCACCGAAACACGCCAAAAGCGCCAAAAAATGTTTAGAGTGATGGGTTAAAAAAAGCAAAAAACTCTTCCCTGACCGGGAATCGAACCCGGGCCGCGGCGGTGAGAGCGCCGAATCCTAACCACTAGACCACCAGGGAGCTCTGAAAAAGAAGGTTGTGCCCGCTGCTCGTCAGCTACTCTAGCTGCGCCTGTCACTGCTGCCCGACGGCCGCAGCAGCCTCTGGCGGCGGGGGGGGCAGTAGGATATGGGGGGGGCAGTGGAATATGGGGCTGCAGCACACATGCCTTGCAGCGGGCAGCAGCAATTCGGGGGGCCTCAGGTTTTGCCTGTGAAGCTGGGGGGTTGCTGCCTTGCAGGGCAGGCAGCCCACCGGTTCTAGTGCAGATTTGCGCAGCCCCTTCGCGGCTGGCCCTTTTCGCAGGGTAACCCTGCCTGCCCCGCAGGCCTTCCTCCGCGTGTGCCAGGCGTGTTTCGCTCGCCCACGAGTGCTGGCAGCTGGAGCAGGGTGCTAAGCCAGGTTAATGAAGAAACAAGGCTTTACAATTAGAGGAAAACAGCTTTTATTTTTTTAAGCTCACAGTGCGAGCATTTTTCCCAGTAGCTCAGGTTTCCTGGCCTTTCAGGATATTCCCTGGGGAACGCTATCATTTTTCCATGGGCTGGCAAAATCCCGACCTGCCCCCCGGGCCGGCACGTCTGGTAGCAGGCGGCTGCCGGCGTGGGAAAGGCAGCTCCGTGCCGGAGCGGGGCCGAGGCTGGTGGGTGCTGGCACCACTGCTCGCCCCGGCCACACACCACCTCATCCGTGTTGCTCCGACGGCCTTTCCCGGCTGCCGCCGCTGACTCACATTTCAAAGAAACGAGCAGTGACGAACACCGTTTGCTGCTGGAGTCATCGCCCACGGCTGTGCCCAATCCTTGCTCCGGAGCAGACCTCGACACCGGATATTCACCGGGCTCCCCAACATGGATATTGCACCTCGGGACCCCCGGGCACGAGCCTGCGATGCAGAGGAGATGCTGGACTCACCCCGGCCCCATGCAGGACCCGGCTGGACCCAGCATTGAGCTGGAAAAGGGCCAGGGATTGTTGCCATACCCTGAGGACAGGGCTGATTTCCCGGGCGGAGAGGGCCGTTCTCCCTCCAGCTGCCGTCTCCATCGCACTGCCCAGCAGGACCCGCAGGCTCCCAGCCCCTGGAGCAGTTGTGCAACCCCTGTTGCAAGCGTAAATGTCAAATCCCTTAAAAAATGTAGGATTCTCATACTAGCAAGGAAAAAACACTTCCTTTTATCTCTTGGCAATCGGTTGCTTTTTAATTTCGTCACTTAGCTGCTTGTTCTTGCTTTGCGGGATGGAGCAACCTGACCTCGCTTTGCACGCCTCGGGCACGGGTGCTCACCGTCTCCTTTAGCACGGTGAAGTTTCTCTCTGCTGTCGCAGGTGATTTTAGTGCCCTGCACTGGACTATCTCATACCTCCCCTTTCCACGCCAGGCGGTTAACGGTGCAGACGGAGCAGGGGCGCAGGACCCTGCACTGCCCAGCCACCACAAGGGAATTTACACTTGGAGGCTTAGGAAACTCCCAGTGACACAGGACTGAGTCATCTGCACTTCACTTGGACCCACTCGCGCAAGGTCTCCTGCTCCCGTCTCTTCCTCCTAGGCAGGAGACAAATGTCACGAAACCCCCGGGAACTTTCCATTTGGGCCCAGGCGAGCTGGAGGCCGAGCCTGTCCCTGGGTGCTTCGCTGTCAGGGAGGGCTGGGACTGCTGAGTCCCCGTCCTGTGTCATCACCTGCCAAAACGCAGCTGAAGAGCATCAGCACAGCATCAGGCTGCCTCGGAAGTGCCTGCTGCTTTCCCTTCCCCATGAGTCTCCGCTTCCTCCTGTTTGCTGAGCCCTTGGCCACTGTCAGATCCAAGATGTTCCCCCCACCAACGCTGCCCTCCGCCTCGGGAACCGAGGCAGCCAGCAGGCACCCAGCGCTCGTGCACGAAGACCTTGCTAGGAAATGCACTGGGGATGGTCCATCTGCGGCACCTGGCTTTGCACCACGGAGCTGGGCAGAGAGAAACCCAGAAGGGGACAGTGTGACAAGAGACCAGCATCCTTCCCCGAGGAGGCTGCCGATGCTGGAGGCATCTCCTCACCCTGCGGAACAGCTGCAGGGAAAAGCCTTGATACATATCCATATTGAACCCTATCGATAGGTCTGGAATTCCACAGGCATCGATGCCACGCGATATAGAGAGGAATCCATGTCGATACCCTTTGATGTCTACCAAGGGCAACATGGGCCCCACACCAAAAGCCACAGATGCCTGTCAAGGGCAAGACGAACTGACGGCTGTTGGCAGGGGTCGATATCAACAGGTACCGATAACTATCAGGACCTCCTCCTACCAATCCCTCCTGTGTGGAGGTATGGAAAGCAACAGGATGCGATGCCTCTCAAAATCAAGAGGGATCCATGTGTACCAAGAAGCATCCATAGCTATGGATGTCGTGCCCTCGCGATACGTATGGAAATCAATAGTCATCAAGGCCCGTCGGTATCAAAAACGGTCAATGTCGATAGTCAGCAGTGCCTCCCGTGAGCAACATTGGCCCCAGACCAAAAGCCATGCGTGCCTGTCCAGAACGAGCGCTATCGGGGCCTATCGATAGGCCTCGGTATCGATATACCCGCAACTCACCTAGTCCAGTAACGTCAGCCCAACGCAGCCCCCTCCCAAAACACAACGACATTCAGCTGAAACACAGCCAGCTCCGGCAATAAGGAAGGGAAAGGAGAATCGTGGTAAAACCAGAGAAACAGCAGAGAGGAGACTGGCTTGGTTACAGCCTCTGTTGGTGCTTGCTAAGGCGGCTCCAAACTCTGCGATGGGTCGTGGGGCTGACCCTGTTACCGCACAGTTACTAGTGGGATGTTTCAGCTAAGGGAAGCAACAGGGGGAAAAGAAAGGAGAGGGGAGCAGCTCCAAATATGCACGCATCTCCAGGACAAATCTCCAGACCAAAACAGGCTCCTAGAAAGCAGGAGAGTTGCCCTGGGACACTAGGACCCCAGAGGCCCCGCTAAACCCAGCAAGGCTGCTGTCGGAGGAGAGACAGAAGTGGACTACTGTCATCAAACCCTTTTCCCCTGGTTAAAACAGAGCAGGTGTGTGTTCAGGAGGCTGCCAAGGCGGCTACGTACACTTCTGGCCCTGGGTTTTCACAGGGAAGGCAGGCACATTCCCCCAGCCCAGCTTGTACCCATGTGCAAGACACTGCAGCCAGGGCTCAGCCCAAATGGGAAGCTGGTGCTTCCATGTGCAAGTGCTGGCACCCAAGGAGTGCGCTTGGATACCAGGAATGGGCAAAGATGCTGTCAAGCCTGTAACCAGGAAGGTTAAGGAGAAGGAAAAGCATCCCTCCACCCCTTCGGGCTCCCCCTGGGGAGCTCCCAGGCCCAGCTCCACAGCCTGGGGGTCTCCCTTCCTCGCTACCTGCTCTAGGATCTCTCCTCCACAAAAGGCTCCAGGATCAGCTGTTATATTGAACTCTTTGCTCTTAAACCACTTGCAGAGATGCAGTTTTACTCATAGAAGTCAGACAGGAAAAAAAAAAAAAACAAACACCCACCACAAACAGGAAAACCCTGCAAAAACAAAACAAAAAAATCCTCACCACCAAGCAGATGCATCTAATTCAGCCAGACAACCTTCCTCTGAAAATACAGTACAGCAAACAGTTTTGGTGCTCTGTTGCCTACTCTCCATTGCCCTTTTAAATTTAAGGGAGCAGATCCTGGCTCAAGTCATATATTCACCACTTCCCCTTTACAGGGCTGTTTAAATCAGTAGCGACTGCCACACAGCTTCCAATAAGCTGATCCCCTGGGGTATCACGCTATAAATCTGAGCCAGCATCACAGCTGCTCCTTTTCCACATTAAAAGTTGCTCAAACTTCAGCTCCAACTGCCAAGGTTACCGCTGCAACCACAGTCCCATGCTATAAATCCAGAAAAATGGGGTAAGGAAGTTCAAGGCATGTCATCTCAGCACCAATGCTGAATGGGAAGCGTGACATCGCTTAGAGGAAATACGTGGGGCTGCAATGCCCCCTGCTTTAGTTGAGCATAGGTCTATGTGTCAGAAGTGGCTGGTGTTTAGCAACTCAAATAGGAAATACCAGACTGGAAATACTATTTAATACATCACTTCATGAAAAAGCTTCCAGAGATCCAACAGACCAACAAGTCAGAGGGGCACTTCTTACCTCAAATTACTGCAGGTAGCTGGAACGTGCCTGATGCATTCATAACATATATCCAAGAACATAATTTGGTACTGTTAAATAGAATGAGACAAAAACATCCAACCCATTTTCTCCCAAAGGAATGCTTTATTGATACTTTTCCTCTGTATTTATCTGTAAAGAGAAACAGTTCAATACCTAAGCTCCAGCAGTACCCATTTCACTGACACTGTTCTCCACACGGAGGTTGGCTTTAATCACAAACAAGGAAATCCCAAACATGACACTCTACACTCCACCTACTGCCTAGTACATCTGCCTTCTAGGATTTCATAGCGTGTCCCCAGACCGAAGAGAGAGGGGAGCAGGGGCTGAGGGAAATCGAAATTAGTCAGAAGATCCAAGTGTCAAAACTTGCTTCTCTAGAGAAGGGGCAGAGAAGGTTCAGTCCCTCTAGGGTGATAACCACTAAAACTACTCAGATATGTACATCAACAAGTCTAAAGACCTGAGTAAGTCCCACTTCGCCTCTAAGGCACAGAATTGCTCACTCTAAGTATTTTTGATGTGGAGGCACCTGGCCTAGAATAAGATCAGGCCTCTATAGGAAAACTTGGTTGTACAGCTCCTGAGCAATGAGGTTGGACATCAGAATAGCAAAACATTCAGCCACTTTGGGAACTGGTTGAGCTCCGTGACTCTCCATTTTTGTAAATCAAGATTATAGCTGGGGCTCTCAGCTGAGAGAACATAGTCAGATGTACCAGATGGAGTGTCCCACAGAGCGCAGAGCAAAGTCCCTCCAAAACAGCGTCCATATTGCTAGAGACAGCTTTGTCCTTCCCTAATATGGGCCTCTTGCTAGCAGCCTTTAGAAGTTCTTCCTCCAAGAATGAAGGCATAAACTGAGAAGGGAGAAGCAAGTTTCATACACTCAAGCAACAGAGTGCACCACTGAAAATTAACACAAGAACTGGCTTATAAGCATGCTGCTACTACTGTATGATGCAAAACTCCAGTGCTCAATATCCAGCTTTATAACCCTCACAGTCCTCTCTATAGAGAAAAATTAGAAACAAGTAAAGCATAAAGTGATGTAAGGCTTGCATTTGTCCAGGGGAACATTTCCCTATATGATGCCAAAGCTTTTTTTTTTTTAAAGCTTTATTTTTTTCTTAAAGTTCATTGCATTTAAAAATAAAGATTTTAGTTTTGTTAAAGCTAGAGCATTAGTGTAACAACGAGGCAGCTGTTAAGTGAAGTTTCCCTTTTGGGAGCCCAGAAAAAACAAAAAACAAATAATAATTGTTTACCCCATTTACCAGACTACTCCACTGAGAGCAGGAGGAAACAGTAATGGGAGAAGCCTGTGAGATCACAGAGTAACTGCATGGTGTGCTCTGAACACAGAACACAGCCAGAAGCTGAGGCTAAGATCCTCATGCACTTGACTTCTCATTTAACTGTTCTGCTCCTTCCCCTGCTCAGTGATTTTTTCCTGTTCAAAGTTATGACAGCCAAGGAAAAGATTTTTTTCTATACCAGTGGCATTTCTGAGCTACCTTGAGGAAACTCCATTTTAAGTGCTCTCCCAAAGGGACAGTACAGTGATACATTTCATCTACAAACTTTAGTGTAAAATATTTGTGTACAAAACTTTGCATTCTCTTTGACTTGGATCCAGTAGCAGTGTCTATGAACGGATTATGGATCTCTCCAGACTGGCTCAGCCCCTTCTTGGACTCGCATGTTGTTGCTGTTGTGAAGATTTGGGAGGAAGGGGGCTTGCTCTTGCAGTCGTGCACAGCCGTGCAAAGCCACATAGCAGGTCTAGAAAGGAGCATTGTCTTGTGGAGGCTTGTCTCCAGCTCCCGGCAGGGAGTGGAGGCCATCAGTACTGTTTTCCCTGCTGCCCACCACTCTGGACTGAAACGAGAGAAGAGAGTTAGGATAACAAGAAACCAGCACTGAGAATGCCAAGTCAATTCCCCTTTGTCAAGGTCACCTACTGTAGCAAAGACTTCATGTATCTGAGAGGCCTTTTGCCTGAATATTAGTCTACAAGAAAAACATTGCAGAAATTAAAGTTTCTGCTTAAGATTTCACACTATGTTTATGAGACAGCAGACAGTTACCTTTATGGTCCCAACTCTATCTTCAAATGACTTGAAGGTTGCAGAATTCCTTGAAGGAGGGGAAAAAAAAACAAAACAAAAAACAAGGCAAGTTAGTTCTTAACTAAAATATGCCACATGCTGTGACCAGACTCTGGCCCTTCCCATGCCAGGACAGCAGCACTCAGCACACTTTCAGCTCCTCACTCAGCTACCTTGTGGCACAAATCTCACACACACCAGGCAAGGACACTGCACACAAACTCTGAAGACGGATGTTTATACCACAGGGTTCTGTGCACTCCAATTTAACTGCTCAAGCTGAGAACTCAGGGGAGGGGAAAAAAAAAAAAACAAAAAAAACTTAATTCACTAGGGAATCAGTGCATTAGAAGAAACTAGCCCTTAGTTTTACAAGGCTTCCAACTGAAAGCATACTTTCTTAAATAATGGAGAGAAAAAGTTGAAAAGGACTTAAAGGCTTCAGTTTCCCATATTACATCCTGCTGGCAGGAAGAGGAAGGGCTACATGCATGAACCTGTGAGCTTTTTATGCCACAGAAGTGATCATTTGCATCAGGAAATACTCTTAAAACCTCAGCACAATGAGTTAAGCAGAGAATTTCATATTTCTAGCAAAGACAGACAGGCCAGGCGCTTGACAATCTGACAAGCTTCTCCGCTTGTGAATGATTCCAGGGGAGCGCTCTGTACTGAGCTTTCGGACCAGGCAATTGTTCATACAGAGTTGTTTTCCCTGGGTAAGCACCAGGAGCTGGGAGATGACTAGCCTCATCCCAGTTACTTTTGTTCAGAAGAACCACTTTATATTTGTGCCCATAAAATAACCTCTGTCAATCTGAAATGAGGATTAACAGAGAGAGGGCTTCTGTAGGCCTGGTCCAGTTCTGGTAATCGTTTCTCCTACACGGACATCATCTAATGCACCACAAAGGCATTCTGAGAAGTGCTCCTAGCTTTAAGCTAGAGACAAAAGATTCAAGTTAGGATTCATCTCAGTATTAGCGATGGCTGTGCTGCACATTGTAAGAGAACTGTAATCCCCTTCAGGGACCTCTGAAAGCTATGAATTTCAGGTAGACTTTGGTACAGTTGCAACAGTGCACTTAGTCTGAGAACACCACAGGTGCTAATAACCATAAAAATAGACTGAGTAACAAATTAAAGCCTTGAATTACTCAAGCTGCAAGACACTGCTACCCCATAATCCAAGCAGCATCAGCTGAAGTGAACCATTTGCACAAATTAGAACCCAAAATTCCCCAAAGGGGACAGAGTCAGCTACACACCCCGCCTACCCCACTCAGGAGACACAGGCATTTGCTACGTTACCTCATTGCTGGCATACTTATCGAGTGGCGAATGGAGTAACTGCTACTCGGAAGCATTCAGAACAAGGAGGAAAGAGTCAGACAACAATTTTAAACAGACATTGTGCAAAAGCAGTATAACCCCGCTTCCAAGCGCTTGCTGCCTCACACACGGGCTGCTGTGGACAACTGAGGCAATAAATCTAGCCCTCTCTTCCCTTATTTTCACAGCCTGCAGCCCAGAACTAGTTCTGCAGTCATAGGACTGTTAGCATAAGTATTTAACTGAAAAGCAAAACAAGCAGAATATGAACACAGGGCATCATTTGAAAGCTTTCCTAAAATTTGGTGGACAGATTTGCTTATGTCAGTACAAGGAAACAAATCTCCCATAATACAATATTTAGAAAAGGGTTTTTTAACTATGCTCAAGACACAAGAGAGACCTGGCCTATGATCAAAGATCTGAGGGATGCAGAGGCACCTCTAGGAGAGGAAAAACATGCATAACCAGCTTTACTGTATCAAGTTACTCACATAATCAAGTTTTACTAGGAAAGGTTTCTTGCCCAAAGTTTTCTTTCCCCAAATTTGGGCTGACAAAGACGTAAAAGCATGCAGCAAGTGCTAACTAAAGGTATGCTGAACCATAAGCTTTCAAACTGGCAAGTTGTTGTACATTGCTCATGGTCCCATTACACTAGAATTAAGGAAGCTGGGGGTCTTACACTTGCTGTTGTGTTGTATTCTCAACCTGCACTGCAAGCTGCAGCCATGATATAAAAAACAATTACAGGGGATGGTTTTAGCTAGGTTTCTCATTCCATTTCAGAAACATTGGCAAGTCTTACATAATCGGCCTCCCCCCTTAACATCTGCAAGGGCCTGGCAAAGTAACATATGCTCTTTTAGCAGCCTTGAAGGGTATCTTACCTAAGGGAATGCGAGAAGGGGTGAGCCCTGAGGAAACCCACGGCAGCAGAGGGAGAAAAAGGAAGCAGTAGTCAGACACTTGCGCACATCTAAACACTAAATGCAGGACAGCTAAGCAAGGACATGGTCACAGGACAGCAAAGTGAACTACCCAGAAGGAAGCCTCTCAAGATAAATTAGAGAGGCAAACAAAAACCATTTGCTTTTCATTAACTCAACCCAAGCTAAGAGGTTTTTCAGAGGACAAAAGCAGAATCTACAGCAAGTTAGAACAAGGGTGCTGAATTGGGGTGGGGGGGAGGAAAGAGGGGGAATCTTACTCATCCAGACCCATTGCTTTCATTTGAAGTTTTAGAGCACTTTTTCCTAAACTGAGGTTTTATCTTTTACCAAATTAGCCAGCTGAGGTATCTTGTCCGCCTCTCCACCCCCTTTACAGAAACCCCATGAGCTCTCATTTAAAGACAGCACTGCTAAGACTGCTGGTTGAGAACCTCCGCAACAGGAACCAAACGGATGCCTGCATGTTACCTTGCCAAGCCTGCAGATCTTAAAGTTACATTTGAAAACAAAACACACACACAGATCTCAGCATAATAAAGATAAGAGCATATGGATAGAAGGTATGATGCTTACCCCACAACCCAAGTGCTGACTGCCCATTTTTAGGTTTCAAGGCAAAAAGGAAGCTACCAGATTTCCATGCCCGATTTTGCAATACAGTAGCATCTCAGCAGTCTGAAATAATAGACCAAGGTTTCCTACTTCTTCTAATAAGATTGCCAAGATGGCCTAAAGAGCCTTCTCTGCTGGAAGTGGCAGTGTTTTATTCCACTTAAATATCATTTTTGTTCCCGCAGCAGGAAGCGGTCATGGCAAGCTGGATGTGAAGTACTTGGCAAAGAGTACAAGGGCCCTTCCTTACAGCTATAGCAAAGATGTTTGGCTTTGATTTCATTTCCCCATCTATTCCAATCAGCTCTTTGGCTGCATAGACTCCTTGTAATGCTGTCTTTGCATGCAACATAGAAGTTTGCTTTAAGTGAGAGCAAGTAGAAAGTTAAGGAACACAGATAACATATGTCCATGCACCATGCTACTCTGCATGTAATTCTACAAGCACCAGGAAGTTTGCTCAGATTCTTGACTTGGATCTAACAGTTACCCTTTTCTTCCTTTCCTGAGGATTTAAGGTTTACATAAATTCAGGGAAGAGCAGCCACCTTTGGGGCTCAGATTAACATTTTATAATGAATTTGCTTGTAGTATTATGTACAGTAGCAAACTCCATCAGACAACATGAAAGGTATTGGGGCACAAAACCACAAAGCAAGCTGTTATCAGACAAAAACAAACACACTTCCAATCTGCAGTTTATTGGAGTTAGTAAAATGTAGTAACAATGTCTAAAAGATTTTTTTTTTTTCTTTTTAACTGCAAGTGGAGATAACAGAAAAGGCTGAACTGGCCAAAACTTGAGAAAACCCATCCGTTAATTAAGAGGCATTTTTCCCCCCCATGGCAATCTAATAGAAAACAGCTTTAATACATTTAGTGCAGTAATCACATAAACATCACAATTTCTCCTCATGATCTGCAGCTATAATGTTTGAAAGTGTTTTGTCCAGAATAAAGTGCTCTGCTAAAGATTTAACCCAAGGATAAGTTACTTTCATAGCATTTCTGTCCAGGAGGTTTTAATGGAATTATGACTACGCCCTCTGAATATCTGAGGTGTTTGTCCCATTCACCATCCCTTCCTTGCATTTATCAACCGGTGAAAGCTGACTAAACAAGGAAATCCTTTCTGTTATCTCAACACCTCCACTGTTGGAAAATAAACCTTCTTTACAAGTGAATTTGTAGTGTAAGAGGAAAAAGTACAGTAACAACACAGATTACAGTGTAGGCCACAAGGCCTAGAACTGAGATTCTCTGAGAACAGATATCATCCCCATCCATTCAGAGAAGTGATCACAACAATAAAACAGACTTCACTCTTTGTAATCTCTGATCACATATCAGAACAGCATTTACAGTTTCACTTGGCAGGAGCAGAAAACAGAACAGTTCCTGTGCAAGTTTATGCTCAGAAGTTAAACTTCATTCAGAATCAGAAATATCAAGACTTGAACGCAACAGGGGAGACAGACAAGTTTATAAACCAAAGAAAAACTGAAAGCCTTCTTAAAAGCCATTACTGTGTTCCCCCATAGGGCTATATATACAAAGCAAATCCTGCTGAAATAACTTGGGTAGAGACACCCCCTGTTTATTAATAAGGCAAAAGCTGCCTCTATTTACTATTACATCACTCAAGGTATTAGCTGTATAAAGGAATATGGGTGTTCAAGTTAGTGACTATGCTGCGCAATACTATTGTTGCAGAGGTCCGATATGTACGTAGTCAGCCAGGCCAGCTCTGTTACCAGGAGTGACAGTCCCACAGCCAGGCATCCCCTCCCTCCATCATCTGCTCCTGGGATAGCACAAACATTTGCACAGCTGCACAGTGAACTGGATTCTACCAGCCAAAAGACGGCAGGCAGGACCAAGGCCGTCAGAACAGCTTCTTCTGGTGGCAAGACCAGTTCAGGAGTTCCCCATTTGGTCCAAAAAGGTCAGTTGACTGCAGAAGGCAGTCAAATTTATTTTACCATTATCAGCTTAGCAAAATGTATTACCAGCACATCTTGCCAATATCTATCTGCTGGTGGCTCAAGTGATTATATATAAATCTCTTCTTTCAGAAGGCAAAGTAATTTCCAGGAAAGAAAAGTAAAATACTGGAAAGGCTAGGAAGTCAGCTAGTCCTCTGCTAAATTCAGAGAAAGTGAGCTATAAAAAACATTCACCAATAACTGCACTCCAGGAACACAGTAAGTAACTCCCTGAGAATAGACTTGGAGTTTCAGTACAATGTGATCAGAGACCAACAAATTCTTACCACTTGGATACTCCCAGCCACAGTGGAATGGGAAAGTCCCTACAAAGAACGACAGCTACCTGTTCAATCCAAGATCTGGTACATCATGTTAAATACAAGCTCCAAGAATGCTTCCTTAATAGCCTAGACAGCTTGTACATTAAGAATTGCTCTCAATTCTGAGAAAAAAAATGTGGGCAAGGTATTTTGCATGAAAGCCTTTGACACCGCCATTAATGTGGAAACAATCTTTAGCTTAAACTCCTGAATGAGGTAAATCACCAACTCTACCCTTAAGCTTTGTATGGCCGAGAAATGCATAGGGCAAGAACCTCAGCCAGCAGCCAAAAGCACCAGCCCTCCACTTTTCATTCCAGAAAGGTTTACATTTGGCAAATACTTCAGCTGTCATTTCCTTAAGGAAGCTAGATAACCGTCAAGCACAAGAAGAAAGTTTTTATAATCTTCATTATAATCTTCATTATAATCTTCTGAACCAGTTCATATCTTCCAAAACACACTAGGTAGCTGTGCTTGGAAGTCACACCGCTCTTCTCCATGGAAAGCTGGTGCACAGAACTCGAAACTGCATGATGCACAGCAGAGTTTGTCCCAGTTTAAAGCATATAACGGAGCACAGGAATGACCACCCCTTTCTGATCCTAAGCACTAACACTGAGAAAGCACAAGACCATAATTCAATAATGAAAAGGGTGAACTTTAATGCTAATTTCTTAAATATAAAGTAAAAGCTGCAGTGCAACCACATGAGAGGAAGGAAACCAAAAATGTTCTGTCAGCTCTTTTGAGCCGAATTAGACTAAAGGTGTTGGAATGAACTGATTTTATTTTTAATCAACACAAGTTTTAGAACAAACACTTTCAGAAGAGACTGGCAGGAATAGGTTTCTTCCTGAGGAGTGTTTAAAAGTGTTTAATGTGTCCTAAAGTCTGATGTACAGGGCCACATGGAAGAAGGTAGTCCATCAATAGCAAAGTGCTGCCAACCAAGTAGAAAAAAAAATGGAAAAAGCCTAGCTATTGTCTGAAGTCTCAAAACTGTTTAAATCTTAGATCAAAGAACTAGAGCACAAAATAGAAGTCTTACCTCATGTCGCCAAGTTTCCTGCTGATAACAGAACCTACATTGGAAAGGGCTGCTGAAGTCTTCTGCCCTGCCTGGGACAGGGTTTCCTGGGTCTTCTTATATCTAAACAGAAAAAAAAACCAATCAGTTGAACTAACGCATAGGATCTGAAAGCAAGAAGCATCCCACCATTTTGAGAAAGGAACCCACATTAAAGGAAAGAAGCTAGGTTAGTGAGCTGCCCTGACTTCACTGAAAAAGCCCATTTCAGTCTTGCACATATTCAAAGACCAAGCTTTAAGAAGGCAGTAAGTGTAGGCTTAACCTTTCCATACACTCACTTCAGATATTTTACCATTTTAACTTTACATTTTTAAATCTCGCAAACATTTGCAAAAAAAAGTCCCAGTTTTCCACACAGAAATTACACATCATAGCATCATACCCCATTTGCTCTATAATTGCATTTTGATCTCCTTGAGAAAATAAGTCAAGGAACCTATTCCATAATATGCTTGCAGCCCTGAAGAAGTTACAGCATTTGTTATAGTGTTAGGGAATGGAGGAAAGAGGCAAGACTGACATTACTGTCTAGAAAAGAAATGCAGAAATGAGCATTACCTCTACAGCTGCAGTTTAGAATTAAATCAGTAGGGAAGTTTCCCATCAGTTACCATTAACCACAATAAGTCTGACAGCTTGTGCTTACCAGCTGATTACATTTGAGAAGTTTATACAAGAACTAGAGAAGACATTTGAGAACCTTTGTTTCCTTCAAATAAGAATCTTAGGAACAAGGATTCTTTGAGCCTTTTTCATCAACTCATCCTCTCTAAGCTATTTTACAGTTTGTGTTTAACATTTGGATTTATGGCATTCTTCAAATTATAAGAAAAGATTCAGGCAGGAAAACAAGTCCAACAACTTAAGCCAAATTTTCTTATTCCAAATATTTAAGCTTGAGGGTTTTTTTGTTGGTGGTGGATTTTTTTTTTTTTTAATATTCTAATACAAGTGGATGAGCAAGAGAAGGACATCTAAAAATGACTTAATGTTCACATCTCTGAACTTCGAGGCCAGAAGCAACATGTCTACAGCTGACTTAATTCTTTATGTCTCATCCTCTCCAGACAGGAGTTCAGGAGACAGCACCTGAACTGGATTCAGGCAAGACTACTTACAACATGTTGCTTTTCAGTTTTTTAGACCCCGATCAAGTATTTCTGAATCATGAACGTATGCGAGACTTGTGCTGAATAGGGCAAAAATGAATCAGCTTTACTACCACATCTCCTGCTGTGGAAGAAGTCTACTCATTCCTATAATCTAGGCATTTTCCAGACTAATTCCACTAATTCAGTGACCCTAGAAGAACCTAACAGACTATGCCCAGATAGCAGGAACTCAACACTTTCTTCACAGCATGAAGTTTTGTAAGAAGTAGTCATCTCAAGATAATTTATGAGTGAGGTAGTTAGCGTGAATATTGCTTGTTCATATACATGCTTTCCTACCACAGTAAGGGGATTCGAACCCCAGGGCCAGAACTTCCTTGGAACTTCAATCCCTTCCGTTTAGGGGTCAGGCTCCTCCCCTGCACAGGCTGACAGACTCCTGTCATGGGATTGGATTTACAGCTGTCTAGCAGGAACACCTAAGGCCTCCTGCTCATTGAAATATGTTGTGCTGACTCTACTTCTACACAAGCCAAGGAAAAACAGCTCAGCACTGAACTCTCCCTGATCAGCATCAAGTACCAGAGCAGTGATAAGAGGAACAGTTTACAGAATCAAATGACACCATCACACCACACACACACTGCAAACTCAGGTATTAGGCCTAGCTTCAGCAGATGAAGGTGAGAGCAATTTCACAACTGTTGTTTCACACTTGACAGAACTATTCCTAAGCCAACTGAAGACAACCTAGCACCCAAGTGCTGTTCCTTCTGCCTGAGCGTGCTCCTTCATGATGCCAACACAGCCGTTTGTGCTGACAGTGATTTAGATAAGGGAAATGGTCCAGATGAAATAAGCTTGGAAGGAAAAAAAGGAAAAGAATAGCAGCTGCCAGATCAGATCCCCAATCTGGTTCTGCAGCCACAGCTCCCACACACACACGCACACCTCACCAGTGCAGTGCAGGAGGCAGAGTCAAGGAAATGCAGCTGAAGTGAGAAGCTGTTTCCACCCAGAACTGCCATCGCAGGCATGCATATGGAAGCAGATCTGGGACAGCCAGGGTCAAGGCATACCAGACTTCAATATAACTTAACTACAGCCAGCTCTGACCACCCCCCCCTTCTGACGCCCCCCCCTCAAAATCACAACTGCTCTTCTGCCACTGACACTGTCAGGTTTACCACTAATACAAATTCACTCACTCACTTTCTTCCCTTAATGCTGGTACAAAGCACATCAGAATAATCTAGATCTGGGAGTAACAGGTATGAGCTACGATTAGTACCTTGCTGTCCTAACAGGCAATTTGCTCAAATGAGAAGCTGTAGAAGAGATCTCTGCCCACTTCAGAATCCTGTGGTATTTGAACACTTTACTGCATCCCTCTCCTGCAAAACCTTCCAGGGAGGAGCCAGAGCTGCACCCTCAAATCCTTCTTTATCCATTAGTACCAGCTTCCTCTCACTTGCTTTTATACAGCAACCACCATTTGTGCTGTCTGGCTACATTCACAATCCATCTAAGCCATCGTGCACCCTGGTTACAATGAAACTGGAGCCAGAGACAGACCGGGCTGACTTCTGTCCTCTCTACGCTGCTTGCAGAGGACAATTCAAGCTCTGCAGCCAGGAATGGCAACTACCAGGAAATTCAGCAGTGTACAAAAGCACCATAAGGTCACAGGTCAGGCCCATTTCCAGTTCAATCAGGACACTTGCCAGTTATAATTCAGAGAAGCTGTGAAACAACAGGAAAGAAGATGCCTTTGCAAAACAATCCCAAAACACAAGTAAAACCTCCTCCTTTGATTCCTTGAACTTGACTCCTAGTATTTACTGAGCTTTAGATGAAGGAAGTGCAAGTTGTTTGTTTTCTGAAATGTTGCTAGAATCTTACCTTTGAAGCACCCTTGCCTCTCCGTTTTAAGTGGCATCTATCTTGTTAGCATGAATTGTCACTCTGTCTAGTGCCAACGCAAGCAGGAAAGCTAGCGTGTCACAGCTATTCAGGCCTACAGAACCACACTTCTACCATATTTTTCTTGCACTTATCATTGAAGAACAAGGAAACAGATATGACAAGAAGTTTTCTATTCTAGCAGGCACACCCAAGGAGGAGCTATGATTAAACACTGCCAGAATCATGTACACAGTCGGCAAGGATAAAGGTCATTCACTATTTTGCAAGCAGCAAAAGTTTTTTAATCCAGAAAACATACAATGTACTTGGAAGGCAGAACTTGCATATTTGGAAGTTTTTGATACTCCTGCTTTCTATTTGTGCTCATCTTCCATCCCTGTTATGAGGGATACCTTCCACTGACACATGCTGCCAATGGCAAGCCAGCTCTAGGCTGCCTCTCGCGTGCTCAGGTTAGAAGACTGAATTTCATATCCACTACAAAGAACGGGAAAATCTGGCTTACCCAAGCCCTACAAATACCATGGTCTAAATCAATTCAGGAAATAAAGACACTACCTACTTGCTCCCACTGCATTACTGTCAAGGATTCCCCTATACACTGCAGGAGAGATGCAGTGAGAAGGACAAAGGCCAACTTTCATAATACGTTTTCATAATTTAGTCCAGATGAGAGTTTAATCCCAGGCATTTAGTAAAAACATGACTAAGAGACCATTCACATCCAAAAAATGGAGTTATAACAGCTGTGAGGTTTAAGCTGTTCAAGTCCATTTGGGGCTCCAAAATGACAGAACAGCTGCTTTGGACACTAAAGTTCTATTTGTGCTCATCAGGTACTAAAGGGGAAAAAAAAAGTTCCCGCTCCCCACAGAGAAACATGGTTACATGTTGAGGGGTTACAAGAAGAGGTCAGTCTATTCCACAGCTTGTCAGCTGAAGTTATAAAACATGGCATGCAAGTCTCAGGTACCCAGTGGCTCCTGTCAGTTCCCTTGTAAGGGCAGGCAGCCATTTGAAGAGAATGTCACTTGGACCACAGTGAAGTCATTCAGTTATTGACCCGAGGAAAGGCTGCTTCTCACAGAGGATACATTTATCAGTTTAAAAAAAGTGAAGGCTTGAAAAAAGTTTAGGTAGGACTAGACAAAGTAGAGAACCGTGAGCAGGGGCAGAGAATGTTAGAGGCAGCAGGCTGTCATGAAAGCATTTGTTAACGCTGAAGGTTAAGACACTCACGCTTCTGATTGAGTTAATTTTTCATTCCAGTCCTCCAGTGTGTTGCTGGCTGAAAGATATCTACAAACACAATGGAGGTTAGATACAGTGCCAAGATTCATGACAGATGCTTCTTTTGACACTTTCCACATTATTAGTGTCTCTTTACACTTAAGGTATCATAAGTTTTATTCTGACATCCAGTTTTCCCCCATCCAAGTCAGAGGGAAAAGAGTTGTTGTTTGAGAGGGAGGAAGACATCCAAGCCCTGGTTTCTTCCCTATTTAAACACATTCAAACACTGAGCACAAAGCAAACTAGACCCGCAGTTTAGAAGGCGCCAGGATTTTCCAAATGAAAGGCTGTATCACCTACTCCCTCCCTACACACTGCATGGTAGCTATACACTAAAAAGGACAGAGCAGCGAGCTGAGCACAAAACTAAAAATCTGACTGCCACACCCGAAGCTGCATCAACACAGCATGACCTGGACAAACTGTAAAACTGAATCCCATCTTCTAATCTTTAGAGAGTGCATGTGTGTGTAAGTGTGTGTGCAAGTGTGTGTGCACACACCTATATACATATAAACCAATATCCTATAGGTTGTAAGAATTAACACTCGCAAAAACAGATTGAATACACTTACTATGAGAAGTGTCTGGTACCAGCTCAGATGACACCTCAGAGGAGGTGATACATGTCAGGCAGTTCACGTCACCCAGGAAGTGTTAATGTCCCTCATTAGGGCAGAGTTAACTATTTTGCCTACTGAAGAAAATCTTCCAACCCACATCTGCTCTTAGCTAAATTAGCATCTCCTTGAACACAAAAGGCTGAATGGAAGGAATCCTCAGTTCAGCAAACATTCAAGATCTCCCTGACATTTAACTATACAACAAGAATCAAAATGATGCATGTCTAATACGAGTTGAGGGCTAATACAACTAAAGAATGTGTTCTAGAGACAAAAGTAGCCAGACAATTTTTGTCCACATTTATCACCTGCTTGTATATACTGCAAAGACTAAAATTCATAGCTGTCAGAAAGGATCGCCTACATCAACCCAACAGAGCCCCAGTGTGGAAACTTTCAAAAGCTAATATACATGTTTGCATAGCCCATGTTTTCAGCTACAGTTGAATGCCTTCAGATACCTTCTCTCTCCCCCATGGCCATGCAGGAAGCCAATAATCAAACTGATTGCTACCAAGTCTGGTGAGGAGAAGAGAAAGAGTTTCATAGTAAAAAGATAGAGGTCCAGTAATAAGACATCTGATTATAACAGACTAGCCTAACAAAGACCAGCTAAAAGGAAATTGCAGCTGTTTGGTTTTTTTTAATATATATATTAAGTGTGGTCTGGTAACTGATTGGAATTTTTCTTCTGCAGTGGAAAGACTACCATAGAGATGAGAGCAGTAGCTTTTATTCACCTCCTCCACAACTGAGGGATGCTTATAGCTGGAAGTCAGGCATGCTGCTAATAACAGTCCTGACTATAGCTTCACCATGCCTCCAGCTCCTAATCAACCCCTGATGCCTGAAAGAACAAGGAGCAGCACAAATTGGGGAATGGAGCAAGGAGCAAGAAGGTGTTGCTGAGGAGCCCAAGGCACTCACAAGTCAGACTGTGTCACTTTCTCATTCCACTCTCCAAGTTTCTCAGATGTTTTCACATAACTAGAAACAGAAAGTATTAATGAATATAATTTCTTTAATATTCATTTTTAGAAGACAATGACAGATTTAAGTTACAAAGGAGTAACAAAATTTGGGCAAGGGGGGGAGGGGAGATGAGGAAAAGAAAAAGAACAAACAGCGAGATGAACAGCTCAAAAATCTGCCCTGCAGTAGCACTGTCAGTAACTCCAGATTGCAGTTAAGCAGCACAAGACTGTTTAGACTGAACAAACCTCCTGTGGATACTGAGCGCCCCTCACACTTGGGCACAAATACAGTATTAAACTTACCTCTTTGACTCTCCTTCTGGCACTGCCAAACAGCGCAGCTACCATACTCTTAGTACCCGTTCAGTAATGGGGTCAGTCTAACTCCCAGTCTTCTCAAAGCCAAGATGCTTCTGTGTACTGCGTTCCTAGCACATTAATATTGTATGATTTTGCCACAGGAAGTGCAGGCTTTTTAATTCAAGCTATGTATCCGAGGAAATGGGTAGCCTCCAAACTAGCATTATGTAGTAGAACTTCAGCACTTTTTGCTTCTCTCTAAGCCTGAGCTCAGAACAGAGTAGTAGCAGCCTGCACCCCAAAGAAATGGTCAAAAATTGGCAAACAGAACTGTCCTGTTCAGCGGTGATCTAGATCTCTAACCTCCTAGGAAAGAGCATTCAGCAACAGTTTACCAAGATTACAGACATGAAAGTTCTATTTACACTGACATAAGGACACTGACATGTGAAACCAATGAAACAACCAGATTTATTTTTTCTCCTTTTGCTCTATTTACTCATCAGAGCAAAAGCCTCCAGCCATTTGGAAAAGCCCTGGAACGCAATGCTGGGAAATAATTTCTATCGAGTTATATTTAAATGTGAAACTTGTGTCATAAACAACACTTACGCATTGGAGACTTGCACATCATGCCAGCTTTTAGACAGGTTTTGTTTTAACCCATCCAAGGGAGTCAAACCTAGTTTCCTCTTCAGCTCTCCACAGTGCCTCTCTTTAGCAGCCAGAACTTGTCTGAGAGTACCAATTTCTTCTTCAACCTTAGAGAGAGGCACAGGCATATCTTAATATCACAGCTTGATAAAGTTCTGAAAATTAAATGAAACCCTCCCCCTGCAAACTAGAAAGGTTTTGTTAACCTGAATATAAGAGAACTGGTGGGAACTCTAGATGCACACAGAACAATTCAACTGAACATAAATGGTGCTGGGATGGGACACTTACACCTCAGACTTCCACCAGGAAAACATCCACAAAAGCTATTGTATTGGCCACTTAATACCACTGAGACTTATCAGAACTCATCCCTAGCATCGTAATCTCAACGGTAACAGCAGACACCATTTAAAATCAGTTACCAAATACTTCTTATTAACTAAGGTTTCTATTTTATAATTCTCTTCCTCTGACATCATTAAAACAAATGTTCTTCCTGTTCTGGAGGGTCATACAGGTCTCGGTAAGCTGCAGTTAAATCAAGTAGAAATGAACCCTCTCTCCCAACAAACAACACTTTCAGTGCCCCGAAAACATTGTAAGAAGGGTCTCTAAGAAACAACTGGTTTCAGTTGCTTCTATTTTATAATTTTCTTCCTCTGACATCATTAAGAACAGGAGAACAACTGAAACCATCTTCTACTACGTTTTAGATAGAAATTATAAACTGGCCTTTAAAACCTATGTGCCCAAACTTTAGGGTATTATATTACAAACTCCCAACATTTCAGAAACACATAGGCACCAAAAATAGTTCCCTAAAACATTTAAGAGAAAAACATAGGAAAAAAAGGAGCATATTACATAATGCATTGTTTCAGCTTCCTAACAGAAAGCAGCTCATTTTGCATACCACTTACCTAAAGAGTTTTCTCACTTCAAATGAAGCCTGGATTAAGTTTACTGCATAAAAAGCCACTTTTTTCCTTACAGCCCTAAATTAAGAATAGTTCTGGGAAGAGCAAGCAGCACACCACATTGTTTGAAGTATAGGTCAGCTTTGTGGATTTTAACAATGAACTGAGAGATCCAAAGACACAGGTAACACCACTGTAAAACTGAAAAAACAGAAACAAAAAAAACCCCCATCACCCTGCTCCTGTGGTACATCGTATTCCTGCTTTTCCACCTCCCAAGGGAACGTAACTACAGGCACACATGGTCCCAGCTGACGAACGCAAGTGTCATTTTACCTTTGCAAGCTCAGACCTCAACTCCTCCTCTTCGGCAAGGGTCAGACTTTCAGGCGCGGAGGTCCTCGCCGAGGCGGCGGCGTTATCCACGGGAACGTCTGTCATGCTATCCGACAGCAGACCTTTGTTGGGAGAGTTAAGGTTGATATCTGTCAGAGACAAGAGGCAGAACGCAGACAGAATAAGCGGGCAGCAAGCAGAGCGCGCTGCGCAAACCTGGGGAGGCCGCAGGGGGAGGTGAAGGAAGGGGCAGCTGCCTCGCAGAAAGAGGAAGAGAAACCGCCGAGCCTCCTCCGCAGCCACCTCAGCGGCACCGGCGGCGGAGCGGTTTGCGAGCCGAGAAGAGCTTCCCGGCCCGGCACGAGGCCGCAGCTGCTAAGCGGCCGCGGGGCCCGCACGAGGCCGGAGGGACGAGGCGCCAGCGCCCGCCGGGAGCCCCGGCTGCCGCCCCCCCCCCCGGGCCGCTCCCCCCCCTCACGGCGTCCCCCACGGGAACCGGCGCGTCTCCGCCGGGGAAGCAGCGGCGCCCCCCCGCCCGCCTACCCTGGCTCGCGCTCTCCATGGCGGCGCCCCGGGCCCGTCCAGCCGCCGTGGAAGAAGAAGCTGCTGCCGCCGCCGCCGCCGCTGCGACCGCCCCCCGGTGACGCAATTAGCGCCGCGCCGCGCCGCGCGCCGCCCGCTTCCGGGGAGGCGCGGGGAGAGCGCGTCACCCGCCGCGTCGCCACGGCGACGGCGCCACGTTCCCCCGCGCTCTCCCCCCTCCCCCCCCCCGCGGCCGGAAACGTCAAACGGGGCGGGGGTGACGTCAGCGCAGGACGCTGGGAATGACGTCATATCTTGGGATTGGGGATTACATCATGGGGGACGAGGAGGGGCAGGTGGAGTGGCAGGGGGTGGGCTCAGTTCCCCCTGGGTTCAGCACCACACGGGGTACCTGGGCCTTGCCGTGGGGCACAGGGGCCTGTGTGGGGCTCAGGGTGCTGGGTCCTGCCGTGGGGCACTGAGACCTGTGTGGGGCTCAGGGTGCTGGGTCCTGCCGTGGGGCGCAGGGGCCTGTGTGGGGCTCAGGGTGCCAGGCCTGCCGTGGGGCACAGGGACCTGTGTGGGGCTCAGGGTGCCAGGCCCTGCTGTGGGGCACCAAGACCTGTGTGGGGCTTGGGGTGCCGGGCCCTGCCGTGGGGCGCAGGGGCCTGTGTGGGGCTCAGGGTGCCAGGCCCTGCCATGGGGCACAGGGGCCTGCAGGGTGCCAGGCATGTCGTGGGGCACCAAGACCTGTGTGGGGCTCAGGGTACTGGGTCCCGCTGTGGGGCACAGGGGCCTGCAGGCTGCCAGGGCTCGCTGTGGGGCACCAGGGCCCGTGTGGGGCTCAGAGTGCCAGGCCCTGCCATGGAGCACAGGGGCCTGTGTGGGGCTCAGCGTACTGGGTCCCGCTGTGGGGCACAGGGGCCTGCCGTGGGGCTCAGGGGCCTGCAGGGTGCCAGGCCCCGCCATGGGGCGCAGGGGCCCGCAGGGGGCAGAGCCCTGCTTTGGGGCTCGGGGGCCCGCAGTGCCGTGGGGCTCAGCGCCCCGACGCAGCGCGGGCCGGGTGGGTGCGAGGTGCCCGTGCCCGCAGCAGCCTGCGCCGAGGGCCCGGCTCTGCGTCGCCGCAGGTTTCCTCGTGGGTCACGGGGCACTGGGGACCCCGGGGGCGGTGGGGAGTCCCACGCCGCCGTGGGGCCGGGCCTCGGCCCCCAGACCCCCAGCCTGCGCGGGAGCCGGGCTGGCAGGAGCGGGGCCAGCGGCTCCGGTGCCGTGTGTCTGTCTGGAGGGAAGGTGGCAGCACCAGCACGGCCATCCCCGGGGCCCGGCCCAGCGCCGCGGTGTTCGCGTCGCTCCCTCCCTGCCTGTGCCCAGACGCAGCCAGCGCTGCCGCCCGTTTCCGTTAGAAACCCCCACCTTCAGTCGCCTTTAGTCACTGGAAATACCCCCTTCCCCCGGCTCTGCGGAGGGATCCGCAGGAAAATCCCGCTGCCTCGGATCCCCGGTTCCTCCCGGCTTTCGGGGCCTGCCGTGCGCCAGGTTCGTCACCGCGTGACCCCGCGAATGTCACCTCTCCTCGCTGGCCCCTGAGCTGCGGCGCAGCGGAGCCTCGCACCCAGCCGGGGCCTGCGCCCGCCGCGCGCAGCCCATCGCTGGCACCGGCCCCGGCAGGACCTCGAAGGTCACGCAGAGACACATGGCTTCGCTCCGAGAAGCCGACTTCTCCCCACCGAAGGGGAATTACGGCCCACGGGGAGCGAGCTCTCGGGAGAGCTCGTTAGTTTGCAGTGAGGCGCTTCCCCTCCTCTTGCCTGTTAGTGCCCGCAGGAGTTAGGAACGCCCGTATTGATCAGAAAGGCGCTGGGAAACGCACATCCCTTTGCTCTCCCTCCCTGGCTTACAGACACGGAGATACCGCTCGGAAACACGATCCCGATGCCTGGCGAGCGCTGCGGCCCGGAGGCTCAGCGTGCCGGGTGAACGCTGGTGCCCGGAGCTCGGGCTACGCCGTCGCTCGCCGCAGGGAGCCGAAGGAGAGCAGCTGGGACAAAAGGTTGGTTTTCTCACCGCCGTCCCAGGGCTGAGAATAAAGAACTGTGACTTCTAGAGCATTCGCTGTGACTTTCCCGGTGACCCGGGGAGTCTCTCGCTCTCCCCCAGCCCGTCTTGTGCTCTCGAGCCGCTGTGCAGCGCCAGGGCAGCCTCCCTTCGCCCTTAGCTGTGCAGCCAGCAGCGCCTTGTTCCCTCGCAGCCTCGCTCGTCCTCGCTCCGGGCTGGTGTTTCCCCATCCCCAGGTAAAAACCTGCCTGGCTTTGGTTTTGGAGGGACCGCTCGTGGGCTTAAAGCTGAGCGTGTGCCCAGACTCTCTCCGGATTTGACGCCTCAGCGGCTGCCTCCTTTTTGCGAAGTGCTCGGCAGCCGTCAGAAGTGTGCCGGGGAAGCCCTGGGCTGCTCCGCTCCTAGTCATTTTGCAATCTGGCTCATTGCAAACCCAACTCGGTGATAATTTTGTTTCTCTTTACTTTCATTTTAGGAGCCTTTTCCGCTCGGTCTATTTTCGTTGCCCCAGACGAGCGTGAAAAGGGAAGCGAATGTAAATGGGGAAAGGTGCATTAATTTTTCAGAACCATTTCCAGCAGTGCGTGCCGGGCAGCAGAGGAGAGCACGTCTGCAAGCGTTAGGCAGAGGAGCTATTGGAAATACCCTTTTTGGGGCACTGCAGCTCATCTCGACAAGTGCCCCAAATTCGCTTAGGTCGCACAGCACCACCGTATATCCCAGACATTTCTAGGAAAAGGACGGGGAGAATTTTAAGAACTTGGCTTTTTTTTTGGCAGGGGGGTGGTATTATTCCAAAGTCTGGAGCCTCAGCACAGGTCTAATTTTAAAGCTGGGCTCAGTGCAAAGCCAGGGAGTGGCTGAGCGCTGAGCCCGTGTGAAAGCCTGGCCAGAGCCTGGATTCCTGAAAATCTGGCCCTGAGAGATGAGTGCAGCAGGAGGAGCTCGGAGGCATTACGGCTTGGAAGGAGCCCTAATGGCCTCCGATAGCTCTGCCAGGAGTAAAAGCTGGATCTCCGAGCCCGGCATCGCTGAACCGCCGTGGCTCCGGGTGCCCCCCCCCGCTGGGATACCTGGCTGGGCCTCGGAGGCGTTCGCTCGCCCTGGTGACCGCAGCTTCGTGCCCTCCGCGCTGCCCCCCCAGTTCCCCTTTCGCTGCTGCCGGGCTTTTTGCTCGCATGGGGCTTTTCTGCCATTCGCTGGTAAACGCCAAAATGTCAGGCCTGGAGCCGGTTCCCTTCGCCAATCCCCCGTCCAGCCACTCCGGCTCCCACGCGCGCGGGGCGAAAGGGAAGGAGGGAGGGAGCCGGCGCTGAAGCAGGGGAGCCCCCAGGATGGGGATGCTCCCGGAATGGGGATGCTCCCGGTGGGCACAGGTGTTTCCAGGCTGCCGTTTCCCCGCGGCCGCGCCAGGCTGGGGCTGCCGCCGCTGATCTCCCGCTTCACTTGGAGCCGAGACGACCTGGGCTCGGTGCCCCTGTTAAAGAAAGCCCTGACCTAGATTTCGCCGCCCGCCTGCAAAGCTGCGGGCGCCGCTCTGCCCCGCGCGCTTCCCGCAGCGGTGAAGGGCCGAGCCCGCGCCGGCGCTCCCGAAGCCGAGGGCCGCACGCCGCCGGAGCGAGTCGGCGCCGGCTGATAGTGCCCTATCGCCTGGTGCCTGGCGCGCGTCTCCCGAGCACGAGCGGAGCGTGGCCGCGCGGGCCGGCAGGGCTATCGCTGCTCCGCATGCGGGGCGCCCCGACGCAGCGGGGATGGGCCACGGCCCTGCCTGCCCCCGGCCCCCAGCGCGCCCCAGCCTTGCCACGGTGTGGGCATCGGCACGAGACCAGCCGGGATGTGCACGGCGTTACGTGCACGGCGTTATGTGCACGGCCCTGGCAATGCCGTGGGGAGGGAACGCTGCTGGGCGCCAGCATTTCCCTGGGCCCCGGTGTCGAAGCACACTATTAACAGCAAAAAGCAACATTGGAAAATGCGCGTGCATGAACCCTCCCCTCGTTCCTTGCTCCTGCAGTTCGCAAACGTGCGGGTCACGGAGCCGAGCGGGGAGCGCCGGGGCGTCCCTCCGCGAGCGGCGCCTCCCGACTCAGCCCAGCCACGGGGACAGGGGCGTCCTGCCTCCCCCGGGGCTGGGGCGCCCAACACCGTTCACCTGGCACCGCTGGAGCGCAGCCCCGAGACACCAGGCAAGGTGGCAGGGCCGGGCTGACGGCTCCCCAGCATTTCGGGACCATCCGGAGCATTAAACCAGGCTCTGAGCGGCGCTGGAGGCCGTGGGCATCACCCCAGGGCTGCAGCGGCTCTGCCTGCGCCTCCCCGAAAGCCCCTTTGCCCATCAGGTGAGCTGGATCCGCTTCTCGGGGCTGTGCCACCGAGCTGCTCCGGGCGGGAGCAGAGGGGAAGCGTGGCCGGCGGCGGTGGTGTTCCTCTTTCCCAGACTGTGCACCGGCCCCTGCGCACCGCAGGGGCATCGCCTTCCCGCTGGCCAAAACTGCCGCCCGCCAGGCGCAACCTTCCCCTTTTCTGGAGACCTAAAATAACCCCGGGGCCGGCGCGGGGAGGCAGCTGGGGGCGACGCTTCCTCTTTCCGAGCACCCGGCCGCAGGGAAGGGACGGCGACTCTCGAAGGGGCCCAAACCGCCGGGGTGGAGGGATGCAGGTGCGGGGGCTCCGGGCTGGATCCAGAGCATCCTCCGGGGATGCCCAGCTCGTCTCTAGCAGGAGCCGGAGCCACCTGGCCACCCTGCGTCCCCGGCGAGGACGGCTCTGTCCGGACACACGGAGCAGGCGGCTTCGCCCCAGCACCGGCCTCCCCTTCCTCTCCCACCGGGGCCAGTTCAGCACCGGCGTTACCCCTCTCTGCCCGGACACCGGGCCCTAATTTCTGCTTCCTTATCGCAGCTCATTTGACTGTTTTCGGCTCCAAAACGGCTCCTGACACTGCTCGGGGATTGCCAGACTTCACCGCTGGCATCGCCGGAGCCGCCGGCACTTCCACCCTGGCCGCTGGGTTTTCCTTCTCGTCTGCACCTCGTCACGTCGGCAGCCGCTTTACGCTGCTCATTTCCATGCTTATCACCCGGGAATTCCCCTGCCAGCTTTGGGGCAAAGTTGCTAATCTCACTAGTTTCGGCAGAGCCCCTCCAGGCACACGAGCCACCGGTGCTGCCAGGGCAGGCGGGAATCCCCGGCACCGTGCCGGCACCCCGTGGCCGGGCCGGCGGCACCCAGCGTCCCGCTCGCATGAACCCCCGGCCGGCGCAGGCCATGTCCGCGGCTGCGTCGAGGGAGGCTCACAGGTCCGCGTGCACTTGGGCCCATGGGCGCTAATGGGGTCATGCACCCAGCACGCAGCAGAGCCGGGGGCAGGATGCGGCCCTCCAGCGCTGCCGTGCACCTCCCGCCAGGAAACGGGCTGGATGCAATTCCATCTCCTCCCTGCTTCTGCTCTGTTTTCCCCTGCTCTGCCCAGGCTGCTCCCAGGCTCGTTTCCCATCCCGCTAACCTCACCTTGGGATGCATCCAGCACCATCTGCTGCCTAGAAAAACCCTGCTCCCTAAGCTGTGCTAATCCCCCAATCCTATCTGCGCCCCGCGGGCGGGCGCTGGGGCTCGCACCCCGGCGTGCACCTGGGGAGCGCGGCGGGTGGCACGGCTCCGCAGCGTGCCACGGATTGAGCTTCCCTGCCTTTCCGTGCTGCCGGGGACGGGCAGGGAGCGGGGAGGTTTCGGCAGCGCGGTGGCCGCGGCCTGCAGGTGCCGGCCCGGCAGCTCCCGCCTCGCCGGCCCGGGCCTTGCGCTGCAGGAAAATGTAAAATGCAAAAGTGGCACGGCGGCTCTGCAGGTTTTTTCGAGAGGACAAGGAAGAAAAGCAATGAAAGGTCTCAGCCGCCGCCGCCGCCGCCTCCGTGCCCTCCCCGGGATCGGGGGAGCTCTGCAGGCCGCGGAGGCCGGCGCTGATCCCCGCGGCCGGCGGCGGCACGGGAGGCTGCGGAGGGGCGAGATGCCCCGGGGGGACCCCGAGGGCCGGGCGGACGGAGGCGGCGGGAGCGAACCGCGGCTGGCAGGAGAAGAAAGGCAGCGAGGAGAGAGGGAAGGGGGAAGAGGCAGGAGAGGAGACGGCGGCGGAGGGAGGGATGAGCGGCGAGAGAGCCGAAGCTCCGAGCGGAGCGGCGCCGCGGCTCAGGAAGCGGGGTCCGGAGGAGAGGCGGTGCGGGGGATGCTCCCCCCGCTCTGCTGCCCGAGGAAACGCAGGGAAGATCTTCCCGGAGGAGGATGAAGGCGCGGGGGGAGGAGAGGAAACGGCAGAGACAGCTGCCGAACATCTGGCAGCAGCACGGTCCCTCCGGGATGCCACGGGCCGGGCCGGGCCGGGCTGGCGGAGCGCGGGGGGGTCCGAGCCGGCCCTCCGCTTCCTGCCCGCCCCGCCGCTGCCAGATGTTGCTCCCGCTCGGCCCTGGCCGCGGGTGCCCGGCGCCCCCAGGGCACCCGCGGGGCCCGGCCCACCCTTCCGCCCCTCCGCCCGGCCGCCGCTTCCCTCCGGGACGCGTCCGACACCTGCTTCCAGCTCGGTGCCGGGTCTCCGGCTCTCCCAGGACCCCGCCGGCCCCGTAACGCCCAGGGGAAGCGCGGCCCCCTCGCCCTGCCGGTCCCAGCTTTGGTCGCCTTCCCGGCTCCGGCTGGGCGGATGCAATCCAGGCCGTGAGCTCCTGGCCCCTCTGTGCCCCGGAAAACCTGCTCGCAAGGGGCACATTCGCTTCCTCGGCATCACTGCAGGATTAACGGCCTCGGGGCCGGGCTGCCCCCAGGCAGAGCAGCCCCGGCAAGGGAGTAATCCCGACCCCACCGCCCGGATCCACAGCTGCCGGGCATGGGGCCAGCGGGAGCCGGGTGGAGAGGCAGGTCCAGCAATATGGTTTTGCCCACCCCGAATCCTCCTGGATGCAGCTCGCCCGGTCCGAACGGCTCCGGAAGTGTGGAGCTGCCCGCCCCACGGCTCTCCAAATAGCTGGGTACGGTCGAAAAGAAAAGAAGGATTAGACACAGGCAGTAAAAATAGCCTCTCTTCTCAAAAATAGCTTCCCGGGATTAAAAATAACCAGTGTTCCCAAAGCCGTTGCTCCGGGGGGGAGCAAGCGCCGGTTGGGCTTGGCTGCCTGCTCCCTCCTCACGGCCGGACACTTAGGGCATCGCAGGAGCTTGGTGCTCCCCGGAGCCATCCGGCAGGAGCCCCGCGGCCCTCCGGCCCGGCCGCTGCGGCCTTCCCTGCATGCCGGAGCGGCGGCAGGACCGTGCTCCGGACGGCTCGGCACGCGGGTCCGCGTGGCCCTTGATCCCTCGGAGTGGTGCGGGGCAGGCCCAGCACCGGCGCGGGTGTCCCACGGCCCCCGCCCAGCTTCCTGTGTGCTCCAGGCCGTGGCTGGAGTCCAGATGGCCTCCAAAATCCCATTTCCAAACTGGAAACCAGACCCGCCATCCCTGCCTGGAGCAATCCCCAGCGGTGCTCCCGCATCGTCCCGGGAAGCCAGGGCAGGTTTTCCCCGCGTGCTCCCTGCGTGAAGGCAGGGGCCAGGGCACAGCGTTCCCAGTGGCGCCTCCGGCATGGCCGTGGGACAAGCCATGGAAAAGCCCAGGCTGGAGTTTCGCGGGTTTCCGTGGAAGGGGCGAGGCGCAGCACGCGGCTCCTGGCGCGGCGAGCGCCGGGTGCTTCCCCGCGGCTCGGGGACTGTCCCCGCTCGCCGCCGCCGGCGCTGCTGCCGCCGGAAAGCCCCCGCACGGGGCGACGCTCGGAGAAGGGCAAGGCCCTCGCAGGGAATGCTTCCTCTTTCGGGGTCAGCGCAGATCTATCGCTCCGCATTGCACTGTGTCCGTCTCCCCGGAAGCTCAGGATGGGGTCACTCTGCTGCGAGCAACAGGGAGGAGAAAATGAAAGAGAGAAAAAGAGGCAGGAAGAGAGCTTGGGATGAGCAGGAGCAAACAATTAAGATCAAAGGGAAAAAAGCCATCTCTAATCCAAGGGATGCAACAGCGGGGTGAGAAAAGCTCCGCGGCTGAGCGTTCACCGAGGGCGCAATCCTGGCAGGATTTGTCTGCGGGCAAATTGCATCTCATATTCGCTGTCACTGCCGAGCCGAAACCTTAATCCAGGCAGAGCAGAGAGGGGAGCCGGGAAGGAAGGAGCGTGAGCGGGGGATTTTCTCGGGGCGACAGCCGCCTTCTCGCCGTGCTCCCGGCTCACTCCTGCTCCCAGGAGGCCAGGGGTGACTTTCCCGCGGGAGCGGAGGCTCCCGGCTCGTGGCCCTGCCGGGGACAGGGTGGCACAGCGGGTTCCCCGCGCAGGGAGCGCTGCCCCACTTCCCGAAGGAGCCGGCAGAGGAAACCGCAGGCCGGGAGCGGGGATTTCTGCCGATTGCGCCGGCCGGCTCGCAGCAAAGGGCAAGCGCAGGCTCGCGGCTCCGAAACGTGCCCAAAGCCCGACACGAGGCGACTGGAGAGGAGAGGAGAAGCAAGGGCAGCCGGGGGGGCACCGCCGGCTCGGCCCCCAGCGCTCCGCAGGAAGCGGCCCCAGGCCGGCACCAGCACGCGGCAGCCTGGGCTGCCCCAGGAGCGAGGGGGGGGACGGGCTAGCGCTGCCCGCAGGGTCATCCGCAGGGAGAGCATGAGGGGAATTTCTCCTGGGACAACGTGATTGGAAACATCAGGCCTCCATGGCCACGCGGGGGGAAGAGCCCACGGGAGCCCGGCTGTGCTGTGGGAATCTGGCCGTGCCATGGGAGCCCGGCCGTGCCGCGGGAATCTGGCTGTGCCACGGGATCCTGGCTGTGCCGCGGGAGCCTGGCTGTGCTGCGGGAACCTGGCTGTGCCGTGGGAACCTGGCCATGCCATGGGGGCTGCAGTCGGGTCCGCCGGGACCTCGCGGAGCGCAGCGGGAAAGCAGCATCAAAGGCCCGCGGCTGCTGGGGCAGGGGGCCGGGGGGGGCCGGGGCTGGGAACGCAGCGCACAGGTTTTCCCAGAAAGCTCTGGCACCGGCGGAGCGGCGGCCGCAGCCCCTCGCTGCCTCCGGATGCCGTGGCCAGATGGCCGCGCCGTGGCACGAGCCCCGTGCCGCCGGGCGAGCCGGAGCCGCCGGAGGGCGGGAGGGCAGCGGGCCGAGGCTGGCGAAAGGCCACCTCCACGCACCGCCTCCGCTCAGGAGCCAGGCGCCGGAGGGGAACAGGCCCGGGTGACGGAGGACAAGGACGAAGAGCCGGCACGGCACACCCGGGCCCCTCGCCCAGGGCCGGCCGGGGTGCGGAGCGCCGTGTCCCGGGCAGCGCCCGCGCGGGGAGGTGCGGCGGGGCCGGAGCCGGCCGCCGGAGCATTACTGCGTTTGACATTTTCACCTCCGCCTCCTGTTTTCTGCTCCCCTCCCACTTGGTGCTTGGAAACAGCTTCTCTCTCGCGCTCTGGTTTTCTTCCTGCATTTCCGGGCCTCATGGCAGCGGCATCGGAAGCGCCGGGCTTTGCATAACATCTTCCAGAAGGGCAAAGGAAGCCTCCTCCCCGCGGGCTCCCCGTGACGCCGCGTCCGCGGCAGGGCACCGAGCGGAGCACGCAGCGGAGTAGGCGGCAGCCAAAGCCCTTTCAGCAGGAGCCTTGCAAAGAGTAAAGCTTGGTTTCTGTCCTAAACCCTCAGCTCCTGGAGTCGTGTGAAAGCGCGAGACACTCGGCTCTTGCTGCTTCAAGCAGAAATAAGCTCCTAATTCCCTTAGCTGCAAAGAGGAGCTACAAAGACTCAGCGCGGGGCAGCGCGGGGCGGATGGGGAAAGGTGTCCCGTTTTGATCCCGTACCCGGGGCCCAGCAAGGCCCCAGCCCGGGAGCGTAGGGAAGCCCCGCAGACACATCCCAGCCCCGGCGTGGGACACACCACAGGGCTGCGCGGCCCCGGGTGGATGGACCAGGGCAAAACCCCAGCAAGCCGTCGCGGGATGTGGTTCCCCTTTCCCCTAGCAGGACCTGGAGCCTCAGGCGGAGCAGCACATGCTCCGGCCTCGGCCAAGTGGGAACCGAGGCCTGCGGAGGGGAAGTGACTTCCCCACGGCCCCTCGGTGCCCTAACCACGGGCGCATGCTTGATCCCTTCTGCCTGCACGCAGGTGTGTGCACACGCACGCACTCACACCTGCACCCATGCACGCCCACCCGCACGCTCACACGCACCCACGCCCAAGTGCCTGCGCACCGGTGCTCACCCGTCTGCACAAACACACCCATCCACGCGCAGGTGTGTGCTTACACACGTGCACATCTGCACTCACAGTCACACGCACCCCTGCACCCATGCACACCTCCTGCACACCTGCACACCCATCCGCAGTCAGCACGCACCCACACGCAGGCATACCCACCCACCCACATCCGGACTCATGCACAATCCCACATGCACATAGACACAAGTGTCTCTACACCCCTGCACAGCAGCATCCTTGCACAAGCATGTACAAACACACGCCTGCTCGAGCAGTCCCACGTGCACCTCTGGGCACAGGCACCCAGCACACATGCGTGCATGCATGCCCACGGACTCACACTCGTGCATGCAGCCTGGCACACGCAGACCGTGCCTGTATATGTGTGCACATAGCCCAGTGCATGCAAGACTGTCCCGGACACACGTGCACACAGCCTGGTGCATGCAGACCATCCTGCACACACGTGCATGCAGCCCGGCGCATGCAGACCATGCCGGCACACGCGTGCAAGCAGGCACCGTCCCCTGGGCCGGAGGGGTGCCAGCAGACGTGCCACAGGGTGCCGTGGTGCCCCGCGCCGGCAGTATCGAGCGGGCGCAGCTGCCCGCGTGGGGCGCGAGATGCGGGGAAGAGCCGCTGCCACCTCTCGCTTATCGGCGGCTCCGTCCGCTCCCTGCCCGGCCTGGCATTAGCCGGCTGATCTGGCTCGCAGCCTCCCTTAAGTCACTTAAAGGGGTTAAAAACAGCCGCGGTCCCAGCCCTGACCCCGGCAGACCCCGTTCGGCGCCTATGCCCAGCGCCGAGGCGTGATCGGGTGCTCGACGCCGTCCCCGGCCGCGGGGAGGTGCGGGAGGAGGCGGCGCTGAGCCACGGCCACAGGGCCGGGGGGCCGGGGGCCGGCACGGCCGAGGGGGACGTGGGTTCCCCCCTGCCGCCGCCTGCCCGGTGTGGAGGATACGGTGCCGGATGGCCACGAGGGCCCCGTTGGGGCGAGCTGCGGCGGCGCGGGCAGCTCCCCGTGGCCCCCTCGGCCAAGATGGAGGCCTGGCGCAAACATGGCGCCGCCGGCCCCCGAGGCGCCTCGCCGCCCCCCCCGGCCCCCGCCTCGGCGTGGGTGCCGCCTGCTCCCTCCGTCTCCCTCCTCAGCCCCTTCTGGAGGCAAAGCCTCCCTTTTCCTCCCCGTGTCTCCCCGGGCCGCGCTCAGTCAGGCCCTTTCCCCCCCACCCAGGGACCATGGCGCCCGCCGTCGCCATGGCAACGGGCTGCCCGCCATGACGGCCCTGGCGGCGGTGGCGACAGGGCCGCAGCCCCCACTCCGGCCCCGCTGCCGCCCCACGGGCCTCGGTGTCACCTCCTTTTGGTAACATCGGGGGCGAAACGCCGGGATGGACGGAGGGGGACGAAGCGGGAGCGCGGCCGCCCGGTGCCTCCAGGGCTGTTTGCCTCCCTGAGAGCGGCCCCCCGGCGCCCCTCTCTTCCCCCGAATATCCTGCCCCACGGCGAAGAGATTAAAGCGCAGCGCGCCCGGCCCGCCCGCCTCCCACATCCTTCCCTGCAAATTCCTCTCCCTCCTTCATCTCACCGGGGGAGCCGGCCTGCAGCTATCACCGCCGCAGACCCGGGCTCCGGGAGACCTTCGCGTTTTCCCCGCTGTTAAAAATAGCATGAGATTTATTTTCTGGCAGCATGGAAAGCCCCCGGGGCGTAAGAGAGGAAGCAGACAGGCTTCTGCAGGCCGGGGAAGGTGGGGGGCGGGCGGCGGGGGGAGAGCGAAAAGGGCAGGAAATAACCCCCCGGCAGCACCGGCCCTGCCGAGGGGAAAAAGCTCCAACGCAAACAGCGTGTGGTTAATGTGGAAACTCCCAGGGCAGAGACGGGCCGGCCCTGCGCATCCTGCTGTCCGGCCGCGCGGCCGCTTCCTGCTCCGGCGCTGCTCCCAGGGCTCCCGTGCCCCCGGGGGGCTTCTGCCCGCGGGGCTCCCCGGGGGTCTCGCTCGCCCTCCCCGCCGGCCCCCTGCTCCCGGGCCCCGGCTTCGCTCTCCGTCTCCCTCCGGTCCACCCCGAATCGCCCCTTTCTCCTCCGGCGGCTTTTGCGCCCTCCTCTCCCTCGCCGCGGCGGAGAGGGGCCGCTCCCCGGCGTCCACCCGCCCGCTCGGCCCCGCGGCCTCCTGTCCCCGCTTGGAGGGTGCTCCGGGCACCTCTGCCCCCGCAGGCAGCCCTGGTTCCCCCCCTCCCCGGCTCGGGACGTCCTCCTTGCTGCCAGGCGCCCCGGGGTGACCTTCCTCCTCCTTCTCGGGGCTCGTTCCTATTTCCTGAGGACGCTTTGTCTCTTTTCCCCCGCGGCAGATTTTTTTCCCCCTTCTCTCCAGCCCCTGCGTTATCAGTCTCGCTATTATTTCCTCCCTGTCCACCCACCTGCTTATTTTAGCCGCTTCTTCCTTCCTCCCAGCTGCTTTCTGAGCAGGCTGCGGCCGCCCGCCTCCCCCTCCGGCAGCCCCGGCGCTCGGGCTCCGGCCCCGCAGCCCTGTGCCCCATGCGCCCCCGGCCCGCCAGCATCCCCTCGAAATCCCGGTCTTGGCAAGCACAGCCGTGCGTGACCAGGAGGCGCCGGCCCAGAGCTGGCACGCTGCTTTGGCGTGGGAACCGGCCCTTTCCCCTCCATCCCGTCCCCAGGGTGTCGCTTCCCCCTCCGGCTGCGTTGTTCCCTCTGGCCCGTTCCCTCCCGCGCCGGTGGGATAAGCCCCGATGTGGGGGTTGGAGGTGGTTCCCGGTGGCGTCAGCCCTCCAGCAGCTGGGTATCGGGGGGCCGGGGCTGGGTCCCACCGGCTGGGCGATGCCAGGGAGCCGGGCGATGCCGGGGAGCCGGGCCGTGCCGACCGCAGAGGCTCTATTTAGGGCAGGGTGCCGCAGTCGCTCTTCGGCTAATTGAAGCCTGCGGCTGCCGTTTCAGGCTCCTTGGCTCCCTGTCCGTCGAGCCGCCAGCTCGGTTCGCTTGTCCTCAGCCTGAACCCTGTCTCCGGGCTCCGGCCCTGGCTGCGGGGCCACCTTCTCCCGTGCCTGGCTTGCCGTGCCCCTCGGCAATCCCGCGCGCCTCCCTGCTCCCAGTCGGCACGGGCTGGCGACCTCCAGGGCCCCTTCTGGCCCCTTTTCTGCAGCTTCCCATCCCCTCCTGCCTGCCTCTTCCCTCGCCACCTCCTCAGATCCCAGGCTGAATTTTCCCAGCAGACATTTGTCCCCATTCCCAGAGCGTTTCCGAGTGCAGGAGGCAGTAGGAAGCCAAGGAGGGCTCCCAGCATGAAGCTCTCTCCTGGCTCACCGCGGAGCAGGGAGATGCCATGATGTAGTTATTTATTTAAAGCAGCAGCTTCGTGGGGCGCGCGTGTCCTTCAGGAGCACAGCGGTTTGCCGAAGGAGAGCTGCCCGCCTCCCTCCGAGGGCCCTTTCCTCCGCCGCTGCGCTGCCAGCTCTCTCCTGGGATGCGGCTCAGCCCGGCAATGCCCCACGTCCGGGGGGAAGATGTGGCCCCCGTCGCAGACACCTCCGCCTCTGCCTGATCCTATCCGTGGAGCGGGGCAGAGTGCTGCAGACGCTGCTGGGCCTGGGGCAGAGCCAGCAGGGACACAAGCAGGACACCTCCGTGCCGCCCCGGCCTGGCCAGCCCGCTCCAGCGGCGGTGCCGTGCCCCAGAGCCACCTCCGTGCCGTGGGGCTGCCTCCGCCATGGACACCTGCACCGATAACCTTATTAACGGCAGGGACTCGCTGTGCGGTTTCCAAGGAAACCCCATGGATGAGCCGGCCGCCGGGGCCTCCAGCTGCCGTCGGCACGGCCACGGCCACGGCCGCGGCCGCGGGAGGAGGGATGGGAAGGGGAGACGGGCAGGACATCCGTCCCCTCGCCTTTCCCAGCCCGGCCGTCCCCAGGGCACGGGTGTGTTCGACTCGGCCCGGAGACGGGAGCTCTGGGCGCGGGTCAGGGTGTTCCCGTCCTCCCGGGGGCCGGAGCCTGCGGGCAGCTCCCGGAGACAATCCCGAAATAGGAGCTGTGGCCGCCCGCCCAGCCGCCGCGCGGACGTCAGGGCCGCCGGCGTCCCCGCGGGGACCGGCTCCGAGGGACACGCTCGGGGCCAGCCCAGCTCTTGGGGGACGCAACACTCCCAGAAATAGCAGGTTGCAGTAAATACCCGCGGGGTCGCCCGGGCTGGAGTCACCTCGCCCGCAGGCGGTGGGGACGAGGGCGCAGAAAGCACGCGGCTCCGAGCGCTTAGGGCTGATTTGGGCTTACTCTCCGCCCCGGCGCAGGGACACGAGGCGCTGCGCTGCGGGAATAGAAACGGCTCCGACCGAACCGTCCACGCACCCCGCGGTGGGGGCCGGCGAGGGCAGGCGGCGCCTTCCAAACCTCCCCGATCCGCTTAGGGACCAGCTTCCCCACGGCTGTGCCCGGAGCAGACCCTGGGGGTTTCGCGCGGGTTTCTGGGGTGACACCAGCAGCACCTCTCCGAAAAGCAGGGCACAGACGCCCCCGATATCCGTCCTGGTGAGGAGCAGTGAGAAACCTTTGCATCTCCTTCCTTCCCCTGCAGGAGCCTGCGCGCGCCCGTGCTCCCGCGGGAGACGGGGCAGGGCTGGAGTGGAAAACAGCCATCCGCCGGGAGGATGCAGGGCTTATCAGGGGGAGAGCGCTTGTATCAGACCAGCTGACGTAAGGGGAGAAACCAGGCCAGCTTCCCGGCGCGGCTCGCCTGCCTCCGCCGGCCCTTTCGGCTCGCCCGCCGCTGCGGGACGCTGCCGCTGCCTGGCCCCGGATCCAGGCAGCGGGAAGCGTCCTGGCGCAGACGGGAGGGCTGCGGGCCATCCGGCTGCCCCCGCGCCTTCATCCGGCTGCTCCCGCTCCTCCTCGCCCTGCCCACCCCGCAGGCCATGCCGGGGACAGACCCTGCCGCAGGGCTCCCGGCGGCCTGTGCCGGGTGCCCTTTCCGGCTCGGCCCTCCCTGCTCCGTCTGCTCTCGCAGGCTCCTCGCTGCCCTCCGAGCGCGAGGGCGAGCGCGCGGCCCTTCGGCGGGAGCTATTTCTTATTACAATGCGTTCCGGTCCATTGCCCTTAAGATCTGCATCCTTGGGACCTGTGTGACTGGGAATTAGATTCCTCTCGGTTAATGAGTTTATGCCAGTAAAGGGCTCTGAAGACGTAAAGCTCTGCGTAGGAGCCGAGCATCATTTTTGTTATTGATTTCCCTGCGCAGCCCCTGCGACACTGCTCGAGGACACGTATCCCCAGGGCGAACCCTTCGAGCCCTTGGAGAGACAGCAGGGAAGGATGTGACCCTTGTCTCAAGGAGAGACCGCAAAATCCTTTCTGTGTTGACACGTCTCCTTAAAGCTACCAGGTCTCTCGATTTTCAGGAGCAAAACGTCAATGAACGGAGCTTGCAGGACGGTAAATCCCTCCTTGAAACCAGCCGCCCTTAAAAGAGGAGGAAAGCGCTGCGAAGGGCGGCCGTGCGCACCCGCAGAGCTGCCAGCTCCGTGCGCCCACCGGGAATCGGCCGCTCTGGGTGTGGGATGGACCCAGACCCGGGCTCGAAACACGGACCGGGGCCGAGCTCCCCGGCGGCTCCCAGCGCCGAGTCCCACCTCGCGCCGGGACCTGGGGAAGCCCCAGAGCACCCTGAAACCTCGCTCACGTCCCATCCCACCCAGGTCCTGCAGGGCGGCACGGCGGGGCAGGGACCCAGCGCCTCCTTCGTCCCCGGCATGCCTGCGTGCCTTCGCTCCCGTCACTAGATCCCGTCGCTAGACACCACCACCTCTTCGTTAAGAGTCACGGGGTTCGTTAGAGTTGGTGTCTCGGAGCTGGGAAACCGATGTAACAGGAACAAGAAGCTGTGTATGGCACAAACCCACATCAAGGGCCAGTCGTACTTCAGCAATAACAAACAAAGATGTCATTCCTGTAAATAACGAAGGGCTAATTACACAATCCCGCACTAAGTGAAGATGAGATAAAATTGCTCCAGGTTTATTATACTTGGCAAATTCCCCCTTTCAGTAAATAATTACTGCACTCTAACAGGGCTCTTTTTATTAATTGATTTCATTTATTCTTGTCCTTTTTCTAAGACTTCAAAAGCGTCTTTTCTTTAGGATTGAGTAAATGTCCCCGTGCCATGTGCTGCGTGCTGGGCATCAATAGGAGATGATGCCTTATTTTTCAAATTGAACTGGCTCTTGCTTCAACGAGCGCTTGCCAGGGTTGCAGTGACCTTCACAAGCTGTGCATGTGCCACCACCTTGCACGATCCCTGGTCCTTCGTCCTCCCCGGGGCCAGGTCACCAGAGCGGCCAGGAGCCGCCGTCCTTGCGGGCCATCAGGGCTTACCTGGACGCGGCCGTGGGTGACCTGATCCCACGCTGGTGACAGTCCCACGCCAGCGGGAGGTTGGGTAGAGACCCCCAGAGATCCCTCCTGACCGCGTTTCTCTGCTGTGGGGCCGTCAGCAAGGTGGGACCAACCAAGGTCGCATCAACCAGGGGGCTGGGGAACATCTCTACCCTTCGCAGGGCAAACGCGACCCGCTGTTCCCTGTTGCTGCTTCCACGGCCCCGCAGGATGAACCCTCCATCCCCCGGAGCGGGGGGTCCCCGGGGAAGAGGTTCCCCCCATCCTGAAGCTGCAGGCCGGTTCTTGCCCTTGCAGCCACCTCTGGGCGAGAGTCAAAGGATGGAAGGTTGATAAAGGGCAGATGCAGCAAGGAGAGGAAAGTGCAGAGCCAGAGCTTCATATAAACTCCCCAGGAGAGGAGCAATTAAATATCTGCCGCGATTCTGCTGAACGCTCTGAAACGGCAGCGACCGCACACCCCAGCTACCAGCTCCAAAATAATTCACCAGGCTCAGCGTCCGCACCGCTGTCCCGCTCGGAAACCCTCTCCGCCGTTCGGCCATCGCCTCGCCCCCGGCCTCGGCAGAAACGCTGCGCCGTCACGGCGAAAGAGCCCGGCAGGCTGGCTGGACCGGGCCCGTCTCCGGCAGCCGGCGGTGTTTTACGCTTCCGAGGAAAGCTTGGAACCTCCATAATGCACCTAATAGCGCAAGACTGCGCCAGAGGGACGAGGCGGAAAAATCCTCCCGTCCCCAGCTGGTGATTAGCTCATGCCCTAAAGCGACAGCGCTCTTGGTCCTTGTAATTTTACCCTGCCTAGAAAGGCAGTTGCAGGGACGGAGGGGAGAAAGGCGCTCGGCACGGGCTTTGCCCCGTCCCCGCGAGCGGCTGAGACGTTTCTGCTCCGAAGCCCTTGGCTTTACAGGGCGCTTGGCAGATTCAAAGGCTCCTCAAACATCCCGCGCGTCTCTATCACCTGTAAAGGGAATTTGGCACCGGGGCAGCGCAGGGGATTGACGGGGCTGAAGGCAAAATCCTCGGCACGTCCCCACGCCCCGCGGGATCCCCGGGAGCGGCCGTGCCTGGCACCGGCCGCTCAGCTTGGGAGGGCGGCGGGATGGAGCGGCCGGGCGCCGCGGGGCCAGGCAGTGTCCCCAGGGACCAGCTCGCCCCCCCGGCCCCGATTTACGGAGCCAGCGCCGGCGCCGCGGGGAGCTGACGGCTGCAGAGCTCGTGGCCCCGTTCGACCCCTCGCTCCGGGCTTCGGCCATTGGATTTGCCTTCAGCAAGGCTTTCGCCTTGTGACCCGAGCGAGGGCACCGGGATGGCGAGGGGTTTTTAGGGACAGGGCCAGGCCAAGGTCGCACCCACGTGCCACCTGGGTGCCAGGGGAGGCCGCGGGCTCTGCCGGCTGGGAAGCGTTGAGCCGGGGGGTCTCGCGGGCAGAGCGGAGCCGAGTAAAACCCTCACGAGCGCCCGGGAGATGAAAGCGGCTCCAGGCAGCCCCGGCCCCGGGGCTGAGACGGGAAGGTCCCAGCACTGCAAAGGACCCAGAGCTGTGGGAGTCCTGGAGTCGCGACGTTCCCGGAGCCACTGAGTTCCTGGAGCCACAATGCTCCTGGAGCTGCGACGTTCCCAGAGCCGCCGGGTTCCTGGAGCCGTGATGCTCCTGGAGCCATGACGTTCCCAGAGCTGCTGGGTTCCTGGAGCCACGACGCTCCCAGAGAAGCCAGGTTCCTGGAGCCGTGACACTCCTGGAGCCACTGGGTTCCCGGAGCCGCAGGAGTCCAGGCTGGGGTGGGGCTGCAGTTTTGGGAAGCGTCCCTTTGCCAGGAGCTGCCGGAAGCGTGGCCGGAGCCTTTGGTTGGCCTGGGCTGGCGGCAGCCGCTGCAAAGGTCCTTGCCGGGCTCCGCACAGCCCTGTCCCCGCGGGTCCTGCGCGAGGCGGCCTGGTTTTAGAGCAAGCAAACAAACTGCCCCGGGAAAGGCAGGGCTCGGAGCCGGCCGACATGGCGTTTGCCCCCGCGGGCTGCGTGAGCCGCGGGAGGATTTCCTGGTCGGCAAAGGGCACCGCTGCCCCGTGGCCTGGACCCTCCGCGCCGGGCTCTCCGGGAAACGCCTGCCCGGGGTCACTTCCCGCACACGGAGCGGCCCCGGGCGCTGTGGGGGCTCGCTGGGTCGAGGCTCCGAGAAATCACGGGGAAACAAAAAGCTAAAGCCCGCGGCAGAATAAAACCGGACTAATTATTGGCTGGGGAAGGAAGTCGGGAGGGAGATGCTGTGCCGAGGCCGGAGGGCGGGGAGAGGAACTGTGCTATTCCCAGCTCCGCGGTTGACTCACCGGGCAGCCTTGGGAAAGCCACTTAATTCCTTAATTATAAAATGCATACATTAACACGTGCTTTCTGCAGCGGCTCGCGGAGGCTCTGCCGCCGGGGGCTGCCTGGGTGCGGGGCAGCCTAATTAATTGCAGTTTGCCGAGCGCTTTGCTGCGCGCGGAGGAACGGTGTGCCGAAGCCTTTGGGGATGGCACCGGTGCCGCGGGCCACAGCGCTCGGCCGAGCCTTGGGTCACTCGCGGCGTTAAACCGAGGGTTGTGTCAGAGCGGCTCAATAGGGACCCGCTGCTCGTTTATCCGAGAAAACGTGATGCATTTTACAGCATTTTCTACCCCACCGATGTTCTTGCACGGAGGAAACGATGCCTCTGCCGGGGTTTTCCTAACTTCAGCCATGGCCGTGCCAATTCGTGCTTTTGGGAGGGATCCAGCTGGGCCGTATCCCAGCCGGCGCTGCGCTGCTGCAAACGCCGAGCAATCCCACGGAGCTCCGTGGCTTTTCTCCCCGCTTTTCCCGGCAGCTCTAAGAGCGGCAGGCGGCAGGATGGGGCCGGGGTGGAGGGGCCAGGATGAGGCCCCCATCCCAGCTCCCCCGCAGCCCCTCCTGCAGCGCGACGCCCGCTCAGCCTTGCCCCGGCCGGGCGAGGGGGCCGCCGCGGGGCCGGGGGAGACGCCGTGGCGGCGGGGCCGTGCCTCTGCTTCAGGAAACAGCCCAAAAAAAAAATGCAGGTTAAAAAAATAAATAAAAAAAAAAAGCCCCACTTTTGGTTCCCGTTTCAGGAGCGGCGGCTTCGTCCCGGCGCCCGCAGGCACCGAGCCGGGGCGGAGGGCTCGCGGCGAGGCGGCGCGGGGGGGGACGCTCCCGCCTGGCGCCCTGCTCGTAAACCAGGAGAAGGGGTTTCTCCGCTGTTTGCTCGGCGTTTGGGGGATTTTTGGTGGAGTTCCCGCCTGCCTTCTGCCCCGCTCCCCCGCGCGGGCAGAGCCCGGCGGCGGCAGGCTGCCCGCGGCGCGGACGCCCGGGCGCGTCGAGGCAGGGGGCCGGGGGCTGCGCTGCCGCAAGCCGGGGGCGAGGGGGCCGCGGCCGCCCCCGCCGCGGACCCGCAGCTCGACCTTCCCGGCCCTCGCGCCGATCCATTTATCAAGGTCGCGGCTGTGGGCAGCGCGGAGCCGAGGCGATGCGGCTATTTCTGTGTGCTGCGGGAACTTCGCTGGCCTCATTCCCATAAATAAAACATGCAGGGAACAGCCCCTTCTCTGTCCTATTAATTCGGCACCCCAGAGGCCCGGCTCGGTGTGCGTTCAGCAGATCCGCACTGCCGGCTCCGCTCCCCTCCCCGGCGATCCTGGCTGAGCTCGGGAAGCTTTGAAAGCCCTAAGCTCTCCTGAAACGCAGCGTGTGAAAGCTTCAAGGGCACTTTATGGAAAATCCGTGCGCTTTCCTAGTCCCAAAGCCACAAGGAAGGTTTCCCGTGGGTCGGTGAGGGTTGCGGGACTGAGGAGAGCAGAGCTCCGGGGCCCCTGTGCTGCTGCTGCCCCAGCGCCAGCACTCCGGGCATCCAGCCCTGCTCCCACTTTCCAGGAGCTGGAGATGTTTCTGCCCACTGCGCCGCACTGGGAAGCCAAGAGACCATTCCCAGCTCTGTAGGAAGACACAGCCCCTGCGCCACTGTCGCAGCACACGTCTGTGGCACTGTCCGAACACCCCTGTGCTCCGCTGTCCCGACATCCCTGTGCTCCGCTGTCCCAACATCCCTGTGCTCCGCTGTCCCGGCATCCCTGTGCTCCACTGTCCCGACACCCCTGTGCTCCACTGTCCCGACACCCCTGTGCTCCGCTGTCCCAACATCCCTGTGCTCCGCTGTCCCGGCATCCCTGGGCTCCGCTGTCCTGGCATCCTTGTGCTCCCCTGTCCTGACACCCCTGTGCTCCGCTGTCCCAGCATCCCTCTGCTCCGCTGTCCTGACACCCCTTTGCTCCACTGTCCTGACACCCCTCTGCTCCGCTGTCCTGACACCCCTTTGCTCCGCTGTCCCGACACCCCTCTGCTCCGCTGTCCTGACACCCCTCTGCTCCACTGTCCCGACACCCCTCTGCTCCGCTGTCCCAGCATCCCTGTGCTCCGTGATGCTGGTTGCAGATCAGCTCAAACTAGCCGGTTTCTCCCGCAGTCGCCCCAGTCCTCAGCCGGGTGACGGAGTTTAATTATCTGGGATTTCTCCCAGCAGGGCACGAACCCACCTCGCTGCCGAATTTATCTCCTGCTGCTCGATTTTAGCTCTTGCTTTCGATTTCCTCGCGCTGGTGTTTTCTGCACCCGGGGCACCATGTCCGCACCTCCCTCCTCGCGCTGCCCGCGGGAATGGTGACGCTCCGGCTGTGGTGCCGTGGGCGGACGAGGTGGCACACATCCCTCCTCGGCTCCCCCGCAGCACCACGGCCGCCCGGCCCGGCGCCCCGGGCCCTTGGGCTCCCCGGCAGCGACGGCTGACGCCCCCGGCCTCTCCCCCGTCTCGCAGCCGCGGCCCCGCCAGTCGCACCCCGAGGAGATGGGTCCCCGGTTTCGGGCGACTCCGGCTCCCCCTCCCTTCCTCAGGAAAACTGGCCATCAGATAAAGGCATCCAAGGACCGGCTGAGAACAAGCAAACTCGTCTCTGCCCGCAGGCGGGCTGCAGCCCTTCCAGCCCGGCGGTGGCGGCAGATTTCCCCGCCGGTGAGAACGGGACGGCGCCGCCTGTGCCGCTCCCAGAGCCGAGCTCAGCAGCGGGGAGCGGAGCCGGCCGGGTCCCGTGGTGCCCCAGGAAGCGGAGATGCTCCCGGCACCGCCAGTGCAGCTGCCCCAGCATCCTGGGGATCTCCGGGGCCCTTCCCGTGGGCGCGGGACGTGAGTGCCGCGGAGGCAGCGGTGCCATGTCCGTCCGTCCCCAAAGAGCGATCGCCGACCCCGAGGCCCTGGGGTTTCTCCGGCCGGCCGAGGGCGAAGGGAGCCGCAGGCAGCGCACGGCACCCTCCAAAGAGGCACTGGCGTTTTCCGCTCCGGAGAATTACAGCTCGGGTTGGCTGACCCGGAGCGGGAGGAATATTCCCTCTTGGCCTGAACACCTGCCCCAGGGGCAAGGCGCTGGGAGTCCCCCGTGGGAAGCAGAGAGGAGCGGCACCATGCACCCGTGTGAGCCGGACTCGGCTCCGACCACCGAGGGCACGAGTTAAAGCTCGGGAAGGGTCAGACGCTGCAGAGCTGCTTCCTTTGCACTGCCGGCGGTTAATGCGGGGTGTGGAGCAGAGTTGCTGGAGCAGCCGTACTGAAAGCAACTGGGCCAGGCCCGGAAAAGATTTGGGAGCGCTGAAATTTTTGGACGGTTTTGGAACTACTAAATCCAGGGGGCAATAAATAAAGGAGATATCCCTAAGCCGGTCATCCATAATCACCTGCATCCCTATGACATTTCCCCGAGCCTCATGGGCTCTCCCAGGCTTTGCTGGCAGCAGCGTTTCTCCGTCTCCGTCTCCTCAAAGCCCCCCGTTAGCAGGAGCGCGAGAGGCCAGGGGAGCGCGGGAGCGCGGGGTCAGCATTCCCGAGGCATTCCCGCTGCCGCTGGGAGCCGCCGGCACGTGGCCTGCCAGGCAAGGCACAAAGGCTTGCCGGCACCACGGTGATTTTCCCACCCGGGGCAGCAGGATGGGCACCCGGCTCCCCCAGGCTGGGCTTTCCCAGGCTTGCTGCAGAGGAGGAAACATCTTTCCCAAGGCCGCTGGCTCAGGGAGGGATTTTCCGCTGCCTGTTTGCTGCCGCTGCAGAGGATGAGTCCAGCCCCGGCTCAGGTGCTGGATCTCCCCGGCTGTAATTTCACCCCTGGGCTCCTGTAACCTGTTCCCAGCTTCGCAGCACGCGGGAAACAGCCGGGGCCCTGGATGCGAGCCGGAGCGCAGCACAACATCCCCTCCTTTCCCTGCGGCTTCGCCCACCCCACGCCGTGCCGACCCCGCGGGGATCCCCCTGCCCCTTCCCTGCTCCGCGAAGCCAGCGGCGTGGGGCTCCGGCTGCAGCTCGCCTTCGCGCGGGGATGCGGCAGCGGGGAGATGCTGGGGTGAGCGGAGGGAGAAAGCCGGGGAGAAAGCCGGGGCGGCGGGAGGCTCCGGCTCCGCGGGGGGAGAGGCGGAGGGCTGCGCTCCCGCTGCGGGACGGCAGCTCGTCCGCGCGGAGAGCTCGCGCCCGACACCCACGTCCATAGGAGAGCAAGCGTCATTAGTTCTGCTGCTCGCAGAATGACTTGTTAATGCTAAATACTATTAACTGCCTTTAAACAGCTTCTAGTATAAACTAATTTATTGACGGCCTCATCACTCCTCGTGACAGGCAATTTAATATAAATTCAAATATCGTGCAAAATGCTTCTTGCTTACTTAATAACACTTTGCGGATCTTTTGCCAGGGTTCTCCTAATTTTTTAATTATTTTACGATGGGAAGCAATCGCACAGATGTACGGCTACCCCGGCCCCGGCTGAATGCCAGGAATGGCCCAGGGTGGGACAGCCCATCTCCAGGTCCCTGGAGGCATCAGCCGGCGCTTGCTCCAGAAGCCCTGCTCCCGCCTGATCCGGCTGCCGTTTGGGCGAGGAAAAGGCAGCCTGTGCGTTTGCTGCGGTAGCAAAATTAAGGTGAGCTCTCCGTCCCCCGCGAAGTCCAAGAGGGGAAGGAAATGGAGGTGGAGTCACCTCGCGCAGAAGGGCTGCGCCGTGCCCGCCGGAGCGGCAGCTGGAGCCGCGCACAAACGAGAGCAAAACTTGACTTACAGTATTTAACCTAGATAAGCCTTGAATGTGGCCTAAATTGTTAGGCAAACTACAAATTGCCTGACTAAACCCAAAACCACACTCCGCAGGCTTCAGTAGTTATATATATTTTAACTGTTGCTTCTGCGTTTCCCAAGCGTGGATACGTTGCAAGCGCTATTTATACAGTTTGCCTGAAACAAAGGGCTCCTGCGCAGCCCGGCAGTTTCTTTGGGTCCTAAAGAAAATAAAATCGCTGCAAACAGAAGAAGGTATTTCAGCTGAGTCTCTCTTAAACGCTGAGTAGTTTGAGACACTGTAGCGAAAAGCCTTTAGCTTAATTGAGAGCCAAATAAGATCTTTAACGATGCCAATGCTAGTGTGTTGTCAGGTGAATGTCCCCGTTTGTGTCTCGTGACTTTTGGAGAGAGAAACGAGTTTGGCCGTTTCGGAAGGGGCCGGCGTGACCTAGGCGAGGAAATCTCCATCAAAGGTTGCAAGCAAGAAGGACACTGAAGCTGGAGGAGGAAATGAAAGATCAAAATTTATTCTAAATGTGTCGGCATCGTACTGTTGGCCTCAGAAAAAAAAAGGCCCCAGGCACTTCTTCTTTCGAGACGCGCAGAGAGGCCAGCTTCAACAAAGACCTGCAAAGGGAAAAGACCTGATTAAAGGACACGTTGTCCGTCTGCCCGTCCAAACCCCAGAGCGTGGAGCTATTCCAAATCAATACCCGATAAAGGAGGAAACCTGCTAAAGGAATGAAGTACCAGAGCACTGAGACATAAAATACAAGAGAAAGCGACCCTGAGAAGAGCCCAGGACCACCAGAAGGACACCAGAGATCTTCAACTGCAAGAGGAGGGCAGTGTCACTGCCATAAGAAGTGCCCTGCTTGAGCTGGGACTGTAACTGAAACCGCCGGTGGCTTCTGGAGTTAAGCAGACGGGGCCACCAGCTGCCTCCAGGCTTCCCAACAGGGTGGGCAAAACCAGGACCTCGCTGCTCCCGGGCTGCCCGAGGGCTCTAGCCTGGGCAAGGTGGTGGCAGGCGCATGGTGGTCGCCGTCCCGCCAGGCACGAGCGCGGTGTCTGCTGGCCCAGGCAGCTCGTACCTTTGTCGTGGTCTCCAGCCAACCTTGAATGAACAAACGCCCGGGATCTGAACTCACCCAGGCCATGAAAGGTTTGGAGCGGGGCCTGGGTTTGGCAGCTCGGATGCTTCTCTACTTGAGCGTTTGAAAGGGAATGTATTTTTGGAGCGTTAAAGATCAACTGTTTCTGAATCTGGCCAATCCCTTTCAAGAGCAGCACCAAAGGAGGTCAGTGGGATGCGGCTGGTCAAATATTTTGTACATGACCATCATCTCTCACCCCCTCAAGTATTTACAGACCTGAGAGCATTTCCTGTTGTTCCCCCAGTCGAATAGCTGGTGTCTCTGCTTTCTCGAGCAGGACGGTGCCGTGTGCCTCGGTTAATAATGAAGAAAAGAAGGACCACCCCGGTACTGCCCTTCAGGACAGAAAAGAAAACTAGAGCAGCACAGCGCGTTTAGTCACACAAATGGAAATGGATTTACCCGGCAAGTGGTTAAACAGCAACGCGCAATACTGAGAAAAAATATGCGGGGGTGGTGGTGGTGGTGGGGGAGATGGGTGGAAAGAGGGAGTTTTATTCTCCAGGGTTTTTTTTTTCCAGTCTTCATTCACCATATTTAGTAGGCTTGTGACTTGCCCTTGCTAGCTCATGGAGAATTCCCCCAAGTGTTTACTCCCACAACCTAGCAAATGCCTCAATACACATCATGGAAAAAATACAATCGACATGTTCACTCCCACTAGAGAAGGAATTCTGACTTGCCAAGCACCGAGCGGGAGTATGTGCGTGTGAGAGAGAGACAAATACTGCTTCATTAGCTCGGCTCAGATGTGGTTTACTCCTAACGTGACCTGGTCAGGGTTGCACACCACCTCCCTCTCTTCCTCCGTGGTACAGAACCAGCTGACCTTTGATCCGGAGCAACACCGGCAGGAATGCGGGTCCTTTAACCCTTCCTTTGACTTCAGAGAGCCGGAGAGAACTTGGTTGACAAAGTTCGGGAATTTTCAGGGATCCAGAGCTGACGCGATGGGTAGGAGCAGAGCCCAGCAAAATTGCTTTCTTCCTGCTTTAATTAGAAAAGAGCCGGCTTTGGTGATGGAGGTTAGTTTGTACAGCGTATAGAGCTGCCGCTTGAAAACAAAAGGAGGATCTTTGCAAGCAAAGCTTACAGATCGGAAATCTTTGAGGATTTTTGGCACCTCTATTTCGGAGCACAAAACTTATGGGGGTGGGGGAGGAAGAGAGTAATTAGGCCACTTGTTTTTTTTTATCAGCGTGCTTCCAAACCCAGCAAATTATAAGGAGATACAAGAAATTATTTTATTAAATGTAACATCTACAATTGAGATATATATATAAGGCAGTCTAGAGCTGAAGAGGGGACCTGGAACCAGGATGCTGTAGGATTAGCTGTGATGCTGCAGATGAGACGCTGCACAAACGCAGCCACCCGGGCGGCCGTCCGCTGTCACTGCGCCCTTGTGCAACGTACGACGACCCCAACCTGCCCCAGCACGGGGGAGAGCGAGAGGGACGGCGCTGACAAAGACGGGCTCATTAACGGCGCTACCTTCTTTGAGGTCATTTCATGAGAGACCTCAGACACACACGAACACAGAGCAGATAGCAGAATATAAGAGCATGTGTGCCAGTACATGTGCGCTTAATTTGCGCAGCCAATTACTGTGATTAGCCACTAAGCATTTGCATGTGGCTTCATCTTGGTTTTGCCGGTAGCTGAGTATACGTTTGAGTGTTCATATATTCTTCATAAAGAAAGCAAAGGAAATGGGTTGGGGCGCTTCCAAGAGCTCTTGTGCTGCAGGAATATGACTTTTACCTGCTTCCCCAGTGGCTAAAAACTATCACCGGCATGATTAAAGTCCTCACCTCCTGCTGCACAGCGGTCGGGCTTGATGAAATTTGTGATCTGGCGGTTTGAGAGGGGCGGCATATAAAGGAGGTAGACTCAGCCTGAAAACACATGGTCTTTAATCTCTGACATTTCTCGTAAGAGGCGCATCCTTGGGCTTCTAACCTCTCCATTGCGCATCTTGTTTATGGCATTTTGCACACCAAAAATCTTGTGGACTACACTGATTTTTCCTCCAAGTCTTCTTTTTCTCTGCATTTTCCATGTGCATTCGCTTGTGACTTAGGGGGAGAAACCACCTCTCTTCTGGGGACAGACTGAGTAATTGCAGTATTTACCTAAAATACAATACAAACTTCTAATTAAGGGGGGGGAGGAAGCTACGTGTGATTGGCAAAAGAATATTAAACCTTTTCAAGTCTTCCCAAACCCTTTGTGCAGAACAGCTTTAGGAAACTCGGCCTGACGCCACCCTCCCCCTCTTTGAAAGCATTCCCCAGGGCAGTGCCCAGGCTGCAGCTGCTGCTGCTCATGGGGGAGTGAGTCCAGCCTGACACACACAACTAAATAAATAAATACTTTCTTCCAACAAAGACCTGAGGAAGAAACCCTGGGTAGGAACAGAATAAGAGAACGTATGTGCAGAATCTAAGGAGTTCGGGGATAACAGGGTAAGTCCTGTCTCAAGTACAGAAGCGCAAAGAAAGTCAGGAGTGTTTGCAGCTGCAAGCAGGTATAATATAGATTTTATGTAAAATAGATATATTTATATAAAAAAAAGCTCGATTCTCAATCAGCCCTTATAACCTACAAGTTCTCTACAATTCATGGCGGAGCCTAGAAAACAGACTTAACACATACAACTACAGCCTGCACCGCCAAGAGCCTAACACCTGCAATCCCAGGGAGGACAGTTTCACAGGAAAAAAGAGATTGAGAATTTAAGACAGAAATTTTGCTTGTGTGGTCCTGGTGTTCTCTGCACATGGGTGGCAAAGACTGGACAATACACGTACGACAACACGTGTGCACGCACCCAAACCCGTGCATGCAGAAAAAGTAGGTGGCAGTGGGAAACAGCCTAGTGACTACTTTGTATTTCGTACATCTAAGAAATTGTGTCCTTCATTGTATTAATAGACAACTTCTGCAAACTGTTAATTTGCATTTTAATGGAACTCTTTCTAGGAAGGTGTTAGTTGGACTCCATTGCAATATAAAATAAGAGCTAATTAAAAATATGCTGGAGTTAAAAGACACTTCATTTTCATTAATCAGCTTTATTCATATTCTTTTCCAAATTAAAGGTGTTGGGGGTATGTAGGAGGAAATGGGGGGGAGAACACATGACAGAATACCCGTTTGTTTAAATTACAGATAAAAAAGCGGAAAATATTTTTTTGTGTGAGAGGGAATCCTAAAGATTAAAAGCGCCTTGAAGAAATGGATTTGAATAAAGAGCAGGCATAAAAGTCAAGGCTGAGCTTGCAACAGCAGGTCTGCTTACTTGAAAGCCAGAGATGAAGAAAATAAGTAGGATGTGAGGGAAAGGGAACCACGGAGCAATTTTTTAAACCTTAGGCGCGCAATTATCTGCGCAATTACTGTGATTACACACACAAGCCAGTAACTATGCAAATAAACGGCCAATTCGAGCTATTCAGAGGTGTAATTCGCCTGTTTTGGGCACAATCACAACACGCCTATGTTGGCAGCGGGAAAATATCGTATTTTGGGGGCCAATTCCTGCTCTTACAACCGAGCAGCCTCACAGAGGGCAGGGCCCATCGCTGGCCGCCGCAGCGGCCCCGGGAGCATCCGCCACGCTGCGGGCCGCTCCGGCCCTGCCAGCAACCTCCTTCCCGGGCGGTTTCCCTCAGATCTCCCAGGGCAAAACCGCTCCGCTCGCCGTAACCGAGGGCCGCGGGTGTCCGTTAAACGGAGCCGCAGCCGAGGCCGCCGCCGCCGCCGCCGCCCTGTCACAGCGCCCTCCCGTGATGCCCCGCGCGGGTGAGTCCGGCCGCGCGCGCCAGCGCCCCCCTCCCGCCCCTCCCCTCCCTCACTTCCGGTGTCCGGCAGCGGCAAAGCCGCCGGCGGCGCCCCCGCTCCCCTGGCGCAAGGGGGAGAAAAGGGGGCGGGGACGAGGGGCGGGGCTTGCGGAGGCCCGTGCCCGGCGCCGCCCAATCGGCGGCGGCCGGCGGGGGAAGGGGGGCGGGGGAAGGCGGCGGCACGCGCCGCGCGGCCCCGCCCCGCCGCCCTGCCGCGGGCTCGCGCCCCGCGCGCCCGAGGGAGCGGCGGGAGCGCGCCCGGGCTCCCCCCCCCCTCCGCCTCCCCCCTCCGCCAGCTTCTCCCCCCCGCCTCCCCCTCCTCCCCCCTCCCTCCCCTCCCCTCCCCTCCCCACCCGGGAGCAGAGGCACGGAGTGACCGACGGAGCCACAGCTCCGGCCGCTCCGAGACCCCGCTCCCCTCCATGGGGCCCAGGTAAGCGCCCGCCCCGCCGCCCCGGGCCCCGGCGGTCAGCGGGGGCCGCCGCCCCCCCCCTTCCCCTTCCTCCTCCTCCTCCTCCCCCCCCCCCGGGGGCGGCCCGCGCCCCCCTGCCCTGCCCGCCCTTCCCCGCCGCGCCGCCGCCTCGCCGGTGGCGATGCCCCCCCGCCACCTCCGTGTCCCCGGGGCAGAGCCCGCCGCCCCCCCCCCCCCCGCCCCGCTCCCCGCCGGGGGGGCCGGGCCGGGTGCGCCCGGCCGCCGAGGGGGGGCCCGGTGCCTTCTTTGGGACGCGATGTCTTATTTGGTGTGGGTGGATGGCTTAACTTGGTAAGTGGCAGGGTTTAACCCCCCTCCCCCCTTCCTCCCCCTCCCCTCTCTCCTCCTCCCTCCCCCCCCCCCCTCCCTGTAACCTCCAAAAGGGGAATTTTCCAGCTGGTAATTTCTGCTGCGTCAACACCCAGCTCAAGGGAGAGGAGAAGAGACAAGGGGGCATTTTAACAGCAGCTCCACTTGCAAATGGCAAGGCTCAGTCCTGGCTCCAGAATTAAAACCCTTTCCGCCCCCTAAAAACCAGCATCTGTGCAAGTTGGACCAAGAGTTTGTCAGGAGTGTGGTTCAAAACTGCCTGGAAAAAGGGATGAGGTAATAATACTGGTGAAGCATGCTGCATTTCTCTCTTTCTGTCTCTTTCTCTCTCTCCTCTCTCTCTCTTTTTTTTTTTTTCTTCTTAAGCCAGGCCTGTTTTGGGTTATTGTCTCCCCCTAAAGCCAGGCATAGATCGCCTGGCCTTGCCTCCATTTTAATTGCAGGCTGAAATGGGGGAAGTGACCCTCTTTAAAAAAACAAACAAACAACAAAAAAAAAACCCTTGAAAAATAATGCTGTTGCTTTTGGTGGGCATAGGTGATTTTTTTTTTAATAAGGCTGTAACAAGTGCAAAAGTGGCTGGAAATGTTTCTCTGTCATGGTGAGAAACTAGTGAGGCGTCCTCCCCCCCCCTCCGTCCGCCCCTAAAAAAAGTAAATTGTACAATTTGGCGGAGGGGAGAGGGAGAGGTGTGCGGAAAGGTGCGCGCAGCAGCAGGGCTTGTGCGGCTCGATTGCCTTTGTGTCTCTGTAAATAGACATGTCAGTTCCCAAAGTAATACAAGTAGTGTCTGATAACTCAATCCCGGATGACAAATAGAGAATGGAGCAGATTTTCAAGACTCTAACAGTGGGAGGATTTCTCTTTTTAAACAGGGGGGAAAAAAATGCTGATACCTCCCGAGGAGGTGCTTCGCTGGTGCGTTATTGTGAAGCTGAGCACTCTGAAGAAACCCAAATATTTAAAAACAATATTTATTTATTTATTTATTTATTTATTCTACACCTGACGAGGAAAAGACAAACAAAGGAGAGTTTAACAGCTCTTTAATGAATTCCTCATGCTTTTTATTTTGCAATCTCAATGATTCATTTGGCGTGGATTGCAGGGTCGGATTATTATCAGCATTGTTTGAGGCTATGCTAATTAGGAAATGTGTTTTGCAAACACTGTTATTGTAGATACCTGCACCAAAGTTCTTATATGCATTTTAATTGCATCACTTGTATCATTTTTAGCATTTAGTCAGTGGAATATAGATCTAGGTCTCAGTTCTTGCACTCGATAAAGTATTTATCACAAGTGTGGATTCTGTGTGTACAGAGAGCATCTCCACTACTAATGTATTGAATGTATTTTCTCAAAAAGGGAGCGAGCTTTTTTTTTTTTTTTAATCCCTTTTTTTAAATGGGGACAGTGGAGATTAAAAGGAAAAACTAGGTAATCAAAGAAGAGTGAGGAAAAATGTAATTTTGAGAAGGAAGCTTTCGGTGACTGGATAGCTCTTCCACTTTTATCAATACCTTGCTTGAACGTTTTTATTTTATAGCACCTTTTTATTGGAATAAATTCTGTTTCTTTGAGTTCACTCACTGTTTGTCAAGTTCTACATTTTGAAATCCTTAGTGATGGAAAAATGGGTGGAGTGTGTTATTAGTCACAATATTTTCAACATGTGGTGAGGAATTATTGCTTTAAGGTGTTTTGGGGGAACTGACATGAAATGGATAATAATGGATAGAGGTTGCCCCACGGGCCAGACTGAGAACTACAAACAGTTTTTACTGGACCTCCCAAATATATGTTCCTGAAAAATATTCTTTGGCTTGATATACTAGGAGAATGATTATAATTTAAATAGAAAACTAGTCTTTTGTTTTTGATACAGCTTCTCCTGAGTGAGGAAACTTGCTTTTATCTAAGCGTAGGATTATTTACTATTGCAATTGGTGTCATGGACTGTATGCTAGCATTCATGTAATTGAGTCAATTTTAGTATGGTACAAAAAAATGAGGTGTTGTGGTAATTGTAACGTTAAATGTTTGTTCATGTATTTTAAAAGCTGTTTCATTCTAAAATGTATAAGATTAAGCCTTTGAAAACATGACCTGTACACAGGGTTCTTGGAGACTAAAGAAAATGGGCCACTTTCTCCCCGTGGTCTTTGTTTTCTGGGACAGTTGTACAACAGTGGATATGTTCTTTGCAAGAGGTTTTTTTTATAACTGGAAGTGCTTAGAGGAAAACCAGTTTAGCAACCCCCCCCCCCCCCCCAAGAAAAAAAAACCACAGTTCTCTGTTGAAAAGAAAAAATGTCTCAGGTTTGAAAGGTATGTTATTTGCTGTTAATATGCCTGCTTTTCCTCTGATACTGTGCTGTATTGCTGTGAGATTGAGCGTATTTTTAAATGAAACTTTTTGTCTTCCCTATCCACTTGTGTGGGTTTTTTTTTTTCACGAGCGCTCCGTTTTGATATGTGTTTTGAAGTTTCTAAGCAAAGTTTCCTGTCCTCCAGCAGCATAGCAGCAGGCTAACACCCAATCCAAACTGTTATTTTCTTGCCTTCGGAGCAGAATTATTTCATAAACAGCTCAACCTTTCCCAAGGTTTTCCCCCTCTCCCCTTAATGTTCCTGCCGGCTTTACTGGCTACTTTAGAGCACTCTGTAACGCTCTCTAGACACCCCCTAAATTGGTAAAAAGCATTCACATGGGTTTTTCTTGCTCCTGTGTACTTAGTTTAATGGGCAAACAAAAGGGTAAAGAGAGGGCTTAGTTTAAGTCTTTGAACAGCTACCTGCAGTTCTAATGGTTATCCCATATGCGCATTATAATTCCCAGGAGCCAGCAGTTTGTGTCCATTACTGGCTGTGAACATTACACTAGAAAATTCTGACACTTCGCGCAAAAGGATTAATATCATGTTTTTATTTTGCTTTCATTTACTCTTGACTGAAATATTTTAAATGCATAGCTTATCTGTGTTTTATATATGTTCTATTTGAAACTTAAAGAGTATTAATAGTGAAAGAAGGCATGCTGTGGGGCTGGCTGTAGTTAGCAGAGGTCATGTTAGGCTAGAGTAAAGGGATCTACCGCGGCTGTGAGATAGAGAGGGTTATTTTGCCTGCATAAAGTACTGTGATGTTATTCCTTACCTAATGATTTTTGGGAGCATTTTTATGATATTTTGGTCAAGTATAAGGACACTGTCAGAACTCAAGTGTTAAAATTTCACTATGTTTCCTCAAAGTGTCATTTCATCAATTCTTTAGGACTTTTTGTTTCACTAGGTGATATGTTTGTGTTACAGTCTCCTTAAATATAATCTTCAGTGGTTTAGGTTTTCTTGATTCCTTCCAGACCTTTAGGCAGGGTGAGAGGTAAAGCGTATTGCTTGCTGTGGGATTTCTTTCGTTTGAGATGCATGAGAAAAGAATCTTGACTTCCCTAAGCAGTTTAATCGTTTTATCTGTTTCATGCTGCCTCGATGTATTTGGATGCACAGCGATGACCGGTTGACAGGGAGAGCTGCTTGGGATGCAGTTCCCATCCTAGCTATTGATTGACCACGCTGCTGTCATAACTGCTTGCCATCAGCTTCTCCTCCTGTGAAACAGGAGTGCCGCTGCTTACCCACCTCTTCTAAAACATTTCCTAGTATATAGGTGAAAAATCGTAGTTGTGCTAAGCGTGTTTATTCTTCATAAATGCAAACTGCTCTGCAGTCCTCACTGAATTCCTGCAAGGTGGTGGAGTTCAGTGAGGGACTTGTGGGTGGGGTTTTTCTGGTTTTGTCCCTTGCACAGCTAATGGTGGTGTAGTTATTCTCCGAACAGTTGCTGTAACTTTCCAAGTTTCATACCCATATATTCAGGAAACCTTAGTTTTTGTTTTCACCACTATTGAAATGCGGGTTCTGAATATTTTGCAGGCAGGATGAGATCCTTGGCAGTAATTCTAATTAGATGGAAATGCGTTCCACTTGGTAGTGTTCTGTTGCATGTGTGTATGTAAGCATGCATGTATTAGAATAAACAGCCTAGCTACCGACAGGTGTAGTAACTTTGCTGAAACCTAACAGGCACATGCTGAGTTGCAGTTGCAACTTGCTTTTTTGACTGTCTTCTTGAGATGTGGCTAACTTTCATTCCAGTCTATACAGTTGTGACCTTTCCTGTCCACTTTGCTAATGTATGTGTATGCAAAGAAAAATATTCAGTGGATATTAGAAGTTTCCTAACACTCACTTTATGGCAAAATTGAGGTGGAGTCTTTGATAACGGAGGAAAGGAAGAGTGAAATATTCTACAGGCACAGTTACTAGCTTGCGTATGGATTAAAATAAACGTAGTAACAGTGTCCCAGGATGTGCCAAGAATTTAGCTACGTAAGAACCCTACTTAGAACAGTGAGTACGGTTTTACATACTCTGGAATATGCTAATACTTATATACACTTAAATACCTAGTTATCTTTCATGATTTTTTTTCTTCTTCCTGTGTTGAACAAACTGTTCATTCCATCCAAGCAAGTTTTCTTCCTAGTATTTCTCAACTTGTGATGACGACCTCTGTGGAAGGACAGTTGGTAGTTCAGACTGCTAGCTCACCCTGACTGAGGAGGGAGTTAAACAGAACTTGCACCTTTTGCATGAATATATCCTTGAAGGAAATAATCTTTCTGACTAGTGTTCAAATTATGTATGAAACAGAAGAATCAATGGTCTGTATTAGCTGTTAGGTGCTTAAATTAGTTGGTTTCAGGTTTGGGTATTTTAGGTACTAACCTAAGTAGGCAGGATGCACTACTCGTCTCCCAAAAGTTCTGCCACTATAGTACTGCAGAGTGAGAGGGTGGCTAAATATAAAACTAGCTTACTGCCTTCCTCCTTAATGCCACTGTATCCTCCTTGGCTTCATCCCACTTCTTTTTTATAACAGTTGACCAAATTTAGGTTGTCAGATGTATGCTAAAAAGTAAAAAGGGATACCTATCCAAGGTGCTAAGCGTCTGGGCCATGAAGTGCAAAAGCAGAAGCAGATTGCTCACGGGGCACCTCTGATGTTATCTTTAGTTTGGCAGTGGTGGTTTTTTACTCTGTGATTATTCCTCATTCCTTATATCTCTTTTCTATCTTTTAGGCGCTCTTTCCCCCAGCTCCTCCCACCACTACACTTCTCTTTTAAAATTACCTCAGACCTCTTCCTCCTTCTTGGGCTCCCTCCCTTTTTACGTACTGGGTTTTGGAACTTTAGCAAAGATCCCCTAAGTAAAAAGCCAAAAACCAATGAGAAAATTTGGGGGGATCCTTTCTTCAGGGCAATTCCCAGTGTGTTATGCTGTTCTTTAACCATCTTTTTAATGTGCTTTTTATGTTGGTTTTTGGCTAACAGAAACACAAGTGTGAAGTGTTTGGCTTAGAAGATTGCTTTTGTGACTCAGTGTTGTTTTTTGGGTTTTGTGTTTTTTTTCTTTTAAGTGGAAGCTTAGATCTTGTAGAAGTTAATGGCATTTGGGCAGGTAAGCTTACTACTAGCCACAGGCAATTGGACTTTTCAGTATTTTTTAATCTTCACTGCTAGTTTAGCAGATATAACTGCAGCTAAATTCTTCTTTTTTGACATCACCAGACTTCTCAAGCTTCCTACCCTGTCAGATATTTGCTTTTTAAATGCTGGTTAGCTCTTCCATGTTCTTACTCCATTCTGCAAGCTCTGTAGTATGGGTAGTGTTGGATCTGATCTTTTGTTGGTGAAGCCAGAGGAGAGATAGGGAGAGCGGAGTTCAAAAACAGGGGAGTGAGGAAAACAACCGTTTCTGTACCGTGATGGTGGTCTCCATGGTGGAGAGAAAGGAAAACGGACAGATTTGGAGAGGTATGGAGAAATGAGTAAGTGAAATGTAGAGGAAATGCCAAATAGGGTGGAAATCATACTGCATCGAAGCATTTTGAAACAGGGGTATGCACGTCCAAGTATTTTCTGCTGTCTCAAGAACCGACAATATCATCACTGCTCTATAAGGAAAGGTGCATCCTGTTGTATTAGCTAAATGTTACCGGGTGGAATACTGTATTTCTTGCTGCAAAGCTTTTACAGGAGCAAAAAAGAACTACTTTTACTTTCTGTTCAGTATTTGCATCTTTGTCTGTAGCTTCGTGTTTTTTTCAGGATTTTTGGATTTTTGTAAAGAGGAACAAACTGCTTTAGTTGGTATCTTTGTGCGTGCTGCTCTTTAACTTGAGGATGACATTGGCTTGAAGGCAGTGATTCGGTAGAGGTGGGTGGGTGCAGAACTCAAATTTCTTACTGGCTTTTGTATGATGTGGGAACATCATTTAAAATTTTCTGTTGTCTTAGGTAAATGGCTTTGGAGGGGGGATCATAACTGTGAGATGAGATTAATATTAAGCCCGTTTCAAGTGTGTAGATGGCAGGTGTCACAGAAACATTAAATGAATCTTTATGGTGTTAATTAGAATACACAAAAATGTTAACATTGTTTGAAATCCTCACATCAAGTATTGTTTTTTTCCAGTGACTTCTCCAAAGCACTTCTCTCTAGAAGTATAGTCCAAAACTTTTAGTAGTCCTATAATTTTTATGTTAAACTCTTCTTTAATTTACATAAGGGTTAAATCATTTTTCCTCTATGTTTAACTATAGAAATGTTTCAGAATATTTCTTGTTTGAAATGGCAAATACAGTGTTGTAAATGATTCAGTTGTTGGTTTACATTTTAAGAAACTAAAAATAATAGTTTCTTGTCTGTACTAAACACCCTGGAAATTTTTTTTTTAAACAGTTGCTTGTACTTACATGACACTAAAGTTTTTGTTTTGTGTTTGACTTAAAGGTTTAACTGTTGCCTCCTATTCTTTTCATTCCCAAATACAGGACATCAGATGAACCTTTTGGAGCTTGTTACCGGAGACCATTTTCCTCTGTTCATTAAATCATGTGCTATAGAGCTGTGAAACATTGTGGCGTTTATTTTTGCTAACAGAAAATACTTTCAAATATTGGTAAGTTTTGAGCATTTAAAGCTTTTTGGTTGGTTGGTTGGTTTTTAAAGGCAGTAAGGGAAGGAGGAAGACTAGCTGGAGATAACATTGCCATTAAGGCTTCCAGTTCTTTAAAATTTGACTTAACACTGATGATAAAGGCTAGTGTAAAAGTCGTACCCAACCACAAAAGTTGAAGAAATATTTGTGCCTATTCTGCTGCTCCTACCTTATGATGAGGACCATTAATCATGGTCAGTTGGTTCTCATCTCTTCAATGAGAAGAGGAAAACAGGTGCAGAACTCAAAGCAAGAGGTGAAGAACACTGCAAAATAAGATAGGTCTCAGATTTACGCCTCTTAGCAGCCTGTTCTGGCTCATTTTGTGACTCTGGGTCAGAGGTATAAATGAGAGGCTTAACAGTGGGAGTCCGAAGACTAAGTGAAAATGCATATTACTTTTACATTTAGGCTAACAAAAACATTTACCATGTGTGTATGTCATCCCCCCTCCCTGCCCCTCTTTTTTGTTAAACTGCCTAAATAACAGGACTAAAAAGAGCTAGCCAAAACAATTGCTATGGAGAAGCAATCGGAATTAAAGAAAGGCAAGACTTGGCAGTCTGAAATAGAAATTGAGAACAGTCAGTGGTATTTGCTTGAATTGGGTCATACTTGTTTTCAAGATTTTCAGTTCTGCTTATTGCTGTAAGAATGCTCAGGTTTTCCTTATTACTTCATTTGTTTATTAGAATATATTAAGTCACCATTTATAATTAGTTTGTATTGGAAAAGCTTTCTTAATTTGTCTTCTGATATTTTCTTCTACAATCTGTCATTATAGAGGGTCAGTCTAGAAATCAACAGTATTGACTTATAGTTTATTTTTATGAAGGGAGCTAATCTATATATTGAAAACATCTAAAATATGGAGATCAGAAATCTATGGAAAATACTTTTCTGTAATGGCTAACAATACATACATAAAACAAAGTTTTGAATAAAAGTCTAGTCAAACGTTTTAGTTCAAGTTAAATGTTGCAAGTGTAATGAATATGTTATTCTAAAGAAAAAAGTATGTTTTGTAGAAGAGATAGGTGTACAAGAAGGTAGTTACAATGGATGCATCTTCACATATAAATAGGACAAAAAAACCTTTGTGTGGATTAGTGTTCAGAACAATTCCTATTTTTATACATTCTGATCATGAATGTTAATGTTTCATCTGAGGAGTCTATCTCTGAATGTACCCTACTATACATATGTACCTATTTTATACAGAATTTGGGATTGTTTAGTCTCTTAACCTAGAAAGGCATCAGCCAGTACATACTGGCAGTTAAATATTTCAAGAGGAAATTCTCTTGAATATTCCACTGCAGACTTAATTTTTTTTAGAAGTTGTGTTGGTAGCTTTTTTAACTCAGTATTTTATAGGTCAGATAAGGTAAATTAGTGTCCCTCAGGCCACAAATGTCTCTTTAAAGAGTCATTAAAGTGAGACTGTTTTGAAAAGCTACCAAACAGGAAACATTGTTGTTCCAAGGATCTGTTTGAAGTTTTAGCTTCTAAAATTAGATTTTTTTTCCCCTATACTTTTTCAGAAGGAACTGTTGCTTCAGCTGTTGCATAAGGGTAACCTGGCTTTAATTACCTGTCGTGTATTGATACACATCTGAGTTAATATCTTTTTGGTTTATTAAGTCATAACTAGGTGTTTTATGCCTGTGAACTTTGAGGGAAAGAACTTCAGAATGTATCGCTGTTGTTTGGTGATCTTGTAGTTTAATGTTAGTAACTTTTCCTGTTTTTGTTTTTTATTGTAGTTCTGTCTTTCTCCTACAAGAGTTCATACCAGTATTATTTGAAGGTTGCAGGAAAGCACACTACCTGTGCTGCCCTAGGACTGTTGATGTCCTCAGCTGTTGTAGGAGAAACACTAGACCTGGAACCCAGTTTGTTACTGGTAAGGAGTAATTGTCTTGGAGTTTTTTGTTTTTTAATAGTAAAGTTTGCATGCTTTCTTTAACAAAATGACTAAAAATCATTTCACTATTTCCTCATTTAAGAACATTATACCAAAACCTGCAGCTCTGCTCTTCTGTGTTTTGGTTGGTTGGTTGTGGGTCGTCGTCCCCCCGCAGTTTCTAAACTTGCATTTGTCCTAATTTTCCCCTTTCCAAACTGTGGAGGCTAACAGTTTTCCCTTAGCTTTCATTTTCAGACCTTCTTTTCTCTTGAAGTTCTTCATGTACCATCAGAGTTAATGAAGGTTAATAAAGGAATTTTTCTAAAATACCTTCAGAAATCCTTCTTCTTGTGACACATTGATATTGTGCCTCTTCATCTTTACTATTTCATGGGGGTTAAGAGGCTCTTCTGTCCTTGAAACATATGATGCTCCAGTAACTTCAGGTAGACAATTTGACAGGTCACAGCCAAATTACTGGTTTAAAGTTTTAGAGTGCTGAGTGAAAGGTGTAATGATTGCTCCCTGTTATTTTAGGTTTTGGTTGTTGAAATTGGGATCTGCTTGCGGTTCATATTTAGATTGCGAAAGCAAAGCCTAATGATAAGGTGAATGACTGGAAGCATGTGGTGTTTTGAATGTCCTTTTTCTTTTTGCTGTAATCGGCTGTCCTTTAATTCGTAATGCCTTTGTATCTACATTATTTGATGTCAGAAGCAATTGTAACATGATGATGTGGTCTTAGGTATTGCATTTCCTAACTAAACCTAATCCAGACAGAGCGAGAGTTGTGATGTCTTCAGCTGTATGGAGAACTCGCGGTTAAAGTGAGTTCGTTCATCTTTGCCAGAGTATTATAACTTCTGAAGGTGCAATGCTGGCCCTGCTGCTGCTGTTTGAACTTGTCATGGACCTTCTGGATAGCAACTCCTACAGAGTTGCTAAGCAGAAATGCCATTTTAATGCTGTAGGTGACAAGATAGCATTTGGCTTGAAATTAGAAAAATTTTAGTGAATCCTCATCAGGCAGGTGGTAGTTAAGTGTTTGTAGAGTTGCTTTGCCATACAGTTATTGAGAATTGAGTGGGCCTCTCAAATCTGATAATAAAAATACAGCTAGTATTTATTTTTTTTAAGTTCACTGAAAATTATATACCTCCCAAATTCTTGCCTTTTCTATAATTCTATAGTATTTCTCAAACTGAAAGGCAAAACTTTATTTTCTTCCTGCAACTTCTAGCCCATAAGGAAAAACATTCATTTTTCTAAGCTGTAATTAAACATTCTTATCCCCATTCATAAGGGAAAAGTGATGTATTGATGTTTGCATGAAACGATGAGTTGCAATTAACATCCTTGGGCCAAGGATCTGGTTTGTTCTTACTACAAACATCTGCCTACTTCTCTTTGAATTCACAGTTGTAGCTTGAATGAATAACTTGATCAACGAACGATCAGTTTCTTGAATCAGAATAGGATAAAAGTTTCTTTTTTGGCAACTGTTCATTTTTCATGAGCTGTTACTTCTATTTGTGCCTTAAGTTTTGTTCAAAATAGATGCAGTTTTTGCATATTTAGTGTAAAGAAATTTAATTAAGCTCTTAAAATTGTGTGCTGTTCTTCCTCAAACACGCTTGTGAGAAAACACTTTAGTTCTGGAGATTGGTACTTGAAAAACTCATGAGTGATGTCTCTGCAGGGAATTACCATCCATCAGTATCCTGATTCTTCTGCTCTCTTTTTCATTTAGGAGAATAATCTAAGCATAGGTACTGTCCTTTTCAGTTTCTAAGGCTGGTTTGTTTGTTTGTTTTCCCTCCAGCTTTGTCAGCATAGGACATGTGGATGTGATGGATCATATACATTTCTGTTGTCTTTAATTGGATAAAAGTGAGACTAGTAGATACACTGTGTCTTGTTGTGCAAGGAGGAGTTTCAAGTCTGATCACACCTTGCAGGACTCCTCTGCAGAGGAATTTAAAAAATGTTGGAATGTTGGTGGGAGTGGAGACCTGGGAAGGACATGGGGGAAGCAGAGAAATGGGGTGCATTTGTTGGGTTTTTTTTGCATGATAAACTATTGGAGTGAATTTCAGTTCTTCATTATCTGTTTTTCCCTTCCCTCTAAAGGGAGAGAGGGGAGGAAACAACACACATTTTTGGCTAAATTCTGGTTGGCCCTTTTTCCCTTCCCTCTGAAGGGAGAGAGGGGAGGAAACAACACACATTTTTGGCTAAATTCTGGTTGGCCCTTTTTCCCTAGGGAGCAGAGTGGCTGGTGGAGGAGTGCATGACAAACTAGTGAGTATTTTGGTACACTGTAACTTGTGTGTCCTTAGTTTTAAGTGTAGAAACTTATATTTAAAAAATTGCAACAGATTAAATGTTGTGTAGTTTAAATTTTTGGTTAGCTTTTATCCTGCAAGAGAGTTTTTAAAACAAACAAAACAACTTGTACTGGGTTTTCAATTGATCAGAATAGCTATAATCTGTTTTTGTTGCTGTTTTCCTTCTGAGTGAAGGGAGTGAAGTACCTCAGAAATTATTTTTGTCCCCAAGATTTCCCAGGAGATAATACTGTAGACTTTCATCTGTGTTATTGCTTTTCTTTTTATCTGTGGCTTTTTTCATAATTTAAATAATTCACTGAGTTTTATATGCAACAAGTTTGTACCCCTTAATTTTAATGGTGTTAAGATTTCTGCAGGGGACTTATTATATGTATTATATGCTGAGAGGTTAGGCTTTGTAAGTGTTACTGCTTCTTCTTTTGAGAACCCTTCCAGTATTAAGTGAAGACTGTGTTTATTTAGACTGTTATTATGTCCTCAGGTGTTATTTTTATGTTCAAACAGCTTGTGCTGATGATGCAAAATAAACACTTTTCATAAATGCTCTATTTGTAGAACTAGGTTCATTCTAGCTGGGGTTAAAGTTTACATAAATTATTAATGGTTGGTTTAAGACCAGGTTTGTGACAGCATGAAAAATACAAAGCTGTCCTATATCTTGACAGAATTTTGTATGTAGGTGGCTATTAAAACTGCTCATGCTCAAGATCTTGTCTGTTTTTTATGGTTACATGCAAGTGCTGTTTGTTCAGGAGCAATTGTTTTAGTTTCTTTTTCGAAAAAAGAACAGAATTGAATTACTGTACTATCCATACGTTGACTTGTGGAGGAAGCCTGGTCCCCCTACGATGTATTTTGTGGAAAACCTGTCAGAGTCTACAGACGAGCCTTCACGGTTCACTGGTTTCTTGGAGAGCTGTGTTGTGGCCGGGCGCTGTCATCAGAGGCGCAGGCTCCCGGTGTCCCGCGGAGCACCATGCTAGCGAGGAAGGCGGCTGCTGAGCAGTGACGGACTTCTCATTCCGGAGTGGAAAGCTCTGCTCTGCTCCGTCCTGTACTCTGGAAGGTAGCGTTATTAAAATCTGGTCCTGGGACATAGTAGAGTAGATCTCTGTTTTTACGAACTGGGGGTGCTGTCGTGAAAATGTATTGCCAGGAATCTTCTTGCAGTTTGATTCCCACTTTGCTTTTTTCTGGAAGTTAAGAAATTGTATTGAATAGGTATTGGAACTGGAGGATTGTAAAGCAAAATCCCACAAGTTAATTAGAAATAAAGAACATGGATATAGGAAGTTACAGGAGTAATAGTCACTGCCAGTAGTAGTCTCCACTTATAAAACACCAAGGATAGAACGTGGCTGCCTGGACGCATTCATCACGAGGCATTATGGCTTTTCTTTTCTTTTCATTAACCACTGTTGATGTACTGCAGTCTTAGAAGTGAACTTACCAACGCTTTGCCCTTCAATGCGCAGAATGGGACCATTATTAATCTTTTTGACAATAACTCTAGTGAAATAGGGAAATGCACTGATGTGTCTGAGAGTTTGTCTAGCAAGCATTCACCGTTTGGGAAAAAGTTACTCCCAGTTTTCCTAGTCAGAACTTTCTTGAAGACTTGTTTGGATGTATCAAGTGGAACCAGGCCTAAAACATTTTAGTAAGCTAAAAATCTCCACGGTTTGTCATGTGCTTTTGCTAGTGGTTTGAAGGGGATTGCTTTTCTAAAGAAATCTTTACCTAGCATCTTCTAAGTGGAGATACACATCTTTACAAGGAGAGGAAAAAAAAAAAAAGCCACAAAACAGCATGTAAAATTGGAACACAAGAGCAGAGGGTTTTGAAGCTTGCTGAATTTTTAACTACTAGCAAATTGCCTTAAATTTAACTTGGATTAGTTCCCTAGTGATCCTTGACATTAAACGGATGTGCTGGTTTGACATGGGTAGACAGAAAACTAATTAATTCCTCTGAATTTGAGGCATATTTAATTTTCTCCCCCAAAGACCTCTCATTTAAAAGGTACAATGATGTGACAAACATTCAATATAGAACAATGTATGAAAAGTAGCAGACCTTTAGACAGAGAAAGATCAAGACATCTACAACAATAATTGTTGTTTTGGAAGATGTTAAATTTTGATTAAATTGAGCATAAAGAGTATCTGTATCGTTGCTTGCATGCTTGGAAGTGGTATAATGTGGCCACCTGTCAGTGGAATGGCTGCTGTTCTTTGCGATGGGTGTCTTCCCCATTCATCTCTCTGCCTCTTTATACTTAAATTTTGAGTTCTTTGCAACACGGACAGTTGTCTTCCCTTTGCATAGAGGAATGTATATTCTCATTATTTTTACTTGCTTTATTATACTCACTACTTATTGTATTTTAGAATAGGAGGTATTTTTGCCTTCTTGTCCTAAAGGTATCCACCCATCCTCTGCTTTTGTCCCCAGTGTCCTTGGAAATGTGGACAAGTAAAGTAAGATCATATAATTCTTGCGTGTTAATGACATGCTTTTGTTCATTCATAGCTGGCCCGGAGGGTATCTTCTGTCAAGAGCTTGGTGGGTGGGAGGGAAATCAGGAAGTAATCTTGCATAGATTTTAGTATTTAATAAGAATATCATGAACAGGAAATAACAAAACTCAGAGAGAAGATATTTTGTAAACAAGCTAGCAAGTGCTTCATCCATAAGAAGCACCGGGTTAGTCAATGTCTGAATCTCAAACTGGTACAGTCAAAAACAAAAGTAGCAAGAGACAAATGTATTAATTTGGGTTCTGGCACAGACAGTATAAACGAAGGACAAGGTGTATGTAAAATATCAAGCAGAGATATCAACAGTGAGGGGCAATCCAAACATACTAAAATAAGCTGAATAAACATATGAAATGGCAGAGAAATAAAATCCCATGGGGATGGTGTAATTTCAAGGTGGAAAACATTCAGGAAGAAGTCCAAGAAAAGATGTTGCATAAACTCACACAAGCTGATGAAAATATTGACAAATGTTCTTGATGCTAATCTGTACCGAAATGAAGAATGGAAAATTACCCTTGCAGGGAGCTATTTTTTCTTCCAACCAATTTCAGGGAGATCTGCCTTGGAATATGGATTTTAAGACCTGTAAAGGAACAGCGAAGGGCAGTGCCAGTTTTGAAACCTTCTGGTCACTCCATAATTGTATGCTCTGAGGTTCTTGCATCTTCCTCTGAAGCATGTGGATATGGCAGCGGCTGAAGACAGGATGGATGATAGACAATTCATTTGATCCTATGTGGCAATTCATGTTTCCTGAGGGGACTAGGCTGACTCTTCAGCTCCTAAAAGTAGATGCAGTAGTGGTTTCTGGAATAAAGACAAAACTGAACTGTCATTCTCCCTTAATAGGTGGTTCTCTCAAGCATAAAGACGTTATGAAGCTGTGGCAGCCACCTTCAGAGCGTGGAAGTTGTGGACCCACATATCATTTTTAGAGGTGGAGCTTACTATATCAGAACAAATTTTAAGCTTTTGAAAGAAACGGGGAGATATTCTGTACATTGTATGGCAACTCAATGCTCTTAAGTAGTTGGACCTTAAACTACTGCTACAGGGTATATAAATCTTGATACTAAGTTTCAAATAAGTGGTGTATGCTAGGTAAAATGGCAAAAATTATGCCAAGGAAGTTATAAAACTGGAAATAAAAAAGGTGAGTATGGAATTACAAAGCTAGTACCTACTGAGGTACGGTGTAGTGAAAAGTACTTCCCGAGTCTGCTCTGGCACTGCTGGCCTCCTTTGGTAGCAAATGCTTTGCGTGTTTTGAACTTGAAGGTGTTTCGCCTGAGAGACGGAGTGCACTGATGTGCATGATGTCAGTGAAGGATTATCCTGGAGACTGGAAGGACAGTAAGTTTTTGATAGAGGCTGAATGGACAGCAAATTAAACTGCATGATAGGAGTGACTTATTGAATACTGTATGGAATGTGATATATATATGTTCAGTCCATAGTGATACATTGCTTGTCTCGTATTTGTACTTTGCAGGCAAGATAAAGTTCATTCTGAAAACTTTCGTGCTATTGATTACAGTTAGCAGTTAACTTTTTTTGTTTTGAAGTGTCCAAGGAGGTTAATTTTAGAAATAACTTACAAGATATGAGTCTCTGCCATACTACTAGCATTAACTAGCCTTTGTTGGAGCATATTGTGAAGTTTTCTGGAAGGTGATCAAAGGTCTATGAATTCTTATCAGCCTGATTGGATGCTCTGTTTTCTTGATCATAGAAGCATCCTTCCTAAACATGAATGTTTAGGTGACTATTAGAATTTCCCTACCCATCATCTTTGGGTGATGGTGGGGTAAACTTGGATATGTAAAGGCATGGAAATAATGTTTTATTGTGAAGTTAAAAATATTGTGCTAATAAGTAGTTAAGCTTCAAATAACATTAATTTCATAGTTCTGATCCATTGCCAATTTAGTTTGGGTGGGGACTTAAAATTTGTGATCTGTGGTCTTGGATTTGCCTGTTGCTCTTCTGACTTAAAGCCGGTATTTTTAGCCCCTCAGTCGCAATACAGCAAAGGAAATAGCTGGTTTCAATTGGCTTTTGCTGTTTGAGGACTTTAGCTATTCAGTGTGCTATGCGTCCTGCTTCTTCCCCTTGAGGAAATTGCGTTTCAGAATGCTCTTCAATAGTTTGATCCATCAGCATGGTTTCAAGTGCAGTACTCCTTTTTAAACCAAGCTTTACTGAACCCAAGCAGTAAAAACTGACAGCCATTTTACCCAAGTAACTTAAGACAGGTTTTCTTGCGAGTCTGTAGTAGTTTAAAGAAACATTATTCTGGAGTGTTATGAGGCACTGGGGGACTGAGCTTCAAATCTGGTCCCTTTTAATGTAAATTATTTAAGTCCAGTATAAATAAGCTGCATCTTGTAATGAATGTGCAGTCTTTCTAGGCAGCGGTTGTATTTTGTGATATTCTTTCAAGATGGACCAGTTACTTAATTTGCTACAACTTGGTTTGTCTTGTTTAGTCCTTGAAAAGGGTCTGTGGACTCTGATTTTGATGTAATACTGTCAATTTCTTCCCCTTACAGGACTTGTGGAAGAGGAAACACAAAGATTTCCAAATGAATAACCGAAAGGAAGATATGGAGATTGCTTCCCACTACCGTCACCTGCTTCGTGAGCTTAATGAGCAGAGACAACATGGCATCCTCTGTGACGTTTGCATTATAGTGGAGGGGAAGATATTTAAGGCTCACAAAAACGTTCTGCTTGGGAGTAGTCGCTACTTCAAAACGCTGTACTGCCAGGTACAGAAAACATCTGACCAGGCCACAGTCACTCATTTAGACATTGTAACTGCACAGGGCTTTAAAGCAATCATTGACTTCATGTATTCTGCACACCTAGCGCTGACCAGCAGAAACGTCATTGAGGTGATGTCAGCTGCTAGCTATCTGCAAATGACAGATATTGTACAAGCCTGTCACAATTTCATAAAAGCAGCTCTTGACATAAGTATAAAGTCTGATGCCTCAGATGACCTTGTTGATTATGAACTTGGAGCTCCTTCTAGCAGTAGTACGGATGCTTTGATTTCAGCAGTTGTGGCTGGGAGGAGTATATCTCCCTGGTTAGCTCGGCGTACAAGTCCAGCAAACTCTTCTGGAGATTCAGCCATTGCCAGCTGCCACGAAGGAGGAAGTAGTTATGGAAAAGAAGATCAAGAACCAAAAACAGACAGCCACGAAGACATTTCATCCCAGTCTCTTTGGTCTAGTGACATGGGGTATGGGTCTTTACGTATCAAAGAGGAACAGGTTTCGCCATCACATTATGGAGGAAATGAATTACATTCCGCCAAGGATAGTGCAATACAGAATGCTTTCTCAGAGCAAGGTGTGGGGGATGGCTGGCAACCCACTGGACGCAGAAAGAACAGAAAAAATAAAGAAACTGTGCGTCATATTACGCAGCAAGTAGAGGATGACAGCAGGGCAAGTTCTCCAATGCCATCTTTTTTACCTGCCTCAGGATGGCCATACAGCAGTCGAGACCCAAGTAAGTTGTTCTTTTGCTTTTCATTCCTGGCACTAACAATGCAGAGTTAACGAAATCTGTTTGTGGTACGATCTTATCAGTCTCTGAAATATATTAGCTTATCCGAAACAGAAAAATGTAGAAATCTATGTTGCCAGCTGTTTGATGGAAGCACTGTACAGCTCAGTTAGGAACTTCAGTGTCACAGCAATGCAGGCTAGTTCTTCTGTGAAAGAATTTGGTGGTTTTGCTCTGGCCCTGAATCTAGAATAGCCTAAATCACCCCTGAAACATCATTATAATTATCAGAATTAATGAGGTAAAAGGTTGGAACTTCTTTCAGCAGGTGTGCAAACTCATCACACTTTGTCAAGGTTGAAGAATTTTCCTTGCATAGTATATTGATGCAGTAATTACACCACATATAGGTGTAATTTAGTGAGTCTTAATGATACTATCTTCAGTACTGTCTGATATTCAGGTGTCACTTTCTCAAGAATAAAGCTACCATAGCTTGTTGCTGGTAATAGCGAGAAAAGTGTTTGGTAGCTCTAAGAATAATGTTTTTGTGAGGCTCTAAGGCTTAAAATGTATTTTGATGTTTGACTACTTGTAGTCTGAGATGAATGACTTCTTTTTTCAAAAGTGTAACCAAGGAGAAAAATGTTCTCTGAACTCTTTTTGTATCTTCAGTAGTTATTTTTCTGTCTCATAATTAAGATAACTCTTGTATTTGATTCACTAATCGCTGCCTATTTTTAGATCCAAGAATGCTATTGATATAGCGTTTTGTTTTTTTAAGGACTCTCGGGGAAGTGTGGTATTAAACTCCCATAAGCTGACTTGAAGATCTTAGTCTGTGCTATGAGTTAACCTGTGTTTCGTTGCATACCAGAATGTTAGCCAGCAAGGGGAAGGGTGTGTGAGATTATATACCCTTATGTTGTCAAATTTAGATTGAAAAAAGCAATATAACTAGTACTGAAAGCCTGAACAGTCTTTAAGTACTGAAAAAAGATTTTTAAGCTGCTTACGTACTGATATATGAATGTCAAATTTGGCTTTCATTGATATTTAATTGAATGGGTAACTGTCTACAAATATCTTTAATTATGTTACTTTTACAGTTATCTGCTGCAGCAAGCTTGCCTGTAATTATTCTAATTGGCTGGTGATAAAATCTAAACAACGTTGGTTAGAAGGAAGATGCCAGATAACTTAAAATAAGAATGATTTATGATAAGTCCTGTTTTTATAATGCATGTATTTTGGGACTGTGTTGAGTAAAGACTCAGTATTGACTGTCTGAAATGCTATTCACACACAAACACTTTTCACTTTCACAACATCTCATAAAAACAGCTCAAACACACTGGCTGAGGTTTGTTTTTTGACAGGTATATGAAGCAAGCCACACATGTTGGAGTTACTACAGAAGCAGAACTGCAACACTAATCTTAGAAAACTGGTCATAGATTGAGTTTCTTTAAATTATGCTTTTGAAAACTGTGCAAAATGTAAGAGATGGTGTTGCTGGAAGATGAATGATGTCTATATCATTTCACTCCTAATTGTTAAGGAATTAAATAGAAATGGCTTTGGTTCTTTACAACTGTTTGTGGCTGAGAGGAAGATGGCTTCTGGGGTTGACTCAGTGCAGTGCTGAGACAGCTGCATCAGCAGATACAATCAAATTATTTGTTCCGAATCTTGTCTTAAATAGTTTCCAATTAAAGAGGTGTTTCATACGACGGGAAAGGGGAAACTGAGTGGTGGTGACTGGGGGAATAATTTTGATGTTCCGTCGGTGCTATTAAAGCAGAAAGAAAAACTGAATAGCTGTTAACTTCTCCCTGTCCAAGATGAGAGAAACGCCAGAAATAACAAGGATAGGGGCTATCTACGTTCATAGTGGCCTGCCCGTATCTGGCTGCTACTCTAGGAGCAGTGGGGTTCTGCATAAAAGTAACCATGCTGAAGAAAGGGGATATTTGGAGACTGAGCTACCCGTAGTTTCTCCATGTTGGCCAGCTGGAGGGGTGAGCAGAGATGAGATTCTCCTTTCTGCCCTGTTGAAGGATGCAGAGACGTGTGCTTCTCTGCACTGCCGGGCCTGCGCTCGCAGAACGAGGGGACGTCGACTTGGCGTCGGGGAGCCCCTTCCCGCACACGTGGGGGAACTCCAGCATCCCTACGGTTACAGGAACCCTCCTTTTCCTCAGGCTGATTTCTCTTGTCTTTGGGGGTGGGGGGGGAGTGGAAGGGAGAATGGTTTTGGAGGATTTGAGGTCTGTGCACGTTAAGCTTTAGTTTACATCTGAACATTTTGGAAGTGGCAAGCCTCTCGTGCGCCCGTCCCCGCAGATGTGTGGTTTGGCTGAAATCGAATGGAGTTGGTCACTCGGGTGAGATTGCTTCTCTTTCAGTGTGCAGGCAGCAAGAGAAATCAAAGCACCCCTGCCCCCCCCCCCAAACCAGCGCTCCCCTGCTCTCCGCAGGCAGGAGGGTCTTTCTGTCTCGCATTAATATTTCCCATCTCCAGCAGGTGGAAGCAACCGTCTTGCAAACTGCTCCATCTCCTTCGTTGCTAGGCTACCGGATTCTGCGTGGGCAGTGGTACCCCGGGTTCCCCGCTTTCCTTCGAGGGGTGCTGCAGACTTAGCTCCCATCCGTGGAGGAAAGGCGATTCCTTGTGTACAAAGGGGTAACGGCAAGCGTATGTAGTGTGTAATGAGGATTTGGAATGTGGCTGTGCGCTTCGGTTTTTAAATTTCAGTTTAAAATTAGCTTTGAATTTAATAGTGTCAGGCTTAATTCCTTAAGACAAACATCATAGTCCAAGACTCTTTGTTCCCTCGCTTATTTGAAAGGGTCCCTATCCGTGTTGTTCATAGCTAAGATAAAAAGGTACTCCTTTGCCGAGGAATGGGTGTTGAATGTTGTTTGGTAAATAAGCTCAGAGGAAAAGAGTTACCTAGAACTTTTTTTATTCTTTGAGACTCTTTCCCTTTTCTGGTCTATTCAGTGGTTTTATCATGCTGCTTGTTAGGTCTAAAAGCCCTGATTATGGGATAATTTGGGTACCATTTGCAAATGTGTGCTGGAGGGCTAACACAGGCCTTCTGGCAGTGTGAAAGCAGATTTAGCAGAGTCCATCTTAACGTCAGTGCTAGTGTCTTTCTCCTGAAACTGTGCAAGATAATCATTTGGTCTTTCTTGCAAATACTCTTTCAGCAAGATGTAAGCAACATTTTTGGAAAGTGGGTGCTGCAAGTAACCATTACAAGTAACCACAGATTGAAAATCTGTTTTGCTTTTGAAACATCTAACAGCTTGTTTACACTTAGTGGTGTTGCTTGTTTCAGTGGGAAACAGATGTTCTTATCAATACAGGCAGGATGTAGTAAAGTGTCCCATATACTTAAGTAGACTGTACTTAAATTTGATGAAATGGAGCCTAAAACAGATAGAGATTTTATCTTGAAAAGAAAGTTCTTTCTGGTTCAGTTGATTCTATTCCAGATGCTGGTGGGGGACTGCTGAGAGTCTTTGAATTTGATCGTGCTGCAGATTAAAATGAAAAGAAGTGTCTGGAGTAATCCTGTTAATGGTAATCTAGTATCATGGAAATAGCCACAGGTTCTTAGCGTCTTCATGAAGAGTGTATCTGCTTCCTCCAAGGAAGAATGATCAAATAAGATTTGCGAAAGAATCTGAACTAAGTCGAGATGCTACACTGAGAATGTGATTAAGCTCTAAGTTTCTACAGGACGATGTCAGTCAAGCATGAAGGTGGTGCAAGGCTCTTCATTAAATCTGTAGAGGCATCTCGGGCTTAAATGAGTTTGCAGTTTGTTGCCTTGGTTATCTTTGCCATGCTATCCACCTTGAGAGCTTCCTGACTGCAGAGAGAACAGTGTTGGATGGGGACCATCTTTTCATGCTATTGCCAATTTACTAACTTGTATTCTCTATTTAGCATAAAACGTGGTTTTTTGGGTTTTGTTTTGTTTTTTTTTCCCTTCCTCATGGTGTTTGGGTTGGTCAGGATGTCACTGTGTTATTCTGTGTATGAAACATTATGTTTTCCTTACCTAGCAACATTTACTTGGAGTAGCAATTCTTCAAGGTAAATTTAAGAATGGGCTTTTATAAATTGTAACTTTCTTCATAACTGAGTAAAGAGGAATTTTCTCCACAGACTTGCTGAAATAACAAGTCTACCTTTCATTTTACTCTCTCTCTTTGAACTTGGTAGGTTTTCTAAAGAAACAAATTACTCATCCATTTATTGGTTTCAATATCAAAGTTGATCGTGAAATTCTAATATAGTCTTTAGTTTTGAGCCATCTTGTTTTTTTCTTAGGTTGCTATTCCAATAACATTAGATAAAACTTATGATCTGGTAAAAAGTTTGAGTATTCGGACTATGGAATTTGATGGTGTTTAAAAGGCTCTCACTGAAAAGAGCAGTTATCTTCACTAGAAGAGCTGTTAAGCTAGCAAAATGTTGCAGTTTTTTTGCCTCTTTGTGTAATGGAAAGTTCTGTCGGTCATGGTGTGTGGGGGGATGTCTTTTGAAGAATTTATTGATGGTTTTATTAATGTTTTACTTCAAGCATAGTTGCGATTCAGGAATCTATTTCTAAGGAAATACTCCCACACATCATCTGAATGTTTGCACCCTAAAGCTGCAAGTAATTTTTGTGCCAATTGGCTATGTAATGAAGCTAATTACTCTCAAAACAAATCGGAACAGTCATTTTAGATGATGCAATTTGGGAACTTTTTGCTCTCCTTTGGTTACATGTAGTGAATTTAGCGGGATATGTTTTGAAACCCTTCTGTAACAGTAGTATTCAAGAAGAACTTCAAGATTTATGTAAACCCAGAGTTAAAAAGTTTCCAGCAGTGGGTGAGCACAGGTGCTTAGTGGTTTTATCACACACTGAGCCTACAGTGAGGCAAGGAGCAGCTCTGTCTAGATGAACTCGCAGCTGATTTTGTGCAGGTGAGGTCCCGGGACCTATCCGAACGTGTGCCTTCTCTTACTACGAGATGATTTTATGCTTGTAAGAAGGTCTCTTTCTGAGCAAGCTGTCAGGCTTCCTGTAACCCTTTAACATTTTCTATGCAAGTCTTCAAATCCTGACCTTGTACCACTGCCTTTAGAGACAAAATTCGAGCACAGATTTTTGTCAACTTCTATGCAAGATCTGTTATTGCAAGGGACAGGAATTTCTTCTATCCCCCTTAGGAAGTTGGGGGTTACTCATACAAAACAAGAAATTCCTTGCTAGCCCATCAAAAATACATAACTGTGCTAATGTGGTAGCGATGTAGCATGGCTAGTTGGTAGAACTAGGTAATGGTTTTTACTTTTGCTGTAGTTAGATGCTTCCTGGGTGGTGTTTACGTACTGCATGTGCATTGTAAACACTTGTGCATCTATCGCTGCCTTTGGTTTGTGCAAACATTTGTACCAAATCGCTTTCTTCAGTTAGCGTGTTGGCTGCAAGCTGGTAGGTAGGTCTTCATACCGCTCCCTTTAGGGAGAAGGGAGGCCTGTTTAGAAGAGGAGCCTTTGTGAAACTCATGTTTACAATGTTTTGTAGCGACTCTCAAATGTGGCAGCGACTCGCTCTGTGTCCCTAGGTGTATGGTAAGCAGATTTCGCCCATTCATTGTTTGGTGAATCATCTGCTGTTTGGTGGTTTCTGTAGTTCAAGCTACTGTGCAGTGAAATCTGTTTTCAATAGATACTGTTGAGGAAATTAAGTTACTGCAAAACCATTTCTTAACCCCAGTTTCCTAGTCATCTCGCGTGTTTTCTTTTTAACACTGAAAATTGTATTGTTTCTGTTGTGATATATGTCAAGTATATTAGTTCATGTAGTGGAATAAATGCCTTGAATAATTAGAAGAGAAAAAAATTGAGCGTGCTGTTTGTATTCAGGAGCCAGTTATTTAAGGAACTCTTTAAGGTTTTGTTTTGCAAAACCTGTATAATCTTCAGGTTTTACATGATGATATACCTTTCTAAAGTCCTTAAATCCTAAATAATACCAAAGAAACTTGTATCAGCAGCAGCTTACTATTATTGATTTCTCTCACGTGCCTCTGTAAATAAATAATGAAAACTTGCTTTTGGGTGTTGTTTTCTGTTTCCAGTTGCTATATGTCTCAACTTCTCAAGAACCAGCCATATACTACGCATGTGACAGAGGCGTTTTCTTTTTGTACTATGATTAGTAGTCCTCAGATACCTAATGAAGTATATTTGGTGACAAAAACTACTTTTTTCAATTCATATTCTCTATAAATGGAAGACCATTTCTTTTGACATGATATTCAAGAAGAATTTGTGCCTGAGGCAACCACATGTAAGAATAAAAGACTGAAATCTTTGTAGAAGTTCTCTCCGAGGAAGGAAAAATGCATTGCTTCTGAACCTGGAGAGACCAAAAATTAAACCTGTCCACTCAAATATGGAACAGCCATCTGCAGAAAATTTTATCCCTCTTCAATGCACATTTTTATTATGTCTTAAGGTATAACTCTCCAGTTTAGTTTCCTTAAATAGGGACTTTTATCTCTGTTAGCTGGAGAAGAAAGGGAGTTGAACTGTTTTCTGACTTCCCAAATTGTGCTGTGTATGTGGCAGTCAGAGAATGTCTCTGCCATTTGGCTCATCAGTCCCTTCCTACGCAAAGAACCTATAGGAGAATGTGGAGTATGTGTGTTCATATAGACATCTGAAATTATTCCAAAGTGTTCAAAGATGCTCTTTTAGCAAGTGTCTGCTTTTTGCAGTAAATATAAAAAGCTACCAAAAATGTTCAGCTTCTCATGAAGGTATTGGGTTTTTTTTGGTTTTTTTTTGAGGATAAGTGTTAGTAAATTTTCAATAGCCTCCCACCTTGAAAAATAAAATAATTACTACCTCTTTCCCCCTGTTTTTTTTGTGAAGTCACAGTTTTGGTGCAAGGTATTATGATTTACTTCAATACTGCTGAGTGGCTTTTAATGATGATCTTAAACTGTGAAATAATGCCGCACCTTCAATAGCAGCAGCAGGTGATGGCAGGTCTCCTTTGGGAGCCGGCCCTGGAGGGGTTACAGCTTCGTGCTCTCGTGCCACCCCCAGAATTCTTTCTTAGCACCGAAATCAGCTTAGCCCGTGTTCTGCATTCCACTGGCTCCCGAGGCTGCCTGGATTTCTCGACTGTCTTTGCTACTCTTTTCCTGTGCCTAACGCATTCAGTTTACCGTATGTAAGTCGCTGCTAGTTGCAGCAAAAAGACCTCTGTGCCCGTACGCTGAATTTTGCTGAAACGTTCTGCTCAGCGAAGAATTTGCGTTCTCCACCTAACTGCAGTTATAGGCTAGCGAAATTATTAAGGTGCAATTTTCACAGGAATAACTATTTTAAGTTTCCGTTATTAAAGGGTTAGGTCAGGTTATTTTCAAGTCTGGAAAGTAAAATCATTACTTTAAACCCAGACGCTTATTCCCTGGCTACACCCTGGCTTTAAAATGGTTCCACCCTAAACCAGCTTTAGCTCAAAGCTCTGGGCCTGTTTCCTTTCCCCACCCTGCATTCCATTTTCCCCAGGCTCCAGAGCTGTCCTCCTCCTCCTCCTCTTCCTCCTCCCTGTGGTAACAGCCCTGATTCTGTTGATCTGTTTTAGCTACAGAGATCAGAGGCACTTCCCCTCTCGAGTGCCTTTCTCACCATTTTATTTGCTCCTTGTGCAAAGGTTATATTAGTCTCATCTTGACAGGTATCTCACTTCTCAAAAAAAAAAAAAAAAATTACCGTTTTTAGTTTCTTTACTGAACTTACAAGTTATGAGAAATCAGAAAGGTTTTAGAATTTTAACATAAATAAGTTTCTGATCCTACTGTGTGATATCACCCCTGCTTAGGACTTTCACTTTCCTATTTGAAGCGCTGCGCGTGTGTTCGAACACAGTAAGTAGGAATTCATTCTTTAGATGCAGTGTCTCAGAATCAAAAAAGAAAACTAATTTTGCTATAGTGGTCTCGGATTTGAGTTTTGAGATTTCTTACTGATGGTTGTTTCGAAAAGCAAATATTTATTCTAGAGGATTTCAAAAGGCTATAACAGCTCGGCATCCTGTCGTATAATGAGCATTAGTGTTTATATCATTTAATGGTACTGCTTATGTCTGTTCCTGTTTGTGCATCTCATTCACGTACAGAAGTACAGAAAGGGAATCTCTGTACTGAAAAGCAGCATAGAATAGTACTTCTTACCTTTTACTACATAAGCAATGAGACTCGAAAAAAAGAGGTTAAGCTTACAGTGAGCTTCAGGTTTTTTGTTTTTTGTTTGTTTGTTTTTTAAGTGATAGTATATTTGAAGTTAGAGTACAATTCTCTGCATGTTTTGGGGAAATAAAAGAGCTGGCTCAAGGTATTTCTACACTGGCCACTCATTCCTGCTCCTACAATGACCCCTTAATTCTTTTTGAGACTATTGTAAATCGGAATAATAAACTCATACAGTTTAACCATTTTCCCCTTCTTTCAAACTGGGTATTGTGTTATGCTGTCTTTTGTTGGGAAGAGGGGCTCGCTGATGAGACTTACCTTGTGGCCCTGCCTAAGTCGAGTCGGGATCACTAACAGGCAGCTGGAGAGTGGCAACAAGCAGCTGGGGTTGGGGCTGGGACCTCCTTTGGCTGACGCAGCCCACGGAAAACAATCTGCAGAATCTGATTTTTTGGCAGAAAAGCAAGTATTATTGGGATAAGCTAAAAATGTGGGGTGGTTTTTTTTTGTTGTTCCAGTTACCCAGGGGAGTGGAGGAAATTTTCTGGTTTATACCTGTTAATTCTCCATATGCTGATTATTGTTTTGAGGAAAGTTCTTCAGATATGCTTGCTCTTTTAAAAAACCACTGCAGAAGTATTAGTATAAAAATAGGCCATATTTGTGTTGAACTGCTTCATTTTAGAAATTCTATTCTAGAAATAGAAGAAAATGTTTCTGTTGCTATTGGTAATACCTACATTGTTAATATTGCATGGTTGTAGGCTTGTAGATCATATTCAAGCCTGTATTATGAATGCTACCTTTCAATTGACATGGACTTTAAACTCTGTTTTGAGGATTCAGCTCCGCGTGTTCTCATAAAGATTGTGCAAAAGAACATCGAAGCCTCCTGGAGTTATAAGCAAGATAGACTAAATGGGGAGTTTGGTCTATCAAGCTCAACGGGTTTCCCCTTGAGCCTTCCAGAAACAGTTAACAGCATCTGAAATTTGCAGTCTTGCGCAAGAAGGTATTTCTCAGCGACTTACTCAAATCCAGACGGTGCAGGTCACGCTGGTTTGAACCACCGTGGAGAAGCTGCAGTAGAACTACTCAAACCTGGAAAGGGTGGGGGGAAGGGGGTGTCTTAAGGAAATAATGTTCTGGGTCCCATGAGGATCTACTTAAGACATCTTACTGTCACAGAGTTTTAAATGAGAATAAATGTTGTGGTTGGGCATGTATATCTGCCTAATAAGTATTCTGAGTTACAAAATTGGAGCTTATTCGGAATGTATTGCACACATTATATCTGTGTGTATATTATTAAGTTAGTGAAAAGAGCTCTAATCAAAATCAATATAATTAAGGGCATCAATTCTCTATATAAATATTGTGGTATGTGAAAATGCTAGCTTTTGCTTAACAAATAGCAAGTTATGAAACACTTTCTTGTTTGTGAAAAAAATTTTGTTACAAAGAAGGGGGGGGTATCTGAAATCCCAATTTAAAGGAGATTTTTAGCAGCTGGCAAAAGTGTCATTTTTCTACCACCTTAGTGCTCCTTTTTTTTCTTATACCGAGAACAAACACTTGGAAATGAAAGCTTTTCTTTCCTGTGAGTTAACAAATGATCGCAATCTTCTTCACGTACGGCTGTCGAGCTGAACTTTCCTAAGCTTGTATAAGAAACATCGTCCCTGAAGTTTTAAATGAAATCCACTGTCAGACAGATCTGTTGAGATGTTCCATACAAATAGGCAGAAGTACCTCAGAAATGTGGAAGTCTTTGATTCCCACAAGTTTTTTTCCAAAAGCATTCAGCTCAGGCCATAATTTAGCAGTGTCCTTGAAAGAAATGCCCAGTTTAAGTGGCTCCCACTTTCCTGTAGTACTTATTTCCACCCCCACACTCTCCTGCAGTTGTTCCGGTACAAATGTTTGTACAACCATGTAGTGAACCGGATTGGGGAACTGATCTGGGTTTAAAAATAACTTTTTTCTTTAAATAAACTAGTTTATTTTTAACATATATCAGTTCCGGTCTCCAGTTCACCTCACAACTATACATATAGTCTTGGTACAACTGAGGGAGTAGCAGGGGAAGACGTAGGAATGAGCATTTGGGGTGGGGGAAGAAGTTGCTAATGTTGGCGCCTAGTCCCTGTAAACAAAATATTACGTTTGCCAACACGCTAAAAGTTATCCAATGTTAGCATGAAGCAGACCCTAAACAGCCACCCCAGGTGCCTGCGTTCATCACAAGGAGATACTGGGGCAATATCATTTACTGTGGTCATTAGCAGCCTAGACGATGGGATGGAGCGTACCCCCTCAGCAAGTTCTTGGATGACACCAAACTGGGAGGAACGATTTGCCGGAGGGCACTGTTGCCAGAAACAGCATGAGTTCAACGAAGACAAATGTGAAGTCCTGAGGGTGGGACAGAATAACCCCAGGCACCAGTATAGGTTGGCAGCCAACTAGCAGGAAATCAGCTTTGCAGAAAATGTGTTCTGGTGGATAACAACCTAAACATGAGTCCATGGGCCCTCGTGTCAGCAAAGGCCAGCTGCGTGCTGGGCTGCATTACTAAGAGCACAGCTAACGTGTCAAGGGAGCCAAGATCACCTTTGGAGTACTAGGTCCAGTTTTGAGATCCCCAGTACAAGCTTGAACAAGCCCAGCAGAGGCCATCAAGATGGGCTGGAGGATGTAGTGTACGAGGAGAGGCTGAGAGCGCTTGCTTTGTTAAGCCTGAAAAAGAGAAGTAGGGGAAAGGGGGGGGGGAGGTCTTTCTAAGTGTGAGTAGAGTATAAGATTATCCAGTGTTACTTTAGTCATCTCCAGATAGTTGTTGGATCTTGCTGTCACCCCTAGCTTTGGTGAGTGTCCACAAAATGCAAGCAGCCGAAGACTTTGGCTGGCTTTTGGTGCTGGTGGACATAATCTCAGGTTGAAAGAATATTAGTGAAACCTGCAAGACAAGGGCTTTCATTCTGCTGAACTTGCTCAAGGTTTAAGTTGCTGCTGGAACAGGTACTGGAGCTGTGCCATGGGGTGTACTATACAGAAAGGGTAGGGACACTTTTCATGGCAGGGAGGTATTAGGAAGTCCAAAGAGTGGCTTGGAGCATTGTTATCTTTGGAGACTGTAGGGAGAGGGACCCGTAAAGATCTAATGAGTTCGTTCCAGGTGCTGAGCAGCGATAACCTCTGGTTCAGAAAGGCGTGCCTGGAGAAACGGCTGATGCTTTATGGAAAAGCACTAAATTCACAGAGAGTCGAGGACAGGTTTGGAAGGCTTCCTAAAAGCCTTTCTAAATTTCCCAGGGCGATAAAGAGAACTTACAGAAACAGGCCCAAAGCTTTGGCTGTAAACGGTAAGCTAAATCCTGTTGCAGTCCTTTCAAGGACTACTGTATTTGCTGGCTGACTTCCTCCACCTCTCTGATGCTGGAGTCGCTTTGATTTGGTAGGCGGTTGTCACGCGGCCTTGTCCCCCTGCAAGCTCTGAAGGCTGAGGGAGAAACAGTGCCGCTTTGCGTTTCCGCCAAACGGAAAGGGACTTTGAAGAGAAGATGACAGATGGCTTATTTCCTTTTACCTTGAGATTGTAATGAAAAGAACAATATTTAGGAATAGTGCTCTATCAGAACATTCCCTTTAGTTCTTGGGGAAGAGTTTGTTTCTGCTTTCAATATTCCAACTGGACTAGGTAATTGTGTATGACTTTTATTCACGCCCTTCTCCTTGATCAATGGGATTAGTCCTCTATACAGATTGCTAGAAAATATTCAACTTTGAATATGAGAGAACGGGAATAAAAGTTGAAGTAGAAAAAAATTAGGAAAAAGAAGAATAGCAATGACAAATATCCCTGGGGATATGCTCGGAAGATAAAAACAGAGTACAAACAAGAAATAAGTGGTGTCAGAAGCAGACACTGAGGAGATGGTTTGGTAATGTGTAAGTGCAATCTGTAGCAAGGAAAAATGTATGAAGCGGTGAAAACAAATTCAACAAAAATTTATTCTGTGTCTTAAGGAATTATTTTATGTCCTCGAATGGATTCTTCCTTTAAAATGGAAGAGCTATTTCCTTGAACCAGGTGGTCTTTCTGAGGTGGCACATGTGTTTTTCAGTCATTCGACTAGATTTAATGCTTTTGCTGACAGTTTTCTCTTGGATATTAGGAAATAGTTTATGAAGTTTAATGTTTCATTCACATATTTTTAGTAAGCTGCATCACCTTTATTTTTTTCATAGCTCTTCCCAAGGGACTGGTAGCCATGACTTCTTCATTTTTTGAATAGTACAACTTCATTTAAAAAAAAAAAAAAGGAAATCAGGACTTGTTATCAGTAATGACCTTGATACTGATACACTGCAGTTGACTGAAGTGGGTTTTAAAACACATATGTATTCTATTACAGATATAGCTCCCACAGTAGAATTAAATTTTTAATTTATTTGTCTCGCTATTTGTGAGCATTGTAATGTGGTTTCTGGTCTTGTTCTTTTTATTGCAGCAATAAATTTTAATCTTAGACAGAATGTTTTGAAACACTGGGTACATGATGAATCCTTGGGAAAGATTATTTAGATGGGATAACTTAAACTAAAGAAATGTGACTAGTAGCCCCAAAACCTCGATGACTCTTCTGCAAAATGTCCTCAGCCGCTTTAATCACTCACATTCTCCTGGAGCCTTTTTTTACGTGACCCAAAACCATCTATCTTTTTGTTATTGAATCACATGAATGCCTTGCTCTTGCTCACAGGTTTTGGTCCCTGGAAGGCTCTCTGCGTATTCATAGCTTCCCATAAAAAGTGATTTGATGGTAACATGGAGCTATGTTATGAAACTCTTTAAAGACAGCAGTGACTAGACGTAAATACTTTTTCATCTTGATCTCCATTTCTGGTGGAAAATCGCTTGTACTGGTGTTGTATTAGTAACGTTATATTTTTGAAATGGCCCTTGAATATCTAAATGATTTTCAACGGAAAATATTACTTTGTCTCTCTAATTAGCGGTAGAAGCACAAATTCAGTACTTCAGTCTTAGGTCCCTGTATTTGTCTTGTTTTTCTGATGTCTGAGTTTGTGACAACATCTGTTTATATGGCTTTCAAATGGAGTCTTCATGTGAAATCTCGTTTATGATAATAGCGGCATGCCTGCTGCTAAATGGGGTTTCTAATCTGGATTAGGGCTTCGCGTAACGTAGCAAAGAGAGCGAGTTCCCCGTCTCTCCTCGCTCCCTTGCCGAGCAGGCAGACAGTTCAGTTTTACTTTGCCCAAGCGTAAATTCCTCCACAGCAGCCACCTGTGTGCGCGTTTGGGGTATTGCACTACTGACCCCGCGGAACGGCGCGAGTCTTGGTCCCGTCCCTAGGTCTGCTGAAGGCCGCCTGGTCCGGGTGGTGGCCAAGGAAGGGCGTTTGGTCCTGCCCTGCTCCGCCGGCACGGGCGAGCTCCGAGAAGGTGCTTGTCATCGGGCTTCCTCTAGTCCTTTGATATCAGGCTTTCATGTGTAAATAACAACTTTACTATTTAAATGTTGCTTTCACAGTGTCAGGGATGCATAGCAAGTACTGTTGCCAAAACTGTGAAAATAGGCCCTGTGTTTTATAAAATAAAATTATTCATCTGAGTGAACAAACTAATCAAGATTTCCTAAAGCTTCCGTGTTTCTGAAAGTAGGCTGGTGTAATAAAATAACTGCAAAATAATTATTTGCTAAAGAGACTAATGAGCTCAGGTTTTTTGAGCAGCATTAATCCCACATTTAACTTGCTGCACTGATGAGGATTTCCTGTGAATGGTGCCTGGAATCCATACAATAAAAGGGATTGTCTCAGTGGTGTAAAAAAATGAATAATATAAGATTTAGACGAAGATTTCAGGCTTGCCACATGACCCATTGCCTAGAATAATTACAACAGCTTATTTACTGAAGCTTGGTTTACATACTTTTGAAGCGCTCTGATAAACAGTTTAGATTACTGGGCAGTAATGGATACTTTTGATTCATGTAATTCTCTGCCTAAATCTTGTTAAAGAAACTGCATCCTAGAGAAAAGAGAGAAGTGGTTTTGGAGGCTCTGTGAAGAGGAACTTCAAGCATTTTGGGGTTTTGGTGTGCTGAGAGTATTTTAGTAATTATGTGACTAAGTGGATATTTATTTTGCCGTAATGTGTATTTGATTAGGTTACTTCAGCTATAAATACTTCAAGCTCTAAAGCCTCTGTTTCACTGTCTGTCTCTAATCTTGGCTTTTGAGGAACATTTAATGTCTTGTTGTGGTTACAATTAATCTGCATGTGTTTTAGCAATTAGTGTTTATGTGCAGCAGGCAGCAGCAGATTCTGGCAACTGTCAATCAGCATCTGCAATTGGCTACGAAGACAGAAGGGAGGAAACGCAAGGTGATTTACTGCCCAGCGATTTGGCAGCACCGTTCTGTTGACAAACACCCTCCCTGGCCTGGATTATTCGCCATGTTTTGCAGCGTAGATGGCGAGGAGCAGAGGAATAGCAGTATTAGCATTGCTTTCTGTTTGATAAATTACCATTTTAATGGGCTCGAATTTCCTTTCTTCACCACCTCTTGGAACAGCTGCTGTGTTTTCTTAAACTCTCGTAATTTCCCTTTATACGGAAGTGTTTGTTTTTAAAGCAAACGTCAATATCTTTTAAAAAAATACATATGCCTGTTAACTGTTTGCACTGTAACAGAAGTGTGACAAAATATGTAAAAATTCAAAGCCATTAAAATGTTCTTCTGCTTGGCTAAGATTTAATAAAACTGATAAGATTACACAAACAAAACACAGATGGAGGAGGGAAAATAACTTCAAAGGGAGAACATCCCTGATGGTTCACGTAGATGCTGCTATCATGTCTGCAGTCTCCAACCTTGAATATTGCCCAAATCTCCCACGTGTAGGAGTACTCTTTGCTAATGATGGTTGTTTTCCTTGCTATTTGCTTTAGGCTTTTTGGTTTTCTAAAGGAAGAAGAAAAAGTTAACAGCAAGCTGTAATGACCCTCTGTACATGCAGTAAAGTACAATTTAGTAAAGTAAATCTGAACGTGTTAAGGAATCTAAAACGCTTTGCTCTTGGGGCTAGGAGATGCGTTGAGGCTGATACGGGATCCGCTGGCGTGCCGGACACCTTGAGCTTCATCTGCTGTGGCTGGTACCATCTGTAAGATGGAGATGAAAATAATGATCCTCCTTTAGCAGTTTTTCAGGTTACAGAAGAAAGGCACTGTATTAGTGCCCTCATTAGCATTTTTAATAAGGCTGTACAAATTGATGTTTTGCCCTGGTTTTGAAGGTTCTGAAGGCTACAAGGCAGGGTGAGCGTGCGATCCTTCCTTCCTTCCTTCCTTCCGTCCTTTCTTGCTAGCAAGCTCTGTGTGCCGCGCTGCTGAGAAGCCTCTGTATAGAAATGTGCTTATCGCTGCGTGGTGCGTAGACAACATCTTGATTCCTTGCACTGAGAATCGGTGCAAGATGTATTAACGGGTGCAGCTGAGTGTTAGTTTTGTACACGTGCCCCCACTATGAACTGTAACAGCTGCCTTTTGCATCAAGTGGATTTTAAAGTATTCTGACCTCGGAGGCAATAAAGGGTTAAAGATCTGAAAAATTACATCTTTTTCCGTCTGATCATTCATTATCAATGCCTTCTCATGGGATTTGGATGTGTTTTCTCTCCATCTTGAACAGTACAAATGCTGCAAAGGCAATCATGTTTTGGGAGGCTTTAGCCATTTTAGCCATGTACTTGATTGAGTTTTGAAGTATTTGGCTGTACTTTGTTTCAGCGTGTTCCTGGCTAGTTAATTCTAGTTTGTTATGTGCACTTAATAAATGGGGTAACAACCCTTGGGATGAGGTGGGGGTTGATTCTTGTGAAGAGTAGAGACATGGCTACAAATCACTTTATTTTAGATAAAAGTACACAAATTACTTAAGACTGTAAGAGATTCAAAGTTCACACCAAGAGAGACTCTTCTATTAGGCCTTCCAAAAATTGTGAAAATAAATAAATACATACATACATACATACATATATACGAGCCCATACAAAAATGAGAAGGTTCCAGTAAGGTACGCGAGGGAGGAATTACCTTGTTATAGTCTTCTCATTTTTGTATGGCTTTGCTAACCGATGTTTTTTGTTAATAGTCCATTATGCTTTATACACTTTCTTAGCAGCTACCCATCATAACTTGGGTAATCTGATTTTTACAGTGTATCGCTTCTATATAAAATCTACCCTCCGGTATATGCTGAGAACCAGTGGTTAGTGTGTATTTTTTTCAAACAAATGCCTCCAAGAAACTTGTACTAATTAGCAGTCCACTGTTATAGGCAGTTTATTACTGTTTTTTTGTTTTTGTTTTTTTTAGAACCTTCATCATGGGGAAAGAAATGAAAGTATGAAAATTTTGGGCTATCAGAGTAAAGTAACGGAAAAACAGAACTTAGATGTTTGAAAGCAATTTCAGTACTATCATGCTATCCTATAATCTTAATGCAGGTAGTCATTGAGGTTCCTGTAGTAGTTAAAAATGAATAAATAAATTATATATATTCATTTCGGCTATAGGCTGGGGGTTTTGCATGCATCTCTCCGCCTGGGGGAATGTGCGTCAGCTGGTGCGGAGGCACCGCTGAGCCTCGCGCTCTGTGTCGAGCCTGCGAAAGGCCAAGTTCATCCCGAGGCATTTTTGGAAAGGGGGTGGGAGGGAATGAAAGCTCACGAAGAGGTCGCAAGGCGGTGATGGATTTCTCTTCCCTAGTGGCTTGGGCGCGCGTGCAGCGGAGGTGTCCCACCTCGGGGCTTTGCGCGGGGTCTCTGACGGCGTCTGTCTCCGCGCAGGTGCTGATACGGCGGCGGCAGAACCCAGCAGCTCCGACAGCCGAGTGGAGCGGTCGGACCTGTACGCCAGCGTGGACGAAGCGCTCCTGGGCGGCGAAGCGAGCTACCTCTCCCAGCCGCTGACCCCGGAGAAGGAGGATGCGCTGCAGGCGGCGACAGTCGCCAACCTGCGAGCAGCGCTCATGAGTAAGAACAGTTTGCTGTCTCTGAAAGCTGACATGCTGGGAGAGGATAGTTCTCTGCTCTTTGAGTACTTACCCAAAGGCACGCACTCGTTATCTCGTAAGTTTGTATTTTTATATTTTTGCTTACTGATACTTTAAGTGAAACCTTTAGTGAGAAGAAAAGAAAACACAGGTCGTCTCCTGGTGTGTTACCACTTAACCGTTTAAACCCAGTTTTACATTCTGCTTAATCACACTTCTCATAAAATTTGGAAACCTGTGTCTGTTGTTGATACAACTTTAATGTCAACTTCTGAAGCCATAAATGAAAGTATGTAGTACGTATACATGTAGCACTTATCACCAAATTTCTGTTTTACCTGTTTGCAAAATGGTAGGTACAAACCACCATTCGAGTCCTTCAGTTAAAAAAAGTAGCTGCAAAGGTTTTGAGTTCAAAATTGACTAATGTTAAAACCGGAGGGGAATGACTGGTGCTTGCCTGGTGCTCCTGTATTCTTAAAAATGGTTATGATTTTGTGGATCACGTGATCTTTACTTTTGGATGTTTACTTCTAGACCCCCCATCTCTAAGTAAAGAACAGGTTTGGCTTTGTTATACTTGTGCTTGGAAATGAGTATTTCGCTACTGGTGATCTGTTGGACACAGCTGTTAGGTACCAGTATGTGTGGATAGCTTATATTTCAGCATTCTTACGTATCTTTGTGATTGTAAAGTAGTTTGATTCTGTGGTGCACAAAAAAACCCCTGTAAATGTTGTATTTGAATAATGCTTTCAAAGATGGCAACACGAATACATGGGACAGCTTGTGACACAACATAGAACAGATTTCTGACTAGTCCATGTCCGTTTCCAGCCAAAAAGGTTTAATCTGAGAGATATGCCCAGTCAAATAGAGTGAAAAGTTCACTTTAAGGTATCTATTATTTTATTTTTATTTCCTGTGATGGCAAAAAATAGATTGCACTGTAACTTTTAATGGTCACTGGGATTGTATGACAAGTAAAGGGAAATAACTGCACGGCATAACGTTAGTCTTGGTATCTCTTTTCCGTTCCCATATCTTAACAGTGCGATTTTTTTTTTTAAATCTGTCTGATTTAGAAAAAAAGCAATGGTTTTGTGCCTTCTTCTGCAGCTTAAATATTGGGGAGGGGAGGGAGTTGTTAAAGCAACACTCTTGTTTCCACAGTAGTTTGCTTTTTGAATAATCTCCAGTTAAATCAGATTGAGATGGTTCAAACTAAGCTAAGAAAATCCCTTCATTGCAATGAAATAGCAGAGATCCTCTGTAGCCATTTAATCACCAGGCCTGGGTGCCACAAAAAGGGTGCCCTCCCCTGGCACCTGGGTGGTGGGTGCTACGGAGCAGTCCGAGGCTGGGGGCATGATTTATGCACAGTGTGCTGCAATCTCTGGTTCATGACTGATAAAATTAGTGGTTTCATCTTCTGTCATGATAAACTGGAATAATGATTGGACTGCGCTCTATCCATCATCTTTTCCTTGGTCTGGGGATTTTGGATTTTACTTGTAAGCTGAAGGACCACTTGACATAAAGACAAATGAGTGGAAACCGGTCATAAATTAAAGCCGGGAATTAGAGGGTGTCTAAGCAGCTGAGAAATGAAGTTCTGAGACAGGCATGGTGTAGGCAAAAGACCAACTAGGTTTAAAATGAAGCTTGATAGATTTATAACTGGGGGTAAGTGATAGATCATCAATGGATGGGATGACTCAGGAGTTCCCTTCCGGTCTGTATTTGAGGTCCCGGTTTTCCTGTGCTTTCACTGTTGCATGAATTTCATTCAGCTGAGCTCCAGTTACCGCATCTTTATGGAAAAGTGAATTACTCGAGACAAACTTTGGTCATTTGGTCTGTGGATTTCACAGCAGTAAGGGGATGTGGCTGTGGCCAGTGAGAGACAACTTTTACAGATGAAGTGGGGAGTTGAATGTATTTTGTCTTCGCCTTATTCAGAGTCGCAGGTTTTTGTTTACTTTAATCACTTGAAGAAGATGCCCTAATATAAGACTCGTGTTTTGTGGTCACTGTTAAACACAGAAGGACAAAGAGTTTAACGGGAATTTTCAGTGTACAAAATGACAGTAAAGCAAGTGATAAAATTCTGGAGATCTGAACCACTGCCTAGGTTGGTGCTAGCTTTGTAGGTGTTTTTCACTTTTTCTGCAAACACAATTTGAGGATGTTGAGTCATTTTAACTCCTGGGTTATATAAAAAAATAAAAGGGGAGTAGGGCAGAAGCACAGTAAACAAGATTCTTTTTTAAAAAACAAAAAGAGCAGTGTGGTAGTTTTCGTTTGTCTGATTTGAAAAGGAAATATGCTAATTTAAAGAATTTTAAGTGAACCTTCTCTCTGAGTTTAAAAAACATAAAAATGTACTTTAATCTTAACTGCAACCGCTAGATAGTTTTCTTATTTTCTTTTGAACTAATACAGTAAGTAACTGACTCGAGTGGCAGTGTTAACATTTACTTTTCTTTTCCGGAGTAAAACTTAGTTGAGGTGAGAGATCAGAAGGACGTATTACACATGTCTGAAATCCTGATGAGCCATTTCTAACGGGGGTATAGCTCTCGAAGTTACTGCAGCCTTCCAAGTTTTAATTTTTCTTTCGCATAGTTCATGATGTTGTAAAAGTTAATAGAGGTTACCCCAAGGTTTTCATTTTACCTCATGCTCTTTTTTCTAATTCACTGTATATTGTAATGGTAATGTGATGTGTGAAATTACTTAACATTCAGTTAATGGAAAACAGAGCACAGAACGGTATTTTTTTTCATGAACATCACTTTATTGCTATGATATAGTGCAAAACGTGTATAGTATTACTATGATATAGTGCAACACACGTATAGTATTTTTAAAGTTAACCCATTCAAAACAATTTAAAAACAGAAGGGAAAAGTTAAATGTCTTGCCATTTGGGTGATGCGGTTGCCAGATGACCTGCAGCTAGATGGCTTTGCGAATTTATGAAATTCCATGGTGTGTGATCAAGACTGACTTTCTTAATAGGCGTGTTGGAGATCTAAAGAACATGGATGTTTTGCAGGAAAAGGGCCTGTGTCCGATACTCATGGGCAATACTGATTTCTTCTTGGGTATCATCAGTCCCTGAACCTGCCTAATCTCTTGTCGCAGATGTCTTTCAGCTGGGACATGAGAAGTTCGGGCTTCCTTGCCCTGACATGTTTTCCCGAGTTGTCTGTAAGGGCAGGTTGTTTGCCCATTTCCAACTTCAGCCGTGCTATTGTACTGAGTCGCTTTGTTGTTTAACAATGTGTTTTATTTATGGTACTGAACTTGGGCAGCGTTGTTGTGTACAGTTACACCGCGTTTATAAAATTCTCAAAGGCTTTTTAGCTGAACATTTTTTAGCTGTTTTTGCCAAGTATAAGCAAGAGAATGAGAACTTTAATACTCATTAAAAACGAGTTGGTTAATTTACATCCTTGTTTAAAAAAGGAAGTCAAAAAGGTTTCAGATTTTGGGGTGACTGGCTACCCTAAAGAGTGAGTCCTTTCACGTTTTCAGAATAGCATGTTGCATACTTCTTTATATGTCTAAGTTTGGCTTTTCCTGTTTACCCTGTTGCAACTAAAACTGTTTATAGAAGCAATTCCTATGAAGCTTGTTGTCCAAGTGATTGCATGGTACACAGAGCCCTTTTCTTTTGGGCAAACCGGCTAATATTTTATTTTTAGTTAGCAGTTCACTGAAGCCAATAATTTATACTTGCACTCGATATTAAAGGAATACATTTACACAGTGGTCAGGTTTCCCAAGGGGGAGTTAAAGGTATTCAATTTGGTATGGAATTTTTGTACATGGTAAATCAAGATTTAGGGGAGAACGGTTGTAATTTTAAACGAGATATAATAACCTTTGCCCTTCTGCTTGTTTTCAACAATAGTTTACTGTTGAGCTGTCAGTTCTCTGAACAACAGGGAGTCCTATAGTTGTATAGATAACTGCTAAACCAATGCATCTTGTTCCATACGCAGAGCTGACTGAAGGAAAGCACCTTTAATTTGTGATTAAAAAGTTAAAATATTTTTCATTAAAGACAAACACAAATTTAGGAGGAAAAAAGAGGTTGCTCACCATACTAGTCAGAATGAGGCAAAACCTAAATTCAGATGCTGTTTGCGTTCTTGCATACAAACTATGGATCATTTATGTGGTTTCTCTTCTTGTGATACTTGCAGTTGTTGAAACCAAATAAACATTTATTATTGTTTTAAAATTCATGTTTGTACCTTTTTGTTGTGTTGTATATCTTCCTGGCTCATTTTGAATGGTTGAGTTTATTGTTTCTCCTTGTTCTATTTCATTGCTCGTTCATTAACCTTAACTTTTGCTTTAAGAAGTGTGTAGTTTCTTAGGAACCTGTGTAACTTCGTAAAGGTGCTAATAAAGAATTAATACAGCCAGATTACTGGCTTGTCTTTGCTGTATGCCAAAATACAGGTTGTTTAAGGAAATGCAACCCAGAGCTTCCTCGAAGTTGCCTGGAGTCACAGTGTGTGGCTCTAACAGAAACAGGACGGTTTGAATCATTTTGTGAGATTCAGAAAAACAGTGAAACTTTTGGATGGCTGGATAAGAATTTTGCTATCAACCTAGAAAGCTATAATCCTAGTAACACTTTCTGACTGGAAATACTGATGAATTCACTCTTTCTTCCCATTGTTTCCTATCTTCAGTTTACGGGGTTTCGGCATTTTGTTGTCCTCCCCTTAAATTATGAGAGCAAAATACGCGCGCCAGCAGAAAGTGGGCTTCACACAGTGATCACACTTGAACAGATTTAACGAAGTTGTGCAAGACTTCAATCTGTGATCAAAGCAGAGGAAAGTAGATCAAACATCCAGCCTGTGGTACAAGAGTAGAATTTCCTTTGATAGCTGATAGAGAGTTAGGTTTGGGGTAGTTCGTATTTAGAAACCTGTATGCAGTTTTACTTGAACGCTTTGTTGTGACCCAGATCACAGTGTACTGTGTTGGGACGTAGTATAAACTTTGTGACTTGTCATTTGTAGCTGCATTAAAGAGTGTTTTTTGTATGCGTGAAAGTTTCAATCTTGCTCTTTTGTAATAGGAGCAAAAAGCCTTTAGGAGATAGAGTGTTTTAATATGAACTTGTTTAGTTTTAATTGTAATTTATATGAGCCTACAATATTTGCTTCTGATTTTGCCTTCCTTCTTCTCAAAAATACTGACTTGCTTGATACTTCATTCCAATATGTAGTCAATGCCAATGTGCAGTCAGTGTTTGTTAAGGTTTAATTAACAATTTGTAACGTATAGAAACTAGTCTTGGTCATAGTCTTTATTTGTATATAGATTTCTCACTGATTATCAGCATATTTGGAGGAATATTGTATACCATGTGGCTGCTGCTACAGAGTAAGGAAAAGGATATGATTCTACTTTATTCTACGAATAATTTTGTTTTCCTTTTTTAACTGCAGTAGATCTTTAGAATGTAATGACTGTCAGGTATAACGGATTAGTTTTGTACAAATCTTTCAACTTCCAAGCCTATAAAATCAGAGTAATACATTTTTTCCATCTTTTGTAAAGCACTTTGAGATCAAGGAATAACAGTTCTATATTAAATAAAACACAAAGGTCAAATCTTGGGTTGGAAAACTTTAAATTTTAAAGAAATTTAGTAGTAGAATAAAGTTTCTTGTACATGTGTTAGCTGAAAATTTCAATGTATATATTTGAAATGGTACTTCTCAAAGAAGCGTCTTTCAGCACCGCGATTGCTCTGGATATTTGTGCTGCGTCGTGCTGCTTTCTCCCGACGGACTCTTTAGTGACGGTGCCGTGAGACGTAACTCCAGCACGTACATCACACGCAGACAAGGCGTTTTGGGTGGGGAGGCTGGTTTAAAAAACAAACAAGCAAGCAAACAAAAAAGCCTGGCATCCCTAGACTGCTGCATTCCTTCCCACTGACAGAAGATAAGCTGCAAGTGCTCGTTCTCTGCCTTTTCAAGGCCTTTTTTTAAAACCACCAGCTGGTGCTAGTTCACGTGGGTGAGATTCGTTTCCTGTGTTCCCCAGGGCCTGGCACCAACTTGAATCGTTCAAGGGGCGAATGTGATGGCAAAGTGGAAGCACCATCTCCCCCGCTGCCTTCATCACACCTTGCCACTCAGAGCCCCCCTGCGATCCGCTGTTCTGGTGAAATGTCACCAGAAACCATGACAAAAGGAGAGATGCCTTCCTCAACCCAGGTAAGATCGTGGGGGGGGAATGCAAAAAAACTTAAGTGTACAGGAACCTGCTTAATCAAATTCTTCCTGAGTAGGAGTACTTGAAAGGCCACCATATCTTATACTTTGATCTCTTAGCTAATTTTTTTAAATATAGGTTATTTTTAAACCTAAAAGTCTGTTGAGGTTATAGCTGGCATTGTCCTAATTTTACCCTTTTCTTTCTTACCTCAACAGAACTTGCATTTAGAAAACTGAATTTATTTATTTTTTTAAGTACATGTGTCTTTTTATTGTAAATCCATTAGTTTGCAAAACATTATATGTAAGAATATTAATAATAGCATAAAGGTATCTGAGCACCCAGCTGTCTAGTGCTTGTTTTTGTTGTTTTGGATTTGGGTTTCTTTGAACTACATAGATATGGATAGAAGCAGACTGATTTTCTGTAATACAGGAGTTTGACATAAAATCCATTGCTTTCTGCAGTATTTCTTATTTGTAGTATTTTGAATAAGACTCTATCCCCATTAAACAAATGGATGAAAACACAGATTTTCCTTTGCGGTCACCTTACAGAAAAATGAGATGGTAGGAGCTGCTAACAGCCACTTCCCCGGTCTCTGAGAGACCTGCCCAGACTGCATCCTACGCTCTACCTCATGGAGGGTTGCCATCTGCCACACACTGGCAGGTTGCAAATGCTTTATGAAAAAATCAGCTTTTATTTATAATTTGAATCAGCAATGCCAGGGAGCTTTGCATAAAGGGAACTGAGCAGAACACACATTGTTTTCTATGGGCTTTTCTCTGCGGAAAGAAGTATCTTTTGTAGGGCTAAAGGAAATTTTTCCAGTTTTGTTACATCTGCTAGAAATTTTCTATCCCATGTTTCCCACTGGCTTGAGTGGGAGCTACAGGTGCTTAGTGACACTGAAAATTGAGTACTTTTACCAAGGACCTAAATAGGAATGTTGATTACTGTCTTTAGGCATCAAATCTTGCAGAATATGGCCTACGTAACTAAGCTTTGTTAACAGTGAAAATTTTGTAAAGGCAAATAGCATTGCCAAGTCTAATGATGAACCTCTCTTAAACAAGGGGTGAGGGTATTGATAAGATAGTCTAAGCATTAGCTACAAAGACGTGTTCTTGTAAATGCTTGCCTTAACTTAAGTACGCTTTTCATTTGCAGGCCACTTACGATGGGTTTTTAACACTTTGGCAGTTTGATAACTCTGACTCAGGTAAGTAGAGAGAAAAATATTTTTTTAGTTGTTGTTATTCTATACCAGAAGACATTGATTTGTACGTGTGTATGTGTATTTCTGTTTTAGATTTAAGTTTTTCAAGATCTGAAGACATGGACTTAACCAATGATGGCCTATTCCTAGATTCAGCCCTAACCAAGAGACTGGTTTGTGGTTTCTGCAGGCGGGTTTTCGAGTGCGCTGACCAGCTGAAGGAGCACGTCCTCGAGCACGCCTTGTCCGTGATTCTCCCGCTTGACTTCGCTGACTGTTCCCGGCCGGGCCTCGCGGACGGCGTGCCTCCCCCTCAGCTCGCTCGCTTCCAGTGCTCCAAATGCCCCGCGAGCTTCACTCTGAAATCGAATATGGATCGGCATGAAAAGACAATCCACTTCAACTGCAAGAAGATGCAGTGCCCTAACTGTGCCAAGCTGTTTCGAGACAAGACAGACTTAAACCGGCATCTTATGTCTGTGCACTCGAACGAGCGTACTTTTGTGTGTCTCTCTTGTGGCAAGGGCTTTGGTACACAGAAGAACCTCACGAATCACGTGAAAGTGTGTTCCCTAGGCTCTGCCCAGCTGGGAGGGTTTGAGCTTTTGGATAGTGTGGAGCAAAGTCAGGATCCTGAGGATGTGTAACTACTGTTGTGTATACTAGGCATTTATTTCTTTTAAACTAGGAAAAATAAGTTGTGTCATTGTTTTCCTACTGCAAATAAACTTGCCACAGGTGTAGTGTAACACAGTAAGTCCCAAATATGGATCAGGTTGATAACGCACAGGTTCCAGATACTGTATAACTGATAATTGCAACTGTGGTGCAATGTGTGTGCAAAGATACTTTTGTCAGTCCATATAATGGCACTTTGGATATTTTATTGGTATGGTAATACTGTGTACTTATTGCCTTAAACTTTTTTATCAGTAGATCTCAAAGTGCTTTATAAAAGAAATGGGATGTTTCCCCGTGTTGAAAGGGAAAATAGCGCACCAAATCTTGCGAGCGTGTTAGCAATAGCATCCGTAATAGAATTCAGTTGTCGGAGTTCTGGTCTGGTGCTCTGTCCATTAGGCAATTCAGTCGCTGCAGGGTGGTTTTAGGTGCTGTGAGAGTGCTGGGTTGCTCAGCACCATATGATGTTTATGAAGGCTGGTTTTCTATGTCATTTAAAGGCAGGGGGGGATGACATGCATCTTGTGCATTTGTGCAACAGGTTGTATATTATTTGGGCTTCAAAATTGTTGCAAGGTTTGTATATTTTATTACTAGGTATTATCTTTGAATGTGTTAGGACTTTTTAAAATATACTTGAGTATGGCTGTGACTTTTAGGAGTTCCCTAAATTTTCTGACTCTAGTTTGTTTTAAATGATGTATTAAGTTAGCCAAACGGTGAATGTATGCTGTTGAAACAGAAAGAAGAGGCTATACTGTGAGCTATGGTGCACGTAGGGAATCAGTCATGGTTGCTACTGGAAGGTTGAAGACTTACCTTAATGCCTATCTTATTACATCGGGGGTTTTTTGTTTTTTTTTAAGAGATTAAATACTTATATGCGCCTCTTGCTATATATTTACACACAAAACCAGATTATAGTAATTGTTAAATGAAAGTCGTGTAATTGAAAGCGTAGTGCTTCTCAGCTGCGCTGCGTGCAGCACAGCTTGTCAGCGGTTTGAGCTTTCGTGCCGTGTGTATTGTAGGGTTGCTTTCCTTAACATGCCAGGCACAACTAGAAAAACCAAAGCAACTCGCAGGTAATCTCTTGACTTCTTCAGAAAGAAGTTACTTCTCTTGTAATATGCTTGCATCTCAGGGAGACAAAAATGAGAAATACTTAATCATGCACAAAAGGGACTTCAACAGCCTGAGGTCTTCAGTGGAGGATTTCTTGCAAAGTTGTTTTCTGTGGAAAGCCAAAAGAGAAAGATCTGTCGTTTCTTTCTGCCCCATGTTCTTGTTATAGAGGGAATAGGTGTATTCGGGGATAGCGTTGCTCCACCAATTCCTGCTGAAATTTGGAGCTTCAGGGAGACAGCGCCATGTGGCATCAAGGCTGGGTTTCTGAGTATTGGGAAGCTGGTGTTTCCCTGTTTGGCTCAGTTCTCGCACTTTGTTTAAGCTGGGTGGTATAATCAGAGTGGAGAATATGTTCCTATATAATCATTATACTATACCATACTTCAGTCAATTTTTTGGTGAAGTTATGCGCATTTTTTTGTTCCCATAGACTTCTTGGTCATTGTGGGTCACTGGTACCTGGGAATATGTCTAGTTTATAATCCTTATAAGGATTATGAGTAATTTGCTTTTAAGTAGCAAGCAGGTGAAGTAGGAGAAAGCTGAGCCAGAAGAGAAAGTTGTGACCAAAATGTGTCTTATCTGGAAATTTGGGAGGAGCACACTAGATTTTTTTTTCTAACTCAGAGTAAGACACCAGCAAAAGTAATTGCAGCAAATTTTAAAAGACTCTGTTCACATGGTAATAGCTATCAGCATATTTCATGTTTGTTCATTTTTTCTTGTGTGGAAGTTTCTGTCCCATTATTATATCAGCCATAAATCTGACTTCTCTAATGTATTTGCTGGCCAAAATATGATATTTAACTCTAGTCACTATCATAATAGTAGACATGATGTGACACATATGTCCCAGTATTGACATGTGCTCATGAAAGACCATATTTGATCACTTCAGCAGTTTTCTAATTAAAATTTTCAGCAGAATCAACTATTTTGAGGTTCATATGTGACTGCATATGAAAGCACTCATATAACTTGAGAATTTAATTCAACATTAAATTATTTTCCTGTAGTCATATCAACTCATTCTCTCTCTAATAGAGGTTTAAGTAGAGTTTTCCTTTCTCCATACATCAAATTGCTTTCTGACTGTTTTTTTCCAGTGTTACCTTCAGGATCAGGAGCAGATTTTTTTAAATGTTAAAACCAAAGGGTACAATATAGCACAGGCTTACAGAGTTTGCATAGTTTTTTTTTTTTTTTTTTTTTAATAGTATAGTCATGTTAGGAAATGGTGTGGGAAGATGATGGGAATTGTAAATTTGACTGTTAAATTGCATCTTGCTATTTACAACCTTAAAATATAATGAGGAATAACTAGACAAAAATTGTCTTAGAGCTAGTTTGTGAATTCTTCATAATAAGCAAATGAGTATAGTATTTCAGTGATTACTACATGATTACTGGTTTACAGAGTAAATACAAAGTAGCTCCATCAGGCAGTAAATGGATCACTAGTGCTTTCGCTCCTCTCAAGTCGGGAATACGGGAACCTATTTCATTTACCACCCCTTGTCCTGAAGCAAGTTTTGTCACTGTTTTCTGCCATCTGGAAGCTTTGTTGCATGCGTGTCTGTACTTCCACCTGCAAACCCGGGCTATTGTAATGCTTCATGGAGAAGAGCCAGTTTGTCTCCATTTGTCCCCTTGTCACTGCCTCTTACCATCACCGGCGCTCCCGGGAATTGTTCAGGATTTGGAGCGCTAAACGGTGCAGGCAGCATTTGTGGAGCTGGTGGCATCAGTGAATCGTTTCTAGGTGTTTCTTGCCTGCCTTTTCCTGCTTCAGCTGTGCAGGTTGGCAAATGGTCGGTGTTGTTTCTGCTTGCGTGGGATTGTAGGAGAGGGGAGGAACCAGGACCATTTTCTGCTCTCTACCAGGGCTGCTTTCTCATTAAGACGTATTGCAAAGTACTGAGCTTTCCTCCCGCCCCGGGACCCCCTTGCTCCGGAGGCAGCTGGTTTGCAGCTTGTCCGATGCATCTTGCAAGTGGGGTCCAAAAGCCAAAAGTTGAGTTACCGAATGTGGGCAGCCCACGTGCCGTGGAAGGGCGTAGAGAGAAAATGAGGGTGTGGGGAACTGAGCCGCATTTACTTTGCAATAGTAACACTTCCAATTGCACTACTAGAATACAGCATTTTTAAGACAAGATATTACACTAAAAGGTTTTCTTTCTGACCTATGGAAATTGAAAATTACATAGTTTTAAAATATTTTGGGGGAAAGTATATAGAATATAGATTATTTTTTTCCCACCAAAATTCTGCCACCCAAACTTAGCAAATGTCTTGGTTAATGCTTTGCTTTCTCTGATTCAGAGGAATTCGTGAATGATTTTCATTAGAGGTTGATAGACCATTTTTTATTGTTGGATTTTTGCAGTTTATTCATATATTTTTAAAAGGTTCTTTTAAAGGTGTTGGACGGTAAATGCATTTCCAAAACCATATGGTGTTTAAACTACTTGTTACTTTTTTAAATGAGGAAAGAGTGGTAGCTTTGTTACTTAAGAAAAATATTAGAACATGAAAACCAAGAAAAATTAACCTCAGTGAAATAAGTAGTTACTTGAGAAGACAATACCAAAGGCTGCTTTTTCAAGCATTGTTGGGTTGATTTAAAAAAACGCACATCACTTGTAAATATTTTAATGAGATTAAGTACATAGATTTTTACTATGGCACTGTTTATATTATATTCTCCATTTCTTGGTGCTATTCTTCATACAATCCTGTCCAGGAGCTAGTTATCTCTGGCGCTACTGTTAATGGTCTTGGTGATCTTGTTAAAGATTATTTCTTTAGACCTTAATGCTGCTATACTTAAGCTATATAAAATATTAATATGAGCCTTTTTATGTAGGGCCAATAGTTTGTACATTTTAACTTTGTCATTTAGACAAAAAATTATGCCTATACCAAAGTTGGTATGTTGCTCGTAAGTATATATGCCTACAAGCACATATATTTAAACAGTACTGTGAAAATGTTAACTCTGCAATACATTTTTTTGTCTACAATGCTGTTATTTTTCAGGTGTTGACTTTTGTAGATACCAAAATCAAATATATGACTATTTGGTGAAAGAGTTTTCAATAAAACTGTAACTGCAAAAATTGTTCTGTGACTATTTTTAAATATAAGCATACTGGAAGCTGAAAAACTTATTCTCTAGTGAGTTAAGATGAATACAGGCAAAAGTAAGCTTGAGGGATATTGTAATCGGGGATTGTTATGAATATATTGTTAGAAACAGATTTGGAATGTGTTTGACCTTAAGGCTTTAATCTCTTTTGATAAATAGAAATAAATAAAATGGTATGGTGGATTTGTAACTATGCTTTGAAAATACACAAACGTGGGCTTTTTTGTCCAGGTCAGGTATGCAAATACTCACCTTATCGGTGTGAACACGCTCTAATTATGCTGCTAAAGTGGGGTAAATGCGTACAAATCTAGATAACTATTTGTGTGTGGAAGCAGCTTGTTACTGATGCAGGTGGTTGCACCTAATGCTTGAAGTTGCCTTTTGAGCGTCTGCACTAGCTCAGACGTATCAACTGAAGGGATAAGTAAGGGGCAGTAAAGGGGGGAAGGCATCTGGTCACGTAGGAAACGACAGGATCAGGTACAACCTGGTGATGTAGGAAATGAAGTCCTTTGTAGTCGTCTCTTCTCTAAAGCACTTTTGCTTCCCGACGTTGGGACCTAGCTGCTGTGTTGCTCCATGGCAGATCTTGGGGAGCGAGGTGGTCAACGTGGCTTCCTGAGCAGCTTGCCTTTGCTAGCTGTGTCCTCCACCCGCAACGCGGGGTGCGGAGATGGCCTTGGACTGGAGGAAGGAGGGTTATGTGACCCCTGTTGACTTCTCTTGATCAGCTTACAGCTTGCTTACCTTGTCTAGACTACGCAGTAAGAGGTTTACGGTGATCCTGGGGAATGCAAATGTTTTGTCCGTAGGGTCTGCTGTTAATACCCAAGCGGTTACAAGATCAAGCTGGAAACGTTTATCATAAATAGCTTTGTGTCATAAAATTGAAACGTGCTAAGGATGTTCCTATAGGAGAAAGTGGGCTCCTTGCCTCAGATTGTGTAGATGAGGGTGCTGTATCCTATCCAAAGGAGAAGATGCAGCAAAAAATATTTTTCCTGTAATTTAAGTTTTCCCAGGAAGGGAGCGAATATAAGAGAGAAGGCCTTTCCATATTCTAGTTGTTTCAACAAAATCTGGTAAGAAAGAAGTTGGATATGTGGTAGGAGTGTGCAGACAAGCCGAGTTGTTGTTAGGCTGCAGCGGAAGCTTGCACAGAGCCCCGGCCCCTAGGACGTCTCCGTGGGAAGCGAATGGTGCCTGGAATTTGCCTGTTGAAGTATTATCGTGGAGGTTCCCAAAGCGGTGCAAGTGTGTGTGCCTATTATCACATTAAACCAGCCTTTTAAAATTCCACCTGATTGCAGCGAGTAATCTTTACTGACAGGTGAATAAAATATTCTTAGCTTTCACTATTACTGTCATTGCTATTGCAGCCATGGTCCAGGTGAGTGAGTGAGTAGATTTCCCCCCTGCCCCCCGTTTTGAGCTGGAAAATTCTCACGACTGCTTTACAAACATGCTTTAGGCATCTGTAGGAAGCAATACCACAGCTGTTGAGCAGCCCAGAGGAGCAATTTAGGAGTAAAGAATATTAGATCCAATTCAAACTGCTGATCAGAGGGGATATTTTTTCAGTTACCTGTGTGGTGGCTTTTTTTCCTTGTAACCAGAACAAATGCTAAGACAAAATTCATATCATGACAACTTTTAAAAATTTGAACCATGCTTTTATTCTGTGTTAGAACAAAAAAAAAACTTCTTAGAAAACTTTAAGATGAGCTTGTGTTGAAAGGTTTATTCTGATTTAAAAGGTAGTGAATGTGAATTTTCACTAAAATGGTGGCTGCAGTAACAAAGCACCTTCCAGCACAATTCTGTAGAATTTTTTTCCAGTATTGGCTTAGAGAGAAGATTGCTCCTAGTAAGAGGAAAAGGAATTCCACTTCCTATGGAATTCTGTTTTATTTATTCCCCCAGCCAAATACTGAACATATGAAGCTTGCTCAGCTTTTGAAACCTTGTAAAATAGTGTGTTTTCTCTTTATATTGAAAGCAGCATAGCTCGTTATCTCCGGCCTGGATTTCCTGATGGAAAAAAGAACAAATGGTCCGTTGAAGAGTGACATATCTAACACTATTTCCTCCTCTAGTGAAGACACCTTTGACTACATCCTGCCAGCTTTATAGTATCAACAGCGTCGTGGTGTAGTTTTCACTGGTTTTACACGAGAGTCATATGTAGTTATTTTTCACATTGTTTTCATCTGCATTGCAAATACAAAACAAGGTAAATTTTCAAAACAGAAGGACAAAAAAGCCCACAAATTGGGTATTAAATAACACCGAATACAGAGGCATGCTCAGTTTAAAAGAGCAGGGGAGGGCTTTTTTTTTTTAAAGTAGCTGTTTTTTTCAGAATACAGTTTAACTCCCTGGGGCATTATCTGTGGTATACCGAGAACATGCAGCGTACATTCGGCTAGTAGGGCTTTTCTAGGAGATAACATTTGAAAATTCATCTAAAGTTACTGCAAAGTATTCAGTATGTCAGAACCTATAGTAGGTGTGGGATTTCCCTTATTCCCTTCACTGTCTTACATACGCTGTTTCATTTACCAAAAGAAGCCATTTACATATACAATAGCATATTTAAGATGATTAACCAGAATTTGCTTTCTTTTTTTTCTGCTTGTTATGTAAACAGTACATTGCTTTAAGAAATGACAATAATTAGGACAGAAGTGGTGAAAATTAACATATTAATGGAAAGAAATAGAGTTATAGAAGGTGGAGACAAAAATTATATCCACGTGGACAGTCATTTCCAAATTTATAGTGGGTGGATTTCCTTAGGGAATAGCAAATACTCTGTTTTCACCTACCATATTTTGCATATTGCACTTTCATTTTGTTTGGAGGAGGAAATACCAACACAGCTGCTATGTGCATTCTTCTGGCAAATTAGACCCTTGGGCTGTCAATACTGTATGTATCCCTTGAGTTTGCTTTCAGTGCGCTTCCAAAGAGATGAAAAGAAGAAGAGAATCAAAAATGTCAGAATGACTTCAGAAAATTCATCATCTTCCAGTCCAGCAAAATATGATTTAAAAAAACAAGAAAAGGTCCATGAAGGACGATACAGTTGAGTTGTAAGGAGGCTTGTAAGGGTCCTGCTTCGATTCAGTCTTGTGCATCTTCCTGTATTTCTCTGCCCGTGCTGTAATGGTAATACTAGCTGGAAGTTGGATACTGTTGCGTGTGTTCGTCATGGATGTCCTTTTTCTTCTGGATGTGCCTCAGTGTTTGCACATTCCTGGAAATACTGCTGGTGTATATACCTTACTGTGAAGTGGTTCTTACTTGTACTCCTTCCTAAATAAAAGTGAGGTAGTTCTGCGTGGCACTACGAGGGCCCTGCAGTTGTGCTCCTACTTCTTCCACAAAGAACAACCGTGTTAGAATTTCAGATGATGGTATTTAGGCTAATTCATTATAGTAAATTAACATTATAGCAGATTGTCAGCCTTATTTTCCTCTTCAAAAAGTATTGGACAATGTGTGTGGATGGCTGTTGCTAAATGTTTGCGTACTGGCTTTTTCAAAAGCTTCTCTGTTGAAAGCACTTGAAGTTCTTAGCTTTAATCGTATCGTGTAAGTACACGGATTAAAAAAGGTTTAGATGGTTAAGAGGTGAGAAAATGCTTTCACAGTGAAATAATTGAATAGTGGAATATTAAGCAGGAAGACTGGCCGTGCTGGGATGTTGGGAGAGTAACCTGTCCGTCTTGCTTGCTCTCTTGCAGTCAACGAGTTCACGGTGATCAGAAAGAAGTTCAAGTGCCCGTACTGCAGCTTTTCAGCCATGCACCAGTGTATCCTGAAGAGACACATGCGATCCCACACGGGAGAAAGACCCTATCCGTGTGAAATCTGCGGGAAAAAATTCACGCGCCGCGAGCACATGAAGCGGCACACGCTGGTAAGGAGGAGGCCGGCGGGGGCGCTGGGTGGGAGCGGAGGCGACGTGCTCGGATTAAACCAGAGGACGTTCCCGTTATCTTTAGGTTTGTCTTTTGCTTTCCCCTTGGGGGCTCCTCTGAGCCTCTGCAGCCTCCCCCGGTGTCTCTTTCCCCACCTTTGCCGGGTGCTCGTCCCGAGCTCGCGGCCGGAGGCTTCCCGAAGAGCGGCTCGGAGGCGCCGGCGCAGCGTTCCCGGGATGCCCGTGCTCGCAAACGCTGCCTCGCATCTTGGCACAACTTGTTCCTTCCTGCTGCGGCGCCGAACGCTACGGAGAACCTGTGCGTTAGGGCCCGGAGGTGAAATAGCTGAGGCTGATTAAAAAGAAAGTTTTTCAGCAGGTTGAATGATTTGGCATGGAAAGTTTTAAAAGACTGTCACTCGCAAAGGAAAATTCAAGCCGAAGCTCCTCTAATCTGACAATGCTTAATTATCGAAAACGATGCTACATTTTATTCGAACCTGCTTGCTATTCAAAGACCTAGTAGGAGGCTGGTTCATGGCATGTCTGACTTTTAAAAACTTCTTCATAAATAACATTTTCAAGCCAATTTTTTTTTTTTCAGGGGAGAATTAATTTGCCATCGTAAAGTGGTTTCTCTAAGCTTAGTATAGAGGTGATAGTGTGTGGAAAAGCAAATAGTTTCTATGTAATTATTATTATGTAATTATTTCAGTAATACACACCAGTAAGCTCTGTTGCCCCTCTAATTAAGCTTGTAGAGAAAACAAGTTCTTCATTAATACTAGGGGTTGTAGCTGCGAGGCTCTAATACCGTGAGATATTAAAAAATTAAAAAAACCTCACAAGAGTGTGGACCATTTCAGTGACCGCGAATTATTTGTTCAGGTCATTTGAACAACTTTTTCTATATTTGTATTATCAAATTTTGAACATAAAATTACCTTACTAGAGGAAATATGCTTAGATTAATGACTGCTTTCCTGGTTGTAACTCGCAAAAAGCCACAAAGAATTGTAATGCCCCCCTCCCGGTCCTGCACGCGAGAGCCCACCCTGACGTACCTTCCTTCAAAGGCGGTTTAATAGCAAGTTCCTTTTCCTGCTCTAGCAAGTGGGCTCTAAACTGATGAGAATCAGCGTGTTTTTACATACCGTGGTACAGGCACAAACTGCTTTATATCCTTCAGAAATGAAATTGGGGTGATCTGCAAATTAATTTTAATTCTCAATTGCTGCTGCTGGAGCCATTCTAGGTCACTAACTTGATGTATTGAGTTTGAAGTTTGAGTTCCCTCTTTTATACACAGGGGAAGATGAAGGCAGATATTTGTGAGTGTTTATAGGAGAGGATATGTATGTATTTATCCTTCGTGTCTGTCTGAATCTTCCTCTCAGACTTCTCGTATGTCAGGAATTAAACTTGTTTAGAAAATGCCAACTAGATTACGGACTGGTAATGCCAGGAGAAATTCCTGACAAAAGTGCCGCACTGCCAATGACAATTTGTTTTTATTCCAAAGAGAGACCAAGACGTATCTTGTAATGTGTGCACTAAAGAAAAAGGGACTTTTGGATGCTGCAACTAAAAGAAACTAATTTTTTTGGATTTGGATTCAAAATCTTTCCTCACGAAAGAAAATATTACACTGTTGTGTCTTTTTTTTGTTTTTCACGCTGAATTCTGCTATACGGTGTCAAATGCTATCAAAAATCGCTACGGAGGAACCTAATGGTGGGGGTGACTTATGAAGCTGGGAGCCTTGTATGTGGCATTAGAAACAAGGCCCCAGAAAAGTTACGGTTTTATTATTTATCTGAAGTTTCTTCTGAAATTAAGCTATGAAAAGGGGTATTTTCTTATGTCCAAATGACATCTTGATCTTCATTTACCAAAGAGGTGTAGGGCAAGCGATGGGAAGTGCTTATGGCAAGATTAACTTCTGGATTCTTACACTTCGCTTGTCTTGTTATCTTATTTCCGTTACGTATGACATTCTGGGGCTTAATTGTCAATTCTCAGGTAAATCTGCAAAGATGAATGCTGGTGTGCATCAAACAAAAATACACGATAATGTGTAGAAAAAGGAAATAGATTCAACATGCCAAAAATCATGTTTCAGTTCCTTGACTGAGAACCAAAGGCTAAAGGGACTGTTGTAGTTTTACATTTAGCTCAGATAAAAAAAAAAGGTTTTTATGAAAGTCCTTGTATAAAATTTAAGTTGAATAGAAATGTTTGTGGGGTCGGTTTGTTTGAATATTAAAGTAAATACAAGTTTTTCTTTCTGAAATCTTTGCAGCTGCGATACATCTATGTTGCTCTAGAGCATAAACGGAGGTTTTGAGAGCGGCTGCAGCAAACAGGCTGTGCCCGGAAGGAAATGCTACCCCTGTAATATCGTAAGGGCTTTCAGCTAGAAGAACTAATCCAGGGTTGCTTGGTTCTAGTTCGAAGCGACTTGTCTCCATACGCGCTACAACTTTCCTACCCGGCTATTGCAGCCTCCCGAGTAGCCGGTAGCTGCTTAAAGCCGGCAGCCCTAACTCAGAGGGAAAAGAGCAGTTTCGTTTGCTTGCTGAGCTGCTCTCTCCTCGCAGACACCGTTATTTAAAAATCCACGGTGAGCTCCGTTGTGATGGTAGGCGCAACGTGGTGTCTGCAGCTTGCTGTGTCCCCGCTCCTGCTCCAAAAGCGCCTGCCTTTTCCCGGGAAGCGCTGTTGCAGCGTCAGCTGGGAGCCCATCACCTGCTCGCGGCAGACGCCGGTGCCGCGTCGGGGCTTGCTTAGCCCGGCCAGCGACACCGGCGCGAGCGGCGGCTTGAATTATCAGCTGCTATGGTGTCCGAAACCCCACCACCTTCTCCGTCCTTCCACGGGGATCTGTCCATTCGGATGAGCGCCCGGCCATCTGGTCCTGCGCCGGACGGCTGCCCGAGGCGTCCCTGGCCCGTTTCCTTTGGGCATTCGTGCTCTGGTGTCCAGGAGGCAGATCCAAGCAGTCGGCTTGGTCCTGCTGCAGATAGGAAGCTTTCGAGATCTGTTACTAGCTTTGCAGCAGTGGACACCTCGGCCTCGATCTCCTCATTTCTGAAAACTGTTTTTTTTTTTTTAATTTTATTTTTTTTATTTTTTCAGGAATTGGGGGGTGTTGTCACCACATTTTCCCTTGAAATATTCGGTCGGTTGTAATAGAGCCTTCCTAATGGCATTTTCAAATACTGAAGGGCCGAGCACCATTTCTGAGTTTAATACTTAATATTTTGGCAATGAGGGAAATAAGATTAGATTCTGTTCAGCTGCATGCAGTAATACTGTTCCCTGAGAATGTGCTGATTAAACTGTCAGCATTGGAAAAGAGGGAGGGAGGTGACCAGTTCAAGCTTTTTGACAGATAGTTAAACTGTGCATTATTTTTGGTACCTATTTGATCATTTCTTTTTTACATGGCTCTTTTAGCCCTTATTCTGCACCTTTTAGCACTCTCTGTAATTGTATCCAGCTTTTGATTCTTCAAAATCATGTTTCTGACGGTTTAACTGAGTGCTATATATTGAGCCTGTGGGACGGCTTTGACCAGCCTTGTCCAACGGCGTTTCAAAAAGCTTACATATCGTTAAAAAAATCAATGGTATCGCTTGATCCAGTTGAAGAACACGACGTGAAGACCAGTTCAGAGCACGGGAAGGCTGTAGTGAGAGTGTCAGAAACACGCGCGGGCTTTGAACACCGCTGGGGTTGGTCAAATAGCCCGAGCGAGCGGTCTGCGGGGGTAAATGCCGAGGGGAGAAGGTTGGTCGATTTGTCCCTTTCCTGAGTCTCTTTAGCTTAGCGGGGTGTTGAGTGAGAAAAAAGAAAAGGCTGGTTAGGTCGAATCCCGTTGTAAGAGCAGATTAGCCTGTTCGCGGGAGAGGAGACCAGCCTTACCGTCGGTTGCTGCCTCTCGGAGCAAAGGCGCGTGGCTTTCGGCGTGCTGGCCGGGGAACGCCGGACCGGCCGCGGAGCTCGGGCCCTCCAAGAGCGATCTCGGAGAATGAGGCAGGGCAGCCTTCAACGTGCAAACGGTTAAACTCTTCCCAGGCAGCTGCTGCTGCGAAATAAAAGGAAGTACTTTTTTCACACGGGGCATGTTTAAGTAGTAAAACCTTTCATACAGGCCATTGTGAAGATGAAAAGTATAAATGAGTTCAGAAAAGGATTAGACACGGGCAGAACATGCCCAGAGGCTCGGAGAGCTGGTGGCCTGCGTGCGGCAGCTTGCTCAGGAAGTCCCTGAGTCGCTGCTTGCCGAAACCTAAGAATATAGAAAAAGGTGGGTCGTGCGCTGCTTCCCAGGGTGTCTCCCGTTGATCGCTGCCAGGGGCCGGACACCGGCCAAGGTGGATTTGGGGCAGTCGCAGTGCAGCATTTCTGAGCTCAGCGGCTCACCCTACCCTGAGAGCATCCGCAGGCGCCTGCTGCTTGGCCCTCTCGCCTTGCTCTGCCGTGACACGGCTGCAGAAACGGTCTCTCTCCTCCTGGGCTCGTAGATGCATCTCTTTGAAAGAACCGATAGTCGTGCATCTACTTGTAATGGTATCTGGGCTTAGTAAGCGGTTAACGTCAGAGCCTTTTAGCACAAAGGACACATTCACTGAAGGTGCCTGGCCCAGGCTCCTGGCTGATGAAGTGCCGAGTTCCCACCGGACCGGCAGGCCATGGTCTTCAGGAGAGAAGCAGGTGGAAGCATTCATCGGGCGAGGTCCTTGGCTTCCGCACGTGGCAAAATAGCCGGAGACAGACTTCACCTTTGGGTGCTTCTGTCCTTCTCAAAGTACGTCGTTCTGGTCACTGCGCAGTGAGGTTTGAATCTTAATGTGATTTCTGGTATCCTGCAGAGCATTTTCCCCCTTACAGCTGATTTTGTACGTGTGGCTAGCTCTGTTATTGCCTGTTGTTTTCAGACACAAAATACAGCATGATTTATAGAACAGAAACATTTGTGACAAACCATTTTTCAGCTTCCAAAGTAGTCAGAAATAAGGTTAGAAGTGCATGGAACAGCGTTTTTTTAAAGATACAGGATGCATTCATTGTGTTGCTATTCTTTGGCCCTTGGCAGCAAAGGGATCGGGAGAGAGATCGCTAGATTAATGTGTGTCGTTAACCTGTTTGATAGTGGATTGCTCTGGTCTCATCTACCCAGAGAGCTGTTTGGGCGGTTTTTCAGATTTTCCTCGTGTTGTTGTAGTGCAGTTGAAGATGTGTTCAGCCACACGGCATCTGCAAAGCATTGGTTCAAAGCAGGGTTTTCTCAGGGGAGACCTGCCTTGCTCCACCACCAAAAACCTTGCCTGAAGTCGTGCAGCTCGTCATCATTGTGATTTTTAAATGCAGTTGCATTCAGTGGCTTCATGAGCGAGAAGCCGGCAGAGGTAATTGCTTCATTTGAGGGACCTGCAGAAAATCTCATGTTGCATTGTCATTGCTATAGCTTTCAAACATGTTTCCTGGCAGCTTTTAACTCTCGTGTGATTAAGGTTATCTTAAGTTAGTTTGTGACTGTGAAAACTGTAACAGAAATTTTTAGAATTATTGTGCCCTGGACTAGAAAAAAAGGGGGGGGGGAAATTAAGTGATCGGAATTTCATCCCAGAATTACTAGTTTGGTGATCAAAAGGCGTTTCCAAAAGGATTTTCCGTTGTGTTACACGGTTGCAGGACTGAATTAATCATGATGGGTTTAAGTTCCACAGTGAGAGCCCACGATGGTCTCGGGTTGCAGTCACGGGCTGCAGTGCTTTTCCTTTGCAGAGAGATAGGGGAGCGTGTCCTTCCTCGCAGCGCTCGGTTTATCTTTGTTGGCATTAATTTTTCTTATTGTTCTCCTTTCCTAGGTCCACAGCAAAGATAAAAAATACGTATGCAAAGTTTGCAATCGAGTGTTCATGTCTGCAGCCAGCGTGGGAATCAAGCACGGCTCTCGCCGCCACGGAGTTTGTGCCGATTGCTCGGGCCGCGGCATGGCCGGTCACTTGGATCATAACGGCGGCGAAGGGTCTCCGGATGAATTATATCCTGGCGAAGGCCAGTACATGGAAGACCCAGATGACATCAAAGTGGAAGGAGACGAAGAGATGGGAGACGACGACGACATAAAGTGGAAAGATGACGTAGGAATATCACAAGATGATGTGATTTTAGATGACGACAAAGATGTCGACTCTCCGCAGGAGCAGGAGAACTCTGGGGAGAACGACAAGGATTTTACCTGGATTTCTTAGGGATTTCTTTTTGTTTTGATGTTTGTAGGGGGAGGGAGGGCGGGGGAGGAAGGAGTATGTTGGAAAAACTAAGTAGCCTTGTTGTCGTCCATGTGTGCAAAATAATTTTTGTGTTTTATAAACAAGTCCTTATCTGTACCACTCAGATACTGTATGAGTAAGCGTCGCTTTCGGTGACATGATTCCTTCGCCCTCCCCTTGGCGAACAAACCGCGTTGGCCGCTGCGGCGGCGCGAGCCCGTTTCTGCAGGCGGCAGCCGCGAGGGGGGAGAGCGCGAGCCGTCGCGGACCGTGCGCCGCAGGCCTTCCCGTGCCCTTCCCGCCCTGCGTCCAGCACCGGCAGCTTTGGTCTGAAACAGGTTTTGGTGGTGGTTGTTGGTTCGGGGTTTGTTTTTTCTTTTCTTTTCTTTTTTTTTTTTTAAACACCTTTTCTGTGTTCTAGAATCCCAGCAGCAGTGGAATTGCAAACGAGTGTTGTGGAAATGAATTGATTTATGTGCCGAGGGCTTCCCCTAATAATACAGGCCTTTTGCAAAGAGTTATTTAAAGAGAGTTTTTATTGTTTTTTATTGTTTTATGGAGCCAAATAGATCAAAAGGCAAGTCGGGTTACAGCCTTACGAATTCCTTTCATGAAAGTGGTTGCTTAGCTTCCAAAAGCACCATCAGAAAACTACAGCATTACTTGGACCTACCGGCATCTTCCCCTTGTCCCGTCTTCCAACCTTGGTTATTCGTGTTTGATGAAATGACTGTTGATATCTCCATGAAAATTGTTTATTATAGAGGACACAGGGATTCGAGTACCTGCTGTTGTTTTCCACCGGTATTTTCACTTTTCTCCTTTTGGTGTCAGCGGCCTTTTTCAAAAATATATGCAAACTAGTGAAAACGAGGTGTTTAGCAAACTGCGGGGTGAACTGTGAAACACAAGACACCAAGGTGAAGAAATCCTGGCTTCAGGGAAACCTTACTGTTCCTCTCCAGTAGGTTTCAGTGGGGCCAGGATTTTCCCTGCGTGTGTTGTTCTTCCTTGCCAAGCTGAAATCTCCCCTCGTCATCGGTAGGCATGACGCCTATTTAGTTCATCAAGAAAACCTTCGGTCCTGGTTGCACTGGTTCCGTGTAAATTTTCAAATAAAACCTTTTTATCGGGGCAGGTTTCTCTCCTAGCGTGTCCCCCAGCGGAGCCTGCGGCTCCAGGCAGCTGGATTCACTTTGTTCATCTCGGCCGCTGCTGCCTTCTTCCAACCGCGCGTAAACAGCAGCAGCAAAGTCCATTGCGAGCGTCCCGCTAACGGGGAAAGCTGCTTTTACCTTCCACCTCTTTGCTTCTGGTGCTTTAAAAAAAACAAAAACCAAAAGGCAGAAGACCTCACTCCTTGCTGCTATGGAGCAGTTTGGTACCATCGATCCTGTCTTGAAACCTGCCACAAAAGGCAACCTGTCACCAGAAAGCCAAATGACTAAAAGGTGCTATTTCTTTTCCAGCGGTGGGAAAGGCAATCTCCGGGGGGAGGAGGGCGAAGAGAGCTCAAAAGTTCTTGCAGGTGATTTTTTTTTTTTTTTTAATGCAAAGCATGGTTCCACCCAGCAAAGAAAATAAAAGCAGAATTTATTGTGCAAAACCCCGGTAAAGCAAATAATCTTTAAGGATTGCAGCTGCCGCCTCGGCGGAGCGCGGGGAGGTGGGAGCCCGGATCGGGCGCCTGGGGGCGGCTGGCTCTTTCCTCCTTGCGATCCCAGTCTCTCCGCTGCCCTCGGTTCCTTGCAGGATCCGCCGACGCCTCTGCGCCTGCTTCTCCCCGTCCCTGGGGGCGACTGCAACTCCCAGGCGTCTGCTCGGTCCGTTTTGGTGCGTGTCAGTAATTCGGAAACGTGTTTCGAAGCCACTTGGCATCCTAAAACCTTCTGTTAGCTTAAAGCGAGGCTCCGTGGTCGCTGGCTGCGCTGCTGCTCGTCGCAGGGGCGAAGAAGTGAAACGGAGCTTATTGCTTTTGGCCAATAAGAGCGGATAACCCTATTCTTTAAATGTTTAAAGAATAACGTAGTAGGGTCATAGAGAAACATTTTTATTAAACTGTAAAAAGCTAGTTTTGCATTTTAGCTTCTTGTAAAGCCCTATGACTGTATTTAAAAAAAGATGTAGACAAACCCAGTATTTTACGATTGGACCTTTGTATACGTTTTTCTAAGTGCAGAAGAAATCAGCAGTTGTGTCTGTGGTTGGGTCCTAGAGCAAGGGCGCCGTTTCCTTATCTCGACTTTTGCCTCTCCGAAATGCAGGCTCTGTATTTATTGTCACTTATCCTGTAAATACGGAGGGGTGGGGGGTGGCTGAGGCCCCCACCATATAGACAAATACATGCAGTACTTAAAAGATATCTCTAGCTTTGCTTTTTATATATAAAATCTATTTTAAAAAAACCTTAAAAACCCAAACCGTTCAAACCCCCTTAGTTTCTGTGACATTCCTTCTTGTTTTATCTATTCTGATTCCAGTATATGAATTCACTCTCCTGTGTTTGGGGGAAAAACAGAAGGCGTTTGATCCGGAGTTAACTTTTCCTCCCTTCTCCCTGCCCGCACCCTTAGGTGACTTGTTTTTTGTAATCAGATTTATGGGGTGCTTAGCTTTACTTTGTGTTTTATTTGGAACTATTTTATATTTTTCTTTTCTTTCCTTTTTTTTAATGGTGCACAGTAAGCCGCCTGGCTTTCAGAAATGTTTTCGAGCAGTGCCGCTTTGGAGATCTCCGTGCTGAGGGTGCAAAAAAGAAAAAAAGGAGAGAAAAAAGGAAAATCCACACAAAAAGCTAACTCGTTATAATGTTATCATTATAATATAGCACATGCTTCTATATTACTAACATACACTATATATACCAAATAAAATCGTTCTAATATGTGATGCATATTTTAAGTGCTTTGTTTTGCTGGAGGTGTGCAGATTTGGAAATACAGATCTTTTCGGAATCAGCCTTTAAATTTTCATGCTGTGGCGGGGGGTCACTTCTCGAGGCTTTGTTTTTAAAAGGAGGTGCTGGTTTTTGCTCGTTTTGCTCTTAAATGAAGCTTTCTCGAAGGTAACAAGGGGGAAATGCCCTGTATACGACTCTACCAGTTACTTGATGCACTTCGCCGACCCTTTTGAGCTGCACTGGACGGAGCCGCCGTGGAGCCCGGAGCGAGGGATGCGAGGGGGGAGAGCCGGGGGTGCCGTGCCGTGCCGTGCCGCGCCGTGCCGCGCTCTCCTTGCCCGGGCGCGCGGCCAGCGTGCTGCCTATGCAAGTTCTTCTTTTGCTCTTCTAGGTTTTAAAAAGGAGCGTTTTGCCTATCATGCCGAACCCTCGCTGGAGCAGCCTTTAGCGCCTGGGCTTTGTATTTCCCTTCGGGACTTTGTACGTTTCACTGAGATTCCCCTTTTTTAATTTTTTCTAAATATATATATATATAATGTGTGTGCGTGCGTGTGTGTGTATATATATATATCTATATATATATATACAGAGTTAGTTTCAAAAAATATCTCCATTATAGATGAAAAATTGATACATTTAGTCTCAATAAAAGTCTTGCGACTAATCTTTTCCTTTAAGTATTCGTATATACTTACAAATGCTGTTCACCGAACTTCTTTATTAGTCTCTCTTTTTTTTTTTCTTTTAATATAAAAATGTGCCAGAAATGCAAAGCGCGTTTCAAGCCACGCCGGGCGGCTTCCGCGCAGCGCAGCGGTGGCAGGCGTCTAACCCTGCTGCAGATGCTCTTGCCGGCTCCCGCGAAGGCCCCAAATCATGCGCTGGGGCGGCGCTTGCACGGTTTTGGGTTGAGAGGCTTCTTTACCAATTAAGACAAATTAAGTTCTTGCATCTCCTTCTGTCGACTTGATATTTTCAAATACATCTTTTAAAAAAACTCATGAATTACACGTGTTTTTGTATATTATTTCCCTTATGGCTAAAGTTTAAGGTCACCGTTAAACCTCACACAGTTACAGAACGACTTTGCGGGAAGGTGAAAAGGGGGATGCGTCTAATGAAGGTTTGCAAAGTGACTATCTGAATTTTTTTTATTATTATTATTAAAGAACAGTGTTTGGACTGTAAAAGGAATATATTTCATATGAAAAAGCAAATCTCCCGTAGCGTTAGGTCCCGTTTTGTTTTGTATCTTGAATTATGCCTTTAAATATCCTGCATTTCCAAAGTGAAAGCTGCAGTTGGTTGGCTTCTTGTATGTATGTTTGGGAATTTATGACTTTGGATTGTGTGTCAAACTCTTGTCTCTGACAAAGTTGTAATTCTGACTTTCCATCCGGGGGGGAAGCGTTCAGCCCGAACGCTGCCGTCCCTCCCCAGCAATCTGCTACGGCTCCACCCTAATGCTTCCGATTTTGCACATCGCCCTTTAGGAAAGAAACTCCATGAAAATGCAAAAACTGGAATTTTTTGCAATATTATTAAAGATAATCTTATTTTAGCTCATTCTGTGACATGTGCAACTCCTAAGAAAGCCATACTTAATGGTTCTTTTTATTTTTAGATTCTATATTGTGTTTTGAATTTCTGCCTTTTTTTTTTTTGAGTTCTGCATAGTAAGAGTGCTGTGTGTATGCTTTCATATATATTTATTTTTCAACGTGCTTTAAACCTGTCTACAAAAATAAAACTAAACAAAAAAAAAAAGACAGTGTTTGAAGATTGTTGGTTTGTTTTTTTTTTTGCTGGGAATATTCTATATTATACTGACTTTATATTAATGATTATAAACCTGTGTTTGTATTGAAAATGTGTTTAATATTTTGGGGGAGGTGAGGAGATTTTAGTAACCAGAAGGCAGTGGGAGAACATGGCTGTGTTGTACTGATTTTCTGTAAATGTAGTTCAGGTTAAATATGAAACATGACCTTATTTTCTAGTTGATCTCACAGTTCCTCGTCTGCCTGGGCATGCCGGCGGTGTGCCTGTTGATTATGATTACTTTGTGATGGGATTTAGCTTAGACCTACTGCAAAAATCAATCAGTTTCAATAAATTGGGAAATTGCTGCTAAAATTTTGCCTTGGTATTTATTTTTTTTTTGGGGGGGGGGGTTGGTTTGGTTTGGTTTGGTTTGGTTTGGTTTGGTTTGGTTTTTCCTTTTCGCTCCGTGCGGGGAGCGCTTGCACCACCCAGCTGCAGCCCGCAGCTCTGCAGCGGCGCCGCGGCCGCCGGCACCGGCACCGGCACCGGCCGGGGGCAGCTGGGCCCCTGCCTCGGCCCCTGTCCCGGCCCCGGTGAGCGGCTGCTTTTTTTCTTTTTCCCCCCTCTTTTTCTTTCTTTCCCCCCTCTTTTTCTTTCCTTTTTCCCCTTTTTCTCTTTTTCTTTCTTTTTTCCCCCTCTTTTTTCCCCTTTTCTTTTTCTTTTCCCCTCTTTTTCTTTTTTCCCCCTTTTTCCCCTTTTTCTTTTTTCTTTCCACCCGTCTTTTTTCTTCCCCTCCCTTTTTCTTCTCCTTTTTTCCTTTTTTCTTTTCCTTTTTTCTTTTTTTCCTTTTCCCTTTTTTTCCTTTTCCCTTTTTCCCTTTTCCCCTTTTTCCTTTTTTCTCTTTTTATCCTTTTTTTTCCTTTTTTTTCCTTTCTTTTTTCCCCTTTCCCTTTTCTTCTTCTTTTCCCTTTCCCTTTTCCTGTGCTTTCCTTATCTTTATGTGTTTTTTTTTAATTTGAAACAAAAATAGCCACCTTTCGCACAGAGGTTGGGGGATGCCAGCTGGGAGGGAGGCCCTGGCCGCCCTCACCCCTTCTCTGCTCTCCAACTCCCCCCCCCCCCCCTTGCGCCTGGGTTCCCTCTCCCTGGGTGCCCCCTGGTTTTGGGTGACCAGCGCTGCCCTTGCCCCCCCTGACCCCATTGGCCCCCCTGCTCCAGGGCACCTGGCCAGGCTTTGGCCACGCTTCCTTGGGGCTAAGGGAAAAGCGGGGTTAAAGGGGGAAGAGTGGAAAATCGTCTTTTGGGGGGTTTTTTTGGTGTGCAGGAAAAGGCCCCTTGAGCGCATCCCTGCACAGCCGCCTGCAGCAGCCCCCGGATGCCCCCATCCAGCACGAGCCCCTGAGCCCGGAGCAACAGAAGTGACAATAAGGAAGGTGGTTAAAAAAAAAAAAAGACCAAATTTTTATTTTTCTACTGGATCTGACAAATCCAGCCCCCCTGCAAGGGGCAGGTGCCTTCCCCTGCGGCGGTGCCCGAAGCCGCCCCGGCCCCCCTGCCCGGAGCCGGCACAGCCGCAGTTGGGGGGGGGGGGCACGGGGGGGCTTTTGCCGGGTGCCCCCATGGGACGCCCCGGCGCACAGCTGGGCCCTGCGTCCCCCCGCTCCAGCCCCTGCCCCCAGCCCTGGCGCTGGCCCCAGCCCCGGGAGGGGAGTATTTAAAAATACGACTTTTCATATATTTTATTTAAAAAATAAAAACACACAAAGGAAAAAAAAAAAGAAAAAAAAAAAAGAAAAAAGAAACCTCTTTGTGCAGTTTGGCTTAGTGCAAATGGGCGCGTTCCTGCAGGCACTTCCCGGAGCACCGCCCCCGGCAGGAGCGTTTTCTCCTCGGTTACAAAAATTAGAGAGAAACGACGATACAAAGAGTAAAAACCCCCCTCTGGGGTTTTGGGGCCGGGGGGGGGGGGGGGGGAGGCGCCCACCTCCGCCCTCGGCACCCCGGACGCCTGGGCCCCCGGCAGGGCAGGAGCAGCGGAGCCGGAGGACGAATCCCGGGTGCAGCTTATTCCAGCCGGGGCAGCGCTGGGGGGGGGGACTGGGGCCATCCGCAGCCCCCCCCCCGGGCGCCTCCTCAGGCCCCGGCCCCGGTGGGGACCCCCGCGGCGCCCCGGCGGAGAGGGGCCGTAGTGCCGGAAAGGGCGGGTGGAGAGAAAGTTAGCTTATTTTTTAAAGTGGGGGGGGGAAAAGGGGGGGGGAAAGCTCTGTGGTTTTGGGGGGGGGGGGGCTGTGTGCATAAAGCTTCCCGCAGGCGCGGGGCGGCCAGCTCCGGCACGCGGCCCCCCCACCGCCCACCCCTGCGCCCCCGGGCTCGTCCCGCCGTGCGGCGCCCGGGCACCGTTTCCTGAGTCCAGCGCGGGGCCGGGGGGGGCGGCCAGGGCATGGGGGGGGGTTGGAGGGGGCGCGAAGGCACCTGAAGTGCAAAATGTGCAAGAAGGAGGCCGGGCCGGGGGGGGGCCGCGGCGGGCGCCGGCGGCGCCTCAGTCGACGAAGCGCTGGCAGGCCTTCTTCCACCGGCACGCCGTGCACCACATGTCCCGGTTCTCCATGCCGTACACCTTGCGGCACTTCTTGGCGTCCCCGCGGGGCTTCCTGCGGACGCAAGGCCAGGAGGGTCGGGACGGGGCGGTCCGGCCCAGCAGCATCCCGGCGGGATGGGACGGGACGGGATGGGACGTCGCGCTGGGGACGGCAGCTCACCTGGTGGCAACGGGCGGCTTGGGCAACGCCGTGGTGGGCACCACGTGCGTCTTCGCCGCCGGCGCCTGGGGCACCGGCGGCCGCTTCTCCCCGACAGCAATGGGCCGGAGCGGAGCCGGGCAGCCCTGCGGGAGAGCTGACGTGAGCCCTGCGCCGGCGCCGGGGGCCCGGGAGGCTGCGGGGCGCCGCGGCGGCTCACCTGGTACGCGTGGTCGGTGTGGACGTGGCACAGGCTGGTGGGCGCCGACTGGCTCAGCTGGGGCGGCCGGGCCGGCTCGGGGCTGGCCAACGCCGGCGCGGGGCCCGGCGGCGCCTCCAGCACGGGGAAGGCCGGGGGCACCGAGGAGGTGGGCGACACGGGCGTCAGGCTGGAGAGCCCGTCCGTCAGCGAGTCCACGTTGACGTCCAGCTCCGTGTAGTAGAAGTCCTCCTCGCCGTCGCTCTGCTCCAGGTCGGCTTTCCGCCTGCGGGGCACAGCGGGGTCGGCGCTTCCCGCCGGCAGGGGGGGACCCGGGGACGGGGCTGCCTGCCCCCCTCCAGCCCCACCGCGCACCCGGCACGAGCTTCTCCCGGGGATGGGAGAAAGATGCTCAAGGATCAGCCCCGGAGCCAAGCGTGCGGGAAACGAAGCACGCGTGGGGGCCGGGGGGCGAAGCGGCCCCGGCGCCGGACCCAGGCCGGCCGCAGGGGCGCCGGGGAGCCCCAGCCCCGCGCTTACCCAAGGTGCACGGTCCGGATGTGCTTCTGCATCCCTGAGGAGCTGCTGAGGACTTTGCCGCAGCTCTTCCACAAGCACTTGAACATCACCTTGGTGGAGTTCTGCACGGGAGAGGAGTCAGGCCGGCAGCCCCGGACAGCCTGGGGCCCATCCCCATCCCCCTGCCTCTCCCCATCTTCAGCCCTGTCCCCTTCCCCATCCCCATCTCAATCCCTGTTCCTGTCCCCACCGCCAACCTTGTCCCCATCCCCATCCCAACTCTAACACCTCTCCCCATCCCTATTCCCACCCCACCTCACTCCCCATTCCTGTCCCCATCACCACTCTAATCCCTGTCCCCATCTCTGTTCCCATTCCCATCCTCATCCCCGTTCCTGTCCCCAACCCTATCCCAACCCTGTCCCCATCCCTGTTCCCATCTCAACCCTGTCCCTGTCCCAGGTCCCATCCCAACCCTGTCCCCGTCCCATCTCCAGTCCATTTCCCATCCCTGTCCCAGTTCCCATCCCTGTCCTCATCCTAGTTCCTATCTCAACCCCATCCCCGTCCCTGTCCCAGTTCCCATCCCAACCCTGTCCCCATCCTCATCTCCAACCCAACACCAACCCATCCCCAGCCCAGTTCCCAGCCCCAGCCCAACCCTGTCCCAGTCCCCATCCCCATAACAACTCCATCTCCATCCTTGTCCCCATCCCCATCTCCAACCCAACGCCATCCCATCCCCATTCCAGTTCCCATCCCTGTCCCAATGCCCATCCCCATAACAACCCCATCTCCATCCCTGTCCCCACCCCAGTTCCCATCCCCATCTCAACCCTGTCCCCATCCCCAACCCAACTCCATCCTGTCCCCATTCCAGTTCCTGTCCTCGTCCCCATCCCCATCCTGACCTCATCCCCATCCCAACCCCGTCCCGTCCCGGGCTCACCTTCCTCTTCCTGGGGATGGGGTCCCCGAAGACGAAGTGGGTGCCGTCGGGCTCCTCTCCCGGCGGGGGGGCGGGCAGGCGGCCGGCGGCAGCGGCGGCGGGGGGCAGCGGGGGCGACGGGGTGGAGGGGCTGGAGCGGTCGCTGGCCGGGTCCCAGCTCCAGTCGCCGCTCGTGTTGCTGCTGCTGCTGCAGCTGGAGGACATGGCGGGCGCCTCCTTCCAGGCCTCGGCGCCGGGCTCTGCCGCGCGGCACGGCGGCGGGTCAGCGCGGGGGCCGGGCCATCGTGCCGCGCGCCGCCGCCGCCGCCGCGGGGGGGCCTTACCTGCGCCGGGGGGGCCCGGCGGGGGGCCCAGCACCAGCGGGCTGCTGGAGAGGCTGGTGAGCACCGCCGCCGCCATCACCTCGTCCAGGCCCGCCTGGCCCGAGAGCTTCCTGCGGGGGGGGGGGGGGGAACAGCGGTCAGGGGGGGTCCCGCCGCCCCCCCTCCCCCGGCCACCCAACCCGGGGCAGCCGGGACCCCCCCCCCCCCCCCAAACCTGCCCGCGGCCACCGCCCCGGGGCTGCGCCGAGAGGGGCCACGGGGCCGAAGGGGGTGACGCCGAGCAGCCCGCCGAGGCGGAGGAAGGCTTCTCCTCCTCCTCCTCCTCCCTGCCTGCTGGGCTACACTGCAAGGGGAGGAAGGCTTCTTCTCCTCCTCCTCCTCACTGCCCATTGGGCTACACCGCGAGGGGAGGAAGGCTTCTCCTCCTCCTCCTCCTCACTGCCCACCAGGCTACACCGCGAGGGGAGGAAGGCTTCCCCTCCTCCTCCTTGCTGCCCGCCAGGCTGCATCGGAGAGGGGAGGAAGGCTTCGCCTCCTCCTCCTCGCTGCCCTGGCGGCTCTGCGGGCGCAGCGTGCTCCACGCGCCGGCTGGTGGGGCTCACCCCACGCCCCGCTGTGGGGGGGGAGCAGCCGTTTTGGGGAGGCCCTGGGCCCCCTCCGCCGCTCCAGCCCCCGACCGCTGCCCCCCCCCCCCCCCGCTGCTTCTTCCCGTTATTTAAGTGAATAATCCGCAAAAATGAACGTTCGCCCTTAAAGCGGGGCGCCCGAGGCACGGCCGCGGCGGGCAGCTGAGGAGCAGCCGGCGGAGGAAGAGCAGGGCCGCGCCAGCCCCTTCCTCCCGCTCCGCCTCCCGCCCCGGCCGAGGACGACGGTGCCGCGGCGGCTGCTCCGGGCTCTGGGCTTGGCCCTTCCCGCGGCGGCCGAGCCACTCTGCGCAGGACCGGGCAGCGGCGCAAACCGGCCGGTCCCAGGCAGGGAAAGGGGGCGGCCGGAAAACCGGGGCGTCCGGCGGCATCCGGCCGAGCGCGCCGGCAAGGCGAGGAAGAAGAGGCCGGAGCAGCGTGCGGCCACCCTGCGCCCAGCACCCCGGGGTGCCGCGCGGACCCGGCTGCCGGGCCGGAAAAACCACGGATGGGCGGCAGGAGCGGCCGGCGCCGCTGCTCACGGCTCGAGCGAGCCCCGGACGGGAGCCGGCAGCGGCGCGTGCATCCTGCCGCCGGGCGCCGGCGCAGCGCGGCTTCCCTCCGCTCAGGCTAAACAACTTCCTGAAGTGGAAAAAGAAAAAAAAACAATAAAATAAAAAAAAAGAAAGAAAGAAAGAAAGAAAAAAAAGAGGGAGGTCAGGAGCAGCAGAAGCCATTTTGCAAGCGCGGCCCAAACCTGCGGCCCGCAAGCGCCGTCTCTGCTTCTCCAGGAAGGAAACGCGCCCGGCACGTGCCCGAACGGTGCCGCGCAGCACCGCGGTCCAGCCGGGAGCCCGCGCGCGGCCGGCGGCGCTTCCCACGGCCGGGGGGGATTCACCGGCCCCGGCCCCGATCCCGCGGGGTAACGCGGCGCCCCGAGCCCAGCGGAGCAGGGGAGTGCCGGGTGCCGAGCGTGCCGGGGATTTCTCGGGGCGCTCGAGAGCTCTCTCGAAGCCAGAGCTGCCCACGCGTGCGAAAAGGCACGGAAAGGGCAAAAAACGGGATTTTTGGCAGCGAGGAGGCTCTCCCGCGCCGCGGTGCCTTTACCTCCCGCCTCTGCGCGGCCGGGCTGCCTGCGGAAAGGCCTCCGCGCTGCCGGGGGGGGGGTTATTAAAAAAAGAATAAACGAGAGAATTAAAAAAAAAAAACCCACCCTAAGCAAACAAGACTCTTCCGACGCGCTTGGGGCAAAACGAGCGCGCTGATTTTAACAGCTTAACGAAGGGCAGAACAACGCGGCGATCGATCCGGGGTCACCGCTGCGGCCGAACCGGCACAGCGCCGCGTTCGGATCGGCGCGGCGGGTCCCCAACGGAGCGCGGCCCGGGGGCGACGCCGGGCGGGAAGGCGGCGGATCCGGGCACGATTTCCCAAGCGTCGGGAGCAAGGAGCCGGCGGGCGGCAGGAGCGTCCGCCCCGGAGCCAGCCCGTCCCCGGGAACGTCACCGGCCGCGGGAGCGCGGCGCTCGGGGCCGCCGTTAAGGAAGCGCGGCCGCAGCGGTGGGCTCCCGCCCGGAGGCGATCCCAGGCGTCCTCCTTAAGCCTCACCGCCGCAGCCGCTCGCGGCCTCCCGCTTCCTTCCCGGGGGCCGGGCGCAGGGATGGAAAAAAAGCCCCTTGCTTTTACGGGGGGGGGCGCAGACCGGACCAGCCTGCCGGTGGGTTTTTCCACGGCGGCGCTCGGCCCCGCTGGCAGCCACACGCTGCGCCGCTCTCCGACTAAATCCAGCCGGGAAGGTGGGCCGGCCAGCGGGGCCGCACAGCTGCCACGGAGCATGCGGCCTCCCGGCCTCTCCCGCCCCCTCTCCCGGCACCGCTGCTTTCCGGACTGGTTTCAGCGCTTGGAAGCCGCTTCGCCGGCTCCGGAGACGCTCGCCGGCTCTCCCGGACCGTGAGGCGGCGGCTGGCTCCGGTTGCACCCACCCGGCACCAAGAAACCCCTGCGCCGAGCACCCCGCGGGGTAGAAACCTCCGGCTTTTCCCACCGGTGGGGGAGAGGAGCCGATCAGCTGTTTGCTGCCCGTCAGAGCAGCCAGGAGGGATGCGGGAGCCGGCGGCAGCCCTGGAGCATCCGCCACGGAGGGATTGTGCCAGGCGGCCAGGGCAGCTCCAGCAGGGCCGCTTGCACGGGACTGCTGGCCGCAGCCAGAGAGCCCGGCGCTCCAGACAAGCGTCCAAAGTCCTCCTCTTTCACCCAGAAAAGGGAAAACAGAAAACGTGCATTTATCCGAGCAGGACAAGAAGGAGAGGAGGGATCGGGGCTGCCGCGGCTAAGCGTGCACCGGGAAAGATCCCCACGCCGCCGGCGCCCAGGGATCCCCCGCGAGGCGGTGCCGCCGTGACTGCCAGCAGGGCAGCCTCCAGCCGGGGTTATTTTTATCCCGGGGGCTCCCGAGCACGGAGCACCGCAGAGCTGGAGCCGGGCGGCACGTCAGCCCGCTGCGTGCCTGCCAGCGGAGCAGAGCCGAGCGGAGCGGAGCCGGGCGGCCCCTGCGCAAGCCCACGCGCCGCGCCGGGCTCGTGTTTCCCGGCGGAGAGCAGCTGCCGTCGGCACGCGGCGCAGCGGGAGCCGCGCCAGGGCCGCGAACGCGGGGCGGCTCCGTCCGACGCAGCCGCGAGCCGTCGCCCCTCGCCAGTCCCGGAGAGCCGCGTGTCCAGCTCGAAGGCGCTCGGAGCTGGCAGCACAAGCTCTGGCCCGGTTCAGCCCGCGGCTCCGGGAGCAGAGCAAGAGGAGCTACACGGACCCGCAGCTCTGCCCCAGCCACGGCGAAGCCCCCGCGCGCCCGTCCGCCCGCCGCCGCCGTCCTACCTCTGCCGGGGCACGGGGATGTAAGCCGAGTGCAGCGCCAGGCACTGCTCCAAGCCGGCGTCCAGCACCCGCAGCATTGTCTTGGGGTCGGCGGCCGCCAGGCGCCCCAGCGCTGCGGCAGGGAAGCGCGGCAGCTCCTCCGCCGTCCGGCCGTCGAGCAGCAGCGGGTCCGCCAGGCGCCGCAGCCACCCGTCGGCGGCCTCGGCCTCGGCTGGCAGCTCCCGGCCGGCGCAGGGCAGCGGGCTCTGCGGGAGAGAGGGAGCGGGCGGCGCTCAGCGGGGTGCTCGCCCGGGCGGAGCGGCCCTGGAGAGCCCCGGCTGCACCCTGAAAGCGGCATGGCGGGGGCGGCAGCTCGCCCTGCTCTCCGCGGGCGCTCGGGGCTCCCCGCTCCGGCGCCTCCCGGCCCGGCGCTCCTTGCTGTCCCCGAGGGCCGGCGCGGGAGCAGCCTCGGCTTTACCCCCCGCAAACGCGGCGGCTGCAGACCCGGCCGCCTTGCCGGACCCAGCGGACGTCGCCGCTAGAGCTCGTTTGGTCCGGGGCGCTAACGAGCGCTCGCAGGGCCGCTGCCGGGCTGCTGCGAGCCCACGGCAGCTCCGGGCTCGCCTGCATCCAGCTCCCCGGGGCGGCCGGAGCCCGGCATGGAGCCGGCCGCCCGCGCCCCTCGGCGGCGCTGAGCCCCGACGCGCTCTCGGCGCACGTCACGCGGGCCGGGCCGGGCCGCGGCGAGGCCGGGAGGAGCGAGCGGACGGCGGCCAAACAGCCGCCCGAGCCCGAAAGCCGCCGGCCCCGGGCACCCGCAGCGGCGGCGGAGCGAGCGGGCAGCAGCTGGCGGCGTCCGGCAGGGCTGCTCCGAGGCCACCGCGTCTGCCGGCCGTGCATCAGCGCCGAGTGGATCCCTCCTGGGTGGATCCCAGACAGATCACGCGGGGCGGCGGCTGGATCCAGCGGGAATCTCCCTCGCGCTTTGCGGAGGGGAGCGGACTCAGCACCCTGCTAAAGGGCTGCTCCAAGGCGGCAGCACCCAGTGGCTCCCTCTGCGGGCAGATCCCCCAGGAATGCACCTGGGATCCAGCGGGATCCCCCTAGAGTTTTGCAGAGCGGGGAGCAGACTTGGTGCCTTCCTGCTGGGCTAACTTGAGACAGCAGCACCCGCTGGCCGAGTGCCAGCACTGACTGGATCCCTCTGCAGGCAGATTCCAGGTGATCCCCTAGGGCTGGGCTGGGATCCAGCAGGGATCCCCCAGGAGATCTGCAGAGCGGGGAGCAGACCTTCCCGCAGGGCTGCTCTGAGCCAGCAGTGCTTGCTGGCCAAGCATCATCACCGAGTGGATCCCTCTCCAAGCAGATCCTGGGCAGATCACCCAGGGCTTGGATCCATCAGGGATCTCCCTTGAGCTCTGCAAAGCGAGGAGCAGACGTGGCATTTTCCTTTAGACTGCTCCAAGACAGCAGTGTCCATTGGCTGACTGTCAGCACCAAATGGATTCCTCTCCAGGTAGATTCTCGGGAGATTGCCCAGGGCTGGGATCCAATAGGGATCCCTCTAGAGCTTTGCAGAGTGGAGAGCAGACTGGGCTGCTGCAAGAGACCAGTGTCTGCTGGCCAAGCACGAGCACCGAGTGGATCCCTCTCCAGGTAGATCTTAAGCAGATCCCCCAGAGTTGGGCTGGGATCCAGCAAGGATCCCCTAAGCCTTGCAGAACAGAAAGCAGATTGCATTGCTCTGAGACAGCAGCACTCACTCCCCACATGTCAGCTCCAAGCAGATCCCTCTCCAGGAAGATCCAAAGCAGGTCTCTTGGGGCTGGGATCCAGCAGGGATCCCCCTAGAGCTTTGCAGAGCCAAGAACAGACTGGGGTGCTTGGAGACAGCAGTGTCCGCTGGCTGGCTGCCAGCACTGGGTGGATCCCTCTCTGGGCAGATCCCAGGCAGATCCCCAGAGCTGGGCTGGGATCCAGCAGGGATTGCCCAAGAGCTCTGCAGAGTCAGGAGCAGGCTGGACTGCTCCAAGAGCAGCGCCTGCTGGCTGGGTGTCACCACCGAGTGGGTCCCTCTCCAGGAAGATCCCCGGCAGATCCCCAGGGCTGAGCTGGGAAGCAGCAAGGATCCCCCAGGCTTTGCGGAATGGAGAGCAGACTGGGTGGCTGAGACAGCAGGGCTCGCTGCACGTGTGGTCAGCGCTGAGTGGATCCTCCTTCAGGCAGATCCAAAGCAGATCCCTTGGGGCCGGGCTGGGATCCAGCAGGGATCCTGCCAACGCTTTAGAGCCGAGAGCAAACCGGGCTGCTCTGAGGCAGCAGCGTCCGCTGGCTGGCAGTCAGCACTGAGCAGATCCCAAGCAGATCCCCAGAGCTGGGCTGGGATCCAGCAGGGATCCCCTCAGGCGTGCCGAACGGAAAGCAGCCCGGGTCGCCGCGAGACAGCTGGGCTCGCCGCACAGGCGTCACCCCTGCGTGGATCCCCCCGGAGGCAGATCCCCAGCAGATTCCCCCCCCCCCCGGGGCCGGGATCCAGAGGGGATCCCGCCAGCGGACCGGGCTGCCGGGAGGCAGCGGCGCTCGCTGCCCACGTGCCGGCGCCGAGCGGATCCCTCGGCGGGCGGATCCTCGGCAAGATCCCGCCTCTCCCCCCCCCCCTCCACACACACCCCGGGGCACCGGATCCCGCCGGAGCCCGCGGCGGGGGCGGGCACGGCGCGGGGGGCGGACCGGGGCCCTCCCCCGCCGCCCGCCCCTCCGGCCCGGCCCGGCCCGGCCCGGCCCGGCGCGCCCCAACCCGCGCCGGGGAACCGGGGGGGGGGGGGTCACGGGGGGGGGGGACACCGGGACCCCCCGCCCCGCCCCGCCGCCCCCCCGGCGCCGCTTCGCTGCAAAGTTTCGTCCCCGCACTTGCCCCGCGAGGCGCCATCTTAGCGGCGGGGAAACTTTCCGGCGGGCCTCGGCCGGCGCCGCTGTCAGCTGTCACCGGCCCCCCCCCGCCGCCGGTGCCCCGGTACCTTCGGGGCCTTGCGGGCGCCGCCGGGCTCGGCCGCCGCCGCCGCCGCCGCCACCGCCGCCGGGTCCTCGCGGCCGCGGCGCCGCCGCCGCCGCGCGTCCTCCACCAGCACCGTGTAGACGGCGTTGGCGCCCGGCTTGCCGGCGGGCAGCACCACGCCGCCGCCGCCGCCGCCGCCCCGCCCCGCCGGGCCGCAGTCGGGGCAGCCGGTGAGACCGGGCGGCGGCGAGCCCTCGCGGTGCGCCGGCGCGGCGCGCTTGGGCAGGCGTTTGGGCTCCATGCGGGGCGGCGGCGGGCGGCGGGCGGGGGCCGGGGCCGGGGGCCGGGGCCCGGCTGTGGGCTGCGCTGCGCCGCGCTGCCCGGTGTCGGCGGCGCGGGCCGGGCCACGCCCCCCCCGCCGCCGCCGCGGCCGCCGCCGCCACCGCCCCCGCGCGCCCGGGGAGGAGGAGGGGGAGGAGGAGGAGGAGGAGGAGGGCGGGGGGGGGGGCGCGCGCCCGCCGCCGCCGCCCCTCGCCTATTGGCCGCCGCGCGGTATCAACATTCCGAAATGGAACGCGGCCCGCCGCCGCCGCCGCCGCCCATTGGCCCCGCCGCGCTGCCAATCGCGGCGCGCCGCCACGCCCCCGCCGCCGCGCCACGCCCCCCCGCCGCGCCCCGGCCTGGGGGACCGGCACCGCCGCCGCCGCCGCCGCGGCCATCTTCGCGCCGCCGCCCCCCCCCCCCCCACACACACCGGGCCGCCGCCGCCCCCCGGCCCCGCTCCCGCTCCCGCCGCCTCCCGCCGCCGCGCCCCGGCCCCTCGGCCGGCACCGGCCCGCCGAAAAGTCCCCGCCCCTTCCCCGTCCCTCCCCCCCAAAGTTACTGCTCCGCCGTAAGTTACGGAGAGCCCGGAATGTTACGGCCCCCCCTCGGTGTAGGGCCCCGGGAAAGGCGCACGGCTGCCCCGGAAGCCAAGGGTCTCCGCCAAGAGCTCAAACGCTCCCTCAAAAGTTATAAGGCTCCCCGCGAAGGTGTGGGGCCCGCCACGCTTGGGAGATCCCTGCAAAAGCTATAGCCCCCCCATACGTTGTAGCCCCCCCCCCAGTGTTATAGGGGTCCTCCTATGTTATAGGGCCCCCCCAAAAAAAATTTTCAGGGCTCCCCCCAAAAGTTTTAGGCTACCCCTAAAGCTACAGGGCTCCCCATACTCATAGGACCCTACAAGAGTTACAGGGCCCCCTATACGTTATAGGCCCCCCCCAGTGTTACAGGGCTCCCCGTAAGTGATAGGGCCCCCCCAAAAGTTGCAAGGCTCCCTCAAAAGTTATTAAGGCTTCCCCTAAAGCTATCAGTCCCCCCAGTACTTATAGGTCCTTACAAAAGTTATAGGGCCCCCCAAAAAGTTACAGGGCTCCCCTCAAAAATGTAGGTTCCCTCAAAACTTACAGGGCTCCCCAAAAGTGAAAAGGCTCCTCCTAAAGCCACGTACTTGCAAGGCCCTATAAAAGTTATAGGACCCCCTATAAGTTATAGGGTCCCCCAAATATTACAGGGCTCTCCCCAAAGTTACAGGGCCCCTGGAAAAGTTATAGGGCCCCCTAATATTTATAGGGCTCCCTCAAACATTATAGGGATTGCCCTTGAGTTATAGCCCCCCCATAAGTTATAAGGCTCCTCCAAAAGTTATAGGGTGCCCCCTAAAGCTATAGGACTTCCCCCATACTGACAGAGCCCTAAAAAAGGTATGGGGCCTCCCCATAAGTTACAGGGCCCCCCAAAGTCATAGTTCTTCCCCCAAAGTTATAGGGCCCCCCCAAAAAAGTTATCAGCCCCCTGGAAAAGTTATAGGGTCCCCCAAAACTTATAATGCTTCCCCTATATGCTAGAGGCACTTGTCCATAAGTTATAGCGCTCCAAAAGTTGCAAGGCTCCCCCAAAAGTTACAGGACTCCCCGAAAGTTATAAGGCTGCCCCTAAAGTTAGGGGCTCCCCCCAAAGTTATAGGGCCCCCAAACTTACAGCCCCCTACAAAAGTTATTGCCTCCCCAACAGTTAAAGGGCTCCAAAAGCTGTAGCCCCCCCCCAAAAAAAAAGTATTAGGACTCCCCAAAAGTAAAAGCCTCCCCCAAGTGCCAGGGGGAGCCTGGGGGGCACAGGTGACACGGGGGGGCTGCTGTGGGGCTGGGCACAGCTGGCAGCACCCTGCCCCCCGGCGCAGGGGGGCAGCGAGGGCCCCCCCAGGGCCACCCCCCCCTCATTTTTGCCCTCCTGCCAGGAAAAAGCCTGCCCCCCCCCCCCACCCCGCCCCGGTGCCCGCGGGCCCCATTCCGCCGCGGCCGGTCATCGCCGACGGCGGCTCGCAGCGTGCCGGAGCCCGTCCACACTGGCACGGTGCCGGCACAGCCCGCGGCAGGGATATCCACAGAGCGGGACAGAAGCGGCTCCACGGAACCGCTGGCGTGCCGGGAGGCATCCACCCTCTGGCCACTGCCCCGTCCCCAGCCAGGCCGCGGCTGCCTCCTCTCCCGGCGGAATTAGGTGGGGATACGGGACGGTGGCGGATACCGAGGGCGCAGAGAAGGGAGGCAGGGTCCGTCCCCTGGAGCCCGTGTCCTGGCGTGTCCCAGAGCTGCCGGGCGCGGGAGAGGGGCACCAAGGCGGATCGATACGGCGCTAGCCTGCAAAGCGTCCCGCCGCCCGCACGCCGAGCTGGACCGCGCCGGCACCGCCGCGTCGGTCACCCGGAGGTTAGGGGCAGCCTCCGAGGGACGTTAACCCCCGTACTCCGAGACGTGCAGGGAAAAAGGGGGGGGGGGAATAAAAGCTCCGTCTAGCGGGAGCCGTCCACAGTCCGGCTGCAGTGGGAAACCCCACGTTCAAGGACGGCGGCCGTGCCGGGGGCTCCGTCCCCAGGTCTGACCCTGCAGCACTACGGTCTACGAGTCCTTTCCCGCGAAGGCCGGGGGAGCTGGAGCCGGCCTTGCCTCGTGGGGTGTTTTGCCACTTTTTCCCCCCTTTCCTTTTGCCGATGCTTTGCAGGAAGGCATTTCCAGTAGCTCCATCGTGCTTGCGGGAGAAGGGCAGGGAGCGCCCGGCCCTGGCCTGGGCAGCAGGTACCTGACGTCGATGCAGCCTGGTGTTTCTCGTGCCGCCGCGGAGCAGAGCTGTTTGGCCCTATAACTGCTCGTGGCATTAACTCAGCAGACGTTTCTTAAGAACGACAAGACAATAAAGCATGCCGTGGCTGCGAGGGTGCTGGTGCTGAGCCCCGGATAGGGGCTTTGCCGCGGTCCTGAGCCCCGAGGCCTCGCCTACCTGCCGCGGTGCTGGTCCCGAACGGTTGTTCCCAAATAACGGCCCAGGGAGCTGTTTCCTTCTCCCCTTCCCCTCCGGCGCAGGTATTTGCTGAGCGCACACAGCTCTGTCTGTCCATCCCCCCCGTGCTGTCACCCTGCCAGCGCCAGGCGCCTGAGTCGCATCCTGTCATCTGACCCTCGGCTGCCCAAAAGACGTTCCCAGCACCCGCGTTCCTGCAGGACCTAGGGACACCCTGCAATCGGGGCCGGTCGGTCCCACGGTGCAGGACACAGCGGTGCCGCAGCCGCCGGGCGGGAGCAAAGGGCACCGGCATGGGGGCAGCCCGGCCCCGGTGCAGCCTAAAATCTAGGACAGGGGCCGAGCAGCTCCATGGCTGGGGACATCAGCGTTTCCGTACGTGGGTCCCGGGACCAGTGGCCCTGCAGAGCCACCTGCCCGGGCGTCCCCCGCCGTCCTCGTCCTTGGCGGGATGATGCCACCGGTTGTGCCCTGCTGCCAGGGTGGCTGCAGGTGTCACCCCAGTCCTGCTGGGCAGATGGGACGGAGCAGCAGGGGCTGAGCCCGGAGCCCCTGGGAAACGGGGAACCGTCTGTGGGAGTGCTGCGGGAAAAACAGGAGGAGGAGGAGGAGTGTGGATGGAGCAGCCTTCGTCCCTGGTGCAACCCTGCCACCAGCCACGGAGGAGTCAGGGCTCTGCGCGCTCCGGGCTCTCCAGCCCCATCTCTTTTGGTCCCTCTCCACCTCGATGTCCCCCTGCCTCAGCGTCCCGCCGACGGGCCGTATCTCCAGCCGCCGGCGCCCGTCCCGCCGTGCAGACGGCTGCGCCGGGGCGGCCCCGTCCACGCGCGGAGCCACGTGCGCCCGCGGCGGGCGGCTCACGTGCCCTGCGGCCGCGGCCTTTGCCGTTCAGCCTGGCGCGCGGCCGTGCACCATCCGCGCTCCCCGGGGCCGCCAGCCCCGGCTTTGGCAGTGGGACTTTGTGCCGCGCTCGGGTGCCGTCCAGCCTTAAGGTCATTATAATGGGGCCCGGCGGCCTCGGCGTCACCGGGCCCTCGTTAGCGCAGCCCCAAAGGAGTTAACGCCGGAGCAGCTCGCCATTGGCTGCGGCAGCAACGCCTCTCCTCCCCTCTTGAAATTATTATCGGAATAACAAGTCTAGGCTTTATCGCACGGAGACCTGGGTGTTGGCTGGCAGCTGTCCTCCCCCCCCCCCCCCCCCCCCCAATCTCGTTTAATCTTTAACACTGAAATGCTGAGCTGGCTTCTTTAATCAATTTAAATATTATGCAACTCCCGCGAACATCGTCTCCCGGCGTTGCACAAGAGCTCCGTGTGCCACCAGCCCGCCGCACAAGGCCCAGGGCCCCTTCACACGCCATGGTGGCTCTGTGGGGTGGCCTGGGTCCCATGCTGCAGGGTGGCCCAGCTCCTGCCTTGCAGCATGGCCCAGGTCCCACATCTCTGGGTGGCCCAGCTCCTCCTTTGCAGCATGGCCTGGCTCCCGTGTCATGGGGTAGCCCAGGTTCTGCATCGTGGGGTGGCCCAGGTCCTGCGTTGCAGCATGGCCTGGTTCCCGCATCACAGGGTGGCCCAGATCCCACATTGCAGCATATCCTGGGTCCCGCATCGCTGAGTGACCCAGGTCCTGCATCACTGGGTGGCCCAGGTCCTGCATCACTGGATGGCCCAGGTCCTGCATCGTGGGGTGGCCCAGGTCCTGCATCGTGGGGTGGCCCAGGTCATGTATTGTGGGTGGCCCAGGTTCCACGCTGCAGCATGTCCCAGGTCCTGCATCACTGGGTGGCCCAGGTCCTGCATTGCGGGTGGCCCAGGTCCTGCATCACTGGGTAGCTGAGGTCCTGCATTGCGGGTGGCCCAGGTCCTGCAGCATGTCCCAGGTCCTGCATCACTGGGTGGCCCAGGTCCTGCATCACTGGGTAGCTGAGGTCCTGCATTGCTGGGTGGCCCAGGTCATGCATTGCAGGTGGCCCAGGTCCCTCACTGCAGCATGTCCCAGGTCCTGCATCGCCGGTGGCTCTCCCAGCTCCTGCAGTTTGCCGGGAGATGCCCACTGCAGCACCCAGGTGCCCTCGCTGGCTCCGGGCTGGGCCGCAGCGAGCCCATGGCCCCCAGGGGGTTTGGAGAGGGAGCCGGCGGCCTTGCCCAGGGTGCCTGTCCCTGCCGCGCACCCCGACCTGGGGCTGGGCACCCCGAGCACGGTGCGGGGAGGCTTTCCTTGGGCGGGGAGCCACGGTGGGTGCAGGGGAAATCTGCCCTGCTGGCAGCAAAGCACCGGCTCACGGACAACCGATGGCGCTGCCGGGTGTCCTGCCCCCAACAGCCTTCCCGGCCGGCAGCCCACGGCCTCGGCACTGGGGGGTCCCAGCACCCAGGGTCCCAGCACCGTGGGGTCCCAGCCCACCCTGGCCGGCTGTGGGCCAGGCTCTGGTGTGGGCTGCCCGGCTGCTGCTGGCTATAGGGGTGCAGACCCATACGGGTATGGGGCTATATGGGGTGCAGACAACGTATGGAGCCGTGGGGGGTGTGGAGCTGCGCAGGCTGCCCAGGCTGTGGGGTTGCACAGGGCACAGAAGCGTATGGGGTACAGGCCATACGGGGTGCAGATCCATACAGCGTGCCCGTCCATACGAGGACAGATCCCTGCAGCGTGCAGCTCTGTACAGGGCAGAGCTGTGCAAGATGCAGCTCCTCCGTATGGGGACAGATCCGTACAGCATGCAGATCCGTACAGCATGCTGGTCCATATGGGGACAGATCTGTACAGAATGCAGCTCTGTGCAGCATGCCGGTCCATATGGGGACAGATCCGTATAGCATGCAGCTCTGTACAGCATGACAGTCCCTATGGGGACAGATCCATACAGTGTGCAGCTCTATATGGGGACAGATCCGTACAGCGTGCAGCTCTGTGCAGCGTGCAACTCTATATGGGGACAGATCCATATAGCATGCAGCTCTGTACAGCATGCCGGTCCATACGGGGACAGATCTGTACAGTGTGCAGCTCTATATGGGGACAGATCTATACAGCGTGCAGCTCCGTGCAGCATGCCGGTCCATACGGGGACAGATCCATACAGCATGCAGATCCATACAGCATGCCGGTCCATACGGGGACAGATCCGTACAGCGTGCAGCTCTGTGCAGCATGCCGGTCCATACGGGGACAGATCCGTACAGCATGCGGCTCCGTACAGCGTGCCAGTCAATACAGGGACAGATCCGTACAGCGTGCGGCTCCGTACAGCGTGCCGGTCCGTACGGGGACAGATCCGTACAGCATGCGGCTCCGTACAGCATGCCAGTCAATACAGGGACAGATCCGTACAGCGTGCGGCTCCGTACAGCGTGCCAGTCCATACGGGGACAGATCCGTACAGTGTGCAGCTCTGCACAGTGCGCGGCGCTGCGCGGCGGCGCTGGGCTCCCGCTCGCTCCCCCTTGTGGGAACGGCGACGAGGAGCTCCCGGAGCCGGCCGGGGCCAGCGCAGCGGGATGGCCCAAACCGGGACCCCGGCTCCGGGCGGCAGGAGCGGGGGCTGCCAGGCGGCTGCCAGCGCTGCGGGGACCGGGAAGGGGGAGCCGGGCCGGGCTGCTGCCAGCCCTCTCCGTTCCTGCGGCTCCGGCATGGCCCCGGCAACCCTGACGTTGCCAGCCAAGCCGGGAGACGCAAAGGGGACGCCGGGGAACTGGCTTTCCCCGCAGCGCTGCTGCTGAGCAGGGCACCGGGCCCATTTCCCACCTTCCCCTCGTTGCCCGAGGCCTGGGAAGCTGCTCCCGGGTTCCAGGGAGCCTCGGGCTGGCGGGAGGCGGCCGCCGGAGCGCGGGAACGGCATCGCGGGCCGCGGCGCCCAGCGGGGCTCCGGGAAGGGCTGCCGCCGCGCGCGGAGAAGGGCCAAACGGGGATGGAGAAAAGGGGCGCGGAAGCGGCCCCGGAAGAGCGCGGCAGCCGCGCCGCTCCGTGCCCCTTCCTATCTGCGGCCCGATCTGGCAGGGGGCTGGGAGCAGCCAGGGCCGCGCGACGCGCTGTGGTTTGGCACCGGGCGCGCAGGCGCTCCGCCGCCTTTGGGGCGAACGCCAGCTTGCAGCCGGCGGCGCGGGAGTGTGTGTGTGTGTGTGCGTGTGTGTGTGCGTGTGTGTGTGTGTCTTTTTTGTCTTTTTTTTTTTTCTTTTCTTTTCTTTTTTTTTGCCCCGTGCTCGTTTTCGGTTTGAATTTCGCCGCCCGCCTCGCTGGAGGGGCGAAGGCGCCCGAGGCGGGCGGGCGGGCGGGCGAGCGGCTTCCTTCCTGCGCCGCCGGGCGGGCGAGGGGCTCCCGGCACGGGGGGGGGGGGGGGGCGAGGGCACGGTGCAGCGAGGCCCGGCCGCCTTTGCTTAAATCGGGTCCTCCGCCGCCGTAACGTGGCACGGCTGGCGCGGTGCGGCGGGGTCCTGCCTTTGCAAGCGCGTGCTGGGGCAGATGCTCCGCACCCCTTAATACACCCCATTTTTTCATGCCAGATTCCCGCTCCGGAGGGGAGAGGGGAAATCCAAGACGCGGGGGCTCGGGGCTCGGCCAGCGCAGAGCAAAGCTTCCGAGCCGCTTTTGCTCCTTGCGGCAAGCAGCGTTTGGGGCATCCGCACGCGAGGACGGAGGGAACGGAGGGGGAGAGGAGCGGCGGCGGCGCGGCACGGCGCGGGAGCGCTCGCCCCCTTCCCAGCGCCGCATCCAGCTGCATCGGTGCAAAACCCCGGCAGCACATCTGCACCCGGAGCCGGCCGCGCGCTCGCACCACCGGCATCGGCGGCGATCACTGCGCGTGGGGGGCGTTAGATTGAAAACGGCAGGGGACGGGCCGAAGCAGCTTAAAAAAGACAACCAAAAAAAGTAAAAAATGTATATACAGGAAAGGGGGCGCGGGGGGGGGGGGCCGGCGCGGGCGCTAGAGGTTGGTGACGTACACCTCCAGGCCGTTGGGAGCCGCGCGGGCCGAGCCGCGGCGGCCCTCGCCGACGCTCTCGTAGAGGTGCTCGGGGGGCCGCGGCCGCCCCCGCGGGCCGGGTTTCCTCCAGTTCGCGTCCACGGCCTCGTAGTCGGGGTCGGGGCCGGGCCAGGCTCCGTCGCCGATGGACTCGTAGCAGGGCTCGGCGGAGGCGTCGGGCCGCGGGCAGCGGGGCCAGTGGCGGCCCGGCTCGGCCGCGTCCCGCGGGGGCGAAGCCGCCTGCCGCGCTTTCCTCCCGGCGCCTTTGCACACCGTCGAGTACATGTCCTCCACCTGCCCGGGGGAGGCGGTTAGGGGCGGCCCCCGCCCGTCACCGCGACTCGGGCCCGGAGCCGAGTCCCGCTCGGGATCCGCGGAGCCGAGCGGCTGGCAAAGCCCTACCGCGGCCCGGGGCGCCTCGGCCACGGCGGCGCCGTCCGGCGGCTCCGGCTTCTTGGCCTTGCGCACGCAGGCGTAGTCGGCGGAGGCGGCGGCGGCGGCGGGGGCGGCGGGGGGGGCCGCGGGCCGGCGCGGCGGCGGGGCGAACAGCAGGTTGGAGTAGGTCTGCTCGGCCTCCGGCGGCCGCGGGCCGGGGATGCGCGGCAGCTCCCGGTGCGGGAGGATGCTGGAGCTGGAGCCGCGCGGCTGCAAATCGCCCCCGGCGTCCGGCGCGCCCAGCGCGTGGAGCAGGTCCAGGCTGGCCGGTCGCTGGCCTGCGGGGGGAGAGGGGGCAGGTTTTGGGGGGGCCGCGGCCGGTGCCGCTGCCGCGCTCCCGGCCGCCCGCCGGCACGCGCGGACACGGCCGGCGACCCGCGACGGCGACTCACCCTCGTCCTTGGGCTGCAGCCGGCAGAGCTCGTGCAGCGTCGTGTCGGATTTGCTGAGCGACCGCAGCTGCGTCTGCCTGAGCAGGGCCTGCGCGGGGCGAGGGGGGGCCGTGAGCGGGGCCATGCCCGGGCCCCCCCCGCCCCCAGCCCCCCGCGCGCCCCCTTACCTTGTCCACGAGCTTCACTGCGTCCGTGGGAACCTTCTTCTTCCGGCCCTTGCTGCAAGGAGACGCGGGGCTGAGCCGGGGGCGGCCGAGCTGGAGCAGCGGGGACCCTTCGAGCCGGCGCCTGGCTCCTCAGCAGGTCCCGCACTGCCCCCGGCGGGATGCTCCATGCCCCCCCCAGTGGGATGCTCTGTGCTCCCCCCCCCCCCCAGCGGGATGCTCCATACCCCCCTGGCGGGATGCTCCGTGCCCTCCCCGGCGGGATGCTCTGTGCCCCCCTCGGCAGGATGCTCCATACCCCCCCGGCAGGATGCTCCATACCCCCCCCCGGCAGGATGCTCCGTGCCCCGGGGGCCGGCGAGAGAGCAAAAAGCCAAGTGGGGTGCGGAGCAGGAGAGCAGCGCTCCCGGGGGACCCTCGTCCCGCTGGGATGGGAAGCAGGACCGGGGGGGTGGGGGGGGTCTCGTACCGTCTGCAGGCGGCGCACAGGGCGCCGAGGTAGACGAGGGCGCCGAGCAGGGCCAGGGGGGCGACGGCCGGCAGCAGCGGGGGCCCCGGCAGCCCCTCGCCCCCCTCCGCCGCCGCCATAGGCGAGCCGCTTCCCGCGCCGCGGCCGGGCCCTGCGGAGAGAGGAGGAGGGTCGGGCACCGGGGACAGCTCGGGGGGGGGGGGGTGACCAGCACCCGTCGCCGGATGAGTCCTTTGAAGCCGGGGGCCCCGCTCGGCCTGGCAGCGTCACCGCGGGAAAGCGGGCGCTGGGGCCCGGCGCTATCGCTCGGCCGCCGTTATCAGCCCGGCCACGCGCTCAGCTCCGGCTGCGCCGTGCGGGGGAGCTGGGAGGGACCGTGCCGCCTCGGTGCCGGCACGGCCCCCGCTCGCCCTTGGTTTCGGGCCCCCCGAGGCCGGGTGCAAGTGCACAGCGGTGGGTGCTCAGCCCCCCCCCCCGGCAGCCCCAGGCTGAAATTCAGATTTTTTTTTTTTTTTTTAACTATAAGGACCCAAGCTCTGGCGGCGCCACGGAGCTCTTGCAAAGGAGCCGCCCGGGCCCCGAGGGCGCCGTAAGGAGCTTCAGGGCCACCCCAAGCCGAGAGGGGCCGGGGCAGCGAACCCTGGGCGTGGGAAAGTGAGTCCTTCCTGCCACCATGCCACCCACCACCGCGCAAACCCACCGCCGCGCCACCGAGCACCGTGCAACGCATTGCCATGCCACTGAGCACCATGCAAATCCATTGCCGTGCCACCGAGCACCATGCAATGCATTGCCGTGCCACCGAGCAGTGTGCAAAACCATTGCCGTGCCACCGAGCACCGTGCAACGCATTGCTGTGCCACTGAGCACCATGCAAATCCATTGCCGTGCCACCGAGCACCATGCAACACATTGCCGTGCCACCGAGCACTGTGCAAAACCATTGCCGTGCCACCGAGCACCGTGCAACGCATTGCCGTGCCACTGAGCACCATGCAAATCCATTGCCGTGCCACCGAGCACCATGCAATGCATTGCCGTGCAACCCACTGCCGTGCCACCGACAGCGGCGCAGCACCTCGTCCCCGCAACGTTCGGCCCGGCCACAGCAGCAGCGCAGGGCGCAGGCACCCGGCTCCAAGCGACAGCCAAGGGCCGGGTCTGCCTCATCCCGGTCCTGCCTGTCCCGCAGGGAGGCTCCAGGCAAGCCTGCACCAGCTGGGACCCGCCGCCCCCCCAGGGCTGCTCCCCCGGCTGCAGGGTAGGGGAGGGCTGAGCAGCGCTTAGGGGGAAAATGCCGCCTGGGAAGGGGCAACGCGGCTCCCCGCAGCCCTGGGCTCCCGCTCCAGCAACGACGGCAGCAAGGAAGGGCCCCGAGCGGCTCCCGCCTGCTCCCACCCCTCCAGCCAGAGGAGCCAGGTGAAAGGGTGCCAGCCCTGCTAACGGGCTCCTTCCCTGCTAGCGGCGTCGCTGCTCCCTGCCGGTTCCCGGCTCGTCCCGCTCCACCTCCATGCCGTCGCGGCCCCAGGTCCACAGCGGGGCCACGCTCACGCCGTAACATAGGAGCAGGAAACGTTGCAGATTGCCCAAACCTACCGCTCTTGCTCTCCCGTGACTCTTCCAAGGAAAGAGGTCACTTTGCATGGGAAAGTGCAGCCGACGGGCTGGCCTTCGCCTGACCATAACAGCGGCGGGAGGACGGCTGAACCGGGCCGAGCCCAAGGGCGGCCCGGCCCCGCAGCCAAAGCAGGCGCAGAAGGATGTAGAGAGAGACGTGTACAAAACCCCGGCAAGCACCGGCTTCCCCATGTCCCTCCCCGAAACCTGCTCTCGGGGGCTGCCAGAGCTGGGGCTGGTAACCACGTTTAAGAAGAAACCAGACCCCCACGTCTCCCTTTGCCAGCCGAAGGAGAAGGCAGCTGCATCCAACCACGTCTCCAGCCTCCTCCCTCGCTAGATGAGCCTCAACAACAACTTCAGGTCCCTTTTTTTAACGGTCCCGGCCACGTCGGCAGAGTGGGAGTGCCGGTTCCTGCCTGCAGCAGAGCGCACGGGTGCACAGAGCTGGCGTGGGTGCGCAGGGCCGGTGCAGATGCACCAAGCTGGCGCGGGTGCACCGAGTTGGCGCGGGTGCACGGAGCTGGCACGGGTGCACGGAGCTGGCAGCAAGTCCAGGGCAAGAGAAGCAGAGGGGTGCAGGTGCCGTGGAGCCTGGGACCAAGCACGGACGGCGGCAGCAGCTGCTCCCAGCTCCGTGCAAGCCCCCAGGGCAGCGTTCAGCTGCTCAGACCCTGCTCCCCGAAAAGGCTGGTGTGTTGCTAGACATCAGCGTGCCAGTGTTTGGAAAATGCCTTGGTCCAAAGTTTTCCCTTGTGCCTGCACAGCCAACAGAAGAAGAGAGACCAAGGTAGCTTGCAGCCTGGCAAACACTGGAGCAGAAGGTGGCTCAAGGAAGTCATAACAACCGATCCAGACAAGAAGGCCGACAAAGCTTGCACGTCGGAGCAGGACGATGTCCACAAGCGCTGCTGGGGGCCCAGGGAGCCCTTCGGCCATTCCCCGTGCCTCTCACTCACCCTCTTACGTATCCTCATCCCATTCACAGAGATCAGGTGAACTCCAGTGGGAAACCAGCTTCAGACCCAACCTACCTCGCACGAACCTCGTATGCTAAATCAGGGCCCAGTCGGACAGCGCAGGGACTTCCCGTGGCCCCAGCTCTGCTTGACGAACCTCCTTTGCATGTTCAGAGTCGGCGCCCTCCGAGGGGGGGACTAACGCCAAGACACGCAAACGCAGCATCTCCCCCGCCGGGCTCCTCTTCCTCCGAGCCGCGGCATCGCAAGTGGGAAAGGAGCTCGGGAAGGAGGAGCTCAGGGGAGGTTTTATCCATCAAGCGACCTGTCTTGCTCCTCTCCCATGCGCATCTCACGTCACACGCCAGCGCACTTGGCGCATCTTCACCCAAATAACCGGCCAGCCTTGGCCCACCTGTAGCGCTGTTTCATCTGAGAACTTCCCACGCCTTTGGGTACTTCACCGACTAACGCTTTAACCCCTGGAGACCAATTATTTCGATGTGGAAACCGAGACAGGTTTAAGGGACTAACCCAGCTGGACAGACTGGCTTAGATCAGAGCTGGGAAGGGAGCTCGGTTCTCTCTTCGACAACGCTTTAATTAGACAACCCTGCTTTTCTGTCTGAGCATACGTTAATTATGTGGATTACCTGCAATACGAGCGGTTGTTTCAGACAGTCCTCGCTTAACTTGTTTAGCTTATTAGGGTGACAGGATCACAAGCTGCCAAAGGAACCGTATTCAGGGCAGAACTGAAGAACAGGCTCTGAAGTTCAGCAGACAAAATGATAACAAGGCACGAGGCTGGAAGCTGGTGTCAAACCGAAACTGAAGCGCGAGCTTTTATCGCTGAGGTAAGCGCACCCCGGGACGGCTCTTCCCGTGGGGCCGTGGATTTTCCCTCCCTGAATTTCTAAGGTCCGAGAACGAGACTCCCTACGTCGAAGTTAACGCAGAGAAATTCTGCTGGCCCACTTTGCCGGTCCTCCGTGTTGTGCAGGAGGGCAGCGGTCCCGTCTGGATTCTGCCCTGGTAGGAGCGTTGGGCGCACGCTCGCCAGCACGTGCGGCTTCAGCCGCCCCTTATCTGCTCCGCTCAGCCGTACGGACAGAGCGGCGCCCTGGGACCAGCCAGTGCAAGTGAAGCTGTTAGCACGGATCTACCGGCGTAAGTAAGAAATGACTGCCGAAGTCCCATGAAGGCCAGTTCTGCTGCCTGGCACGCGAGCTACAGCCTTCCAGGTGGTTTCAGGCAGGCAAGGAGAACACTTTGTTTGCCTGAGAACTGCGAATCCGAGACCTGGCGCTTGAAAATCCGGTGTCTGACTAAATTTGCTCAGACTCACTCAGATAAGACCGAGCCGGTTTAGCTAAGTCACGTGACAGGGGTTTGCGAGGTCAAGTTTTAAACAGACTTTGTGAAACGTGCAAATGAACTTCCTGCCAATAAAAAGTTATTGACCCCCAAGTCCTGGGGCTCTTCTCTAGGGCAAGAGCCTCCCCGCAGGCGGCATTTCGTGCTGCGCCGCCTTTGCGAGCCAAGATGGCTTTGAAGACGACGGCAGTTAGGGTAGCGCGCGAACGCGTACGCCCACAACCACAGCGCCCCGAGGAGGGAACAACTCCATTTCGCGATACCCGAGCACAAGCATCACGAGGACGCTCGCTTTGCTGCTCTACGACTCGGGAGCTTTTTGTGGCTTTAAAAAGCCCGGCTAACAAAAGGCTTAAATTTCTCAGCTAGGCTTCATGACAATGAAATTAAATTCACTGCAAAATTAAGTTCTGCCACTAGCAATTCTGCTTGGCCTCATCTAAACAGTGCAGGGTAACGAGAAAAAAAGTCCAAGAAACTATTAAAAATATATTTGCAGGGAAGCAGGACAAACACAAGTTGATTTCCATCAGCAGTTGTGAACCAGGCTGCAGCTGACCCAGGCTTGGGCACCCTGGGGAGCTTACTGAAAAAGAGTCTCAAGAAGGAGAAGTAGCCTTTTTTTTTTTTTTTTTTTGTCAATCACAAAAAGCGAAAGCCCCATAGCAGTTATGTCAACAACGTTTAATCTGCCCTAAATCATGGGACGTAATCACTAAATCTTAAAAATATTTCCAGCGTGGAGCGGGCACAGGATCTCATTCGCTACACTTGCATTTCAGCAGCAGGAACAAGGTAGGCTCTGAAGGGACAGATTTCATGGTTAAACTCCTGTTGAGTTGTTTAATTTATAAAGGACCAAATACACTTCTGAAGGCCAGTCCCAAATGTCACAAAACTTGGATGCACAACGCTTCTAATTATGGTCCTGATTGCTACGCATGTGCTGGACTGGCTTTTATAGAAAACTTACCTTAAAGTTTTAAGACTATAAGTAACTCTTCTGTTCATACTACGTGGCTTTGGTTGAGGCTGAAATTGCTGCAGCACTTTTCTTTCTTTGTGCCCTTCTGTATTTGCTGGAAACTTCGGCAAAAAAAAAATGCACTTCTAAGCACTAGCTGAGAAACTGCAGGACAGGTTTTTTGCAGAGATGAGCCACAGCAGGACACAAGTTCTGATGAGACCTCAGTGCTGCATTTACAGGAAGCCAGATTCCGAAATATGGAACGAGGGCATTAAGGAGACATGTTTTTTTTTTTTCCCCCCTCAGAATCACCTGCCTACCACAGCAGTTTTCTTGCCACAAAATCAGTAGTTATTCGCAATTTCAGGTCTTCAAAAGACTGTTTCAAAGGTCATGCTCTCAAGCCTCCAGAGACTCCCCACCTGCAGCAGGGTGATCAGCAGCTCAGCATTTCTGCAAGAGCTATTTCACATGCAAACAAAAAATCTAGTCCCCCCAAATCACTGGATTTTTTTTTTTTGGGGGGGTGTTTGTGTGGGGCAGAACAGTGTCCCGCACCTCTGAACTCAACAGTTAATTCACCAAGAAAGTAATCAGTTCCCACTCAACTTCCAGGTTCAAACCACGGGATCCCAGCCAAGTTCAAGTGCCTTTTCTTCCTTTCTAAGCCCAGGCACTTCTAGGGTGACCAACCATTAAATTGCACTGTGCTTACAGACCTCCTTGCCGCTGACGGGAAGTTTGTTAAATAATCCAGCTGATGCTTCCACACTGAAGTGCTAGAGGAATCCTGCCTTTCCAGTCTAGCTAGTTGCAACAGCATCTCTGACATGGCAGCAAATTCTATATGGAACGTTTAAATATTTTTCAACCCCTAGTTTAGCTGAATATATCCAAGTTTGCCAGACAAGAAAGTAAACACCACTTACTTTGCAGAAACTCAAAAGCCAGTGAGCGTGAAGAACAGCGATCCAACCATACTCTCTTCCTTGCGAATCAGTCTGGAGAATTTAGCTTCTTTTATCCGGCAGAGTTATTCCTAATTAGGGGCTCCAGAGCTTTTCAACCATCTTGATCTGTGCTCTCCCACTCTTCCTTTGGCTGATCTAGAGCAGCAGCGCTGAGCTGATACCATGCAGCACGATACCACAGCTCGCTTCCTGGCCCGCAGAGGTGGTTGCTTCACCCAATTGTAGGCTGGGTTTCTCCCTGCCTTGGCTCTGCAGGCACCCAGCGCACAACAGCACCCTCTGCCGCTTCCCCCTTCTGGCAGAGCTGGTTTTAATGCCAGCTGTCTACCCGAAAGAATGGGCTGCCCCACGTAAGCATCACCTTTCAAATGATCAGTGCCTTACAAAGATAGAGAAAAAAAGACTTTATTCACCAGGGACATAAACTGTCTTGGGTGGGATGCAGCAGCCATTTGAATAGGCAGTCTGACAACTGAAGCTGTGGAAGTTTCAAGGAGTGGTCAAAACGCAGCTTAGCCAGGACGCAGGACTAATACGCCCAATTATTACAAAGTAAAAGAGACATGTAAAGTAGTGTGAGAACACAAAGCAAAACTAAAAAATTTCTCTGCCCAACTCGGCTCACCAGTCATGGGCCACTTCAGCAAGCACCCGTGCTAAGCTGGGCACATTAATCCTTGTCATCACTCAACACTTGAGCATGGGAAACAAACAGTCATCTGGGAGGGAAGGGCACTGAACAATCGTTGTTAAACCCTCCAGTTAAACCCAGTGCGTGGAGAACATGAATTCAGAACAATGAAAAGGGTATGGCCGGTTTAGTTAGAAACCGATGGGTGCTGATATGCTCAAGGCAGTCTACGTCACCTTTTACATCTACCGAGAAGCTGGAACTTTGGTGCCCAACAGAGCTGAATCCAAGTGCTTTCCAGGAGGGAAGAGTCACTACAACAGATTTCTTGAAGACATTTCTCTTCTTGCTTCATTTCACTGTTGCTCTGTGGTTTCTGAGCTGCGTCTGCAGTAATGCTAAATCACACATGACTTAACAACTCTGATCATATCTCCTTCAGCCTTAGATTTTCGGATTAACTTGGCAGTGAATCAGACAGGCTTGGCCCTTGTAAGTAGGGGAAGCCCTGCCCAGACTGACAGCTTTTTAATTTTCTTAGAAATAGATAAAAAGAGTGGCATGAAAAGAGCAAAACTTTTCATTAGAAAAATGACTCACAGAATAAAAGAGATCTGATTTTTTTTAACTTAACAAAAAAAATGCATCCTTAAGATACTGTCCTGAAGTTACTAACAAAAACAAGTCCCACCAGAAAGAGTCTAATGGAACCACCGTCTCCTCTGGGGCAAGGGCTGGCTGCCACCAACACAGAATATAACCTAGGGGAGAAGTTATCCTTTCCACCTGAGGAGGAGGGCTCATGTTGCAGGGAAGGGCACTGTGCTTGCTTGGTCTGCCTCCAGCATAGCCTGAAGCTCTTCCACAGTCAGGGCTGCATGCTCAGCACATACAGACCTCCTGAGCTTTGTACTCATCCAAGGCCCGGTCTGACCCAGAACTGGGTCCCGAGATTTTTTTAATCTAAAAGGAATCTGTGTTCAACGAGCCACCTAGGACAGAAAAGCTCAAGTAACGATGGCAGAAGCATGAGGTTCCTCACAGAGTCGTTCCTAGCTAGAAGGTTTGAGACTCTGTTACTCGTCTGTTTTACTCCACCGGTTTTAGCATGCTGCTTGTGGAATGATGCAACTTTCCATGCCAAATCAATGGGTTTGGCCATAACATGGCCTAGGGATACTCTTACAGTCAGAATGAAGAAATATGTTGCTTGGGACTGCTAGTACCCACCTCCAAGCTGCCAGTTTTCTGTCTGTTCATTATACTAGGGCTGCAAGGAACTACTCTTAACATAACTGAGATTTCACATAAATCCCATAGCAAGGAACGGACGGGAGAGAGCAGTCGAAGCAATCTGCCGTTGTTGTTTTCACCTGGCACTAGTACCTGCCTTTTCTGCGCTGCCAGAATGTGCTTGGGACCCTGCCCCCACTTGCATGCGCTCAGTTGGCTGCTGCAAACACAAGCCACAGTTGACGGCAGGATGTGGGGCTTTCAAAGCCCCTCCTCGGCTGGGGCACAGCCAGCAACGTTATCACCCAAGTAACTACAGACTCTGAATGGAGGCACTACCGCAGTGATAACAGAGGAAAGCGTGCAAGAGAGCAGGGAATCATATTTCTTGCAGCCAGTCCTTATATGAGGCTCAGGCTTACTGAATGCTTTCGGGGCTGGACAGACGTATACTCTTCCCCGTCCCAGGAGAGCTCAGCTCAGTAGCATCTAGTTTTGGAAACTGCTGCTTTTCAGCCCAGTTTTCAAGCTGGACAGACTGAGGCCCAGAGGAGTGGGATGGCTCACCCAGGCTCTGAGGCTGTGAGCATGGGGCCTGCCTAGCAGGACGATCACTGCAGTCCAGTGCCTTCCTCAGAGGGACTAGAACTCAGTCATTTTTTTGTGCGTGTCTGCTTTCTTCTGCTCCCGCTGCAGACTGGCTTCCTGGGCCTGCAGCTGCCCCAGCTGTTTGTGAGCATTAGCCAGCTTCTCCTCCAGCTGAGCTGTAGCAATGCTGTGCCTGAAAGCAAAAGGTGTTAAAACAATGTCATCCCGCAGGCCAAGAGCAAAGGTCTGCCACCATCCTGGGAGGGGCCCCCCTTTCTGCCGGGATTAATGCAAGTGAAGTGCTGAAAGCCAGGAAGTACCTGGTGCTCAGCACAACCCGAGTTAGAAAATGTACAGGTCTTCTTGTGACACTCAACAGAAACACTGTGGAGATGGGCAGGGGAAAGAAAGGACTCCAGTACCTTTCCTCAAAAAGCTCCTCTCTCCCGCAGCTTGAATTCCACCCAAAGGACCCCAGACAAATATGCTCGTGACCAAGCTGCTCTGAAGAGCACATTAAAGGCTCTCTCCTGTACTTCCCCTTACATCTCATCCAAACGTGTTTCATCTGTTCCTGCAACACCTGATTTGAAGCCCATCCCTTCCCAGAAGGGCCAAGAATGATCAGTTCATCCTGCAGCCCCAAAGAGGATTTTTTCCTACCGTCCAATGTTGCGTGCCAAGGCCTGCTGAATTCCTCTGATATCCTTCTGTGTTTGTTCAATTTTTTCCATTGTCTGGAAGAGGCGGACGCTCAGGGCCTTCTTGGTGCTTTTGCTAGCATGGTAGATCTCCTTGCTGTTCCTCTGTGGCAGTGCTGTCCCTCCAGCCTTCTCTCCGGTGCTCTTCCCCCGCAGTTTCTCATTCAAAAAGTCAAACACGTTGCGGGGAGGCTTACGGCTGCCCGCAGGGGACTGGCCAGTACTATTTCCCTTTCCTCGGCATTTCCTCGGTTTGCCTGTGTCCAGCTTCCCCTGTTTCTTCTTCTGAAGCACCTCAGCACACTGGTCAAGGGACTTCCCTCGAGGAAGCACCACGGCCTGCACCGGCTCCACTCGTCCCTCAGAATTCTTCCCTAAACCTGAGGGGGAGAAGCCGTGAGGAGAGACACCAAGCAATTACCACGAGGACATCCCCTTCCCAAATCACCTCTCGCCACAAACTGCAACTGATAGTCACAAGCTTAGAACAAGCAAATTGGCTTTTGAGGTACAAAGTCATAACTACCATCAAAGTCAAGGGGGGCAGCAAGGGCCACAGACATTTGTGATGGATGCTCTGACAGGAGGTTTCTGCAGCAGAAAATAAGTGATGAAAAGCCCAAGGCCATCCGTCAGGCTAATTTCTATGAAGCCAGGTTCAGCTTCACATTTTCAGCTTCTTAAGCCAGGTTCTCCTTAAAACTGGTTTGGTTCCTCTGGAAGAACCAGACAAACGCAAGTAGCAGACTAGCCTCCCCAAGCCCCCAAGGCTCAGTACAATTTGTATAGTGAGAAGCTAGTTCATCAGGCTTTGAAGTCTGGGTCTAGAGCCAGAAGATGCTTTAACACAGACATCAGAAGCTTCATAGATCAGTTCCCTTCTACCTAAGGCCTTTGAACATCTCATACAACAGTTCTCACGGCTTTAATCATGAGTTTGACCATGGTTTGAAATGCCTCTAATTTTTGCTATTACCATACAGGTATTGGCGCATACATGCGCTTGCACTTAGATGAAATATCCCTTCTCGCTTTCTAACACTTCCACATAGGTGTGACTCATCCCAGTCTGAGCCTTATCTAACAGGCCCTTCAGCAAAGGAGTTTTAGCCTCCTGCAAAATCTTGCTCTTTGTAACCAGCCTCTGGGATCCATCATAAGACTAAGGTTACGAGGCAGGCAAATAAACTCAAGCCCTCACACTGCCGGGATCATCTTCTCCCCTTACCTTTTCCAAATTCGTATCCCATCTGAGCAAGCAGTTTGGAGCCAATGCCACGAGTATGGGCTTCCCAGCCACCAAAAGAGGAACTGCAAGCTGGAGTCCATTCCCCGTTCTCTGGGACGCCTGAATCTATCACTGTGGCACAGAAGAGACAGATCAGTGAAACACAAACAAAACTGCAATGTGAAACCTTCAGCTGAGGGTAGGGGAGGCCCACACAACACGAAAACTCCTCACTAGGCAGTGATTTACTGCACGCATGATCTTATAGCTCCAGGGAGAACAATCCAGAAGTTTTTATGTTTCTTTGCCTTACTCCTGGGATGATCACAGAGAGTGACATACACCACCAGGGTAGAAATTGGCATCGAGTCTACTGCAAGCATCATTCCGCACCTCCAGCTCACTTCTCTAGTATGAGGCTCCTCTAGGCCACTATGCTAATTTTGTATTATTAACATCCAATAATCTCAATTAGGCTAAATTTAAAGAGCTCTAGGACACAGCCTTGTCCCTGTGAAGTAACTGGGGCACTAGCACACGGAGGGTGTTGCCTGCGTAATCTTAAAGAAGTTACTTGGGCTCCCTCTGCATCAGCTTTCGACAGTAAAACAGGGCAGGGCTGTTACTCCTACTTCGCCAAAGCACTGGGAGGACCAAACATTTGCAGTCACTGGGATCTTGTATTCTAGTGTCATGGAGCTACACAAAGCTCTCAGAGAGACTAGGAAGCCTTCCGATTTATTTATTAGCTCAGCTCAGTCAGTCACATAAAAAAATAACAAAAGAAACAAAAAAAACCCACCCCACACACTCGCAGCTTGGAACCTACCTGTAAATGGCACCCTCTACTTTCATTTGTTAGGAGTTCTCATGGAAACCTCCAACTTTCACTAGCCCAGTAAAGTAATTTGCATGAAACCAAGATTGTAGTTAGCAATTGTAACATAACAGATACTTAATGTTCTCTGCTATCTTTTAGCAACATATAAAGAGATTATCTACTCTTTCATCAGAGACCAGACACTTGTGACAAAAGCTGCAAGCCAGGAGAGTAATTCAGTAGGTCCCAGAGAGGAGGGCAAACCTAGATCACAGGCCCTTCTTGCTCAGGCCCTCCCCACTCTACCTTTAGCGTAGCCAGAATCATCAACGCTGTCTTCATCAGATTCAGCGGAGGAGGCACCATCTTCACTTCGTAATGGGGGAATGATACCGTCTCCTTCTACAACAGCTTCCTTTAGCAGAAGGGAATCAAACTTCACAGTGTAGTAGCCACTGTCGATGTCTACAGAAGGAAAAGCAATGGACAAGAGTTCAAGGGTGCAATACGCAGCTGGCAGGGGGCTTTCTACAGCAGTTAGCTTCAGTGGGAGAGGAGGAAGGCCCAAGGAACATGTGTTTAAAGAAAAACTCTGGATTTTTTTTGCTTGAGATTTCTGTCTAGAAGGGAGAAGTACTCGCTGCAATGAAGAGCTATTTCCACAGTGCCTGTGTTGATACCTAGAGACCTATTTCTAAAAGTGATGAAAGACGGGCTGCCGAGAAATTGAATTAAAGAGAAGGCAAACTTGTTCCCTCAGACCTAGCAATAGTCAAAGAAAAAACGAAAGTGGGAATGAACCCCCACCCTGCCCAAGACACAGAGGCGCCTGCATCAGCAGCTGACAAGCAGGGCCAGCTCCCTCGGCTCTTCTTTAAAGAGGAGCAGATTATTGCAATTCTAGCATTCATGCAAGTTCCTGTAATACCTGTCTCTCTCCTACCAGTGCAGTTAATGACTGCATAGTTTTTTTTATTTATTTATTTTCACGCTCCTGCTCCTATGTTACCTTTTTGTCTAACGCTCTGTTTTCTAACCTCTTCCCATCCCAAGCCCTACAAAACTCGGAATATTTTCTCAGCTATTTCCAAATTTTCAGTTTAGGCCTGTAACAACCTAGTCAACTTTTTTCTATCATCAGGCAAAATAGTCAACTTTTTTCAGTTAAGCGTCCATGTTCACCCTCCATATAGCAGCCTGACAAGACACACTAAAGCAAGACTCACCGGTTATTTTTGCAGTATACCATATTCCATCACTGTGTTTTGCCAGGCAAGCCGAGCCCACCTCCAGGGTGCTCAGATTGGGCTCCTGAAATGGCTGAAGCTCTTCCACAGACACCACTTGCCCATGGGAAAACCTGCCAGAGATGGTGAAAGAAGAATTGTATCTACCCCACTTGGAAAGGGTTTAAATAAAAATTCCTTCCCTCATTAAAGAAAATATGAGCCAGTTGTCAGCACTGATGAATCTTCACCGATAACTATCGGTTTTATCACACACTATTTCAACTACAAAAGATATTCTTCAATTTTCATCTTAAAGACATTATTTATGCCATTTGACAATGCATTCTATGCTAGAGAATTAAGCTCCTCTTGCTAGTGACATGCCCAGTAAAAAATTTCACAGATCCATTGATAAACAGGATCACACAGAAATGCAGGTCTCTAGTCCAAACTCGTGCTCAAAGCAGGACCAGCTTCATAGACAGATCAGGTTGCTCAGGGCCTTATCTAGTTAAGTTTTGAAAATCTCCAAAGATGGAGACTCCACAACCTCTCTGTACAACCTGTATGCATGCACTATCTACAGACTGTTTTTTTTTTAAACATGTAAATCAATTATTAATTTAGCTACTCAATGGAGTAGGTAAAATCTCTGCATTTTCCCATGGGATTTACCATTTCACCTCTGCATTAGCTGAAGAAAACAGTCAAATCGTTTGATGCCACTGTTTACCATGTCATAATTTAAAAACAGGAAAAAAAAATATCTGGCAAAATTCCACCTGGTACAAAAGCCAAACACGGCACTTTCAGAGGAGCTTTCTTCCCTTGCATGACAAGGCCTTTAGCCACAAGAAGGCCATAAACTTCCTCCCACCCCTTTCTTTTTTACCGACAGTTCTCTTTAAATCTGCATTTGTCATCCAAGAAGAACGGACACGGCTTCAAAGACTTGTGAGTTGGATAGAGGTACAGCACTCTGACTCCTGCGCTGCCATCTTCTAAGTATTCTGTGCCCACAATCATGGCATTATGGTACTCCAGGGTCCCCCAAGAGCTGTAGTATGGGGCTTTAACCTTCATCCCACTCAATTCCTCCTCCTCCTCCTCCTCTCTGTCAGACTCCTCCTCCTCTTCACTGTATTTTGATTCACTTTTCTCATCAGTTTCTTCATCCCTCTTTGATGATATCTCATCATTAGTAGCTGAAGGTTTGTCCTCAGTTCCAAGCTCAGCAATGGCTTCCTTAAAAGCAGCATATTCCTCATCTTGGGCAGAACCGTCTAGGTTGGCCTCCTGCTCTCGGGATCCTACAGGAGAGGAGGAGGATGCGCTTGTATCTAACGTAGCAAGAAGTTTGCTCTTTTTAATAGACACCAGGCTAGATTCAGTCAGTTCTATCAGCTGCTTTAAGTCTTCCTGCAACTGGATCAAGTCCGTTTGCTGTGAGGGGTCGAGGCCGGTGCCCAGGGCCAGCTCTACCTGCTGCAGCTGGGCACTGTACGTGTGAATTGCTGCTTCCAGACTCTCTTCATCCATTATCAGCACAACGAAGGCGTGCCTAACTGCGTCCTTTCTGGGAGCTCAGAACACATTCAAGCAGGTTACTTAAAACGATCAACAGGTCTTCGTCCGCAGCCGCCACCGGCTAACCCGCCGTCCTGCTGCTTCCCCCTGAGGAGGCCCGACGCGGCGCCTGCAGCGAGGGACATTGAACGGCGCGTTACCGCGGCAGCAAGGGCGCCCGGCCCGGCCCAGGCTCTCGGGGCTGGCGCAGCGCCACGGCCATCGCCGCCATCACCGCCACCCCCCGCTCCCGCCTCCCGCCGCCGGCCCCGGCCGCCCGCCCGCCTCACTCACCCCCCGGCTCCCCCCTTCCCCCTGGGGCACCGCCATGACACCCCACCAGCTTCCGGTCCTCCACTCCATCCCACTTCCGGCCCCTCTAGCCGGCGCGTTACGCCGTTTAGGCTAGGAGACTCCCTCTAACGCGCCGGCGCAGACGGTGGCCACTGGAGCGCTAGGCGTTCTGGGAGTCGCAGTCCTCCCGGGGGGCCGCGCCGCTCTGGCCGCAGCGCGAGGACTACGTTTCCCAGGGTGCCAAGCGGCGGGCGGGCGCCGGCGGCGGCCGGTGCCGAGGGGGAGCGCTGAGGCGCGGGGGGCCGGACGGTGTCTCCGGTGTCCGGTGAGGGGCTGCGGGTCTCGGGCTCCGTCCTCAGCGCTCGGCGGGGGGAGCGGGGAGTCTTGTGGCAGCTGTGTGAGGCGCTGCCGGGCCCGGCCGCGGCGGGGCTGGGGCCGGGCTCCGCGGGGGGAGGCCTGTCCTGTGCTCGGGCCGCGCCGGGCCGAAGGGGGAGCGGGCCGCGGGGTCTGGCCCCGGCGCCGTGCTGGGGCCGGTGCCGGCCCCTCTTGTGCAGCCGGAGGGGAAGGGTCCGTGCTCGCCGGCCGTGCCGGTGAGGGGTCGGGGCTCCCGGCCTCGCGCTGACCGCGGTCCGGCCCGGGAAACCCCTCGTGCCGAGGCTGGAATAGGTTTTTCTCCCCCCGCCCTTGCAGGCAATGTTATTTCCCTTCAGAACGATCATTTATCTGCACATTTGCTCAAAGGCAGGTTCCTCTAAAATTTGTTGCCTCGAGGGTTCCCCGTGTCCATTTAAACTGAAGGGTTGTTCTGATGTTGAGTGAGGCAGTTGTGGTGCTTGGTGCCGATACTTCCTGCATCACAGCAAACCTTCTCTGCCTTGTTTGTGTAAATCCAGCAAAAGAGTGTGTGCTTGCACAGGGCTTGTTGCTTAGTCTGATATTCAGTCTTGTGCTTTTGGCTCTTCACTGGTCTTGTCTTCATGGTATTGTAAGATGATAAAATACTTGAATTGTGAATACTGTAACAGAAGGCTGTTGCTGGAGAATGCATAAATTAAGATAGGTAGTCTTTTTTACAAGCCTTTAAAAGTAATATACTCCCTGCTCAGTTTGACTATTGAAGATCCCATTATACAGCCATATGGATGGGGGCTGTCCAGCATGTTCTCGCTCAGAATACCCATTCTGTGTATTTGTATGCATGTGTATACTCCGACCATGTGTGACCATGTGTATACTCCGAAAGACTTTCAAGAACGTTTAGCTGTCCTTTAAGCCTCAGAACAGACAGGGGAGTTTTCAAATGAGTAGTGGGTTTGCACTGGATGATGTGCACTGTCAGAATTTGGCCATGTACTTAAATAGGGGTAAGCTCTGTGCAAGATGACCCCCTGCATGTATACATTTGAAAATCTGTTTTTTTTTTTTCCCATGACCTTGGATCTATGAATTGTCCTGGGGTTACTTAAACATGAGAGCTACTGATAAATGAGTAACACAACTTATTTCTTTGGTGTTGGAAAAACTTGTAGAATGAGAGGCTTCTGGAAACAACCCATTTATTAATGATTTCTTGGCATTTGTTGCAGGAGCAGGATGTATACTCTGTTGTCTGGACTCTATAAATACATGTTCCAGAGGGATGAGTACTGCGTCTTGATCCTTGGTTTGGACAATGCTGGTAAAACAGTAAGTACTGTTAATTACCACTTCCATGGAAGGCACATGCAATTCTAAACATTCCTTTGTCCAAAGACAAAATTTTCAAGAGGCAGGTCAGCCTAACTCATAACAGGATATTTTAGTGATGTTACCTGCAAGAATCAACTCCCCTCCCCGTGTTTAAATTTAACATAAGCTTTCAAGGATACAGCTGAGACTGGTAATCCCATAATCACCTGGGAGCCCTTCTTTTCTTTGCTAAAATAGGGAACAAGAGGCGTGGTTTGTTCCAAGGTTAGATAGGGCAGTAGCTATTGGAACAGGATTCTGCTGTAAAGAAAAGGCAGGTTTTAGTTAGGATTACCCACGCCAGTACAATGTTTGGGAGTAGTTACTCTTTCTTGTTCCTTTTCAGACCTTCCTTGAACAAACGAAAACTCGATTTAACAAGAACTACAAAGGGATGAGTTTGTCCAAAATCACAACCACTGTAGGCTTAAACAGTAAGTAAATCCGCTTGGAAATTTTTCCACCTTTCCTGCAAAGTTAGACAACAGTTGTTTCTTCCTTGAAATATTTAAGAAGAATTGACAAGGGGAAAATGGTTCCTGGAAACAGAGATCTTATCTCCTAGCTCCCCATATACTTTTTGTAAGAGCATAAATTGACTTACTTAGCTTTTGAAGAAAAAACCCTGAAGTCTTAAGAACTGTGTATCCCATTTCAGCACTATGCTTAGAAGTTAAGCTAAGTTTCATTAGCGTTTGCTGGCCTGATTCTCATCTTATTTATACTGATGTGAGTCCACCTGATCTTATTTGCCACTATTTTCTAAGGTATTGTTCTCTTGTTAAAAGTAGTACTGTATGTGATTTGCTCGTGTGGAAGACTGTTCCATCCCTACTCAGAGGCGTTGTGTAGGTGCGATCCTTTAGAGCACACAGCCGGTTTTCATTGGATTGGATTTTTCTTCTTTCCCTCTAGTTGGTACTATTGATGTTGGCAAAACTCGGCTGATGTTCTGGGATCTTGGAGGACAGGAGGAGCTACAGTCTCTTTGGGACAAGGTTGGGGAAGTAATTTTTCTTTTATAAGTGTTTTTATACCTCTTTCTGAATTGGAGAAATATGATCATTTAGTACTCGTACAGGTTTACTGGTAACCCAAATATTTAGCATTAATGCTTTTCCAGTGTTTCAATTTTATCTGCAAGATTTGCAAAGATGATGCTTAACATTTGCATTATTGTTTGCAGAAACTAATTATCAACCTCTGTGTGAGGACTGTGCCAGTATTATCATTTGTATGTAATAAATGAGGTCATATCAGTGGTAATTTCCTTACCCAAAGTCGCAGAGGGGCCTGAAAAGAGATCTTGGATAGCTCATATAAAAGCTACAGTCTAGTTCTAAATAAAATGAAATAAGATTTGAAGTTCTCTGGGCTATTTTATACAGCAAGTCAGGCCAGGGAAGGAAAACATTGATGAAAGCAGAAAGATAAAAGCTGAGATGTGTTTCTGGGTTCAACACTTTCAAGGCTTTTACAGTACCACACAGAAGTGAAGTATATACCAATATCAACGCTTGTCTCCCCCTGTAATGCCTGCTCTTCTTGAACAGAGAGTACAGTCTCCCCAGCTGGATGGTGTTTTGTAGCTACATTAAATGCAGCGTTGTTAGAAATCCTGAGCACAATACGCAGCATCCGGATGTCTGGCAAAGAACACTAAAGCAATACGCTCGCAGGCCAACCCAACATGCCACCTGTGCCCTTGACTTCCTTGTTTGATCAAGGCATGCGTTCCTGCTGCTACTGTTATCAATCATTTGAGACATTACTCAACTGTGAGGGAGAGGTGGTCCTAGCTGCTACGTACACTAATATCTGTGTTACCATTTCAGTATTATGCTGAGTCTCATGGAGTGATCTATGTTATTGACTCCACTGATGAGGAGAGGCTCTCAGAATCTAAAAAAGCTTTTGGTAAGTACACTGTATTTTACCAGTACTGTGATTTCATGATGTATTGTGTCACAGTTCTCTCATTACAGTCATGTCTCTTTCTGTGTCCTTGAAGTAAGCTGTGTCCTGTTGATGACACGTCTGTAGTGCTTTTGAACCTTTGCATAATACCTGGCTGTGTTTCTGAGGTGAAAGTGGTGAAGTCAGCGAGCTATTTAAGATTATGGTCTGTCTTGTCCATAAGATAATCCTTAGTTTCATTGCCTATGATGACCTTGAGTCTCTTTTTGTGCTTATGTTAATTCTTTTGAAACTTTCATTCCTTATTCTGTATTTATCACTTAGTTAATTCTTAGTAATGTGCTTGTTGATCAAAATAAAGTTTTGAATTTGATCAGAAAAAAGATACTGTGATGAATGTAGTCGTGAAAGTTTGGATCAAATCAAACTAACAAGGAGGTGCCTCTTGCTTCCTCTCTATGTCCAAATAATCTGTGTCAAGCATTTGCACAACTTTGTCTTCTAGAATTAGCTAAACCTCTCTTATTTCCCTGCTTTACAGAGAAGATGGTTACTAGTGAAGCTCTGGAAGGGGTTCCCATTCTGGTATTAGCTAACAAGCAGGATGTAGAGGTAAGATCACTGCAGAAAATATAGTTATTAATGAGCAAATAAGACTTGGAAAGGTGGGCTGTGTATATTCATGTTAAATTTATTTCATGTCCCTGGACCGGTGCCTAACAAAGTTTTCCTTCTGCTAGAAATAATTGCTGTGAATTTGGCTTTCTGCTTTTCCTTTCTCCTCCAGCTCTCTTCCAGTGACACAAGTGAGCGTACTGTAAACAGAACAAACTGTGTAGCTATGGTGGGTTTTCTTTGTTGTTACTTGGTATCTTGATACTGTTTTTCCTGTTTATTCAGCAAAACAATGTTTAGTGAGCTTCTGTTTATGATGCTGTTCCTGGAATTGTACCTGGAATTGCAGTGCTGCAGTTTGAGTGATTTTTCTCTAGATGGAGCTAGATATTTTCAATAGAATTTGAAATAGCAGAACTTGCAGCTTTGGTATCTGTTTCAAAGAATGTTAATGCTTCCCAGCTTCTTCCCCAGGACTTCCACACCTATCTCAATGAACATCACTGTAGGAAATACTTCAGACTTCTATAGCTATCGCTTTTGAAAGAGGATTTGGTTGCACTTTACTTATACAGCACAGCAGATTTTTTTTGATCGTAAGATTTAGTCATAGAAATAAAAGAAATCCAATTCTACATAAGATACAGCATGAGATTAAGAGCAAGGACTCCTGATTTCTGGTCCTGGCTTTGCTGTGAACTGTCTCTTTTACCCATGGACAGTGCTGACTGTCTCTTTTCTGTGTAGAAACTAGAACATTAACTCTAATTTCGATGCAACACTGCAGCTTTACAGCAGGGAGCAGTCTGCAGTCTTTCCTTAGCTATTGACAGTTAAACTCTATGCAGTGACCCAGAAAGCTGTTCCAGTTTTACCTATGGCTGTATAGGCATGTTTTGTTTTCTGGGCATACTATAAAAGCGAGCTCCTCTGGCACCCTAACAGGACTAATGAAAAGAAATTGAACAAATGAACTTTTTTAACATGACTAGAAAGAGGTATCTGGAACAGGCTTTCAAGATGAAAACTATGAATGACTCCTTGCCCCCTCCAGAGGGTCCAAGACTAGCTCCCAGATTCAGTGCCTTTATGCAGTCATAGAACTGGGACAAGAGATCAGCAAAGCTATACTGACTGGAAGTATACTTATTTTTAATAAATATCTAAATTGTGTATTTAGGGGCCTACTTCTAGAGTATGATCTTGGATATGAACACAGAGTAAAGCGACATGAATGCTAGTAATAAAATAGCAAAGGGACTATAGCTTATTCTGCAGTATTTATTCAGGCTCTCTTAAGCAAGGTTTAGAAAAGCCAGAAGTATCTGTCTCCTCTGCTGATCTAGCAGCAGTAAAGACTTCCGGAAGAAAATTGAACATTACAGGATTATCACTAATAGAGATTTATCTGCTCTGGATGTCCAGACATATAATTGTAGTGGAGAATTCTCCCCAGCTTAACTCTCTTGTTAAGGGGAATCATAACAAGGAAAGACAAGTGGTATCTTAACATTACTGGTGTTTGCAGGTGGAGGATAATGCAGCTGTTCTTGATTACATCTTTAAAGGCCAGCAGAATACTTTTGATGAAATACATGAGAAGTAGCGTGTCTGACTTTTTTTTTTTTTTTTTTTTAAGGTTACATTCCTCACAGTAAGCTAACAAATGTTTCAACTCTGACTCACCCAAACCCAGTTCTTGAAATGCCTTAAATTATATGAAGTGTAACAATGTTTTGGCCCTGCCCCTAAATTCCTTGTAGAAAAAAATTCCTCTATTAATAGTCAGTATTATTCTTGAGTAAACTGCATCTACTACCCAGCGCTGCCAAGCAGGAGTGGTGTTTGCCAGTATCAGGAGAATGAAAAACAGTCCTAGGCTGCAAAATATCAATTCAAAAGTCCAATATCCTGGCAATAGAGTGGATGAATTTCCCATGTGTCAGGAGTATGCTCTATGTTTGACATAGGCTTTAAAACGAGATCATTTTGCAATTAACTGGGTGGAAAAAAACTGGGTGAAGGGTTTTGTTTTTTTTTTTCATTTGTTTTTTAAGTAACTATAGCTTTGTAGGAGAATTTGTGGGCTCGCTTTCAAGTATTGAAGTATTTTTGGGCCACTTTTCAAAGTACTAGGCGGTTTTGCTTACCTATCACTTCCTGCAGAGAAAATTGCAAAATATGAATTTGTATTTTCTGTTTTGATGTGAATAGAAATGTTTAAACATTATAAAAGCTATATATTTCTGAGCCATAAAATGAACTATTGAACGTTGTGGGGGGGGGACACGACAGAATGCCTCATTTTGGAACACTTAAATATACTGGAATAACTGAGCTGAAAAAATGGCATACGAAAAGAATTAGATGTTGTACGATGTCTAGGATGATGTCTTTGGGAGGAAGTCTTGTCTTCCTAGGCTTAAGATAATTTTTGGAAATTTAATTTGGAATCCCCAGAGTTTTGGAAAGCCGCAGCATATCGTTGAAAAATGAGAGGAGTGGTGGTGAGTAACCACATATAGTGGGAAAACTCAGTTTTACCTATTTGTGGTACTGGTACAGATATTAGAAAATGTCTTCTATACGATGGCCATTCTCAATTCCAACTTGAGAAATATCACACTTCCTTGTAAAATTAGTTTTCATAAGCTTGTAAAGAAACAATAGCACAGAAATGGGTCAGGTGGGTTAGACGTTTTTTAGTTAGGCTATCAACCTTTCTATTGTTAGCTCCTGTTTTAGTTTTGCTAACTGATTACTCTGGAGATAGCTGAAGAGCCTATATTTACTTCAGGTTTAATCCCAATATGAAGTTAAGCAACATCATTGTCTTTCCTGCAGTGGATTCGGCAAATAGGGACTCTGCAATCCAATCTGTTTTGCCTAAAACAGTCACTGATGCTTTTCTGCAGATGACTCCGTTTCTGAGGTCACAACCTTCCTTCTTCATATACTTCTGGGCGTACCTTTCCTGACTGTTAATTTGAGTAATGCTGCTCTGAACCCTTCATAAAACAAACTTGGTTGTGCAGCCAGGTCAGTCCTGGGTAGACTGTCTTGAAAAGTCTTCATAATAGATGTTTTAGCATGCACTCTTTAGGGGAAGATGAGATAGAAATACAACTCTTAGGTTGTGTGAGGTTTGTCTGAAATGTATGGTAGATAAGACCACTCCAGAAAGGTCATGCGTAGATTTTATTGTTGTGACAATGAGCTGTTTGTGTGATCACAGATGATCCGGTTTGGGTTTATGTGGTTTCAGTTGAGAAACAAAACACATCTATAAACAAATATTTTGTAATGGAGATAGGGAGGAGGAAGAGAGGGGAACTCAAGCCACAGATGACATTTTCTTCTAAGCATGAAAAGCTCAAATGCTTCTAGATGAAATGATGACTGACCTACCTCTTCCTCTGCTGTAAGACAGGATTCCAGTTCATGGCTTCCCCTTGAACACTAACACAAGGCTTCTCTGAATTGATAGTTCAGTGGTGTTGTCCCCTTTGCTGCATGTTATTGTACTTCAATTATTATGTTATTTATTGCTCATCAAAACAAATTTAATGTTGTGATATACTGACATCCTACTGTAAAAAATGTAAATGGTGCAAAGTCTCCTCAGAAGCAAAATCCATCCTGACACAAACTTCTACAGAGGTTGATGGCTGGACAGTTCTGTGGAAGTTAAAGCAGGCCACAATCATATTAGGAACTGAGAAGAGGAGCTGCCTAAAATGGATTAAGAGATTCTAGCTGTTTAAAAAAAAAAAAAAAAAAGCTACAGCAGTTCTAAGCTACACTTGGAAAGGTGGACTTCTCAAAGGCCTCAAAGATAGACAAGGTGAAGGAGACAGATTCTGTGCTGCTTGTTTCTGACTGTAGGGACAGAACATGCCATATTTGGCTGCATGTATGCAGGTGTCCTGGTCTGCTGATGGTTTTTGGAAAGTCCGTTGCCTGACTGCTTTGCACAGACCAGTGCAAGCAGAAATAAAGCTGCCCTTTATTTCCTGTCCGGCTTTCTGTTGCTTTTCAGAGCCTGTGAGTAGGGAAGAAATGTTGGCCTCTTTTCAAAATTAACTCGCCATTCTCTAGTAAGCCTCCAACGTCATGCTTTTCTGGTGTCATTTACTGATAAGAAGTAAAACTGAAAAAGAGTACTGAAAAGAGTTTGAGTGAGGCTGTCTTGAATCCTGCCTACCAAGAGCGGTTCTGTATTTGGGGCAACTGAGGCTGCGGGTGCTTTGATAATACACCATACCACATGTATGAATCCAAGCAACTCCAATAGAGGAGCTTTGAGATGGTACAGTTCAGGGCAGAAAAGACATCATTACAGTGCTCTGCACTGTTGTTTTCCACCTTGAATGCTTTCTTGTATTTCCTTGAAAGATTCTAAAATGTATCATCAGCCAGAAAAGGAGAAGTTGTTATACTATAATATTAAAACTTTATTTTTTTAATATTTATCCAGTGGATGACAGCTCATCTTTATGAATTTCAGGCTTTTCATTTGACTAAAATGTTGAAATAGCTTGTTATGACTTTTGTGTGTGAAGTGAGTAACATTTTGAATACAGTTTTCTGCTCATTAATTGAAACTGCAAGTCTGAAATGAAGCTTAGGTCATAAGAAAATACAGTCATCAGAAGCTGCGCAATTAATGGATTCTGGGCCCTTCACAGTGGAAAATCACCAGTTTGGATTCAAGGGCATTGGGTGAGCTGGGTGCCATTAAACTTCTTTCAACCCATTTCTTAAGAGCCCGTCTTATTCGTAAGCACTGAATCCTACTTATTTATCACATGCTTATCCTCACAGTAATTTCCTATATTTAATTTTTCCAGAACTGGTGTTTTGCAAAATGGATAGCTAATATCATTCATTTCCATCTTAATGCTAAGTTAAAGCCCAGACTTGCAGGAGACTGAATTCCTGTTTGTACATAGTCTGTGCTTCCAAAGTATACATCCACTTGAACTAATCCTCAAGGCTCACAAGGATTTCATTTGGGATCTCAGTAGACACTTGCCCATTTGAGTCTAACCGAAGGGCTAAAATGTCTTTGCAGAGAGAAGAAAGTTGGGCTCATGGCCAGCTAAAGTGCGTAATGGTTTGTCCAAAGCTTCCAAGAGAAAGTGAATATTGAGGTCAGAAAAGGAATTAAAGGCTGATGATTTTCTCATTGCTACTTCCATGTTCAGGGAGGAAGAGTACAAATCTAGATTTCAGTAGGGCAGGTCTTGCCTTCCGTGACACGAATACTCTTTTGAACAACTTTGTTTGCTTTTGTAACTCTTAATAAAGTTTTTCTGACAACACTGTGACTTAGGTCAGGAAAGTAACGCACTAGTTTCTTGGGGGTTTTATTCATTTGTGTATTTTAAAACCACTTCCTAGCATTCTGGCATGTAGACTACAGATGTGCAAGAGCTGACAGCCATAAAGAACAAAGTGACACTGGTCATCAGAAAATATGCTGCATTCAGTGCTGCCAACATTGCTCTCCTGCATGTAAAATGCAAGCAAACATGTCCAGGGAGGCCATGGAACATGCTAACATCCTTTAGGAACATGTCCTAAAGGAACATGCTGAGATTTAGGAGAGATCACACCCCAGCCATTTTCTGGGAATGCACTCATAGGAAGACAACATCCACTCTTGTGGAGTTCTGGTAGAGAGAACTTGCGTGCAATCATTGGGAGAGGTTGGAAGAGCATCCAGAGGGGTGTACAGGTTGTGCTCATTATCATGACTGTCTTTGCTTAGAAGTATGCATCTTGAGGATCAGAGAGGAGTGGCAAATGTGTGCATACATCTGAAAATAGCATTGTCTTTGCTGAAATAGTAGTACGTTCAATTTTTTGGAATCTAAATAAGTGAATTTGCTATGTTAGTGGGTAAGGGAGTTTAATAGAACGCCGTCATGCAATCTTGACTGAAGCAGAACTGCGGACCTGGTAGGATTCATTTTAGAAGAAGGTCGCTGTCTTTTGTAGCATAAAGAACTCTTTTATGGTTTCACTTGCAGACCTGTCTGTCAATACCTGATATCAAGACTGCATTTAGTGACTGCATTAACAAAATCGGAAAGAGAGATTGCCTGACACAAGCCTGCTCTGCTCTTACTGGGTAAGTATGAGAATGGATGGTGTTCTGGTTAACTGAACAGTTGCAGGGTGTCACATGTGAACAAAAGTACTATGGGGTATAATAAATGCTGAAAGGGAGCTGTGCTTCCTTCCCAGCAATGACAGGCACTGTTTGTTAACCCTAGACTTGCGGCAGGTCACTGACTTCATGTGCAAATCCCGTCTATAAAACATGATGAAAATGTACTAGCCTTGTCTACTGACTGGCTCAGAGCAACAGGATTTGGAGGTATATGGAGCTGTGGATGTTTCTGCTTTATCGTCTGCTCTCTGAGCACAATAATCCTTGTACTGGTTGGCTTGCCGCAGCTCCTGACCTAATATTTGTGACACTGATATACACATACATACCTCTGTGTGTGTGTATATATGTATGTATATATCTTAATGTTACTGTTGTACACTGGGTCTTGCAGTACTTTAGTTACACTCTTAGTTCTTTGGGTTAAAAGCGCCATTTGGTATAATTCTGTTATAGATGGCTAGAAATATTGTCATCTGAATTAGTGCCTGCCTATACTGAATCCAGGACTTTGACTTTTTTTAATCTAGCAACAAAGCTGTGACAGGATAAGAAAAGCTTCTCAAACCATGAGAAAAAAATCTGTTGTCCCTATTGCTAAGAATCAAATGCCATTAAGCAGATGAATGACCACAACAACAACAACAGTGGTTAAGCTCTGACTGGAAGAGAAGTGTTAGATAATAATCTTATGAAACGGAACCTTTACAGTTCATGTGTTTTGTTTTGTGCAAACACTTCTAGTTTTGATCTGTGTGGAATTTCCTCTCAAAATTTCATTTTGAGTTTGAACTAAAGAAAAAAAATTGTGGAAGTCCTGGCTGGGAAGCTATGCAGACCGGTGAGTTGGTGAGTTGCTTGGCAACCCCAGCACAGATGATTACATAAAATTGGAGCCAGGATCGGAAGAGTTGATACAGCTGGCCTGAGGTTTGCAGCAAAATAACCTCAAACCAGCTGACTGTCAAGTGGTTTGATGCTTCATTCCAAGGTTTCCACAGAGTTGATGACTAACTAAATTGGATCTAGACTAGTACAAACACCAGAGAAATAAAGGATGGAGTTTAAATAACAAATTAAAAAAACAAAAAAATCAGATCCCCATTGTTTGGGTGTATGAGAAACTAACATAGTAACTCCAATAAATAACTGAAGGGCAGAACACTTTACTTGCTTTTTAAGTGGTCAGTTAGGGACTACATAAGCTGTAATTATTTTTCTTAATAATCATCTTGCCTATTTTTCTTATATCCTTAGAAAAGGAGTGAATGAGGGAATTGAATGGATGGTGAAGTGTGTGGTGAGGAATATTCACCGACCCCCAAGACAGAAGGACATCACGTAAGAAATTCCAAGTTAGCCAAGGAATGGACAACCTCTTTCCACGCAGTTTCCTGTTCTCTTTAAAGAAGAAGGTCCACAGGATTCCTCTTAAACCTGATTCTTTCCTAAGTTTGTTTGGAGACAAACATTCTCTTTCTGTGTCTAAAAAAAACTTGAGCAAAGGATTCTAACTGTGAGGAAAAAAAAATCCCTTGCATTGTGTATTAAGTCATTGGCCTGAGAGCATAGACTTCCTAAAGGCTGAGTGGCAATCCACACTTTGTTGCATATGCAAAGGACTTAATTTTCTACTGTACTGCTTTGTGATTCTTGGTCTGTTAATCTAACGGGGCTAGAGGCCACTGAAGTGGAACTCTGCCTTGAAGGAACTGGGTAGGTGAATCTGAAAGGGTAGGGGGAGCCTGGGGGATGGCTGTCCTTTTAACCGAGGTGATATCTCACTGTTCCAGCCCCGTGGTTACTATAGGTGGTGTTACTGGCCCTGTTATGCTCTTTGTATAATGGGAAGAGACAATGATGATTATAAGTCAATTTTCAGTTGGCACGTTGATTTGTGACTTTTACCTGTGGTAAATGCAGATATGGAAGCCAGCAACTGCACAAATGGTACACTGCTTATAATAGGTATTCTTAACAGGACGCGACCTTCAGAAGCACTGCTGGTCTCTGTTGTGCAGTCTCTTTAATGGTAAGAATAATTGGTATCTTCTGTAACCAGAGGGAATTGAAGTCCTCTCTGTACTTTCTGGGCTGAAAGCTGAATTTCTAGGCAGGGAGAAATCAGTATGCAATAAAGCTTCCTACTCCTTTAAACTTCTCGTGCTGAAACAACCGGTGAGTCGGTAAGTACAGCAGTGGTTGTACTTGGCCCTCTAGTTTTGCAAATGCAAACAAAAATAAAAAGGCAGCTCTCAAAGCCAGATAGTTCACTTCTCATGTGGCCTACCCAGCTGTAATTCTGTTGACATATCACCAACATTTCTCTGAATATCTTTTTTTAAAATAATTGGATGCATTTTACAGTGGTTTGGCAGCGGTTGTTGCTCTCTGTATGTTTCATTCACTCTTGGCACTGATAGTCATTCTATGCTGTTCACTCATATTGCGAAGGGAACGATTTTCTAGCTCAATTTGAGCAAGTTAGAAAGTGGTATTTGTTTAAAGAACTATTATTTATTGCCTGTCAAAAAACTTTCTGCTAAACTTTCTGCATGCAACTTACTGCAGAATTTTTACATGTGAGAACATAACTCATTCTCTCACATTTGGGTCAAAGTGTCAAGGCACTGGCGTGTGTCGTAAGTTCATGAAGTCAGTGGAAATAATACATACGTACTGGGGAGCAGACTCTCACTTCTCAGTAATGCTAGGATAAGGAGAAGGCTAGGCAAACTGTCAGCTGAGATTTTTTTGGTGCAGTCTCTGCCCCTTAGAGTGCACTCTAGCTGTGTCATCCACGACTTTGTCAGATCGAACTCTCTGATGGAAGTTAGTTGTGTCAGTTAGTGCACTGGGAGAAGGTGGCTGGATACTACAGAAGAGATCATTGCAGTAATCCATGCAGAATAACTGATGTGCTGTGGGTAATCAACTAATTTGTCTGTGGGAGGACAAAACATGCCACGTAACTTCTTTGTGAGGGTAAGGCAGGCTGCCTTTGAAGTTGATGCTTTTTCTCCTTTCTTAGAAAGGAGTTGGTTACACGCGACGACTGTGTGATCTGCCTGTTAGCAGTGGGATATTATTTTTAATTGTTGGATTTTGTAATAATCCACAGTCCCAAAAGGTGAAGTCAGTGCAAATTCTAATACTTAGCTCTGGTGGCATGGCAGAATTCTTTATGCCTTCCTTTACAGAAAGCTCAAAGTGATTCAGTAGAGAAGCCACCAGCGTGTCTTAAAAGCATTACCAAAGGTAATGCTTTTCATCCCTTTGCTGAAGAAAGGGGAAAAAAAAAAAGACAAAACAAAAAAGAGCTGATCTTAAAGGGCCTTTGCTGATGCATTCAACCATTTCTGTGTACATTCTGTTAATGGAGCCCAGCTTAGCAGGATAAATAACTGCCTCTTTAATCCCAGTGGGAAAGATCATTTAAGTGTGGAAGAAAGGGGAAAAGCTGCTATTTGTACTTTGTAGCATGTTGAAAATCAATGGATTCTTGGCAGAAACTCAGAATCAATGGAATTGTTGGAAACCAAAACCTGAGAACAGGAGACTCTCAGACCAGACCAGACCATTCGTCATTCTATAACAGCTTTCCTGGAAAAAAGTGGTTGATACAGAACTGAAGTCATTTCAGTATCTGATACGGATCACTTGCAGTTACTTGCTGTTGTTAGAATGGATGGTATAATGTAGCCTCTGAGTTTGAATTTGGGTGGTGCTAATGTCAACACCATATCCCAGAAGAATTCAGCTGCAATAGCTCTAACTCAAAAACCAGAGATCTTTTTAGGCACCTTTAGACCTAGTGAACTGCCTCATGTTTCTTATTCACTCTGTGAATGTAGAGGATCCCTTGAAGATTATTCACCTACTGTAAAAAGCGGGATTTTCTCCAGGTCCTGCATGTGATACAAGGCTGACAGTTGCCAGTGTACAACAGAACTGGATAAGCAATGGCCATTAATTGTAAGGGAAATCTCTTTCACTTGGCCATCTCTGAAAGTCTGAGTGTTTTCAGGGTTTCGGTGTGGTCCTGGCTCTTGCTTCTTTGGGCAGGATTGGTGCCAACAGTGAAACTGAAAAAATAAAACAGCGCCTGGTGGAGAGGAGTGCTTTGCTGAAAGACAAAAATGCTTTAGTCAAGTAATGTGAAATGTCTAATGGGATGCCAGGGGTTTTCCAGGTTTTCCACATACTCTTCTCAGATCTCTTCCTCCCCCTATTCCCTAGGAGACCAGGGAGGTGAAACAGTTTCGAGCTCAAGGCCATAGCTGTTCTCATGAATGTCTAGACACAAAGACTGAAATAAATGCATGCTTTGTGGCACATATCAGCAGGAGCTCTTAAATAAAAGCAAACATACTGGCTTAAAAATTCAAAGTTCTCAAGCGTGGGAAGCACTGAACTTTATCATCCCCTTTATTCCTTTGTGAAATTACCCTAATGTGTGTTGCTTTCTGTTCCTTCACCTGGGAGCTCTGAGATGCCTGCTGTCCTTCACTGTAGTGATGTTAATGACTGCTTAGACCCTGGAGGTGCAACAGTGCTTTACATAATGAAATCTCTCTCCCAGGAGTCTTAATCAAGGACCTGATCCTGTGAAGCCAGAGGCCTCAGTGAGCATGGAATTTCATTGCAATTAACAGCTCTGCACTGGCAGGTTTCCAGGCATTGAATGCTGTTGCCAGTTAAGGCTATAATAGTATTAAAGCTAAGGACTTTTTCTGCACAGCCACTAATTTCTCCCTGGTGTTAAAATACACAAAACAGCAGTCTCCTGTTTTTCTTAATACATGATTCTACCTGTAAGCAGCCTTACAAGATAGGCAGTGAAAGAAGAAAACATTAAGGTCACAGACTGTGCCATTTGCTGTGATCACACAAGTTCTCTTGCACAGAATAAACCCATGCTGAAGCCTCTTCCTAAATCTTAAGAATTGTGAAAGTGTGTATGACAGATAATGGACTTTGAGTTCTTGAGAACATGATGATGCTAAAGAGAGGCTGTTTATCCCCATAGTGCTGTGACTAGAAACTTGTTTTGCCTGCTTGCTCTTGTCAGCTGTGTTCTTATGCTTTTTTCAGCAGTGGCCTACTGTTTGTACATATCCAGGGCACTTCCCTGGCACTCAGAAAGGTGCATCAGCTGTGATGCATAAGTAGGAGCATGCTCTGATGTCCACAAAAAATCAGTGGGGATTTATCTAAAAGTGGCATTAGAAGGATCCGTAATCAGAGTTAGCTTCTAGAGCAGGAACAGCAGTTATCTGATGGAGTGCACAGATGCGCCTTTTTGCTTCCCAGGATTTGTCTAAGGAAACAGCTTTGCCATCTGAGTTTTCCAGCATTACAAATAAAAGGCACCTACTTGATACTGTCAAAAGATTTCCCAAGTTCCTGGGGAGGACAGCAAGCAGAACAGTCAAGCCCATTGCTGAATTCCCTTGGTGCATCCTCCCTACAGCATGACTGCGATGAAGGAATCCAGCTCGGTCAGCTGATAGGTAAGAGAGAAACATCTTGCTGTGCAAGCACAACTTGGACTTGGGTCTCTCCAGCCTTGTACCACCTGCAGTACTTTACAGGAAGCACAAAGAGGATGGAGCACTACCAAATCAGCTGGGTTTTTTTTGTTGTTGTTGTTGCACCTGCTCTATATGGTCCTAAAAGACTACACAAGGACACCGAGTTCCTCTGTCAGGCAGTTTTGCTGCAGCTTCGGTCTGTATAACCAGGTCTATGCTGCTAATGATGCAGCAGTTCAGACCTGCAGAGTACAACCAAAATGGACATGGAGCAGGATTCTGAAAAGTGACAGTGGCCGTTGCACAAGCAACCCTGAAAAAGAATCCTACTGGGATAGTCAGAGATGGCATGCTGATAGCTCTTTTATATCTGATCAGTAATCAAATGTCAGGATTTCAGTGTCATGGTAATTTATCACATTTTAGACTTGTGCTTTATACAAGTTGTTACAGGAAGCACAGACTTTATTCCAAATTATTTTGCATGACAAGTGAGCCCTCTGCAAAACTTTCCAACCAAAGTCAGGATGTTTCTGAGCATATAAATCATAATACAGTCTTTTTCAGATTTTTGATATGTTTGAGACAGGCCTATTTTGCGCCTGGCAGTTTACAGAAATTTATTTCTCTGAAGAGTTGCTGTATCTTTCAAAGCTGAAACAGCTGCATCTCCTGTACTTAGTAATCACTTTTCCTTTACCGTGCTTTACACTGAGATGAAGTTAACAGCTAATAATCATAGAAGTCATGCCACTGGCCTTATTCGAACACTGGCAGATTAACTTTCTCTAACCCCTCTGGAATTTCCCTGCTATGCAAACATTTATTAGCAGTTAGCAGCAGGAGACAAGATGTTTCCATTATAAGAAAAAGCTTTTTAATGACTATTCTGTTAATCACAGTGCTATCCATAGCATCCATGGAAGTGATCATCTATCTGTACAGGATACAGATGTGTGCAGAAGCCCCTTAGCCCACATATGCCTGTCTGAGAGCAGACCTAAAGACCAGTGATGAACTCAACTCTGGACAGTACTTATATCCCATGCTCTAACGCGCTTCCTACAACAGAAAATCTTTTTATGTGACCATGGGGTAAAGGTCTCAGGATAACTACCTGTGATACAGAAGGTGGCTCCAAACAAAAACAGAACTGGATTTAATCCAGATCATATGTTTGTATCAAAGAGGTGCTTTGATACCAGCAAGAAAGGGGAATTTGCAACCACTGTAGTTATATAGAGACAATTCTGCCTAAAAATAATTCTTTCAAGACCAGCTGTGCATCATACCATGTGGGAAAAGACAAAACCATCTAAATGGCTCATGCACCTGCATTCTGTTCAGGCCTGAAGAACAGCTAGGTTTGAGAGGTACTGCATATCTGGTATGCAGAATTAGAATTGCAGGTGTGCCGAGAAGTGAGGCCAGCATGAAATCAATGATCATCTACTGAGGTGAATAATTGAGGGACAGTATGGACAGCAGAATGGACAAGTCTAGAACACAAGCAGGGTCACCCCAGCAAAAGGGAGGGAGCTGCTGAGTTGAAAGATGCTATTTCCCTGATAACAGCATCACCACAAGCCCTGTGATTAGAGGAGGAAGACAGCTGAGGAGCAGATACATCTGATTGCTAGCTAAGGACAGGTCAAGTTCTCTAAAGACTGGAAGTAGCAACTAGGCTAAAAACCAGGGTGTTGGAAACAGTCCTAGATCCAAGAAGTTGATTTTAACAGTATTACACTAAGACCTGAGGGTACAATGTCATTCTTTTTGATTTGGCATGCTGTTAAAGAAGCTAGCCCTGTTGATGTGGTGACAATTTCATCTTCATTTGGAACTACTGAAAGATACAGGATAACTGAGTTACAGCATTTTGCCAATATCATCTTTGCCATCCCATCCTAGTGTAAGGCGATGGTGATGCAAGTTAGCCTCACTGCAATGGCCTGATGTGTTGTCTGCTTCTTGGTGGTGGTGAGCCAAGATTTTATCCCATGCCCTTTGCCATACCATCCCGTCCCACAGAACCAGAGGAAATACCAGGACAAATCAGACACAGCTTCTAGCTAAAAGTCCAACATCTTATTTAAGATCGGGGCCAGTACCAGCTGTTTCAGGGCAAGGTGCAGAAGCAAGTAGAAGGCATAGGATAACCTGCCTTTGATTATCCTTCCTACTCTCTGCCAAACTGAAATCAGTCCATCCTAGAGAAGTGGGCTTAATATTCTTCCCAGAGCTCTAGTTTATTTTTGTTGTTGTTGTTTTCTTTTTAATTCCTAATCTAGCTAGTCTTAGTCTCTTCCTCCAAATATATAACCCAGATTCTGACCTCTTCCTACTTCTGTACAACTGACGCATGCTATAGCATCATTTGTACACCAACACATAGGGCATGTCTATCAACTCAGCTTACCTTAGCTGAACTGATAGACATGCCCTATGTGTTGTACAAATGATGTTATAGCATGTGTCTTCACATGTCAAAGAGAGCAATCTGAAGCAAAAGCATGTTTTACTGTGGAACTGATGAGTCTGGAAGCATGCTTCCACTCAGCGATGATGTTTCAGCTGGTATTGGGTGTGCGACTGTTCGGCTAGGTCATGATTTCCAGAAGTAAGCACTCTTTAGAAACTGGTGTGAATAACTAGCTATAAGGTACCACTGTGGGTTTGCAGAAAAAATAAAAGGTTAAAAAGGTCCACAGTTAAAACCCTGGATCCAAGTTATTTAAAGGACTCTAATGAAATGCCTAATCAACTCATTTTCTGAACCAATATAATGGGACTTTACTGCTAGCAAAGGGTATTAGTTCAAGGAGGGAACTTCTAAATGAATCTGTGAAGAAAGGCAAGGAGTGGTACTTTCACTGGTCTTTACCCTTATCTCCTCAATCATATATATATATTTTTTAATTAATGCAGAAGGTGTCTGACAGCAGTGTCCACAAATAAAGGAAAGCAGATTTTGCCGCTGCTTGCAGCTCTACTAGTGATCCTCAGCCTTTCCCAAAAGAAGTACTACAGAGTGAGTTTCCCCCAGTCTTGGGCCCATTTTCAGGGACTGAAAGGATTGACTCCAAGTGTTCGTATACAGTTTTTCCAAAAGGAGGTTGGACAGGTGTCCATCAAGAAAAACAGGCTGAACTGATGCTTCCAGGGAGGCAGGGAAGAGGCTGGATGCCCTCTCAAAATCCCTTCCAGCACAGTTTTCTGTTATGATTTGGCCCAAAACTGTCTCCAAAGAGATAGAGGGCAGCGGAGAGATCGGAATAGCTTTTGCCTTTGCCAATTTACATTCCATTTTGACACCACCACCACCACCACCACCACCACCACCACCACTATTTAGCCCGGAGAAAAGAAGGCTCGGGGGGGGGGGGGTGTTATCAATGTGTATAAATAGCTGAAAGGAAGGCCTAAAGATGACAGAGCCAGGCTCTTTTCAGTGATGCCCAGTGGCAGGACGAGAGGCAACAAGCAAACTGATGCACAGGAAGTACCACCTGAATATGAGAAAACATTTTTTACTGTAAGGGTGAGCGAGTACTGGAACAGGTTGCACAGACATGTTGTAGAGTCTCCATCCTTGGAGATGTTCAGAAGCCACCTGGACACAGTCGTGGGCAACCTGTTTGAGCAGGGGGGGGTTGGACTAGATGATCTCCAACCATACCTTCCAACCTCAACCATTCTGTGATTCTGTGAACAGTGGAAAACTCTCTCACTTCATGGGTTCTGTGATTTGGGTGGTATGCTGGCAACCGGATCCACTATTGCGTATTTTCAATTGAAAACACTCTATTCTGATTTTCAGCAGAAAGAAGTAGGATCAAAGGTAAGAGGCAGCACTCTCCATGCATGTAGAGTTTTGAACCTGCCCTGTTCTCATTCTTGACCACTCTCTTTGTGAATGGTGAACACTCAGTTGTCACGCTTCTTACAAAGGTTCACTATTGGTGCTTCATAAATAAGAGGAATCAATGAATTGTAACATCTGATTAAGCATATTTACTGTAAGCAACTATATCTTTCTCTGGACAGTTCTTTTTTTTTTTTCTTTCTTTCCTCTTCTAAGCTGACTCATACAGTTGTATTACAGCAATTTGCTGGACCAGGAAAAATGTCATCAAAAGAGATTTATCAGTACCCCAAGAGATGATTTACTAGTATCAGCTCAGTGGGAGCTGAGCTAGACCAGTAGGAGGGCCTTACGAAAATCCTATCTGAAAGTAATGAAAATAAACAAGGTACAGTCAAGCCCAATATGAATCAGACAGTGTCTAATGCATTCTTCAGTGCCAGAGGAAGGACTATAAGGCTGTAGAACAAAGGCACTATCAGAGTATGTGGGAATATGGGTCTGCCAGGATGAAAGTGGTATTTAGAGAGCAGTTTTTTCTACTGGACTTCATAGAGCAGTATCTCTTTTCTCAGCAATTTCTCCATCTTTCTGCAGAAACACTGGCCTCAGAGAGCATCTGCAACCTAATCTCAACATTTGACTCAGATTATGATCCCACTTTCTGCCAGAAGGAATGACGAAATCAGTCTTTGTGTAAAACACCAGTGCAAAAGCACGCAGAGTGCTTCAAGAACCGAGGTGTGACCTCTCTTGGGGAAACAAGGCTTGAATCTGGTGACTGTACTTACTGAAACTGCTTTGCAGGCTTCACTGGATTGACAAAGAGTCTCCACACTAAAGAGCAGGAGGAGGATGGACACTCCCTCATAACATCAGGAGTCGCAGCAAAGTTGCATAGTTTTGAGGGAACAACACCTACATGCTGCATCTGCGACGTGCCTGCAAAAAAGGTTAAGTGAAGAACACACAGTGCAGGGTACAACCACACAGGGCAGAAAATCCTGAGAAAAGAAAATACATGTTCTTGACTTTGCAGCAGCTTGGCTGAGCCCTGTTCACACTGTTGAGAGAAATCTGCATTCTCCTGGAAATCTGTCTCTTGCCAAGAACCACACTGTATTAGCAGTGTCACACAGACATCCACACACACAGAGGCTCTTCCCAGTGCTTTCCTCTGCTCCGATGTGCTCATTGCCCTGCTAAAAGAATCAAAAGCTGTAATTGCAAACGGGAGGGAGAGGAATCAGGAGTATCTGAAGCTCTCATCAGGCCACAGGATGTCAGAGAATCTAGAGTAGGTGCTTTTTCACACTGGAACTTCATACAAGTTGGAAATCCCACAAAAAAGCACTCCTGGTGTATAATGCATATTTTGTTTGCTGGACCTCAAGCATTTCCTGCAGCGTTGATGCTCAGTTTTGTTTCTAGTGCTTCTGAAATCCCTTACGGAGGTTTTTTTTCCACACTCCTCTGGTAAAACCAACTTCTATGATGACTGTTGGGGGCTTTCTGTTAATTTCTCTGTTTGCTTAGGCTTTTTTTTTTTAATATCTGACAACAGTTCACAAGGATACATTTCCCAGCAATTAGTTTTTCCTCCTCTGGGTAAGGCAGCAATTACAACTTCATAACACTAATTACTGGATAGGCTGATTAAATTTTCTGATGAAACAAAGAAGCAAATCAATACTAAAAGCAGTCAGAACCCCCATGTAGAAAAAAAGCATGACTGAGGAGTGGAGCAGAAAATTTGGACAATGCAGTGTTCAACGTCACTGGGGAAAAAATGACCAGAACTTCTTCCATAAAGTAGGTTCTCTTCAACTGGAAACAAGAAGAGGAGGAAGATTTTCAATGAATTAGTCAGCTGTGGAATTCAGCCCCATATTCATTTCTAAACACATCAAATCACTTTCTGGAGCTAGAAGGGATCTTCTCATTCCTACTCGATTACATTGTCTTTCTTTGAAGCTGAAGGCTGCTGACTCCAAATGAGTTTGCAAAATTTGATTTTTCTTTTTTTTTTAAACAAGTGCAATCTATTGAATGCCACATTACCCACATCCTCTTTTGAGGGTATCAGGAGATCAGCAGAAAACTGCCTCTGCAGCAATCTCACCTTTCCCACAATCATGTTGTCATGTGCTACCAAAAGATGAGGCAGTAGATACCTTTGCTTAAGAATTCACAGGATAAAACATCCTTCATTTTCCTGGAAAGAAAATCCTTGCTGGAAGAACAGGCAGTAATCTTGTTACCACTACTAACTCATGAGTAACGTCCTCTTTTCGTATGTGTCCGTATGTGTCCGTAGATGGCACTGTCTTTGCTAAGCCATGTACACGCGCACCACCAGTACACGGTTACACATTGCCCATGCAGTCCTCCCCTAACAGCTGCTCCCTACCAGGGCGGCCGTGATGGGAGCAAACGCCTGCAGAGGACTCTAATGCTTGAATCCGCCTGCTGTCCAACCCTCCTGCCTCACAGAAGCTCGTCCTCGGTCAGCTGTGCCTGAGGTGCGACGCACAAGCAAGTAGCTACAGACAGAAACGTCCTGCTGTCGCACTGCCACTGCTCTGCCAGGGACCGGCCCAGCAGCTGGGGGAAGCAGCTGCCAGCGTGCAGCAAGCACAACATTATTTAGAAAATGCTTCATCATTTGAAGCTTACATCCTTCAGCCTAGAGGATGTCATACTGAATGACTGGAGGCACTAATTCAAATCTCTGATGCAGTGCAGCTCTGAGAAGCCCGTATTCAGGATATACCATAAGCGCTACTCTAAGGGCAGACGAAACTCACTGTAAAATCAAGCAGGTCCTTAAATGCTTTGCTGAAACAGAAAGCTGCAGAGTTCACATGTGTTCCAGTTCAATTCCTATCCAGGAACTCCTCCGCTAGTTCTCAGAAGTCAAATAACCTGATACCGACTCCCCTGCAAACTTCCTTAAGCTTTTTTTTTTTTTTTTTTTGAGTCATACTCTCCCACAAAAGTCACATTGCTCCATAAAGAAAATAAGCGCCCCAACAAGACAGTCACAAAGAAAATACGGAGTTCTTTGTTCCCAGAACAAAGCAGTACAGTTAGGCCCTGCTCAGCGGCTGGTACTTTAAACAGCAGCATTCAGATGAATGCACAGGTGGCCCCTGTATTTTGCTTCTTTGGGATTTTGCCAGGTATCTGTATGTTGTCACTGCGGCCCACTGCTCACTCACACGTGCTTTTGTATCTGGAGAACAGGGTCACCTGTGTGATACCAAGGGCTGTCATGTCCTGCTGTAAGATTTTTCTCCTCCTAGGCTAAACAAGGCCTCGTTTTACATCTAAGGCTATGCATGATACCTTCGTGTACTGAACACCACGCTTTTGCAGTGGGGATGAAACCAGCTGGTTACCTGTGGCGGTGGGAGGACAGCTACTTAATCAAACACGACTGCTCCCATGTAGCCACATCCTCTGCAAGGATTAAGTTCTCCCAAATCAGCACCCACGTTCTCAGTGTGGTGGAAAATTTGACAGTTCGCCTCTAGGCAATGAGAAGAGACAGGATCACAGGATTTTTACCCCACAAACTGTGAAAGACCCAGTAAATGTCACATGAGTGCAGCTGCTGTGACAAAGTGCAGGGGATCTCTGTAAATGAGAGGTGCTGACTCACGGACTTGGTTGCCTCTGCATGACGTCATATCAGTACACGACATACGAAACTGGGCAAAAGAAGAACTTGATTTTGCTTTTGCTGGAGGTAATCTGTGTTTCAGATTCAGAGTCATGAACTGGGGAATGCACGCTCCTATTCTTATCTTCCAAGTTTCCCTCTAAATATTCCTTGTCTTCTGGGAAGGCCAAGACAAGTCCAATAAATCACCTGCCCAACTTCAGTATCACAGAAAGAAGTACAGAGACAGAAATAGAAACTAGCAGTGGGGATCTTGGTGGTCAGACTGAGACTGAACAAGCACTTCAGAGCATGTCCCGCAGCTGGTCTGAACTCTCCAAACCTTGATCCAGTCCCTTGTGCTTCACAGTGGAAAACACCCTTCTCTCTACACGCCTCGAGCTCAGAAGCTGGGCCCAGGTCACCCAACGCACATATCCGCCAAGCTTGTTTTTTCTGGTTAGAAATAACTGGGAGGTCATCCTTTCCCTGCCCTTCCGCAGAAAAATGACCAAGTCTCCCGGCTCCACTCCCCTGTGTTACAGCTAAGTGCAGCCCAGCTGGAGGTCAGCTACGATCGGAGCAACGTCCGGGAGAGCCCCAAACCCAGCACTGGCCGCCGCTGGCACGGAAAGGGTGACCTGGTGCTCCGGGTACCTGACGCTCTTCCTGCCGAGCAGTCGCTGTGCTTTTGCCCCACACAAGTGCAATACTAGCTCTCTGATTTCCTACATTACTTAGTCATTCAGGGACAACGGGCTGTTCTAGCCCTCTCCCTAAACATTGAGTAAGATGGAAAATGCCAATGTTTTTTAAAGGGTAAGCAAACAATTGCTTTGGGAAGACCCCTATTTTACATTGACCCAGAAGCAATACGTAAAGTGCTTGTTGTTCTAAACAGTCAGGGAATTGTGTAAGTGTATTATATCTGTCATTCCAAGCTTCCTGACCAAGTTTCCCAGAAAACTGATGTAAGCAAAGGGCATCAGAAGGTTTAACCAACTTATTCTATTTTATTCAAGCTGAGAGGATGCAGTACCCTGACCGAGGCTTACCATGACACAATTAGCACCTTGTGAGCAACCTAAGGGGACCCAAATAACGGCCAAACGATCAGAAATCTGCTTCAGCCTTGATCCTGTTCTCTGGATTTATTCCCATGAGTGAACTTTTAAGCCTCTCTAGGCAGAAGCAAGCTTCTCTGTAAAAGACAACTGTCCTTCCACAATCCGCTTGGAAGCGAACTCTGGGGATAAGTGAAAATTACAACATGCTCTGTAATCACCACAGGAAACCGGATCCAAAGTTTTGGTAAAAAAGAAAATCTTGTACTTTACTTCTTTAGCGCCCTTCTTTCATTTATCTACTGACTACCGAGTCAATACGTTACACTGTTGTCTGAACAAGTCTGCTAATTATTCAATACTCTCAAAGAAGTAACCGAAGGTACTTAGGGAGAGCATGGATGAAAGATACTGTCACCTATTCTTACCTTACGCTGTAATAAGGCAGCAATAATTTGCAATTTTGGAACATCCTTACTGCAGAGGCCTCTGAACACTTCCTAAACGTGGGATATAGCAAGCTCATTTCATTTTCCAAGGGGGGAAACCAGGGGCCTTTGAGGACTAGCTCAGGCAGCTGGGAAGTGACAGAAGGGGTAGGGAGCGAGCAGCCCTCCGGCCCACCCCACGGCACGCGCCAGACCATGTCTCTGAAGCAGGGGCCCTTCGGGAGCACTAGTACGGTGCTAAGGCTACCAAAGTATTGGAGCTTCTGTAGCTCAAATAGTATCAACAAATCAAACTGTTTCCTTTTCAGTAACATTTTTCATTGAGGTTTTCACATTTTCATTAAAAGGATGATTTTTTTCAGTTGGTTTATGGGGGGTGGGAGTTGGTCAACATGAGGCAAAAATTCTCATTTCATTAAAAAAAAAAAAAAAAAAAGAGGAAAAATGATTTGATGACAGAGCATCACCCAGCTTTGGCACCAGCTGTAGCAGGAAACCAACAGCCGTGAGCCGCATTGAGCCCAGGAGCATTTAGCTGATCCTCGCTCCTTACCTGGCATGACAAACCGATCCCGACCCACCACGGGGCTGGTTGTGAGCCCTCTCGTTTCTTCTTTATCCCACTGGTCCAGCCTGGGAGACCTCTCATTTACTCTATGAGACATCCCAGTTTCAGGAAGCTCCTAGAACAGAAAGGAACAGAAATTATAGACCGAGGGAAAGAAATGAAGCCAGAGGAATTAAGGATGAGACCGTGAGAGAGAAAACCGCCTCCTCCATCGCATGCACATGACTGGGGCTTTGTCACGTGCCTGCCTGTAAGGTGGCACCTGAGCCCAACCGCGCAGCTCCAGGCGCTGCAGGACGAGACACCTTCCCCAGGGCAGAGCGGGCCAGGCCAGGGAGCTTCCCCGGAGCGGGTCAGAGCCCTTCGCTGTCCCCCCCGTAATCATTTTCTGTAAAAAAACGGGATGCGACTATTTCTGCTTCTCGGATGTGTTTTCAGACTTCACCGGCAAAAGCCGCAGGAGGCTCAGAAACAACGCGTGCGCTGAGCCCTCCTCCAGCCAGGCCGTGCTGGAAGGTAACGGCTGGGTGAGCGAAGGTTGCGCTGGCACCTGGCACATCTGGATCGCGGCCCGGCAGCGCTGCCTGTGCTGCAATGCCAGGCGGGAGTTCAGGGCAATCTGTCCTCAGCATCAGGTCACCCAGTTTCCAGTTGTCGCCCTGCCGCTGTCAGTGATCGGCTCTCAGGCAGGGCACGTGCCTTGGCACCGCAGCAGAGACGTCCCTGCGTCTTGCTCCAGGCGTTTGCCCCGTACCCTGCTCTCGTCTCTCTGCTCCTGCTCGTAGACGCTGCTGACTTCTCACCCTCACCTCCGCGGGACCACCGGCCGCGTCCGTCTGCAGCGCTGTCCCCGAGGAGCTCTGTCCCCTTCGGGTCACTGCCTCCGCAGAAATAACCCGCTCGGCGGGGAGGGATGTGTTTCAGCAAGGAAAGCCTGGGCAAATAACACAGGAGATTACAACTGGAAGACAAAAAACCCGGCACGCATGCTTAGAAGACGAAAATCAGTACTTCCTCTGCAGAACAGTGATGGGCAAATTCAGACAGGCTCGATATAAGCTAACGTTCCCCGAGTCCCTTCGCACAGGATTTCCAGGGCTGAGCCTGCCGTGAAGCGCCCGGTCCGGCTGCCGAGCACCGCGCGGGTGCACATGGACGCAGGGAAGGACACGGAGCGAAGAGCCACCTCTGTCAAAAGGAAAATGTGCAGAAATCTGTAGGCAGAAGGAATTTGCCTGACCTGTGATTTGGGCATGACTGTGGGGCCAAGGATCATTGGAGTTTGTTTGGATCGGGCTTGCGGAACGGTAGCGCAGCCCCGCTCAGATCCCGCTTCATTCCTCCCCGCACCTTGAAAAATCCCCCCTTCGGCACTCTCTGGCAGTCGTGGCTGTCTTCACTTAGGATGTGCGGGTGTGAGCCAGCCACCAGTGACCTCACTGGAAAAAACTTCCACTGACTCCTCAAAGAGCGTTAATCATTTACCTAACTCCGTTTCACAGCCTCCAGCACCGGGCCAGCAGATGCGCCCCTTTTATTGCAGGCAGGTTTTCATCCCAGGAACGTGTTTGAACCAATCTTGCTGCGAGCAAGTAGGTTCCTGCTGGGAGAGACTTTCACGGGGTTTGGGGAGTCGCTGCCCTCCGTGAGTCACTGCCGCACCTGGGTGCCAGGAGCTGGACTGCGAGGCCCTAGACAGAGGCAAACCGAAGCAGCAGCCATGCCTGAGCAGACTGAATAAAGTGCTGTGAGTTTTGCATGTTTTTTTTTTTTTTTTTCCTCTGCTTTAAGTATTTAACAGCATAGGGCGATAGGGAAACCCAGCTTGGAGAACAGCATGGGCTTGGGCCTTTTACACAGGGCCCACAGCATTTGGGGAAATTACCTTCTCTATACTAAATATCTGAGTCATCCCAGGAGATGTTTCAGTGTTACCATGTACTTGTCTTTAGCCACCGCTTATAAGGAAAACAGTCATTTGAATTATTAGGAAGAAGTTTGCACTGCTTTGCTGTTCCTCTTTTCTCTCTGGGCACTGGAAACTTCAGTGAAAACCAAAAGGGGCTTTTATCCTTTTAAGTTATTTCACCTTGTCAACTAATCAAATTTACAATTAATCACGGCTTGGTCTGTGGCCACCTGATATGTGTGAGAAGAGGTGGGATCTGAGCAGGAGGAAGCTTCACGTGGCTTCGCTTGGCATAGGGTGGTGTGAGACCAGCTGGATTCAGCAGTGTAAAATTCTCATGTAGGATTTTATAGCAAAGCCCATTTCCTGGAAACCGAGTGGGATTCATGTACTTGGGGAATTGGACGCTGTTACTTATGAAAGGTCAACATTTAACAGGAAGATTCCCCCACTGTTACATTGCCTGGAGGTCCACACGAGGAGAAACTTCACTATGCAGAAATTCTGACTAAACCCGCATGAAGCTTGGCAGAGAAACCTCAGACAAGGTCTAACTATTCCAATATACAGCCTAGAAATGGCACCAGTGCCCCAAACATTGTCTGCCCGGAAAGAGCCCCCAAGGACTCTCCAGCCTGCCTCGGCTGGGCTCCAACACCAGCCAGCTAACGGAGCTGAACGCCAGCACCCCTGCTTGCCCTGACGGATAGAAACACCCAAACAGCCGACCAGACTTGAACCTTGCTACCTCCAGGTCAAAAAAAAAACCTCACTAGGGCAAGCTGAACAACACACAAGCACTCACGGGACTTCTTGCCATTGGAAGAGCAAGCGGCAGCGGTGGCACTGAGCACACGAGCTGCCCCCTGGCACAGGGGCATCACTGGCCTTACCCAGACCCGTAGTCCTGGCGGAAGAGGCTGATCCTCCTGGGTGGCTGTCCTCACTCTTAACCAACATGCAGAAGTGTTTGGCTCATCAGTCACAGAGGTGATACCTGAACTCCTGCAAACCTGGGGGTGAGACCAAGCCTTCAAAAGCAGCAGCTTCACTTGCTCTGTCTGAAGGGATAAAGGATGTGCCCAGCCCAGCATCCTGATGGGAGAGAACAGTCACAATGTCAAAAAAACAAAACTAAATAAAAAAACCCCATGCTCTGCTCTGGCATTCAGCAGGAGAGCAGGTTTCTTGGGCTCTTCCCAAGGCAAAGCACTTCAGGCAGGGGCAACTCCAGCAGTTACAGCGCGGGCTGGGAGAACTGAGGACTCGCCAGCACAGACCTCTGCTTTTGCATCACCCTTCGTGTTAACGTGGGGAGAAGAAAGCACCAGGACTGAGCGTAGCCAGTCGGCTGTACGAGCCTGAACTACAACTGCTCCGGTTTAAACACTGCCAGCACCTGGGCAGATCCAGGTCGCACCAGAGCCCCAGACACCCATGTTGCAGCTGCAAGAAACTGCAGCTGCACGGCTAAACCTCAGCTAGGAGCCAGGGGATCTGGGTTGCCCCACTTCAGACTCGCTGTGCAGCTGATGAGGTCCTCCAGCCGGTAACCCAAACCTTGCTTTACTGGTGAGAAGGGCAACAAGCTCCAAGGACAACGCAAAGCGTTCTGAGCCCCGAAGCTGGAGGCCACCCGGACTGCGCACAGCCCCACAGCACCGCGCCTTTCCATCTTGGAACTGGGGTCTAAAACATGCAGAAAAGGCACCTCTTTCTCTGGAAAAGATGACTGAACTAAACCAGCAGCATCCAAGATAACGATATTCCTATCAGCCTTCTCTGCCAATCATATTCTCTTCTTCTGCCTCCCTCCCCCATTCTCACAGTAAATAAATATTTCAAGAAAACAGGGAAGCCGTAGTAGTTTAGACCGAGAAAGGGACAAAGTTCCTACGCTAATAACCCTCCATTTCTATTCTATTTTAGACCAAGGACATCAAGTCTTTAGCACTTAGTCCTAACCGGGCAGTGCAGCAGGATGGGAGCCCCTTGAGCATTTGGGTCTTTGCTGGTCACAGCCAAGCTGGAGGCTCCACCTGCGAAAGCCTTCAAGCCTTCAAGCTCTCAGTGTCTTGCCCTTCGCTCTGCCTGATGAAAAAGCACTTCCCTGGAGCAGTATTTCTCCATGTCACACGGTGCTTCAGCGGAAACCCTTCCTGTCTTGCTCAGTGCGCAGGAAAGCTCAGGTGCTAGCAGAGATGAGGCCACCGGTGCCTTCATTACAACGCTTTGCCTTAGCTGAATGCCTGATGCCAAGGGGCTGGGGAAGAGTCCCTTTTGGGGATGGAACATCTGATAAAGCAGCTCAGCAGGGCAAAGATTAAACATGAGGAAAGCTCACGTGTGGGGGGAGCGGAGCACTGGAAGGGGCAACTTCGGTGCTTGCGCAGCCTTCTTTGGAGGATATTAAGAACAGGTTTGGCAAAGCCGCCAGGGAACCACCAGGGTCAGCCCTGGTTCAGTGCAGAGGTGGGAGCGAGGAGTCTCTGCTGCTTTCGAACCATTTGTTTCTACTTGTCCCCAGCTGAGCCGACACAGGGCAATGCCAGAATCACCAGGCTGCTTCATCTCCTAGAGCCCAACGCTGGGCGAGCAGGAGGAATCACCGCGGAGCCTGCTTGCCTGGGAAAACACGCAGGAGCAAACGAAGCGCCGGGGAGCCCACAGCTCCAGAAAACCGAGGAACAGCAAAAAGACCGGCGCTGCCCGCGGGGAAGGCCCTGCTCATCCAGCCCACCGCGTGAAGCAAGCAACCTTCGGGTGTTGCGCCGCAGGAAGGACACGGGAAACGTCCGTCAGCAGCAGAGGTAAGGTTAAAATCCCCTTTTACTCGGTTATCTCAGCCTCCCTCTCACGAGGGAAGCGTGGGGGCAGCTCCACACAGCAAATCTTTCAGAGCGCGTTCAACAGCTACTAGTTGGGGGAAAATATTTCTCTCTTGAACCACAAACTATTCCTGGCAGCTATTCAGCTAAAAGGAGCTATAAAAAGCCAAACTCATTAGGGGAGGAACATGCAGGCTGTGTCATCGTTGCCACAGGCTGGAAAAAGCCCCAGAGGGTCACCCTTGCCAACTTCCCTAAGCAGCATTTACAAGGCTTAAAAAAAAAGCCTGCTGTCAGCGTGAGCGGGGCAGGGTGCTCCTCTCCCGCCGTTAGGCAACCGCACGTGAGCGCGCCGGACGCGAGCGCGGGCTGCCGGGCTCACGCGCGCGGCCGCGCATCCTCGCCGGGCCGAGCGGGACTCGCCGAGCAGCGGCGCCGGCTGGGGGGTTGCCCAGGAGCTGCCTCCTGCCCGTGCAGGCAGCGCTGCCTCCGCTCTGCTCGCGTGCGGGCGCGAATCCGCGCGCAGCCCGGCCCTCGGCTCGCGACGGCTCTTTTTGCTGCTCTTTGGTTTGGGGCGAAGGCGGGTGTTTTACGATCGCAGGGTGCGGGCACAGGTGGAAACGGGGCAGAACTAAGCAAGAGGCAGAAGAAGATCGTCCGGGACTCACGACGGCGCCTCCCCCCCACCCAAATGAGACGAGGAAAGGGCTCTGGTGACAGAGATTCTTATAATAAAATAGCTTCTTTGCTTTTTTCTTTACAAAATGTATTTCACATATGGTATAAAATCAGGTAGTTCAGACACAAACTTAAAGCCAGCTGTACCAGTAACTTTAGGGGCATCCTACACCCAAACTGTCTCAGCAAACTCCTTTCTCAAAACCAGTGTGACAAACGCACGCAAGTGAATCCTCTGCAGAAAATACCATTAAATAATTAAAAAAAACAAAACCAGACTGTTTAAAACTAAGCTGCACAGTAGCCTAAAAAGGGGGAACAGGGTCCTTCCCCGGAAAAATGACCTTGGTTGTGTGTTTCTCTTCCGATAAAACATTGACCCATATTGAGTGCTGGAAAGCAAGCAGCCGGCGCCCAGAGGCGGCCCAGGATCTCCGCGAGCCCCGCGCGCGCGTGGCGGCTCCTCGCACGGACACACCGCTGCTTACAGCGCACCAAGGTCCACCTGAGGCAGTTACAGACAAGCGATATACACCTGCACGCAGACCAGGCCTAACGGCAGCTGCCAGAGAGCACAGCGTGGCTCTGACCCATCGTTCATCTCCTCCGTGGTGCATTTCAAGTTAGTTTTTGAACGATTAATAAATTAACAAAGCCACAGTGAAGAAAACAAAACAAGACACAACACGCACACGCCCAACGCAACCCCCCCCCCCCAAACCCTAACAGTTCGGTTCACGTTCTCAGTACAAGAGGAAGCGCTGCCGGACCTTCTCCTCGATCGAGTGCAGCTTGGTGGCCCGCAGCGCATCCAGCAGCTCCCTGGTGACTTTGTAGTGACCCTCTTTCAGGTGGATGAGGTAAGCCCTGAACTTCTCCTGGACGGCTGCCCTGCTCCCTGGCGCCTGCCTCCGCGGCGAGTGCTCGAGGATCTGCTGCAGGCGCTTCAGCTTTCTCACGGGGATGTTCTGGTAAGCCACAAAGTCTATCACAGCTTGTTCGCAGTCCTCGTCTTCTAGGGCTGGTAGGAGAGAACCGCTCGAAGGTTAGAGGGAAGGTCACAGCGTGACACCAGGAGACCAGTCCGAAGCAAGGAACAAACCAGCTAACCCTGCTGCCGCCCCTCTCCCTCCACGGGATCCTGTCCTGACCCAGGCGCTTCCATCCAGGAAAGGCCAGCTCAGGCCATGGGCTCCAGCTCACTGAGTCCTACCAGGAAGCCTGCTGCCCTTGTAACCTCATTTCCAGAGTGTTCATTACAGCCCAGAGCAGCTGCACAAACAGACCTGCTTGCACACGCTGCCCACGCACGCAGCAGAGTACGCGGGGCCCAGACAGGGTGCGACTGGCAGCTCCGAGGCTGCTCGGAGGCATCATCGGACTCGCACCAGACCTGCACTTTGCTGTAACTAAAGGGGAAAGGGTGAGAGCTGCTGGCCGGCATGCCTGGCAGGTGCGCTATGGGATAAACAGGTCAGAATAAGAGTCTTTGCAGGGAGAAAATGAGGTTGGAAGGGAGAAGAGAAGGAAAGCACCAAGTATGACATCATTAAATAAGAAGTCCATCCCTGCCAGCTAACGGCTGGGGAAGACTGGATCCAGCTCTCACTGCAGGCAAAACTTCCCAGCGCTGGCCCATCCTACACAGGCCCATCCAACTATTAACCAATAAGGGAGAGACTGGCCTGATTTTGTGCCAGTGTAAACTGGGAACAGTTCCACTGGTTATACTGAGTTCGGCTTGCCTGGATCCTCTGACCCTCCTCCAAACTTGGAGTGTGTTATTTAAGTGTTCCTGCAATTGTCTGCACAAAAGAGAAGCACAAGTGCCCGTGTACCTTCCCCGCTGAGTGAAATCATCTGAAGAACTGGAGTTTAAAACACCATTCAGCTCCCCATAGCTCACAGAACCTGTACCTCCATAAATAGCTCAACGGCTGGTCTGGATCCAGGTGCCATTGCTTAACAAGAGGGAAGGGCACGTGCTGCTGGTGATTTTCATCTGATGTCCTCTCTCTCCACCAGGATCACACTCCTGGCAAGTGGTGAGGAAAGGGCACGTGCTGATGACACAGATGTTCATCTGATGCCCACTCACTCCACCAGGATCACGCTCCTGGCGAGTGGCTCATGGCATGAGTCACACTTCTTAATGAGAAATGCCACATGTTTGCTAGGCCAGTTTGTTGAAATACTTTTGCATAAAGCTCTTGGGAGGGAGATGATTGAAAGATGAGTTCCTCTCATACGTTGCTGGGGGGAAAATCCTTCTTGCTGCATGGCAGATGAAGGGAAGCTATTTCTTTTTGAAGTCCAAGACTGTGAAGATTCACTGACACCAGAGGAACAGACTTTGTCTCCTTTGTGTATCAGCTGTACATTCAGGGTAGAGCAGGTAGTTTCAAGCAGCTGCCTGACTCACCTTAACTGATATCAGGCCCTTGAATTAGCTTGCACATGAAGGAGTCGGGTCCCTTTCTCATCCCCTAAATCGTTGAGAATGCAAGTTACAGAACAGCTGTCAGGAGCCATTCCATCGCTCTCCCACCTCTCCTGCCTTGTCTGTGCCAACTGAAGGCTCTTGCCCAACTTTCAGATTCTAGTGAAACTCAACGCTACGTTTTGTGTTGTCATTTTGAGACAGCTGATTCAGTGTCATTGCTTTTTCCACGTAACAGGCCAAAATCCAAGTTACACTGAGGCTCTGATGTACTTTGTACCTTGGAGGCAACAATAAGAATTTCCAGAAAGACAGGATGAAAGACCGGGAGAGGAAGCAAAACTAGGCCAGCCAGAGATTGATCCGGGTGAAGACCAGCAGGCTTTCTGGTGATATGGCCCTTCACACCGGGTATGTTTACATGATTACAAGCAATCAGTTACGGGCAACAGAGCCTATAACTGAAAGAACTGTCTGTGTGTGCTGGCAGCTCGCCCCAGTTATCAAAGTTACTACTAAGCACCCGTAGGATTTCATTGCCAACTCCGTATTCTCAATGGGCAAGGAACGTGCATGTGGTTTGGTACCGCAGCCCGGATGAGAAGTGCTTGTTGCTCAAACCCTGTACTTGTTCCTTGCCCTAATGCAAAGGTATGTGAAGGTGAAGGAGGGAGAGAGACTATATTTTAATCCTCTGTAGTTATCACTATACTTTTAAAAGTAATTTTATCTCATTTGTCATCCACATAGAAAAAGACACCAGAAAGTTCACACTCGCCCCAGCAACAACACGGCTCCAGCATCTCCCCGCTCCACCCACAGAGACCCTTGCACCAGACAGGCCGGCAGCGTGCCCACGGGCTCACCTGCTCCCTGCGTGCCGTTGCCTCTCCCCACCCCGCAGGAGGTGCAGAGCGTGTCGTGGTACTGATTTCCTTGGACGTTGGTTATCTTCCCCTGCTGCACGCAGTCCTGGTGGGGCTGGCACAGCTTGGTGCTGGAGTTGGAGGACGAGAAGAATCCCCGGGGGCAGGGATGACACTCGGTGTTCTTGAAGGGGGTACCTGGGCATGGGGGCAGCAAAGGCAGCGTCAGCATGTCCCTCCCCAACCACACACCTTGGTGTTCGTGGCGATGACCCAGCCAGCGAGCAGGCTCAGAAGTCGTGGCCGATGCCAGCTGAGCAAAGAGCATCAGGCAGAGTTTGAGCGTGAGGGCAATATGTTGCAGACGGTCAGGGTCTGTAACCCCTCCTTGAAAAGCGTGTGTCCGTCTGCGGGACAAACAGCGACACTTTTTCTAGTCATTTTCCAAGCATTGATGCCAAAGCATTTGCCACATGCTGGTGAATTGTCGTAAGCCTCCAGATGTGAGAGGAAGCATCACCTGCTGGTGGAAGGGGCCACCTCATGGGTCGAACACACCAGCTGGGACCGAGTAAGCGGACTGCTGAAACAGTCCTTCGATTCACAGCGTAACACAGCTGGGAGGCTCCTAGCCAAGTGAAAGTAAAAGTTGCTGAGGGCTTCAGTGCTCTTTTGCAGTGCTGCGTTTTCCCACTAAAGGCTCAGGGCCAGACCGGCTGCCTTTTCACCAAAATGACATGCCAGCAAGATTCTGTCCAGGGTGTCTCTTATATTCTTTGAAAGAAGAGGTAATGGCCTTGTCGCAATCAGATTTCACACCCCTTTTCAACTCCTCTTCACATGGCTAGAGAAGAGCAAGGTTTTTACCTTGTTGCAACCTCCTTCAGGTTATTTCTTTGACTTTAAAAGCAGATGTCCTAGCCAGCTCAGATGATGACCCCAACAACACATGGTTCAATATTTGTAAATGGGAAACAAAATAAAGACAACATCCCTAGAGGAACTGCACACAGATCAGAGAATTCTGCTCCAACTTGAAAGCCAACAAGGTCTGTCCAAGCCACTGGAGCTACTGCTCCAAAGTGACGAGGTCTGCACCCGTTAAAGCCCTGCAAAGCGCCACCAGGGCTCTGCCTTCCCCGTGCCCCGGGGTCCCGCTCAGCCAGGCGCTCGCAGCCTCAGCGCTCTTTCCAGCCGCAGCGAAGCTCTGCCCTTCCTGGGGGAATTAGGACGTCTGGGCTGCGGTGCCGTAACGTCCCCCACAAGAAGCCACTTGTGAATCAGTAAATAAATAAAATGACATAAAAATTGCTTCTCCCCAAATGTCCCAGCTCGCTCGCGTGACTGCTCAGTGCTACAACCAAGCCTCAAGCCAAATGTAATGTTTCAATTTCACGGGATTTTCCCACATTGTTTGGAAAACTAGTTCACCTTTTGCTGAATCACTGCATTTTTTAACAGTCATTCCCTACAGAAACAAGGAAACTATCCACCTCATCCGTAAGAGTCATCTGAAGACAAGAGACATTTCTCCTTTGGCCTATAAGCCTGGAGTGCCTCTGTGTCATGCATGGAAGAATTGCCAAAAGTCTCAACATCTTCAAAACACAAAGCAAAACATGCCGCTTTCACCCATGCTACCCACGCTGTTTTAGTTTACTCAGCTGTGGTTTCCAAAAAGAGACCAGTCCTTGGTGACTCAGGGGAGACTGAGAGGGAAACATATGCTTATATGCAAATCGTATTTTTAGGAAGTGTATAAACACACACGCACCAGTGGAGGCAACTAAGGAACCAGACAAACTTATGTTAAGGAAACAACTGAAAAAAGAAAAGAAGCCCTATAATCTTTCATGGTACGTGTCTCATCAGGGGACAAAGTCCCACACTTGTGAATCTCCCTGAGACATGAATCTTTGCAAGACTGATTTTACTCTTTTGCACCCTGTCTTATTCATTTATCCATTTTGTGTTTTAAATATAACCTATCCAAATTGCACAATAAAAATCACATAAACCAACCCCAGAGCTACATATATTCTCCAGCCCAGCGCTTTTACGATATAAGCAGTTCTTTTTGGTCCAGATAACCTGCGTTTCCTGCCTCAAATCCTTGGCTACCTACCTGCAAGAGAAAAGAGAGCTGACAAACTAGTAGGAACTACCAAAGCATTTCCACCTCCTCGGAGCAGATATTTCGGAGCATGTTGCTACTAGACAGGAACAGTGAATCATTTCCCAGAGTTGGCCAGATCTGCCTGGCGAAGCAAGCAGCTAGGAATTACCGTGTCCCAAAGTATGTTGCAGGGGTGTTTCAAGGGTAGCAAGGGAAAGTGGCAAAAAAATAAAATAAAATAAAAGCTCCTGGGAAAACACTCCATGAGCAGAGGGAATAAGTTGAACTACAGGAAATCATTGGCTGCTCTTTTTCTCCTAGATTTTGACCTCCAGCAGCAACATCAGAATACGATAAGATGCTCACAAGCACCCATGCCTCTGCCCCAGCAGTTGAGCTAGGATACATACCCGGTTTAAATACGCCGGAGCCAGGAGGACACTCGGAGTGTTTGATGCAGAACTCCATTTCCGAATAATAGCCCTCCTGGCACTGACATACTCTGTTGTGGGTGGAATTGCACTGCTGCACTTCTACCTGCTTCTCCTCACAGATGACATTACAGTACCGGCACTTCTCCAGGTAGTTCCAGTACTGCGTGTAGTGCAAATCCGGGCAGGGCTCGCACACTGTCTGTCTCTCTCTGGTGCAGTGCTGTGCCACGAAGGTCCCTGGCGGGCACTGCTGGCAAGTGATTTTTTCATTCGTCACAGCATCCTTCCATAGGTAGGTGGGTTGGAAGCTGGAGCTGAGCTCAGCCAGTAAGAGGAAGAGAGGAGCAAGCATCCACTATGGCAAAAAAAGGTGCAAAGAGTTATTAGCCTTTGCTTGTTCTTTTGCAGAGACAAAAGCAACAACACGGCAGCCGCATTACAGAATTAGCTCTCAGTTATCATTCTAGATGGAAGAAATTATTCGTTAGCTTCATGCTCTCCTCCTGGTAACAAAGCAATAGTGCTTCCAGGGACCAGACTCACCACGCCGCAGGTACCTCTCCTTCTCCCTTGGCTTACTGCCCCTGGTAACAGGAACATCCTTCCCAAATGCCACAAAGCCCCCATGGACCCATTGCTCTTTTTCAGCAATAAACACAGTTCCAGCACATTCTCCTTCTCTGACTTTTTACTCTGGTAGGTTCCCAACCATTTTGGGTAAGGCTTTCCCATGTTAGGAAGCAGAAGGGATAGAAGTTTCTCAAATAAGTAAATATTAGTGTTTTCCATATGAACTCCAAATTTTTTTGGTTTCAAAAACCAAACCCAGACACTCAGTAAAGAACTGGAGAATCCCAGAATCTCCTTTGTCCTCCCTTTCGTTTTCAAAGGGCATCAGACCAACCTTAATAGCAGACGGTACGTTACCTTGGATGGATGCCTCGCATTCAGCATGCGGTAGGAGAGCATAGCCCTGCGGGTTTCAGAGCACCACGATCAGAAATCTGGGGATTCAGAGAGGTCTCCTCGGTGGTTCGAGCCGGATCGGGGAATAACAGCTGGACTCGAGCTCCTCTCCCGTTCAGCAGCGGTGACAGTCAGCCCTCCAGCTGCAAAGCAGTAAGAGGGAGACGTCCTTATGAAGGGTTACGAGGGCTGAGCTGTCCCGGATTGCAGCAGGCTTTTCAAGCAGCCCCTCCTAGAAGAGGCTCGCACAAAGCCAGAAGCGCAGGCACCGGCTCGTGTCGCAGCAAACAGCCCCATCGCAGCGCCCCTGGACGGCGGGACACGGCAGGGCTCAGCGACCCCCTGCCGCCCCCCCCCCGGGCATCCCCCGGGCATCGGCTCCCCCCGCCCCGCTGCCGCCCCCCCCCCCCGGGCATCCCCCGGGCATCGGCTCCCCCCGCCCCGCTGCCGCCCCCCCCCCCGGGCATCCCCCGTGCATCCCCCGGGCATCGGCTCCCCCCGCCCCGCTGCCTGCCGCCGGCTCCGGGCTCCCCCCGGCAGCGGCTCCCGGCTGCCCTGCCCGCTGCCGCCGGCCCTCACCGCGCCGCCGGGCCCGCACAGCTCGGCCGCCCTCCCCGCGCAGCACCTTTAAAGCCGCTGGCCGCCCCCCCGCCGCGGGAAAGACCCCCCTTGCGCAACGCCCCGCGGCCCGGCCCCCTCCCGCGGCCGCCCGCGCTGTTTTCGCTTCGCGGCAGCTGCTTTTATAGGCATATACTAAAGGCAGAGGGTTCACTCCAGTGCGGTGTATTTGCCCGCGCAGGGCAAGGAAGCAGGTGGGATTCGGACTGTTGCAAATTTTATGCCGATAATTTTATGTTTTTTTTTTTTTTTTTTTGCTGGGGAAAGGTAGGGAAATTCCCCTCTGTACACTCTGTTCCCTAGCTGTAAACGTTAAACGACTTCCCAGTAACTGCATTTCTGGATCTCTCTATCGTGGGCACTGTTTGCCTCCAAACACAGCCCAGATGCTCCCTGTTTCTCATTGCTGCCAAAATCACTGCCACAGTCTGTTCCAGCTTACAAGAGCAAACTCCTTGCTCTCCCAGGGCTCCTGCGTGACACCCCCCCCCCCCCAGCACGCTATATTTACCAAGTAATTCACATGAACCCTGTAAAAACAGCCAGAATTTGCAGTAGCTAGGCAATGCAACCTCAAAAGCAGGTTCACAGCTTTAACTTTCTGGTTTCAGGAGCACTGAGGATGATGTGCTAGCTCCAAACATAATGCTAACACAGATACACTTGCCTTGGCTTTTGTGGGATAACAGCGTCCTGAGAAAGTCAGGATTTAAATACACTACAGGTGATACTTTAGCAGAAGTCCTCGACCCCAAACATTTCTACGAAAGCGGACCAGAGCCGTACCCATACACTGTTTCAGCAGATCCCCACAAGCGTGCGTTTGCCAGTGCCTCCTAGCTGTGCACTGCCCGTGCTTAAATAAGTGAAAAAAGGACTTTGTCCTTCTGATCTATCTCACAAAATTCCCTCTCAAGCCAAGGAAAGTCAGGGGCTTATCGGCAAACTGCTTTATGTGCTACCAAGGAACACACGTGTCGGAGAGCTCACCGTCTCCTCGCTCCATTTCTGCTTCACCTGCCCTGGTCCCCGTATTGCGAGCGCAGGAGGAAGGACAGAGCATTTACCTTCTCTTCAGCGTAAAAGCAGAAGCGCTGCTCCTGACTGAGCCCCTGGAAAAGCAGCACGCGGTCCATATCTGCAAGCCTGCCTTCTCGTTTCCTCTCAGCAACCTTGTCTCCTAACATGAAAGGTGCCAGGAAGCAATGAGGAAGGGGAAAACGCAATCGATTCCACAATAGTTAGTTGAGAAACAGCTTGTCTTCCCCCTCCTCCCCTCCCCTTTCACATTTTCCAACAAAAAGAAGAGAACATATCTACTTACCAGTTACATCCTAAGGCACAGCGCACTCATCTGGGAAGTTTGCCATTTTGTATTACAGCCCTTTTAATTTTGCAGTCTGCCATCTCCAGCCGTGAAGCCGCCAAACGGGCATGATCTGCCGCCGCTGCCCGTCACGCGAATCCCGTCAGCTCTCCCCTAAGGGCACGTCCCCCAACTCCCAGGGCCCCCGACCATCACCTTTCTGGCAGGTCTCCGCCATCCTAAGCCTGCCAGATTAAAGTGCTGGCTTCCTACTAGAATAAAACACTTGGTAGGTTTTATAGTAGTAAAGCACCACCACCGCTACAATCTCTCAAGATAACAGTCGGGATAACAAGCAACCAGCAGCTGGCAAAGTCTTGCTTGTTCAGAACAAAAGCGTGCAAGAGACCGGCCCTAAAACAATAACCCATTCCTAAACACGCTTGCTTAATATGTACAACTCGTGAAGCATCTCCACGTGGAGACACCGAAAAGTCTTCAAATATCCTTCCACAAGTCATTTTCTGTGGAATTATTGCCTAGACTTGCATCTTGCTGCCATCAGGTCCAGCTTTGCTGTCTGTTATGCAGACCTTTGGACAAGGCTGAACCAGACTATGTGCCTCTTCCTCAGAAAAAACAACAGCGCTTCAGTACACTTGCATATTCCCACTGGGGCTCCCAATGAATTTCCCACCACCGTTTCAGTTGTAAGAAAGATCTACTCAAGAATACAGTTGTCAATAAGGCCACGAAGGAATACAGAATATTTATAAAACCAGTTTATGAAACCAACATGTTCAAAATAAAGTAGGATTCTCTAGCATCTGTCACAGTTTAGATTTTTCTCAAGGGTCTCCTATTTTCTTATACGCACTCTTTTGCATTGGTTAGCTACTACAACTAGGCATTTCTGAGTATCAGACATCAGACGTTTCATAGAATCACAGAAAAGTTTAGGTAGGAAAGGACTTCTGGAGGTCTCTAGTTGAACCTGCTACTCCAAACAGGGCCAACTTCAAAGCTGGATCATGTGGCTCAGCTTGTCCAACTGAGTTTTGAAGATTTCCAGGGATGGCAACTTCCCCCCTCTCTGGGCCCCCGTCCCAGTGCTCGCTCACTCTCCCACAGTGAACATTTCTTTCCTTACATCCTGTTGGAAATTCCCTTGCTGAACTTATGACCGTTGCCGCTCATCCTTTCACCATGACCTCTGAGAAGAGTCTGACTCCATCTCTTCTGCAGCCCCATTTGGCAATGGAAGATCCCCCTCCAAAAGCAGCTTTCTCTTCTCCAGGCTCTGTTCTCCCAGCCTCTCTTCCTCCTGGGCTCCACCACCATGACCATCTCATAGGGGCCCTCCACTGGACTTGCTCCTGTTTGTCAACATCTCTTTTGTGCTGGGCAGCCCAACACCGCAGTCAATGGCGTTCTTCACGTTTGCAGAGCTGTATTACGATTGTGACCAAGATATGGGTTGAATTGTAGTCACATGTAAGAGCATCCTCTTTGTTTGCAAAGCCCAGGATCCTTATGTCCTCCTCACCTCTCGACCTCAGAATTCCCAAATATTTTTGCTGCACCTGAATAGTCAAAACTGAATTGTGTATTTCTGCTTTTCAAAAAGCAAATGGTAAGCGTCTGGAAACACAAAGGAGAGCCACAGTGAGGAGGTTAGAGAAGGTGGAAGTTTTCTCTTCAGGTGCCAGCAAGGTTCCTGAGTACCCTGCAAATCATTAGAGAGAGTTAATGAATCAGATTTGAATGTTGGCCTTCTGCAACACCAGATTTAATATCTGGGACAGAAACAAAAAGCTGTCACACCTCCAGACCTAAATCATTGTTTCTGCACTCCTTCTCTGGATGGTGAATCTGCTTGGATTTTGTTCTTAATGTGGTTAAAGATCAAGCCTACAAGGGTTAAATATTTACAAAATTTACCAAAAAAAAGAACTAAAAAATGAAGAAAACCAAAACCAGTTTCCTATGAAACAGAAAGCAAAGAAAACCCAATGTTCAGAAGAAATCTAAAGCTTCTTCCAGTGAGATCAGCTTCTACCCAAAATGATTAAAGAAAAACTGTAGCCAAGCTGTTTGTCTCACTCTTGCTAGGGTCAAAGAGGGTCCAAATATTTTGTTTGAAAAAAAACTATTAGCGAGTGAATCGCATGACATAGGCTGCTTTCACTTGCAGTGAAGCGTTTTTGTAATCAAGAGCTGTAGAATGAGACAAAAAGGAAAGAAGGCTCAGATTCGCTAATGATGCACAATGGAGTGGGATTTCTATAGCGCTTTATTGTCAGTATATTGATTCAGCCCGGAGCAAAAACACTCAGCCAGCTCAGTTTTATAACACTTTGCTCACAACATCTGCTTCTAGGCCTTTTGAGAGGGACTTTGCACTTCCCCCAAAATGTTGCTGGTAACTGGTTTCATCATGTTTGGCAACCTAAACAGAACAGGTGATGAGCTAGCTTTTACAGGCTGCTCTCTAAAATTGATTTTAATTTTACTGCTGTTTATCTCACTTGTACACACACTTGTAGCTTCCAAATGTAATCCTGATGAGTTGTAACCCCATTTACTGGGGTTACTTCCTCAATTTGATATATTTAACCATTGACATGATGCAACTAGTCTGAGCACTGTCCTTTGGGCCCCTTCCGTGGTGGGGGCACATTCCTTTGAGAGAGGTTTCTGCTCAGCAAAACCACCAGCTTGCATCAAGCCCAAAGCCCCAAGTTTCAATTTACGCAGTTGGAGAATTTATGCGAGACCTCTTTTAACTGAGTTTCACCTCATCTGAGGACAGTCTGCCACTTCACACAGTTTAGTGCAAAACCAGTTTATCTCCTTTTCTGGTAGCCAGAAACTTTTTTTCCATTTTCCTATCATGGATTTCATATGGACCTTTAGTCTGTTATCTGCTCTCTTACTGACCCATCTAGACTTTTCCAAGAAGCTGCGTCAGAAATCACCTCATCTAGACTTTTGCAAACTTGTGAGTAGGTTGAAAAGATAAATACCACACAGATAAATACTGAAATACTGCAGCAGTGTAAAATGACTACGCAAAGTGTTTATCTGAACAGCTTCATTTCTTTCATCATCTTCCTCAATATTCTTTGACGAAAAAAAACAACCCAACCAAAGCAATGCCCCCTCATCTCCCCCAAAACACATTAACATCCTTTACCATGCTGTTTGTTAAGAACATCTGTTTAAACCTGTAGTTTGGACAGAGCAATCCACAAGATACATTAGGCAAATGTGGACAGCAAATCCTGGATGGCGAGTCCCTATACCCCCTTTACGATAAGCACTGAGCTGCATGCAACACAGCAGGGAGGACCAAGAGGCTTCTCACCATACTGCAGTGCACTGCTATCAGCTATTTTTGTTCCAAATTTAATAATGATGAACAATTGTCAGCTTAACTTTCCTGGAGAGTGAAATGCCCTGTCTTCCCCATGTAATCCTTTCCTTTTAGAGGGATAAGAGGCTGGTAAAACAATGACCTTTGCTTATTCTTCTGTCTATTCTTTTACGTGAGCAGCTAACCTCTGAGCCCGAGTTTGTGGGATCGCTGCAAGCAGCAGCTCTACTCGCTACCCACGGGCCGACCTGAGCGGCTAGCCTAGAGGAGGAAGGCAGCATCGGATCCTCAAGGCTCAGGTTTCGCTTGCCCACACAGGGCACCAGAGCTCCGAGAGCCTCAGGGTGGCCAGAAGCAGCACTTTTCACAACTGTTTTTGCAAAAATCATGTTTCTCACTGCTATACGGAGAAAAGCCTGAAAAGCAAAGAGATTCCACACTCTCTATCAGCAGTCGCTTATCCAAGAAAAGGTACCGCTCATCTCTTTCCTGGTAAGACAATTTTTTTTTTGACTCTTTTCTGATTTCTGTCAAATTTGATTAGGAAAAGAGGGGAAAAAAATTTTTCAATGACACCACTAAAACAGAATGCAATATTCCAGATGTAGTCATACCGCTGCAAGACAGAGGCAACACAAAGGGATTAATATCTATTTCCTCCATGATGTGTAACTCGTGTGTCATTTGCTTCCCAAAAATCAGAGATGAGTGTCCATTAGAGGTTTTCCTCCCACTGAAGACTTGTACTTTGGATCAGTTCCTGTAATCCGGTACCACAATGCAGATTTATCTGAAACAATTCTTATTTTCATTTTCTGGTTTTCATAAATAATGTACTATCTCTGTCTTTCCTTGTAAAAGCAACTTGTTTCAAGATGACAAAAAGATTATTATCTGCCTCTTGCAGCACATCCTGACATCTGGTTCCTGGTGATCCTCTTCTACAAGGTTTCATTGGATAGAGGGGTGTGTGTGCGTGTGTACACGCATGTGTGCGAGCAGCATTAACGTCAGCACACTTTCAGACGAGAGGCAAAGAATGAAAAGAAGATTCCCATCCAGGATGAGCTGCATGTTAACTCTGGTCACAAAAGTCTCTCCTCCTAAGTGATGGTCTCTTAAGACCCAAATGAGAAACACAACGCACTTTTCTATTGAAATGCTCCTTCCCAAGTTACTCTAAACACATTTAGGAGGAACGTACCGGGGTAAGGAAAAAAGATTCAGAATGACATAAAAGCCTCTGAACGTTTCTTTGGAAGATAGGGAGAGTGGAAACGTGTGTGCAGTCCTTTTTGATAAGAGATTCTTGAGCAACCCGCTACTGGGAGCGGTCAGTGAATATTTAGCTCAACTATTTAGCAGAGAAGTTGAAGAAAGGGGAAGGAGAAGGGCTAGAGGTCTGATCACAGGTCAGATAACAACTCTGCAGGGAGCCTGCCACAAACCAGAGCCGTGTGCCATGGCAGCCCCTGCATAATCCCTCGCTCTTTAACAGTTAATAAGGTTACTACGTAGTGACAACAAGCGATCTACAAGGGTGAGACCTAACCTCTAGTTCAGAATTGTCTTCTATCACAACAGGAGTTCCTGTGGGTTTACAGTTTAAGGTTAGGTGTCCTGGTTAAGGACACTACCACAAAAAGCAACTTGCTCCCCCTCTCCCAAACTGACCGGCATAACTTTCCCAGTAAGTCTCTTCACATGTAGGCCAGGAATGACAGAGTGAAAGACCTGTTAAAACTAGAACTAAATCATGTGCACATAAGCTGCAGACAGGGACAAGCTCTTGAGGGCTGGCTGTGCTCACACCATGGGTATGCTTGTTGGCGTTCATCCATGCTGCTTGAGAGAAGACTTCCAAATTTGGGGCAGTACAATTCCCACTGCGCAAAAAAGCGGCAACAAAACCAGACTGATTCCAAAGGCAATCAGCAGATCCATTGGTAGGAGCATGGAAATGTTTCAGTCTGTTAGGGTGGACTCAGCCAATCTAGGCAGGTAGCAGTAAATCTCTTCAACTACATGATCTGACTGCTGAAGATTAAAAGAACAAGCAGGTGAATCTCCTGAAAGCACAGGATAATATAATATAGCTCCTCTGCCCCATCTCAATGACAGTGGAGCAATCCCAAGTAGGAACAGTCTTCCAGACTAAACCAAGTTTGGTGGCAAGAAAAGGGCGCATAGCTAGAAAACTCTTCTAGTTGGGGTGGAGGTGGTGTAAAAATCATACTTTTTGTTCTAGCAGATCACACGTATCTTTTATTTCAGTCGGTCTTTGCTGAGCACTTGCTGGATCCTACAGCGTTTTGGAAGTCCATAGCACGTAATCTCCATTAGGCAAATGTAAGCAAAGCCATCATTTCACTCACTCTCTGAAGACGCTCAAGGCTAACGCCACAAATGAAAACTCGCACGCTGTCCTGTGTTGTGACTTCCCTCCAGTGGTAAAAGGGGCAAGCTGCACTTCTCTCACAGGAGAGGTCTCTATAGAGTAGGCAAGGCACTAAGCTATCTTACTACTAAATAACTTTTTACTATTTACTGCTCCCTCATTTCTTAGACTTCCTATCCCAGTACTTGCCCAGGCCTCGAGCAATACTGAGAAATCAAAGCAAGAATCCAAAAGAAGTTGCTGGGAACTGCGCAGAGGCAGCTGTGAGGCTCGTCCCCCCCCGGGGAACTCGGACCACCCCAAAGCTGCTGAGAGAGCGCAAAACAGCAGCAGCCGCCTGATCTGCTTTCCCCTGAAAGCATTTTTTTTACTTCTACAATGCAATAGTAACTGCTATACTTGTTAAAAAAAGAAAAAAGAACTAATGATTAAAAAGAACATTCAGGGCACAACTTGTGAAGGCACGATCTAAACAAAAAAAATCTTTTACCAGCAAAGAAAAGCTAACTATATTTCAGATATGGAGTTGCTTTGTTTTGGGGAACTTGGCTGTTTCGTGTTTCCTGCATGGTTTTAGTCCAGCAACGCGCAGCCTTTCCATCATTAAACACATCACAGCGATCACATCTCACAAAGCTCTGTGCTCTTTTAGAAGACAAGAATTTAACACAAATGCCTACTTGATATCTTCTCCCCAAACATTTTCTGTTCATTTTCACAAGATATTTATGTTTATATGTGTATGTGTATATATAGTTTGTGTGTGTGTGCATGTGTATACACATACACGCAAGCACAGTTTAACTCACAGGACATATAAATCCTGTGAGTTAAATTTTCTAAAGTTTTCCCATGCATATTTGGAATATCTAGAGCTTTCTCTGCATTATTTGTCCATGTTTCCAGGATCTAAATCAACATCAACAGTGCACTGAAATAATAAACTAAATAAGCATGTATTTTAATCAGCAATATAATCTGATGTGTTTAAACACAATTTCTTTCTTTCTTTTTTTAAAGAGAGGAAAACTTAAAAATTGAAATTTAACTAACTTCTGTCTTTAACATAATATTCCATTTCCTGGAAAATAATGGAGAATAAAATAGCAGTACAGATACAAAAAAAAAATTGCTGAAGAGTAATTACTCAACAGGTCAGTTATTAAATTTGTGTTTGAGTACAGATATGCAGACAGATAGAAGGTATAATTCATCCACAACTTTAAACATGTCAGAATATATTCTAGTCCCAAGTTACCGTCACACTTGTCCAAATCTTCATTATTTCTAATTATTATTTAAAGAAGTAAGGAAGATTTCTGTTTCACTGTCATTTAAGAACACTGCTTTTCATGTTCTCCATACAGCCTGAATGTATATGAACCCAGCCTTGCATACATGCATATTAGTCCACATTTTAATGCATGAGAAGCATAGTATCACACTACTATGTAGTTTAAGTAAGTGGATTCTAATTGGAAAATAAATAAATAAATATCATTGAGGACAAAAGGCCCAGCAACTACGAAATTTTAAAAAACACCAGTTTTGAATTATGCAACTGGGGGGGGGGGGGGAAGAATCTTTGAAAATTTGTTAGAATATTGCTCACCTTTTTGAGATACCAAAAATAAATATAAAACTTGCCAAAATTCCACTGGCCTGAAATCCACCTATACACTGCTGGGGGGGAGACACGACCCTTTAAAATAATTAGAGAATATTTTTCCAAGAAAATTCTGAAAACAAATGATATAACAAGTGGTTCCTTTATCACAGGAGCCATAAGACTAATTAGCAACACCAATTTATTTATATCTGGGGGGGAGGGGAATCAAATACAACCTAATTAAGACATAAAAACATTTTTACTTATAGCTTAATTTATAGTAGCCATTGAAGATTTAAAATTGATACAATTTCTTAAGTTAACAAAATATTAATACTCACTACTCACAGAGAGTGGAAATACGAAGTGTCCCTCCCTCCCCCCATCCAACTTGATTTATTATGAAGATTAAAGTTAATTAGTTCCTTTCTGTACTTGGAAAAAAAACCCAGATAACTGAGGCACAATAGGAATATCAGTGCTGAGCAGAAGATAAACCCTCCTCAGAAGCATGTTTTCAAAATCCCAGTATTATGGAAGGAATCAGGATCTGGGGTGCAGAGCAGGCACAAGGGATTGTTTCTGATCACTATCCAACCACCGGAATTTGTTAAAAAAAAAAAAAAAAATTAAGCCTTTCAGTATCTTATGCTATTGGAAACAGCAGCTGCTGCCAAACACCAACAGAATGTGAATCATTTCTTCCAGGAACACCAGTTCGGTAAGGATGGGTAGCCTGGCCTCCTTATTCAGCCAGCTCAATTCCAGTGCAGTACTGTTGCTAGGGTTTTTCCAGGATCTGATATTACCTGAAGGGGACTATTAATGACAGCTGCCTCAGGACAAAGTTTCAGCCTAAAAGAAGTTACTACAGAATTTACAGGCTAAAATAAATATGAAATTAAGCTTCTTAGTTCTAACTGAGGATAATACTGCTTTGTCTCCTGCCAGTGATGAAGAAGAAAGAGATAGAGCTTTCAGATTTGATAAGCCTTGTAAGAGAAAATGTTACGTGAAGTTATGGTGCGCAGCATGCAATCCAGAGCCTGGGTCCATTTAAATGAACCTTTATCCTGTTTCCTTTCAGTCTGAGCGTCAGAGTCCAATAATATTTTCCTGCTGATATGAAGTACTTGCCCTTTCTCTTGGTGAGATTATGACCAGAAGAAAACTTGGATTAATTGCTTCTTTTTCACATCACTTTGGCATTCTGGGCATTTCTTCATCATCTATGGATATGAACAAAACACATAGAATATATATTAAATTCCTCTATTAAGTTTGCAATCATCCAATATGAAATATGAGCCATGCTAGCCATTTGACAGTCCCCAAGATGATGTATCTATCTATTTTCAAATGCAGTGTTACTGTGCAGTCACTTATTTAATGGCTAGTAATAAAATGAGGAAAAAGAAAGCCTCCCGGTGAAGTGGTAACAAACTTTAGAGCAGTTGCCTCAGGTGAATTACAGCTATATTTCTGGAAGGCTAAAAATACAGGAATGAGGAAACACAGAGCCTGCAAGAGCTGTTGTGAAGCACAGAAGTACGTGTTATTAGTAAAATCCCATAAGATCACAGCTGAGTTCCCTGAACTGCTATTTCCTCCTGCACAGATCAGAAGGAAGTGATCTGCTGGGGATACAAGGACATCAGCAATACACGTGGCCATGACCAAGATTTCTGGAGAGGAACAAGGTACACGCAGTTCTTCACACCACCACACGCCTTTCTAGGAGGTGAACAGCAAAAGACTGGGTGCACGAGGCAACCATTTTCTCCATGCAGATTTCAGTTTCCTTCATCATTAATCCTAAATTTAAGAAGTCTGGTCTTTGGCCATCTGACACCCAGATGAACCCCAACCATTCTTTTTATACTCTGAAAGGACAACGCTCTTTGAAGGGCTTAGTGTCCAGTCAGGGACAAAGCAGGTTACAAATTAATTCTGACTAATTCTATGTTTATTCTGAAGAATAGTTACTGATCAAGCTAAAATGCTTTGCTTATTTCAAAAGTGAGATAGTAAAACATAAATTTAATCTTTGTGAGAAAGTTTGTATTGCCAGCTCAACAGGCTGAAATGTTGTTTACTGGAAGAACAGCACCAGCATCAGTGGTTATTTGCCCATATTACAGATGGCACAAATGAGAACAACCAACAGTTTCTCTGGAACATCTGGAAGAAGAGCACGAATAAATGATTCATTTCAACACTAAAAAGCAGCAACAGGCCTCTGCACTGAAAGTTAAAAACAAAAGCAGCACATGCTGGCATACTCTGTGCAAAGTTTCACCAAACATACTGAAAATCACCCAGCTCACACCGTCACTAACCCCTCTAATAACCCCTCAGGTGCATGGGGTTCTGGTGCTGCAAGTTTCCCAAGTATTTCAAAATTATTCACTGACTTCCCCTAACAGTAAGCTGTTACAATAAAATATTATATTGGAAAGGACATCACAATTTGCAGAAACAAGTCATTGCATTTTGAATAATGGCCTGTTAGTCACTTCCTTAATAATATAATATACATGAAACTGAATTTGAGCTGAAGAAACATAGTGAGTAACTTCTTGTCAAAGAACAAACATAGATCTTCAAATCCAGCCCAGTCAGTGGTGACAAACCCCAATACTATCTGATGAGAGTTTGGAGGGCAGACACCACAAACACATGGTCGCTCATTTCCTGTTGGTGAAGTTGCCTCTGCCACAAAATCCAACCGTTGGTAGGAATGGAGTCAACGAATCAAGACGTGAACAGGAACAAGGAGGGAATTATTAGGAGTTGGTTCCTCCAGGTTTGAGGAACACAGACCAATCTTCTTTTCGGCTTAGGAAGTTCTTGTGCTGCAAATGGGTTTGGGGACCAAGAGATTACTTGGAAGAATCATCACCCATGCTTGCCATGCTGTCGTATTCTTTCCTAGGCACCCTCTTTTGGCCACTATCAAGAGACAGGATGCCGGGCTCGATGCTTTCATCTGACTCAGGATGTCTGCTATTATGTTCTTATGATTTGCTTTAAACTATGTTTGTCTTTTTTGATCTTTGCAAGACCCCCAAAGGGCTGTAGTATGCTACCACAAAGTATGCTTCATCTTGCTAAGGAAAACGGATATTTTCTTGCCCCTGCCTTCAGCTGGCAAAACATGGGGTCAAGTTTCATTGTAACTTGCAAGGATTGCATTCAGGTGATGCAGCAAATATGGAAGTCATTAATAATGAATGACATTGATGGGGACTGAACAATTTCCCCAAATAAGATTTTATATTGGCTTTCTGAAATAAGACTCATCTAGCAAATCAAAACTGCTTTAGCCCCCCAGTCTAAAAGATGTACAATCACAAAGAAGAGTGATTAAAAAAAAAAAAAGCAGGCTGAGCAGTTTCTGTAATTTGTCTATGAGCTATGAAAAGGCAAATTAACTTGGAGATTAAGATGAAATCCAGACCTCAGAATTACTAACTTCAAGATGAAAAACACAATACAGCCCAGTACAATTGCTCAATATACAACAGTTGCATCTCTGTGAATCCTTAAGCTGGCAAAAATAATAATTACAAGGTATATCTTACTGGCAAAAAGAGAGAGTACTTCCTCAGAGATTTACAGCGTAGATTTTTATGGGCTGAGATAATACAAAAATCTCCCTGTGGGATTATGAATGCATACATAATCATTAAACTCTCCAGAGCTTTAATTGTGTTCCTCAGTCAGCTTTACTCTTCAGTATCAGAGATTATAAACACATGCTAATATTCTTGGCATGACTCTTCCCTGAAGTGGAGCATGTTGTTCATGAAAGAGCAGATGTAGATGTCTTTCTCAATCTTCGAACCTCAATACACATCTTCAGCAAAATCAAGAGAAAGAAAGTGGACCAAAACTAGAAGTACTGGGCTACTGGTAGAAGTGTCATTAGCTGTGATAATGGCACTTGTGGATGGGAAAGTGAAGGTAAACTCATTTTAAAGGTGAAACTTAAAGGCCTTCAGTTCAGGAAAGAATCTGCTGAATGCTTCTGAGATCCACAATAGCTTGACAGCCCAATTATACTTTGGCATAGAAGGAACAGCTGAGTACTCAGCTGCAATGCCCATTCAAGGCAACTGGTTTAGTTATCCAATGTGCAGCAAACACAAGATGCCTTCCTTTGGTGTTCTTGTATTTTCCTGTATTCTTTCTATGCTTCTATTGGACAAAGTCCGTCTTGATTACTGTATTTTATTTGGGTTGACAGGAACTATGAATTTTAGTATACTGTTTATTTTCTGCACTTAGCTGACGTATTTCAGTGTCCTCTTCCTGAGAAACAGACCTTTCTCTGGAATTTGGAATGTCTGTTTATTGCACACTTGCTTGTAGGTTCACAGACAGGAGAAATTTCTCTTCCTTCTCTACTGTTTTTATAGCTGCCTGAGCTCTGCTGACAAATAGCCCTCTTCATCACCTATGAAACCACTCAACACTCTTGTGTTATACTTTCATGCCCAGGGTCACAGATGACTGATAACTGGTTACTGATTGGGCTCCAGGACACAACAAGAGTAGGGAATCAAGTGTTGTGCAAGATGCTGCCAAACATATGCACTGAGGCATCACTTATATCCTCTTACCTAAAGGACTGCAACTTCATCCAACAACCTATTCAGCCAGGAGGGCTAGAGGAGAGAATCACAATGGCAGATATTTGAGCATGAATATGCCTTATCTCATGATGGTGCCTTACAGGAGGCTTTTACAAGGGAAAAAATAACGGAACTAGGCAAGGAAAAATACTTAAACAAAGATTCAGATGTACAAAAGAATTTTTTTCCAGTTGATGTCTACAGCCTGCTGCCTGAATCACTCTGGAAGGGAAAACGTCTGGAAACAGCTCGGAAGGAGCTGCACCTATGTCCAAAGCACAGCATAAGGCAGGAGTCTGCCTTCAGTCAAACTGAAGAGCATGGAAATGACAGAGGAGATGCTCAGGTGGTAAAACTTTCATCAGGATTTGGCGGTTTTTGTCTAAACAGAGGAATGCTGTTTCCAGGGCTGTCCACACGGTTCGCTTCAAAAGCACAAAATTCACTAGCAGTTTCAGGCAAAACTGAAATCAATAAACAAGATAACCTTTAAGAGCTGCTCCCAACATGTTTTGCAGCAAGTGAAGGCACATAATGGACATTTAAAAGGCACATCATCCTCAGATTTGCAGTTAGAGCAGTGGAATCTTCCTAGAACAGTAAGAGCGAGAGGGAGAAAGAAAGAGAGAGAGGGAGAGGAGAATGACTAAATTCCAGTAACAACCTGTGAATTTCTCACACGTATATGCTTTTAGTGCACTACAGAAAACAATGACCAAGAGTGCATGCAGTGAATTTTAAGAAGTCTCTGTTGCATTATTTCTTTCACATGTCCTTGTTCAATCTCTACGCTTCAGTTCCCCATTCAGAAATCGAGATTACATCCTTGCTTTACATGGAAGTTGACAAGAAAAATCTCTAAATTCTCAGGAAACCATTACATCATCATGATAAAGAAAATGCAGTATTTCGACAGAATAGATGCAGTTAGCAGAAAGTACAAATTCCACTTAGCATACCATGTTTACCATTACAGCAACATAATTTTCGTTTTCTGTAATTTATCCTATTCCTGAGAATTAGAGAGAGATTTGCATCCAAAAAATCTCACCTACACCTACCATACTCTGGCTCCATCTGTAGGGGAAAGATAGGCACAGCTCCAGCGCTTGTGGGTGCTCTCATGTTACTGGTTCCTTTTGATACTTCCGTCTTTGGCAATTCAGGTTTGCTTTCTTGGCTAAAGCAGAAGGAGGAAATCTTTCTTTGAATTTTCTCTGGCATCTCACTCTTGGAAGCAGCTGCATGTGATCATAAAAACACCATACAATACAGTGCAACAAAGAACACACTACACAGACTCTTTGCAAAATGCAGTTAGCAGTAGGTTCCAGTGAGTTTTCACTGTATAAAAAAAATAAAAGAAAAAACAACAACAAAAAACCCACATGCACACAATTTGAGTAACTATTTTCTTAAGCCACAATGGTAACAGAAGTTTCTGTTATTAACACATATCATTATTACTGAAAGGGAACTTTTACATTGAAATAGTTCTGTGGTAAATTCTTCCTAGACACAGTTGGTCTTGATCCACTCTTGCAGCCCTTAGGTGCAAAAATCTGCCTTCAGCCATAACCCATTTCACATTTTAAATAAAACTGCACTGTAACTGATTTTCTTCCTGTACCCTTGCACTTCCCCATCTGCATCTACCTATTGCCTTCTATCTTATACTCATTTTTTTATGCTTTTTGGACAGGACCAATTGTTTTGACCTTCCTTTACACAGTCTAGTGCAGGGAGGTCAGAGCCCACAACTGAGGCTCTTGGACCCTACCCACAATACTAGTAAAAATTTAAACTCCAGAGAAATGTTCATTCCCAACCTTGTACATGGCTGGGAACTTTCATCTGAGCTTTGCTGTTTTCTGCTTTAGCGCACCAGTTCTCCAAACTGGAGCCAGTGCTCCCTTCATCTTGCACCTGCTGTTGCAATTTCTTCTCTCCCTCGCCGCACACCATCCCAGTCAAATCTTTACACATCTGTCTGAACTGCTCTTTGTGATGAGGGCGCACAAACATGTAAAATCCTGTCCAAAAGAAAATACAGTCAAATACATAGGAAAATGCATGCCTGACAACAGGATACTTGTTGCTTTGGAAGCTGGGTAACATCAGCTGTATTCTTTAGAGTATCTGCAGCATGGTGGAACATTCGACATTTTTGTTGATTTTATACGTAAATGGCTTTCCTTGCCAGAAGACAGATGAGTATTTGGTATCGGAAACTGTCAACTTACTTGGAAGTTCTTCCACTCTCTACAGCTAATCATAAATATCTGATCCAGCACTTCAGCAGACAATTGATCCAGCTAAATCAAGTATACACAATACCAGAAAAGACTTTCTCAAAAAAGAAGTCTCTCATTACTGTCTGGTCAGTTGAGGATTCAAAGCATATGCACACAAATTCTAAGAAATCCCCAGTATGGTTTATTGCCAGGCATGGACAATTCCACAGTGGAGTCATCTGAGGTGAAAACATTTGCTCCCTAAAGATACCAGCTCTCTATTTGTAAGAAAGAGTGCTCAGGAAAAGATTATGACTCACAGTGCCACACAGTTCATTTCCCTCTCATTCTTCACTGTGTTAAGATTAATTTGACTAGTTTGACACACCACAGGAATTTATTTTCTAAAAATTTGGTGAGACTATGACATCTGTTCTAGATCAATTGAATATTTATCATTATTTCCTACAGACAACAGATGAAACCATTTCAGCATTTCCCAGCATGCGCTGTATGCATACATCTCCTACATACACTTATCTCCTACCTACTCTTCTCCTGCAGATGAGTTCATACCAAAGATGCGGGAGAAGGTGGAACTAAAATCTTACATAGCACATGCAACATTAAGAGATGTCTCCATCAAGGCAATCAAGTTCAGCATGAAATCCCCTCCCCTTTTTTTTTTTTAAACAATAAAACAAAACCTAATCTCAAATTTTGAGCACTTGTAGCTTTCTAAATCCTTGTATTAATAAACCTACGAAGAAAGAAAACTTTGAGAAAACAAATAATCATTTAGAAATTTCAAACTGATATGAATGATAAGGATACTAAATCATGACACAGTTCCATAACTATTCCTGTGTAAAGTTCTATAGAAAAATAGTGAAGCAAAAGTACGATTGCTTATCACCAGAACCTGAAAGGGACCAAAGAGCTTAGCAGCAGTATAGTTTTCTGTTTTCTTGACTTTTAATTGCTGAGTCAATGCAATAGTCATTATTGGCTTTTCTAAAGAGCAATCACTTTCAGTAACTGAAGAAAAAAAAAGGTAGTAGAATCATTTGACTGAAGTTAGCTTGACTGAAGGTTAGGACTGGAATTACTGAGGTCTTATCTCAGTTTTAAGGGTTTTTTTGTTGGTGGTGGTGGTGGTTTTTTTTTAAACGGACAATTCCTAAACTGAAGATGCAGAAGTAACATCTTATAACCTTGCCATTTTTTGCTCTCAGATGACATTCATTTACTACAGCTTTCCTGAAGCTAGTTCCATCTGTCCGGTTTGCTAAACGAAAAGATGGGAGAGGTACAAAAACTTTGCCAATGCTAAAAGTTTATCCAAAAAAGTGGGGAGTTTGCAAACTAACTGCGAATAACCAGTGAGAGGTCACTGCTCACAAGAGATCACAGGACCTATATCTTCTTTTCAATTAAATAAAAAGCATTCAAAGTTGTCCCTTACTTTGTAGGAGATGAAAGTCTTCTGGCCTCTCAGTGGTGAGGGCTGCTATCACCGATACCATAGTATCATAGTTATCTGTCTTCTTGTAAGCTAACAATGCTTCATAGAAACGGTTGTAAGAGCTTTGGTTCAAAGCCTTTTTCACGTCCTTGAGATAGGTAGCCCTCAGCATCTGGTGGTGATCTTCTCTCCTAGAGCTTGAAGCTTTTTCAGCATCTTTCCTTGAAGTTTGGCTGGGATTTTTCCCTGAGAGACAAAATACACGTGAGCAGCCCTTGGAAAGGAACAAACAGGTCAGACTTTTGTACCCATCATTCTCTTCACTGAGAAGGGGGTTCCTGGGCTATTTCAAAGCAGTAATACCAACACTGCCTGCGCAACCAAGTACCTCCCTCTGACATAACCCTGGACAGAGCCAGGACCTGCTCCTGCCAATGGCAACTGAACAAATTAATTCTGCGGAACCCTTCTGGCATCTTTGGGTTTTTATTTTGTTTTATTTTTTTAATAGAGAAATGCGTCAGATGGTCACTGAGGAATGAGAAAAAGGTGACACAAAAGCCACTTGTGCATGGAGGTCAGCAATAAATAAAGTGTTATGCTGCACTTCTTTGAAGAAGTAGAAGCATTATAAACAGATGGCTTAACCAACTATGCTGGCCTGCCACATGGGTAAGTAAACTGAGATTGAATTTAAAGAGTAGATTTATCATCCCTGATTACTAGAAGGGAAAAGGCATTCTTTTTTCAGACAGGAAAGCATAAAGTCAAAAAAGAAGAACTAATCTGAAGTAATAGACAAAATAGTACAAAAGCAATGAAGGAAGGAGCAACTAAAATAAATCTAAAGAAACAACATGGCTTCACATATGAAAAGCTTTTAAAAACTTCCAAGAAACACTGGCAGTTTTTGTTTTTGTTTTTTTTAAAAGAAAAGATTAGCTTTTGGCTATTCTTTATTCCCTAAGAAAAAGTAAATCTAAGCTGCTATAACCCTTGCTCATAGATAAAAGTCACTCAAGACAATTAAAACAAAGAAATGATTCATGTGAATTAAAATCAAATGAACTGAAAGAAATAACTACCCTACTTGTTTCTTTGAGAGAAATAAATAGAAAAAAACCCTAGATGTTCTCAGGAAGATCTGCAATCAATCAGAACTGGACCTTTGATTTTCAAAAGCTAAGTACCGGACAGTATGAGGTTAGAGGATGCATGCAGAAATTATGTACAACTATCAAAATATATTTACTAGTCCAGGTTTCTGGAAAAAACAGCTTTTCTGCATGAGGATCATATACAATACTGAAAACAGAGACTATTTTCTTCTTCATACCTGGAACCATACTGACTTCACTCAGAATTACCTTCCTAAATTGCTCTCTTTCATGAAACCCCGGCCAAAGTCCAGTAGCCTTGTGCTCAACCCACCCTTGCCCTCACTGAGGAATACCAGGTCAGTCTCTAATGCAAACTTCTAGCTTTAGTCAGTTGTATTTTCATATCCAACTTGATTTAAGTAATTGGCTTTTGCATTTCATTTTGTACAATCCTTGCTGAAAACTCTGAATTAGCATCACTCTAACCCACAAATAGTGAGCCACTTGTGCTATGTGAATGCAGAAAACATTAGTCCCTACCAGGAGAATTTACAGTAAGTGACACAATAAAACATAATATATATTAACTTGGAATTATGCTTTTATTAACATGAAGTGTACCTGCACTATTCAGTCCTGTTGTTAGGTGGAATCCTCCCTTGTTCAAGTGGAGCCCGGGGTTTAGCTGAGTACATGAGTCCTTTGAGAATGTTGTTTTCTGCTGGCTCTGTTTTTCTGCTGTTAAATCAAACCAATCCATTAACAGTGAACTCGGGGAAGAATGAAGACAGAATGATGCTTTTCAAAGTGTGTCAACTCTATACTTTGAGATGCAGATGCATTTCTCTGGTAAGAGAGAATGAGGCAAGACCCTGCTTTTTTATAATCTATTGTTCCAGTGTTTCAAAGACTTTACAAGCTCTACGATGACATGATTACCCTCTTTTCACAATTCTGGTGGCACTATGTGGGTAGCAAGGAAGACAGGAATAAACACAAATCTTTTCAGATCTACAGGCTAGATACAAGATTCAAATAGATCTTTAAAAAGGGCCTTTTGAAATGAAATGTCATCTTTACTAACTCTGCAGTAACAAATGCTCAGGCATCTGTCTATGCTTATGAGAAGGCAGGTATATTTAACTAACTGGAAAAAAAAATCTTTTAAAGTAGAGAGGGGAATCAGGGGTGCTATATAACCAGCTCCAGTGCATACAGCACTCGAACACCATATGGACACATTATAATGAACACCTTAGCTCACTTAGTTAACAAGAGGATCATGCAGAGCAGAGATTTATATACAGTGTTTCTTTGTAATTTGGAGTCTTAGCTACCTAGTTCAATTTTGCTTAATCAAAATTGCTTTCCACCCTGGCATTTCTATGTATTACATGTGTCTTGCTCTGGGACTGGACAAAAAGGACATAACAGCCTGCACAGTGCTGGAAACAAGCTTCTCACCTATTTTGTTGGCTAGTATCTCTCGCTGTTCTCGCAGGAGGCTGTGCTCAGGTTTGTAGCCACAGCCTACTCCAGTCAGATTACAACACGCTTCATCAAACTGCTTTTTATGTTGAGGTCGAACAAACTGGTAAAATTCTTTCATTAAAGGGAGAGGAAATTAAAAAAAAAATAATAATAAAATCAGTCCACAACAGGCAAACTCCACAGAAACTTATGATGGCAAGGCTTCTAGGATAGATGACATGAAAATAAAAACTGCAGGTAAACAAATTAAAATCAAAATTTCATTATCTAGTAGTTTATACAATAACCACACTTACAAGCTACACAGAAGTTAGATACAGTTCAGGCTTCCAGCAGTAGCTGTAGGTTATAAAACTGTAATTTTTCTACTATAAATATGAAGTAGCTTTACTTCTCAGTGAAACAGATACTTTCAAAAAAGGTGAGCTACATCACAAACTGTGGGGGTCAAAGTATTCATCTAGGCAGGTAGCAAAGAATAACAACTGACATGCTGTTTATTTTGCAGCTCGTCTTACCCCACTGTAAACTGGTTGCCTACCACTAGCCTAAATCTCACTGTGAGTCAAGTGAACTTTAGACTTCAGCTGCCTGTCACTTTTGTAAACCAGACTTAAACTATTACCTTAAATTTGGTTATCAAGAGTGTTCTTATTTATATAGTAAGATAGACATATTGGGAAACAAATTGTGGCTGCTATTAGTACTAAGTACTTATATAGAGCTTCTCATCCCTTAATTTAAAACAGTTTACAAGAGTGGCTTTGCTTTTTGATTTTTTTTAGTTGAAAGAAGTCACAGAAAAATCTGTCCATTTGCCTATATGCACAGCAAATCATCAATGACAGCTTCAAACTCTTATCTCTGTCTTCTCCTGCTCACTTGCTAATTACAAGATGAGAAAATAATTTATACTCAAATCTTATTGTGCCTTTATGAGGAAACTTTCTCTAAAAGAACACAGCAGATCCAGAATCAGATGTTTTAAGTTTTTAAAATAGTTTGGAAAACAAACAAAAAAGCCCCCTACCAACCAAAATAAAACCACAGAAACAAATAAACATGCCAAGAAAATCCAGGAAATTTTGTGTCAGACTTGTTAAAGCAAGAAAATTTACAACTTCCGTGATTCCCTTTGACTTTCACAAGCAGGCTCCACTTTTTTCCACATATCCACAAACAGAAATTATTCCTAATGTATTAGCAGCTGAATTCAAATAAACTAGACAAGTAACTTCTCTTTAAAATCTGTCATTTTGCTCTCCATAAGAATTAAAAGTGTATTGTTTTGTATTGCTACCATCACTTTTAAAACATAAGCAGCAAGCAGAGATCATCCTCAAAAGATGCACCAATCTTGCTCAGGCTGCCAAGACTTCTAAGGCTTCACTCTTTCCCGTGATTCGCAGCTGTTCTGTTTTCCTATTGCAATATGTGCACTATTATCCTGGAGCATCACCTACTGAAAAGAGATGTTGATAGGGCCAATAAAAGTATTGACTTTCAGCAACAGCTCCACTTTTTACGGACTTCCCATCTCACTTTCTCACTAACTGAGCAGCTAAGCTCCAGTTCCCTTCCTCTTTTCAAAGCTGATCGTTCTCAGTTTGACAAGATTGAGGGGGAAAGGAAAATTCAGAGAGAAAACACACTGCTAAGATGTTGGTGGGAATCTAGTTCCTCTCAATGCAGCACTCATTAAAAATCCAGGCAAATAACAGCTAAACCAGCAAACCATCTATGTTTGCCCCAGCTCACTTGCTTTATACTCACCATTATTTAAATATAAAATTTATGTAGCTATTCTATACACTTACTGTCTTAACACTGAACTCTTCTGAATGCATATATCCAACTCCTCACAACCGTATGCTTTATCCTACCTCGTAAATAACAGGGAATAAACTATACTTATAAATTTAAAATAACACAAGTTTCCATGCAATGCAGTTACTCTTTATTTTAGGCCCATCATCATACAAACTCAGGTGTGATAACTAGACTGGTAACGCATTTGCTATAAGATCTAGGGATATAAATTGACGAATGCTAATGACTATCATTCTGATCAATCCGCACTTCAAAAGATAAAACGCTTTCTTGTGAAATACTGAAGTCTATTTAAAAGGCAAAGGCCATGTCATACACAGATACCAGAGAAGTCATCATACCTCGCAACAAGATATGCTTTTTTTGATCCTCTGTAAAGAGGGAGCTCATTTGAGATAACATAGCATCGAAGTCATCTGTTTTCTTGTAGTGCTGAAGAGCCTTCGAGAAGAGATCATAGTTTTCCTGGCTTAGGGTTTCCTTCACTGTTGCAATGTACGTTGTAGCCCTGGCCTTCTTTGGCTCAGTCAGGTCTGCTATTTTATCTGTTTGCTGAGAAGACAGGAAGATTTTTCCAGTAAATAGGATGACTTAAGTACTTAAGACTTAAGGATTGCACATAACACAATGCAATGCTTTCAGCTAACACATTAGTATGTCCCATGCAGTAATGGTAATCATCCAAAAAAGCATGTATCCATGTGTTATTTTCTGAGAAAAACAAAACAACTTCAGCGTCACGGAAGAAACACAAATCTAATGGGGCCTATCTCCTGGAAATGTTCAATTATCTAAAAAGAAAAAAACCTTCATAGGTATATGAAGCAGGAGATTCAAAGAACGGAAGGCATTTACGTATTTTGGCTCCCCTAAGACACTTCTTGAAGACACTATACACACTGGCAAGCTAGATTACTCTCTATTTGGAAACATTCTTTTTCTATAATCACAAGCAGCAGGGACTTGAAAAGATTCAAAACAAGTTCTCCTTAATGAAAGTGACTGTGCATTACAATGTGCTTGCACATTGTAGAAGCCAATGGACACCTGTCACACATCTTCATGACAAAAACAGTACCACTGGGGCAATCCGCCAAGTCATAACTTTATTATTAATTTTCCCAGATTATTATTTATATCTACTTCTAAAACATTAATCCCTCTAACATCTGTGAGCATTCGTTCCCTCAAGGAAGAAGAGCAATGCTATTCATCATCTTCTCTACTGAGCAAAGCTGAGTGCTTCAGATGACTGTTCCCTAGAGAAGGCAGCCAAGCCTCATTTCACAATTCTATCCTTAGGAGAAGGCTTGTTAAGAGAAATGAAATTTAATGCGAACCCTGAGGACTAGGCTGATTCATCGTGACATCAGGTAGCAACAAGCCCCAGCAAACACAACCTTCTGCAATGAACCCGCTCCCTTCCTCATACCTTGGATACTGTTAGCCTCAGGATCTGTGCCTGCCTTTATCAGTTTAGACTGTCATGTGCCTGGGAGTCTCTTTGACAGAGAGATAGTACTCAGTTAGGACAGTACCTTGGACAACTACTGACATACACCATCACCCAGGGGATTCTCATCAATTTATTATGACTGTCAAGCAGCTAGCTGCATAATTAATTACCTGTGGTTTCTGAATCATCTTTGGAAACAGTGCACAACAGTAACACGTAAGTGCAAACATACTGCACAACCATAACCCACATACGGGGTTAGGATGTGATCACCTACCCAAATACAACTGGTCAGCTGTGCTAGTTGAGGCTTTATAGTCCATCAAAAAGAACAACCTACCCCCCCCCCCCACCACACCAGAACAACAGGAGATAATGTTCAAGAGAGTCGCAGCCAGAGAACATTTCTTTTTATCTACTAACCCTGCCTATAATGTCTATATTTGAGAAGTAGCAAGACAGAAACAGATTTCAGATGTGCAGAGTTGTGTATTTACAGTTATGGGGGTTGATATAATTGTATTGGCATCAGTGCCAGTCCACATCAGTCACCTATCTGCCTGGAAATTTCCAATTCGAATTATTACCTTCGGCAGCTTAAATACTCAAAAGGGATGGCATACGTGCATGAAAACACGTACCAAATTGCTGACTAGCTTTATTTTCTTCCTTCCTCCTTTCTGCTCATCTGTTAACCTCTTCTCATACTGAAGGGACAGTGTCGACAGACGTTGTGCCTGGAAAGGGGGGGGTGGGGGGGGGGGAAGACCACACACACCAAAAATGATTTTCAAAGTTATTCTCCACTTAATTCAGTCATTTCCTGTAATAAAGTTTTTTAACCCTGTTTGTGATAAAAATTCAACAGATTGAAACAAATCAAGCTAAATTATTGCAACAGAGCCTGGGGCACGTACCTGTTTCTCGAAGGTGATCACTGACTGGACAATTCAAGAAAAGAGACCAAAACAGAGGAAATGCAAGATAAAGTTGGTCTTTAGAGTGCAGATTTCCAGTTGAGCAACTTGGACTAATGGTTAACTGCTTCAGGGTGGCCATGCGTGCATGAACACATGCGTGCAAGTGATTCCCCATGTGTCCCTCAACTTTCCTGCCTGGAAGTACTTCTCTTCTGAAGAAAGCCCACATCAGGGCATCTCTTTGTGTACTGAGAAAAGAAGCCCAAGCGGTCTTGCAGGAAATACCAGGGCAGATGGGACAGGAGTAGAAATATTTGTGGTTTGACAAGCTCTTCAGCATTTCCCATTCCTAGTAACAAAGAATTGCACTTGCACTGTAGTGACCTGCAATATGGGTATATAAAAAGCCCCAAAAGAGAAGCGAGTTGGCATAAGTAAAGAGGAGTGGAATTGCTTAACAGTAGAGTCTCCAATATTAGTACAAGCCAGTATCAACCCTATTAAAAACACCCATCTGAGTAACATATGAAGCTGTGGGATAGCCCCATATTGCCAATTGGTTTCTACACGCCTCTTGAGAAAGAAGGTATGTCAAGTGATTTATTTCTTTGCTCTTGCCCAAGAAAAGAATTTCTTAGCAAACAGGTGACCATCAGTGTATTTAGTGAATAGTGTTGTTTATTTGTGAGAGGAAGCAGTGAAATATACTGGTATCCCTCGCATTCCACTATGGCTACTCAGCACTTCTATTCAGATCATAAAGCTTCAGATCTAGGGTTTAAGACAAAAAAAAAAGACAAACAAAAACAGAAGTCCAAAAAAAGAAAAACCCAAACCAGTGACTTCAGATTTGCTGGTTTGTAGAGTCAGTTGCTAATACTCAGAAATACAACCTTCAGTGAACTCTTAATACAGCAAGGATACTGAATTCCAGACAAGTCTGAGCAGGATATGTACAAATATATAGGGCATTTAAATATATTTTACTTAAACACCATGTAACAGAATGAAGAATTGGAATTCAAGCAGTAAATCAAACTGGTACATGCCACAAGTCGGTAAATCAATCAGAGGCATCTTCCTAATCCTGGCTAGGTAAAGGCACCATCGTAAATAACACAATCCAGAAGAGATAAGGCTTCTGAAAGATGTGCTTCCACAAGGCATATCTCACAAGGAAAACTGATTAAGGGGAATGGTCAAATCATTCTTCAAATGGATTCAGGGACTCTATTTCTTGCACTTAGATTTTTTTTGAGATAGCAAATAGCTGTATTCTTAGAGGGCACTTTCCCCTCCAGCAAATTGTTTGAGAATAACTGCACCTAAATTTCCATATTTAGGGAACCTGGTTTCAGCATGACCTGGATGAAAGAAAAACTGGTAACAGAGATACTATCATGGATGGTGGGGAAAGATACAAAAGCACACCAACCACGTTATCAGTCCAAATCTGTCAGTCATGAACATGAGCTCATCACCGCAGAATGAAAGCTGGCTCCCTCAAAAGCACCGGGTGTCTCAAGACTACACTCCCCAGAGCCTTGGCACCAATTTAGGTGCAGCACAAGATGACCAGAGAGTCCTTTAAAAGCCACAGATGAGTAGTAACGTCACATTAGCAAGTGGACACGAGCTGACTCATTGTCAAACCGTTAGGACCATCTGTTTATCTGGCTTGACAAAAAGCTGAACTGGCCCAAAAGCAGTGTAGCTGTGTTGACACGACACTGCTGCTGAGTTAGTGGGTCCCGGGAGATATGCTGGGCTTTCCAGAGAATAAGTTCTGGCATCTGTACTCTGGCATGGTTAGGCTGCCTGCGGGCAATGAAGTTGATTTCTCAGTCAACTGCACAAGTTAAATATTCTCTACCTTTGTCCGTTACTCCAAGCTTGTGCATTCCCACATCCCTACATCCGTATCTCCTAGGCCCCTTTAAATATTCCCTAGATATTCCTTACACTTCCAAGCTTCCCCTTATGAATCTTTCCCCTAATCAAACTGCTTAGGGATGCTGCAACTGTCTTATTCTAGGCATTCCTGGAGTCCACAAAAGCAGCCACTGGCCAAACTTAACCTGCAAGCCAGCAGTTAACCACCCCTGCTGATTATAGTCAGGTAAGGAAGCTATCTCATCAACAACTAACTGCAAACAGAGATTTTGGGAAAGCAAGAGAACCACAGCCCAGTCAGTGACATATTAGGAAATCCAATCCAAGAGAAAAGAAAACCAGCATAGAAGAAGCTTTGTTATTCCTAACGCAATAGCAGACCTCTTCCGGTTCAGATTATAAAATTACTAATTCATAGCCATTTCTACCCCCTCTCCCCTTTTTTTTTTTAAAATACAATATCTGTTCACATACCAAGTGCTGACACATTCAATCCAGGAAGAATTGCATATTTACAACCTCTTTACTGAAAGCTCTTTGCACTCCAGAGAGCACTTAACTTTCAGGAATCTACATGACCAGCTCTTATGAAGCACAATGCAAGTGCGTATCTGTTGGTCATACAGTAAAACACGGCAAAGAAACCCTTTGTTTAAGCTCAGTTATGATAACTTGCAATTACTAGTACTGATGATAATGGGTTTTTCTTGAAAGGGGGTTGAACTGGTATCTCTAAGTTAATGCCAAACTCATTTTGTTTTAGAGCCTACAGTTTCTACTTTAAAGCACATATTATGCCAGACCATTTTCATTACCTTTTCCTCTCCTGGCAAGGCATCTTCCTCCTCTGCATCTTCACAGCTCTTCTCATTACGCTCCAATGCATCCAAGAGTCCAATACATTGCCTTCTAGGGCAGATCAGCTCTTGTTCATATTCTGTGCATAGGCTGGATGATACATCTCCATTTACTGACATCCCTGCATAATACAGATGAAAAATCAACATGTTAACTCCTGCATTCTATGTTACTTTTCATTGCCTCAAGACCAAATGTAGCAATCCACAAATATACGTTGGTTTATCCCAGCTCGCACATCTTGAGGGGGGACTGTATTATATGGCTTAGTAAGCTTATTTTGGTTAACCGCTCCCAAAACGGCTCAAGCATTTGCTACCACAGTCTGGTGGCTAGAATTAAGTTAGGACTTCACTCGAACTTTTTCCAGAGTGAAAGTCTTATTTAACTTCAAAATGGCTTAGGATCAATGGAAAAAAAAAAAAAAAAAAAAATCTTACTGCCACAGTTGTCTGTGTTTAACTACTGTAGTTTTATGGATTTCCCCAAAACTGAGTTCCTGCTTTTAAATGACCTTTCTGTGAAATATGTTTTGTTTTTTTTAAAAAACACAATATACAGCTTTTAAAGCATACAATCTCACAGTATTAGCCCCTATAAGATACTGTCACCTCATCTCCCCTGAATATATATTCTCATTCCAGGTATACTTGGTTTTAAATATCAGAACTTGGAGCTGTCAGCAGTGTTAAATGAGTATCAGTTTGCTACTTCCAAAAGGCATTCTCCTCAAAATATGTTTCCTCTTTCTTGTGGAATGACTTAAAATAGAGACAGTTGCTATGAAAAATCACTATTTTGAAAAGAATTAAAGTATATTAGGTTAAAAATTCAGTACAAGACACTTTTTAGCCAAAAATTATGATTGCATGTGCAGTTTGATGTTACAGCTAACGTAGTGCATCTGGAAATCCATATTAAAGAGGTCATGCAGCTTCTTCCTTCCACCTCCAGTCACACATTCCGCCCCACCTTTGAGATGGGCCTAGTGATCATGCGGATGAAGGGTAAATGGTTCAGCAAGCTGGTCTGACTCACTGTGGAGTCAGGAGAGAATTCGGGAGGAAAGGCGGGGGGGCACAAAGGAGAAACAGGACGTGACAGAAAGCATACCACCCTTTTGCAACACGAGCAGCCAACTAGCTGGTGAGGCGGAGGAGGGAATGATATGAAGGTATTGCGGTCTGCCCCGACCGCAAGGGGTTGCGTACCAAAAAGTCAGCTGATCACAGACTAAGTGCTGTCCTAGAGTGCCCCCAGCCTCATTATCCCTGATTACCATATTAAAAAAATGCCCTTCACTGCATAACGATATGTAAATAAGGGGGGGGGATACCCCCCAACAGTCATGCAAGTGGCAATCTAGCCAATGGAGTACGGCTGCCGCGCTTCCACATCCCACCTTCAGCAACTATAAAAGAGAGGATGGCTCACTAAAGTTTTTGCAGGGCAAAAAAAACCTGAACCCCTGAACTGTTCACTGGAGATTGCTGATGAGCGAGCCTCCTTCTTCCCTCCCCCAAACAGGGACGCCTCTTTGGTAAGACTTGCACCTCCGACAATGTCGGACGTTACCCGGGGAAATATATTGTTATTGAAAGCACTTAATTGTTAGTTTGAGCTCAAAGAAAGAAAATTTGTAGCAGCAAGTGCATTTATCAACGGCAATTTCAAACCTTCTATCCGTCGCTTTAATAAAACCTACAGCTGCGAAACTGGCTCAGGGAAAGTCCTTAAATAAGGGGCTCTGGCAGGCAAACATAAATTACCAAGATAAGGAAGGGTATTTCTTCCCTCCCTTCACCGTGACACTCACCGAGCTGTTTCACAACAGATAGATTCAACTCAAGGGAAGGAGCATAAATGCATGGTTGGAAATTGAGAGAGAAAAAGGTTGTCACCAAGGTCACCCCTTTCAATGACAGCCTGCAGTCACAGGGGTTTAGATGTAATGTGAAATCACATCCTTGCACTCAATTGCAACTGTTCTGACCACAGTTTGAAATACAACTTCACTGCTCTCTTCAGAAGGAGGGAGTGATCCAGAGTGGAACACTCTGCAAGAGATTCTGACATGAGAAATACTTCACTCTTTGGCATCAGCTAACCGTAAATTCTAAAATACTGTTTTCTTTTGAGGTCAATGCTCTCCTTCTATTTTTTCAGTCAGATCACTGTGTAAAAGAGTCATTTGTAAAACAAGATGGAAAAACAGGGACATATGAAAGGCAGTGCTGGTCAGAAACAGACTTACAGCTCTTATTTTTTAAGCTATCTGTGATATTTCACTGAACACCCTCTTTTCTGCAGGGCACCTTTTCAGGCCTCACCAGTCTGACTGGTAGTCCCAATTGGTTCCCCAGTTCCCTAATGCTAAGCTATGTGCCTTCTGACCAGACTTTTACATCAGTCATTGAGCCTTCCTTGCCTTTCTGCCCCATTTCAGTTTCCAGTTTCTTGCCCCACTTCCTCTGGTTTAGTTTAGAACAAATAAAACAAGTCTAAACAAAAGTCTATCTATGAGGACCCAAACCTACCTACTCTTTTCCTCTTCAAACTTGGAACATGATCATCCAATTTCTTGGCTTTTCTCATAGATTGAATCTGCTCAGATGAAGTAGATGGTGCCAGATCACTTTCACTTAGGGCAGCAGCAGAGCCAGAAGGGCATTGTGGCAGGGGTGGGGGCATCTGCAAACAGTTTAGAAACGTTACAGTAGGCAAAAGCTATTCTTCCATCCATTAACTGCTTCCTTTGCAACCAAAAATCCCAGCAGCAACCTGAAGTTATCCTATTTTTCCCAGATAAGTCTGACAGCCAGATCGTTAAGCATTCTGGATTTATGTGCTTCTGACAACAGGGTCAAATAATTAGAAACTGACAGACAGCTGAAGTGTGGTGCACAGGCTTGGCACAAAGCGGCCTGTATAACAGAAAAGGAGACAAGCCACTGTTAAGGAACAATTGCTTCCTGACATTATCCCTGCAAAATATCAAAATGCATTGGGTTGTGGTTCTTATTTACCACGAAATTCCCATTTATAATCAGAAAAGATCATTAGATCATCCAGTCTCATCCATCTGTAACTTATTACGTTGAATAACTTGTACTTGGCTAAATCATTTTCAAGGAATCCAAATTAATTGTTTTCTCTAATTTTAATCTCCCATTTTTGAGGGGAAGAATCCCCCATTCACCAGGAAATTTGTCCTAATAGTTAGTCACTATCAAGCAAGCTTGGCATTATTTCTAACATGACTCCGGCTTCCAGCCTCTGGTTCTTGCTATGCCTTTCTCCAGACAATTAGAAAGATTTTTTATAATGATTACTTTTTTAACCTAAGAACTACCAAACTGTTAGCTTTATTTCATTACAATATGCAAACCACTACTGAGAAAAAGAGCTTCTTAATGCTAAGAGGGAAATCATTTTAGTAAAGATGACCCAGTGATGATGGGGTAATATCAGCTGATAATGTACCTCACTCTCTACACCATCAGCTTAAATGTAAATTTGAAGGCTTGACTGATTATTCTGCACATACGGCTTCTCCCTGAGGGTGGGAGAGGAAAGTTTTTTGATGCTAATATCAGTTTCACTACTGTTATACCATCCAATGAATGCAGTGTTTCTTTAGGAAACTATTTTCCTTTTTTCTAATCTAACCTAAAAAGCTGTGCAACATGACAAAATATCCTGCCCTGTCTCCCAGCTCACTTTTGGAAAAGACAGACAAAGCATACCTCCTTTCACGTAAGGGTTCCAAAGCAACATGATACTCCAAATAAAGTGACAAGACTCCTCCACCTCTCTCTCATGGCTTAGTATTCCCAGTTTCCAACACTATCAAGAAAATTTTTTAAAGACACTTACAACTTCTTGAGCAACACGGAAGAAGAGAGAGACACCTCTGACTGCATGCCCGAAGTTGTCATAAACCTTTACATAAGGACGGACCCATGAAGGTAGCTTGTCTCTTACATCACCAGTTGTGAACCTGTGTAGGATTGGACAAGGAGAGAATTATTTTTGCCAGGTGGCCAGATGTATTAAACAAATGATAAATCAGGGTCCAAAAGGACTAGGAAGCAACAGTAAGAAAATAAAAGTTCAAAACTGCACAATAACTACAATTGGGGTGATATCTGCACTCAGAAGAAAAGGGTTTTGTTGATACTATGTACTGTACAATCATCCAATCCATATCTTTTGCCCATAAAATCTTTAAGTGTACAAAATTAGTACTGAACTGTGCTATGTTCAGTGTCCCCAGTCAGGCCTCCACATAGAAGGCTATCAAATTCTCAGTTGTTCTGGCAACATAATCTTTCCTCCTCTTCCTTCTACTCCTCTTAACTGCAGTTCAGAGGACTACCTTCTCAAATGAGAGATAGGGAAATATAAAACCACAAGTTACAGCAATCACATAATTTGCAACGAGAAAAAAAGCATAAAGAGACATACAGATATAAATTCGACAACTCAGGTTATTTTGCATTAATACCATCAGTCTCTTTCTGCAGCTCCAAGACAACGCATTTTGTGATCAGAAGATAACAATTGCACTATTGTAGGAAAGTAATTTGTTTGCTATCTGACCTGTTATATAAGATCATTTAGCTACTTCTGAACTGTAACCTTCTCCACAGTAGCTCATTTATATACAAAATACAAATACACATGTTGGGATATAAAGATGTTGATACATGCTTATGCTCTAGAAGCAAGGTTTCACCTTTGGTCACACAGGAAGATTGCACCATAGTCTTGGCGATGTCTGATGACTCTGCCGATAGCCTGATTAACAGCCCGGGAAGCTTGCTGACTGTACCACTCACGCCCGGATAAATACTACAATAAGTGGGAGAAAGAATTATGTTATTTAGCAGATAAAAGGTATTCTCTGTGTAGCAAATATTTCCTTCCAAATCATTAGGAAATGTATCCAACAAGATCAACTGTCAAATCGCTAAAAGCCTAGGAAAGCCAAATATAGGTTCACTCCAATATCTCACCTGACTTATGGGACACTGAAAACTCAAGTACTAAAATCCAACTTGAGGAGCTATTTGGAATATACTGACAGCCTTGGTACTACGATGAACTCACCATATTAAATGCCTAATAGCTATCTTGCAGGATAATAAACAATTTATAATGCCATTCATTCTCTTGCCTGAAGAATACTAAAAAAAGAACAAGCAAGTGCTATCACAGGCAATGCTTGCTGCCCAATGTCTTTCTGTGTGAAAGAAATCCTTCGGAAAAATATATAGATAACATGCACACAAAAGACTTTGAAACTTTAATGACACATTTTTTTGAGCCTGTATTCGATTGCAACCTTGTAATCGGAAGCAGAATTTGGAATCCTTCACCTTTCAGAAAAATGTGACTATACTTGTGACTATACTCTGACTGATTTGATATTCATGGTTCCATGAGGTTGGAAGGAAAAAAGCCAAAACCCTTAAAGACAGAGGGAGAAACAAGGACAAAACAAATTAGCAAATAGTCAACAGTGAAAAGTTGCGCAGTATTACCTGTGCACCTGCGCCACTTCTTCTCATTTCATCCAGGAACTGCATCTTTAGAACAATTCTTGGCTCCATACGAGGAGGAAATGGAAGTCCAGTAATGATGACTCCTCGTCCATTCATGTCTGCAAAGTCCAGGCCTTCACTGGCCTGAAGAGATAGTGTTTTCCTTTACCAACAGGAACTGAAGTGACATATCAGAGCGAGCTAGCAGTTCTTGGCCTTTTTGCTCCATGATATTAAATCCTTAGCCAAGTGTAGTTTGTAAATATATTATGACAAGTTTCAACTAGATTTTTTGCTTTTATGCCAGGAATTTAAACTTAGCTTTTTTTTTTTTCTTCCTAGGAGGCCCTGACAAAGCATACCTCAGGCAACACCATTACTGTATTTATGTCTTACTCCTGGATGAGCAGAACAGTTGCACTGAGATGAGGTGTTAAATTTCAATTAACACCTCTCTTTAATCCTTCCATACTCTGAATAAGAAGATGCAGTAAGAACATGGCAAACCTTTTGCATCAAAAATTAACAGAATCATTTCAAAGCAATAATGGAAAGCTACCAAAAATCTGCTCAGAAACCACCAGACTATAATGTCATAGTCACCAGCTGTGCTGCTTACATCAGTTCAAGCAGTTCTCACTCTTTGACCACTTGCTCATGCCTCTGCAGCATGCCCCATGCTGTGCTGGCGAACCGGTTTGTGAAATGAACAAGATCAGAGAATTGAATGGACTGAAAAATAATACGGGAGAAAAAGTTGGTTTGTTTCCTCAGCTGAATTAATTCTCCAAACTCATTTACCACAGCTGTACAAACAGCTGTGATGAGGCATGTGACGGGTATGGATGGGTGAGTGACTGACTCTGGCCTGCTGAAACCAGCATCGTCACCAAGGAAGAACACAATTGCGGGATGCACTGTGATGTTATTCCCAGTCCAGCTGAAGCTAGCAGTTATATGGTTTTAGTTATGGACATTTCATCTTGGGTACAGAAAAAGGAGGTCCCTCAGGCTAATAAGAGCATGAGAAGAACCAGCTTAGACAAAAGAAATGAAAGACACACACACACACAAAAGAATTCCTGTGAGCTTTTAAAGGCAATCCAGGCCTACATACAGTGCCTAATTTACCAAATCCCCTATGCCTGTAAAAAACCTAGAGCAACTAACACAAAATCTTCTCTTTATAAAAGAACTGGCACTCTAGGTTTCTTTCAGGGAACGGAAAAACTTGCCAGAACCTATTGTCAACCTAAAGGCTGCATGACAACTTGAGAGGGAATCTTGAAGGGACAGCTGAGAAGGGAGCTAAGTTTTAGGCAGCTTTTGATAACATGCCTTTGTTGGTTTATCTCCAGGTTTGCAGTCACGCACCCTTTGACCACACTAATCTAAACAGTCTGTCCTTAAACTGTGTGTTACTACAAAGCACAGTCTCTCCACAGACACTCTGTACCTCCCAGGCTGATATATTACTGTCAGAAGGTCAGACATACTCACTGAGAGTCCCACCCAACAAGAGCTATGTTATTCCTTAATTGATCCAACAGCTGGTATGGAGACTGGGACTAGAGGTGCAAAAAAAAAGGTTGAGTCAAGTTTCTGTTGGCAGGCACCAGGTAGAAGCAAGCAGCAAAAAGGCTGGAGGAGTAATTTATGACTTTGCAAATACTTTCACTGGTAACAGATCAATTTATAAACACTGGAAAATGTAAATGAAAGGCCATCAAATGTTCACAGGGGACCTGAACTTGATATAAATTCCATCTCTTAAACTGAGCAATATTTTTGGTTTTCAGCAACATTGTTCTAACATGTTTGATCACAGATGTTTCTTTTAAATGTTCTCCAGAACTGTTTTTCTCATCCAATGAAGTGAATGAGCTGCCAACAAGAAATATAAAACATCATGAAGCTCATCCCCTTTAAGGAACGCAAAGATGTATCCCTTGAAAGATCTGTATAATTGACATAAATGTGAAGAGGCTTCAGGGCATCCCACTTCTCCTCTTGCTTTTTGCACATATAATTAGAGTCACACAACATAAATATACTTCTCAAATCCAAAACAAAGCTGTTTTCTTCCATCACCTATATAATTTATCTCAGAGGATATAAATTCTCTGTTACATTACCTTCCCCCGACATACTGCCAAAAAAGCAGCTCCGCTGGACTTAGGACAGACAATTTTATCATAGTATGCATCCATTACCTAAAAGATAAACTAGTTTAAGTAAGAGCAACAGTGGAATTATCCTCTTTACATATGGACAAATAGAAACCTATACTAGATAAATTTGACTCGCACTTTGTGATCCAAAAATATGATTAATTTGGCTTAGTATCATTTTCCTTACTGGAGCATAATTGTAAATGTAAGGATTTCAATAAGCAAATGGCTTCTCACATTACAATGAAATCCAGAATACTCCTGGGTAAGCATAAAAGACTGATATCAGGTACTTCTGAAGAAAAGGCAAAACATGGACTGCGCTGCGTTCCTATGAATTCTTGAGTAAGAAAAGGCAGACCAGGAAAGCAATTCAAAGATACTATTTACTCTAAGAAGCAAACAAAAGAGGCTCTAAGTAAACAAGAAAAAAAGCAGGAAAAGTGGGGGAGTTTCAAAGACCTAGGAAGTTAGGACAGAATTTTAATTCATATTCAACAGCACATGATTTACGGGCAAGCAGAGAACACAACAGCAGATAAATATTTGTGCCTATGAAGAAATCCGATTTTAATAAAGCCACCAGCCCATAAAATTAATCTTGGCCCTGCAGTTACATAGAAGGGAAAATCCACAAGGAACAACAAGAATCTACAATGAGAATCTCCTTTAATGGTTCACTGACAGAACAAAAGACAAAGCACCTTGCTACTGTTCAGTGAAAACCGGGACAAATCCTACCCACCATCTTCCAGTGTAGCTCACATTTGTGCCCTTATATTACATTTCTGTGTCATGTGTCCATCTTCTTTTTAGCAGCAGCAGTGATTCAGAATGTTCTGTGCTCTAAATTAAATCGCTTATATTTAACTTGCAACTGATACCTTTATGTATTATTTAAATGAGTAATGAAAGTTGTCCTTTCTTTCTTAGAGTCCAAACCCTTCTCTTTCATTGGTTTTCATTTCAAACAGTAAATGCATGAAATACTAAGTTATTGATTCCTAGGTGAAAAAGGTACCTGAAAGCCCCTAAAGGGCTTCCCATTTCAGTGGTAATTTAGGAGTTTACTGCTGCACAATTACAGGGAAATATTGCACACAAACATTTCCACTGGCAGATGCAGGCCTCTAATGACCATAGCCATTGTACAAAAGTTAGTACCAATCTGCTACTTAAAGGTATCCTTCATCAAACACGTACCGCACAATCCCATAAAAACCCAAAGCATGACAAGTTGGGAGGAAATGGCCCACAAAACATTCAAAGATGCCAGCTACTCAAGTGATGGTTTTCTAGCACCTCAATTACTCAATATATATGTATGTTATACTAGCAGCTGTTACATCAGTGGATTTCAAATGAAGACTATATCCTGCGCAACTAGCTGAAAGAGTGAAAAATGATGCATGGAAGAATTGTACTTCAAAGAAGTCCTCAGAGCTTTTGATTTTTATTCTAGGAATACGCAGTTCACAATGAAACACATCTTATAAAAGGTATTTAAGCATAATTTGTGAAAATATTACAGGTATGCAATGCATATTACCAACCTCTGTGAAGCTGCCTTTATTCCTTGGTTCCACAAACATTGGCTTCACTTCTTCTATTCTTTTAGCAAAATCATGCTCCTGTTAAACAAGTAATACACCACAAACATCCATATGAAAGCAAACATATACCAGAAATGCCATCAAGAGTGGTCATCACATCCTTCCCCCATAGCCAGTTTCTCTTGCCAAACAGAGGAAGAGATGGGCCAGAAACATGCGACTCCAACACCACTAGGAAAACAACAGTCCCTGGCAGTTGGCATAACTCAAACATTACACAGAGGGTTGAAATCTTTCTCAGCGTAAATGCCATTAAGTGAGAATCATTTCTTTTCTCTCCAACTTGCAAGTTCCCAACATCAACCTCCTAGGGATTCTCCCTGCAATATGAAATTAAATGAGCTCTGAGGTCAAATCAAATAATGTCAAAAGATTCTTTTAGGCTTTAGTTTCTACAATACTGCAATTCAGCGTACTGTGATCAAAATAAAAGAAACCTTACCTAGGATTTTACTTTCCCCATTTTATAATTGCTTATTAACAAAGAATTTTTAATGAGCATGGTTAGATAGCATAACTGTACACTGCCCAAAGTGCATAGCTAAAGCACGTATAAAGGCAGAAGAATCATCATACTCTCCAATATTCCAGGCTTTTATCCATGACAGGATACGATGGGAAGAACACCAACAGCCCATGGGGAACAACTCGCACAAGGTTACCTGCAATGAGATAGGCAAATGTATCTAATTCAGGGCATTTTTCTCCTGAGATGGAGTGCATAGACTGTGGAGGAAAAATAAATTAACAGCATGGTTTCCCTCAGAAATATTTTCTGCTTTCTCAACATGAAGTTTGTTGTATTAGAAAAAGTTAATTTTTTTTAATCATTTCAATAACCTTGTTGCCAAGGTATACAATTAAATATAGCTGCCTAATTAGTTTTCCAAAGTGAAAAGTTAACACAATAAAATGCATTACAAATGACACCAAATACTAGAGATGGAAGAAATGCAATATCACCTGCCATACTTTCCCATATGACAGTAAGGTCATTTTTTAGATCAGTTCCTCCACTCTTGGTCCACTGTAGTTTTAACGTTCTCAGCAATGGATGAGGTACCAAGAGCTTGCTTTGGAGACTTTCTCCCAAACATACATATACATAAAGCATACACTTCACTGAAAAAATACAGTATACACTGTACTGTATGCACAGCATACAGAATGCAGTCTACACTTCACTGAAAAAAAATTGATCCAGTATGTTGTGAAAGCGTTTTCTTAATTTCACCATTTAGGCCAAGCTCAACACCTCAGAGCACTTTCCTTCCTTTTTGCTTCTTTGGGCTCATTTCATTCAAACATTTCTAGATTTAACAGATTCCCTTCAATCATATCTTAGCCAAGCTACACAAACATTTATCTTTCATTATTCTCTCACATTAAAATTCTGTAGTTCTACTGTATTTGTAAAACATGACCAAAACAGTAAATGCTGTATCAAGGTGGGCTTGATACGGTACCTATACACACATCATGTGAAATTGCATTGGCCTCTTGAGATCCGTAATTTTTTTTGCAAATTGATGCTTGATTTATTTTTCAACAACATCTCTGCGCATCTATTTTCCAGTTTGCACCACTTTCTGACCACGTTTAGGGCCCACATTTTTGACTCAAACAACTGGCAATAAAAATGACCTCCTAACTTGGAAATATCAAAGAAGGACTTGCACTGATTTTCACACGCAATTGCAGTAGCCAGCTGCCTGAGCAAACAACAGCGTGCAAAATCAGATATGATTTAGATATGCAGTGCAGCTCTTTACCTTTCTCTATCTTATTATCTGTCATTTTTAACATTGCAGACACCTTCCAAAGGATTTCTAAAAATCCTGTGCGATAGCCTGTTTCTGAAATCCAAACACCTCACTTACCAACTGTTTTCCCCAGAGAAGATAAATATTCCTCTGAAAACCTACAAAGCAGAAAATCAAACAACATAATTGTATTTCCTTTTCTATATTTCTTTCATATATATTGACTTCCTCTGATAATCTTCATCTAAAATAGCATATCCATACTTCCATTACTGTCCTTCCTGTAGCAGTCACCTATACCAAGGACACAACATTTGTGGGCAATACCTTGACTACATGATACTACTATTAAACATTTTTATTATTAACACTGAAGACAATCTAAGCTTCAACATTATCAACATTTAGCAAGTGGAAATGTGCAGCCCTATGTCATGAATTTTATGATTAATATTAATTTATTAAGGATGAAATTTCTGCCAGAAAAGTCTGTAGATGCTGCCAACCCTGACTAATATTACTAATATTACAACTATCTAAAGGAGTTATTGATGAATTAGGTGTGGTGAGACTGCAGGGGGAAGGGGGGGAATTTGGTTGCTTTAGTTACTATTTACTGGTGGTATAAGCTAAGTGAATCACTTATCTTTAATTAACACAGTACTGCTCTATAATGACTATACAGTATTTATCTGCTTCTTCCAGTCCTGACCGAAATTTCACTTGTTTTTTCATGCCCTTAGGTTTCATTCTTTACAGTTCCCTGTAGTTTTGCATACTCTGCTTTCCCAGGAAACTTGTATATGCGGGGGGGGGGGAAGTAAAACACACACAGTTATTTTTGCAAGACCTACAAATACCACTATCACCTTACGGATGTTGTCAAAATATGGCAAATACTGTTCATCCCCTTCCTTCAAAAAAGGTGTTCTAGAAGTGGGGGAGGAGGGAAATACCCAGTTTCCTCCCCTCAGAAGAGACAACAAAATAAACTGAAATGGTGCACACAGCTTCTGAGAATGAAAAATATTGGCCAAGGGTTTTCCAGTCTTCCTCCCTCTGTAAAAGCCAATGACAAATGCTGAGTCCCTTGGAACATTCGGCACTTTCCCCCTTTTTCTACCATATAAGCTCTCAGAGATCTGTTTTTGAGCTTTTCTATATTCTTGAAAACAAGTAAAGCCAGAAACAGACTAAAACAGATTAAAGAATTTTCAGCCAGGGGTTTGACTATAATGTTGAACTCAAAATAGATTTAAGAATGTGCTGACATTAAAAAAACAACAACAACAACAACAACAACAAAAACTATGGGTGCTCCAGGAAGAAAATTACAATAGAAGAATGTGTATGTATCACAGGAGGAACTGGTCTCTCGTAGTCATAATACCACAGAAGGATTATATCCTTAAACACAGCAGCACCACCAATGCAACACCACTCCCTAGTACCTTCAAAGAACTGCTAAGCGCAGAACCAGCTGCCATGTACAGCAAAATATGAAACTACCTATTAAATTTATATGCAGAGATCCCAATTAGAACAGCATATTGCAAAATGGAAGTCAATATACAATGAAACCTTTTGTTTTGGCCTTCACTTTCCTTGCCAGCAGCTTTTCTGTTTCTGATACAGAAAGAGCAGAAGCTGCAGCAGGAGTACTGTGACTACTTTGAAGAACAGAAGGACATAAACAAAATGACAGAAGACCAGAAAAAAAGAAGAAAAAAAAAGATGAAAAACTTGACAAAGATTCAGGCACGTTTTCCCCCAAAAGGCAATGCAGATGCAAAGGGGAAGCCAAAAAGCTTGCTATTTAGTTCAATTACGTTTCAAGTTCACTACCAGTATGTTGAGTTACCCAAGCCTTCAGCAAGAAGTTTAGGATGCGGGCTCCATCTTAGGGAGCAGCGAGGGCTGGCTGCTCCGTAAGGGACAGGGAGCTGAGCAGGACAAGAAGGTGGGCAGGGCAGGGGCCTCACCAGAAAGGGCCCAGACCCTGTGCAACCCAAGGAAGGCAAGCAGAGCAGACCTGGAGATGGTAGCCAGGTTCAACCAAGAGTCCAGATCATCAGGCAAGTTTGCAGTGATGAGGCAGGCCCAAGGCCAAGACAGGAACACATCAGCAAATCAAGATCAAGTCCAGCGACAAAAAACAAGGGTCAGATAGGCAGGTCCATACTGACAAGGCAGGTCCAAGGAAGTCAATCAGCAGGTCAGTGTCCAGACCAATGGGGTCCAGGGCCAGGCACGGCTGTGATGAAGCTAGACACAGGCATTCCTACAACATAGCTAGGCAGGGGCTGATGACCCAGGCTTGAGCTTAAACAGAGCTCCCTGGACACATTAGCAGAAGATGTGGGTGGAGGCCCCAGGTGAGGCTGAACAGGGCCATTAAGGCCTGTTAGTGCATTCAGGACCCTGACACTCCATCCCTTCCAGCTCTACATTTCTAAATTTTCTACTTTAATTGTTAAAGGGTGTTGTATTTAGCACAGTGTTTATCCAAGAAAAGAACTCCAGAGACCACTTATTTCACTAGCTCCCTCTTTTAAACAGAACCCCTAATGTTGGAACCCACGATTTCAAAGCAGAATTCCAAATGGAAGTTCATTACCTTTTTTCATAGGTAGAAGTGAGCACAGTTCCATCAGGTCCCTTGGGAATGATCCCAACCCAGAGCTGGTGCTTATCAATAACATGTGGATTCTCCAAGCAAACAGGAAAAGGGCTGAAGAACAGGAAAATGAGATCCAAGTCATACTCATTCTATAATTCCTTATCATACTTTCAGTCCAGAACACACAAATTCTGAATTAAAACCTAAAATCATGAGCGCAGATTGTACACTTTCATTAATGCTACTGTTCATACATCTAGGTACTTACATCTGCATTTCCATCGTAAATGATGAGAGAGGGGAGAGTGTACCACTGGTAAGGATAATTGTCCTGACCCCCTGTCGAACAAGCTCATGCATGCTGTATCCAGGGCTGAAACACCAATAGCTCAAGGTCTTTCCTGGATCAAATAAAGAGAAAACACTAAGAAGCAAGCCTGTACAGTGGAGAATGAGTCTCTGTCTAGTATACAGTACATAGCAGCATCTGAACTTCTGTAAGTGAAAGGCTATCATTTGGAGCTAAAATTCCAGGAATACGGTGTGTTCTGCTTTGGTCCTTCCTGAATTTATTATATCCATTCAAAATATAGTTTAAAAGTTCATTGATCCCATACACTTGAAGTAGATTATATATTTAGTCAAAAGATTGTTATAGAAAAGACAGAGCATCAGAGCTTTTTGTCAGCAAGTAATGGTCGGATTGAGTAGATAAAACCCCTTAGTTCTCCATCCATCCACTGGTTCATTTCCTGCTGTCACAGGCAATTGGAAAGGGAAGCATGGTAGAAGACCTGCAGAATACAGGGATGAAGGAGTAACAACTGAAGTTACTTGAAAATATCTCCGCCCTTGTTCTTGATTGAAAAGAGAAGAACTCCACTTCATTAGGAACTCTTAGAGGCTAAAAACCTGTACTATTTCCCCATTCCCATAAACTTTCCTCTTTCCCGTACTCCATTGCTAAACTGTTCAACTTCTGCCCAAAACTTTTACGGGATGTGGATGCAAAAACATGTGCCACACTGAAAATCTAGGATAACAAACTATCAACACAAAGGATATAAAGCAAAATGCATAAATCGCACCAGTCATTTCTTTCACTGCTCAGCTGATAGGTATAACATTGGTGGCCTTGCTGAAAGCATATCAGCTTTTCAGAGAGAGCAAAAGGAACAGGGGCATGAAACAATCACCTATATCAAGAACAAGGGCAGCCAAATGAAACATTAGCTTTTGGATTCTGCTCTGCATGATTAATTTCAGTTAAAAAAAATCTAGCATCCATATATCATGCATGTCTTTCAAATGTACACCCCTCAAAGACTATAAACTCTGTTTTCAAAATGGAAATTTCAGGAAAGGAAGTTCCAGGAAATCCCCAGTAGTATGTGCCCAGTGAGTCACTTACTACTTAAAGTACAAGAGAGAACATTTATTTTAAGCTTTATTTCTTTCTTCTCATTTGGACAAATTAATCCAGAAGATATCCAGATTCTAGAAAAATCACATTACAAGATTAAATAAATTCTGGATCTCTTTGATTCTCACTAAAAATTGGTGCAAATTACATTTAGGCAGTAATGTCTGTTTGGATCTGTATCTGGACAGGCCAGTAAGTACCCACAAATAAGAGCAAAGCAGAAGAAACTCCAGCATAAGAGCAAATTGTACTGGTGTGGGATGGTCTGAAAGAGAACATTAACCACTCGTTTGCCTCACTAACTCTCAGTTTGAAATATCCTTCTCTGTAACCCTGCAAAATGCTCACCAGGCATTGATCCACTGTTCTTGGAGAAGCTAGAATTGCAATACATTTGCAGCCTGGAGTTCTGCAATTATGACTTTAAGCATAACAACATGAATCTGGTTTTAGGGGTCCCATTCACAAGCAGGAACTGTATAGAGTGGATGGTGTACAAGGTAGATCTCCACAGCAGCTTGTTCCATCCCTGGTACAAGAACAGTTGAGCCACAGGAAAAGGGTTGTCAGGAGTTGACCACATGGTGATTTATAGCAAACCAAAAGCAACAGCATTTTACCTTAACGTAAAACTGCAGTAGTTTAATATCACATTCACAAGCAGCATCTGTGCAAAGAACAGATGCCTAAGGCAATAATCTTATCAGCTATCCCAAGCTATGCCACCTCCTGTCACAAATTACAGTTCTCAGAGAATCATGCTCCAGTGAATCATTTCCACAAAATCCTTTGAAAACAGCTATTCTTAAGAGGTTTGCAGTTTTCCTATACTTTCAAACTACAGGGGACCAAAAATTTGATCAGTCTAGTCTGGCCTCTGCTAGGTTTGCACATAGTGCAAGTCTCAACAGATTTCTAGTCCGTTGCCCAGGTACTTGCAAATAATGTTTTTATCTGAAAAACAAATGTATCAGTGCGTGCCTGCTAATTCACAGAATTCTGCGACTGCTTTGCATTGCTTTTGTGTACAAATCCTCCAAACTATGCAATACAACATACAGTGTTTTAGTTAGCCTTTTCCTGCATACACATATAGGAAAATCTACTTAAAAATATTTCTGTAACTTGAAACTTTGATTGAGCAACATCCCAGGAAAACAATATCTGCAGATTACAAACAGTCTGCTTCTATTCAGAAACACACTAGTGAAGTGAACACTTAATAGTAAGGACATAAATACTAAATTCGTGGAAACTCATTCTTTGAAAAAAATTGTTTTTGTCCCCGAAAAACAGAACTTCTGTGAAACAAATACTTACATTCACAAGAGTATTTAGCTGAGTAATTAAGTAAACAGTTATGAGGCAGGTTATTTACAAAGATCCTTGGAGAGTATCCTATGAAGGAGGCTTAGGTAAAGGGAGCCTACCATTAATTTCTACATCTTTCTTCTGTAACCAGAGAATGTCTGTTTTGTTTTCTATCTAACTGTATTTATTAAAAAAAAAAAAAAAAAAAAAAAAAAAAAGATGTTGAAGCCCAACAAACCCAGCTTGATGCTGCCTACAGTGGCCTTCGGATAAACCTTTGATTCAGAAACCAAGTTTCTTTCCCCTTAAGTATGTTGTTCTGAAGCACAGTTATATTGAGGTAGTTCCAGATATCAGGTATTGCAGAGAAGAAATAACAAAATAGGTGGGGGGAGAGGAAGAAGGAGGGAGAAATCTCAGCTGAACGTGAAGGACTGAAAGCTAAAGTTGAGTCAAACTATCAAGGAGTGAGACAGTGCCCTTAAGAACTGAGGAAGTTGCACAAAAAAGGATGTTATCTCCGAGAGCATAATGATGCTTGAAGCTGTTACCAGGCACGGCATTTTCTGGCTAAGAGTTCATCTCAAGGGTTTTTTCTCTGGCACATTACATGAACCTTCATTACAGAGCTTCAGAATGAGTCAGCCAATTACAACTCTGCCTCTGTCAACAGGATAATTTAAACAGAGATATTTCAATTGAGAACTTTCATATAATTTACTCTTCATAAAACATTTTGGCACACACTTTCAGAATCATATCTATATACAAATGTCCTCCTTGTAAAAGGTAAAGTTACAACCTCAGCAACATGAATTTTGTTTAGCACAACACAAATATAGAGAAATATAGCACATAGGGGGATCCCAGAACATTTCATGAACTTCAACCTCCTCCTAAAGGAAGGTTTTCCATTCTTGGGCTGGTCTGAAGATTTTCTTTATACCAATACAAGCAAATATTCCATAACAGAGATGATTTCCTTTCGCTGGTAGAATAGTACAAGAAGAATTTCAACAGCGTGCATAGCTGCCCTGGCACAAGAATGCTTTATACTGAGATTGCTTATGTCACCTCCCACTCAGAAGTAACAATACAAGTGAAAAGCATCTCCTGTACTCTGAATTATGTCCATAGCAGGGCTGTACTTAGAAAAGGACCACCCTGAAACAATCCTTGAGCTCTTGAAACTTAGTATTAAAGCTTCAAAGCCTTAAAAACCTGCTCCGTGCCAGAGGAAGATGGCTCCAGGGAAATGCTAACACCCTTAAGTCTCTTCATCTTATAGAAGATGATCAAAATATCCGCACACTCAAATAACCCACTAATTCTCTGCTAAACTGAATGGGGTAAAATCCTTCCCAATTCCACATCTAGTGACTGTTTTAACTTGGAGTACTTCTACAAAGCACGCTAACCAGGCACTTAGACTTTCAGCTCTATGAGGAACACCAGCTGACATTGTTATGCCATCAGGGTTAAAAAGGAGGGCATTTTCTGTGTACAAGCAAATCTAGTGCGTGCCCTTACTGAGTTATTCTGTCCAGCCCTTCCATTCCTCAGAGAGCCTCAAAGTCCTGCAACAGCATTGCATAATTTGCCAGAGGATTCCTTGTTCAAAAACGCGAGATAATGAAGATTAAAATATCTTCAATTGTTTTCTTTTATTTAAATCAAAAAAAAAAAAAAAACAACAGCTGAATGTTTCCAATTCAGCTTTTACATGAGTCTGCCCCAGCCTACTCTTGTACCTTGTTTTTTTGCAGCTGATGAATTCCAGAGATCCGTCCTTTGTTTCTTCTTCTGATTACCATTATCCAGATGAATGTGTACCTGAAGGAAAAACATATCAACACTTCCAGAGACTGCTGCAGAAATGAACTTGCACTTCATCTCTCAATAAGGCTTGTTCATGGCATGGGTAGTTATGGTAATTAATGTCACTTTTATAGTGCTAGTAAGGCTGTATTATTTCCTATCTCTCTTTCCTAACTTGTTTCCAATCACTCACGACATATCTAGCAAGGATCAGAGAAGCATATCATCATTTAACCAGCCACTGGCATCAGTTTGAGAGCAGCATTTCATGGGCTGCCCTGAGCAAAGACAAAGAACAGAATTATTTGGGCATTGTCCAGCAGAATAAAACATTCAGACTAGAACATTATTGCGTTAGAAAGATCAGCTGCATCTGGCAACAAAATTGGTCTCATTTATTAAAGTCAATATATGGAAGAATTTAATTACACAGAAAAAATATTTTATTACAAATATTTTAAAAAGTAATGAAAAAGGCCATAAAAATCCTCATGCTATTGAAAGATTTAAAAACTACAGGGTAACCTTAAAACAGCAGCTAAGAATTAGAGAGACACTCACAGAATAAGATATTGTACACGGAACATAAATGCATGAAGGAAAATTCAGAAAAAAATACTTATACAAAAAGTAGGAATGTTGCAGTCCGAGTTCTATTTTTCTGTTAAATACAAGAAGATGGTTTTACAACTGAAAAGACAGCAGGCTTATTAGACTAGAATTCCTTCTTTTAAATTTGCTAGAGTAATACATCTCATTTTTTATGCATCCCTAGTATTTTGGCAGACAGCACTGATGGGATAGCATCTTCGGTTTTCCTTACTAAGGCAACAGGAAGAAGTCTTGATACAGCTAAAGAAAGGAGATTTAAGCAATACAGGAAAATGCTCATACAGTACACAGTTATTCTGCCAAGTTTCAACATTAAAGTTTATCTATACAACATAGTAGAAATCTGGTTCACCTAAAAGCTGCCTTTTATCTAAAAAAAGGTCTGCTCCCAAAATTCATTATAGCATCACAGTCATCAGTCCCAAACTTTGTCTGAATAAATTGTATGGTGCTCGGGATTTTTTAGGATGGGTATATCATGCTTGGTTGCCAATAGGTTAAAATAAAGTAATTCTTCAAGCTCTCTGATGATATTTATTCAGAGAGAAAGAAGACAAAATTTTGCTCAAGCCTTATGAAGAACCCCTTCACAAAAGATACTGTAAAACTTGAGCCAGCCAAGAGACTAGTTTATTGAAAGAACACATATAGTTCTTGCATAGCATATAGTATCAAAGTTTTCAATAACTTGCACCTGCTGCACTTTCCTTAGTTCATTTTAAATAAGGAGTTTATTTAAAAGTTACTATATAGATTCCCTTTTTCCTTGGAACCTAGTTTTACCACAGTTCTTTTGGCTTTTTCTGGAAGAACTTACATATCCTCCTTCTAATCAAAACCATAATTTGCTATGTTATCCACAGTCTTCTGACTCTTGAATACTCTAAGCACAGACATGAAATGCCACTTAAGAAAACTACAGAACACATACAGCATCCCATACCTTATAGTATTTGGATATGGACCGGGCTGGCCTGAAACCTGTCATGCCTTCTGGAGGATCGATGTTGAATACTGTCTGGTAAATGGATGAAAACAAAGAGAAAGATTAACAAGCGTTTTGAGCAAAATCTCTAACACACCTTTGCACTAAGAAGTACCTACAGAAAAATTATTGTTGCGATAACCTTAAATATATCTTCTTGCTCCTTTGTTATTTAATAAAAGCAAAAAACTGAATAAACACATCTTTACAGGCAACTCCTGTTAGCCGCTTGGCTTCCTCATTGAGCCAAACAATGCAGGCCACTATTTAAATACAAAAATTTTTCTTTTTCATAATTGTGTATTAAACTTTGTGCACTTTAGTTACAGCACCCAGTGCATACAAAAGAGCAATAAAATGACTGGCTAGACTTCTGTGTAAGCACACATTCAAACCACACAGACGACAGTATTATTATACAAACCATACATGGCTTCTGGCTATTGATGACGGAGTCACAACTGCTTCTTTTAAAAGAACCATTTGAATTCCCTGATTTTGTTTAAAATCTCAGCCATGATACTCTACACTAGTAATACTCTGCTTGGATAAAAATGAAGCTGTAACTGCATATAGTTGTCCATATATTAAATGAAAAGCCTCTATCAACTCTTGTATAGACTTACGTTTCTTCCTCTTTCCTGTATGTGATGTCTTATGACTAAGGGTGATACTCGTTTAAACATATGGCACTGCAGTGCAATTTCAGTGAAAACAGCTGTGGTTCTCAAATATTTATAACTTACGTTAATTTTTCTAAACAAAATTCCTTCAGACATTTAAAAGGAATTATCCAAGCTCAAAAAAATATCAGCTAATTACAAAAAGAAAGATGTTCTGCACTAGTCAGAAAAAAACCAGAAATACAATTCCTGGAAAGATTAACTTATGAAAAATAGCCAAAAAACAGAGTGTACAAAAAAGATTTTAGTAAGTGTTCTTCTAAAGTAAAAAAAGGAATTTAAAAAAAATGATCATTAATAAGAACAAGCTTATGATAAATTAGCTCTTGAAGACAAAGCTCTGTAACAAGAAAGCACCATGTTTTATCAAGCAAGACACTGACCATGACCACGTCCTACTAAAAAAAATGCCTTGGGATAATGAATTATCATATGGACGATTTGCTGTCCATGTACACATTTGCAGCAGCAGCAGATGAGATCTTAGCTTTCAGTGAAAGATAGCTCAAGCTAAGTCAAATCATCTTTCAGGTGTCATAGGCTAAAAGACCACACATGGACAGTTATCTTCAGTGATGCAGTACCCCGCAGTCTGTGTTCTCCAGGGCCTGGGATCCTGATACCAGGGTTCTATTTCTGAATCTCCTCATCTATCAGCTTTGAAAGCCCAGACAAATAAAGTTCACTGTACCTCACCTTCCCCACAAAGGAATAGTGGCATTCACCTTCCACTACAAATAAATTTGATACCAGTGTACACAAATTGCTGCTAGTGCACCAGAACATGCATCTAGGTTTTGTTAAATTTCTATAAAAATAGAATACCGTGTATGTCACTGGGAATACATTTTATTGTCACAAACATCTATGCATTTGATGAGTTCAGTATTGCAAACCTACCAGGACCAACCAAGTTCTGATTCACTAATTTCAGACTGTCAAGTTCTAAAAAGTAAAAAATTTGGACTGAAGAAATCTAGGTATAACCACATAACCAAAAGAGCAGAATACACAGGAAAGTAGAAGGAACTCTTACCAGCTTCTAGAAGTAGGGTAAAGCGTAGTGCCAAGAATTTGCACAGAGACATTTCAGATGACATACAACAAATCTGATCAACCCAAATCACAAGGGTTGTGGTGAACTCAACAAGAAATGCAATGGCTTCTACTTCACAGGCTCTTTTGTGCTAAATTTTTGGAGAGAAAGTTCCTAAACTCACTGAGACAAGATCCATTGTTGCAAAGAAGCCACTGGATCTGTAGGCTGACATAGCATTGAACTCGACAGGGCTGACCACGTATTCATGACATATTCCCAGTTAAACAGGATTCCAAGACCCAAAACATTTGGCTTGAGCTGAGCCAGAACACAGAGGCATTTGCTGCTCCCTATGGTTCAACTAACAGGGATTACTTAAGATAGCAATGGCTTGGGGAAGATGAGTGTTCAAAATATAGCTAGATATCTTGTCTTTATCAGGTAAGAGGCAAACTTTCAATGCACTTGTATAGACTTTACTCGCCTCTTGCCTGTGTTTACATTAGTTCATCAACATTTTTGGCACTTTTATGCTTCCTGTAAGTATAGATTACATTTCTAAGCAGCATGTTTTCCAGGGAAAAGATTTATGAGGTCAATGGTTTCTGAAAAACACGCGTTAGCTAACCCATTATGCAGGCTAGCAGTGAGTAGAATGAACCAGAGAACGACAAAAAAGAGAATGCTACCAACCATAACAGTCTTCAACTCCATGGGATTTCACGCATCAGTAGCTGAGTTGTAATTTTCAATGTAAGAAATTTATTAGACCAAGACAGAAAAGCAACGAGCAACATGCATTAAGACGTCACCATTATTGTCACCTACCTATTAAAGACACACAAAGAGAGATCTTTCTGATCCAAAAGAAACCCAAGCGTCTGGGAAACAAAGTTCTTATTGCACTGTCAGGAAAGGTTTGGTTCAACCTGATCCCCAGTGACTCAGGCAGAGAGGATGCTCTGAAATCACCAACTTCTGGGAATATAGTGAACTTAATCCCACATGTAAGCAGATTTTCCAATATGTAACATTATAGCTAAGATGCTATTTTGTCTGAACATCATTACCCAATTTTTGAGCATCACCCAAGAACATTTGGTGAAATTCAGAGGGGAGCTAGAAATTGAACTTTGGGCCACTGGCCCATTGTACTTTCTCAGTTTACTGGGTCCAGGTTTTTCAGACTCACTGTTTTGTAACTGCACAACAGGGAAAAGACTGACAGCACCATACAGATACCCACATACTTTGAGTGTTACATTCAGCTCCTGCAGCACTAAAGGGGTTTTTAATTTTACAGATCACTTAAGTTAATAAGTAAATGAAAAAATACAGTTAAAATTATTTTGTTTTGATTTTTTCCTAAGCCTGTCTTGCTCTTTCATGAGAAGGTCTCACATCCCCAAACACTGCTGGCTTGAATGTGCACAGTTCAATAACCCAGCTCCACCTGGTGGAGGTTAAAACCAGCCAAATTTAAATTTAGCATCTCCAAAAAAGGGAAAACAATCAAAACTATCAAAGAATAACCTGGGTAAAAATCAAAGTAGACCATCCCATTAGCAGCAGCTTTCTCCTCAACAACCTCTGGACTTCCATCCATACTCAAATGTTAAGTATATGTAAATCAAGAATACAACGGATCCCTCCAATGTCTTTCCATGTTTTTTAAACCAACTTTTCAATCTTTTAGATGTATGTAGAAGCAGCATTAATTATTTACCTGGATAATATCTGAAAGCTTATGCAATCCAGATGTATTGATAAATATCCCAGTACCTACAGAGAAGAATGGACGATTATTTTTTACATACACAAATGCATATGCGCATGTCTATATATCCACATCTTATCTAACCAGAACAACACCCTGCAAATACAATGGCTTGAAAATATCACCTGAAACAGATAAAAGATTCCAAGTTTTTCATTATTATTCAAAATTCAATGAGAAATGTAAAAGTAACATGCCAAAATTAAGTTTCCCATCAGTGATGCACTGATAAGCTGTGATCTGAGCCAGTTACAAAAAATTCTTGAAGCTCCTCTAAATTAGAAATCTGAAAGGAGATAGTTAAGACAAAAATAAGCATGTTTAAACTGTTCAGTCACTTTTGCAAAAGCTCACACAGCAACTAATAATGGTCTCAAGAAAAAGAATAGGAAGCTGACCACCACCTGTTATGCAAACAGACACAAAACTTACTTGTGCTACAGCTATAAATAGCCCCTTTGCAATCATCCCAGCACCTCTAGTATGCCGATAACAGCAACTAGAGAGGAGCAGTTAAAAGAACACATGAAATATGCTGATGATGAGAACACGACCATGGAAATGGTAAACTGATACATCTGTTAAGCCAGAGTGCTAATACTCTAAGAGAAAAAACATGCTAGGTAAAAAAGGATGAATAGACATGCTCACAAAAGACACATTCGCACAACTGAGAGTCTATGGTCTAGTCTCCACAGAGTGGGCTTGTCCTCTTTAATGCTTTACTGGAGAGCCTGCTAGTGAGAATTGGCTAAATTATATTCTCAGCACATATAAAAGCTTGAGTCTTTTCTTTGCAGAAGGGCAAGTTAAAGAACAAGTTCCAGATAGACATTAGAACAGAAGCTTGTTAATTGAAGGAAAGAGAAAGGCGTTATCTGATTCCCAGCATTCCTGTTTTATAACTCCATGGCCATGGAAGAGCTTGAGACACAGAAAGAGCTATCAGCCAAATGCTGACAAGCTCCACCCACACAATCTTGCTGGTTTTGAAAAAGAACAGCTTTATTTGCAAAACTTCCACGTGCATACATGCATGTACATGATCAGGTTTGACACAAAGCAATACTTAAAAATAGTTCTGTTACATGAATGGCCATAAAACATATTTCTCAACAGAGGCACTGGGACCTCCCAGCAAGTTTTAATAAAAAGACACAGGTCTCTAGGAACAGATTTTAAGATTTTAAAACTTCTAACATTTAAATCCAAATGAAGATCCCTTTCTCCTTCTCTCCCCAAAACATGCAAGCTCCCAATTGTTGACATTAGAGGGAAAGGAGCTGCAATGGCTGACTGAAACAACTCAAGTTCACACTTACGGCCTGAAAGAAACTGTAAAATCTGCTCAAGTGACTCCAGAAGGGAGGATTTGGTCTGGAATGTTATTTGGGCCTCTGCAAACAGATCAAAGATGTAGCTGCAATTTACAAAGAAAAAACACAAATGGGTAAACCCTGTAAATACTCACATGCACACCATTACTATTATTCTTTTGTAACAACAATTACACTTCCTAGTAGCAAAACATGTTCTTGTCTTCATGAGGAAGAAGAATACACAGGAATATAAATAAGTATTTGGTTATAAAGATAGCAGACAATATTGACATGACTGAAAGCACACTGACCACATCTTTTGCAAACACTTTCCATGATTTCCCTACAACACACAATACATATTAATTTAGAAACTGATTTACAAATAATTTCCATGATTTCTTTACAATGTACAATATGCATTAGTTTAGAAACAGACTTACAAAGCTCTAAGGTATCTCAAACCAAATCACAGCAGCACTAGTACCTCTGTTTGAATCACATCAAAATTAGATAGCAGCAAAGTGAGGAGCTACTTCTAGTTCAGGATACCGGATAGGCACACACTTGGCATAGACAGTTTCCACTCTTTAAAATTCTGGTTTTAAAGGGGCTGTGGTCTTCAGCTTCTAACACAGTGACATGGTACCATGAGTAAACAGTGAAACTGCAAAGCTGATTCTCGATTACTACAGAATAATACTATATTTGAAGCATCATACTACTAAACTAAGTGAGGAAACACTTCTGATGGAACTCCCATCTGAAGTAATGTTTGCTACAGAAAGGTCATTTAGGTAAACCCAAAAGCTTGAATAAACACTTTTCCCAGAAGCTAGAATAGTACTACCAAACCTAACAGCTGCTGATAGACCCTTTAAACACTTGTTATTTGTCCCATTGCAGGTTTGCTATGTAAATACGCAAAACTACTTTCATTATCAAGAAACTCACACTAGAGCTAGTTGCACAGGGTCCAGAGTTTGTTTTTCTTTTAACATGCAAACATCTTAACAAGAAGAGAATACATTTACCTTCCCTCTTTGGTGACTCCACTGTCATTCAGTGGCAGTTCCACGGCATCAATAGCATTTTCTAGCTGAAGAAGAATTTCTTTAAGGAAACCAAGAGGAAAAAAAGTTAGGGCTCACAGAAATTCACTTCTGGGACTCACCTGAATCACTTTTTTACAAATGCACTTTATTACAAAGGCTGTGACCAAAAATAGGAACCTATTGTTTTCTTGATCCTGGAAACAAACCAAAATGAATGAAAACAATTTTCTAGATATCACCTCTAAATATCTGTATTAAACTTTAGGAACTTCTATCATCTCAATTCTTAGTTGAAGCTTGCAGTGCTTCTATGAAATACCATAGATAAATGTTAAACTCCTTTCTCTCTACAGATGGAGAAAGTTGTTCTTGGAAATGCTTTGTAAACATGAAACATCAAGTCCTCAATATGAACTTCATGTAGCATCAAGTTCTTACAGCAGAATGATGGTACTAATATATCGCCAGCACACTGGTAAGATTAGAAAACAAGGGGAAACTTCTGGCAAAGAAAAAGATGCATTCACCTGTCAACTGTCTCACCTTTTGGGGAAAAAACCCTCTATAGCTAAACATTTCATAAATTCTTCTGAAAAAAGGAGGCAGCTTGAACTTCCATGCGTTTCTCCATTATGTGCAGATGTCAAAGGAAAGGCTACATGAACTTGGTTTATAATCATTGTCCAAATCACCTTTTGAAATTCTATCAACAATTTTGTTGAACACAAACAAAAAATACTTACTCTTTATCTTTGCTATATCTTCAAGATCCATGTTCAGCCCTGTTGAAGAAAGGAATGATTTCAAAGAGGATGTTTCATCTGTTTCATTCTCTAGTTTCTTTATGCTTTTCCAGAAATTATAGCTATGAAGGCTGCATCTGCATACATGGGGAAAGACATCTGTATTCCACTCACTGCTCTCTTTTATGACCCCTAACGTCATGTTGGTTTGACCATATCTTGTCATACTTGTCTGACAGTATTACTAAATAACAATAATTTATCTACTAACCAGAATCAATTTTCCTGGGAAACTAAGTTATTCTCCTATCTTTGATAATGACACCCTATAATCCCAGTGAAACAGTGGTTTATGGCTATTAACACACCTGAATTGGCCATCTCCATATTGAATTCAGCATTTATTTCATTCTGTTGAACTATTTTGGCTTGTTCTTCCAGTACTACATTTATAGCATCCATTGCCGAAGCCAAATCATATGGTGTCAAGTCAAAAGATGACGACTCCTCACACAACTTCTCCTAGAATATCAAGGAATGGAAGTATTATGCAGACTGTACAGTATGCTGTTTGGTCAGGCAGCTTCACAATCAGACTTGACTTCCTATCTGATCTCCAGCTCAGGCCAGAGAACTTTTTCAAAACACCTGAAGACCATGACTGTTACTGGGCATCTCTCTTTTTCCAAAATGTAGCACAGACATTAGGCAAATACTTTTACCTTTTCTACATGATCAGCAATTCTACCATTTCCATCCAGTAGTAAGTCAGTATCATTAAGACCCCTTTTGTTTTTAATAGACCTCCGTGTTCTTAATGTTGCTACTCAAAATTTTCTTGACATCCTCGTTTCTCTTACGCACTTACCAAGTAGTTTGCCGCCTGGTGACAAACTACGTAGCAAATATTAATTACAGAACCATTTTGTCCTTCAAAAGGGCTATCCCTAGCCCCTCTCACACTTAGGAAATACTGATATTCCTATATTAGCTCATATGAAGACATGGTCCTTGCCCCTCGTGATCTCACATTCAAAGACTGGGACAAAGAATAAAAGTGGGGAAAAGAAGGAAAAAAGCCGCAAATACATATTATCCATATGCAAAATTTGGGACGACATATATATGAGAACAAATATTATTATAGGGAAGGAAAGAAATATATTAACTTCCTTAAAAAAAAAAAAAAGTAGTGACGTAATGGTCTGAACAGTTTGACAAAACTCTGTGACCTTGAAAACTGTCAGTTTGCTTTGTCATAAATTTGTTATTCATGAAAAAAATTGAGGAATAGAGAGAAATAGTAAGGGCTCAACTACACAAAAAATTGACTGCAATGGCTGTTAAGAAATAAGTTAAAGAAAAAATTATGTTGAATTCATTTCATGTGTCAATATTCTATTCAGGACAAAGTCAATTTTATTTCAGAGTAATTAATAAGTTGGAAAAGGGACATTCACATGGGAGAACTACTGCAAAATGAGTAGTTGTGGAATAGCAACTCTGATTAATTTCCACATTCAGGCAACAATTAATATTTTTAAAATGCTACAAAGGGAAAAAAAAAACAACCTATCACATATTTTCCACTCATTTTTCAACAGAAAAGGTTGTTTTGCATCCACATACTGGATGCAATTCTGCAACTACCTCCAATCAAAAACAGCACACCCTCCAGTGGCCTTTTTACTGATAAACAACGATACAAAAACATGCAATCAGAAAACAAACTTCACAGCTGCTTAGCAGAAATCCCATTGGGAGGTTGTTCATTTGGTAGAATAAAGGGAACATATTTCAAAGGTTCCTTCACATTTCATTATCTAAGCAAAGAACTGCAGTTTTGAGCCAGCTAAGAGGAAGGTCTCTTGATGCAGTATGTTATTTTTGTCCTGATGAGAAAAGACTTGGAAATATGACAAGAAGGCACATTTGCCACCTAGTGCACCTGAACAGCTGATGTGGTTGAGCTTCAAAAGAGGGTCTTGTCACATTTTCTTACACCCTGGAAGAGAACTCTAAAGAAAGAAAACCAGCACCCTCATAAACTTGGAGAGCCACCCTTTAGGAAACTAACACCTTGCAGAAAATCATAGTAGTGTCAAAGGACTGTTATTTAAACTTACAAAGCTTTAACTGTCATGGAAACTAGAAACTCTGATGATAACTAATATCAACAACTGAAATAGCTGAGTACAGCTTTTACAGACTATTTATAATAGGACACTGGTCTGTTTTTCCCTTTGGATGAAGTCTGAAAAATTGCAACAGACCAGGAACAAGTAACTTACCACATTGTGAGCTTCATCAAGTATTACCACAGTCCCCTTCAGGTCCAAATTGTGTGCTCTCCGGCTCTGAAGATGAAAGAGAGAAGGAGTGTAAAGGGCATAAAGGTCAAAGAGAAAAGGAGATTTGATTGACTGAGAAACTGACTCATTAGAAAGATTTGGATTTTGATATGTTTTGGATATAATTTTCCTGGGAAACAACAAACAATTGCTGTGGCTATCTAAAATGTAAATCACAAAACTGTTTTCTCTGGAAATGAAAGCGATGAAACGCATCACATAAAAGTTTCCAGAGTTTACAACTGAAATGGTAATAAAGAAGAAAACATTTGTACCATATTAGGATGCACAAGTTTATCAGAATTAAACTTCAGTCTTTACTTTTGCCAATAGGGATTTGGGTGAGAAGGAGACTTTTTTGGCCTTTTTTTTTTTTTAATATAAATTCATCTTTGCAAGAAGAGGATGTTCTGACAACGCCCCAGACAGTACTCTATCATTTCACTTCACTATGCTTCCTTGCTTAAGGTAGTCAGAGAATTTTTTTTTAATTTTTTAAATGTTTGCTACAACAACAAAACACAACGGGCTGTCATCTAGCTTCTACTGTGATTCATTAGTTATTCTGATTTGTATGAAGATGTCAGCAGATTTGTTTCCTCAGAGATTTCAAAGGTTTCACTTTCTATTCATGAAATATGGACAATTTACTAAAGCAGCTTTTACAAAGCCAGCAACTATCCCCAAGAGGGACATTCAATTTCTACCAACCAGATTTCCTTATTCTAGAGGCCAGGTGACTTCTAGTGGCTGCAGAAACAAAAATGTTTCAGAATGTGTGCAAAAGCACTGTACAGTATGTGACTGAAGACTTACATTCAGAAGGTGAATATAACCGAACAAGAAGGGTGTCATATTCTGCAAAGCTAATTCTGTAACATTGCAAGAGCTCAGTTTCAAACAAACAAGAAAAACAAGCAGAAAACATTTAACTGTGGGAAAGAAGAACTTTACAGGGAAAAATACAAAAGGGACTATGGTTCTGAGTTTGAACTGGATTTTTATTAGTTTTGAAGTATATCACACAATGCATTTGTTTGCTATGCATCATTTCTTTAGAGTTTATCCACTAGAAGCCAATACAAGATCAACAGAAGAACAATTGCACTTAAAAATACAGATATATATTACCTTTGAGTCCAGTAAATAGTTGTAAGGCATAAAAATAATATCTGCTTGCTGCTTCAGGCTCCGAGAGAGATAATAAGGACAAGCTCTGTTAAAAAAAAAAAAAAAAAGTAACACAAACTATAAAGTAATAATTGCAAAAATATTAAAGTATACTCTACATACATGTGTTATATTCCAGACTCTCAAGAATTTCTAATCAACTGCTTAATGAGTTGAAACTGGCACATTAGATTTTAGGGCAGATGGTTAGCTCTATTCATATGGGCCTAGTTCAGCAACACTAATAAAAAGAAGTGTCAAAAATGCCAAGCTGTGCAGCTCAAAAACAAACAGTGAAAGGGAGAAAGAGTGACATTCATTAGTGCATTATCTTTTCTCCCCTTCAGGCTAGAAGTGAATGCTGGACTAGACTATTAAATCTCCACAAGTCAGTCATCTTGTCCTCTTAGATCTGAAACAAAGCTGCAATACTATTTGCCATATCAAATGATATTGGCAGCCTCTACTCAAGAGAGAATCAGGTGAGCCTCATTCTGATCCGATTCAGTCTTTACACAAGTAAGGCTTGAAATACTGTAGTTTTCATCATGTAGTAGTGTAACAGAAATTAAAGCCTTAGTGCACATAAAAATTTGTTGAAAGCTGCCTCTGTGCAACGTATTTTGCCACTCCACTTTGCTCTCGTCATTGCTCCACTACTTTTGTGCGTGTCAAGTTCATACCAAGATATTAATAAAATAGTTTTCACAAAAGAGGAGGAGGAAGGTCAGAGAGGAACATTTACCTGTGCTTGTTCCCATTTTTAACCAAGTCTTCAATATCCATGATGGAGTCAACCAGTTCTTTCTCTGTACTCTTCTCTGTGAAAAATGTTACAACATTACAACAACGCGGTTAAGTAAAGGTATCATACAAAGATACTGTAATCCTTTCTAGGTGAGCCATCTTTATTTCTTCTACCTGCAAGGTTACCCTGTACATCCACAAAGCACCTTGTATCCCTAACAATTCAGAATCTTCTCATCATTCCGAGCCTTATTTTTTCACGGCTAAGTTATCCACAGTTGTTCTTGCGTCAACAGCATCCCTTCTACTAAATAATACCTCTCTCCTCTTGATGTTTATCTTCTAACTTGTTTGACATTGGAATCATAGTTTTCTTAACTTCCAATTTATCAGATTAATCAAAGAAAGTTAATTTACTCTTCTCTTGTATAGAGCCTCTGTGCTCCTATATGGAGCCTTGTAGCACTTCTTTGTTCCTTTTCCAGCTTCAGTTCATCTCAGTTAAACACAGATGACAAGAATTACAGTATCTGAACCAGGGTTCTCCAATGACCAATACTACGGCACCATGTCTGCTTCCAATGCAGACATCTCAATATACTTCAGAATTGCATTTTTTTCCATATGTATTATATTGGCAGCACTATAGTCTGTGATTACCTACAACCTCGAAATTCTTCTCACTTCCTTCTAACTAATGAACACTGAGCAAATAGCAAAAGTTTGTTTTTCATTCCAGTTGCATTCTGTATTACAAATGGTAGAATTTGGCCCTAGTTGTTACCCCAGTCAGGTTCATCCACTTCTTAACATTTTATTCTTGAAAGACACCAACTCAGTCCCTTGTTTGAACAACAAATGCTAAAAAAATACACTTAGAGCAAAACATCATACATATATATAGATATAAAATACACACACAGAAGCAGATTCTGCCAACTCTTCAAACTTCTCTGCCTGTCTCACAAAGATCTCCCTCTCCAAAAAACAGGGCTTTGCTCACCTTCCACATTGTTATAGAAATGACAAGTACGAGCCATCACTTTCATTCGGCACATGTAGATCTGTAAAATATAGTATATTTTAGTAGAGTAGCACAGCTTCTCAAGCACTAAAAGGTGAGTTAAGAGGTGAAGAGTTACCAGTTTTCCATAACACCAGGGCATGAATAAATGGTGGTCACAGTTTTTTAGCTTTAAAATCATGTGTCCCTGTGTCCACCTAAAAGTCACACTCTTATGTAGCACAGAACACTCATGTGGCAAGAGGAAATTTGGTTATATTTTGTCACTAATATTTTTCAAAAGTGTAATATTTAATATTCCTGGTAAAAATAACAGATAAATCAATCACAGAAGCATGATTTTAAAATGATTATTGCCCTTGAAAAGCACTTGAGTGGCAGACCAGAAAGTAAACTGCAAACTATTAACTTAACTCATGTTCTACATAATCACATCCTTCTCTGGCTGGTAAGTGTTACTGAAGACTCAGAATTAAATTTTGCACTAACAATACTAGAAACTGTACCAGTTCCTCAAAATGCATGGAAACATCTTTCACACAGTCACTGGTAGTGAACTTAATGTCAGGGTTAACAGTTACACACCATACAGCAGAACAAAAAATTGCATGTTCACGCTGTCCCTACTTGCAAGGCTGTGTTCTCACCTGCACGTGGTTGCTCTCCTGTCGCTTCACTTCAGGATTGATGCAAAGCTGCTCTCTGGAACCCAAAACACATATCTTTGGCCTGTACAAACAGAATATGCAAAAATGATGTTAAAAATAAGGCAAAAAAGAAAAATACAGTGGTGCGTGTCTAGCTTGGGCATAATACGTCAAATGCAAAGGGCTCATGAGACAGAGGAGCAACAAAATAAGGGTCGGAATCAGAAATAGTAAGTAAACTACTCTGTTTGTAATAGCTATATATTCTTTGACTTTATTGTATTCTTTCTCCTTCTTCTTATTGTATTCTTTCTCCTATTTCTTTCTTCTATTAACAATGGGAAGTACCAAGCAGCAGTTTACTGTGGAAGGTCATGAGTAGCAGCTTACATCATCCACTATAAAAATCGGGATTCTGTTAAGACAGTTCAGCCCAATAATCTGGGCCCTCTCACCCATTACAAGGTATTCTGCAGGTGTCAGCAGCTTTTAAACTAAGATTATGACAAGAACTAATGCACTACAGTCATTTTTTGCTTATTACAAGACCATATCTGCAAAAAGGCATATAAGCAAATGATTACTACCGGCCCAAAGAGTTCAGTCAGCACACTGATCTGTCAACAGCTGAAAACTACAACACATTGGCATAGCAAAAACACAAAGCTCCTCATAGGTTAACTTTGATCCAAGGAGTTCAGCCTTGTCATGACTTCCTACTGCCTTACAGAATAAAAAAAAAACAAAACACAACCAAACAAAAAAAAACCATGGGAGTTTCACAAAACAGTCCTACTCAGAGGAACAATAACAGCGTGCTCTATTCACACATATAAACTGGAAAAATCTACTCTCCCTGAGCAAAAAAACCCCACAGAGATCTAATGAATTCTTTTGTCTCAAGTTTAGAGAAAGCTTATAAGATTTAAGGAGGTAGGAAAAAATGCCCCGTCCTCCCCTTGCCCCAGGAATTTTAGATGTAAACATAAGTGGAGAACCAGAACCAGACTGAATTCAGGAAATTCTAGAATAGAAGGAGATAAGAAAAGAGAAGCTGTGAACTAAAGGAGGAAAAAAAGAGGGGGGAAAAAAAAATAAAAAAAAATCCAGGTTCTATACATGCACATTAGGAGAACTGCATTTCAGTAGGTATCAACTTTTTATACTTTCATCCACACAAATTCAAATAATTATTAAAATAGCTGGGTTTCTCCCCTTTTGCTTGGAATAGAAGCATTATCATAATCATATTTACCTGTAGACTGTGTTCTTTAATTCATTTATGACCTGCGTAAGTTGTGAGTGAGTTCTGGAGGCATAAATTATTTTAGGAATGTCAGTGTAATAAGCTGCCACATAGAGGGGGAAAAAAAAAAAAAACATTATTAGCACAGAAAGAAGAACTAAAGATATTATTAGCCTCCCTTCTCTGTGGTGCTACAGTAACAATTTGCTTTGTAGAGACAGCAAGAAATTTTATCATCTAACTATTCACACACAAGAAATGAGCTAAATGGATTTCTAACATTCTAAGAAAACTAAAAATATGTAAAACACCTTTAAAATCTACAAAATAGTATGAAATTGTGCTTCAGCTGCTAAACAATGCCTTCATAGCTTTTATGATTACATACTCATTGTAAGAGATAGCTAAATCAAAAGTGTTCATTATCATTCCTGATTTTTATGTTCAGTGGGAGTGATACAATGTACTTGCCTGGGATATCAGCATCCACAGCAGCATTGCCCCAGGATGACATAGGTCTGTCAGGAAAGAGTTCCACTCCGTTCATACGCTGTGCAATTTTGCGGGCTGAGATAGTGTCTTTAAAGTGTTCCCGCCAAGCCAGAGTGGAACACAGAAGGCACAGTGTCTTTCCTGTCCCTGTAGGGCTCTCCAGAATGCCATTTACTTTCTTTATTGAAGGGAAATAAAAGAAAAAAGGAGAAAAAAAAAAAGAGTAATTTGGATATTCAACTGGAATAGATCATTATGCAGTACAGCATTTTCTCAGTAAAAAAGTATTCACTATGTAGTAAACTATACCATATGACAGAAACAGACACATACCCCACAAAGTTTTTACATACAGGACCTGTGACCTCTAAGCAGCTTAGTGAAATTTAAGCTAAAATCCAGAGATAACTGTTATCCTTTATTTAACAGAGGAATTTTTCTTTCTTAAATAGAATGCATCATATTTCAGCATAAAAGACACACAAATATGAGAAATCACTGCAAAAAAATATAAATTGATTCTTATAGAATGCTTATTTTCTTTAGAATGATGACTATATCCCACATCACAAAATCCAGACATAGCTTTGGCAGGAGACTTTGTAAGCAGGTCCTTTTTTAAACCTCTAGCCCTGCCGGACATTCTAATTTCCAAGCGTTTTTACAAACTGAATTCTAAATAACAGGTGAGCTTGCACAGCTGTGATAAATCACATTTAATGCATTAAAAGAATTTATCTATGTAATAGGCTCATAGAAATTTTACTACAATATGAAAAGGTACCAAGCAAGGATCAAGCCACTGCCTATGATCCTGAGGAAAGCCTAAGCTTCCATTTCATCTCTCAGAAGAAAGAGGAACCTGGGAGATCCTGTTCACCAATTCCAGAACAAAAATAACTATTGTTAAAAACATTTCCTTATCTGCTATTGATTCGGTACGATTACCTTATCATAGATAAAATGGCAACTTACACTAACAGTACAATTCACTAACAATACAAAATCAAAACATCTAAGGACAGATTGCATGAACATAAGAACTACTTCCTTAATTTTTCTTCCTTTTCCAAGTTAGGCAAAAATATCCTATCTGCATTTCTACTGAGAGATACAACACTTGCACATTTCTGGGTTTTTAATAACTGTATGCTAAAATAAAAGTACAAATAAAATAAAGTCAAAGAAAATTGAAAAAAGGCAGTATACAGACAATGAAAAGTAAACTTGAATCATGATGCCTTTTTAAAGAAATCCCTTTACACAGTCAGAAATGAGATACATGCAGTAAACGACCTAAAATACGTCTAGGAACTAAGCTGCTGTAGATCTGACTTGTAACACGGTCAAGAATTTAAGTTTAGCAGAGGGAAAACTGCTGAGCCAGAGCCTCTGGGTGGCGAGGAGCAGCACGGCGGCACCTCCCAGCAATTACCTTCTGCAGGCACTCGAGCACTTTGGCCATGTACGCTTCCTGGCACTTGTACGGTTGGAAAGGAAAATCCACGGTGACGCCATTTAGAGTAATCTTAGGCATATCTTCTGCAAAGTACCTGAAACTAAGAGCATGCTCGTGATTTGCAATAACACGACGCTAGGAGGAGTCCGTACAGCTGAGAGCACCTCGAGCAGCTACTCAGGAGCGGTGGAAGCGCATCTGCATAACAAACGCCCGAAATGGCCCGTTTTTCCCTCGCAGTCGGGGCCTGCAACGCGTTAACAGCAAATCCGCGCCGCAGCCCGGGCCGGGCGCGCGGGGGCCCGGCGGAGCGGGCTCTCCGGAGGGCCCAGCCGCCGCGTTTGCCCTCGCCGGGGGGGGCAAAGCCGCCGGGCCGGGCTCCGGGGCTGCCGGGCCCTCACAGGCCGCTCCCCTGACGGGGCCGCTTCCCTGCCAGCGCCCCTCGCTGCGCCCGCCCTCTCGCACCGGGGCGCCCCGGCAGCGCCAGCGAAGCCTCCCCCAGCCGGGCCGGGCCGGGCCGGGCCGGGCCGGGCCGGGCCTGTCCTGTCCCGTCCCGTCCCGTGCGACCGGGCTGGACCAGGCCGCCCCCCCCCCCGGTTGCCATGGGGACGCGGGCGCCGCCGCCGCCACAGACCCCCTCACCTGGCTCTCTGCCGTTCAGAATCCCCGCGCCTGCCTCACGTGCCCCGCCTCCTTCCCGCGCGTCACTTCCGCCGAGCCCGCTCTCGCGAGACTTTGCGGCGTTGCCCCGGGAACGGGGCGGCGAGTGGCGACGCCCGGTAGGCCCGGCCGTGGCGGCGGGGCCCGTTTGGTGCCGCCCGGGCGGCGGGGCTGGCGGGGGACCGGGGACCGGGGACCGCCCTCCGTGCGCGGCGGGAGCTGCTGCTGCGGCGGCGGCGAGGCGGGGGGCCGCGGGGCGGGGTTGAGCCCTGCCCGGCCCGCAGCAAAGCGCAGGCCCCTGGCAGGAGCCCGGGCCGGGGGGTCCGTTCCGCAGCAGGAGCTGCGTGATTTAGCCGGAAAATCGGGAGGCGCTTTGCCCCCCCCGCTGCTTCTCCTTTCCATCCTAGTGCGGGAAGCCTGGTCCCGCAGAGGCGCTAGACAGACCGTTTGCTTGCAAAAAAGCAGCAAAACGGTGACATCGCTAATGCTTTTTTAAACCTGCTGGGTTCCCCTTAAACGCCTGAGCGCTCCTTACCGATAGCCGGCTGGGGCCAGAATTTCTCTCCCTTCTTTCATTAAGGTGTGGGGCACTAGGTAGGAGAGTGTCTCCTTGACCAGATCTTCTCTCCAACTCACTGTTCAGCTTTACTCCGCCTGTCTGCCACCCTTCGGTGGTAGTGCCTATAGGGAGAATGCAGAATCCTACAGGATTCTCTGTTGAAACTCTATACTTACAGTATAAGGGTTTTTATTTCATTATATTGAGCCTTGTAGTTTCTGCATTAACGATAGTGAGTTCCGATGGGTATCTTTCATTAGGGATGAATGTCCTGCTCCTTTGTTCTCTGCTTTCTTTCTATATGATTCAGCTTTCAGTTTTCTGTCATTATGTCAGTGCACGTGGCCTGGAATGGCTGTGCTGGAATTTAGATTGCTCGAACTAAGGGTTGGTTCCACCCGTATGTGACTGTAATGAATCCTGAACTGTTCTGCATCAATGGATCAGGCAGTGCTTGTAAGATTCTAGCAAGCCATGCAAGTGTTTGAATAAATGGATATGGTTTACCTGGATTGCAGAATATTGCAAAATCATATTTTATGCAGTTACATAAGGAAGAAAGTAGAAGAAAATATTTTATCACACACCACATCTCCATGTAAGTCATTTCAAGTTCCTACACTGTTAGATGGTTACTCTGTAAGTGTAAAACAGGATGTGGCCTCCTATTACTGAAACTTTACAAATGCCCTTATTCTTATCAATTTGCAAGGGGTAATGTCTGTATGTAGAAGTATTCTAATATTTCAAGAGAAGAAAAAAAAGATAAAAAAGAACAGACTTAAATGTGAGTATATTATACAATGTGATCTCTTCTCAAACTTCTGGTATATTCTGTGTCTTCCAAGTACTCAGTTAGTGAAGCTTACACATCCTGCTCTGTTAGTTGCCAGCCTATAATCTCCTTGAACTGAAATTGTCTGTTTTGTAAGTTGTTTTGAATTGTAGCTAATAGGCTAGAGAAATACAACATAGAACACTGGAGTTGGGTGCTAGCAGTTGTTCTGTGATTTATAAGCTTTGTTTTCCAGCTCTTGCGGTACAAAGCTGAACTTAATAATAGAGTATCACTCTTAATAAGGGTCACTATGCTTCAGACCTTAATAAATTATCTATATTCTTGTATGTCTATGAGAAAAGACAGTTGTTTGTGGAGCAGGACATCTTTAATTGGAGAATTCCTAAGGCAATTGTTGCTAAGGACAGAAAGTCTACGGTTGCTTTATATGTCAGACTTGATTTTGAATAATTACAGAAAAGTCATTCAAACATTCCTTGGTTTTTTTTACAGTTTGAGAGCCTTAAAACACAATTTTCTGATGTCATCTGATTTTGAGTTATTCCTTTTGTTCTTCGCTATGCTCGACACAAAATGTAACAACTGATTTTGTTCATGTTTCTGAATGTATTAACTCTTTAACTTGATACCGTCATACAAGATTAAACTGCAAAAGAAATGAGTTTGTAAGAACTGATGGGATGCTGTGAGGATGTGGAATAAGATGTTTATAATGGAGAATAAAGGTTTAAAACTGGCCATAAACCTATCAAATACTCCCTGCCTTTTCTGTCATTATTCCCTGCAAATATATCTTTCATACATTGAAGATGAATATCAGTGTTGTATAAAATCAACATTACTTAAATAGCAGTTAAAATAATCTGATTTTAGCAGTGTTACCTTAGAGGAAAAAGAGCTGGAAAGTTACCAAACCCAAAAAGGAATATGATTCAGCAGATGCGCTCTTGTCCAGAGGCAGATGTGACTCAGCACTGGCTGAGTGCTCCTTATCGTTCTGGAGGGTTATTTCTCTGCACCATTTACCTTGCTTGACCAAGTCTGCAGTGCCAGCATTGTCAAGTCTGTCTTTATCATTGCTACTCCAATTTCTTCTAAAACCTAGGAACAGAGCAAACAAAACCTTGTAAATTTAAAGAGAAAGATTTGTTCCTCATTCAAGTTGGAAAAGAATTTTAGAGGTTTACTGCAGCCAGAACGTTTGTGTATGTTGTGACATATATATACGGACATCATTCTCATTCCTGGGTTCTCATTCTGGGATTTGGCTCCCTAGGATAAAACCTGAGTTCTTACAAGGCATGAGTTGGGGGAGGGAAAAGAGGAGAATTTTTAGAGTGGCATAGGGGATAGTGACAGGCCAGTCTCTAAACCACTAATGGCTTCTTCGTGCTTAACCCATCCAGTAGGGAATGCAGCCCACCAGGAGTTCCACACTGCTTTCTCACGTTAGTGGATGGTGAAGAGCTTAGATGAACTATTTTTCGTTAGAAGTTGGCAGTACAAAGTAAGACATGCCTATAAGGAAAAAACGTACAAAAGAAAAATCCTTAAAAAGATAATCCTCAAACTCTGCCGGGGAGTGAATGTGTGAGTGACTGAACCTAACTATGCAGAGAATCCTGCAAGGAGAAAGCTTGTAGATGTAGAAGTACAAGGAGGGTAATTTTCGCTTTTGTTCGGAGGCCACCCATGCAGGATTTCTCCTGGACAAGCAAGAATCTTGAGGAATGGGACAGAAGAGATTGAAGAGCAGCAATGAACAACCGTGAGACCACTGCTATTCATGCGAAGGATATTTTTCTTCTTTTAGATACAAGAGGATTAAGTTGCTGTTCATTGTCCTTCTGAGGATATGTAATGGTTCCTATGGTAACCATCTAAAACTTTTGTTTGACCACATAATTATTTGATTCTTTGATTCCAGATAATCCAGAGCCATGCTGTCTTCTTACTGTTGGGAAATACATGAAAGAAAACCGCTTTCTCTTTGGCACTCAAATTTTAATCACAATCATCCTGTTATTAGGAGGCTAAGGAAATACCCGTTGTACGATGAGGAAACTGAAGCAGATGGGATTAGTGATTTGGTGAAGGCCACGTGACGAATCATTGTTGAAGCCAGAGCTAGACACAGCTTCACGTGCTCAAAATTTTCAGTTCTTTACCAGTTGTAGTTGCTCAGTTGTCTAGCTTTGCCCCGCTAACTTTTTTTGACCAGTTTTAACTGAACAGACCCTGTGATGACCTGAATTCATAGCTTGCTTTACACTTTTAAGTGACTGAATTAATAATCTCCTCTCCTTCCTCGTGATCCAGATCCTTTGTACAATTTGGCCTCATTTCTCAAGTGCACATGATAGATACCAAAGAGGAAACATTCAGAATAACCCTGTTGTTTCCCTTGCCTTAGGGAAACATTTTCCTGATTCAGTGCTGATGTTGTTATCACTGGTTTCTCTTTCTCACTTGCTAAATTCTGCAGAGTTACCTCAGACTGGGCTCAGATAATTTTCTTGCTTGACAGCTACCTTCTTTATCTCCATTCTCGTGTGTTATTTAATAATTTGAGGGGGTTTGACTGCTGCCCTATGGGGGATTTTTATCATTTCATGACAAAAAAAGTCAACTTCTCCTAGCTTCTTGAGACTGCAAATGGTGCTGGAAGGTCTCATGGCTACACTATTGCCATAACTAAGCTGTTGTGTTAGAGTAATATATGACAATCCATGCTCTTCCTTTTAGAGCAGGTGGTTTTCATCCTTCAACCTTATTTCATTAGTCACTGGATTAAATTTTTCCCAAATATTTCTTCTTGCAAGCCTCACTTATGCCAGACTTAAAGCCACAAATAATAATATAAAGAAAGGTGGTTCTACCAGGCCTGTGACCCTTCTTGTAACAGCCACAGCCTGCAAATCTTCCTTTGTGAACTGCTGCCCTAGATGACTCTCCTATAACGAAACACGAGGAGGATTATTATGGGTCTCTGGTTTTAGGATGTATTGTGTACTGAGGAGATAGTTTTCTCTGTTTTCTCTGTCAGGTTGGGAATTTTCTTTCTGTTCTTCAAAATTAATAGACGAGCCCCCTTAGCAGTTTGTGTGTATATACTCTTGTAAACTGCTGTGTTTGTTTTTCTTTCTGAAAATTTATTTTTTGTTGAAAGTATGAGTTTTTGGAAGAAGCCTTTCTATGGCACAGGGATCTTTAATTGTTAGAATTATTGAAAATATTTATAATGAAGTAGTGAAAGAAGTGCATACTACAAAACCAACTTCTTTGCTGGTTCTCTTTGAAAATCTGTTGTTTCGTAATAGTCTGCCTGGTTAGGTGTCACATGTGACGAAGGCAAAGGACACATTAGGAGAATACTCACTGATTTTTCTTAATCTCTGTCACGAAAAAAATACCCAGTGCCTTCAAACACTCCCTAGTGAAAATCAGGGACAACTTGAAATGATAATTACGTTTAAAATAGGGAAGAAGATTTGGCAGGATTTTTCAAATTAACCTATAAAATCTTAGAATTTCAACCCAAGAAGAAAGCAGAGGAAGCTGCAACTATGAAACAGGCCTTGAATAGAACAGAAAGCAGTTAATTGTCCAGTTGGACTAAAAAGGTTCCTGTTCCAAACATACATTGAATTTTTATGCTTAACGTTAATATTTTTCTGAATTAGATTTGATTTTCTATAGTAGTTTTTTTCAATGGTAAAGAGGCTTTTCCTTTTACAGTGTTGAGAGACTAGGACACTTAGAGATGGGAGGTAAAATTTATAAAAAAAAAGGAAAATCTCTGACTTTTTAATTGAATTTAAGAGGTGCTGTTTGTGGCTTCTACTTCTGGTTAAGCCAGAACGCCTGCAGCTACTTGAACAACCTGTAGTTCCCTGCAGCTGCTGGAATTGTCTGGGAGCGTCTGCATTGCAGCGCATTGGATAATTTGGGGGTGTTTTCAGTAAAAGGGTACGTGCAGCCAGCAGAATAACGTGTAGCACGAAAGGGCCAATGGCTGGAAGGATTGCATGGGAGTCTCGTGTGAGCGACCACAGCCACCGAGCTGAAGTGTGTCTGATGAAAAATGGGGTGGGGTTTGTGCAGCTGTGGTTGGATGAATAATACCGGGGTACCTGCAGCTGTTAGTAGGAACTGAGGAGGTTTCCTTAGTCTTAAATGTGCATGCGATACATACTTAAAAAGCACAGAGGTATTGGCCCCTTGCAACAGCCACAAAAGGAGAAATGATAGAAAATATGAAAGGAAAAAAATGGAGAAACAGGAGGTCCTGATACCTGGGAAAAAGAAAAAAAAACAACAAAAAAACAGAGAAGTCCCATTGAATTCAGAGGGCTCCATTCTGTTCTTCCTCATCTACTTTTACAGCAGTTTCACCTCCCAACTGCAGTGGTGTTACCCCTTCTGTGCGCCAGTGAAGGTGCAAAAAAAGCATGCCTCAAGATGCTGAGCCTGTCTGGGATCACTCCTTCCTGTGCTGTTTGTCTAAAGCTGCTGCAAGGTTTGGGGTTTGGGTTTTACTTCTCCGCCTAGCTAAGCCAGACCCCAGATGTGGCCCTGTGGGTTGCTGTGCCTTGCAATGACTTGTTTTTTAAAAAAAGATCCATGAATCTGATCATTTTTGCTTTCAACAGACAAGGGGAAAAGCAATTTAGCCTGTCTAGAGCAGACAAGAAAGGGAAGAAGAGGAGGAAAAATCATCTTTTGCCAGAGCCCTGTCTGGGTGTGTCTCCTCCCCCTCCCCCTCGGTGGGTCTGTATTTCTGGCAGGCAATCTAACTGGGAGGGATCTGGCGTCAAAGCCACCCAGGAGAGGAGGCCTGATACGCTCATTAATATTCTGAACTAGTGACCCTTCTTCTTCTTTCCACCCCTTCCCTTTCTCTCCGCTCTCCAGCCTCTCCCTGCCTCCGATGGCTGCAGCCCCCTCCAGCTGAGTCAGTTCTTCCCTCCCCGCAGCATTGCAGCACCTCCGCAGGCTCCCTGCACTCCTGCTTCTGCAGCGCCCACACTGTCTTCTCGGCTCCCACCTCAGCAGCATGGCCAGCACCGTCTCAGGTAGGACAGAAATCTTTTGAGTTTTGTAATCAACACTCTTATAGAATGATCATTTTTATTTTCTATTGTTATTGTAAGGGTTTTTTTCCTTGCATTTTGGGGGAGTTCTCTGATGAAGAGACAGCTGGTATGGCAGCATTGTTCCCCTTCCTCCCCCTTACACACACCCCTCTGATGCAAGATAGCAGGTGGGCTTTTTATTTTAATATGAATTCACGTGTGATAAACTTGCTCATTTAAAATATTCCTGACCTTACATTGTACCCTAAGAAGATGCTGCTGCATGTCAATTAATGGTTATTTTTGTAACATAATACAGCTTTTTTTTTCCCTAAGAAAAACCTGCTTACTGAGTGGCTGGATGCAGAGAAACTAGAAATTACATTTTGTTTTGTGAAGATCATGTATTTCCCAAATGGGTCATGGAAAGAAAGACACTGGCAAGAAATTGACAGCAATGCCCTAAAAAATCCCTCAAAACCCGAGCAGAAAAACCTAGATGGGTTTCTGTGTATTCTCAGAGCTTCCCATCCTTACGTTTCTTCCACAGCTTGCATTTCTTCATTAGAAGATGCTGCAGGGGAGCGGTCCTCTGATGGCGTTGAGTGAAATCAAATGCTGCAAGGGAAGCCCTTCCTCCCTCCTGCAGTAATAATGGGAATAATAGCACTGCTGCATGCTGTCCTCGCAGCCCAGGGAACCTGGCTCCGAGGGCCAGATTTGGCTGCAGTTTGCCAATCTGCTGTAAGGATGCTGTACTTCTTCAGTGAAACTGTTCCCTAAAGATGAGTCTTGCCACTTTTTCCTGGGGAGAAGGGATTCAAATGGCTGGAACTGGAAACTTGGAGGAGAAGAAAAGCCTGAAATGATACAATGAACAGTGGGTGGGTTTTGAAGGTTTTTTCTTTTGTCTTTTTCTTTAAAAAAAGAAAAAGTTCTCTCCTAAAACTGCTCTTAATTCTATAGTGCTTTAGAGAGGGGCTAGGGCGGGTGAAGCTAAATCCTAGACAGCTAGGATATAGGTCTGAATAGGAACAGAAGACAAAAAGGAAAAGTGAGTACTGCTTTGTGCCCCCTCCCAGCCAGTGAACTAGCCAGAAGGATACCAGGCAATGTTTCTTGCTTCTTTCACTGGCTTTTCTCTGTGTTTCCTGCTGTGCATTTTCTATTGCTTTCTCCTTTTAAAAGATCAGTAAAAGCAACAAGAAAGGGACAGAAAGATGGGAGGTGGTGGGAGGTGGGTAAGGGCGCAGCTTATCCAAAATGGGCTTTGCATGCAATTAGGAAATGGAAAAGGAGCATTGTAAAAATGTGTCTGTATGATAGAAAATCTTCAGCTATTGTATATATTTGTGTGAGTATCCCTCTGTCAATGAGTGTGTGTGCCAGTCCGTGCTCTGAAGGTCCCACCCATCTGTCTTCCTTTCCTACAGAATGGGATTGGATCTAATTTGCAAAGTGGGGGTGGGAGGGAGAGATCAGACCTACCAGCCATCTAACCAAGGTTGCTTCGAACTTGACATGACTGAGCGGTGGATGAAACATGCATAGACACAAGATGCATTTTTCATTTGGTGCATTCTTGCCCTCCTGACCCACCATAGATCTATGACATATTTCACCTTCTCGAAAACGCAGTTTTACTGTCAAAGGAGACTTAGAATCATGATGAAGAGTGTGCTTCAGAGAAAGTACATTTCCTTTTGGGTCAGATCAAGCAGAGAAACAGCTTAAAAGAGTAGAGAAGTCATGGGAAACCGGTGTTGTGGCAGGAGGAAAAAGAATAGAGAAAGCGTTTGCTGAGGAAGAGAGCCAGGCTGAGCCTCGCCCAGCTGGCTTTGCAGGGAGCAGCTTCCCATTAGCTATCGCATTTATATCAGGAATAGAAAGTAGACTGCAAAGACAAGAGAAAAAGGCAAGCAAATCCTGTAAATGAAGGAAAAAGTCTTGTTTTCTTTCTTCTTTATTTTCTTCTTTTTTCCCAGTAAAAGCAAATCTGTGCTGGAAGGAGCAAGCTGTAATTGTCTGCAGCTGATGCCCATGGGCTTATCTCCCTTGGGAAGATTTTCTTGGGTTTGTTTAAACAAACAAATCAATTCGAGATGAAAAGAAATGTCCCTTGCTTCCCCTATCCCACCAGTCATCTCTATTTTCTATCTGCCACCTCAGACGTTTTCTCCTGGTCATGATTGTTGTTTTCAGTGATAAAGCAGAGGAAGCGGTGGCACATGCTCAGTGCAGGCTCAGCTGCAGTGATGGCCATGCTGTGCTGGCAGACCTTGCAGGGGCAGAGCCCTTGGACCTCCTCTTGAGATCATCTGGACAAAGTGTTATCCTTTTGCATACCTGAAAAGGGGAGTCTGTGTGGACTCTGCCAGACTATATAACTTTCGCCCTCATCCATAGGTATCTGGGTTGGATAAACAGGCAGATGAGTACCAGTGGCCTTTCTTAGGGATTACGAAATGATGCAGTAACATGAAAGCCTCATGGGCTTTTCTCAGATATAAGTATGTCTGAGAAGGTGGAGCCAAGATGAAGCATTGTGGTTTGTCATTCTAGGCCGCACAGCTGGACATCATGTGGTAAATGTGCCTTGACAGATCGCAGGATTTTCCCCTCCTGAGTTGAAATGTGAGAATCGTATGACTATGTAGGTGTGGGTTATCCCCTTAATCCCTTTTCTGGACTATATTGGTGGACACCATACAGTATTGCCAAATTGTCACTGATGCAGGACCCAAGCCCAGTCAGAGTCCTTTTTGTCTAGTCTCTCCATCTCTCTGTGTTCTCAAGAAATTACTTTTTATTTTTCTCTCTCTCTTCAGGTGTTGATGGAATATATATGGCCTATACTAGACATTCATGGTACTTTTATTTGCATTTCAGTTTCACAAGCCAAGAGAATACACTGTAGACATTTCTTTTTTTTTACCACTGTATCCAATCAAGGGTTCTAAATCCTTGGAAAATGTTTGTTCTTTCTAAAATATGAATCATATCTTTACTGATGGCACCTTATAGATTCTGTGAGGAAAGATCCCTCAGATACTTCAGAAGCGCCCTTTCTTGGAGTGTTTCAATGTTGGTTCAGATCTAGTGAATGCATTGCTTTATCAAATGAATGCATTCTCCTTCTGCAAAGGAAAAGCTGAGATTTAGTGGTGTGATGTAGCAATTGGAAGGTCTGCAGACAAGATCTTCTGAAGAGTAAATGGAAGACTTGTGTGACAGCCATGTGGGCAGCAGCATGGTTTGCATCTTCACACCTTCTTAGGGTGAACTGGACTAATGGTTTTCAATGACAACACTTGGAGGGAATCTCAAGCTCACCAAATGTTCTATACCCTGTTCCCTTAAAGTTAACTGAGAACACTGTAACCTTCTGAGCCATTCCCTTAGAACATTTTCCTTCCCATTCCCCTTATGACATGTGCTTTATTCTTTTAATTATAAACCTAGACTGGAAAAAAAATTCCTATCCAGAGGGAAGTTTAACTAATAGTCAGATCTTTGGCTGTGATTTAGATATACAAAAGAGCCAGAGAACAGTCAGATGCCATGTGCATGTGCTGTGGTACTTTGGCAAATGCTAACTGGTGAAGAGCTACTCAGTGTATTTCAGAACAGTCCTTTTATTCATTCAGGGTGCTTCCACACTTTCAGTGTCGTACTTGAGAATCTTATATTCTCTGACTGTGTTTATACAAATAATATCTCTGTATAATGGGCAAGTACAGTAATTCCAATTTAATGGAAAGGGAAGATCCAAAGAGACCAAATGACCAGTCTGTGGTCACACAGCATATCTGTATCTGTGACAGATCATGGCATTGGACTCCTATCCTTGATTGTCTCATTAACTTCTGGCTTATCCAATCCCCAGCTCCTCTGTAGCTCTTTTTCTCAGCTGAGCCTCACAATCTGGATCTATGTTTGCCCACAGACACTGAGGAATAGTTGCCACCATTTTGGCTTCTTCATCTGCTTTATTAAACAACGCAGTCCATGCTTCTTTCCTTCCATGAATCATTCCCTGACAATCAATCACTCACCCATCCCAGACTGCTAGGTCTCTGCTTCACAGCTTGACCCTTTCTCTGTCACTGAGCCAGCAAAAGAGATTTCCCTGGTTATTTTCCTGGGGGCAGCCCACATGTTCAAGTGTAATAGCTGAAGTGATTTGACAATCTATTGACTGTGCATAATATGAGTTGATGTGGTGTACATGAGCTGCAAATGAAACCTAGGAGGAAGGGAGCCAGGTGATTTGAAACCTTTTCTGGGTGATAGTTTAGCAGATGTCCAGCAGAAGGCAAAGTAATCCTTGCATCTGCCTGTTCTCCTGAGTGAGTCCACATGAGCCCACAGTAACTTCTGGGCTTCAAATCCCATGGTGAGCAGCTGAAATGGTGTGTGGCATCAGTGTGGTGTACAGCAGCTGATCTGAAACAAAGCCGCTAGAGAACTGCTACACTTTGTCTTCCCTTTTCAATACAAATGGAGCTGCATCACCTCTGTCCCTCAGGAATCCCATTGGTTTTTATTGGTTCCAGTTCCTGCCCATACTGCAGTTTTCTCAGTGTTGTGAGCTACAGGCCTACATTTGTTTTACTAGAATGGGAAGGGGGGAGAAAAGAGCTGAGGTTTAATCTTAGTGCTAATACACCTGGACACTGTTAGGAATTTTTCGAGGCATGGGAGATGTCTTCCTGACCTGTTAAATCAACTGTTTTTGTGGACCAAAAGAATAGAAGTGTGTTAGACTGAGATGAAGAACTGGCCATTATGTAGTATTATGCTAATATTCTTACCAGGAGAGAATATCTACAGTCTATTATACTCTCAAGACTTATTGAGGATTATGCTTGCTTTTGCTGTATATGTGGCATTACATTTTTTGTGCTGAAAGACTCTCAATTCTCTGTCTCTCTCATTTCTTTATCTTCTGTTTGTGCTTTGGCTACATTTGTAATTGGACTAGTCTCATTTTTATCATGGTATAATGTTATTTATGGAAGCAATTCTTACTTCCCCCAAATTATCTTTGCAATACAGGTAGTTTTCATGTAATAACCTTCCTTTGACCTTGCTATCAGATATAGCACATTCAGTCTCATCCATTTTAATTGTCTGAATTCACATAAATTAGTCTTGCTATGCCTCTGGTTTGTTATGGATTACTCTGTATTGGTGTTGTGCCTAATGGCCTAGCTCCATTTTGCTGGACCTCATTAAACACCTAACGAACAGACAGGCTGTTCAAACCGTTTACAGTTTAATTTTACCTAGTTAGGAGGCAAAGAACGAAACTTATTTCTCCGTTACTGCTGGTGAGTCCAAGCACATCACAAGTGAGAAGATCGTTCCTGTTGCTTGCGCACCGCACCCTTCCCCAGCCACTAGCTCCATTTCCTGTGCCACAATCGCTCAGGGAGCAGCTGAATAGTGTCTCCAGGGGTTAACCTGGAGATAAACACTTTACAGGGATAAATGCTCTATAGTGTTCATGTCAAGCAGCAGGAATAAGAAAATGCAGTATATACTAAATGGCACTAGAGGGAGCTCAGGAAGTGAGTCACTTGAGAGAAAGCAAATGGATAACGCTCTGGCCTTTTTGGTAGCTTGGTTTGAATAAAGATCCAGGTAAACCACCTTGTTCTCTCCTTGCAACAGGGCAAAAGTGATTTTGCCTGTGCAATATATACAATACAGAGAAAAGTTAGATGAAAAATTTTAATTATTGATATTAATTATTGCATTGGGTGTGCAATGGAGTGTGAACAGAGCAGGATCAGAGTGGGCTGGTTACTGTGCATAAATATTCACAAATGTTGAGGGACTGACTGCACCTTTTTAGATAGCATTGTGCCTATTAAACCCAAGGTCCTGTGAAGACAATAAAACACAAGGTTACTGTACTTTACAGGGTGAGACTCTGACATGCTTTCTATATCTCTTACAGTTTATTTACTTCTTAATTTGCAAAACTCAGCTATTTACAATGTTTCATCCCAATCCTAATATTAAAGCAGTGAAGTCTAGTGACTTAGTGGTGAAGACCATACCAGAGTGAATGAGCTTGCTACCTATCATCTTATTGCAGTATTTGTCTGAAAAATAAAATATCAGTAATTTATACTTGAGACAACATGCCATAGATTAGCCTAAGCAGTGATCTGGCTGCCCTGTTTCTCTACCTGTAGGCAAGGCAAAGCTCTTGTGTGCACCTCTGAGACCAAAGTGATGCTTTGGTGTAATATCCCTTAGGAATTGCTGCTCATAAGTGTGCAAGTTCTTCCTCCTCTATGGCTTTTTGAGTTTCTGATCTTTAAGCCTATAACAGTTTTTTAATGGAGTCGGATAACCTGGTTAATTTACACAAATATACAGTATTTGTTCAGCCTAAACTGAACAAATTTATTTTTACTAACTTAGAAGAACTTTATTTAAGCATCTATGCAAATAGATGCTTAAATAAAGAGTTCTTCTATTCTGTTTAACTATTCTCAAAATGTGTAAATTTGTGTCCTGGCAGGGACTGGTCTACCGTATTGTACTCTGGCCAGCCAACTGTCATATCTTGGTGAAAGGATTTTGTCCGCTGGAACACATATGTGTCCTCAAAGCCCATATCTATTGGCAAATGTGAGCGCAGAACCTCCTGAAGTAAAGCAGTCAATGCTGAGGTTTGCGATGCTGGTCTTTTCCTCCCCTGGGAGTTTTAAGAATGCTTTTTCTGATACAACTGTGAATGGGAAATAGTCTTGCTTCAGGAGATCTTGGATTTGATCTTCATTGGCACAGTATCTTAAATAGTGACTCAGAGGGCATGTTCCTTACTTGTATTTGCTAAATTATAAATCCTCCCCTGCTGAGCAAAATGGAGCTCTATCAAGGGATCGTACAGAAATATATGGAAAAAGTCTGACACTGAATCCAAGACCAGTTCTAGAAGGAGGTGTACTTTAGCAATGTGATGATATTGTGGAGCCCATCTGAGTGTCCTGCGTGACAGCTGTGACTGCTCCCCTTGTCCACATGGTTGTAGTATCTGTTTGCAAGGATTGAAGTGCTCAGTTCATTTTTGGTTAGTTGCAATTTTGTTTATGGGTGAGCAATGGAGAGAGAAATGTAGTGTTCCTGGCAACGAAGTCGCAATCTACATTCAGTCAGAGATCAAATCCCAACACATAAAAATGACCAAGAATTATTATTATTCATTAATTTACTTATTTTTCTGTAGCCTCCAAAAAGTAGCAGTCCTTTCCCAAATTTAGCATAAAGCCTTATTCTTACTCCAAAGAGCTTTCCTTCCGCATTGTAAAGACTCATAGAATTTTGGGGACAGAGGAGAACAAACAAGTCAAATTGAAGAGAGTTCTAGCCAAGTCCTCATTGTATGGTGCTTGAATCATAACATATTATATTTATATAGGGCATGTAGACACTGTCTAATGTAGACTTTCAGATCTTCCAGTCTCTTGGGAGTGTAAATGTCCGTACTAACCCTTCACTAAAAATTTCTGCCAGAATCCTCTCTGGTGTCTGGCAGATGTGTCATTACACACAGTCTCTATCAGGTAGGCCCTGCTGGCCATTTTTTCTCTGAGGGAAGGGGAGTCACTTGGTGCGTGTTTTCCCCTTGCTGACCCCAATGCTATGTTGAGAGATCCTGAGCCCTGCCTGGGGATTCATATAAGTTCTGATACCTTCGGAAAGACTAGAAATCTAGAATACACCACATCACTTTAGAGAGAGGACCTTGCATTCTGGGCAGGTGCATCAGATATTTGGCTTTTGCTTATTTCCTTCTCATGTCTCTATATACTACCAAGGAGATCCATCTAAAATTGAGGGAACAAATTAGATAAAGGATTTCAGGTAAAAGACAACATAGTCAGGTTTACTAGGAAATTTATTTAACTGTCTACCTTCAATTCTTTGAAACTGATGAAAGAATCTCCCTAGAGTGTTAGGAAAACCCATTTCCCCAAAGAGCTTTATTTCTGATGGAATAAGTGCAGAAAATGCCTTGTCAAGAAAGTCCTGCAGTAAGTGACTCCTCCCTGCTTCCAGATATAGGTGATATGTGGAGACATGATGTGTGTGGCTTGCTGAATCCCACCCCCCCTCACCCTCTGCCCTCCCATTTAATGCAGATGATAGCATAGAGCCTTGGCAAGTAACATAAAGCCAGGGATAATGTCTGCCAGGCAGTTACATTTCCAATGTCTCTCAAACTCTGCCTTTGAGTAGGAAGAAGAGCTTAGAAGATATTAATAAGCATACAACATGAAACCATAAGAACAAAAGTCGGGCTTGTCTGCACTCTGCCTTATTAATGTTGCTCCACTAACTATACTGGGATTGTCATAGCAGTTGTGCTCTGTAGATATCTCTGACCTTTGCAGCAGTATCAAATATGTGCTAAAACTTGGGCATGACTCTGGCAAAACCAGCATGTGTTCATGAAAAGGCTCAGACATTCTCTATGGAAAATACTGGAGCTGGAACCCTGGTTCAAATAAGTTATGCCTGTTTGAGAATGCAGGGGATAGTGAGAAATCCACCTTTCCATTCTCCTGATCCTGAAGGTAACTGGGGTCTGAACTTGCCCTAGGACAGCTCAGAACAGTTTCTGTTCTGATTGGGTCAGTCTACCGTCAACATCAATAGGTGAAAAGCAGTGAGCAGGGTGATGCTACAGCCCTACATCAGAGGAATCCCAGGTGACCAGCTGATTCAGCTTCCCATCTCCTTTATAGCGTCAGATCAGGATCTACCTGTCCTTTCACGATGCCTTTCCATATTTTAGCCTAATAAGTGTATTACAGGCACTGTATAGCAGACACAGATGCCACCTACTGTTTGTCACTGAAAGCTTCAGATGCAAAGCACAGGAGGACGAGGGCATCACTGTGGCAGCTTCTGGGTCTCATGGGTTTGACAGCCGGAGCAGAGGCGGTGGGTTTTCTGGGATGTGGGTCGGGGGCCGGTTATATTTTTCTTCAGGGGTCGGGGTCCTTCTCTCTCTCTTCCGTCGGAAGCCCCCGGCCTCGGCGCTGCCTGGGGGCCGGCGGCGGTGCTGAACGGACAGCTCCGCGCCGCGGGCCGGCGCCGGGGGCGCTTCGGGGGCGGCGGTGCTGAACGGACAGCTCCCGGGGCGGGGGGCGGCGGGGGGCTGCGCGGGGGGCCCGGGGCTGCCGGGCCGGCGGCGGGGCTGAACGGCCCTTCCCCGCGGCCGGGAGGGCTCGGTCCGCTGCCGCCGTTCCCGCTGTTTCCCCCATCCCGCGGCGGGCAGGCTGGAGCAGGCTGTGCCCGGCAGCGAGGGCTGCCCGACAGGTCGGGGCTCTTCGTGCTTTTCCCCTGCGGAGGCCTCTGGAGGTAGCAGACCCCGGCCCTGCTCCCCTGACCCGTGTGCTCACATGCAGCTAATTGCGTCTGATGGCTGGCGCCAGGGTGCAGCTGCAGGTTCCAGCGCTGGGAGGAGGATGCACACCACTTTCATAGCTCATTAATGTGCTGGCCACAGCTCAGCGAAGTGGTGTCCCTTTGTCCTCTCTCTCCTTTTCATTTTAATTGACAGAGAGGGACGGTCAGTTTGCTCTGCAGAAGGGAAAGCAGGACAGGAAAGATCCCAATGGAATGGAGGCAGCTGTTAAAAAGAGAAGTCAGTACAACAGACCTGAAAGGCAGTGGCTGCAGCATGCACTTATCTACACAGAGTACCATGAAACCAATACCAGGGAGACCTACTGAAGTTCAAATAATGAAAAAAAAAGCATTGAAGTGCTAGGAGACACTTAAACCAGTAGGTCAGGGATATGGCACATCCGTTTAATGCCTTGGTTTCACCCAGGACCAGGCATAATGGTACAGCAAGGACCTCAGTGCTTGGTTTGTTTCTGTTAAATGATACAGTCTCCCTTCTAGTCCAGAGGATGAGACATTATTAGCTCAGTGCTACATGCCGCTATCTCTAGCACAGTACAGCACTCTCAGAGGTTTTCCGAAGGCCTTTTGATTAAGAACAAAATCAAAGATGTTCTGCTCTATAGCTTGCACTGCCAATGTAAACTATTCTTGTTTGGTATGCATTTAACAGGGAGCAGATCTGGGCAGGATATTAAAATCAGAATGGGAAGCAAATTGAAAAGTGTTTATTAAAGATTTGAGCTGCAGGGATTGTGGGTTAGCAAAAGGAGGATGCTAATTACAATCAAGTTCTTTACCAAGGAGGGAAAATAAATGCAAGTACAAAGTAGCCATATAGAACAAACTGCATATGCATTCCTCTGCTGTCCTTCGTATCATCTAAAACCTGCTAGTTCTTTTATAAAACAGAGTACTTTCAGGAAAGCAGAGGAGACTATTTGAAAGGTGTTCCAGAGGGGCTGTAGGACACAGCATGATGTTTGAAAATTATTTTGCAGTTCTCATCAACTTCTAATGCCTCTTCATATCACAGAGTTTGGGGGCTAACTGGAAAGTTATCCCTCTTGCTAAACAAGATTGACTCTTTGGAAACCCGCAGGCTGGTTCCTGCTGATTTCCTGATCTGCAGGTACCTCTCCAAACTGTCTCCTAAGGGAAGGGGTCTTCCCTTTCCCTGCCTGGCAGAGGGTCTAGCTACAAAATGTATGTGGTATTGGCTGCTGGGATGCAGACTCATCTCTGGCTGGAGTTCTAGGTCAGAGCAGGAGCTCAATAACCAAGGGACAAACCAAGGTCAGAAGCACAAGGACATGTGGGAAATCCAGAAGCAGGGCAAAGACTGGAAACCAGAACATCTGTGCTGTGAGGTGGAGGCAGGAAGAAGAGCAGCACAAAGGGGCTCAGAGCAGGGTCAGCAGAAGCAGACAGCTGTGCAGACTCTGTCCCTGTGAGCCTGGGCATCCCCTGAGGAGCCAGCCCAGGGCAGAGCCTCACAGTCTCCAGCGTCCATGAGATGGCAGAACCTGCTGCTGAGCCATCAGCTGCTGACCCACAGCATCCTGCTGGCTCTGGTGCCAGGGGCTGCGGTAACAGCTGCTCCTGGAGTTAGTCTTCAGCTGTGATTCAAAGCTTTGTTAGTAAAGTTACTCAGTCTTATGAGATAGTCTACTAAAGAAAGTGAGCTTGTGTTTGACACTTAAAGGAGTGTCACCATTCTTTAGGTCTCTCATGCTGTGACCTTGACAAGCTGAGAAAAGTGTCACAGTCAGAGCAAGGATCTGGAGTCACGATGCCTGGATTCTCTTCCTCCCCACAGCCCTGACCCTCATAGCAGTGATGTTGTGAGAGTTACAGTAATGTTAGAAAGAACTTGAAAGCCTGAGAGAGCACCTTTCAGTTTTTAAGTCTTTCTTCTATTGTGAGGTTCTTCATCAGGTATGTGCTAGCAGTTCATTGTCCTAAATGTGCTAAACTCCAAGAATGGAGGTGAAGATTGCGCTGGAAGGAAGACTCCCTGCAAGCTGTGTTGTTCTCCCTAAAGTAGAAGCTTGGTGCACTTGTGATCACTGAGGATGCTGCAGTGCATCCTCTGGTCACAGGAATGATGAGCAAACTTGAGTGCTCACAGCAGCAGAGCATAAAAGGATTGTGTATTTCACTGTCCTTCACAGAAGGTTGTGGGGACAGCATTTACTGTAATTGCAGACCAGTAGCAACCTCTGCCTGGATGGGCCAAGATGGTGACAGAATCCTCTTACGCCCTATCTGCTTCTGTAGTGAAGGAGGTACATTGTGAAGCTGGGTTACAGCAGTTCTCCCCTTTTTTTCTCAAATCTCCATCTGTTCTCCGCATACCTGACTGCATCTTTCCTCCTGATCCTGGGTCAGAAATGCTGAATTGTGAAATACTGGGATTGCGCCATGGGTTGAGAAATGTTTCTAGGCTCTAGCGGGCATCATTTTTACCTCTGAGTTTGGAAGCGGAATGGAGGAAGGATTTAGGTTGCTGTTACTATATGGTTAACTCGTGCTGAAGCTTATCAGCTCCTTTGGATGGAAAATCCTCCACAGGAACTTTTATCTGTGGAAATGGTAAAATTCTAATGTGTGTCTTCCCATGGCATTTGCTATACCAGCAGCTAGTTTAGTCTATTCTAGAACAGGCAGTCTCTGGGGATGTTTTGGCAACCTATGGCAGCCTGAAAAAGCCTCCATAGAGTCTGGTAGTTAAAAATGGGCTTTCTTGTGTCTACTTGCTTCTTTTTTCCATGAAAAAGACCTGGCATTGCTATTAGACTCTTCTCATTGCTACTTCTTATTTTTTCAGCCTACAAGGAGAAAATGAAGGAGCTGTCTCTGCTCTCTCTCATCTGCTCCTGTTTCCACACCCAGCCACATCCTAATACCATCTACCAGTATGGAGGTACGTATTGTGTCCACATAGAAGCTATAGAATTGTTTGCATATCCTCCCTGCTAGCAGCTTCGGTGAACATGGGAGCTCTTCAGCACACTGCGCTGTCCCACCCTGAAGAAGCAATCCATGTTTTAACCCATGGTCTCTATTTAGTCTTCTTTCACAGTTTATTTTATTAACATGTGACCCACATTTACCCAGAAAGAAACTGCTTGCAGAGGCCCTCTAGTTCATCCTGGGGTGACATACAGTATGTTAACAACAGTGTGGCCTTTCTGCAACTATTCTGTGGCTTTAAATTAATTACATTGACTAGGGGGAATTTGAAGCTGATCACTACTTGCTGATAAAGAGAACAGTGTCAATGTGGAAGTAAAAATAAGAATGTTATTGTCAAATGTCCCAGTGAAGAGCAATATTACGGGATAGTTTTGTCAGAGGGTAAGGAAGTTCCAGATGAAACTTGGAGAAAATTTTGGAGATAGAACAAAACCACCCAAGTGGGAGTTTGTTCAGGACATGGAAGTTAACACCCTTATTCTTACATGAAGAACTCTGTAGCCCTTAGGTGAATGCTCTCCTGAGTGTCACAGGTACACAAAGCTCCTGTTGTTTTTTTTTTTTTTTCCACAAAGATATGGAGGTGAAGCAGCTGGATAAGAGGGCATCGGGCCAGAGCTTTGAAGTAATCCTGAAGTCCCCTTCAGATTTATCTCCCGAGAGCCCAATCCTTTCTTCTCCCCCCAAGAAGAAGGATCTGTCCCTGGAGGAACTGCAGAGGAGGCTGGAGGCTGCAGAGGAGAGGAGGAAGGTAAGGAGATATTCTGTAAAAGCAGTGACTTTTGTGTGACTGATACTAAGTTCCCCAAGCCCTAAAATTGTCTTATCAAGAGCAATCTAAAATGTCTGAAATAGTGTTCTTACATGTATTCTTATTCATCTGTAAATTGTTGAGTGAGACATGGGAGTCACGTCTGTTGGTCATACACTCAAGTCCTTAAGCATTTTTCCATGGCGTTGCTTTCCCCCAGACCCAGGAAGCGCAGGTGCTGAAGCAGCTGGCGGAGAAGCGGGAACATGAGCGGGAGGTGCTCCACAAGGCTCTGGAGGAGAACAACAACTTCAGCCGGCTGGCTGAGGAGAAACTCAACTACAAGATGGAGCTGAGCAGGGAGATCCGTGAAGCACACCTTGCTGCCTTGAGGGAGCGGCTCCGTGAGAAGGCGAGTGCGCGGCCCGCGGCCTGGCACCTCGGGAGCGGGCAGGGTTGGGGGCCCCACAGCGGTGGAGGGGCCGTTTGTGCCCTGGTCCTTGCAGTGCCACCCTGACAGGCTCTCCTCGGGTGTCACTGGGTTGTATGTGTCCTGGGTATACGCATACCTAGCGTGGTGTCTCCTGTCTTTGCAGGAACTGCATGCAGCTGAAGTTCGCAGGAACAAGGAACAGCGGGAGGAGATCTCTGGATAAAGGGCTTTTCTACACATCTAGCACCTGATTCCTGTTAACAAATCAACCAACCAACACATTTTATTTTGTTTGTCTAGATGCAACATTTGGGTCTCCATTCTTTCCCTCCCCCTGGTGTTAGTGCCCCAGCTACACGCTTCTCTATCTCCGCATCCTTAATTGTTCAGTACTTGTGGGGATTCACAGTTCATAGGGACCTCTAAGCAGAATAGCAACTAGTTCACATGAAATATAGAATCAGTGAATCAGTCAATCAAACAGCTTCTTTGGGGGGGGTTGTCCTTTTTTAAAAGATATTTCTTAAACTGATGTAAAGGATTAAGTTATTAATAAATTCAACCAGCAGTGTCATGGAGATACGGATTTCTTATCCGGGGCTTTTACTACTCTTGGTGTTTGCTCTGAGCCAAATATCAGTTTGAGAATAATGGGAAGTGATAATTTCTTTATGTGAAGTGGTATAACTAATAGATCCTTTATTTCCCAGTGGTAGGAGAAAGGAATAAGAGAGGGATGGGATGGCTCAGGGAGTTGTGGCATGCAGACCTTTTCATCTCTTGTTTATTATCTGAAGCCAGTCCAGGTAGGCAGTGGCCAAAAGTCATTATCTTTGGATGATTCTTTGATAGCCCAAATGAAAATAACTAGGGGTCTCAAACCAGAACTTGGTGAGAGGTGCCCACATCCCAGAAAGTCCCTATCACAGCGAGCACTAGCTGATATCCTAGTTGGCCACAGACTGAACAAGCCTGTAGACTTAACTGCCCTCTCCCCAGCAGAGGGAAGACCAAGACAACTTGGTCAAGCAGCGTGGGAGAATCTTGTGCTGCTCTTGCCTCTATTGAGCCTGGGTCCTTGGATGTCCTGGGAGGACAGGGCTGGGTCTCCAGGCCTGTCCAGTGCTTTCACAAACACAAGATTTCACTCCAGTAAGAAAACAATTCAAATAGAGATGGTACATGATTGTGAAATAGCCCACAGGCTTTTAGCAAACAGGATAATCATCCTTCCCTCTTTCCAAAGATGGATGTGACTCTTCAATGCCGTTACAGGACAGACATTGAGACCAGAGATCATGAAATAAGCCACAGAGCTCTGGTTCTTAGGCAGCACACTGTAAGAAAGGGCACGCCGGTTGCTTGCGGGGTACTTCCAGACCTGCAGCTTTGGAAAAGATGGAGCTAAGAGAGGAGGCCATCAGCAAGACCACAGTAAGGGTGAAGAGATGTTCACATGCTCATTTGTTGTCTACCTTTAGCTTTTCAGGGCCTATTTTTAAGAAAAGTTTGTCTCTTCATGGAGGTAGAGATGAGCAGAAAAGATGCAAGCATGGCAGTAATAGCTGTAATGTCTGTAGCAGTAATGTCTGATCTAAATAGATGACTGTCAAAGCCTATGGACTTCCCAATCTTCTAATGTCACAGTTTATGAAGCTAGCTGAAGTCCAGGCAGCCACTGTGCCAAACGCTAAGGGGTCTGCCATTGTCTCGCTAAGGTCCACAGAACTGCTGACCTTCAACGCCAGCTCTGCATCTGGCTTGAGAAACTAATTGGAAATGTTGCGTCTGAAATGCAGGGAATTGCCATCTTATTGCAAGTGGGGCCTCGTAAGATGTGGTGCTGAGGAGTCAACCCTCGCAAGAGCACAGTCTTGTGGCAAGATTTTGCAGAGGAGAAGATGGATGCTGCTTTCATTTGAGGCAGAAGGTAATAAGAATTCCCCTTTGCCCAGTTCTTAGAGATTACTGTATTATTTTTTTAATAGATCAGTGCAATGTTCCTGGGATAAGGCAGCAGGGTGCCTAGAGCAGGTACGGACACAGCAGGATTCCTGGGCTGGTATTTATCCCCAGGGTGCCTCTCCCTTCCGCCCTCACAACAGCCATTCCTCCCTGGATGCTATCTCAGATTTCAGAATTAACCAAAGGGGCGTCCAAGGGAACGAGACATTTAATTACTAGTAATTGGTATCCTCTGCACATCATGCCTCCAAAGAGCCAGTTGGTAGGTGAGGCGAGAGACTCCTACAGTGGGCTTTGCAGACTCCGTGGGGAACGACTGAAGCAAAGGGCCGCAGGCTGGTGTAGCGGGAGTACCGGCGTGCACGTGGGCCGGCACAGGCCAGGCTGGGGGCTGCAAGGGTGTTTTTCTACCTTGCGCAAAGGTGCCAGGCAATGGTCAGAAACGAGAGCAGATGAGCATTTTACATTGGGAATAATGATCCACTTGCCTCTCCACCCTTCTTAAAAAAACTCTTCGCTGAGTCTTTCCAGAAGCTGAAGTTTTCTGTCTACCGTGTGCTTTACTTACATAAAGAATTGATTACGCCCTGAGATAAGCATCAGCCAGTCACAGAAACCCAACAGAATGCCAAAGAGCAGCAGCTGCTGGAAATAAAATCCCTAACCTCTTTGCTTATCTCCCCAGAATTCCCGTTTGGATTAGGGAGAGATCCCTCTATGGCCATAACATGTTTTGATGTTAGGGGAACACTCTGCTCCTAAAAGGAAGGGCTACCTTACTCACAACCCCCTCTGCATGGGCCGGAGGGGGATAGGGCTGTTAGAAAGCCCCAGCGCTGTCCAGGGACAAAAAATGATTGGGGCAAAGAGGGAAAAGGAAAGGAAACTGAGGGTTGAATTTCTTAACAGTAGCTAATGATCAGTTTATAGTAGCAGCTGTCTTAGATAAGCATCTGTGTAGAACGCGGAATCACCGCCAGCATCACCTCATTCATATAGTGACAATACATTTTAAAAAGTTTAAAAAAATTAAAAAGTAATTTAAACAAAATGTTTGTGTGTAAGAAATGGTTGAAACTGTCAAATGTCTGTGTCCCGCGTTGGTGGGATCTGAGAAGGTATCTGCAAGATATTAACCCTGTCCTACTCTCTGTGGTGCTGAGTGTTTGCTTGGTGTGTAATTCTGACCTGAAGCTTGTTGTAAATACTGTTTTTAGTACTATGATTATTATTATTATTATTATCAGAAATGTTGTACTCATGAGCAGGAGCTTAAAACAAGAGAAATGACCATTTTCATTCTATCATTGGGGCTCGGAAGAACTTGGAGGCTGGGTCAGACGCAGGCAGGATGCCGGGGCCCACGGGGCGCGGGCTCAAGGAGGGCGGCCCTCGGGGAGACCCGTGGCCGGGCCCGACCCGCCGAGGGGGCTGCCAGCTTCGTGTGCCGGGGAAACCGCAGACTGGGGAGCTGCGGGGAGCCGAGTCCTGCGGGCAGGAGGGACAAGAGCAGGGAGAGGCCAGTCCTGGGGTTGGGGAGAGGAAAGAAGGACTGAGAGACGTGATAAAGATAGTGCTTCAAATCAATGCTCAATTCTGGTATGCACCATTTGGCATGAATCCACCCTGTGTGCGGGTGCTCCAGTCTGTTTCCTGCAACCAAGGAGCAAGAGCGAGGAGCTGTGAGGTTTGGCAGGTACCATGGGAAAAAACGGTGGTGGCAGATTGTGTTTTGTTAGAGCGATGCCTCCCCGAACAGCTCCTGAGTCTCAGGACGTGGTTCCTGCCTGGATCTTCCATCTCAGTCCTTTGTGTTACCAGCTAAGGCCCAATTAGCGGTGTCCTCTGTGTAGTTAAAGGCCAGCCTTGATCTCAGGTGGAGACTTATTCTTGCAATAGCTTTGCCTGGCAAACAGTCACAGTGGAAATGCACAGAATGACCCGGCAAGTCGGGAGCCCAGCATGCAGTGCTCATGCCGGTGTGAGCGCTGGCAAACGCATTTTTCTCACCTTCACTGGGTTGGTTCTGTGAGGTACAGTGGACACAGCTGAAAATTTTGCTACTGCAGGGTAAACTCATGTCTCAGAGAAGCAGGGATGTGTCAGGTAGAGTTTTGCATCAGTAATATCAGGGGGCCAGGTCTGTTACTGCTGATGAAATGTCTCATGCAAAGGAAACAGGATTGTCCCGTGTAGCCAGAGGTATCGGTGTGACAAAGAGTTATGTTTGCCTGGTGCAGATGAATGTATTGGGGATGTTCAGGAACTTAAAGTTTGTCCAGTGCCGCTGGACATTATCAGGGAAACGCGTGATTGCTTTGGTTGCACGCGGCAGCTACTGCAACGCCAGTTATACGGAGGGGCCGCCCCGCTGCGGGGCTGAGGAGGAGCTGGGTGCACCGCGCCGCGCCGCAGGCGAGGGAGGGCGACTGCTGCCAGGCGCCTGCCTGGACTAACATAACACGGTGCCTGACAGGCAACACACATCACTCTTTCAGGTCGCACAGCAGCAGCAGATCAGTTATTTCATTCCCTTCCATGTCCCAGGATTGCTAATGGTTGTGTGCAACAGCATACTTCAAGCCTCAATTGAGACTAATTAAGTATCCTCATTACTAACCTTACAGTCCCAGCCTACTTCATTGCTATCGTGACTTTTTGACCATTCCCATATACCGCAGTCTTCAGACATATTGCATGGCATGCAGTTTATAAATCCCTGGGGCAACGTTTCTTATGACAGGGCTTGAGATTCTTCATTGATTCTTGTAGGTGTTTATTAATTAAGCTTTGTAACTACAGTTAGCACCCAAATTTTTGCAGAAGCGTATTAACGTTAGGCCTTGTGCCTGGTCGGTGCAGCTCCCTGGAGGCCTCCGGCAGTGTACCTGCCCAGACTAGGAACTGATGGAGTGTTTGCAGTTGTACGAGGGAAGAAAGATGAGATGGTGACAATTTATTAGTGTGCATACATGTTTCAAAGAGTTCTCCTGGAGAAGGGCCTCTGATTCAGGCAAGACAAAGAAGCTGAAGCTAAATTCATCCCCAGCTGGCACAGACCGCCGGATGAGCAGCGCTTCTGTGCAAGAGCTACAACAACTGGCCTCATATTCCAAACTCCAGCTCTGCACTGACATTAACATTTCGAGCAAAATGCTCAGCTCTGTCTGTAAAAGGGTGCATTTGAGGACGTTAGGCCCTCGGACTGCTTGCGGACTGAGCCTATTCCTTTTCTTATTATTGTTGCATCATAAAATAAAACTTGCTATAATCCAGATGCGGGGTTATTTTTAAAGCTAACCTTGCAGAGAGGGTGGTAGAGAGGGTAGGTAATTGCATGCATCCTACGTTGGGGGCAAGCCTGAATCACGGCTCCTGTTAAAATGTAAGCTTCAGCTTGCTTGCTTTGCTTAGCCCAGTGTGAATCTCTGGCCCTGGCTCCGCACAGCCTGTCTCGTGGGGTTCATTAATTCCATTAAGCTGCGTTGCTTTACTCACTTGGAGGGGTTGTGCACTCAGCTGTGCACGTGCGCACAGAAATGCATACATGGAAGTGATATATGCACATACGCTCTTACTACCACTAGAAATGAGTCGAGGAATGGCTGTTCATGGTGCTAGAGATTTCTTACTACCCATGCTAGGGATGAGATGACATATTAAGACCCGTAACTCCACCTTCGTAGTCAGTTGTCTTCTAAGTAAAGCAGAAGAGGGGCGCTGGCCACCACCTACGTTTTGGTAATCCTTGGCCTCTGGGGGCGTAGGGAGGCGACAGCCCTCCCCGCTGCCGGGGAGAGGCGTGAGCCGAGGGTCCCCGGCGCCGCCTGCCCTGCGTCCTGGCCCCGCTGGTGTCTCGGTTCTCCCTCCTGCGACGCAGGGACAATAATCCCTCCCGACCTCCCAGGGGCCTTGTGAGAATCAATGAATTCATGTCTTCAAAGTGCTCTGAAAATGGAAAGCACCCAAGTGCTGAGCAGTGTTACAGAACTGTCCACCTCCCACCGAGGGATAAACTGGCACATTGCTGTAGAAAGGGGTTTTGAAGGTGACGGTCTTGCCGGAAGGGTGGGTCATAACCTAAGCGATGTTTGAGCTCCCCCGGGCTGCCCTCCCGCGGTGCCGGTCCGATCCCGGCTGCCTCGTGCAGGATTCGCTCCTCAGGACACAGCGCGTGCTAGCTTGTTCCTTCCCACCGTCAGCTTGATGAGGAACTGTAACGGTGTCGGGAAAGGACTTTCCACCACTAACAGAGCCTTGTCTGGTTCCTTTAGGTCTACCGCGTGCATTTCATTGTCAACTTGAGGTTGTTGTTGTGCAAAAGAAGTGATTATGAAAAAAAAAAAGAAATAAACTTGGTATGAAACCATATGTGTCCATCTCTCTCCGTTAATTGACTGTTTTCATTCCTAAGGCTTCTGTTTGTGTTGTGAAAATAATAATAAAATGCATTAAACAGAAAATTGACCTAAAGATTTAAGAAAATAGAATTTAAGCATCTCTTTCCTAAATGGGTAGTTTATCTAATGTAAAGGATGCACAGATCCATAGTTTAACTCCATTCTCCGAGAAAAAAATAATTAAATGCTTGAGTGAAGGTAAAACAACCATCCCTTATGGTTAGAAAGGTGAGGGCATAGAAAGTCCTTCCAGAGGAAGATGAAAGAGACTTATACGAGACAATTACAAATTTAATAAATCCAGTTCTAGAAAGCATATGACCTTCTTTTTAGAAGAAACCCTCTGTTTGCGTAATGAGCTTTTCCTGAAAAACATCCCAGACTGCTGCAGCCGGCCTGGGCAGCAGTGAGACCCGCGGCCCCGGCGTGTCGAGGGTGGGGGGAAGCAGGACGGTGACCGGCGACACCCAGCACGTCATCCGCGGCCAAAATCACGTCCCCGGGGCAAGGTGCGCCAAAAGGTCCCAAAAGCTGCAACGGGAAACGTTCAGATTTGCAGTCCAGGGCACCTAAGGGGAAGGTGTCGGGCCGATTCCCCGGCTGCTTCATCCCCCGCCAGCCTTTGCTCAGCCTTTGGCAGCGTGAGCAGCGCCCAGTTTCGCTTCCCAGCCGCCCCCTCCATCCTGGGCTGTTGAACCAGGAGCGCCGTCGCGGGCTGCCACGCGTCTTGCGATCCTACTGCAGTAACGACCGCGGGAGACTTCCCGCAGAGCTCGCAGCTCGGCGCGCGAGAGGCGGACGCGCGGGGAGGCATCAGGACGGCTGCTCCTTGCCCAGCAGACCGCCAGCGCCGAGCCGGGCTCTCCCGCGGGCGCAGGGAAGGCAGCCAGGGCCGGTCCCCGCGCCAGCCCCTGCCGCCGCGCTGCGCCGCCCCGCCGCTCTCCCGGGCGCACAGGATGCCTCCGCCGGCACAAACAGGATTTCTATTTTTGCAACACGACCTTCACGCTTTTTAAGATAACAGCCTAACTGGAAATACAGCTTTGCCTCCCTTTTCCTAAGTGATTCACCATATACCACTAATCCAGGTGTAGGAATACTTTAAAAAATAAATAAATAAATAAAAGACATCATAAACTGAACCTTGGTATTTTTCTTAGGAAAAGGCCCAGCGCCTCGGAGCCGCAAAGCTCCTTTGCATTACAGAGGCGCCAAGCCTGGTCCTCCGGCACCCGGCGCGTGCGGCAGGGCCCGAGCTGAGCCGCCGGGAGGGCAAACGCCCGCGGGTGACCTGCTCGCAGGCAGCACCGGGCTCGCTCGAAGGCACGGCACCAAAGTCTGGGGCCAGATTATATCATGTATCAACCTACTTTTAAAAGATCAGCAACTGGGCAACAAAGCAAAATCTTATAAGTGCCTGGGAAGGATCCTTTCCAAATGCTGGAGTTGTGTCTGAGCAAGGAGAACAGCACGGAGCGTCAACCGCGGCGCGTCCAACGTGACAGCCCAGCTTTCACGGATTTCGCAGAATAATTTGCTAAAGTTTGAAAAATTATAGTACGTCCTTTCTGAGCAACCTCGCAGGCAGTAAGGCTGAGCACGAGCCTGCCAACGGATACCGGGGGTACGAAGGAGCACCGGAGACGGTACGGCGCCGGGAGGAGAAGCCAAGTGAACTGCCTGCACCGGCCTGGCTGGGGAGGAGTCGAGGAGGCTCCCAGCGCCCCGAATCCGGCAGCGAGAAGAAAGGTCTTGCTCTCCGCGAGGCCGCAGGCTACCGAAAGTTCGAGCGCGGAAGGGTTGCTCCGCGCTCGCCCTGTTCTTACAGTCCCTATTTTGGCAAGTAGTTATCTGGCAGCGTCGGCCTGGAAATATGGATGAGGAGGATGGAAAAAGGAAAGGAAGCGCCTTGGAAAAAACAAGCACTGCCTGAGCCACCACGAGCCTATCGGACGCATCCCTTAGAAAGTCACGCAGCGAATATTGCCAACCACCGAGGAGCGCGCGGGGAGGCGGCCGCAGAGCTCGCAAGACGGACAAAACTGGAACCTAACGAGACCCTTCCAAAAAGTGATAATGACTCCTACTGCCTCTGGCCTGGCTCTTTTTCGGAAAGCGTTAGCCACCCACTAGCAGAAAAAAGCGATGCATTAGCAAAAAAAGCAGTGCTGGGCCTGGAAAGGGCAGGAGCTGCGCCGGAGCCAGGGCCGGAGCGGGAGCGGGAGCCCAGGGCTGACGCAGGAGCCGGGCTCGGCCGCGCGGGGCGGCTGCTGGACCCTCTGCGTCCCCCCCATGCCCTTGCAGGTTACCTGCCCACAAAAGAAAAAAGCTGAGGGATGGTTTGCAAATCTGCATCCCAGGCATGCGGGAGAGGTCCACTGCGACGAGAAGGCGCTCACCCGTGCAGCACCGCTTTCTGGAGCTGTACGAAAAAGCCCCATGGAAACTAAAAACCTCCCCGACAGCACCACTTCCAGGTTCAAAAGCAGGTTCCAGGGGAAAAACACAGCTTCCTCTTTCACCTTCTGTAATTCACTGCCGATAAGCACAGTAAAAAGTCTTCAGAGAACTTCTGTATCTTTTATTTTTATTAGGCCTTTTGAGCTGGTGGCAAAGCAGCCGGGCAGAGCTCCCGCAGGGCTGCGTCAGGCACTGTGAACATCAGCAAACGCACAGGGGAGCGCAGGTGCCGCTGCTCGCCCCGGGGACAGCCCCGGCGCGGGCCGGGGGAGCTGGGGGGTCACTGACGACACCTCGATGCCCCTGCTGAAAGCTGGCAGCCTCCAGCCTTCGTGCGCGCCACGAGCAGGGTACATGCGCCCGCAGCGACAGAGGGAAGATGCCCAGATGCCCAGCGCCCTCACTGCGCCCAGCCTCGGGGGCATGCCTGGCCCTCCGCCAGGTGCCTGCACAGCTCTGGGTGCACACGGGGGCCCGGGGGGGCGTGAACAGCTGTGGGGGGGACACACACAGCCCCCCAGGGAGCATGCAGTGACCCAAGGAGCCTGCATGGCCCTGGAGGGCATATAGGGACATGCAGTGTACCGACAATCCCTGGGGCATGCACAGCTGTGCGGGGACGCGCACAGCCCGGGGTGCACGGCCCCCCCCGGTGCACGCAGGGCCGCAGGGACAAGCACAACACGGGGTGCACGGCTCCCCTCCCCGGTGCATGCAGGCCCGCAGGAACACGCACAACACGGGGTGCACGGACCCCCCCGGTGCATGCAGGGCCGCAGGGACAAGCACAGCCCGGGGTGCACGGACCCCTTCCCCAGTGCATGCAGGGCCGCGGGGGACACACGCACAGCCCGGGGTGCACGGCTCCCCTCCCCGGTGCATGCAGGCCCGCAGGAACACGCACAACACGGGGTGCACGGACCCCCCCGGTGCATGCAGGGCCGCAGGGACAAGCACAGCCCGGGGTGCACGGACCCCTTCCCCGGTGCATGCAGGGCCGCGGGGGACACACGCACAGCCTGGGGTGCACGGACCCCTTCCCCGGTGCATGCAGGGCTGCAGGGACACCCGCACAGCCCGGGGTGCACGGCTCCCCTCCCCGGTGCATGCAGGGCCGCAGGGACACACACAACGCGGGGGGCACGGACCCCCCCCGGTGCATGCAGGCCCGCAGAGACACACGCACAGCGCGGGGTGCACGGACCCCCCCGGTGCATGCAGGCCCGCAGGGACAAGCACAACCCGGGGTGCACGAACCCCCCCCCCCCGGTGCACGCAGGGCCGCCGGGCCCCGCGCGGCAGCAGCGACCCGGCGCGCGGGAAGCCCCCGGCGGCGCGCGCCGGCTCCCGCCACCCTCCCCCCCGCCTCCCCGCTCCCGCCAGCAACCGCCGCGCATGCGCGCTGCGCCGGCCCGGCACCTATTTCACAGCCGGCTCGGGCCGCGGCGCCCCCGCGAAATAAGTCCCAGGAGCGGCGGCCCGGCGTGCGCCTGCGCGGGGGCCAGGACCGCGCGCGGCGGAGCCCCGCTGCCCCCCCGCGCTCTCCCTCCCTCCCTCCCTCCCGCCCCTCACCCACCCGCCCGCCGCCCAACAAGGAGCCGAGCGCCGGGAGCCGGAGCCTGCGCGGGGCCGCGGGACCCGGCCGGAGGTAAGAGCCGGGCCCGGCGCCGCCGCCGCGGGGCCTCCGCACGCACCGTCCGGCCGGCGGGTCCCTGCGGAGCGTCAGGACGTTACGGCAGCGGCAGGGAGACGGCGGCAGCGCCCGGCCGCCCGCCCGCCCCGCTCTCCCTCCCCCCCCTCCTCCTCCCCCTCCTCCTCCTCCTCCTCCTCCTCCTCCCTCGCGCCCGGCGCTGCCAGCGTGAGCGCGCCCACGCGCCCCCCTCCTCCCTCCCTCCCTCCCCCCCCCCCCCGACGGCCTCGCGCCCGGCGCCGCCGGCGGGAGCGCGCGCGCCGCCCCGCCGCGAGGGGGGGGGGACCCCGCGCCCGCCCGCCCTCCCCCGCCGCGCTGCGCCGCGCCGCCCCCTGCCCGCACCCCGCCGGCTCCTGCGTGCGGTGCAACCCCCCCCCCACCCGGTGCAACTGCCCCCCACCCCGGGAGCCACCCCCCCCCACACACGGTGCAACGGCCCCGGGCTCCCCCCTTCCCCCCCCCCCCGCGGTACAACTCCCCCGGGCACCGGGTACCCCCGCCCCCCCCCCCACCCGGTGCAACTGCCCCCCACTCCGGGAGCACACACCCCCCCCCACCCGGTGCAACTGCCCCCACCCCGGGAGCACACACCCCCCCCACCCGGTGCAACTCCCCCGGGCGCCCCCCCCACCCGGTGCAACTACCCCGGGCACCCCGGGAACATTCCCCCCCCCCCCCCCGCTCGTTCGTGCAACTTCCCCACCCGGTGCAACTCACCCGGCCCCCCCCCCCCCCCCGGCCACGGTGCGACTCCCCTGAGAACCCCTCCCCCCCCAGCCCCGGGCACCCCGGAAGCCCCTCTGCCGTGCAGCTCCCCCGGGCACCCCCTGTGCAGTGTGACCCCCACCCCGGAAACCCTGCCCCTGCATGCAGCTCCCCTGGGCACCCCTTCGTGTGCAACTCCCCGGTGTCCTGTCCCCCCCCCCCCACCCTATGCAGCTCCTCCGTGCACCCCTGTACACTCCTCTGGGCACCCCCGCTCCCCCCTGGTGCAGGTCCCCTCTGCCCTGGCGCACCCCCCACCCCGTGCAGCTCCTCCATGCCCACTGCCCTGTGCAATCCCTCCGTGTACCCCTGCAGTGCAGCTGTGCCACCCCCCCGCGCAGCTCTGCACCCCCCCATGCTCCCCCCAGGCACCCCACCTGCACCCCCTGCATCGCCTCTCCTTGCACCTGTGCGTCCCCCCTCCCCGGGGACTCCCCCCAGCAGTGCCCCCTCCTCCCTGTGCAGTGGGGACATGGCTGTGTGCCCTCAGCTCACCCCCCCCCCCCCCAACATCTTTCCCACCTCTTGCAGTGGTGTATGCATGGTTTGGGGCATTTTTTTTGGTTTGTATATTTTTTTATTTTAAGTCTTCACACACACCCCCGACTGTTCCTGCAGACCCTGGTGCCCGCTGCTCCGTGCCGCGCTCTGGCACAGCTCCCCCCCTGCGGGATGGGGGGGGGGGAGCTCCACGCGGTGCTGCGGTTCTGCGTGGCGGCCAGCAGCTCTGGTGCGGGAGAGGGAACAAATGTCCCCGGGGGTGACGTGGGGCGGCCGAGGCAGAACGGCGGCCGCGAGCCGGAGTTTGTCTCTGTAACAGGTGCTTGTGATTTATGTAAACGCAAACCCGGTATCGGCTGAGGCTCGAGGCACGTCGGCCCTAAGTCGGAAGAAAAGCGAAGGTGATGCTTGCTTTCACTCGTCCGCCCGGTTTTGCCCCAGCCTGTGCCGACCGCTCGCAAAACGGGGGGAGGCAGCGTGCGGCTGGGGCAGGGCCCTCGGGCCGGGTTGGAAATTGTCATAACGATGGGTTTTAATGAAAACCCCCGTTTCTCTCGTCCTCCTCTCGGTCCGGCTGGCCTCACCTGCTTGTAGCTTGCTGCTGCTGTTCAGACTGAAGTGCTCTTGTCGTTGGCCTTTGGCTTCTGCCTCGGAGAGACCCGTCTACCGTTAACCTGGCCTGATCGGGTGAACTGCAGGGCGGCGACGAATGGGCACGTGGTCCGGGGGTCCGGGCGGGAGGCCCCGCGGGGCGTCCGTCCCGTTGCAAAGTCCGTCACCCGCTTCGCGTCCGCGGCGTTGAGGTTTCGGCCCGGGAAGAGCCGGCGAGAGCTGTGCGCTCGCTCCGCCGCGGCCGTGCTGCTCCTCCAGGCGCGGGAGCCCGCGGCCCGTTTGGAAGAGGCGGCGAAGCCGCTGCCACGCGTGTGCACGTACATGTACACGTGTTGCTGTGCTACTGGCTCGAGCAACCCAAATTTTCAGAAAACTAATTTCATTTCTGTCCCCTTGTTTCTTGTCCGGGCGATAAAAGCGTGGTACTGGCTGGCCTTTTGCAAGTTCTTGGCTTAAAGCATCCTGCAGAGGAGCAGCGGTGTTTCTGGTCCTGCTCAAATTGTGCTGAAAGCAAAGCTCTGAGCGAAGAGCGAGCGCTTTCATTGCACGATGCTCTGGCGTTCAGGGGTTCGAACGGCTACGGAAGGCAGCGTAGCCATGAAAGGCGCGTGCAGTAGTTCTGCCAGTAGCTAACAGTGTTATTTCTACTGTACGAGGAACAGCATCCAGGTTTCTTGCTTTTAAATGTTGGCTCTGCAGGAGTGGATGCAGTAAAAGGTTGGTCACTAATTTTAATTTCCAGAGAGGCTGAGAATAAGTGTATTTTATTTTTTCCTTGGTTGCTTTCAGAATAGAACCAAACTCTGAGAACTAGCTACCGCAGACAGTTGGAGGTTCGTTTCTGCAGCACCCGGCTGAGCATCGTCGCCCTGCCAGGGTCGGGCTGCGCGGTGCAGGATGGCAGCGCTGCTGCCGCCGGCTCAGGGCATCTCGCGGGGCTGACGCGTTTAGCAGGGCAGCGATGCCTCGCAGTTCTTCAGGGCGTCTTTCCTTCCCTGCAGCCAGCGCTGAGCCAGGCAAGGCAAAGAAGAGCTGCAGGAGGCCGGGAGCGTTATCCCGGAAAGACAGTGGGTCCTTGGAGACAAACTAACGCTGAGGCTGGTTTTAAACGCTGGCTTAAAGGTCTTGCTGATTTATTAGAAACACTGACTTCAGAATGGTTTTCAGATGTCACTTCGTTTCTGCAGGCTTGAAGTCTGGTTGTTGTTGTCGGTTGGGTGCAAGTTTGGAGGGTGGGAGGAATTTGCCGTTATTTCTCGAGACCACCTGCCTTGCAAGGGCTGCAGTGAGCTCTTCCAGCAGCGTGCGATCTCTCTCTTAAAGAGAGTTTGAAATGCATTTGGGAACACACCTTCAGTCTGTGTCTCTGTATCATTTTAAAGCGTTAGGTGAATGCAGTTTTTTGTAGAAGTGCTTCCTATTTGCGTGTGCTCTAACTCTCGCGTGCTGCGCTCCCTGCCGCTCGTGCCACAGTCCGTTCCCCACCCTCTTTCCTCTTCCCCTGTGAGTTAGCCTCCTTCACTCTGCAAAGTGCATTTTGGTTCATGGACCTTCCTCCCTCGGCTGGAGGTGGAGCGGGGTCGGGGATTTACTAATCTTTTCACGGAATCACAGAACGGTTGAGGTTGGCAGGCACCTCTGGAGATTATCTAGTCCAACCCCCTGCTCAAGCAGGGTCACCTAGAGCACGTTGTACAGGTTCGCGTCCAGGCGGGTTTTGAATATCTCCAAGGAAGGAGACTCCACAACCTCTCTGGGCAACCTGTAGAAGAAGAGCTCGTGCACAAGAGTTCATCTTTTCTTTAGGATCGTGGATTTGCCTGCAGCCCCCTCACCCCTTGCTCCCGTTCCTCTCGTCCTTCTCTTCCTAGCCCTTGTTAACCAGGAGGTCTTCTCACACCCGCTTCCCTCTCTCTTCCCGTTCAGCAGGAGGGCCGTTCCCAGCGGGGTCTCCTTGCCTGGCTGCTCGTCACGGTCCCCGCACCCTTCCCGATGGCAACGCCTGATGTGAGTGTTCATATGGAGGAGGTGGTCGTAGTGACAACGCCCGACAACGCGGTTGATGGAAGCGGTGTGGAAGAGGTGAAAACGGTGCTCGTGACCACAAACCTCTCTCAGCATGGGTAAGAAATGGTTTCACCGTACGTGTTAGAAGCAGTTAGCAGTAACGTAGTGGTTACGTGCTGGAAAGCCTTATATTGCAGGACACGAAACCCAGGGCTCAGGGTGGGAGCGAGCGTCTCCTGCGGCTTCACCTATGCCGCTTGCGCACCGTGGAGCCAAAGGAGCGAGCCTGGGGTCTGGTCTGTGTGAAGGTATCTCCAAAGCATTCCGCTGCTGTTCGGGCTGCTCGGCCAGAATCCCCTCAAACAGCGATCGCAGGGACACCCGCACAATCTCCGATTTCGAGTTACGCTCTTGCTGACACCGTTGGGAGAGCGTGCGCTGAGCGTCTGCACAAGTCCAGCGAGGTTCTGCTGCTCTTCGTTGCCGTCGAGCAATTCTCATGGCGACGTGAGCGCTGAGCAGGCTCCGCTCTCGCTCTTCTAGAGCTGTGTTCTCACAGGTGGTTTTAAACTGCCTTCCTGTTACCAGAAACAAAAAGCAATGCGAAAAAAATTTTTTAGACAGATGGGTGCAAATGTCTTTTAAGGGGTGGGGGAATGTCTGAATGGAAGTGGATGTTGGAATGGACACGAGCACCAGTGACTAAATCGGTGTTTTTTCACTAGTCGTAACTGATCCACTGAGCTGGGTACCTCAAAGAGATGAATCCATCCGCAGCGTGTTGGCTGCAGTGTAGCAGAACTGCTGTTCCCAGGGGGTGGTTTGGGGGTCAAGGTTTTTAGCAGAGCTCTGCAAGAAAACTCTCTGCTGTCACTGTAAGCAACACAAGTGGGATCGCTACTGGCAATGTAAATAACAGACACGTCCTTGAAACCACAAAATATTGAATGCAATGTCACTTCTCAAAAACAAGGTGAATCTGTGTGACTTAAAAATTTTTCTGGCTTTTTTTGATGGTATTTTAGATTTGAGACTGCTGTTTGTTTCAGTTTATTCTGTTTGGACTTTTCTATATTTTCATGACATGAGCAGTGCTTGTTTTAGACCTGGAAGCCCCATGTAGTAATAGGTTATTTGCTTTGCTTCTCTTCAGAGTGTCACTGGATGGTATCCAGAGCCCATATATATTTTTAGTGCTTCTAGAGCTTAGATTTTTTCAGCAGGCAGAAAATCCAAGTTCACAACTGCACCTGGCTCCAGGCAGGTTTGTCTGATTCGGGAGTTCCTGTGTTGGATATGAGTGAGTAGCAAGCGGCTGTTTATTGTTCTTCACAAAACACATTTGTCTTGTTTCCTCCAATATGTCCTACTATTTCTGTGCCACAGATTCCCCGTGGCTCTGGGGAAGAGCATCAGACTACAGCTTTTCTGTTATAAAATGGACCCTGTTCCCATCGTTCTGCTGTAACGAGCATAAAACTTGTTAAAAGGCTTCACTCCCGTTAGGAAAGGGGCCGAGGCAGACGAGAGGCACGCTGCTTCCTCACCCGCTCCGTCGGGATCGCGTGCTCTCCCCTTGCGTCGCCAGGCAAGCGACGGGGGAAAAAGGGGCTTCTGAAACGTTAGTGCTGCCAAGGAAGGATGCCGTGTGCAGAAACTGTCCCCTTTCCTCCTCAGCTTCTTGAGTCTCTAAATTATTTCCGAGAGCCTTTTTCATTCCCAAATTAGTGGATGACAGAGGGGAGGAAAGCATCTGCTCCTTTTGCTTTTGGGCTGTTTTTGCCTATGGTGACTGTCTTCGCTTTCCTAGCAGCAAAGCAGCCAGACCCCAAATGGGGTTGTGGCTCGTTTTGGATGCAGAGTGATTTCTGTTTTTAATGTGGCTAGGTGCCTTCGCAGATCCGTTTGCCACAGTGCAACATTCTCTGGCAATACGGATTGCGGCAGAGACTGGCTCGATTGGGTTGGTTTCATTTCATTCTTCTTTCCCTCCTATTTTTCTTTGGAAACCTTTATTCATCTCCCCAGTGTCTCTCTGGATAGCCAGAAGCAGGATAGTGCTATAGAGCGGAGAGAGGATGATTTTTATTTAGCTGTATCTATGAGTGGAGTATATCTTCGCAGGCATTAAGAGACTTCTTGAGGGCTTCTTGAGACTTCTTGAGACTTTTATGAGACGTCCTGAACTTGGCGAATGGCTGGCTGGCTTCCTCCGGGCATGTTCCTCTCGCCTCCATGTCCATACGCTGGGATCACGGCAGGTAGATTTGAAGGATTTGGATTTCGGGCTCGTGTCGCTAAACTCGCAAGAATCCCGCTGTACTGTCTCATTGAACTGCTCTCGCTGAACAGGTTTGTAGCGTTGATTGTAGACGGCAGAGCGAGCCACCCACTGTCTCATTTCTAGATTTGGATGATTGCCTTAGCAGGGGCTCCCATTCCTCCTTGGGAGAGTCCGTAGCCTGCTTTGGTTTCCTCCTTCTCCTCTGTTTTTGCTTTCCAGCCCCTGTTTCCATAAGGAAAGCAGCTGAAAGCATGGGCTTGGATTCCTGTGCTTTGTCTGGGTTACTGCTTGTATGGGAAGTAGGCTTTGAACTCTTATTTTGAGGCACTTAAAAACCAAGAGCCTAGAGGAATGGCCCAACTTAAAATGACAAAGCTTGGTGTTGTTGATGCATTTTTCTAGAGTTCTTTTGGGTGTGTTTGCCATTCAAAAAAAAAACAAACAATGTTTAAGGGCTTAATTAGTTCACATATTTTTTGGATTGACTGAAAAAAGCAGAGGTAAATAGAAAAAGAGTAATTGTCAGCAAGAGGCTTCTCTTTCAGATGTGATTGGAAAAGGTCTGTACGCCTATGCCCCAATCAGTTGGCCAATATTCCTACTTGGCATTCCTGGTGCAGTTTTTTGGAGGCTTTTCAGGCTAGGTAAGAGCAGTAGAGAAAGAAGAAGCAAGCCCGTTGCTTTACTGACACTTAGTTTCTTCTTTTTTCTCCCATCTGGTTTATGGATTCTCCTGGGGAGAAACTTGAGAATGATCCTACCCGATGAAACGTGAGCTTTGCTGCCTCCCACAGCTTTGTCATGACAACCAGCTAAGGCACATACTTATTTGATGGGATGAACCACTATGGCTTGGAAGATGTTTGAGTACTCTCCTGTTCCTTTCTGCATCTGCTTCTCCTTCAGTCTGTTTCTCCGGAGCAGGATGGGGGAAAGCAGTGAGGAGAAACTGGCTGATTTTTTTCCTCTTCCCCCAGGTACATCTCTGTGGCAGAGACACACTTCCTTACCTAGACACTTAAATTTTTCTTACAGGCTGATGAAGTTCCTTTGTTTTTCTCCTAAGGAAGGAATTTAAGTTGTGGGCTGGGTTAGTATTCCCAACCCAATTCCCCCTCAGTCATTGAGTGACACAAATGAGGTGAATGGAAGTCCTGGAGGAAGCTCCCTGCGACTCTCTCCTGTTGCAGATGCTGACTTTCTGCCGGGGTGTTTATTCTGGAGAAGTCAGTGGAGGCTTCTTGCCTGATGGCAGGCGGAGAAGATCGGAATTGGGACCGTGGGGTGCTGGGGTTTGCACGCCAGAGGTGGCTGCTGCCTCCCTTGCAGCCCTGAAGTCCTGCCGGAGTGGTGTTTCTGGCTTTTCTCCAAGGCTTTCTGGAGAAATGCAAGAACTAAGTAGCAAATTGGTGAAAAAACACCAGGTCTTTCTTCAGCTCCCCCTGTGCTCTCACGTCTCTGAAGCAGGAGCTGTTGAGTTACTCACCCTGCGACTGCGAGATGCCTCCCACGCGAGATCCCTTATCTCCGTACCGCACCTGCCCTGTGCGAGCATGCTGCTTGCCCTGCAGCTTGAAAGGGGAGCGATGCTTTGAAGCTGCAGTTCCACCCCGAAGCTGTGTGTTATGAGGCCAGGATGGAAAAACCAGTTGCTCTTGAATTTGGTTGTCCTTGTAGCATTGCCTGTGTGAAATGCAGCCACCAGTGAATCACTGGGCTTGTTGCTTTAGTTCACCCGTGGTACCAAAACAAGACAGGTTTCAGATTTACGTTCTTCACACGGTCTTCCTTAGACAGTTTATACGTTGTGAAGCTGCTGAAGTATCAGAAGGGTTAACTCTCGTTGTTTTCCCTCCTCCCTTCTGCAGGACCCCAAGAGGTAGAGTAAATTTGCTACAGTAATTAGACTGGTCCTCTTTGACAGCAAAAATAAATACACACCTTTAAACCCATTAGGAACGGTCATGGTAGTCTTTATGTTGAGAGCTGGCTGGGATTCACAGATGCAATCTATGGAGAAGCCAGCATGAGCTTTTCTTGCGTGGGAATCTCCTAGAAGAAGATGGTGAGGAATGTGTCCCAGATCAGACGAGCTAAATGTGTTTTACATTTGCGTGTGTACTTAAGCCATTTGCAGAAGGGCTTGGGTTTGGCGTTTTGTCTGTACTCTGCGGGGAAGCTGGAACAGACAAGCAGTAAGGCCGTGGAGGCCACCTAGAGCTATTTTTTTTGTCTCTTTCCATCAGCAAGCACCAAGAGATGTCTGGTGTAAGGAAGATGAAGGCAGTCTTCACTGCTGTTGGCAGAGAGCTAACTCGTGGTTATTATAGGTATATTGAGTTATAGGAGGCTGAGTTAGGAGCTATAGACCTTTAAGTTCCAGTTACATCATGTCTGTTCTTGGATTTGCTGGGTTTTGTGCTGTTTTACAGCGTTTGTGTTGCTCTCTGAGGCCCCGCTCCTGGGAAACGCAGAGCCAATGCGCTAGTTCAGTAGTACAGCTACTTTGCTTTAGATTTAGTCAGTCCGTAGCCCAGACAGTGGAAGCATGTTTCACACATGTTTTTCTGGGGGAACGTTTTAGGAGAAGCTGCCAGTGGCTGGCAGAAACTTCTAAACGAGGGTTTGAGAGAAGTTTCCGTCGTGCTGACAGCAGCCCTTTGAGGCAGCTTCCTACGAGCGCGGCAGGGCGCTGGAGCCCGGGGCTGCGTGCGGGACACATGCTGGCTTGGAGCGAGCTTCACAGCGCCGTGATTAGAAGTGACATGAGGCAGAGACAACTGGGCTTTTGGCAGCGGTACTCCCTTATTGGTGGTGGGTTTTTCATCTTTGTAAAGAAAAACAGACCTGAAGCTCTCAGAATTAGAGCTGGCTCCTCGCTCTTGTGGGAAAATGCAGTGCAAATGACTCTTGAAGCAGGGCCGCCTGGAGACGGCGGGAGCAGGGACGGTACTTCCACGTCGCTTAATTTTGTGCGTTCCGCTCTCTTACCAGCGGTGACATAAATGAAGACACCCTGGAGACAGAAAATGCAGCTGCTGCGGCTGCCGCCGCCTTTACAGCTTCAACGCATCTGAAAGAAGCCGTCTTAGGTAGGTTCAGACGCTGCAGCAGCCTCGTAGCCGGCAGCCCCGCGGCGCTGCAAAGCTCGGTTCCCCGGGGCCGGGCGAGCGCGAGCCAGGAGGGTCCGGCTGGCGCCTCGTGGAGCCGCGGGCTGGCCGACGCCGGCCACGGGCTGTGCTTTTGCAGCTCTCCTGCGGGCATCGGGGATGCTGTCCCAAGTTTTGGGAAGGAGCCTGGGGAGCTAATGCGTGCCGCTGAAGGTGGGTGCCGGGGAGGGAGCCGGCTGCCTTGCTCGCTGGAGTGCTGCCGCCCTCTCCTGGTGCCGGGGAGGCCGTGCCTGGCATCAGCCCTCGCCACCGCCGACAGCCCTGGGATCGGGCCGCTTCCAGCAAACTCGCAAGCTTTCCTTATAAGCAAAAGCGAATTTAATTGAGTCATGATTGCAACTCAGCCGGGGCTGGAGGCGCTGGTGAGATCAGAGCTATTTGATCTGGACCGTGTCTCTGGGTTTTAGTTAGGAAGTTTGAGCACAATCTAGGGGGGGAAATGGACCCTTAAAAACCTCCCTGGTTATCCCAGTAAAATACCGTACCCTGGGCTCAACACTGAGCGTTTTGTAGTGTGGAACGTGTCTGAGCAGTGGGGGGACGTGCTAAGGGGCTGGCTGCAGATGGGCTCTCCTGCAGAGAGGTGCAATGGCCAGCGGCGTGCAAGCACCCTCTTGGAGGAGGTTTAAAGGACCGAGTTGCCCTGAAAAGAAACAGTTGCACTGTAAAGACATGGGTGAATGTGTAATTACCCTAGAATCATTAGTTTCATTTTGATAAAATGAATTGAATCTTCAACCCTGGCCACTGACTTCTCAGGTTTCGCACACTCCTCTGTGGCTGGGTCTGTGTAAATTTGCTTGTGCAATTTTTCCTCGAGCAATTTGGGTAGTTGGACACTTTAGTGATAAAGCACGAGTGAATTACAGCCACAGAAACAAGCTGCCCCATGTGCATTTTTTAAACCTGAGCTTTTAAACTCTGCTCTACTGCTGTATGTGTAACCCTGGTGGTTAATCAGGAGCTGCGACTCACGTTTCTTTTTGCTCTGTCCCTGCCTCTGTTCCTCGTGAGAAGTGAAGATGGCTGAAGATGAAGACAGCTTGGAGGCAGAGATTGTTTACCCTATCACCTGCGGAGACAGCAAAGCCAACCTGATATGGCGAAAGTTTGTGTGCCCTGGGATCAATGTGAAGTGTGTGCAGGTGAGAATAAAAGACCCGTCTGCGTGCAGGGAGGAGGTAGGTTCCTAGTTACACTTCCCAGCTGGGGAGGAGAACCGGAGCGGGGCCAGGCCATCTAGTGCCAGCGCTGGACTTGCCTGGGCTGTTCTGTTTATTTGATAAACCCCTGGTAAACTTTTTCTTGCATCAGAACCACATCTTGGTGGGAGAGGGGGAAATTCTTGGTACCATACTCCTTGTATCGTCCCTGATTTGTCCTCTCTGCAAAACTGAGCAGTCCTGGATAGAGAGAAGCAGTTTCCATTTAGCTGCATGTCAGAACACTTTGAAAAAGTTTGGACACTTCCACTGTTTGTTCCATCTGAGAGAAACTGAGGATTTGGTAAAAGTTTATTGGTAGGGGAGCTGTTGAATGGTTTCTGCTCTCTGTCCTGGATGGTTCATGGTTAAAAACTGCATGGATTTGGGGAGGAGGGCCAAATTTTCATATCCAGAAACATAGTTTGTGATACTGTAGTAAGGCATCAGTGGCATTTAGACACTGATTAGAAAGCACGCTGTTTAGGTAGTATCTCCTTTGGGCTGTGTTGTGAGGGGCCCTTCTACAGGATGGCCCTTCTGCTTTGCGGGAGAGAAGACCTTGCCCATCTCTGAAGAAATGGGTACTGGTGCAGATCAGTTGCTTCTGCTGTTGCCTAAAATCAGTTTTCTCTTTGCACTTTGGCCTGTGCGCTTGTTAGAGAGACATAGTTAATGCCACGCAATAGTTGAGCTTTGCGTTGGCTGACATGGCGTTGAAAAGAAGGCCTGCACCTGGGAAATCCTTACGGAGGTTGACCATAAAGCAGCTCTTCAGCAGGCTACCTGATTCAGCAGGTTGCTTTTTATTTAGCTCATGAGTTCAGATACAGCTAGGTGTGTTGGGTAATAAAGGCAAAGGGGGAATAGCTGGCTACTGATACAGTATATGCCAACTCTCTAAAATTAGTTTTTGGTGAAGTGGGTGTGCAGTGTTACGGAGGTCAGAGCTTTAATAGATATCAGTTGGTGTGCTTGGTAGCAAACTCTGCAGGAGTTCAAAGACCAAGTAGTAATAACACTACTCCCTTTTCCCCTGAAATCATCGTGGCAAGGCTCTGTGGATTTGCGTGCTGGGTAGCATGCCGCTGGGAAGACCAGATCCTAACAGGAGCAGGAGCACTCAGTCTCCTGCTGCCAGTCTGCTTGCTTGTTAGCGGCAGCGCAGCAGAGCTGAAGTTCCCTGAAAACTGAAGCTTTTTTCAAAGCTGAAGCTCACCGTACTGTGAGACCTGTACAGGGGCAGGGAGCAGCACACTGATGCTAATAGTTTGCACAAACCACAAGAAGTGTTTTGCCTGGCTTTCCTGCTTGCTGCTGTGGGATGGGACAGGGCTGGGCATCTAGCAGACTCCTGCGTACTGCACGCACGCCAGACTCCTGGCTTTAATTAGCAGGTACTAACTAAATATAAAAGTAATATTTGACTTTCAGCTAGAGATAGCCTTAACTCAGAGTTCAGTCAGCTTTCTCTAAGGTGTGGAAGTGTTTGTCAGCTTTTTCTTTTTTTCCTTTTTTAACAATGTGTTGAACTCTGGCCTATGAGGCAGCTCCGCTCTGCTGCTGGGCACCAGGAAACACCACTTCTGCGGCCAGCCCTTCTGCCGCCTGGTGAACCGTGTTGGCGGAGCACGCTTCCATTTGTTGTGCCGTGTCACACTGATGTTGCATTTCTCCCTTTTGCAGTTTAATGATCACCTAATTAGTCCCAAAGAGTTTGTCCACTTGGCGGGCAAGTCAACCCTAAAGGATTGGAAGCGGGCGATCCGGATGAATGGGATCATGCTCCGGTTAGTCTCTTTATTTGTATGTGCACAGCAACAGCTGGGATTTCTTCTTTCTGGGGGGAAGTGGTAGGATGGGACGGCTTTGACACATGCTGCTGAGAGAACGATTGCACCACTGACCATTTGTGTTATTAACAGCCTGGCCCCAAATATTATCCATCCAATGGCTTTGCTTATCCTTGTGTGTAGGGAATAATTTGGGACAACAGATGGTTCTGCAGTCTTTTTACAACTTTAACCATGCTGGGTTCTCATCTGTCATAACGTCATTGCAGGTTTTAATGGCAACTAGTGGTCAGGCTGTGTTGTATACAGGTTCTTAGTATGACCTACCAAATGAAATCAGTCTGGTCATAAACTAACACATTATTTTATGTCTGCTTTGTACCACTTTTTTGTGAAAGGCTTATTTAAAGCTTATTTATGCAAGCATTTATCTTCTCTGGCCTTAACTACAGAATTTAATTCTTTTATGGTTGTCTTGAACACCAGCCTGAGACTGTGATTCAATTAAAATCTCTTTGCCTCTCGGCAGGATGAAAATACATCACCTCTTTCCCTAGCAATTGTCAGTATTTTCATAGTCTCTTCACTGAGTGGCTTTGTGTTTGCCTGTGTTCTCCTGTGTGCAGGCGTCTCCCGCGTTCTTCCCAAGCAGCTTTTGCCCCACGTAGATTTTACGTAATAGGCTTATACTTTGCAAGGCAGGTCTTTCAGGGAAAGAACTTCACAAAGAATGTGTGAAGGCAAGCCCAGCGACAGCAGATCACAGGAACGTAAGACTGTTCTTAGCCAGCAAAGGCTCGGGATGTTTGGAGACAACTTGTTTAGATTGGGAAGATCATATATGCCAATCGTGCAGCCTGCTTTGCTTAAGCTGAGAGACCTTATTTTAGTTTATAACCAGAAACACATCCCGTCTCCTCCTACATGGCATGAAGCAAAAAGGGGAAGGAACCGACTTCCTGCTGCCTCGGTCCTAGGCTGAGGCCGTAACTGGCCTTCCTGCTAGAGGCTGCAGGGGTGTACGTGGGGACTAGGTGCTCAAGGGAGCAGACCGAGACCTTCCCTTCTTCCCTCCCTCTTGCCCTCAAAAAAAACAAACGTGTCAGATCCAGCGAGAACACCTAGTTAAAATTACAGACCCCCATGCAGAAGGACCTGAGCAGAGAGGGGTGGGACCAGCTCCGAAAGGAGTTTGTCCAAAGGCCGGGTGTTTCCCTGCTTTTGGAAGGAGGAGGAGATGGAAGAGCAGCAGGACTATGGGGGAGCCCCACAGAGGTGTGGACGTGCTCAGAGGTGTTTGCGTATCGCTCACACCGAGCTGGGGAAATGTCCTCAGAACAGATCAACTGATCCCACAGAGCTCTGCAAGGAGGATTTTGACAATGCCACAGAGCAGGGTTAAACAGCTATGTTATAAAATTAGAATCTAAACTGTAAGTTCACGTGAAGATTTCTATCAAGACTTCTATCATGCTGTTGAGAGCATGCAGCTTGTCCTGATATTTCTACAGGTATTTTTAGTTTTACAGGAATATATCCTTGAGAAAAGTTAATGTGTCTTGAGTCTCTTAGCCCGAGTTGAATGTTTCAGTGATGAAGAAAAGGTATTTTTGAAATGCTAATCTTTGTGGACTGAAGAAATTTGTCCTCTATCGTACAGATTTGGAGAGGAATCTTTTTAGAGTGCTGAAATCCTGCTCTTGAGGTTCTGCTTTTGTGGAGCTTCATCGTGGCCTCTGTCACCTCTGTAATACAGATCACTAATTCTGCCAGTGCACACTATTTTAACTTCTTTCGCCTCAAGTCTTAAAAGGGTTCACCACTTCCTTTGACTCTGAAGCCATGTTTGAATTAGGAAATGAGCCGCTTCCAAGTTCTGTTACCCTGTTTAACGCTTGCTGTAAATCTTTCTGTTCACTGTATGTCACCCTGGGCACCTGTTGCAGATTGCTTCCTTCCAGGCTGTAGAAGGACGTCAGAAATTCATTTGGTTTTAATCTTCCTTCCTTTACTAATTAATCTGTATGTGCAGCAGTGAAGGAGAGGAGGACAGGGTGGTATGCTTCAATGAAGTGATTTAAAAAAAGAAAGAAAGAAAAAAGCCCCACCTTTTTTGGTCTCTCTTCCTATTTCCTCATTTTAGCTGTTCAGTAAAATTTACTTCTAATGCAGTCAGCGTTCTTCTAAGTGTGTAGCTTCCTTCTTCCTTCCATTTTCATAAGGTCACATTTTGCTTGACTAGTTAATAACCTCTCTGTGCACAACCTTGTCTCTGTGTTGACAAAATCATTGGAAAGACCAGCCATCAGTTCATCACACCTTGGATTCATTTGTGGTCAAAGAAGCTCCTAATGCAGTTTGATCTAGCAGGGAAATTTGGGATATGGTAGAAAAGCGTTCAGAAATTCTAATCTGTTCTAGTTCTCTACCTCAGCCACAACGTGATATGTTTGGGCTTTTTCCTTACCATCGTGGCCTCCTAAAACACTTTGCCACCGCTGAAGTATTACGCGTAGTGGTCAGATTTGTGCGAGTGGCCAGTATGGAGCAGGCGCTGGAAGTGGGCACTGTTTTAATTAACTCTTGGTTAATGTTGTCTCTAGGATCAGGAAGCAGGGAAGCTTGATGAGTGAAATCAGACTGTTGCCTCTGTCTGCGCTCTCATTCTTGCTGGCCTATTAAACAGAAGTCTGGAGGTCTTTTTTTTTTTTAACTGATTCTCTTACAGGGGAACGCTTCCTCCCACTTTCCCATTGCCTGCTAGTTAGGACTGTATTAAAGGAAGAGAAAAGCAGAAAGATAAAGTACAGCCTGTGCTTTCCATCTAGGATTTTGAAAAGTTTGAGTGCGAAGCTCTGACTGCGTCCAGACAGGAGCTGTTTTTCAGCAATCTGTCAGTACCCTGTTGATGCAAGTATGTTCTCATGCTTGCTCCCTGTGTTGCAGGAAGATCATGGACTCTGGAGAGCTGGATTTCTACCAGCACGCTAAAGTCTGTTCGAACACGTGCCGAAGCACTAAAATTGACCTGACTGGAGCCAGGGTGTCTTTGACCAGCCAGACATCAACAGAGTATATTCCTCTCACTCCTGCTTCTGCAGATGGTACGTTCAGTGATTCCTAGCACCCTTACAGCAGGGGCTTTGAAGAGTTAAAGCATAAATAATGCTGCATAATGAATGCCCCTTATTGTTGCCTCTGTTTTTTGGTTTTGTGGGTTGTTTTTATTCCCTACTTTTCCTCCCTGCTCTGTTGCAGGATTTCCCATGTCAGAGCTAGGCAGAGTCACTATTAGAGCGCATCTTGGCAGAGATGTAATAATTCACCTAGGTGCTCTGTAACGCTGCGTGACCTGAGGAGCTGCCCTTCTTGCATCCTGTCTTACCCAAAACTCTGTAGCTGAAGCAGAAGTCTGCAATTAATCTGTAAGAAAACAGGAAAACGGTAGTCATTGCTTGATGAGGTCATCTTCTGTCCTAGCTGCTGGTCAGGTGCTAGCTGTCCTTCAGTGCTCATCGCAGGAGCTCGGAGATCAGCATGGTTTCTCTTGTTGCGCAGCAGGCCAGGTTGGGAGTCCCTCTTACTGCACTTCTTTTTTTCAAAGCTGTAAACTGACTTCTTCCTGAATAATTTAAGCATTTTCATTTAAGGCTCCCTGGCTGAATTATTTATCATTTTTGTCTGATGAAAGATTAAAGAGAACCAGGGAATACAACAGATTTTTTTTATCTGCCCTCATGCATGTAGTTTATAAAAATGGATTTAAAAGGATATTGTGGCTATGTAGCTTCAGCCCTAAACTTAATTTGACTTGTAATTACAGGTAACTATTTTTTTTTTTTTTGGAAAGTTCTCTAATTTCTAAATACTCTCATTTCCCAAATCCTTTTGCTACTGAGCATTGAGAAACACCTCCCACCTTCCCCCCAGATCCTCAGCTCATAATCAGCTCTGCAGAAGCCGAGCTGAATCCCTTAGCTGCCTCTGCAGGGAGCCGCTAGCAGCTGAGCCCGGTGTTTTGGTAGCAGTAACCGTGGAAGCCGGTGTCTGTTTTGGTGCGTGCTGCACCCTCGCTGGGCTCTGGAATCGCAGCCCTGTTCTCAGCGTTTCTATTAAATATAATCATGGAAATTAACTCACTAACGAGCAGACGCTTCCCACGCCGTTGGGTTCGGCTGCGTTGAAGTAAACAGAGCGCTGATGGCTGCAGAGGGAAGGCGCAGAGCGGCTGGATTTAATGCCGGCAGCTGGGCGTTGCGGACGCTCGGAGCCGCATCCCGGCGCTCCCCAAAACATCGCGGCAGCCTCTCCGGGCCAGATTTCCCGTCGCGCCACTCGAGTGACCCACGGCTCCCTCGTCTCTAGAGATTTGGCCGAGCTGCGGAGAGCGCAGGAGCGGCCGGGGGTGGCGGGGGGGGTGGCGGCGAGGGGGTCCCGCCGGGCTGCGGCACCCCTCTGCGCCCCGAGGTGGGAGCCCGGCCGCGCGGGGGCTCGTGTCTCTGCAAACCCCGCGTCCCGGCCGATGCAGCGAGGCTGGGAACTGGGCAAAAAGGGGTTGCCGCAAATTTACTGTTTGGGGCTCAAAACCGGGTTTGACTTCCGCTCTGCGCAATAGCAGTGTGTGTGGTTGGGGGGGGGGGGGATAGGGAGACCAGCCCCCCTCCTGGGCATGGGTCCTTTCGCGGCGGTGCGCTACGGGGTGCACCAGCGAGTGCTGCCCGCGCAGCGGTCTCGTGCGGCTCGATACTTCCCTGGGGCATCTCTCGATTTGGCTTGGAGAGCAAAGGTCAAATAAAACTGGTCATATGCGATAAAAAGGGAAAGTTACAGAAATGCAGCAAGGGAGTGTTTCCCTCAGAAGCAGCCTGTGAAAAACAGTGGGGAAAAAATCAGGACTTTTTTTTTCTTTTCTTCTTGCTATTGGTTGCAGTGAATGGATCCCCGGCTACAATTACCATAGAAACCTGCGAGGATGCAAGCGATTGGACCACTAGCGTTGGAGGTACGTCTGGGGAGCGCACCAGGCGCAGCACATCCGGGGTAGAGGTCGGAAGAGATGCAGGGAAGAGACGGAAACAGCGGGGACAACGAATAGGAACTCTCCTGCTGGAGCTGCCCTAATTTGCAAGCCTGCTCGAACCTCCTCCCGGGTTATTTGTTTGCCACTCCTCGGTGCATAGCACTGAATTACATCCTGCGTGCACGCAGTCCGACTGCACCATCGCCTTGAGATAAAATTGTTTCTAAGCATTAGAATGTCAAAGCATAGGCCAAACATTTGGTGTGGCTCTAGGGAAAATTAGAGCAGTCATAAAACTTCTCCCTTGCTCCTCTGGCGTAATCTGAGCTAAGGAAACAGATGTTTCTTAGACGGGGCTCCTGCTGCTTCATCTAGCTGCACTGATGAGATCGGATTCCTAAAGGAAGCTCTGCCTTGGTGTCTCTCGCTCGCCCCTGGGTCTAATTTGCATCCTGAGCTGAACTGAGAACAGCCTTTTCTGTGGCATCGGTGGCCTGTTTGGCCAGATCGGGTGTGTGGTATGGAGGATGCAAGAAGCATTAGGAGAAAACATGTTCTTTTAAAATGCCACAAGCATTTGTTCTTTCAGTTGCAGCTCCTTCAGGGTATGTGCTCTGGCTGGGTTTTGCCCCGCTGTTTTATACCTAGAGCCTGGGTGGATTTCACCCTTGTAGGCACGAGAAGCAGAATCCAGAGCAAATCGCCATCCCCTTGGTGGACTGCTAGATGTGCAGCCACTTGTCTTAAGAGTGAGCCATTAAAATCCCCATTGCCTCTTCCAAGTGTTTTGAGGGTCTTCTGCTTTCTCTTTCTCCAGATGATGCTTTTGCTTTCTGGCGAGGGCTGAAAGATGCAGGTGTTCTGGAAGAAGTAATCCATGAGTTCCACCAGGAGCTAGTGGACACCATAAAAGGCTTGCAGGAGCGAGCGCAAGATCCCCCATTGCAGCTCAGCGGTAAGGATCTGCTCGGACATGTTGGAAAGAATCATCTGAGCAGAGGGGTTTGGATTTTCTCCTTTAGGATGAATGGATAACTTTATAGGAACATAGCTCATCATAACTAAATCAGTTTTCTTAAAAATAGAAAATGAAATTAAAAGGAAATGCTTTTACTAGTTCACTTTTAATTTACCATTCTCATAAATTTTAAATTAGATGGGTGTTTTCAGCTTAGTAATGGTGTGGGAGGGGAAAGTGAGGCTGCCAGCTGGACAGATTCTTCTACTAAAAACTGTTCTGGCCATGCTTTGGGCAGCCTGTCAGCAGTGCTTGGGGCTGCTCAGGTGGCCTAAATTCTACCCAATTCCCTGTGCCTGGTGTTTCCTGCTTGCTGGCTTTAGGTTTTTGGACAAATGCTTGGCACAGGAACTTAAGTGGGATTTAGGCCATCAGAATATGATGCAGCAACCAGCTACTGTGTGAGGAGGTTTCTTATCAATGCCTGCTAAGTAGGAAAGGACTGTTTATACGCTAATGACCTCTTGCACTTCCTCATGACTCTTCTGTCTTCTCCCCCATTGTCCTCACTCAGATTTTTGGCTACCTCAGTTGAACGTGTTTGTTTTTTGTATGGCTTTTTACCAGGGAAGGATAAATACTTTATATTGGGAATTTTGCTTTCCTCAACGATCTGTGTCTTGTTTTTAAGATGCTGTTTTACTCAACAACATAGTCCAGAACTTCGGCATGCTGGATCTGGTCAAGAAGGTCCTGGCTAGCCACAAATGTCAGATGGATCGCTCGAGAGAACAATATACGCGGGATTTGGCAGGTATATCCCGGAGAAAAGCCAGTGCTCTTTCCCTTGTCATCACTGGTAGTGTGTTTTCTTTGTGTAAGAAAGTGGATTTCTTGTTAAAGCTGGCACATGCTAAACCAGCTGCGGAAGGACCAGCTTCTCATACCTCGGGTTTTGCAACGGCGGTGGTCCCTGGGAAGCTTGTTCGTGGCCCAGGCTGGGGTTGCGCTCGCTGATCCTTGTCTCTTTTCAGCTTTGGAGCAGCAGTGCGATGAGCACCGCAAGCGGGCGAAGGAGCTGAAGCACAAATCGCAGCATCTCAATAACGTACTGATGACTCTGACGCCAGTCTCTGTCCCGACGCCTTTAAAACGTCCCAGACTTACCAGGGCCACGTCCGGGCCGGCTGCCATAACCTCTCAAGTCCTGTCCCAGCCAGCGCAGATTGCAGTGGCTCCGGGGATGCCCGTCTCTCAACTCGCCAATCTCCCCCTCAGCAAAGTGGTCTCAGCGCTTCCGACGTCCGTGCTTGCGAAAAGCCCGTCCCAGCCTCCCGCGGTGAGCTCGCCTGCGTCGCCGCTCTTGGGAGGATACACCGTGCTGGCCTCCGCAGGCTCCAGCTTCCCCAACGCCGTGGAGATCCACCCGGACGCTTCCAACCTGACGGTGCTCAGCACGGCTGCCATCCAGGACGGCAGCACCGTCGTAAAGGTCGTGAGCCCTTTCCAGCTGCTCACCCTCCCGGGACTCGGCACCGCCATCCAGAACGTGACGCAAATGGCTCCCAGCGGGAGCGCGATTGTGACCGTGCCGACGGGCGCCGTCGAGGGTGCCGCGGCAGCAGACGAACACACCACCACCATCGAGGTGACCACAGTGGCCGACGAGGCGGAGCAGAAGTGACGAGGGGACTCGCCTGGAGGGACGTTTTCTGTGACACTCTGGGTGGAACTGCCTTTTCTCCGTCTGTGCTGAGGGAAGAGGGAGCAGTGTAAAGAGGGCACAGGCTAACGAGACTCTGAGAATGGCCGAAATCGGCAATGAGGGGGTTCGAGTCAGAGAGAAAGAGGGGGAGAAAAGACACCCAAAGAAGGGAAAGACAAAATGCTCTGCCCTGTTTGGAGAGGGAAAAAAAAAGGCTTAAGCCTTACAAAGCTTTCCTCCCCTAGCCTCTCGGAATACTTATTCCGTTTCTAGCTTGTTAGCCCTGCCTTATCTCTAGACTTCTTAGCTGGGACAGTGTGCGTTAGAGAAGCAGACGGGAGCAGGGCCGCAGGGCAAGGAAGCAAAGGCAGTAGCAAAAGACTAAGAAAATACGAGACAAACCGCTGAGCAGGTGCAGCTCTGCCCGCTACGGGCGCAGGGGCTGCGGGTCTGGCGCGAGCTGATGGCGCGTGTAGGACGAGTCGGGGGCTGCTCTCGCTGTCCCGGGAGAGGGCTGCGTGGGTGGACGGGGGCGGTGGAAGGAGAGGGCACCCCGGGCACCTGAGCGAGCCGGAACGGGTTGTCTGTGGGACACGCGTGGGCATGAAGTGACAGCTGGGAAGACCCTCTGCGCGGCGGCCGTGGGTCCTGTTACGTTGGATCCCGATGGCTTAAACGCCTTCGTCCGTGCTCGCTGAGTGAGGTTTCCTCCTGAGGGTCACCATGTGTTTCCCAGGTCTGATCAGCGAAGGGGACAGGAGGACTGTTACAGGTTTTGGTTCCGTGAAGAGAATAGACAAATCCAAAGAGCCAGGAAAAGCTGTAACTTCTGAGGATTTAGGGTCTCTTCCTATTTTTCTCCAAGAACCCATTCTTTGGGATTTTTAAGCAAATTGTGTAGCCCTTCTGGTTGTGAAGATACTGCTATAAGGCAGAAATGTACTGTTGAATGTGCAGAAAGACTAATTAAACAATAGCACTCTGGGAAGCTTGCACTTCTTAACAAGGTTGAACTCTAAAGCCCAACCGTCTCGGCATCAGGCTGGTCCTCTGGTCACGAGCGTCTTGCCGGGCTCCTCTTCCTCATGGAGCTGGGTGCTGTCATTCTCTCCCCGCGTGGTTTGCAAAGATGTTCTGTGGGCTGCAAGGTTTGAAACACCAACGTAGAATATTCAACTCTCAAATATTCTTTTGATGATTCAACTTGCTGCGAGTCTCACAACTGTTCCTGTTTTAAGACATACATACGCTGTATGTGTGTGAAGTGATGTTTACACTGTCTCCAGCTAAAAGGAGTTGGGTGCTTGAAGTATGGGTTTTCTATAACTTGATCTGGCAGCAGCAGCAATGACAGGTCACTTTAATGAGCTAATAAATATTTTTGAAAGAGTGCTGCTGGTTTATTGTATTTGTGTGTGGTCATGACAGCTAGGATTGCAATTCAGGAGTAGGTCAGAGCAGAAACACACTTCTTTAAATATATATTCGTGCATATGTATATTCTGTGCTTGCCACCATCCAAACATGTGCAGAGAAATGCTTCAAACCCTTCCAAAATTGTGGGCATATTGTGACTGTTTCAGACTATCCCGGGTGCTAGGATATGCCCAGCGGTGAAGGTTGCTCCAAGGCGTTTCTCCTGCGCTGAACACAAGCTGTGAGAACATCAGGAGTGGCCACAACGAAAAGTTTGGCCTCTTTGCTGCTCTAGCCTTTAAGAAGTGTCTGGTTTGGGATGCACTGAAGTCCTCCTTTCTGATCATTTGAAGGTTTTATTAACTGTGGGGAACATGAAGTTTTTTGTTTTAACTTGTTAGCTGTAATTGTATGTTGGTCTGGTAAAACACAGAGGGAGTGAAACTTTACGGAAAAGCTTAGGGACTGTTAAAGAAAGAACCAATGTTTTGTATTATTGGGAGAGGGTAATCTTCCTGTTTGAGAGAAGAGGAGAAACCTCTTGTCAATAGTGTGGACCTTTTCAGGCATGTGAGTTTGAGCAATTTCACTGCTACATGTGTGAGTGGGAGAAGTTTTGCCTAAAACTTGTTGAGGATATAAAAGGGTTTCTTCCTTTGCAGATGATGCTTTTAATTTCAGGAACTGGAAATCTCGATGACAACCTCCAAACCTGACTGAGTGGTTTGGATGAGAATAGCAGTCTTGTAGAAGATCATCTGTCCTGGCTGTGGGATGGGTGCTGCCTTAGCACGTTTTCTGTGCTAGGAGGAATGGGTATGTAGTTATGTCCTGGCAGACCGGAGAGGCACTGTGGAAACAGGAGAAGTTGAGAGCTGGTGGCAAGAGGAGCAACTTGTTTGGTGTGGCGAGATGGACGAATGCAAGCGCGTGCATGGATGGTCCAAGGGGAGCAGTACCGAAATGAAGTGTGTGCGTGTTGCAACGTGGATTCTGTGACTCTGCTTAAAACAAACACTCTGCCCTTTTCCATCGCAGCGGACAGGCCAGAGCTGTTTATCTGTGTTGAGGCACGTTTCTTCAGAGCTTCTCTTTGTTAGCAGCAAGGTCATTGTTCAGAAATCTCTCATTTTGTGTGTTACAGCTGCACTGAAACCATTGAACCAGCCCGGTATTCGCTAATTCTGTCTCTTCTGCCAAGCAAGTTTCTGAACGTCACTTACTTCCTTCTCTTGAGTAAATATTAGCTCCTTCCTCCCACGCTGGGGAAGGAGGCAGCATAGCTATGTTTTCTCTTCAGCTGAGACAACAGTGAGAAGTAGGTGCGTGTGCTGGGTATCTGGCTGATGTGTTATTTACTCTGACGTGATGTTTGCTCTGCAGTTTGGACATTGTAACTGGGTTTGCAGATGATTAAGGACATGGGTCAGTGATGTCTGGAGGACTCGGTCATCTGCCTGGTGCCTACGAGGAAGGGAGAGCTTGTCGTGGACCACTGACCGCTTGGTGCTCCTGGGAGGTGGAGCAGGGCAGCAGTGTCGTAGGAGTGGCTCCTCTCCAAGCTCCTGTGTGCGGGTGAAAGCAAAGGAGAAATACGCTTCCCCTGCAAGTGGGATCCTTCAAGCATCCCAAGGACTGAGCAAGGGCAGCGTAGCATCCAGAAGGCTTTAGTGCCGCGGTGTTGTCCAGTGAGCCGGGAGGTTCGAGTACGTGACCACAGCAGGATCCCGTGGTACCTGTAAACGTTGTAAGCGGTGCCGGGGCGCTGCGCTGGCTTTACCCTACAGCACCGCAGAGCCAGGTGGCTTTGCTCTTTCTGCGGCTGAGCAGCACGTTGCTCTAGCTGGCAAGGGCCAGAAGGCAGCCTCCGCCTCGGAACGGGGCTGGCCTTGGGTCCAGGCTCTCTGATCCCTTTTTTCTCGCTGTTGGAAGTGCTGAGTTCTGGCCAGCCTGGAGCATCTCCAGGAGTCCCTAGTCCCCTTCGTGGCAATGCTCCTGGGCTATTGACAGCGGTCAGCTTGGGCCTTCCTGTTGCTAGCATGTTTTCTTGAGGGCTTGAGCTGCCTTAGCTTCAGGAGCATTGGTGAAAGGAACCTGTTGATTATTTTCGGAGAGCTGCAGTTTTCCTATGTAATGAGAGCTTTGTTTTCAAACCTAACCTTAGTAACATGAACACTTTCATCCAGATGAATTTTGATAAGAAGGGAGCTCTTGGCCTTGAAACCGGTAGGTGCGGCTTGGTGGAACATCCTTGAAAGGCTTGCTGAGACAGGAGCTCAAGAGGATGCTGGAGCGAGATGCGCCAGGTAGAAAAGGGACATCTGCTTCTCCCGTGTGCGTGTGCACACACGTGTGTGAGCCCTTTGTTCACTGATTCAGTCTGTGCATGTCCGAGTTGCTGCAGATGCTGTGAACAGGATCTTGTGTCTGGATTTTTTTGCACATAGGGACCTAAGGCGAAATCAGTCTCCTACATTTAAGCTAACTTGTGCTTAGCAAATAATAAGCCTGAGTTGACTTGAGGCATGTCCGGGTTTCGATTAGATTTTAATTTGGTGTGCATGCATCCCCTGACCTTTTGAGCGAGTCTGTTCATCTCTCCTGTCCCCTGCTTCCTCTAAGGGCGTGCGAAGGCAGAACAGTGCGTTCATCCCTTGTTGGAGTGCTTGGTCTGTTCCTCTCCACCCCCTTGCCTGGTGGAAGGACTCTTCCCAGTGCAGAACGCGGACACAGTCTGTTAAAGGCCAGCGTCGAGCTGTTCTGACCCTTGTGGACGTGTGGCCCCAGGTTTCCAGGGCCCCTGTGTCGGGACCTGCCTGCTCCGTGCCCATGCTGGGGGTCAGCACGCCGCTTCCCGCTCGCGGCAGCCTCCCTCCGCTGGGCCGTGGGGCACAGGCCTGTGTTTCCTATATCGCGTCCCCCTAGTTTCGTTGTGAGCTTGATGGGCTTCTAGGCATCAAGAGCGAGCGTGCGACGCAGGGCTGGGCCGTCCTACCCGGTGAACGTGGCAGAAAAACCGTGGCTGGCAAAGGCGACGTCCGCAGCATCCCACCTCGCTGCAGGCCAGGATGCGTCGGACCTGTTGACCCTTTGCACTTGGAGAAGCTTGAAAATACGGTCCAAATCCCTTCTAAAAGCTCGGAAGGTAAAAGCGCCGGGGCGTCGCTGTTGCAGGGGCCTCGTGGCCTGCTTTGGAGGCTGCCAGCTCCTGTTTGGAGGAAGGGGAGAGGTAGCGGTCCAGCTCGTACGTCCTGAGCACCCGGAGTTAGTGGCAGGTGAGTCCTGCAAAGCAGCCAGCGACACTTCGGAGACCTCTGACACCTGGCAGTGAGCAAAACTCCCTGTTCCGTTCAAAGGGTCCAAGACCTTACTGAAAGGGACGGAGAAAACGAAGAACACACACTCTGGCCACGTTAGGTGAGTAAACAGGAAATAGTTTAGGTATCTTAAACCTTGTTTGTTATTATGTGCAATCAGCACCGTGTGCCGTGGCTTGCTCTTAGGACCGTCGAGGGGCTGCTAGGGCACGGTGCACCGCGGAGAGGTAACACCTGAGCGCGGCGCGGAGCAGAGCGTGGCACCGGTCTCCAGCCGAGACCGTCACCGCCATCAGTCGAGGCTGGTGGCCCCGCTCTCGGGGGAGCCCGGCCGGGGAGTGCCGGCACGAGCAGCGTGAAGGCACTTTGACCCGCGGAGCAATGCTTCGCAGGGTTGTAAACGGCTCCCCGGGCCATAAAGACCGCGCGGGCCAGTTGTGGCTGGTGCAACCCTTCATCCCTTCTGCAGAGGGAGGTGCTGGTCGGGTGGCCCTGCCGCCCGTCATCCGGGGAGGAGAACGGCGCTGGCACAGCCTGGAAGGCCCTTGTCCGCCCTGCGGGTTATTGCCCCGCGGAGGGCTGGGCTGGGTTTGGAACAAGGGTAGCAGACTGTAAACGGAAAGATTCGCAGTGACAGCGTGTGGGTGACTGTCCCGAGCTGGACGTGCCGAGGGTGCACCGCTAGGACCTGACGCGGGAACCGAGACCCAGGTCTCCCCTCGCTGCAGAGAGGACTCGAATCCTCCCCTCTCCGTGCTTTGCTGGAGGGATGAGCGGGGCCGCAGTCCGCTGCAGGCGGCAGCGCGCTCGGGAGCCGGAGCATCCTCGGGAACCGCAGCCACCCCCGGCCGCGGGTCGCAGCCGAGCCGCTTAGCGGGTGAGCGGTGCCGCTCTTCCCTCCGCGGGCAGCGCTCGCACCAGGCAGGGACGCGTTACATAAGAGCCGCCAGCGTGAGCATGACTCATTCCGCCGTCCTGCTTTCCCGGTAGTTGCGAGGAAATGGAGACTCAGGAGGCTTCGTTTCCTCCTCCGGAGCCCGGCTGCTGCCCCCCGCGGTCCCTGTGCATCCCCGCTCCGGGTGGGAGCGCTGCTGGAGCAGACGTTCCCATCGCGGATGTCCTCGCTCCTCCTGCTTAGGGTTAGCACCAGGGCGCTCCGGGGCCCTCGCTCATCCGGTATCGGCATAACCGGAGCGGATAACCGGTGCCCCCTGCCCGCCCGGCGGAGGCTGCCAGCGACCGCCCCTCGGGAGCAGCAGCTTCATCGGGGACGTGCCGGCACCTTGCTGCGGGAATGGAAACCGAAACCGGGGCTTCCCGCTGGGGTGTTTATCTCGAAGCAGCAAACAGCGGGTTTGGCCTCTCCTCCCGCTCCCCGTGTTGATGCAATTGCTCCGCGTCGCCTCCCCCCCCCCCCCGGCTCTTTCCACCCCGGTGCTGAGCACCGCCGCGCTGCAGCCTCCCGCCGAGGGGCTCTCTCCGGGCAGCGGCACCCATGCGAATGCCGGGAGCGGGACCCTGCGGATCGAGGCTGTCGTGGTGCCATGGGTGCAGGCCCCAGTGCCCGGGTCTCACCAAAAATGAAATATTCTGGTTTAGAGGCCGAGAGCGTCCGGCCCGAATGCGGGCACTTCCTTCTCTTCACGTCTCTTCCCTCTCCTGCTTTAACTTCAGAGGTTGTTGTGGGACAGTTCTTATTGCAGATACTAATGCAATGCTCCCAACTCCAAATGTTTTTTTTTTTTTTTTTAAGTTGCTTCCCCTCTCCCAGTGAGAAATCAAGCATAGACACTGCATTCTTTTCTTGGTTTCTTCTATATTTATGTGACCTTCTCATCCACGCCAAGCAGGACCAGAAGCTTTATATAACATACAAGGAAAGCTGAGTTTCTCATTGCCCGAACTGCGGGAGCTGGGGCTTTATGGGGAATATCCCACCCTGTAAAATACGATAAAATGAGAACTCGGTGCTGAGTTATTGCCTTATTGAGCCTGCAGCCCTCCTTCCTGGGGTCAAGGATCTTGATTTTTTTGCCCCCTGCCCGGGCTCCTGCAGGGACAGTTGCTGTGGTCTGGAGGCGGCAGTGTTCGAACGCCGCCTGCCCCGCGGGAGGGACTTTCTGCCCGCAGGCAGCATGAAACCTCCTCTTGGCCCCACTGAAGCCACCGCACAAGTGTCCCATCGCGGTTAGAGTTTGCCTTGGGCTTTGCTCAGCTTTGCCTAGCTGGCACTTAGCTGATGGTGCAGGACGGGAGGAAGGCGTCCCCCACCGACTCGCAGGGGGGGAAAGGGCCGGATCCTCTCCTGGTGGAGACGGCTCTCGGTGGCTGGGGTCGCTCATGGCCCCTAATGAAGGGAGAAGGGCTGCATCGAGCAAGGGGAGCGTGTGGGAGTGGTGCCGCTGGGCAGCTGCTGCCTCCTGTCCCGTCCCATCGCGTCCTGGCTCTGCGGCGGCTGCCTACGCTCTCCCACCTCCGCCTTATCTCCTGGCGGGACGTTGTCCAGGGAGAGCGTGCTAATCACGCTAATCGTTCCTTTGCTGACAAAACACAGCCTGAGGGAGCTGGATGGAGTAGCAGGGAGGATGGAGGAGCAGGGAGGCGCTTGGGCGCGCAGTGACCTGGGGGCTCCGGCCAAGGGCAGCCCTGCGGTTCCCTTGCATGGCAAAAGGCTGCTGGGGTGGGATGAGCCTGCGCCTCCCTCTGGCTCTCGCCCCTCTGGAGGTAAAGTGCCCTCCGGGATAGTTTCACGCTGCTGAACTGGAGGGTTTTGGGCTCCTGTGCTTGGCGGCTTGGGAAGCGGCGCCCGGTGGGGACCCCAGATCCCGGCCGCGCCACGGCCCCTCCATCGGCTGTGATGCTCCCGCCGCGGTGCTGGGGCTGCAGCTGGGCTCCTGCTCCTGCCGAGGCCCCTCATGCGCGAAACCACGCGGAGCTGACAGCCAGGCACCGCGGCGGCGGCTTGGTGCCGCTGGCGTCGGCGTCACCAAACGAGGCGGGAGCCGCTCCTTGCCCTTCCTCTCCCGTGTGCGCCCCAGCAGCGGGCGCACGGTCTGGCAGTGCCGAGTGTGAGTTGCATTTCACGCACCGTTTGGCGGCTTTGCATTTGGGAACCTGGGTGTTGCCGCCTGCAGCTCGTGCCCCAGACGTGACGCGCGTGCCTTTGAGCCCTCTTGACAGAAGGGGTTTTTGTTTGTTTGTTTTTGGTTTTTATGTCACTGGTGCAGGTCTTGCCTCCAAGGCCTGTAATCTTTGCTGGTTGCTCCCATTTGGAAGTGTGCAGCTGCTTTGTCCAGTAGCTTTCCAGAACCTGCAGCTGGATGTTGGCACCAAGATAATGAGAAGCAGGAAAGCTGGGGCTGGGGCATTGCTGCGCCGCTCTGCCAACCGTGAGCGCAGCGGACGCTCCGAGTGTCACTGCTTTTCCAAGTCTCTTCTCTGGGATGCTGCTGCCAGAGGGACAAGGGATCTGCAATGCCTCGGCCTCGTGCTCTGATGCCATGTGGTACCCAGCTTTCGAGGATGCCCGTCTGCAGCATAGCTGGCTGGGGGGCTCTCCCGGCCTTCGGGGTGGATGTGTGTGTTTCCAGAGGGGTTCCCGGGGTGCAGCTGTGCTGATTCCCGTGCATGGGGCTCGTGGTGGTGTCTGTGCACTTTGCTATGGGCTCGCAGCAACGTGTGACCGTGGCAGCTCCCCGCCAGCTCGGGGGGTCGTGTGAGCCGCAGACCCCCGTGGCAGCGAGCCGGGGAGCAAAGCCAGATGGCTGAGGAGCCTCCGGGCTGCCCAGCACCGATCGGCTGCCAAGCGGCGAGCGCTGGTGCTTGCGTGCTGGCGCGTGGCTGCCGTGGGGTGCGCGCGCTTTGTAACGAAGTTATACAAAGCCTAATGCAAATGAGACTGTTTGCAGCTCCGAGAGCGCTAGCTCCTGGGGGTGGATTTTTTTTAATTTATTTTTTTTTGGCATGACTTTGAACTTTCTGTGGCTGGGTAAACTTTGGGCAGGGAAGGGAACAGAAATTGAAACTGATGATGAACAGAAAGGAAACCGGGTAGGCTTACCCCGGCCGGAAGCCCTATTTAAGCAGTAGCAGTCTGGCTCCTCTCCTGGCCGCATGTCTCTCGCTGGGCTGAAGACTTCCACTGCTTGTGCGACTTTATCATCTGCCTGGTGGTTAAAGCAGAGGAGGCCCAGGAACAGACCGGCACCCAAGGGTGCTGCGCCAAGCTCGGGAGAGCAAGACGGTTCCTGCCCCACATACCTTCGGCTGGTAAGCAACCGCCAGGCACGGAGAGGGGGAGAGGAGCCAGGGGAGGGCTGGCACCCCCCGAGCGCACCCTGCCGCAGCTCGGGGGATGCGGGAGAAGAGCAAGGTGGCTTTGCAGGGGGGGTGGCCAGGGCCAGGAATGGGAAGCTCCTACCTTGTCAACTGGGGTGCACAGAGGAGCAGGGCTGGGGGTGCTGCACCCCGATAACTGGGGGAGCAGGGCTGGGGGTGCAAACCTCGCACCCTGGTAACTGGGGTGCAGGGGGATCAGAGCTGGGGCACAAACTTCGCACCCCAATAACCAGGGGAGCTGGCCCGGGGGTGCAAACCTTGCACCCTGATAACTGGGGTGCAGGGGAGCAGAGCTGGAGTGTGTGGGGGAGCCGGGCTGGGGTGCAGGTCTTGCACCCTGATAACCGGGGAGTCGGGTTGGGGTGCAAACCTCGCACCCTGGTATCCGGGGTGCAGGGGCAGCCGGGCTGGGGTGCAAACCTCACACCCTGGTATCCGGGGTGCAGGGGGAGCCGGGCTGGGGCGCAAACCTTGCACCCTGATATCCGGGGTGCAGGGGCAGCCGGGCTGGGGTGCAAACCTCACACCCTGGTATCTGGGGTGCAGGGGGAGCCGGGACGGGGTGCAAACCTCGCACCCTGATATCCGGGGTGCAGGGGCAGCCGGGCTGGGGCGCAAACCTTGCACCCTGATATGTGGGGTGCAGGGGGAGCCGGGACGGGGTGCAAACCTCGCACCCTGATATGCGGGGTGCAGGGGGAGCCGGGCCGGGGCGCAGCGGCCGCCCCGGGAGCGGGGCCGGGCGGCGGCTCGCCCGGTGCCTCCGCCGCTGCCGCCGGCTCCCTCCTCCCCGGTGCCGGCGGGCGGGGCGGGGCCGCCCCGGCGCGGAGCCGCCGTGATGCAATTTCCGCGAAGTCCGGCCCCGGTTTGAATGCGGGGAGGCCCCAGAAACGAAACCGGCGGCGGCGGCGGCGAGCCCCGAGCCCAGCGCGGCCGCGGCGGCGGTGAGAGCGGCGCGGCGCCGGCAGCGGGCCCGGGGCGCGTGGATGGGGCCAGGGGCGCCGCGGGGTGCTGCAGGGGTGCGGGGTGCTGCAAGGATGCAGGGCGCTGCAGGGGTGCGGGGTGCCCTGGGATGCTCAGAGGTGCGGGGTGCCGCGAGGGTGCAGGGTGCTCCGGGATGCTGCAAGAGCCCAGCGTGCTCTGGGGTGCTGCAAGCCTCCAGGGTGCTCCAGGGTGGGTACAGGGTGCTCTGGGGTGCTGCAGGATGCCGGGCGCTTTGGGGTGCTGTAGGGTGCCTCCCGGGTGCAGGGTGCGCCGAAGTGCCACACGGCACAGGGTGTTGCGGAGCGCTCTGGGCCGCAGGGTGGGTGCGGTGTGCTACAGGGCATAGGGCACCCTGGGGTGCAGCACGATCTAGCGCACAGGGTGCTCTGGGGCACTGCGGGGCATAGTGCAGGGTGCACCTGGGGGCACAGCCCCCTCGGCCCTCGCCTGCTCCCTGCCCGTGCTGGGGCCCTTCCGGGGGGGCAGCCTGGGTGGGATCGTGGTCAGGGTGCAGTTCTTGGGGTGCAAAAGTCACCTGGGGGCAAACCCTTGCTCTGGACGGCGGGGAGCAGGGCTGCGCTGGGCCGCCTCGCGCGAGCAGTCCCCGAGGTCCCTCCGCTCTCCCCTCCGAGCTGGTGCTCCCGAGTTTCGGGGACGTGGTCTGGGGACTCTTAGCGGACTTCGTATCCTCTGATAAAGACACATGCAATAGCTGTGATTGCTGGCGCCCGACAGCTCTGCACAGACGTGCCCCGGCGTGCAGGGTGCTGCACGCAAGTTTGGAGGGGGGGAGCGCTTTCCCGCCGTCTCAGGCAGTGGCTTCACGGCTGTTTCTTCCCGCAGCAAAGCTGGCCGGACTGTGCCTGCTCCCTAGGGGCCCCGCACTGCCCGCCCGGGCTGCCGGGATCGCTCTTCTGGGACCGGAGTGCTTTGCCTTGTTGAACGGGGGGGAAGGAGGGAGGGAGGTGGCACCAGGAACTACTGAAGCTGGAGGGAAATATCCGAGGGACCGTCACCTCGGCGTAGGGATGAGGGTAACTGCAGCCAGATGGGCCGTTAGCAGCGCAGAGCAGCGTGCGCGATGCAGCTCTTGTTTCGCCTTGCCAACCCTTTCCCCAGCAGCCCGGCTCCCGGGTTCGGCGGCAGCGCGGTCGGATGCTCGCCCGGGTCGCTCACGTGGCTCCTCCGAGTGCTGGAGGCCAAAAGGGAAAACCCCGGGTGCGCGGCCGGGCCGGCACGGTGGGGCGGAGGTTGGCCCCGCGCGGCTCGGCCCGTCCAGGGGGGCGCTTGGCTCGCTCCGGCGCCGCGCGTTGCATAAGCGCTCGTCAATAATTAATCAAGGCCAGACCTAACAGAAGGACTCGAGGTCCTGCCGCGGCTCCTCGCGACGCTGCCGGAGCCGGGGCCGCCACAGGGCGCGGGGTGGCAGGGCTTGGCCGCGGAGGTGCGGCGAGCGCTTCCCTGCTGCGGGCGTGCAGGAGGCCGGGTTTCAGATCCCCATTTCCAGGGAAATGCAATTACGCCTCGCGCCGTCCGAGCCCCGGGGGGGGGGGGGGGCCACGGAGGATGCTGTCGGACGTCATGTGCCCCGTCCCTGATCCGGCGACACGACTTCCCGCGCCGGGAGGGGACGCGCGGCGAGGCCGCGTTTCGGAGCGGCTGTCGGCGAGCGGAGGGGGAGGCGGGAGCGGGGGCGCCGGGCGCCGGAGCGCGGGTCCCTCGGGACAGGGCTGGGCAGCGGGTGCGAGCCCCTGTGCCTGGCGAGGGGTAAACGCGGCGTGAGAGGGGCAGGTGTCCGTCCCCACGGGGTAGCGAGCCCCTGCGAGCAAGTGCTGAGCTGGTGGTTTAATAAACCAACTTCTCTCTGTTTGCAAGAGTGACTTCTTTCGCCCATCAGAAGGCTACAAATAGCTTTAAATGCTAGGCCGTGCTTTTGGGGACTTCTGTAAAGAATGAGCGTTTTTCTTTTTTTCCTTTCTATTCTGATATAAGAGGTTTGCAGAGAGAACAGGCTTTAATGCTGCTGCTCCGCTGAGATTTTTAAGAGGGAGTTTTACAGTTCCCCTTCCTATTGCCTCCTACCTCCAGACCCAGACAGAGGGCCTGTTCTGAGAGCTTGCTCAAAATCTAATTGTTTCTTAAAAAAAAAAAAAAAAAAAAGATAAACAATAACAGGTTTGACTCTTTAAGGACTGAATCTTTCCTCCTGGCTTCTTCAGACTGGCATGTCCTCCCGTTGGCATGAATACTAATAACACCCAGGCTGTCCTGTTCAGTCTTTATTGGTGGTTCTCAAACCATTTGGCCAAGAAGGGCTGCATCGTTATCGCAGCGTTAGAGGACCTTATCTCCTCTGCTGCAGCTCCTGGACTCTGTTGCATCTGGAGCGCTAGAAACGAGAGGCTTAGCTCCTTCTCAGCTCTGCGCTGATGGGGCTGAGCACCAATGACCAGTTTTCATCCTCTGTACGTTGTCCTGTGGAGGTATTTTGGAGGTTTCACCAGTGACTGAGTTTCCACTGTGCCAGATGTTGCACAAATCCTGAACATAAGAGTCTTTCCGCAGAGGACTTCTAAGGAAGAGCCCTCCAAAGGAAGGAAGGTGAAATTCTGCTATTGGAGGGAAAATGAAGTTTTCTCAAAGCCGCAGATGCTGGAGAAATATAAGCACTGATTCAGCAGGGCTCAGGAACATGCTCCTAACGCCAGTCAACTTCAAAGGAGCTGAAAGTTTGAGTGTGACCTCGGCAGTTGGCCGCTGTAAGCGCAGAATTCTTGGATCCAGCCGTGGGGCGTTTCTCCTGGCTGTGGTTCAACAGCAGCCTAAAACCCATCTAACCACTCGCTGTTGTGGTCCTACCCTCTCCTCCCGCCTGCCCCTGCTCTGTGCCAGCGCCGGTGCTTGCCAGACCCTTCGCGGAATTATTGCAGCATGCTAAGCCTGCAGAAACGGGGCATTTGTGCCTCGGTTTGGCTGCGTTGGGGGGGAGGAACGGGGTTGGTTCCAGGAACCAAGTGCTCCGTTCGCAACCTGACAACCTTGCCTGGGGCCGAGCTGTAGGCACGAGCTCGCCAGCCCTCGTCCTGCTCTCCCAGCGCTCAGTCCGGCTCGAGCAGCGCGGCTTCGTTGGGCCTCTCTGACACCCGCCGTGAAACGCAGCAATGAAACGTTACTAGCTCTTGAGGTGGTGGTTGCCTTTCTCCACCAATTCTTGCCACCCCTGCGGTGCAGGGCCCTACCTTCCCTAAGCAGGGTTTTGCTGGGGCGCTGCCCATGCTTGAAAGAACTGTTTGTGTGCATCCCTCCCTCCCTCCGCAGGTGGTAGCGCTAACCCGATAAATCCGAGAGCAGGGCCCCGGGGAAAGGGCAGTCGCTCTGCAGAGAGGAGAGCTCTGCCGTGTCTATCCTGCGCTTGCAAGGGGCCCTCTGCTCGGTGTGGACTGCAGAGGTGCAGAGCCTGTCCTGCACGTCTGGGCCATGTGGATGTTGTAAAACTGCTGGGGCAAGAGGTGGTCTTGAGAGTCGGTCCCTGAGCAGCTGATTTTTTGGCAGCGTAGATCTGTGGGTGGAAAAAAAAAAAAAGCCTCATTGAAAGCAGTGGTGGTTACTGTGTCTTGACCTCAGAGCAGCTCAGTGGTGGAACCGTAAACCCCCTTGCATGCTGACACCACGCTAGCTCTTCCCACCACCCGCGGGATGGGGTGCGTGGGAAATGTCCCTCCAGGCTGAGGTACCCCGGCTGGTCCCGAGTGCTGTTAGGGCAGTGCTCTGCTCCCACGGGCGCGTGGGGCAAACGTGGTGGCCCCGACTCTCGTAACCAAGCCATGCCAGACTGAGAAGGCGCTTTGGCATCACCTGCACCATCCGGCTCTGCGTAAAGTGGATGTGCCCCAAGAGAGACTTCGGCTGCGTTGCTAAGATCTCTTCTCTCGTGCCACGCAGTGGCGTGGTTTTTTTCTTTCTCCTGGGGCGGCCTCTTAGTGATTCCTTGCTGCCTGGATAAAACAAAGGTGGTAAAACCAGCTCTAAACGTTGCACTTTGGGCAGCAGTGCGTAGTCTCCCCATGCTGCAGTAGGTGGAATATTTGCCCCGCTGAAAGGTGACGTCACCTTCCTTTCCCCAGCCCACCTTGGTGTCCCCATGAAGCCACGCTCGGGCACAGGCCATTTATCTTGAAACAGCTGCATTAGTTCCCGAAGGACAGGGCTTTTATTGCCTCCTTTGGAGCACGTGCAGGATGCCCTGTGGGTACCTGATGCACCTTTCAGTACTGACTTTTGTGATGATGAGGTGATTTGTTAAGCAAAATAGGAGTTAGATATTCAGCAAGCCAGAGCCTCTGGCTGCAGACAAAATACTGAAAAATAGCTAGCTTGCAGCTGATGCCAGAAAAGCAATAGCCCCAGTCCATGTTTTGAAGACGTTAATAATTCTGCTGTGGTTTGGAGAGAGCAGCCCTCGGGTTCAGGGTTTCCGGCCCCATGGCAGGGTTGCGTTGCCTTTGCTTTGTTATTTGGGATCGGTGGAACATCCCTGTGTGCCCTTACACCGTGCTCTCGGCTGTCCCACTCGGCCTGGTGGTCTCCTAGATTCTTACTGTTTTCCAGCTTATTTCATGCCGGTGTGAAACACTTTCTCCATGCCAGTTGGCAGTCAGGTAGCACCAGAACCTCTGCTGTGCCCTTTACCTCTCCTGCAGGTCGCAGAGGCAGTTGTGGCATTTGGTTAATATGGGGCTTGAAGGACGTTTCAGCTTCACCAGCCTAGATAGAAATCTCCGTGCTTGGAGCACCAGTGAAATGGCCCAAACCTGCCACGATTACTGTCTCCAAAGGGCATCTCCTCCTGGTGGACTTGGGTGACGGGAGGCTGCTGTCACTGCAGAGCAGTTCAGAAGCGCAGGAATGAGCTCGCCAAAGGCCGTGGGGGAAGAGCAGGGCAGGACCCGGCGACAGAGCGTTTGTTACTGAAACTCTCCGATTCCTTGTCTAATCCGTGCTTAGGGGCCCCAGTGCAAATCCTGGTCCTCTTCCCTACCCCGTGCGGGATAGCCTGAGGCACGAGCACCCACCATGGTTGGTCTCTGTTCTTGGCTGCCGTGATCCACCTGCATCACCTCCATCTGCTGCCACCTCTCCCGGGGTGGGAGCCCGGTGGTGCTGGGGGCTGCACAGTCCCCGTCTCAAAGCGCCCGTGTGATGCCCAGCACCTCTTGGCTCCTCTGCTCCCTCTGCATCCCTTTACTCTTCCATACCCGTAACAAGTCTCCTTGCTGAGCCTGGGCGAGATGCTGAGTTACCTGCCTCGCTGGGCTGCTCCGGTCTTGGGGAGCCATCCCTGACTTGCTGGTCCAAGGTGGCTGGTTTGACCCCGTCCTCTGGCATCTGGCAGGCTCTGTGGGCTTTGCTACGACTGCTTGAGCACGTTGCGGAAAAATGTGTCAAAATTGGCCAATCTGCTGCTTCTTGCCTGTTTGCAACCATGGGGCAGGAAAGTTGCTTCTGAAGGGGACTTCCTTGGCTGAGGCTGCAACGAGCTGGCTCTGGCCTGAGCAGATCCATTCATTTGTGGTGCACATCTCCGCTTCATAGCCTGGGAGACGGGCGGTCGTTTGCCAGAGGGACTATAAAGCTGTTTGCCAGCGGCTGGGAGCGCTTGCTGGGCCGGGCGCTGTTGGAGAGGAGGGCTGCTCCTCGGCACTTGCACCTTCGCGGCCAGCAGCTCTGCAGGAGTTTGGGCCTGGAGCTTAGGTATTTGCGTGACACGGTGCACGGGGTGATGCTGCATATGCAGGACCGAGATGGTCCCTACTAGATTCCGTAGGTCTGAACAACTTCTTATAGATCCAGGGCAAGAGGATCAGACTCTGGACAGACGCAGCCGGCGTGTCCTCCCGTAGCAAGGGCCGTACTGCTGTTCCTGCTAGCAACCTCGTGCAGCTCTTCTAAGTGAGGCCTTGCAGTCTGCATGCGATAGCTGCTGTGCTTTAAGTGAAGGTCTTGAAATAAACAGGCAGGGATGAGTCAGGGATGAGTTAGCTCTCGCTGCAAAGACCTGAAGGCATGACACAGTGAACTGGATCTTCGGAGAGGAAAAACTAATGCTGCTGTGTGACTCTGCCATGGAGTTTAGTAGCTTACTGAAACGGAAAGTAGCAATATTCGCGCGGAGCCAGGATTTCTGCCAGACCTTGAAAGATAAACAGCGCCTCTGTTTCTCCCCCAAGCACGTGTTCAGCCTAACGCACTGCAGGGGTGGGATTAGGTGGCCTCTTCCTTGCCCTTCTGGCTTGGCAGTGAAGGGAGGCCGTGGTGCTGGGATACGATGCGAGTGGTTCACGACACGCACCCCGGCCCGGCCGGGTAGCGCTCCAGCTGCTGCCCTGGGGAAGTGTCGTGTCGGCTCGGTGCTGTGCTGCCCCAGCCGTCTCCGCAGGCTTCGCTGGAACAGCAGCTTCAGCATCCAGCCGACCGCCTGCCTCTGTTACCACGTTTGCCCCAGAGGCGGGCAAAGAATCGTTAATTGGGGAAAAAAAAAAAAAAAAAAAACCTCTAGGTTTAAAGTGTTTATATAGAAGCAGCGCAGAGTTTGACACCCTGCTCCGTAGTCTGCAGGGCTGCAGTTACGAATGCTGCCCTTCCCCTTCAGTGCTAGGGAGCCGGTCCTTCGCGGTCGGAGCGCCAGCTGCTCAGAAGCACGAGGCGGGTGCTCACCACGAGGCCGCTTCCTCGGCTCGACGGCAGAGCGCTCGCCCTACCGTCGGGCGCCCCTCGCACCCGGGTCCGTGGCCGGGCCGGCGGCTTGGACCGCGCGGAGCTGCCGGGTGGTGATGCCGGAGCCCCGAGCATCTTTGCCGGGGATGCTCCCAACCGCTTGCAAAGTGCTCCTAACCCATGGCACCGGGAGGTGAGTCACCTCGTTCACATCTGGAGCCCGAGCTCTTGGCAGCCGACCAGACCGGATGTTTACCGAGCTGTCGCCCGTACGAGGCGGCGGCTGAGCTGCTGCTCTCGCGTGCCCGTCCCCTGGTCTTAGCTGCTGCATGCGAGCGCTAAGGGGGCTGCTGTGTTGTTAATCCCGATGGTTCTTGCTTGCCTCGGGGGAATGGGGCTGGAGCGGGGTTAGGCCTGGGTTTCTCCTCCGCGCAGCGTGGGGCGGCCCTGGGGCTGCCCTGCGGAGTCCCAGCAGGGCCCAGCCTGGGAAGAGGAAGGGCTGGGAGGTGAGAGAGCAGGAAAAAGAAAGAGAAAGTTGGCAGGAGCAAAAAGAGAAGGGGGGGGAGGCGCCCGGAGCGGGAAGAGGAAGTCGGATTGTCAGGCCATGGGCTGGGAGGAGGCTGGCCCCAGCCGCGGAGACGGGCTGCTGGCGCTCAGGTCTGTAACCTGTCCGGCTCCTCCGGGGCAGGCTCTACCGGAGCCGACGACTCCGGGTTTGGTGGCAAACGCTGTGGGCCGAAGGTCTGCAGCCTGCGGCGCTCCGAGGACCGAGCCGAGCCGTCCCGAGTGCCCTCCTGGCTCAGCAACCCGTCGCGTTCCCTGCGGTCCCGCGCGGTGCGTCTTGCAGGACACGTTCCCCTGGGACTCTGGGCTGGCGAATGAACGGAGCCGGCTGAGTAGCGATAGACCCCAAACGTTGCTGAGCGCTGAGCGTGTCTCTTCTGGTTGATTTTTTTTTCTTTCTTTTTTTTTTTTGCTGTGGGCTGAGGTTCCTAGGTATTTGGAGGAAGCTGATGAGCTGGGCTGGGTTACTTCAATGTCTCAAAGTGCGTGCGGTAAAGAGACAGGCTAGTATTTCCTGCTAACTTGCTTGTTCCTTGTTTCTTTGTCAGGCTTTGCGAGCTTGCACCAATGGCCAGCAGGTACGCAGTGAGCTAGGACACAGCCTGCTCTATGGCACCTCCTGAGCCCGGGATCTACTTTTAGAAACTTTTCTTTGTGAATTCCGTTCCGCTTCGCCACCCCTGACAATGCCTATGGTGAATGGCCTCTCCGTGCCGCTGGACAGCCTCCAGCGGCAGCTGGAGCTGTGCCTGGTGTGCTCCAAATGCAGCGTGAAAGAAAACGAGATTACCTACCGGTTGAAAGAGGTGGAGCACAAATGCATGTACGAGATCCTCCTTGCCAGGTGCAGGAACAAGAGGAACACAGCCTGGAGGAAGGTGTCCAGGCGGCCGGGCTTCCCCAACCCGGCCCGCTACACGGTCTGCCGATACTACGTCATGGGCTTGGGCTGCAGCAAGCACAACCAGTGCACCTTTGCCTGGAGCGCGGAGGAGGCGATGGTGTGGAACTTCGAGCAGGAGCACGAGCTGGAGAGGCGCGTGCTGAAAGACGAGGTCCTGCAGGCCCAGCTGGCCGGCTGCCCCAACGGTTTCCCCCCGCCAGACCTGGCCAGCGCCGCAGGGGACATCACGAGCGAGTTTGGGGGGCACTTCCAGGAGATCTGCAAACACTGCTTTTTTGGAAGTCCTCAGCAGATCTCCGTGGGCAGCCAGGCACGGCTCTGCAAGTACCACCAGACGTGGGACCCGCTGTTAGTGCACGTGGTATCTGACAGTCGGAGGAAGAAGCAGTACACTGCCATCCGGCCGTGCCCCGAGTTCCTCCCGGCCCTGAGCTACTGCAGGTACGTCTCCCACGGCAAGCCGTGCAAGCACGGCCCTCAGCGGTGCCGCTACGCGCACAGCGAAGTGGAGATGACCGTGTGGCAGGCGGAGAGGAATCTCGGCTTGGCTCGCTCAGACCTGCTGCCAGCCTCGGAGACGTGCAGCGAAAACGGTGAGCAGGCGATGCCTCCTCCGATTCACTTCTACTGCCGGGTCTGCCTGGTGACCTTCAGCTCTCAGGAGAGCTTCGAGAACCACTGCTCCTCCATGGAGCACATGCAGATGATCTCGGCTGACACCACTGTCCAGTGGGTTCACCGCGCACCACCTCTCGGGCTGACGAAATTCCTTCTGTGCAACAGGTAAGAAGACATCAGCCTTGGGCAGCGAGTGAGAAGCCAAGTTCTGGCAGCTCTCTAGTTGCTCCCTGCCCGCAGGTCCTGCAGCCTCAGGATGCGTGGAGCTGGGGAGGGGGCCATGGGCTGCTTCGTTCTGGCGCGGGTCAGACCCACAAGGCTTCTTTCCTTACAGAGTGGAGGTGTGTGAATTCGGCAACAGCTGCATCAAGGCCCATTCCACTGAGGAGCTGCAGGAGTGGATCCAGAGGGTGAAGGTTGCTGTAAAGAAAAAAAAACAGGCCATGAAGGATGGGCTCTTATCCTACCAGGATCGGCTCATTGCTGAGTACCAGAAGTGCTCCAATGAAGTGTTCATTGTAAGTCCTGGGCTGAGGGTGGGGAGCAAGTTAGTTTTCTGGAGCAGAGTGCTTCTGCCAGCAGTGCATGTGAAGTCTCTTGTGTGAGAACTTGGGAATGAAACCGACAGTTCACGTTTCTAATGGTTTAATTGCCAGAGGTGGGCAAGATGCAGAAAGCTCTGGAGAGGCACGTTGCCCTCGCTGTTTCTTCAGCCTCTTTAGACAGCAACCTGAATGTCAAAGAGCCTCGCTATTTGCCCGACCAGGCTGCTCTGCCTTGTGTCTTTTTATTTCCTGAGGCTGCTGTGCGGACAAACTGAGCACCAGTGTTTGTTCCCTTTGTCTGCTCTGAGCTGTGAGAATTTACTGCTGGTCCTGTCTGGGAAGGAGGTAGCGTAAAAGCAAAGGATGAAGATAGTCAGGTGGAAGGCTCTGTAGTTTGTCCCTGGAATATTGCCTTCAGCCCCCCTCCTCTTGTGCCTCTCCTATAGATGGCTGAGCACATCGATGGTGTTACGGTTACATGTGAGCAGCCCCTGCACGTGCAGTCAGAGGACAGGAGGATGAAATACAGGTGGAAGTTCAGAGTTCACTCCCAGGTAAGCTTAATTCTCTGTAAAGGGAGGCTGAGACCATGCTGGCTCTTGGTGAGAGCACCTGCTTCTGTGCACGGTCCCTGGTTTTGTTTTGACTGTTATTTTCTTCTCTCTCTGTGAGGGGTCTTAGCACAAGTATAGGGATTTGGGGATGTCCCATGAGGACATGTCAGGTATTCTGGAGCCTGCTGAGCAGAAGGTGCTCTGCAGCTCTAAGCGTGGGCTGTCATGGCCTGTGTTTGTGCTTGAGCTGGGGCTCTTCAGGAAGACTGCGTGGGGTATGCAGTCACCCATGTCTCCTGTCTCTTCTCATGCAGTTGGTCCCCAGTGTGTACCTAGCTGCTCTGAACATGTCCTGGACGTGGTCAGAAAGAGCAAGATTCAGTCACCTTCCTGCCCAGAATTTCCTGGATGTTGGGGGCAAGAGGCTGAGTCTAACTGTTTTCTGCCAGCTTATGAGATTTACCATTTATGGAAGACTATCTTAACTATTACACAGCTGAAACCTGAGGTTTTTAAAGTTTAAAGTAATTGCTATGGGATTATGCGAGGAATAAGTTCCTTTCTGGAGAATTTCAAGAACTCTGTGTAGGTTTGATGTGGTGTTCTGGTCCTGCAGCAGCTTTTGATAGGAAATGCTATTGGGAAGATCTCATGAGCCATTGGGTCCATAGAGCTCTCCTTAAGGAAGCAGCCAGGTAGACGTCACATTGTGTTCTTGTCTCCTCAACTGGCAGATGCCTCTGAAGCACGTGGCACTACTGAAGAGGGAACCTGGAGTCACCTTCTACCTCTCAGGGGATGGATTTTCACGGGATCTCCACTACATTAGGGGGGAGTGCTTGAACACTCTGCCATCCTCCCCAAACACATCCCTGGTGGAAGTCTGCATGGAGTGCTGCACACTGGGAGTCTTCAAGCAGTGGGTGGTGTTTGACTTTGGCAGCCGCCCTGTCCTCATCCAGAAAATCCAGGTCAAGGTGGGCCGGCGGGAGCTTCCTTGGCAGATCCCAGCCAGCAGAGAGAGTAGCCGTCTTGTGAACTTTGTGCGATGGCACAGTGGTAACCGGGTCATCATTCCCAGCGTGCTAAGGACCAGTGATGAGGTGGATCTGCTGGCCAGATACAAATCACCTGCTCTCTCTTTGGACTTCCGGCATGAGGGCAGTGCAAATGTCCCCATCACCCGTCTCACCTATAGGGACAGGATGCACGACTTCCTCTTCCGGGAGGAAGAAGCCGAACAGGCTCTCATTGCCAAGTAAGTACCTGTTGTGCGTCCTCCTAGCTGTGGATCACAGACCCATTGCTAACCCTGTCCTTGGGGCCATGCAACTATTGAAGAACTAGTCTCTGTCTCTTCTGGGTTGGGTCCTCAGGCACCTGTTGGACCTTCCCAGAAAAATGGAAAGCTGCCAAGAAAGGTGTCTCACTGGTTAGTGATAGACGGAAAGGACTGTGTCTTGCTTTGTGGATGTGGTTTGGGTAGAAGCACTCTGTACTCAGGTAGCCAGCAGGCACTCTCTGGGTGTAAGTGGCAGTTGCCCCTCTGCAGTAGGGAGGGCAATTACTGGTGAACTCATCAGCCAGTTCTCTGCTGTTAATTTGGGTGTTTCTGCCTTTCAGACTCAACCTCCGGGTCTCCATCTTGCTGACCCCGATGCTGCAAAGCCTTTCTGTGGGGATGAAGTTTGCCCTGTCTGGTGAGCTGTTTGCTGAAGTGCCTACTCCTTATAACCTCTCGCCAGACACAGATGAGGGGTATCTGCTGAACAGGTCTGTGCCCATTGCTTTCCTGGCACCTGACCCACCAGCAGACAATCGGGTTTACGAGGTCAATGTGGAGAATAAAGCCACGACAGAGAAGACCATCTGGCTACAGATACCAAAGAGATGCTGCTCTGAATTGAACTTCAAGCCAAACACCTCCCACAATGTGGAGATCCAGTTCCAAATCGACCGGCTGCTGTTCCGGCAGTGGCACCATGCTGTTGACCGCCTGTTGGATGAGAAGCTGGTCCTACCCGATGTTGCCAGTTGTTCTATCCCCTATTCTCCTGAGCTACCACAGAAAGGAAACAGCAAGCAGAAACTAGCCATCTCCTTCATCACGGGCAAAGCAATCAGCAGCCGGCAGGTCCCACCTCTTCTGATCTATGGGCCTTTTGGCACAGGGAAGACGTTCACCCTGGCCATGGCCACCATGGAGATCCTCAGGCAGCCCAACACGCGGGTGCTGATCTGCACTCACACTAACAGGTTAGGAGGGAGGAAGTGAAGAGGTAACCAGAGTCAGGGGCCTGGTTCCTGTGCTGGATCAGTGCATGCATGAGGGGATAAAGGGGAGCCAGAGTGCATGAGATGGAGCTAAGCTGGCCTTTTCTTAATATATATTTCAACTAATAAAAATGAACTATTTATTTAAATAAATTGTTCTAGCGCTCCTGCTAGAAAGGAGCCTGGTGTGGGTGGAAGTGTTTGTGGAAAGTTAGCATGTTCCTGCTTGATTATAAGATAGGGATGGAAAGATGGTTGATTTCTTTCTAGCCCTTACTGTGTAGCAGAAGTGGAAAGCCATCCCCTGGTCTTGTTGGGATGATACTATACTCTACTTGCCCTTGAAAGCTGTTGTGCTCTGTGCACATGTCAATGTTTTGACTTTTCCAGGAAGAGTTTGGGGAAGAGGGAAATGTAGATCTGGTCTGACTGCTGTTGAATCTGCCTTGAGAGAATCCAGGCCAAGATTGTTAAAATTAGAACAGTTATGCTCAGAAGAGTGTCCATATCCATTCCTGCAGGCTGTTATTGCCTTACTTTTTAATGTATAGTAAATGGTAACTTCTAATCTTAGCCTGTTTCAGGCTGTCTGGTTGCACTGAAGCTTGCTCTGTGCAGATCTTGCACCATCCACCTGGGTTGGGGATGCTGGGAAGGTTAGCTGTCAGAAGAGAGGTGCACTGGACCACATTTGTATAGCTTGATCCTGTAGAGATGCAGGCCCAGGTATTCTGCTGGGCCCACTGCATTTTGAGTGTCATCTCCCTATGAGCATTGAGAGGTGCCTTAGTCTCCGGTATCAATACATATTTTAAACCATACTCTCAAAATATGTTTGGAATTGGTGGTTGTGTAAATGCAGGCTTCTTTGCACATATGTGAATAGCTCTTCTGAAGAGTGTTGTCAGCTAAAGCTGGGGGTGATTTTGGCACCTTGTTGATGAATGATTAAATAGTGCATTGGGGTGAAGGTCTTGTATAAGAACAGCACTTAAATTCAGTGATGGTTTCCCCTCTTCTTCCCATGCAGTGCTGCTGACATCTACATCCGGGAGTATTTCCATAACTATGTAACCAAAGGGCGTCCATGGGCCGTTCCCTTGAGGATTATATCCACTGACCGTCCCATCAACCTGACAGACGCCATCACTCAGATGTACTGCTGTCTCTCTGCGGACCAGCGCTCCTTCAGGCACCCCACGCGGGAGGAGATTGACAGGCACCGCATAATTATTACCACCTCCATGTTATCTAAGAACTTGAAGGTGGCTCCAGGTTACTTCACCCACATCATGATCGACGAGGCTGCTCAGATGCTGGAATGCGAAGCTTTGGTTCCACTCTCATATGCCACTTTTGAGACTCGGATTGTCCTAGCTGGGGACCACATGCAGATAACCCCAAAGCTGTTCTGTGTTAGAGATGGACAATCCGCTGATCACACCCTGTTAAACCGGCTCTTCCAGTTTTACCAGAAGGAGCGGCATGAAGTGGCCATGAAGAGCAGGATCATCTTCAATGAGAATTATCGTTCCGCTGCAGGCATAATTGAATTTGTCTCCAAGCACTTCTATGTTGGCAAAGGCAATGCTATCCAAGCCAGTGGGAACATCCCACCCCACCCGGAAATCTACCCACTTATGTTCTGCCATGTGCCTGGCATGGCTGAAAGGGATATGTCCATGATTTCATGGCACAACATGTCAGAGATAATGCAAGTGATTGAGAAAGTGCAAGAGATAGTCAAGAAGTGGCCAGACGAGTGGGGTGTCCAAAATCTGAAGAGGATCTGTGTGGTCTCCCATGGGACACAGGTGTGTAGGGGAACCACATGTTCCTTAACTGAAGGGGGTATGCGTGCACCACTCTGAACGCTCTCTAAATGCTCCCTAGTAGATGCTGGATTCTGTTTATGGTAAACCTGTCTCTCTCATGCTGGCAAAGGTAGGGAATCTGTGAGTCTTGCATGCCAACAGTGTGCTTTTCTAGGCATGATCCATTTAGGTAGCATGGAATGGGCAGTCAGAGCAGAGATGCCTCATGGTGGGATGGTTTAGTTAAAGATTTATTTTAGCATCCTCTTAGTAGGTTAACTATAGCTCAGACTGGGAAAGCAGGCCAAAATCAGCACAGGACTTGCAATTTGCTGTCAAGTAACTTTCTTGGGGGACCTGTAGTTGAGAATGTCTGTAGTGCCGAGGGTGCAGGGAGCTTGGATTTGGGGGGGGGGGGGGGCTTTGTGACCTGAAACTGCCTTCAGGTTTGTGACTCTCTCTTTCTTACTAGGTTTCTGCAACAAGGCAAGAGCTGAGGAAGAAGCATCTACAAGACGTGGTGGTAGAAAACTACGAAAACTTGCCAGGTTTGTGTTCTGTGCAGTGGTTATTAATGCCTGGAGGCATTTTGAGGTCTCCTGTGTTCTAGGGAGAACTTTTCCTGTTGTGTCAGCAGACAGGAGGGTCTATTGTGGCTAGAGTCACCGTGCAATGGACAGGGGGAACAGACACTGGGTCATTAGCAGAGGTCCTTCTGTCATCTTAATCTTTGTCAACTCTCCCTTTGGCATTTTAGAAAGGATGATGGAGCAAATGGGTCCTGATGTGCACTTCCCTGTAGCTAGCACAGTGGTTTCTTCTGGCTGCTTTCCTTGCTGAACCTGCTATCCAGCTGCTGGCCATGTGCATTTGTGCACATCTCTTATACTGGATACCCCAACTTTTTAAAGCTCATCTAGCATGTGTCCATACATGCATTTCCATGCAAAATATCCCTGTTGATCTCATGGCAAAATACCTCTCTGGGAGAGTGTATGCCATGCTGTTAGGCAGAGCTTCCCAACCCTTCCCCATTGCTCTCTCACTGCTCCAGATGCTGGCATCCAGTGGCTGTGGCCCACTTCTCGTTGATTAGAAGTGAGCATGTGGAACTCCTCTGGCTGATTTCCATCCTTGTCTAGTTGGTACCAGTAATTCTTTGATTTCATCCTTTTCTTAGTGAATAGGATTTCACACTGAATTAAATCTGTACCCAACCATCAACTTGTTAAAATTTATGGATGTTACTTTGTAGGAGGGTGAAAACCCTGTAAGTGGGAACTGATCAGTTATAACCTTGGTTTGTGCTCACACCAGCAGAAAAGCACTCGCTGAAAGCATCCCAGAGACTTCAGCATGTGTGAATCATGTGAAACCCCCAGTGCCAGTGGGGGAGGCTAGTAATAAAAATGAATTGAAACCAAGATGGCCTGTGGGTACCAACTGCAGCATGAACTGCAGAACAGCTAGCTAAAGGAGTCCACTGCACTTGATGATGAGAGAGGGATGGGGTTGTTTTTGTCTTCAAGGACTTAGTTTATGACTCATCCATGTTTTTATTATTATTATTTTTTATTGTACAGCTGGGACGCCTCATGGTGAGAATAACTGACCCCTGGGGTGTGTTTCTGCTCTCCACACCCTTTCTTTACAGTCTCTTTTCAGCTCTGAAATCACCAGAGTGCTCTTGCTGTTTGTTATTTGTAGTGCAATCAGCCAGCAGAGCTGTCCTTGAAGGGATGAGGGAAACTTGTGGATGGTCACTGCTCTTGTTCCTGCAAAATCCTCAATTCCCCCAGGAATTTGGGATTCACAGAAGACTGCACCCTTGTTTGTGAAAAGTGGATAGTGGGGGATGCTGGTGGCACTGTGAACGCGGTGCTGGTCCATGAGTGCTCACTGCTGCACTAGTCAGCTGCCCTACCTTTTTCTGCATGCTTCCCTCCCCTCCCTGGTGCTTGTGCAGTGGTGCCCTCATGGTGTCTATCCTGGCTTATGCATGAAGGCCCTCGTGATCCCTGAGACCTCCTTTATTCAGATCAAGCAACTTCTGTGACTCAGACAAGTGAGGTTATATCAGCCTGCCACTGCCAGTGCAGCCGCAACCATGTAATGCAGTGTAGGTGTGCAGAGACGCATACGGCAGCCAGACGGGGTCTTCCCCATTGGGTTCCCATGACTGACTTCTCCCTTGTCCCCTCCTGTGCAGGGCGGGAGTTCCGGGTCATCATCATCAGCACAGTCCACACCAGCGAGAGTCTGCGCCACTCTGCCTCCCACCACCTGGAGTTCTTCAATGAAGCCAGAGTGCTCAACACTATCATGACCAGGGCTCAGTCGCTGGTGGTTGTGGTGGGGGATGCTGTGGCTTTGTGTTCCCATGGCCAGTGCAGCAAGGTGTGGAAACGCTTCATCCAGGAGTGCATTGAGAAGGGAAGCGTGACTCCGGAGAACCTGACAATGGCGCAGATCAAACAGGCTGCATGCGACAAGGAGAGCTGGAGCAGGAGGAGCCCGGAGAGGGATGAGGAGGACAGCGACACCGATTCCTGGAGCTCTGAGGCTGATAGCATAAATCCCGATGATCCAATTCTCCAGGAGCTCTTAGATGAGAGCAAGAATGTCCTGGTGACAGTGTCTGAAGAAGGGCTGCTGAACGTGAAGTCTGAGGCTTCAAACCAGTGGGAAGACAGTCAGGAATACGTCAGCTTCTCCTCTCAGATGATGCAGGAGTATCTCCACATGCACCCCAAAATGTACAAGAGGTGCGAGTTGATCAAAGAGGGATTTGACAGAGCTTCTGCCTTCACCCTCAATGACTTCCCTGCTATGACCATTCAGATCAAAGGCAGAGTTCACTGCGGGACGGCCTTCACTGGGGATGAAGTGCTTGTGGAAATCCTGCAGAGCAGCACGGCTGACAGTGGCTGCCTCCGCCCTCAAGGGAAGGTGGTGGGCATATTAAAGCGTGCAGAGAGAGAACGGACCTTTATCTGCATGATGGACGAATTTGATCCCCGGGTGATGATACCAATTGATCGCACTGTCACCAAAATATTTGTCCCAGGGCTGAAAGAAAAACCAAATGTCATTCCCATCCGCAGGCTTGTCAATGGGAAGTACAGAGTGGTCAGCTGTGAGAAGATTGGCCAGGGGACAAGGAGATGCCAGCTCTTCTGTGTCCAAATTATCTCCTGGCGAGAAGGGTTTTACTACCCTTTGGGGATAATAACTGAGATTCTGCATGTTGCATTGACATTAGAAGAAGGCCTAAAGATCCTTGACATGGAGTATGGTTTGGAAAAGAACTATCCAGCTGTTGTTACCAGGGAATTAGCCAAATACACCTCCAGCAAAACAAACCTTCTCAAGGAAAACCTGAAGGACTGTCGGAGTTACCTGACCTTCACTGTTGACCCGCAAGGTGCTAAGGATTTAGACGATGCTGTCAGCGTTAGGGATCTTGGAGGCCATTATGAGATTGGGATCCACATTGCGGATGTGGCTGGCATTATTCCAAAAGGCAGTGCCTTGGATGTGGAAGCAAAGAAACGGGGTGCCACGTACTATGCTCCCGACCGGGAGCCGTTGTGCATGTTCCCACCCCAAATTAGCCAGGGAATCTGTAGCCTCCTGCCGCAGGAAGATCGTCGTGTGATCTCACTGTTTGTCACTATAGAAAAGAAGACTGATACGGTGATAAAAGGAATCTTCACTGTGTCTGTGATCCGCTCAGACAGGCAGCTGTCCTATGAAGAGGCAGAGCTCTTCATTAAGAACCACTACAGGGGAGAGGCAGATGCCCTTTGCTTTGATACCCTGGAGGACTGCGTAGCTGTGGCTTACCACTTCTCCAGGATCCACCGGAAGTTTCGGCTGCAGGAGGACTGTTTCTATGACCAGCTGGATGAGGAAAGCTCCCCGGGTAACAGAGGTTCCCATCAGATGATAGAGGAGTTCATGATCATGTTCAACAGTTTTGTGGCTGAATTCCTAACCAACCAGGAGGATACCAGAAATATCACTCCTCTCCGGTGTCAGAGCGAGCCAAACCCTCAACAGGTATCGCTCATGAGAAGCAAGTACAGCCACATCATTCCTTTGTCCATCCATCTCTCACACCATCTGGGAGATGTGCCTCCCAGTCAAGTTTCATCAAAAGATGTGGAGTTCAGCCTCCTGGCCCCCCTTTGGGAGCACCTACAGTCAGCTGCTAGTGCCAGCGATTTCCACAAGATGCTAGACCTTATTGTCACTGATGACATCCACCCAAAGCTGGCCCCTGTGGCGCTGGAGTTCAGGAGGCTGCTCAGCCGCTCTTATTTCAGTCGCTCCAACTCTACTGCCCAGTCAAAAGCAGGCCATTATTCCTTGCATGTTGACTCGTACACCTGGGCTTCCTCTCCCATCCGCCGATACATGGATGTGGTGGTCCAGCGGCACCTTCATTCCGTGCTCCATAAGGAGCCAATTGCCTATTCTTTGGAGGACATTGAGTTTCTCTGTCATGACTTCAACAGGAAGAATTCCCAGGCCGTGTCGTATGAGAAGAGGGCCCACTGCCTGCAGATGGCCACTCAGCTGAAATCGCAAGTCCTGCAGAAGGTTGCCTTTGTAGTGGATATCGAAGGGATGAACAAGTACTTTAAAGCCTTGTTTCCGCTGAACAAAGAGACTCTTCCTGATCCTCAGTTAATTAACTACAGGGCTCTTCAGCTAATAGAGCAGCCCACGTTCATCAAGGAGCGGAACAGCATGAGGCTAATGTGGAAGCGGAGGGTGTATTCTGTGATGACAATGAAGGAGCACAGCCTGAAGAAGGGGCCTCTCTGCGACCACAGTGTCACCCTCTTCAGGGCCCAAGTTTGGCAAAATGTGCTCTCGACCATCAAAAGTGAGAAGTTTGAGAATGTGGCCCCTCTCCTTCAGAGCGGTGAGGATCACCACAAGCGGCACGTGGGGTGGATAACGAAAAGCCCATGCTCACACTACGTGGAGCTGTCCCTGGAGCTGAGCGCTGGCGATGCTCTGCAGTTCCAGCTCACCACAGACGTTTGCCGGGGATTCCTGGTGCCCTTTGTGCAGCTGTGGTGTGTGACGCCAGGTTTTGACATCTGTCTGCAGCACACGGAAAAGCCCATCGATTGCTTCTCTGTGTATGCTACTCAGCCATCCAAAGACAAGTACAAACATGCAGCGGAGTATAACAAAGTGTGGATGCCAATGAGCGCCATGGAATCTGCTTCATGTGCAGTGGCCGAAAATGACTCCATTGTCCTCCATGATGTCAAAATAACCTGGGCAAAGCAAAGGACAAGCAAAGGGCAGCTGCAAGGGACCTTCTCTCTAACCAAAAGCTTTTTGGAAGAGTGCTCCATTGAAGTGGACTTCAATCACTGTTACCTGTGCATTCGCTTAAGTGGACTGGACCTTGGGAGCATTAAAAGTGATGAGGAATGCCTTAGCCACGGCCTCCAGAATCTGACTTTGTTTAACAAGGGCAGGTCAGAAAACAAACTCGTGGTTGATCCAGGAACATACACCTGGGTGGCTCATGGGCTCACTGAAGAGTTTGGTGACGACGAGAAGTCAGACAGGAGTAGTCAGCAGACTTTGAATTTTTACATCCACTATATGTCTATGGAGAATATTCCCGTGGAAATCTCGCAGGAGTCTGCCAGGTTCACAGTGGAGCTCATTCCAAAGATGTTGCCAGATGTGTAAGTGTACTTAGTGTTCATTCTCTAATTAACCTTTCAGTCCAAACAGCATAACAGCTTCCCATGAGACTCCTCTGCTAAACCAAATGAATTTTGCTCATTGGTGTGGCTGATCCTCTGAAAATATGTCTTTATTCAGCTTCAACTAGCCATGCTCTTGGGCTGTTGACGTTTGGTGGGGGTTGCAGCGTTTCTCCAGTTGGCTTCATGCTTTCCTGGTTGACCTAGAGAATGGTGTTGGGGAGACAGGGGAAGGTGCCATGCAGTATGAAACACTGGCTCAGGGTTTGTTTAGCAGAGAGGTACTCCCTGATTTCCCATTCATTTTCCTTTGTTGTTGCTGTGAAGCATGATCTGCTATTAGTAAAGTAGAGCTGATGTCTATTTTGCCCTTCTTTGTACTCAGTATGGACTGATAATTGCACCCCAATTACTGTAGCTTTCCTCAGGGCAAAGTGTGTTTTCCTTTGTGTTTTGAATTTTAGGAAAAATTGGAAGCTAATCCAATAAAATGGAGTTGGGACATAAGTTGTACTCCTTGCTCTCAACATCTTTGCAGGCTTAGCTCTTCAGACAGTTGAGAAATAGTCACAGATACAAAATAGCAGAATAAGACTCATATGCAAATTGTTTTAAGCTCTTTGTGGAAGGATTTAATGCAAAACCAAAGCAGAGAGAGAATAAATAAAACAGTTGTACAAAGCTGTGTTATATTCTTCAATATTTTATGCCACATTTCATTCATTCTTGTTTTTCCCTGTCCATCAGACGGAAAGAAAATGCAATTTGGAAGCTCAAGTATGCCTCCGACCTTGCTAAAAGCATTGCACTAAACCATGAACCTCCTACAAAAGGTAGGTACAAATATTCCTCTTTTTTATGCTATGGCTACTTGCTTCTGGCCAGGTAGGTGCCCTGGCGGTTTGTGAGTCATTGCCATAGGGATCACGCTCACAGACCATCAGACCTGCACAGCACACACCTCTCTTCTCTTTAGCTAGGAAGTTCCCCTGCCAAGGGCAGGAAAGGAGCTGTAACGCTGCCAGAGTAAAGGTAATATAGGCGCAGGCTGCCATACTGGAGAGTGATGCAGGTGATTGTTTTAATCCCCTGGACTCACAGAGAAGGTTCATGGGCAGAACTTCTTGGCATGAGACAAAGATTGAGTTTGGGAGGTCTTGTAACTGGGTCATGATCGCTTGGTACCTGCTGTGTCCTTCCATTGAACTGCCTGTGTGCTCCCTTCAGTAATGTTCTTTAAACTTGTTTTCATGTCCTCTTACCATAACAGTGATAACATCCAAACTCCTGCTGCAAAAAACCTTTGATCTCCCTGGGAGTCAAAGGAAGCTCAACCAGAGTCAGAACCAGGCAATTCTAAATGCTCTAAGAAAATCCTTCATGCTCATCCAAGGCCCACCAGGTAAGGGTGAGGGGAGGGTGTGTGTATACATCCTTTGTTAAAGGCAAATTAGAACTATTTTGTTGCTTTTTTTGGTGGGGGGGAGATAGCACTGATTTCCATAGGACCCTTAGTGAGACAGGGGAAAGCAGAGTGGGTTGGCATCACACACAACTGTTTAAGGCAATCCCTTGGGTTCTAGAGTCTCAAGGTTGATCATTTGGATGCTGAACTAGACCAAGGGTATAGTTATTAAAGTGTTCTCAACCTTCTTGCTTTTTTAGGCACAGGGAAAACTGTTGTTGGAACTCACATTGTCTACTGGTTCCATAAGCTGAACCAGGAGATCGTTGAGAAGGAACAACCACAACCCTTGAATGAAGAAGAGGGCAAAATGAACAAGTGCATCTTGTACTGTGGCCCGTCCAACAAGTCTGTTGACGTTGTTGCTGGTAATTATTTGTTCTAAGCCCCTAAAGGAGCTTATACCAGTGGGAGGGAGAACACGTGCCCATGATTAGGAAGCTGGGAGACAGGAGTGGCAGAAAGCTTAGGCTGCTGCTTAGAGCAGACCCTTCACTGAAGGGTGAGGACAAGTAAAGTTGGGGTTGATGAGCAAGGGGTGGGGAGGAAGGGCTGGTGTGTGGTGAATGCTAGGTATCTTGAGCAGAGTGCGAGGTTTCTCATTGGCGCCTGTGCCTGGCATTGTCTGAACAGACCTGTTCTCCTTCCCCAGAGATGCTGCTGAAGATGAAGGATCTGAAACCGTTGAGGGTTTACGGTGAGGCGATTGAGACGATGGAATACCCATACCCAGGGAGCAACCGACACCTCTCCCGAAAAGCTTTGCGGGACGCAAAACCAAAGCATGAACTCAGGTAGGACTGCAGGGCACCACAGGCTCTGAAAGCTCCAGGCAGTGGTGTTTACTGCAGCCGAAAAGCTGAACAAGCCAGAGCAAGCACAGTTTCTGCTCTGCTGCTGCAGAGCAGCACTGGTGTCTCTCTGGGAGGCTCTGGGGAGGGGGCTGCCAGAGTCCTTGTCCAGATGGTGATGCCAGGCTGGAGTTGGCATGAGGAGCCCAAGGCTGTTGAAGCTTTGTAATGGCATCGTCCCTGTGACCTCTGTAAGAAAGCAGCAGGCCTGTGGTTCAAAACATAAACTAGCTCTTCTGGTGGCACTCCCATTATTAGACTGTTTTGTACTTAATTTTTTCATAAGAAAGTGTATAGTCTAACGTAGCACTTGGTCACAACACACAGATTGTTGAAAACATCCTAGATGCTTTCATCTTTCTTTTAAACATCTCTAAAAATCTCTTGACTTCGTTACTGCTTGTAACTGTTTTAAGAAAAAGAGGATGTTATGTTCTGTACCCTCAGGGATGAACTAAGTGTAAGGTCTATAAAGATGGAAATGTCTGGCTGCAACTTTTTTAGCTAAGGTAGTTTCTCCACATAGAGAGGTGTTGTATGCTTCAATGTAGAGGAGATAACTTGGATCTGTGTGTGGAAAGTATTTATGTAAAGTAAAAGAAAAACAAATTGACTCTTTATTCAGTGACATAATCCTGCATCATCGAATCCGACGGCCACCCAACCCTTTTTGTCGGAAGATCTGTGAATTTGATGAACGAGTGAGGACAGAAGATCAGATAGACGAAGACGAGATAAAGAAGTGAGTAAAAAGAGACCCTGGTGAGAGATGGCTCTTTTTGGCTGTATGCCACTACTAAAGAAGTGCTGCCTAAAGTAGCACAGTGCAACAATCTTCCTCCCCTGATGAGAAGTAGTTTGGGCTGTAGTTTCTAGGCCTCAGCTAACAGAAACTGGTAGAGCTCTATGAAAGTCACATGATTTGTTCTGGCTCATTCAAGCCCAGGGAACAGATGAAAACATGAAAACAGTAACAAGCTGTGTATTTTCCTTAGGAGATTTAGAATGATGATTAAAAAGTGATCCTGTTTGAATGACAGCACAGACCATGCTGTGCAGGTACTGTTAGCCTGAAACCTCCTGATACCTGGAAGTACCGTTAGCCACTTTCCCTTGTGAAGGGAGCACAGTGGCACTTTGCTGAGGGCTTGTGCTACAATACAGCGCTCCCAGAATCACTTCTGTTCAGATGCTGTTGTCTTTCTGGACCAAAAGTTAAGTTACGTATGTGATGCTTGCATCCCCCACCCTGAGTCTATGTGCTGCTGATTTCAGAACAAAGCATTCTCCTACTGTGTATGCTGAAAGCCTTTTACTGGGAACACTAGCTCATCCTGGGAAAGGAGATGGAGCCATAATCATTTGGGAAAAAATAGCCTCTACCTGGTTCCTGCACTAGAAACCTGGAGGTATTTCCCGTGTGCATAACCCGGTGTCTTTGCATTGGCCATCAGGTACAAAAATCTGTTGTCAGCTGCACGTGCACACGAACTAGCACGCCATGATGTGATCCTGTGCACGTGCTCTGCCGCATCTGCCCCCTGCCTGGAGAAGTTGAATGTTAAGCAGATCCTCATTGATGAGTGCGCCATGTCTACGGAGCCTGAGACCCTCATCCCCTTGGTCAGCCATAAGCGTGCTGAAAAGGTGAGCGCCTTCCAAAGATGCATCTCTAGGGCAGCTGCTCAGAGCTCTTACCATCCCGCTCTTCCAAGTTTAGGCCATGTTTTAAGGTTGTTCCTGATAGTAGCTGTGATGGTGTATCAGTGTTTTGGTCTTCAGGCAGTCATTTCCTCAGAGATATAACTCCATTAACTATAAAGTCTTGAGGCACACACAGTAGATAAGTAGTCTTACCAGAAACATGAGCTATGCATTATCTGTTCATATCATATAAAGCAGAGTCCTAAGACCTGCTATAGGCCTGAAAGTTATGGCAGAGAACTATTGCCTATACTTGCCTCTTTACTATGTGTCAGCTCAGCTCCCTGTCTCCCAGTTACTCCCATACTATCTCCCTTAAATTTGCACTTAGCTTTCTGTAGGAAAAAAAGTGGTGGCATGGATGTGGTTTTGGCGCTTCTTTGCAGGGTGAGCATCACAGCCACGAGAAAATGTGCTGACCCAGGTACAAATTATCAACACAGCAAGAAGTATAGAGGAGATCTTGGTAAACTCTTACTACATGACAGCTCTCTCCTAGCAGATGAGATTTAGGCTCCAAGTTATCTGGGTCAGGTTCTTCTTTGTCTGTATAATGCCCAGCATGGTCCCTGATCAAGGTTGCTGTAACCATAATATAAGGAGCAATGAATGCCTGAGTGTGAATAGCCAAAGAGCTGCTTGCCTTCACCTGTGCCACCACTCCCAGAGCTGAGGAGTCCGCTCTCTATTCCAGGTTGTTTTGCTTGGGGACCATAAACAGCTGCGGCCTGTAGTCAACAATGACTTCTGCAAGAGTCTTGGCATGGAGATGTCTCTTTTTGAGCGCTACCGGAATCAGGCTTGGATGCTGGATACGCAGTACCGCATGGTGAGGCCCTTCTTATGTGGATTGTCTTTTTTCCATCACAGTAAATGTTGCTATCAGGGCTTGCCTCCAGCCACTGAGAAACATATTCTCCATTAGTGCTTTCCCTTCCTGGGGTAATGAATAATGCACTTGCACAGTGCAAGGTATAGCACAGTGGCATTGCAGGTGAAGCCTGCCCAAAAAGCAGCTGAGAGTTCCTTGGGTTTTTTGTTCATCTCGGTTTCTCTCCTTTTCTCTGCCAGCACAAAGACATTTGCAAGTTCCCATCCCAGGAGTTTTATGAAAGGCGGCTGAACACATGCCCTCAGCTTTTTCGTAAAGCCAGTGTCTTCTACCACAAAGACAACAAATGCTGCCCAATCATCTTTGGGCACATAGAGGGGAAGGAGCAGAGCCTCATGATTTCTACTGAAGAGGGAAATGAGAACTCCAAAGCTAACCTAGAAGAAGTGGAACAGGCGGTAAGCAGAAGCCAGGAGAAGGATCTTGGGGTATCACTGGAGATGCAAAATTGAGGGTGTTATTTTAGGGCAGTTTGCGGATCATGGAGGGAAGATGGGACTGCTGTGGTGAGCAGGGATGTAGGATAAAGATCAGTGGGGAAACGGGCTCCTTGTGTGCAGAACCTGCCTGGTGTTTTTCTGGGTCTGGAGTACGCCGTGCCACGCTCCTCCCTGTGAGAGGCAGTTGCGGGGAAGTGTGACCCACAGCAGAGGGAATAGCGTGGCCAGGCACTATTGCCACCTTTTGGGTATGGCGTTGAAGGGACCCATGTCCTTCGGCCCTCCAGTGGGGTGTCTTGGGTGCGGGCTGCCGTTCCCCAGTCAGCAGGACCTTGTGTCTCCCCAGGTGAGGACAGCAAAGCAGCTGACGCTAGATGGCACCATCCGGCCAGAGAGCATCGCCATCCTGAGCCCCTACAACGCCCAGGTGTCTGAGATCAGCAAGCGCCTCTTGAAGGAGGGCATCCGCGGAGTGACTGTTTGCACTATCATGAAAAGTCAAGGTGAGGCCCTCAGGAGAGGGAAGGGTTATTCCTCTTCCTTCCTGCCTTCCTGAGGATTAAAGCAACTTCTCGCAAAGGCAAGAAAATCTGATACCAGGGTCATTTCAGCCATGCAGCAGGCATCTCTGGGCCAGATTTCTGGGTGATTTGTGATCGTAATGAATCCCTTGGAAGCCTTTGGAGTGCCCAGGCAGGGAGAGACTGATGAAAATAGGAAGGTAGTTTTAATATGAAGGACATCTGAAGGAGATATTAAAGAACTGCCGTAGTAATGTATAGAGCAATGACCTGGTGTCAAATAGTCTCCAAAGCTGGAGAAACCTGAATGGTGGCTTGCAGTTTTGTGGATGCTTGATGTGGAGAAATGAGTGCCTTGTGATGCAGTCAGACACTTCTTTCTGAAAAATCTTGTTCAATTCCTTCTTTCTAGGAAGTGAGTGGAAATACGTGATCCTGTCGACTGTACGCTCCTGTCCCCGATCAGAGATTGATAGGAAACCCACGAAAAGCTGGCAGAAGAAGTTCCTGGGATTTGTTACTGACCCAAACCAGGTTAATGTCGGAATCACACGAGCTCAGGAAGGACTCTGCATTATAGGTGGGTAACGTGGGAGCACGCACAGGCCTGCAGGGGAACAGGATGCTTTCAGTAAAGTAGTGGAGATCCAAACAAGTAGAACCAATGGCCTTGCTTCATTCTTCTGCCCTTTAGGCTGTCTGTGATTTTGAAATTGAGCTATCTGGGAAATCCACACAAAGCTGAGATCAGGCATGTGGCTCATGCATGTCGCTGGCATACGTGCAGCATGTATAATTTCTCTCGCCCTCTGGTTCGGACCGTGTTGTTTCCATCACGTGCATGCTTGAGTTCTCTTCTAACTGCATTTGGCTTCTTATTTTCCTACTAATCATGCAGGCAAAGGCTGTGATGTGTAGGGAAGCTGCTAGCAAATATGGCAGCACTGAAAAGGGAGCTGTGCAAGTTATCCAGCACCATTACGCTAGAATTGCTAGCCAAAAGTCTCTGACCTGCCTCTGATGGAGTCATATTAGCTTTTTCCGGCCACTAACCCCCTGCCCCCCTTCCCTGTATCACCAGGAAACCGTTACCTCCTGGAATGCAACCCTCTATGGAAGAGACTGCTTCAGCATTACATACAGCACAACTGCTACACCACAGCCCAAGGTATTTTTGTCAGGAAGGCTTCAGCCCTCCGCCGATAAGAATGGATTATACCTCGATGAGCTCGTCTCTGCCTGAACCGTGCTACGTGTGCCTTGGGGAATGATGCGCTCTTTCCATTATTCAAACTTTAAGCATTGAGCAAAATGCACTAAGAGAGCCTAGACCTTTCCTTGCACGTTGACAGTCAAGCTTCATGGTGTGCTTTGGGTTTCTGGGTTTTTTGTCAGTGTGACTTTGAACAGGAACTTTCAGCTCTAGCAAACCAAAAAGCAATGGAAATGGATGGATGGGCTTGTGACTTTACTGGTGATGTTGTTATTTTTTTAATTGTAAGATGCTCAGCGGAGCCACCATCCTATCTCTTTGTGCAGCTATGCTTTGGGGACCAAATCCACATTCCATTCATCAAAAGCTGAATGACTGCACTCAACAGATCTGCAAGGCAAGCTGTGATTTGCCATACAGGACCAAAGCTTCTGAGTTTTACCGCTCATTTTAAAACCAAGGCCAGGGAATTTTAAAGTCTGCTTATTTCTCAAAGCAGAAAAACTTTTTTTTTTTAATGAAGGAAGAAAGCAAGAAGAGAACCATGTAACATTCTTTATCTAGCCAAAATGCTGTTCTCGGAGCTTGTAAATATCACGAGCCGAGGCCAAGTTGATTTTGTAAATAGATTTGCTTATTCTTTGTACAAAGGAGGTTATCCTCACCATATAAAGTTAATGAAAACTGAGAACCGCTCCTACCGGAAACTTTGAAATTTGTAAATGTATTTTAAACTGTTCTGGGTTTTAGTTGAAATTTTTTCTTCCTGTAAGAAACCCTTTTCCTACCCCTTATTTTTTTTTAAAGCTGCTTATAATTTATTAACTTTTAACTCTGTGAACTTTGTCTCACACTCGATGGCCTGAGCTTTTAATAGCAGTGTTGGAAACTTGATAAATGTATCGCGACATATATGTGTATAATGTATTTTTTATTTTTATTTTAAGTAACCAAACTGCTGTGAACTGGAAATTGTGATTCACTAGAGAAGGCTGCATTTGCCCATAACTTACAGCTGATACGGATGTATAGTGGTGAAGTGGTGCTCCCTCCTGAATCATGGAGTTGCTTTTTGCAGCATGGTAGTTTCGGGGGAGCGCCTTTTCTCTCGTTCCAGTTCTGAATGTATGAAGTGCCTGCCTCAGCTCTCCCCGAGACCGAATGCGTGACTGTCTCTGGATGTTCACATGGGATTGAGCCAAAATGCAATCACAGCATTTTTTTTGCACCAAATGTATATTGTGCTGGGACAAGAGTCATCCCTGGCATAAATGACGGGTCCGCATGACTTCACGGTGTAATGGCAGGGATGAATTTGGTCCTGTATTTGCACTAAAAATGCAGCAGGGCTCTTTTCCCAATGTGAAGGAATGTGCAATAAGAAAGCACTGTGTCTGGAAAAATGCGTTTGTAATGCTGTGTTCCTTTTCATGCTCTGATTCTGTGTTTAAACTTGACTCAAGAACCTATGGAGAAAATTTGTTCCACTCTTCCTTATTTTAAACTGCCTTCCTGCACCTCTAGGTTTGGTGGATTTGATCTGTACACTAGAGACTACCTAGGCTTGCTCTTATATTACTGAAGCATAATGACTAGCGTATGGCTTGAAATTCCACTGGGGACAAAAGCCTGCAGGCAGTAACTCCACTGGTTCTAAAGGTGCTCGATAAAAGCTAGTAAGATATAAAGTCAGATGTTCATTGTTCCTCCCTGAAGCCATCGCACCCTGAATCTTAAGAATTTCACACCAGCCTTATTTTGCAAATATTACTGCAATTCCAAAATAAGCTTGTATGGGAATCATTTTGTGGACTACTGAAATGCAGTAATCTCAAAGGCAGTGTGGAGAATTGCAGAAGGTGTGGACGTCCTTAGGTTAAATACTTCAGCAGTCAGCAGATAGTTTAACAAACTCATCCTGCTCCCTTTAGAACCAGTGGGACCCATTTTCATCTTCTGATGCAAATGAAGAGTCCCTCCTTGTTTTTTCTGCTGGTTATTTCATCACATCTAATACAAATGAGGAGACTCACCTCGAGGTTAGTGGCTTAGTCCAATAATCATGTGTGGGGTTTGGCCATGTGTTTGTATAGACCAAGAAACAGACCTCCCCCAAAGTACTTCCCTTTGCCCTCGCTGGAGAAGAAAAATGTTTACTGCTACTCCTTGGAAGGTAAAGCCTAGAATGAAAAGCTTTGTTCAGTCACTTTTGCATTGCAAGACAATACATTGATTTTTGTCTCTGAAGATGCATTTTATAACTCATGTTTAGAAAACGCTCCCCTAAACCCCACAAGCAGCAGTGACAGCCACTGGCCTGGGCTGTTTGTGCTGTGCGCAGGTAACTGCAGAGTTGGTTATGTAGCTGCAATAGTCAGGGCTAGCAGAAAGTGCAATTAATTGAACATTTTATAGACTGTTAATGATGACTGAATATTGTGTTATGGATATTGTGTTCCTGTCTTTATCATAGAATCATAGACGTTAATACAGAAAAAAACAGTTCAAAGTAGTCTGGTTTCATTTGCACAGAGCTTTGAATTTACTTTTGAATTTTATGTGAAAGCAAATATTCTTAAAATACTAAAAACAAAACAAACCCCACCAAAACAACAAAAAGATCCTTTTGTAATTCCAGTAGAAAATCACTGGCAACATGGTGCACAGGCTTGTGCGATCACAGACTCTACACTTTTGCAGCTCACGGACACAAGAACCCTGTTTTGGGGACACACATGTGCATTCATCCAGCAGAATGACTTAATTTCCTCTGCACTAGCTAGAGCTCGATCCTGAGTTAAACAACAGGGACCTGCACACACAGCAAACGGTGCTGCAGGCCCTGGTCTGTGCTGCGATCTGTCTGTGATCGCAGAAATCACCCTGCACCCTGCTCTGACTTGCAGTGAAATTACAGACATACAGAAATAGGAAAAGTCTTTGGCTTCAGTTGGCAAAGGAGAAGTCCAAGGGATGGTTTTGGAGGATCTGAACAGATCTGTGTAGGATGATCAATTTATTGCAATAAACTGTTTTTTAAATAGAAATGAAATGTTAAGTGTCAAGAAGTGTAAATTAAGGAACTTTAAATGTGGCAGGTTTTTATCTTTTGTATGTCTGTGACTTGCAGCAGACCTCAAACTGCATTTTGGATACAAATATTTTTACCTGCTTCTAGTGTTTGTAAGAATGAACCTCAACATTCCTTTTTGATATTTAAGCCATAATTGTAAAAATGATTTGAATTTATTTAAATAATAAAATTTATTACTAAAAGGTCTGCTTATGTGACAGTGACTAGTGTCTGTGTGGGCACAACTCTATTTGGACTGAACTAAATGATACAAGAAAAAATGAACATTAACAGCAGTATGTAACAGAAGAGATTGTTGTCTAGGTATTGGTTCTGTGGACATATTGCCCTTTCATGTGTGTTTGGGGGTTTTGTGTGTGTTGGGGGGGGGGGGCTCTTTCAGAGGGAACTTTTCATGCGGTGATAGAGGGATGAGCACGAAATCATGACTAGGTAATTATAAGGCATGGGGTGTACAGGGTGAGAGGAACCAGAGATGGAGTTAAGGTGGGGTGGCTGATTTTAGGAGCTTGGGATTCAGGTGAGGTGTTTTGGAGGAAGGAGATGGGAAAAATGACTTGGGGGGGGGGGTAAAAATAATCATTGCAAGAAGCCAGCATGGACCATCTTTTGGTGGTTGGGATGCATTGGATGACGGAGATGCTTTTGCATCTGAGATGTTCTGATCAAGAAAACAGAAACTGCCTGTCTGCTTCCAGCTGCTCCTGCCTGTGAGGCCTGGGCAGTGGGAAATGAGTGTCGAGTCCTGGTTGCTGCATAAGGATGTTTTTATCTACAAAACTTTGTAATGAGTTACTGTTAATCCAGAAAGGTTTGTGACAGGCACTTGCAAAATTGCTGTTGAAAACAGAACAAGCTCAGTGTTATGCAAAATGCTTAAGAATAAGGTTTTCCTTTAATTTTTCTCATTCAACTTTTTCAAATGGATAAAATGAGAAAACCTTATCTGTCACCTCACCCTTCTGGTTCGCAAAGACTGCTGTCCATGTCTTGGTCAGGGTTAGTTTCTGTTTTCAATGTAATGCTGTCGTGCCATTGTTCATAGACAAGCGAGTAAGTCTCTGCTCGTCTAATTGTGAATTTGTATGCTCTGTCACACAGCAGGTTCTGGATTTTGCATGTGTTGGAGGTGACTGTCAGAATCCCACAGTGACCCTTCTCCTTCTGCATCCCATGCTCCAGTAACCTAAAACACAGTTCATACTGTTCATGCTGTGACTGCTGACTTGTACTAAACCACTTGAGAGTGGCCCAGTCCTCATGTGCAACTGATTCTTTTCGATCAAACACCACTGGCATCTTTGTACTGAGAACAAGCCCAATGTGCGGGACTTTAGTAGCTCTAACATCTGGCACCAAATGGTGCTTGACATAGAGCTTTCCCGGCACTAGCATGTCAAGGAAACTGTCCATCAGCTCGGAGAGGTTTGACAGTCTCTGCTTAATCAAGTCCCACCTAGAGAGGAAAGTTACCACATCACAGGTCTCTAGGTAATAGACCAGCTCCTCCCGACCTCGTTCCAGCTGTTCTAACAGATCAGTTAAAAGTAAGAACTGGATTTTAGTCTGGGTGGTTCCCACCTTCTTCATCCTCTGGAATCTCCAGGGGTCAATTAGTTGGAACATGGCTGTGGGAAGCATCAGGTGGTTCTGGCCTCCCAGGGCCAAGTGCTTGGGCAGAATCTCAATGTAAAAGGAACTCTTCTTCAGAAGCTCAATTCTCTTCTGGTGGCATTTGAGGAGGTGGAGGCTCAGGTTGGTGCGCAGGAACGCCAGAACGATGCTTCTCCTCTCCAGGTACATCTTCCAGGTGGCATCATTGTGTCCCTCTTGGTTGCACTCAGTACTCTCCAAACTGGTTTCAAATTCATTCAAATACATATCCATGATTCCAAAACTCACTGTTGCTGTGCAAAAAAGCAGCAATGATAAAATTAAGAACCAAAGGAAGAGCAGCTGTGAAGGAGTATAATCATGGCTGTGACTCTTTTCTCCTCTTAATTAAAACTTCACTTATAAATTTATAGATGGAAAAGGAATGTTAGACTAGAACTAGTCGTGGTTAATATAGGGATGTTCCTTTATAATTGCCTGGGTTTTAATGTTTTGTATAGACTAGTTTTATATATTCCAATCAGTTGGGCTCCTGCTACCTCCCTTGAGAGATTATACCTCTGTTTAATAGATTCAACCTCTGTTTAATAGATTAGTAGATTCACTGTCATGAATCACGTCATGTCATGATGTTTGATAGATTCACTGTCATGAATTATTCTCTAATGTACTCTGCCAAAATTTCTCCCCATCTTATTGCCCTCTCTTTCGTTCTAATTAGATGCCTTTGTACGCCTGTAAGCAATTTCTCTCCATTCTTCCGCATCTCTGGAGATGTCTGTTTTTCTCTCTTTGTAACCTGCCAGGTTGTTGAGGTTTGAGGCCCAGCTTCCAAGCCAGTTCCTACAGCTACATGATCACCTTGGTGGTTCGGCTTAACCCTCTGCCCCCTCGGCGAGCTGGCACGTGGTAGGCAGCCCCCTGCGACGTGCTGAGCGCAGTCTCATCCCAGCTTTCCGGACAAGCGCTGGCGTTTTTCCTTGCACCTCGGCTTTCAATGGCAGCTGACAGTTGCAGCCTGGCAACGTTTTCTGTGATGCACTGCTTTTGCTTTCTTTGGTTTCAGTTTATGTCATCACCTTGGTCCAAGATACCTACTTGTTTTCTCATGTCTTAGCTGCAGTATCTGTGGCTCACGTATCCGAAGCAGAAATAAGCTAAATTCCTATGACCTTGTTGTCAGCAATGCTGTCTTACCAAGGCCTCAGTTCGGCTTCGAGAACGTGGTTTTCAAAAACTGAAGATACTTGATTTGAAAAAGACAGAAATGTGGAATTCTGAAAGCGAACGTGTGCGACCCCAGTCAGGCTGCAACAAGACGATCTAGCAGCGGGCAACTTTACTCGTCCCATGCGGCTTTCAGGCTGTAGCTATACAAATCATTGCAGAACCTAACCGTGACACTTTGCTGCTTATATGTCTTGGGTGAACTCGGTGCTGTCATCTAGTTGGCAAAGCAATTTTTCTTAACCTCATTTTCTCCTAAACGGCTGAAGGAACTAATAATCCCTCCCCACAGCAGTTTCAGGAGTTTGTGAATCTTTCAGGTGTTTGGCCTCCAGGAGCACTAGTTTACACTAATTCACTCACTCACAGCTACTTTTTTTTTTTTCTTTTCCAAGCAAGCTGTCAACTTAAAAACAACATGCATTTCCTTTTCAGTCTCTTCCCACAGATGCAATGCAGAAAACAAACAAAACAACCCTGAAAACGGAGCGGCAGCTCCCGGAGGCGCCACATGGCATGGGCCAAGGAGAGCTGCTGCGACGGGTTGTGCCGTTTCGGAGCGATTTGGCTGTGCAGGGAGGTGTGTTTGCACGTGGACGGGGGTGTCGTTGTGGTGCTTTTCCTTTTTCGTGTCTGTTCCCCCTTTTTCTGTGTCAGAAAGGGCTGGTTTGCAGCAACGCCGCTGGGCCTGCGGCCTCACAGGGCTGGGGGGGGCTGCTCTGGGGATGGGGGGTTGCGGCCCCTCCGTGCCCAGCGCTGAGACCCCCCCCCCCCCAAAGCCGCCCCTCGCTGCCCCGGGCCGGGGGCGGCCTTTGGCCTGCGGGGCCGCGGGAGGCCCCGGCCCCGGCTGCGGGAGGCTCCGGCCGCGGGAGGCCTCAGCGCGGCCGCCCGCGCAGGCCGCGCCCGTTGCCATGGCGACGCATTGTGCCGTGCCGGCCTGGCCGCGGCCTGCGCCGCCTCGGGGGCCCCGGCTCCTTCCCCGGCTCCTTCCCCGGCTCCCGCCTCCCTCCCGCCGCGGGATCCTCCGGCGGCCCCGGCAGCGCGCACACCCTCCTTCGCTGCCGACATGCGGGCGCAGTGCCTGGGGAGATGGAGCCCCGCGCCCAGGCTGGCCCCAGGGAGACGGAGAGCTGAGCCACGTGTGGGGGCGTGGGGCGGCTTTTCAGGGAAAAAAAAAAAAAAAAAAAGCCCAAAGCCTGCTTCAGCCCATGGCAAATGTTGTGTTTTTGTGGGGGGCGCTGCAAAGTGACACGGAGCAGCAGATTACGGGAGGCTGAGGCTCAAACTCTGTTTTTTTGCCGGCTGTAGAAGATACGAGTCTGGCGCTAAACAGAGCCCTGCCATCCCCGTTCTGCTTCGTTCCTGCGGGCGCAGGAACGGCCTCGGGCGCTGCCGGCTCCAGGAGCGCCGTTGCCGGCAGACGTATATCCCCCTCCAGTTAAAGCAGGCAGTCGTGCTCCCAAATACGAGGCTTCTCATTTTGTACCTTCTGCTACATAAATCCCAGTAATTCAGCGCTGAGCTGTCTCCCTCACCTCGAGGAGGAGGAAGGCTCCCACTGGAGCCCAGCACCATTGCGCCCTCCTCCCGGTTCAATTAGCGACGTTCATTTTTGCTTTGGAAGCAGTGACTCGGATTGCTCGGGATGCGCTGGGCGCACAGCGCCGGGCTGCCGTGACCGCAGCGTGGGGTGCTCAGAGCTGTGCGGGGGGGGGCTGAGGAACCCGGCACCTTCAGTGTTTTATGGTCCCCAGCTCCAAGACCTGAGAAGCTAATCAAGCTGCTTCATTGCAGACTCGTTTAAAGCTTTGTGCTCTTTGCAGTGCCTGGTCCTCAACAGTGAACTGCAGGGACGCAGCCTCGAGCCGGGGACCTCTGCACCCGGAGCGGAAACGGCCAGTTGTTGGCCATGTCTGCACCGCTCACTAGCTCAGAGCAAGGTGATCTGTGTAATCAGGGCAGCGTGGAGCGGAAAAGCTAGCTCCATCCTGGGAAATGCTAAGGCTGGAGAAACGGCAGAGCACCTGGCCGACACATCGCTGTCCCAGGTCTCGCTCTGCGGCTACCTTGCCTGCGGCTGCTGGGCAGTGTGAGTTGCCAGGGGTAGATACACCACTGACTGCTTGTGCCTGGTGAATCCTCTCAACCCCAGCTGTCTGGGCTGCTCCAAGCACCAGCGCTGCTGTTCATAGCATTTCAGGGAGGATGCTTGTGAATGCCCCTGCCCTGAATTCCTGGGTGTTAGGACATCACCCACCAGTACCTCACGCTGCTCTGCTTGGGACCCACTCTGAGCCCAGAGGAGCTGGGATGGCCACAGGTGGGCTTGAAGTTTGCTCTTTGCTACTTTCCAGGTGTTGTTATTCCCCCAGGAAAGCATAGGTGATTCTGGAGTAGTAACAGGATCTACTGGGCTTTATGGCAAGCTGTGAGGTAGCTGAGATATTCCCTTTTCAAGGGCAAAGCTTAGTCTTTTAGAGCTGAGGCCAGAAATACTTCAGTGCTTTGTCTCTGCAGTGAGGCTGAGGCTGTGTCACAAGGTGTCTAGGGGTTTTGTTAACTTAAACACATAATCCTTATTAAAGAGATGTGTTGCAATGGGATATAAACTGCTCCATTAAGCGAAGCAAATACCCTTTTGGGTAGGAAGGGATTTGCCTGTCTTGCTTTGCTGAGGGACCTGACTGGCCAGTCAGCTCTGTTTTATTGCAGAGGGGAGACTGGCTCGTCTGGTTCACGGCAGCAAGCTGAATTCAATGACTTGTGCTTTCATCAGCAAACCGGACAGGTGTCCTGCATCTGAAGATGCTTTCATACGCTCTGCGATTAAATCTTTGGGTCAAGGCTTAGCCTTAATGCTGTCTCCTCTGCTTAGCTGGTGCGTCTCTGCTAAGCTTTTTTAATTGAATGATAGTCAAGATCCACACCACCAGCCCTGAGCCTCTGCTTAAACATCAAGGGAGTAGGCAATCTGTCATTTTAAGAAATCAGTGCATCTTCTCAAGGCAGCCGGAGCTTACCATTTCATTTCACAGCTGCCAAGAGATTAACTATACAGTTGTCAGGTGTGATTCTGTAACAGACGTGGAAGATAACGTACGAGTGAAAGGAAGTTGATATCCTTGCTTGGGGAAGGGTCAGGGGAGAGCTGTATTCAGTAATAAGTATGCCAAGTTTCTGCAGGAAATGAATGTGCTGAGATGCTCATGTCACATATCCCAATCCTGGGATTTGGGCTGTGTGTGCTGGGAATTGGACCTGGCCTTTTCTCCCAGCCTTGGTGGTCTGAGGACTTCAGGACTTAAGAGCTACATGGAGGTCCATCTAACCTCACCCCCTGTTCCAGCTGTGACCTACACCAGATGCCCAGGGAAGAGTATAAAATGAGGCTGGCACTTTGCAACTGTTTCCCTTGGCACCCTCCCATCCCACAGTGATTTCTGAATGTGTGATGGTATCTTTGTGTTTAATAGCTCTTGATGCTATTCGAGCTGGAGTGGGCTAGACTAGCTGGGGTGTTGCTGTGCCCCAGAACTGAACTGGGAAAGGTGAAGGTGTGAGATGAAAGTATTGCATATCTGAGCTGAACGCGGTGGCCGACCTTTTTGCCTAGCAAGGGTGAAGTCCTGGGCTTGTCAAGTTTCCCTCTTCATTTTAGTGGGATTAGGATGTCACCTGCACCTGTCTTTGAGCACGGCACAGTGCAAATTTGAAACTGGGTGTACTGCTGGAGTTGTGCAGAGACTTCCATGTCAAGCTAAAAGTCACAAATGCTAACCTTCACCCCAAATTTAATATGGACAAATGGAACCCCTTCAGCTGTCCCTATCCTAAATAGTTGGCCAAACTTCTGTCTGGATTTTAGGAATATAAGCATAAACCTGCTTCTAGTTTGCAGCTGTGATTTTACTGTTTTTAGTAGCCTTGCATCAGACACCAGTTTAGCCATAGGATTTTATAGCACTCTGAGAATCACTTTGAATTAATACAAATACAAATGTGTTCGAAGCAATCAAACACCATGTATTCCCTTTCCCCCCCTCTCTCATCAGCTAAGATATCTCTGTAGAGGAGCTGACAGCTGTTGTCTGCCGCATTTGTCATTCTGCCCTGTCGTCCTGCCCACAGCAGCAAAATAAAGAACTTGTTAGTCCTCTCTTTGTGATCAAGATATAAGCAGCCAATTGATTTTCCTCCTTCTTCTCATTAGTGAGCTCTGACACTTAATAAAACATGTATTTCCTCTCTCAGAGTAAGCAAAACACTCAGACAGTGCCTGTCAGAGAGACCTGGGAGTTGGGATTCATCTTTATGGAAAATCAATAGCTGAAACAGAAAAATTGGCAGAACCCAAATTAAAAGTCGCTGCCAATTTCTGTCTTCATATTTCACGTCTACTGCATTTATGAAATAGTAATTTGCTGCAAAGGAAACCATCGTAGGACTAGGGAGGATGATGGACTGCATGATTTGTAAGTATATGGGTCTTCCTCTACTGTTTTCAGATATGGGGTAACTAGGACTTCTTGGGTGATGGTGGATGTCAGGGAAGTGTCCTTCCTCCCAACACACTTCCTTAGAAATAATTTTTCTAAGGGAACTGGTGGGGAAACAGCTCTTCTGGGATGCACAAGCCCCAGCTGGACCAGGGCAGGAAGGAGTTAATCGTGCATCCCAAAGACAGCAATTACCCCCCAACTCATTACACCTGCTGCTAAGGGCCACCTGGGAAGGAGCCTTGCAGCCCTGTGAGAGGGCCATGGGCTGCGCTGGGGTCTGGGGTGGTTGTTTGCCTACAGCAAATTTTTGCACCTGATGAAGTTTGTGGGTTCAGTGGCTTCTCTGGGACAAAAATCTCCCCTGGTCTGGACCAGCCCTGACTTGGGGTCCAGCTGTGGGATCTTTTGTGTGCAGGGCTGGCTGCTTGGGGTTTCCTCAGGTAAAGGAAGCCTTGAACTATTAGCTAGTGTTTCCTGGAGTACTGAGCATTGGATGGCTGGACAGGCTGCGTGCTTCTGTGGCACCGAAGGGCGTCCCGGGGAAGACTGGCCCTCCTTTCCACAGCAGTGATGTTGATCTGGATACTCAGGCACTTGTGCTGGGTGGGAGAGATGAGAGCTGTCCCGAGCTGCAGGCTGCAGCAAAGGTTGGTTTACAGCTGATCTAGCTCAGGAAGATGAAGCAGGGTCATGGAAACTGATTTATCTTGCTGGAAGCCCATCAAAAGCCTGTTCTGATATCCTCATGCTGGCCTGCAGTTTGTAAGATAGATGTCCTTGAGCACAAGCTCAAGGCAGGTTCTATCATGTCCCCAGATCCCAAGAGATGGCCGTGAAAGTCTCAGAAGGGTTTGGGCTTGCTTAGGTGTAAGGCAAAGAGCGAAGTCGGGAAGTGGGAAACAGCCTGTGCCCCGCAGAGCACGCAGGCACGCGGTGTCCCTGCAGGGCTGTGTCTCCGCGTCGCCGGTGGAAGGTGCCTGCTCTCTCCAAGGCACAAAAGCAGCTCTGAGGTTTGAGCATTCATCCCGCTGGGAACGGGGTGACCTGGACGCTAACACCACCGGGCAGCGTTGGAGCCTGCTTCGTGTAATTTATCGCCGGCTGGGCTTGCTTGTTCTCTCTTCCATCTCCTGAGGCTGGCACGTTAATCTACAGCGCCAACGCGCTCGATAAATCTACCCAAAGCGTCCATTCCCACGGAGGCCTCCAAGCGACGGCAGAGGGCTGCAAAGCCCCCAGGTCACCAGCTGCGCAGCGAGGGGGGCGTTTATGTGCTGTTCATCGAAGGGCCCGGTGATTTTTGGAACACTTGTCTGTTCCTTCCGAGGACCCCCGTTTCGGGGCGTTTCTGTGCTACAAGGAGGAACTGAAGCCCCCAGTAACACAACCGCTGCTTGAGATAGCGGAAGAGCAAAGCGTTGAACTGGACTTCCAGCTCGGTGCCCCTCACCAATTTCCAGAAGGCTTTTCGGGCCCCAGAGCTGTGGCTGCTGTGCGCAGTCGGGGTGCGGGGGGCTGGCGAGGGGCCCTGGGGCTGCGGCGCGCGAGGTCGGCGCTCCAGGACTGCCGAAAGCCTCCGGCCCCGTCGCCAGGCCCGGGGGGGGGAGAAGTCGTGCCTGTGTCAGCTCATCCATCCCTGCCGCTCGCAGGCTGCTCCTGGGGGAAGCGCGGGCCTTGGCAGCGCTAAGTGGGGTTGGAGGCGGATGCAGTTCTGGAGAACAAGATTCCCTTGCAAAACCTTCAAAAAAAAAAAAAAATTAAACAAGCTTTTCAGCCAAAAACTTTAAAGATCTCGTCTCTGGCAGAGGGAATAAGGTCTTAATTCCCTCCCTTGCTGCTTGCCTCCCGGTGTGTCTCATCGCAAGTGTTTAATCCCCAGAGGAGAGCGGGCCATTAATTCTGCCAGGAAATGAACTGGAGATGAGAGGCGTCTTTTGTCCGCGGGGCCGAGATCGACCTGCCACGGGCTCGCGTGGGGTCGGTGCCGGCGATGGCTGCAGCTGAGGGCGCCGGGAAGGGGCGGCAGAGCATCGCTGCGGCACGAAGAGCCCGGGCTGAGTCATCTCCCGGCTAACTGGGAGCGCGTGGGCTTGCCGCAGCTTTCGCCTGTTCATCCTCTGCCTTCCTGGAGCCTGACGCTGGGTAGAAGAGTTATTCATCAACGTGGAGAGGAGCAGAGATGAATGTCCTGTGCCATAAAACAGGCCTTGCTCCCCTCCTACCTGCTGGATCGGCTCGTGCCTCCGGCCGGTGCGGTGCAGCAAGGACTGCTTAAGCGGCTGCTGCTTGGGGAGCTCGAGAGAGAGAAAAGCTTAAAGAAATACAGCCGTGTGCTCTGCACCGAGTGACTTTTAATACTCTAGCTTTGAAATGCAATGTCAGGGCCTCTGTGAAGAGGAGGCTCTTGAAAACGCTTCCCCCGCTTGTGTCGGTGCCGGTCCGGGGCGAGGGGGAGCGAAGCCGGGGGCAGCGTCTCCCCGCTGCTCTCCAACGTTGAATCCCGCCGGGGCGGGAGGCTGGCGCTTGCGGCACCGGCACCGGGGACGATGCCTGGCCCCGTGTCCTGGGCGGCTCCCGCGGGGCTTGTTGCCATCACCTGTCCCAGCAGCGCCCCGCTGGGCTCTGCCCACCACCGCCTTTGCCGTGTGCCAGGCGTTCCGGGTGCACGTGTCCTCTCCGGGTCTGCAGGCGGCACGCGGTGGGGAAGGCGGCTGCTGGTGGCTCCGCTCCTGAAGCGAAGGGGGAAGCTGGGGTATTTTTGTCAGCTATCAAGTACTTGAAGTGTCGCTGCGGAGTTTAGCAGCCCTCTTTGCATATGAAATAGGAGCTCTCCAGGGAGCAAACCCGGAGTGAAACGTTTCTCCTGGTGACTGACTGACACCAAACTCTCTCTGCTAATGATCTTAAAAGCTTTGCAGCTCTCCACGCGCTCTGCGGTCACCTGCCCTTCCCGGCTTCTTGCAGGCGAGCAACCCCGCAGCACGCAGAGGACCCGGCCTGGGCTCCCAGCCCCGGCGCCACCGGTTTCGTCTTCACCATGTCTGCAGGGGCCGAGCTGGCGGCACCGGGGCCATGAGAGCCCAGCTCACTCACGGAGGATGCTACGGCATTGTTCCAGCTGCAGGGAAGTGAAAGGTGCTGTGAAATCCCCCTGCCTAGAGGCTGGCAAAATAATCCATGTTACTAGTGTAGCTTAAAACAGAGTGAGAAAATAGGAGCAAAAAGAGCCTTCTCGGAGGTGCAGCAGGATCTGTGCTGGGGAGTTTGCTGGCGTGTTTGGGGAGAGCGAGCGGGACGCGTCCCCAAGCCGCAGTGTCACGCAGCATCGCTGCAAGCTAAGGCCAAAGCTACGTCTCCTGGCAAAGCCTTCGCTGCTGCGTCCGCTCCTGACCCGTCTCCGGCGGGACACAAGAAACCTGCGCCCAGGCTGGGCTGTGGCGGCTCCGCATGCCCCCCCCCCCCACCGCCCCCAGGGCCGGGCTCCCACGCGGACCAGCGCGTTGCAGCGTCCGTGTGGGCCTGACGTGGGCGATGAGCAGCCCGGGACCAGCCCGCGAGCGCGTCCTGCTGATCCGCCCCACGCTCGCGCAGCAGCGGGGAGCTCAGCGCCGCGGAGCTTTGGTCTCGCTGTCGGCACGGTTTTGCTCCTCTAGCCTGGACCAGCCTGGGAGCATTGAAGCCGTTTCGGGAGTGATGCTAACGGAGTGTTTCAGAGCCTGGTGTTTGGAGACGGGGTGCGAAGCTGCCGCTGGACCGGCGGGTGCTGCACCTGTGGAGGCAGCGAGGGTTTCCAGCAGTCTGAGACGGTGATGTTGCATCTGCAGTGGAGAAGGAGGAATGACGAGCCAAAGAGGGAAGAAAAGAGATGGGGAGAGTCCTCTGGGCACCTCCTAAAAGCAGCCCGGCTCCGGTCTCGCCCCGGATGGGGAGCACCGAGACGGTGCCCCAGGCAGGTGGCGCGAGGAGCTCCGCAAGCAGGTTTATTTCCTTTGGGCTTTTCTGGCACCGTCTTGTTTTTTCCTGATGTTTCCGCAGCCAGGCAGTGCAGGGAGATGCGGAATGCAATCAGCCCTGCCGGCAGCGCCGTGTCCCCAGGGAATGGCGAGCGCAGGCTCGGGAGGCAGCCTCTGGGTGCTGTGCCGAGCGTCCCTGCTGCTGCGGCCCCGTGGTGGAGCCAGCCGGGCGGCACCCGCTTGGCAGCCGCAGGCACCGCACGTGGACGATGCCCTCGGCCCCGGGATGTGCGGGGGAGCGCTGGCCCCTCACGTCGAGGCCCCGCGGGGCTGAATGGATCCGTTCGCGGTCCCTGTTGTGAGCAATTAGGGAGCACAAAGGAGACGGGCTGCGCCGGGGAGCCAGCGGCAGCGGGGGGAGCGGGCAGGAGGACTTGCCGCCCGGCACGTCCGAGCGCCGCCGGCGGGTGACGTGAGGCCGGGGCCGTTACGCAAGGGCTGGCGCGCGGTGGCTGACCCGCATCGCCGCGAGCCGCCGAGGCCTCTGCACCCCTGCGGCTCCGTGCCCCCAGGAGCCCCACACTGGGCTGCTGCTGCTCCCGGCTTGCGCGTCCGACAGCTTGTGCAAAGGGAGAAAATACTTGTGACCGCGAAGGCGGTAATTCCCTTCCCGGGGTATTTCCCTTGCTGGGTTTGCCGGCTGCCTGCGGGCCAGCGGCACCCGGACCTCGCGGCTGGCCGGGCGAGAGGCGGCTCGTTGCAGGGTCCACGGCCTCAGCCAGGGCGGCAGAGGAGATGCCCCGAGATGCCGTGGCATCCCGGGACACCCACTGGCCCCAGCCCCGGCTCAGTGCCGGTGCAGCCTGGCCGGACGGGTCCTTCGGGATGGAGCTGGTGACACTTTAGGGACCTTGGTCTAAGGTGCAGCCATTGCTGGGGCTCAGTCAGGGCAGAAGACGTGACCACACCATCAAGGGGGATGTGCAAAGGTGGCTGGGACAGTGCAAACCTTTTCCTGTCCTTCCTGGAAAAATCAGACATCTGCTTTCCCCCGGCTGGGCTGGGCTGGGCTGTCCCTCCCCAGGCTTTATTTAAGCTCAAGCTGCGAAACATGTGTTTCTTGTTAGTCCTGCCCCAGGAAAGGGAGAGAATTAAATTTTAGCCACTTTATGTTGCCTTTTCATACGGTAGCCGAAAGCCGGCTGCTGGCCCAGCAGGTCTTGGCGGCGTCTGGCTAAAAGCACGGTCGAGTCACGCGCCGGCGTCTCCCGTCCCTCATCTCCAGGCCGCAGCGGGGGCGAGCGGAGCCGCGCGGAGCCTGGGGCAAATGGAGCAGCTCTTGGAAGCTCCCTCCCAGCGGGGCCCAGTTTGGCCCCTGCCATCCCGCTGGGGCGGCTCCCTTGCTAGTCCTGAAGCCGGCGGCCGGAGGGCGTCCGGGGAGCGCGGCGCCGGGGTCGCGCGGGGCCGCTGGATTAGCTCCGCTGCCGCTGAGCCTCGAGCCGCCGCTTTCTGCGGCGCAGAATAGAAACGGCTCCCCGGGGCTTCGCACGCAGATGTAGGGCAGGAGCAGCGCCGGCCCCCGAGCTGCTTTCGGAGATGCCCTGCTTAGGCCATAACTAGCCCCCGGTGTCCCTGCAGCCTCCCGGGGGGGATGATTAGGGCACGAGCTCGTTTGCGCCTGCTCCCCGGAGCTGCCACGGCAGCAGCTGTGCCGGGGCCGCGGGCAGCGTTGGCATTGCCAGCCCCCAGTGCCCTCGGAGCAAGGCCAAGCCCGGCTGGCGCCAGGCCGTCCCCGCTCCGGCCGCCTACGAGCGGCGGGTTGGCGTTCCCGCGGGGAAGCAGGATTGTGCTCGGCGCAGTGATGCTGCGAGGCTTCGTGGCTCAACTCTTCCCTTGGAGCAAATCCCAGCCCGAAACACGACCTGAGGTGAGGAATCCTAAACTCCCTGCAGTCAGGGCTGGTGGCGGCTCTGGTGACCAGCGCCGCGGCTCAGCGCCGGCTCGCGGCCGAGGCCAGGGACCGGCCGCCTGCTCCGGGTGCGGAGGGCGCAGGCTCCCCGGCCGTGTCCACGGCCCATCCGCTCGCGGCCCGCAGCCTCCCAGCCCCTTCCCTACCCGTCCGGAGCCGAGGGGTGTTCAGGCTCCCATGAGCCACGGCTGGGGCCTCTTTCCCGTGGCCCCTTCTCTGCCGCAGCCCCATCTGCGAGGAGCCCCCCGGAGCCCCCGACCCGCTCCCCAGCCCCTGCTGCCCTCGGAGGGGGGGGGCTCAGCGACCCCCCTTTCCCTGCAAACGTGCTGCCGGCAGGAAGGCTGAGAACAAACGCACAAAACTCATGTTTCGAATCGCGTGTGGCTTTTCAACCCCATCTCAAATAGCTTTATTCACGCAAACGTCTCTTAATTTACAAAGCCTCTGCCACTCATACACACCAGGGCATCCACAGTGTTCAAAGAACTTAAATAGAGTCTCATACCAACCCGAGTAAACCAAGTACAAAAAATATTTATATAAAGTTGTTCACACATAGGTCCTAGATTACCAGCTTCTGTGCAAAAAAAAAAGAAAAATACAGATTTATTTACTAATATCATTATCTTTAGTTCAGAGTCTGGGTTTAAGCCTTCTGCTCTTGCTAGTGCAGCATGGGGGGGGGGGGCTGCAGCGAGGCAGGGAGCCGGGCTGTGGGGGGGGCACAGGCGAAGCCACACGTGGGCTGGAGGGTGGCATGAGCTGAAACACCTGCAGGGACCCGCTCACCCCGGCAGAGCTGCTGCAGCCTTGTGCATCAGGGAGCTGAAGGGCCAGGGCGGCGCGGGGGGCTGCTGCGGGGGGAGGCGGCGCGGGGACGGGGAGGCCAAGCACTCCCTGACGGCCGCGGCGAGCTGTTACAGCTCCTCTGCCCTAACGTCACCCCCTCGGACAGACTGCAGCGGAATGGGATTTGTCACGTTGCCATCGGAAGAGACCAGCTCGTTGCGTTTCCCTTCCAGCCGTCCCCACCGCCCGGACGCCCTGCTCCGACGTGTGAAACGCTCTTGGACAGGGCCATTCGCACGCCGCCCGGCCACCGGCAGCGCGTCGGGGAGCTGCCCACCCGGCTCTCCCCCCTGCCGGCGAGGGCCCCGGCCGCAGGGCTGCCGGCTCCCGCGGCGGGTCCAGGAGGACCGGTGCAGCGCGGGGAGCAGGCAGCCTTGCCAGGGAGGCCGGAGCACGAGCGGTGTTTGCAGGGCAGAGGGAACGAACGGCTGCACCTCGGCGCCAAATCGCTCGCTTTGTTTAGCTACACAAGCCCGTGTTGCTGAGCAGGGCAGAACCGCAGGCTCCGGCTTCCAGGCGCTGCTACTCTGCCAAATCTTAAACCTGTATCGTGCGAGCGAAAGGCTGGGGGTTGCGAGGAGCCCGGGCAAAGCGACGCCGCGTGCAGCAGGCAGCCCGCGGCGAGCGCGGCCGGAGGCTCCGCAGCACAGCCCCCTTCCCCTCCGCTGCCGGCGTCCCGCGGCCTCCCTGCAGCAGCGGCTCGGGAAAGGGCTCCGGAGCAGCTGGGCAGCGAGGAGGGCAGCGGGGACCGGGCGCACCGCTCGCCCCACGGCAGCTGTAGTGCGAGCAGGCTTCGGCAGCGCGTCTCCCTGCTCTCACGACCTGCGGAAAGTAAAGGCGAAACACGTCCCGGTTTGGGCCCTGAAGCAGTTGCCCCACGGCGCTCACCAGGCTTAAACCCAGACTCGGTACTGCATACGGAGGAGACATACGACGCACACAAAGGAGGAATTCCACAACGATGGTAACGCTCGTTTTAAGTCTTATTGCTCCAGAAAGGCTCCGAGAGCCTCTGATATGTGAAGGAGCTGGGTCCTGAGGAGTAAAGGAAGACCACAGGGGTAACTCCTATCCGACACTAGCACCGCTGGACCTCAAACACAGCAGCAAGGGGACAAAGGGGAGCTATCTAACCCCTCTAGGCTACAGCCATCTCCGTTCTCTCCTCCGTGCGGACCAAAGCTGGCCGGGAGATCCCCGCGACGCCCGCGAGCTGCCGGAGGTGTCGCACTCGCTGCAGGCTGGTGCAGATAACACGTTTCCCAGTCCTCCTGAGGCTTGGCTTGTCCCCCCCCCTCCCACCCCACATCCCTCTTGTAAACAGCATAGTCAGAAGTAAACAGTTTCGTACAATCACTCCTAGAGCGTGGCAGGCCGGGGCGCCGGCTGCAGCACACGCTCGGGCTCCACGCCAGCCTCGAGGGCGGCGGGGTTTCCCAGCGAGGGCGTTTGGCTCTCGCCGCTCTCACCAGCGCCCCTCCGGCATCTGGACGTTCAGCTTCGGTGCCGCAGGCTGCCTGGCACAGGGCTGGGCAGCGGGCTGCAGGCTTGTGGCTGCTTTCCTTTAGCTTGAATTTTCCCAGCTGCACATCCAAATGCCAAAAACTTCTACTGCAGGGGGGAGAAGTTCAACCTGCAGGATCTGGGCAGGAGATGCTTGATAGACCCAGCCCGGAAGAGATGCCTAAACACCTCTTGCATCTCAACACATGCAGGTTTGAGCCGTTCCCCATTGCTGCCTTGTTCTAGAGGGAGCGCTGGTCTGGGTCAAAGTAACTGGAAGAGAGATGCTAGGAGCTTGTAAACACTAGGCAGCTTCCTTAATAGTCCGGGGAGTCGAGCACAAACAGCAGCAAAGTCATCAGGGAGAAATGATTTTAAAAGGACAAACTAAACAGGGGAACATCCACATTGGCCAAAGGCTAGCAGCCCTAGGACTCTTCCTTGGAAGTGTTTGCTAAATCCTAAGTAAGGCACTACGGTCTAGCTCACTAACATCAAGCTGCTTTGAAAACACAACTGCAATGCAAAAGCTGAGGTGGAGCCGTGTGGTTCGAAGATGGCTTGAAACCGTGATGGGCCAAGAGGGCGACCCTCGCGGGCTGGCCACAGGCTTGGCCTGCCAGCTCCGAACAGGCGGTGCCTCCCGCGGCTCGCTGCCAGCCCCAGGGAGGAAGAGGGTGCTCGCAGCCGGCTCGAGGCCGGGGTCCCGGTGAGCAGCCCATTCGCCTGCCACCTGCACGTCCTGCATTTCAGGCTTGGTTTCTCCACGTACAGGCACGGAGAGAGACTCAGTGCCCAGGAACAAACGCGAGGACAGGCTGCTAGCTCTGGGTGTCACAGGCCAGAGCAAGCGAGCTCCACGGGCAGTTCTGCAAGGCATCCCCTCCACCTGGGACACAACAGCTCTCCTGCTAGGAAGGTCCCTTCTCCTAGGGCGTAATGCCTGGGGAAGGGTCCTTCCGGCAGAGAAAGCCTGTACGAGCAGCTTCGGGAGGGTAAAGCCCTCTTACTGCACCGGTTCAAGCCAGGGTAAGGTTTTAACAGTCAGTAGCAAAGGCTCTGTTAGGTGGAGGAATGATGCTTCAGTGACTGGGGCACTAATGCTGGACTTGTAAAACACAGGGTTCAGTCCTGGCTTCACTGCAGCCCTCCCACGGGATGCTGGGCCAAGCGTGGGGGCTCTGCAAGCCCTCCCAAGAGCGGGGTGAGAAATCCACCCTCAACTCCCCGGAGGAGCCTCCACAAGGCTGCTATAGGGATCTACTGCTAGCTGGAGAGAAATCAGAGCAGCCAAACTGCACTTCAAAGCCCCCGAGAGCGCTCTGTGGCCAGGGCTGAGCGCACAGCCTGCAAACCAACCCTGAACTGCCTAAACCCCAGTAACCGTCCTGGAAGGAGTTTATACAGCCCCGGTCTGGCTGTGGCTGGCCACAACCCACAGAGGCATCCCTAGGAACAAGCAGAAGAGCTGAGTGGGAACAGGCGTGCAATTTGTGCTGGCCAAACCATCACAAAAGACCCATGGCCTCGAGCCTCATGGCATCATCTTCCTAAGGAGGACCGGGCCCTCCTGCAGTGACAGCCTTAGCCTTGCGTCCTGGAACAGACAGAGAGAGGAGAAAAAACAACTCCTCCTCTCCCCCTTTCCCAGCTTTAGCTCTGCCTTAGCCCACATAAATTAACTGCATTTCAATTCATTCCCATGAGGTCAGTAAAGTCTACCAGAGTAGATAGAAGGAGGCGCTGTCAGTTTAGGAACCTTTCAGTGATGATAAATGGAAAGCCAGAGCCTGAACGCAGGCCACAGGCAGTTCCCACTGCCAGGAACAGGGGAGTCAGGGGGACCCTCTTCTGCCCGTGAACTTGGCCAGCTCCCGCTAAGCGCTGAACACTTGGGAGCTTGGGAGTGATGCTCGATCAGAACAGCCTATTCCCCAAACTGGTGCCAGCTGATTTAACCTGGTGGGAAATGTTCCAGCTGGTTCAGAATCTGCAGGATAGAGAAGAGGTGGTGCTTTACACTGCATTTACAGTGAGCTAAGTCTAAAGACATCACATGGGGTCAGCCCCAGAATATCAGTGTTGCTCTAAATATAGGCAAGGAAATGGCATATTAACTGCTCAGCCTGAGGTTCCAATCTCCTTACCTGAGCGTCCTGCTGAACTGTAACCAAGGGAGCAAACCTAAAGCAGCATTGCCTTTTGCTTCCTGGAGAGTGCTGTCTAGCAAGGAAAAGTGTTTTGCAGGAGGCTAGAATCCAGCCTGTGAGCCGTTTAGGCCAAACATCCTCCTCTCCCTAGTGCTGTTCCTAACAGCTGCAGTTTGGCATAAGTGAGTTCAGATTAGTGGATAGCGTTCTGCTTTTCTTGTATGTAGACAACATCTGTCTGAAAACGTACCTACTGGCTCCCCACGGCCCTCTGTATTGCAAGACTGTCCATAACAAGTTTCACTAATGAAAACCAGGAAGAATAAAGTCTGTCCATCCCAGAGGCAGACCTGCCTTGCAGAATGGCTTTCCAGCTTGTTTGTACTACTCTATCCTAACATCAACTGCTTATAACCTGAGCAGCACTTGCCTAGTCAGAAGTTACCTGGCTATGAATTCATTAACTGCTTGCAACGTGCAGTCTCCAAGACACACTTTTACTAAAGCCTTGCACTCCCAGTGCAAACCCAGCAATCACCTCATCCCCCTTTCCCCTGGGGAAAGCAAAAGCTTTAACCCCAAAGTTGTGCCCAGCTGGACTCAGACATGGGGCCTGGCAGTGTATCACGCTGCCGGGGTCCTGCTTCCCACCCCTTTATGGACTCAGATCTTCTCTAGAAATGTTTACTGAGTCAAACTGCAGCACAGGGGGACACAGGGATGGCTGGGCAGTGGCAGCTCTGCTATCCGGATCTTAATCAAGGATATTTTCATGAGCATGATAGCTGCTTGGCTTGTGCTCTTCTGTAGGCCCATGCAGCCCCCCTCCCACAACCCCAAAACACCTCTTCCCAACAAAACAAAACAACACCCAAAGATTTCACATTGCCAAAGATCCTGCAGGCCAGGGATCTTCTATATCGTCTTCTTCCCTTATCTTCATCTTCCCTAGTTGCACATAAGTAATGGAGATTATGGGTCCCTGGTAAATAAACCTGCAAAAAGAACCAAAAAAGAAACAGGTATCAGGCATACGTGTAATTTTGTTCCAGTCACTAAGCCATGACTAAGGAGAAGGCAGTGTCCCACCAAACCTCCCTGCCCCACCCCAGACTGCAGGCAGGTAGATTTGAATCGCATGCAAACTGTATTTGCTGTGTCTCCATTTTTCATTTCCAACCCTTAATTAAAGCAGTATTTGAGAGACTGGGAGAACTCAAGATGAATGCACGCTTTCTTATTACATGGTTGAAGTCAATGACTTTTAAATAACGCCTGTGAACAACTGCACTGAGTAGAAGGTGAAAGGGAGCATCACTGGAGTCGTTCATCCGCCTGGATGGAAGCACTGTAGGACACTGCTGCAGAGGTGGTGTCCTTGCCCAAGGCTTTCCTGCTAGTCCCAGTAAGCCTGAGGTGAGCTTTATCACACCTCCCTGCTTGGCAGCGCTCTTGCTACTGGGCCAGGCCTGTCTGTGGTGGGTGCGGGCTCCCTTTAGAGTCATTGCTTTTGAGAAAGTGATTCAGATAGTTTTGTGCTAAGAGCATGTAGCCAGGGTAAATACACATCCAGCCACCTCGGCGCGTGAGCCGGGATCAGCTGTCTCACAGCTAAACACGGTGCTACATTTCCATAACACAGCTCCATCCTACAGGGGTTGCGGAGTTAGCACAGCTGAAGCTAGGATGAACATTTATTGCGACAGAACTCATCCGTGAGGGTCCACATGGTGTGCTCCGGAGAGCACTCGCCGGTAACACTTCCGACTGTCTGCACAAACAGGGACACCGAGTCCGTTGCCCTGTGCGTCAGCAGCAGCTTGGGCTCCTCGAGTGGCTGTGCAAGAGGCAGGTAAAATCTATTTTGGTACAACTTAAAGCAGAGCAGGGCTGCTTCTCAGCGCTGCCACGCTGCACTCAACAGCCCACAAGGATGCCTAGCACCAGGGTTTTCAGGGCAGAAAGCTGCCTTGCTGTCCCTGCTCCGGCCTGAGCCCTAACATACTGCTGCCTTAGCGCTTCTGCTGCCCTACAGGGCTCATCCACAGCCTTGGTCCTGCACCTTCTTGTCCTTTTAGCTCAGGATCACAGAAATACTTAACTCCACCTAACTGCGCTGCACATGAGTCACCAGTGTTTCTGTCCTTGTTTGTTTGTAACCGGACAAATTCCCTGTCGATACCACATCAAACACTAAGTCTGGTTCCAAACAAACCAGTAGAGGAACAACACATGCACATGTAACATCTCTTCTCTTGGGAATCGTTATATGCATTTAACTGTGTATAGACAAACCTCAAACGCAGCATGAGGGGGACACTCGTGGTGTTAACTATGCCTGGTCTACCAAAGCATAAACTGTGCACCCCTCCAACCGCTGATAGCCAAGTTATTTCTGTATAGGAAATGCATCATTCAGGATGTCAAAGCCTTCACAGGAAGGATTAGCAGAGCTGCAGTCAGGGCCAGATGTGTCTGTCGATGGAGGGCCTGGCTCTTCCCCACGGGGGTCCCCTTCTCACCGACATTTGCTCTGCCTGGTGGCACCTCAAAGACTTCCTACAGTGCTGGACCTGGCTGGGCACAGGCCTGGAAGTCACTGAGCAACATGCAGACCTTCAACCCAAGGGTAGGACCTTGCTTTGCTTCAAAACTCCTCATATTATGGACTGGTGGTAATTTTACAGCAGTTAATAGCAATTTAATTTTTCCCCGAACTTCAGCTCTGAGCTGCATGGAAAAATGGAGGTGGGCAGGGAGGGATAGCTTCTCCTTCATCAGGGGCAGATCAGCTCTGGGGGCTCTGCCAGGCCCTCTCCCACCCGGATCGAGCAAGTGGCTCTTCAGATAAACCAAGCGATAGTGTCTGAACAGCAGGAAAGACCTGAAGAAAAACTGCTCCTGCCCAGCAAATTATTCAAATCCCTTAGCCCTAGGAAATCTCATTAAAGAAATACATGCCGAAAGAATACATTTCTTAAAGAAAGCGGCTGCCTCTGCTGCTCAGAGCAGAAACCAGGACCACATGCGCACTGCTTCATAGGGGAGTTGGAGTGGGGAACGCTGCCTTTGTAGGCTGCAGATCAGAAAAGCACCTTCCTGCTTAACACGGGAGGCTCACGAGAGGCACCGGGACATCAGGTCGGGGGGACTGGCACAACGAATTTTCTGGAAGATTTCTCCTGTGCTGCAGCTTCATTAGCAAGTAGGACAGCGTTTCTGTTCATGTCTCCCTGGAGTAGGAGCATCTTCAGGAAAGATGCCTTGTTTGAGCAATTTCAAGCTCTCACTTCTGAGACAGGAGAGCTCACTACACTGACGCATGTTGTTTCAGGGACTTGTTCAAGAGCTTTTAATCCTTCCACTGATGCCACTTATAGTTTTAATCAGCCCGAATGTTCATTTGGCATGAGCAGGATATGAACCAACAGCCTATGAAGTCCTCATCCAGCACCTAATACAGATGACACCAATGCCCAGGTCAGAGGGGAGCTAGCCGGAGGTGGCAACGCAGTACTTGTAGTAGCAGATGGCCCTGACATAGGGGAGGCCGATAACCCAGCACCTTCTCCCGTTAATCACATCACCTGCCCTGCGCAGGAATGCAGGGTGCAGGGACAGGGTTGAGGCTCCTTTATTTCCCAGGTTCTTCGTCATGCTCTTTATGTACGCATACATGTGAAACAGTCCTTTGGGAGCTCCCTAAAATCCAACTGCAGTGCCTTCCCCCAGGGTACGAAGAGTGGGGGTGACTCAAGAGCAAGCAGACAAGAACAGCACATCTGGCCAGAGGTGATGGGATCCAGGTCATCCGGAGGGCTCCACTGCTCTCCAGGTAGGATCTGCAATGCCCAGGAACATGTCACCGCTCAGCGCAGAGGCCCTGGGGATGCTGCTGGCTGCACCCGCTGTTGCTGCCAAGAAGAGGAAGTGATCTTGCTTTTATACTATTCCAGGGCTTGTTTTGTCCATGCCAAGATTCACAAACCACACTGAAAACAGTCTGAAGTCAAAAATCAACACTGATTCAGAAGTGAAACTACTACGCTTTTCCTCAGCTTGCTCACATGTTCCTGTCTAGCAGCGTCAGGGCACCTTTACTACAAAGGAATTGAGAGCGGTGCTACCACACCAGATCTAGAGCCTTGCTCCCTGACAGCTTGCAGAGACATTTCTTATATGCATCTGATTCCTGCCCTCCAGATCTAAAAAGCTGTACAGCAGCAATTTATTATCTGTGCTCAGCAGGTAATAAATTAGGCAGAGCACTGGAGCATTCCTGCAGATGTGCTAATCGGGGAGAAATGCCATCACGCAGGGTGAGCAGATGAGCTTTTCCAGCATCAGCTTGGTTGCTTTTTGAAAACACAAACAGGAGAACAAAGCAAATGTAAACAGTTACTTTCAGCTGCAACTAAAATGATCAAAACCCATGGCAGGAGGAAGGGGAGTACTGGAGCAAACAAGAGGCAGCTCAGGCTGTCAGCCATTTCCCTACTGAAGGCGGTACCTGAGATAATGCACGTCTGAACCGACACTGACTGCACCGATTCCTGCTGTTCGAGTGTCCACTCCTAAACCAGACCAGCTGTTTTATCGACAGTGAAAAAAACATCATGGAATATGATCTACCAGAACACGCTGCCCCCTGCACTGAGCAAAACCCTTGCTGTTTGATGTCCTATAGGAATTACAACTACAAATTTTCATAAATATTAAATCATTCAGACCTTGCTCACACTTCAGAACAAGGCAGTGGCATCTGTACTGTGTGCTAACAAAGAATCCGATAGGAACGATGGCAATGAAATCGCTAACTTTCCTGTGACTTCACCTTATGCTGGCTGTGAGTAAAGCCTGCAACGAGATGGTGGAAGGTGCTGCCACTTGCTCCTTTTGCGATCTGCTTGTCTTTGTGGCGAAGATCCCTGGAGCCAGCCGTTTGCTCTCGCTATACCTTGCTCCTTAGCGATGACTTGCTTAAGAAGTGGACAATCCATCCTGTACAAATCCACAACGTTAGAGACTCTCCCACTGACGATGCTGTATGCACGGGGAGGGAACATGCCTCCCTTGGGGAACTCAAAGTACCACTACCAGAAAGAGAAGGAAGCCAGATGTTCACGTAGTGAGGAGAGGGGGGGAGATATGAGCAGCCCCAGCACTGTGAAACCAACCCCAGGACGGAGGGGACTGTGACTGGGTGCAAAATCCTCCACTGATGCAGAGATCAGGAAGACACTGATAGGAAAGGCAGCCCTCAGTTCCTCTGCGAGCGAGGCACAGGCTGGAGATTTGCTACCATGGCCTGAGGACACAGCAATGCTACTGGCACAAGACAGCACTAGAGCCAGCGAAGCACCTACCTTTTTTCACAGCTACTTTTGGACTTCTGGGAAGTTTTCCTGCATCAATAGGTAGGGGTGAAATAGCCCTTAGCGTAAAGGGCAGTCACAGTACTGGGCTATCACACAGCAATCAAGAGATTAACAGCAGGTACCCGCCACAGTCCAACCACTTGCTAATTGTACTAGAATGGCTTTTGTCCCCTATGCCTAAAAGGCATGTTTGTGGTAATCAGGCCTTGGATAACCCTGTGCTCCAGAAGATGTGGGAGCCCACTGTTCAAATAAGAAAGAGGAGACCCTCGTTTCCCCCAGGGAATGCACAGCTTGCTGCCCGCCTGCGCAGAACCCAAAGCCCTGGGATGACAAGAGTGTGGCAATAATCAGGCTTGTCTCCACCCTAATCATCATGAAGTTCAGCAGAAGCCAAGCCAAAAACACTCTCCTGGCTGAGAACTGATATTTAATGTCTGCATTTTGGGGGGGGGGGGGGGGGTAGCAGAGTATGAAGTCTGCTGACTGGCAGGTGCTTGCAGCAGGACTGCTGGGACATGAAGCAAAATCAGAACAGGTCAATGACATACCAAGGAATAAGTGAAAATCTGACTGCCAGGATCAGGGAGGGTTGCAGTTTTACAGTTTGCCATGAACTAAGTCTGCCTAGGATCTGAAATTGTCCTGGGGAAAGGGGAACTCACCGCGCTGCCTGACATCCGTATAAGCTATGCACACGTGCTGCAACTATGTTGGAGAGGTTACTTGAGTTTTCATGGTCAACCTAAATTACCCAAGAAGAGAGTTCAGGAGCTGCCCTCAATCCCATTTTAAGCTTCTCAAGCATGTCTCCAGTTTAAGATCCACATTTAATACCAGCCCAGCAGCAGCAAGAGGCAGGCCGATTCAAACGCACAAGCACGCGATTTATAAAAGCCCCTATAGGAAAGCGCAGCAAACGCATCCCGCTGCCCTGCAAGCAAAACGCAGCGACGCTTCCCCACGACGCAGCACAACGCGCGGCGTTTGCGATGAACATATGGCCGGTGCTCGGCTCCTATCCAGGCCGCGCAGAGCCCGGTCCCAGCGCGCCGGCTGGGTTGCGTTATATAAGCGCAGCCATCGCCCCTGCAGCTGCGTCGCTAGCGGAAGCGATTGGTGCAGACTCGCGGCTGGCTCCATCCAAGGATGGAGCGGGGGGGGGGGGTGGTTCAAAAGGCAGCCGGGTTTGAAGCAAGCAGCCCCCGGCTAGGACTGTCCCCTCGCTGTTTGTTATCCCTGCATGTACTATTCCGCAGTTATGGGCAGGATGAATTTTCCCCGGAGGGCACTGGCTTGTTGCATAACTCGGCAGCATCGTGTTAGCGCAGCACGAGCGATCGCAGACGATCGGCAAGAGCGGAGGCAGACCCTGACCCTCAGCCGCACAGCGCTAAGCCGCGTTAAAAACCCAGCTCCCGGCCCCGCAAGGGAAGAGCCTCCTTCCCCGCCGCTTTGCCCTGGGGCGCAAGGCAGGGTGTCCTGTTTTTCCCCTAGGGCTTTATCACACCCGTGCGAAGAGCTCTGCAGATTCACTCCACCTCCCCGAGCCCCAGCCCCCACCCGCACCGAGACCAGCACCAAGCACCAAGCCCCAGCCCCAGGCAGAAGCAGTCACATCAATTACTCACACTGAAGGTCTTAAGGGCCTTAAAATATTTTGTGCCTTGCGGTGCAAAGGAGATGGTTTGTGGACCCTTTTGAACAAACCAGCAGTGGCAGGACTAGACCCACCCAATGGGCCTTTCCATGACTGTATTCCTGTTTCTCTGGGCTTCACTTCTGGGGACATTCCAGATACTTGCTATTCACATCTTGCTGTGAATGCCCACATGCAGAGAGCTAGGCAACACCCCCCAGGAATTATAGTCTCTTGAGGTTAAGTCCTAAAAGCTTTGGCTTTTGGAGCACGGCTCAGGCAGGACAGGCAGCTGCCAAAGGTGCTGGGAACAGCACAAAGCTCATCCGTGCACATTCCAGAGAGGTACATCCGGACAGGGCATGGACAGCATATCTGTTTTACATAAGCCCAGGAATGCTTGCCCTAATTGAGCAGTGAGGAGCTTTAAGTACAACCTGCCAAACGGCCTTTATGCTCCCCATCACACCCCGCACGTTGCTGCAGAAGGCTCCCCGTCGGGAGCGGACTGGGCACACGGCGATCGATTGCGAAGCCCCAGGCTGGCCGTTTGCCGGCTCCAGCAGCCCTGTCAGCTCTCTCCCCTTTCTTGCGTCTGTGATTTACTTTGATCCAGTAGGATCTCTTTGGTTTCTGTATCAGGAAAGGACTGGGAAGTCTGAGCTGCAAATTTAACATCTGATATGGGCAGACTGTTTCAAAGATCTCCTATGATCAGCAACATGAAAGGCAGCTCCGCCGCAGCTTGTGAAAGAGCAGGGCTCTCCGAACACAGCCTGGCCTCTTGTAATCTGTAATTATTCAGTTTCATTGAAGTGTTTGGCCGGGAGAATCCCTAGTAACAGCTCTTGTTTATAGACAGCTTTGCCATGAAGGCAACACCTCTCATTCCCATGGTGTCACTGGTTACTCGCACTGCCAGCTACCCCCACCTCCTTTGGGCAGTCCTTCCAGACCATACGTGAGCCCCGAGGCTGCAGGACTGGGATTCAGCAGAGAAAGTCTGAGCTTTGGACTATTTAGGAACCGAGTCTGGGGGGCAAACTCTGCCTGAACTGAGCCGAGAGCAATCCAAGCGCAACTGTTTTGTAAGCTTCCTTCCTGAGCAGACTCGTGTCTCTGAGCTCAGATGCTGAAGACCAAAGCATCCTACCGGGGCTTATGCAACTGCAGCTCACACCAGAAGGAAGTCCCACATTTAGCATGGAAACAAAGCGAGACACAGCAGGTGCCTTCTAGGTGAGGGCAAGGGAAACAGCCTCATCTGTGCTCAGAGCCCACCTGCCACCGCTCAGCGCAGCCCCAGCCAGCCTAGCCCCGAGCCGTAGCATCCGAGCACACGCGGGGAGGAAGGACTGTGCAAGACAACAAGGCGCTCTCAGCGCTGACTGCCGAAATTAGGCGAGGAAGCAGAGGAGATGGAACTGGCAGCTCCCTCCCTGCCTCTGGGAGCGACAGATACCCAGGGCCGATGTCAGAGGGTGCTCCTGGGTTTCTCCGCTGTACACCAGCCTCTTTGATAGCTAGCGGCCAGGACTGCTGCAGAGCAGGGCTGCTCTTCAGCCCTCTCGCCTGCACTCAGGCTTCGGGCAGCAGTGGGAAGTGCAGCTGCTAACTCTGTTTTCCGTCTCTATTTTATTTTTGCAGTAGAATAGGTGGATAAAATCTCAGAAACAGTGCTGATGAGTCACTATAGAAATCGCTCTGGGAACATAAAAGACTCCATTGTATCGTTACAGAATGCATAAGCGGGCTGGTAAAGGAGACAGTATTATACAAAAACTGCAGATCACTTACCCAGCTGCAAAGCACAGCAGTGCCCTGCCCTGAATTTAAGCAGCACATGTAACCTGGTCCATTCTGGTTTCAAGCTCAAAGGCATCAGGTCGATCCTGTGGGTTAGCAGCCAACATGTCTTTCAAGAGTTGCTTGATCCCCTCAGACATGGAAGTCCTGCGTTTCTGAGGGATGTGCAGCTCCATCTTTGGGTTTTCTAGCAGCGCTTCCCCAACGGGCACAATCTCTGTCCCCTGCTTGATGTAGGTCCCCAGCAGCTCCTTCTTGGTCTCTGCGTCGATGAAAGTTATCCTCTCAATCATGGCCCAGATGATGATGCCAAGGGCAAAGATGTCAGCCTTGGCCGTGTAGTGTCCCTCCCAGACCTCAGGGGCCATGTAGAAATCAGAGCCACAAGCCGAAGACAGCCAGTACTTGTTCACATTCACATTTTTGTTATTGTTCCCACCCTCCTTGCCCCGAGCAGTCAGGCCAGCGCAGACCTTGCTGAGTCCAAAGTCAGCCACCTTGAGAACTGGGGTGCCAGATTTCTCAGTTATCAAGATGTTGTCTGGTTTCAAGTCCCGATGAACGATATGGTTCTTGTGCAGGAAGGCAATGGCGCTGGTCAGCTGTAGCATGAAGCTCTTGTTCGTCGCCGGGTCTGGTCTTCGCGAGAGCACGTACTGGTTGAGATCTCCCCCTTCGCAGAACTCCATGACAAACCAGAGATAGCAAGGCTCCTCCGCGTAGCCCAGGATCCTCTCACCTTATCAAGGGACAAAAGCAAGAGTGGGTTTTTCAAACACGGTAAAAAGCGTCCACACTATAACTCAGCAATGACAAGGAACAGGCCTGCTTTATGGATATTAAGTGCCTTAGGAATTTAACTAGGGCCTAACGCACCACAGGGTATCAATAATCACTGCTATTAAACATGATTCATGTGCTCTGCAGATGATACGCACTGCCTGGCTGATGCTTTCATTGCTGTGGCTTCAAATGCTTTTGTATTCTGTCAAATCAGATGCATCAGTGCCATGTTTATGAGAGTTTATTGCCTGGGAACAAGCTCAGGGAACTGTTCACACCCAAATGCAGGTGTGAGTGGCACTGAGCAAGCACAGATGATCTCAGGTGCTTGAAGGGAACTTGAGGGTATTTTCCTGAGCTACCATCAGGTGATTCTCACTGGGCTCTGAAAGCCAAGGCAGCCTAAGATGAAGAGCACAATTAGCACAGATCCCCCCTCTCCCACCCGACTGAGCTGTGCTGCAGAAGCCGCAGTCGCCAAAGGCTGGTTTATACCTTAAGCTTTGCTAGTATAACTGCCAGGGAGGGGAAAGTAAATCACACCGCTAACATTGTGCCAATAAAGCTTTACTGAAAGCACTTACACCAGTGTCAGAGCCTTACAGCACACGGGCTGTTCTCAAGCTGAAACAGATTGGTGCAGTCTAAGTGTTGCATTTGTGCCAGGGCAGCTCTGCCACTTTATACAGCCTTAGCTAAGCATCAACAAGTCTTTAAACAGAGAAAACTGGAGGCCCAAGTAGCAAACAGTGTGTAAGTGCGATTTCAGCCATGCTTATGAATGTAACTGCAGTCTCGCTCGTTAGTGTTGCTGCCTAGTATGAGCAGAATATTACGCCCCAAACAGCTTCTTCCTTTACCAGCTATCTCATTTAGCTCTCCAGCTACTCTGTCCCTCAGCTCGGAGCATCTCGGGTCCGATTTACTGTATATGGATTTCGCCTCACATCCAACTCCACAAACCTCCTGCCCCCCTCACGTAAACCAGACACACAAAGAAGCCTAACAGCAACATATCAGCCAGGGCAGCCGTGTCTGCGGCCGGCCGGCCCTGCCCAGCAAAGGGAAGGTAGGAGCAGCCCTGGGACTCTGGGATGCAAACCCTGCCTCCTTCCCCCGTGACACCCCAGGTCACCCACTCGGAGCATCCAGGTGACAGGCAGACTCGACAAGCGCATCCAGGGAACTCTCTTGCTCTAGGAATTAGTTTTTGCTCAAACACCAAAAGGGAAAAGCTGGAGGACGCCACTCGCCTCAGCCATAGTCTGCAAATCACGCAGACAAATCTGAGCCTTCTGAGATCAGTTAAATAACTACCAGGGACACCAAGCCCTGGGCTCCTCAGCATCAGTGCCTATAATGGTCAGCAATCGGTGTGGGTGGGAATATCGGTTATTTGCATAAACAGTCTGTAACCATGGCTACTGCTATGGAAATTAAAGCCTGTACAACAGAAAGATTTGGCTGCACCTCCCTGCCCTCAGCAAAAGATGAAGGTTAGGTCTGGGGGATGGGAGGAACCACAAACAGACTGGAGACACAGGGCACGGGGGTGCTTTAAGGGACCAGATGAGACCCCAGAAGGGTGGGGAGAGGGGACCCAGCACCTGAGCCCGCGTGGCTGAGGGCTGGCTCCGGAAACCGGAACACCAGCCAGGAAAAGCAGCTTCTCCGGTGTGAGCCACCCTTTGGTGAGAAAGCGAGAAAAGCCATGACAGAATGGAAAACCGAAGCGAGGCGGCCACTTGTCTGGGCAACAGACTCCTGCAGAGCCAGAAGAGCCCCAGCCGGTCCAGCTCACGCTGCCACCGGCTCGGATTTGCCGAGACCCAGCAACACCTCAGCAGGGCACAGAGGCTTCAGTGTTGTCCTGCCCCCAGCGCGGCGAGCTGCCGGGCAAGGGGAGAGCATTTCCACGGCAGTGCTGCCGACGGACCCTGCCTGGAGGGAAGCGGCTCAAACGCTGGCTCCCCAGCGGCGGGAGCCTGCTGGCTCTGAGAAGCTGAGGTTTGTTTTTAGCACAACGTAGGTGCCAGTTTAAAACTTAGCCACTGAACCTCTGCAAGCGCAGGGAGGACGCCGCTGACCCCCAGTAGCTGCAAGTACCGTGCACTTCACGTTGGGTGCGGTGCTGCTAGGAGAGGTTTAAGCCAAGAGCAATATTTCCTCATTTTCTTTCTATAATCTGAAAGTGTTTTAGTTGTTAAATCATCTTCCTGCCTTCAAAACAAACAGTTTTAAACATAAAGAGCTGGCAAGCAGCTTGTGAAAGATGGGATTTTAGCAAACTGATGTCAAGCAGCCAAGAACTGAAGAGATGCAGACAACAGGCCAGACCTGCCCTTACACAGTCCTCCTCCCCAGAGCGGGCAACCCTTTGCCTCTCCTGCCCAAGCGCAGGACACCTGTGTTAACCTCTCCATCCCTGCCGCAGCCCTCCTACAACCTATCCTGGGATCTCATTAGCAACTTGCTAATTTGCTTGCAATCACTGGGAAAAATTTAATGACAACAGAACCAACATCCCACTCCCCACTGCTGCATGTAACCTTTACCTCCCTCTGTGCAAAGCGGCTGTGCTGGGGCGAGAAGGGACCCGGCGTCACCAAGGCTGGGCACCTGGTCCGGGGGGCAGGCGACGCTCGGGCAGCCTGGGAGCGCAGCTGAGCGCCGGCTGCAAGCCGGTGACTTGCTGGGTGACGCGCTGGGGAGCAACGCCCTATCCACGTTCATTTTATCTCTAATAAGCCAGCTCTGCACAGCAATACTACGGGCTAGGAACAGCACGAGGCACGTGGCTCAGCGTGAGCCCTGAATGTGTGCCGGTACCAGGGGGACCGAGCACGTTGCTCAACTACGTGCCTCTCCCGACTGCCCCTCACTCCAGGCTCAGTGCTGGGCTTTCAGCTTCCTCCTTGCACTCTGCCCTTAATGAGATGTGCAATAATAAATTTAAAACTATGAACACGCAGGCTCTGCTACGTAGCTGAACCCCCGCATAGCCTTATATCCCAACAGTTGGGCTCCTGATTGAGGACGCGTCTCTGATTAATCCCCCCCATGTCCTGAACCTTGGCATGTTGGCACGGCATCTGTGCACGCCTGTAAATAGCCCAGCTGCGGTCGTGCAGAAAGGCACGGCAGCAGGGCTGCGTGCCGGGTACCTCGGCGGCAGCGACGCAGAGCGCAGCAGCCGCCGCGAGCAGAGCACCGAGTGCTGCGGGCAGGGAAGGAGAGCAAGCCAGCTCTGGAGGTTCCCCTAGCTGCAGCATGAGTTTTAAAAAAATATTTATCAATACTGCATCAGACCCAAAGCTGGGAAAGGCAGTAAGCACAGCCTCTGCCAGAGCCTGTGGCCGGCAGATAACACAGGCTGGATGGTAGTCAGGAGGAAAACTGATGGAGCAGAGAACATGCTCCTGTTTGGGGAGCAAAACGGTGTCCTGCACTGAAGACCTCAACTACCAGGCATAGCCTCAGCCATTGCAGGTGCAGTGGCAAGAAGAAGCCTCTCTCAAAGTTGGTCCTTACCATACCCCAGGGCACAGTAGGGAAGCTCTCCTGGGAGCAGAGATCCAGGTGAGCGGGGGACAAGCAGGGCCTCCAACAAGAGCCTGCCAAGGGCAGCAAGGGCCATCTCCATCTCCGGGCCTCCCCCAGGGATGCTTCAGGGCCCCTCTCAGCACAGCCCCTGTAGGGGCCCTGGAGGGGTCAGGCTGGAAACACCTTTCAGCAACGTCTCCTCGAGCAGAGGCCGTGGCTCCTGGGGCTGTCTGGCCTCCGGAGAGCCTGGCTCCGCTTCCCTCTTCGGAGGGCTGCAGCGGGACAGGGGAGGCGAAGCTCTCCCCACGGCAGGGAAGTGACCCTGCGTGAGGAGCACAGGGGACCTTCCCCTGTCTAAGGGATGGGGCACCTATAGCTACCCGAGAGCTTTGCTGCCTTGTCTCGGGGTGCACGACATGGCAGAGGGTTGCAGGAAACGGCTGTACCTGCCAGGAAGAGCTTTACTAGCTGTAGCTGGACACACGTCCCTGCAAAGGGAAGAGTCACCTCTGTTCCCCGGGGAGTCACCGTCAGTCCTACGAAGGTACATAAGGGACTCTCCCAGGCGTACAGCAGATCAGACACTGCCCTTTTTGGGGACACCTCCACCAGCTCAAGTCACCGCTCGCTTGGATGGTTGTGCGTGGAGTGCGAAGGGAGATGAGGGCTGCGCTGGGGAATGCCAGGCAGGTCCAGACATCCCCCAGGAGCGTGGGGGGCAAGCCGGGTGGTGGGGAAGTTTTGAGAGCTGAAGGCCGGCTCTGAGGATGGATTCTGCAGCTCTCCATGAATTCTTTGCATGGCACAGGGTTTGGAGGCTGCCTACACTGGGTGTGGGGTGTCTGTGGCGCAGGCTCAGCTGGGTGGGGGCACAGCTGATACTGAGCTCCCCAAGGAGCATACAGAGCCCTGGAGTCTCCAGCAGAAGTTTCTAGGACAGAGCATGAGCTGGCCCTGGCTGAGGCAGGCTGGGGGGTGTGCAGGGGCATCAAGGATACAGAGCTCCGGTATTTTTCCAGGTCTCCACCACACATTGGCAGAGCTGGGTCTGACGAGCAGCCAGGGGAGCAGGGGGATGGCCTGCTTTAGAGATGTCATTGACTGCGGCAGGAGAAGGTGACCCCAGAGAGCCCTAGGATGCTGCTGAGGGACCCCAAGGGGAGATGAGGGTTACAGGGAACCTCACTGCCCCAGGTGCAGGCACTGGTACTTCCAGGACCGTCCCCATAGAGCCAGCTGGTATTGTACTGGGGGAAGTGGGGACAGGCGAGCGCAAGGAACAGCCCCCAAGCTGTAAGAGCTCAGGAGAGCACACAGGACACCATAACCAGCTGGAGGGGGACCTGCAGCCTCAGGGCTCTCAGAGGAGAGGGGATTGCGTGTAGGGACAGAGAGAGACCAGGAAAGGTCCCCAAGGGGTGTGCGTAGGCTGTACAGCAGAGGTCAGGGTAACAAAAGGGGATCCCTGAGGACAGAGCCCCAGGAAGGGAGGTGTGAGGGGGGAGGAGGAGGAAGAGGAGAAGGTACTGGACCAGGAGCCCTTGATAGGAGGGCAGGGGAAGAGCCCGAGGGCAGCGCACAGAGCAGGGATGGTCCCCAGAGCATCACCTGAGGACAGTAATGGGGTCACCTGGGTACGGGGCACAGGGCTGAGATACTGCAGAGGGGCAGGGACCCTAAAAGCAGGGCACAGGGCTGCGGAGGTGCTGGAGAGAGGTACAGCAAAGGGGCACCGAGGCAGGACCCGGGGTGGGGGGCGCAGGGAGGGGTGTCCCTGGGAGCAGGGACGCAGGCAAAGCCCAAGGGCACAGCATGGGGACAGGACGCGGGGGAAGGTGACGCTGAGCAGGGTGTGCATGGGGAGAGATGCCAGGGCTGGGGGGGTCCTGAAGGGGGGAGGCACAGGGAGGGCAACACTGGGGTCCCATGGAGGTGCCCAGAGCAGGTGACAGCGAAGCGGGTGCTGGGGGCAGGGGAAGAGCGGAGCGGAGGGACAGGACGCAGGTGGGCAGCGGGAGCAGCGCTGGGGAAGCCTGGGGCAGGTCACGCTGGGGTGCAGAGGGACCCCCGGGTGGGCAGGGGCGATGGTGGAGGTGACACTGGGGGCACCAGGGGCGCAGCAGAGGGACCCCGGGGCACTTACTGGAGGAGGGGTGCTAAGGAATGGTGGGGGTGATGACGGGGGGAGCAGGGGTGCAGCAGGGGGTCCCCCGAGAGCGGACAACACCAAGGAGGAGAAGGTCAAGCGAGGGGCGATGCTGGGAGGAGGGGGGAGGCCGGGACGGCAGTGCCTAGGGGTGGGCAACGCCAGGAAGGGGGTCCCACGAATTACGTGGTGATGGGGGTGCCCTGGGAGAAGGAGGGGACAACACCAGGGCGTCCTGCACGGGTATCCTAGAGGTTACCTGGGGCAGGGGATGGTCCCCAAGGGATGCGAGGGAGACGACAGTGCCAGGGTGCTTGGGGGGGGGGTGATGGGGTGCCCTAGGGTGGATAGCCCAGGGGAGGATGATGGTGGCGTCCCCCAGGGGGGTGCCGGGGTGCTCCAGGGGTGACGGCAGAGGGCCCTGGGATGGGCATCCGTGGAAAGTGATGCCGGAGCGCCCAGGAGGAGGCCGAGGCGCCCAAGGGAGGGCAACCCAGGGTGCCCCAACAGAAGGGGAGCACCCCAGGATGACGGCAGCGCCAGAGTGCCGGGGTGGGGGGTGGCCCTGGGGTGACAGCACCAGGGTGCCGGGGGGGGCATGTCCAGGGGGCCATAGGGGGATCCCTGGGGTGATGGTAGTGCCAGGGAGAGGGAAAAGGGGAGCTGGGCTGGGGCGATGGCAACCTGGCCGGGGTGTGGGGAAGGGTAGTGTGCCTGGGGGGGGGGGGTGACCCAGGGCGGGGGGGGTCCTTAGCAGGGACCCTTGCAGGGAGGGGACGCGGAGGGGGGGCTGCCCCTAATTCTGTGGGGTCCTTGATAGGGACCCTCTCAGGGTATGTCCCGGGGAGGGTCCCTGGGAGGGGTCCCGGGTAGGGTCCCCGGGAGGGCACCCCTCATGGGGGTGTCCCAGGGCAGGGTCCCCGGGAGGGGTCCCGGGTAGGGTCCCCGGGAGGGCACCCCTCATGGGGGTGTCCCAGGGCAGGGTCCCCAAGGGGGGAACCCCTCGGAGGGGGGGATCCTGGGGGAAACCCATGGGGGGGGTGTTCCCGGGGGAAACCCCAAGAAGGGAACCCCTTGGGTGGGGGGGTGTCCCAGGGGGGAACCCCTCGGGGGGGGTGTCTCCAGGAGGGGAACCCCTGGGGTGGGGGGGTGTCCCGGGGGGGAACCCCTCGGAGAGGGGGAGTCCCGGGGGGGGTCCTCCAAGGGGGGATCCCTCGGGTGGATGGGTGTCCCGGGGGGGTCTCCAAGGGGGGGATCCCTCAGAGAAGGGGTATCCCGGGGGAAACCCATGGGGGGGGGTGTTCCGGGGGGGGGGAACCCCTCGGAGGGGGAACGCCTGGGGGTGGGGGTGTGCCGGGTACCTTTGAGCGAGGTCTCCACGAGGCGCAGGTAGAGCTGGCTGCGCTTGTTGCCGTGGCTCATGCGCTGGCCCAGGCCGTGCCGCTGCAGCACGCACTCCTCGAAGCGCACCACGTTGGGGTGCTGCCGCCGCAGGCTCGTCAGCGCCCAGAACTCGGCCAGCGCCAGCTCCACGTTCTCGGGCGCGTCGCAGCGGATCCGCTTCACCGCCAGCCGCGCGCCGCTGCGCCCCGACACCGCCTCGTACACCACGCCGTAGGCGCCGCGGCCGATCTCCGCCAGCAGGCTGTACCGCGGCGCCCCGCCGCCGCCGCCGCCGGGCCCCGCCGCCGCCGCCGCCATAGGGGCCCGCCGCGCCGCCCGCCGCCGCCGCTCCGCCCTTTGTGTCCCGCGGCGGCCGCCGTCCGCCGTCTCCATGGCGCCGCCGGCGCGGGGGGGCCGCGCGCCTGCCGCCGCCGCCGCGCCCTGCGCATGCCCCCGCGCCGGGGGCCGCCGCCGCCGCCGCCGCCGCGCCCGCGCCGGCCGCAGGGCCCGCGCCGCCGCGTCGGAGGGCGGAAAAGCGCGCCCTGCCTGCCCCTTTAAGCGCTCGGCCAATGGCGGCGCGGCGGGCGGGCCCGCGCCGCGGCGGGAGGGGGAGGGGGGCGGCGCTGGCGGCGCTGGCGGCGGCGGCGGCGAAGGCTCCTTGCCCGGGGGGGGCCCGGCCGCGGCCGCCGCTCGGCCGCCCCGGCGCCGCGCCGCCACGGTGCCTGCGGGCCGCGGGGACCCGGCCGGCCGGGCGGCCCCGCGCGGTGGTGCGCCCCGGCGGCGTGTAGACACGCCATGCAGCGCGGCCGCCGCCGCCGCCTCCCCGCGCCCCGCCGGGCCTCACCTCACCTGCGCGGCGCTGCGCTGCGGCGTGTGAGCGCGGCGGGCGGCGGCGCGGCGATAAGCGGGGCCCGCGCGCCCTGACGTAACCCCTTATGTAACGCCGGGGGGGGGGGGCGCCCGCCCGCGCGGCACCGGCGGGGGAGGGGGCCGCGGCCGGCCGCGCCATGGGCGGTGCGCCGCGGCCGTGCGCTGCGGGGGGAGGGGGCACCGGGGCCGTGCAGTGCCAAGGGAGGGGGGGCACCGGGGCCGTGCGATGCAAAGAGGAGGTGCATTGGGGCCATGCAATGCAAAGAGGGGGTGCAGCGGGACCATGCAGTGAAAAGTGGGGGTGCAGCAGGGCCATGCAGTGCGAAGGGGGGATGCTCCGGGGCCATGCAATGCAAAGAGGGGGTGCATTGGGGCCGTGCAATGCCAAGGGGGGTGCATTGGGGCCATGCAATGCTAAGAGGGGGTGCAGCAGGGCCATGCAGTGCAAAGGTGGAGTGCAGCAGGGCCATGCAATGCCAAGGGGGGGTGCTCTGGGACAGCGCAATGCAAAGGGGTGATGCACTGGGGCCGTGCAGTGCAAAGGGGGGGTGCCTCGAGGCCGTGCAGTGAATGGGGAGGTGGGTGCACCGGGGAGGCTGTGCAGTGTGAAGGTGGGGGGGATCTGTGCAGTGTTGGTTGCTGCACCGGGGGGAGAGGTGTGCAGTGTTGGTGGGTACACCGGGGGGGGGGGTGTTGGTGCCCTGGGGGAAGGGGTGTGCGGGGTAAGGGTGGGGGGAGCTGTGCAGTGTTGGTGCACCGCAGGGGCTGCACTGGGAGCCCGTGCAGTTGGGGGGTGGGGGGTGTCTGCACTCCCTACACTGGCAGGGAGACCGTGCAGTGCTAGGGGGGATCGGTGCACTGGCAGGCAGTGCAAGGAGGTGGTCAGTGCGCAGGGGAGAGGGGGAGCAGTGCAAGGGGTGCTGGCGATCCAGGGGGAGCGTGCAGTGCGGGGGGGGTCCATGCATTGCAAAGGGGGGGTCAGGGCAGCAGAGGGGTCTGGGCGGTGCATGGGGGATCAATGCAGTGCAAGGGGGGGTGCAGTGTGGGGGGACATGTAGTGCAAGGAGGGGGGTGCAGCAGCTTGTGCAGTGCAAAGGGAGCTGTGCAGTGGGGGGTGGGCTGTGCCGTTGCTGTGCGGGGGACAGCGCGGGGGACAGTGCATTGTGGGCGGCAGCGGTGGGGGATTGCTGCGATGGGGGTGTTGCTGCACGGCCGCACACTGCGGAGCCCCGGCCCTGGTGAGGCCCCTCTCCGCACCCGGCTCCCCGGGGTTTTGCTGCAGGGGGTTTCCAGCAAAAGCTGCCCCAGAAAGTCGCTGAAATGCCGGGGCTGAAACCTTGCTGCCCTCGGGGGCCAGAGGTTTGGGGGGAGCCAAAAGCTGGGTGGGAACGGGTGCAGGGGGGGGCGGGGGATGGCCCCGGGGTCCCCACACCAGGCTGGAGCCGTCACACCCTGCTCTTCCCTGCCATCCGGGGGCTTCCCGAGCATCCGCCCACTCCGGGCCATGCTGGCCGGCCGGTCCCAGCAGCGGGGCCGTGCAGCGGGAGGCTCCGCTCCAGCCACAGCATCGGCTGCGTGCCAGGACGGCCGCCGACCCGGGCACCGCTGCTCCTGCTCCGCCTGGCGGTTTCCTCCTCCAGGCATCGCCCAGCTGGAGCAGTGTGGGGTGCCGGGGTGATTTTCCCGGTGCACGTGCACATTGCACAGCGGCAGGACCGGGGCTCCACGGTGCCACTGCCGGTGCCGCCCCGGGAGCAACGGCGATTACACCCCGTCGCAGCAAGCAGCGTGGCAGCGCTGGGACCCACAGGGCGCCTCGCGTTGGCATCGCGGCCCCTCTCCAGCAGCCCCCGTGGCTGCGTGCACGTGCAGCCCCGCGTGTGCGGCGCGAGCGGCAGCGCTGACCCGGCGCCACGTCCTTGCCCCGCTCGCCAGCGTGCGCCGCTCCAGGAAGGCCACTTGTTCGGAAGGACGCACGCCTGTTACCGCGGGGTCGCGGCTCCTGCCGTGAAAACTGGCTCTTTTGTTCCACTTGTTTTTTTTCCGAGCCACTTCCCTCCCTGCTTTGCTCCCCTCCGCGCAGGTGACGTTGGCGGCGCTTTGCAGGCGGTCAAGGAGAGCATCCGCAGAGCGCGTTTGCGGAGGAGCTCTAAAGATCGCTGCTTGCTTGACTCACCTGCAAGGTCGGCGCTGCGAGCACACAGCCCGGCGGCAGCCGTGGCCCCTCTGCGCTGCACAGCACGTCGTGCCGCCGGGCACGGAGACCCCGCGCTGGCTGGGATGGAGGCGCTGCGCGACCACCTGGGCCTTGCTGTGGGGCTGGCACGGTGCGGCGCAGGAGAGGGAGCACCAGGAGAAGCCTCTCCTCCACCCAGCATTTGGAAAATAAACTTTCTTATCTTGTTCTCTCCCTCCGCGACAACCTTATCATCCCCGCAGATCGCCAGGTAGCCCTCAACCTGCACTCTCAGCCGAAAGCCCGTTTGCACGGCAGATGCTGCCTGGCCCTGCCTGCAGCTGGCCGGGGTCCGGCCAAGAGTCTCCCCTCAGCGCCAGCAGCTCCTGGCTCCGGCAGCTCCGGGTGCCAGGGCTCTCGGCCCGCATGGTGCCCACCAGTGGGGAGCACTGCTGCCAGCTGTGCAGGCTGGCTGCCGGCACGCAGGTTTTTAAGCTCAGTTTGCTTTTCCGTGGAGCCACTAGGCCGCCTGGGCTGGAGGAGCGGGGGGTCCTCGGCTGGCAGCCCCGGGAGCAGCCCTGCGCGACGCTGTGTGACGCCCGCTGTTTACTCGGGTGCTGCTTTCTGCAACGGCGTCGAGTGGCCACTTGTGCTGCCTGCCCACGTCCTTGTGCGTCCAGTCGCGCCGTTGGCGTGTGCCCGCGCGGGTGCACATGGGCTGCACAGCCGGCCCTGTGCTGGGGGGGGGGGGAGGCCACCTCCTCCCCGGGGGGGCACATGCACCCTGTGGCTATTTCAGGGCCACGAGGGTGAGCGAGCAATTTAATGCAGCCCATTCTGGAAAGATGCTGTGCAACGGAATAGGACGGAGCCGAGAGGCTGCGAGGGAAGTTGCAGGGCCAGGCCGTGCACCCGCCGCACCCTGCGGGACGGTTTACCCCGTAGCGGTGTGCACCAGGCCATGCCCAAATAGCCAGGGAGGCCGGGATGGGGCTCCCCGACCCGCTGCCGTGAGGGCGTCTGCACCTCTGGAGCGGGTCCCCTCCGTGGGCAAAACCCGCTGGGCTGGGAGAGGCTGGAGGCCGGCGGCACCGGGGGTCCCGGGGCTCCGGGCACGGCCGGCCCCGCGGGACGGGCCAGGACGGGCCAGGACGGGCTCCGCTCCGTGACAGGCGCTGCGTGACGTTATCTGCCATTAACTCCCACCTGCTCCTGCAGCAGCCCGGTGCTCCCGCTAGTCCCCCTCCTCGCCTCATCAGCTTTTAACTGATGTAGTTAAGAAAACTTAACTTTTCTATTACCGCACATTTCTCTCTCACCCAGGTGCTTAATTACCATTGTCCCAGGGAAATGTCAGCGTGACTCACAGACAGTTTCCCATTAGGAAGCGGCAGATGAATATTAATTAAAGCGGGTGGTGGGTGGGCTCGCTTGGAGCTCCTTTCCCGAGGGGACCCCGCCGCCACCCCGCGCCCGCCCGGCCCCGGCCGAGGACCCGCTCCCCTGCTTCAGGGACCCGGCGGCAGAAATAGAAAATAATAAGCTGCCTCTGCCCCAGGGACAGGAGTAATTCGACCTCCCTCCCGGAGCAAAGGAAATCAGCTCTTGTTAAGGAGCCTCGTTACGGACTACTCTTACCCCGGTGCCCGCAGGGTTTCGCTTGCTCTCCGCGACCGCGTCTCCCCGCGGTGCAATTACCCCGCTCCCGGCGCTCCGCACGGGCGAGGCGGCCGCGCCGCGGGGGCCGCGGGACGGGGAGCCCCGACCCCCCCCCCCCCGCCGGCCGCCCCCAGCGCCGGGGGCGCCCGCAGCTCGGCCGGGCGCCGGGGGGGCTGCGGGGGTGGCGCCGGGCGGGCGCTCGGGCGCCGTCAGGGGTGTTCAGCGCCGGGCACCCGGCTCCCCGCGGGGCCGGGGGGGGGGGGTCGCTGGGTTGGCCCAGCTGCAAAGGGCTCCGCTGGTGGGGTGGGCGGTGGGGGACGATGCCGATGTGGTGCTCGCACCTGGAGTCACGGCTCCCGGAGGGGCTGCGTTTTGCAGCCGTGCTTCATCATTTTTTTGGGGAGGGGGGCTAGGTGATAGAAACGACGGTTTCCTGGGTGTAAAGAGCAGCCGCTCCAGCCGCCCCTTTCCGCGGCAGCGAGGACGGCCGCTCCCCGAGAGGTGCCCGTGGCCCCCGGCGTGCGGGTGCGGGGCTTCGCAGCCGCCTTTCCTGCTCCTCGGCTTTGCTCTGCGTCCGCGCAGCGCTGCAAGCGGCGGGCGGGGGGGGTTCGCGGCCGGCGGAGGGGCCAAGGCCGGGCGATAACCCGACCCCCCCCCGGCAGTGCGAGGGGCTCCGGGTCCCGGGCAGCCGGCGCTGGAGCCGGGTTGGTGGGAAACATCCCTCCCGAGCGCCGATAAAAATAGGAGAGGGGACGGGCTGCGCCGGCGGCGCCACGCGCGGAGCCCCCGCGGGGCTCGGACGGGACGGTCCGGTCCGGTCCGGCCCGGCCCGGCCCGGCGGCGGGGCCCGAGCCCCGGCTCCTCCCGGAGGAGAGGTGCCCGCATCGCCGGCCACCCTGCTCCCGCCCCAGCGAGCGCCCGGGAGCGTGGGAACGGGGCTCGGGCAGGGCGGGCGCGTCCCCGTCCCCTCCTCTCCGTGGGTTCGTCCCCGGGGAGCGGAGAGGGACGCGAAGCCCCCGCCGCCCCCCGCGGGTGCAGGTTTCCCGCGAGGGCTCCGCCGCCTCCGGGCAGAGGGAAGCGGGGCCGGACGCCCCGTCCGGCGCGGGGGCTGCGGCGGGAGGCGGCCGCGGGGCTGCTTATTCCCAACCTCCCGCGCCCCGATTGGCTCCGCGGCGCCAGGAGGAGACTCCGCGGCCATAAAAGCGGGATGGGAAGCGGCGGGGGGGGCGGTGAGTCCGGCGGGGTCCCCCGGCGGCGTCCGCGCTCGGCGCCTCGGGCCGCCGCGGGGCTGCGCGTCGCCGTCGAGCCGGAGCGCGGAGCCGCGTGTGCCCCGCTCCGCCGACGCGCGGCCGGGCCGGGCCGGGGCGGCGGGAAGCACCGGCAGGTAGGGCCGCCCTCGCCCGCGGCGCGCCGTGACTCACCGGCTGCAGCGGCGGTATCGCTCCTGCTGTTGCCGCCGTGACTCAGTTTGTTTAGAAACATCCCCGCGCCGGGAGCATCGCGCCGCGGCGGCTGCTGCTGCTCCCGCAGGTGCCCGCTCGCTTCGCCCCCTCGAGCGGCCTCGCAGCCGCCGGAGCTCTGCAAACGGCTCGTCGCGCTGCCGCCGCTGCGCCTTGCTGCCCGTGCAGGGGGGGAACTCGTGAGCTTGAAACTAGCCGGAGTTCGGAGAGCGACGGAAGGGAGCGGGCGATAAGTGGCGGGGAGGATGCTTCTGCCTTCCCACGCTCGCTAGACCCAGCACCGGCACTGCCGGGGTTTGCTGCGGTTCTGTTCAAAAAGTCTTTGTGTTTTTTTTCTGAGCAAACGTTGCCCTGAGCACGTTTGCAGGTCGCTCTTAAGGAGAAGAAAAGAACTGCCTGAAGGTGCCGTTCTTCCCTGGCAGAAATGTCTGTAGGCTCCCAAAATTGTCTCCGTTAGACCTCGGTGGGAGGAGAAGCTCGTACAGCTGTACGGGGGTATAGCGCACGCTGGCTGCCCCTGTGCCAGTGCCGCACACAGCGTGGCATCGGGAATAACCGCCACTCCGGAGGGAATGATCTCGGAGCCCTCCCAGGCAGTCCCGGCTGGCGTTGGCGGTGAGGCCGGGTCTCCACCACGGAGCCCTGCAACGCCATGTCCAGCCCGGCCGGGACCCGCCGGGGGTGGACAGTGGAAACCCAGCTTCACCGCTGTCATTCCTAGGAGCTGCTAAGCCCGTGCCCAAGCGTTTCTGCCAGGACGGACGGCGGTGGGACGCACGCCTGAGCGGGACGCTCGGCCTCCGGCTTCCTGCAGGTAATGCCATGCTGCTCTCCAGCTCTGTTTTCCTTCTTCCTTCTTTTCTTCAGTTCTTTTTTTTTCCCCCCTTTGTCTTATACCTGTTGTTTTCCTCCCTTTTTCCTTGCACAGGAGGGCAGCAGAGCTCTGCGGGGGACCTGCCACTGCACCTGGACAAGGTATGTGCGCAGCGGGATGCCCCGGCATGGCCCTTGGCCCTGCAGTGGGACTTCGGGTGTCGCCGCTGTCCCCAGCCCGTGGCAGGGCTGGGCAATGGGGTGATGCGGCCACGATAATCCATGTCCGGGAAGCCAGGGTGCCATGGGGAAACACCGTCCGAGGGACACGGGCGACGGTGCCTGGCTTCTCCACGCAGCTCCTGCGCGGTGTGCCTGGCTGCCTTCTCCTCCTCCTCTTAATCTCAGCTTCGGCCCCCTCGGCCACTGCTCCGGGCAGAGCCAAGGCCAGCAGCGCCTCGGAAAAGGGCTCCCGGCTGGGCTGCTGGGAAGTAGCCTGGTGGTTGCCCTTGGGCAGCTGCATTTCCCGCGACCCTGCAGCGCGCGCATACCTTGGCGGCTGGCAAACCAGCGCCGATCGGTGCTTTTCCAACGACGGCGAGGCGATGGGGGGTATCGCTGCCTCTCGCGGGCGGATAACGGAGAAGTGCAGGGCTGCGCTCCCCGGGAATGCTGCTAGTGTGGCACACGATGGTGCGGATAATTCAAATTACATTTTAATGTATCATGAATTAATACTGTGGCATTAACGTTTCTTCATCAGCGCCAATTACAGTACATTAGCAGATACAGCTGGAGAATACAATAATCTCCAACATGCGTCATGACCGTGCACCAGCTTCCTCTGGGTCAGGCCTCGGCACCTGAGGCAGCGGCAGCCGCGGTGGCAGGCGGGCGCAGGCGGGAGGCTCCCGCGAGGCCTTGCAGGGAGCGCTCTGCTCCGGCACCAGCACCGGCACCGGCCGGCGGCATTGCAGGAGCGACGCTGGACCTGGCGGCTGCCACGGCCTCTCGCTAGCCCACCGCGCGGCGTCTCCAGCCCTCGGCCAGCGAGGCAAGCCGCGCTGCACGGCTCTGCTAGCGGGGCCGGGGATCGCAGCTCGCAGGCAGGCTTAAAGCGAAAATCCAGCTTTTTTCCCCTTCCCCGGCCGCCGCCCTGGCCACACGGATGCGGAGGGAGCTGCAGCAGTGGAGGATGCTCGGGGCCGCCGGGAGCAGGGCAGGGCAGGGCGGCCAGGGGCAGGTGTCCGCCTGGCGATGGGAACACCGGTCCAGCCTGGGGTGTCCCCCGCCTCGGCTGGCCAGCGGCTCCGGAGCGCTGTGTTTTTCCTCTCCAAGGCCAAGCGGGGGAGAGCTGGTGATTCATCCTCGCCGCGGCGTGCAGAACGCGGCCGTCGCAATATTGCTCGGAAACGAGATGCTAGAAAAAACGCAAACGGCACACGAGAGGCACTGGTGGAGACGGGGTGTCCCCGGGAGCCCAGCTCGGGGCTGGGGTTGTGGAGGGCGCGAAGGGCTGGGCTTCACCCCGGGGAGGAACCGCGTCCCGGTGGGAGGCGACAGTGACGGGCTGCGTGTGCTGTCTCGCTTCCCCAGGAAACGCCGCGGCGCGGGATGGAGCGGCAGGCGCTGGCGCTGGCTCTCTGCCTGGCGCTGGCCGTGGCGGCCGCGGAGGACTGTGCGACCCGGTGCTCCGCGTGCGCCGCCCGCACCCAGGACTCGGCGGAGAGCATCCGGCCCCTGGTGAGTGCCGGCACCCAGCGGCCACCGGGCGTTTCGCGGAGGGGGAAAAACAGCAGCGGGTGCACACGTTCGCGCGTGGCCGGTGGGGCTGGGTGCCTCCCCGGCGCCGCTGCACCCGCGGGCGGTGGCTCAGCAGCGGGGCCCTCAGGGGACGCGGGGCTCGGAGCGGGGAATGTCCCCGGAGCAGGACCCAGCTGCCCTGCTCCGAGCGCCGGCCGCTGTGTTGCAGATGTGCCTGCTGGAGTGCCAGGGCTCCTCGCCGCCCGGCGCCGCCCGGGAGCTGTGCGGGAAGGCACTGGGGCTCCTGGTGGCCCTGGCCGACGGGAGGGAGCTGGTCCCGGCGGAGGACGAGGACGAGGCGCCGCCGGAGCTCGGCCCTGGCGAGCTGGCCGAGCGCTACGGCGGCTTTGCGGAGAAGCTGCCGCGGGGTAATCTCTTCTCCCTGCTGGGCGAGGACGCCCATGGCAAGGGCGCCGGGAGCAAGACGTACGGCAGTGGCAAGCTGGGAGAGCGGGCGGCCTCCGGGGAGGCGCAGGACTACCCCGCGCCGGAAGGTCCCGGCGGCGAGGAGCCCCCGGCCGGTGGCCCCGGCGGCCCGGCCAAGCGCTACGGGGGCTTTCTGCGCACCTACCCCAAGCGGAGCTCGGCGCCGGGGGCCGCGGGCGCCGGGCAGGCGCCGGCGGAGCTGCACAAGCGCTACGGCGGCTTCATGCGCAGGATCCGGCCCAAGCTCAAGTGGGACAATCAGAAGCGCTACGGGGGGTTCCTGCGGCGGCAGTTCAAGGTGGCCACGCGGGCGGACGAGGACCCCAGCGCCTACTCGGGGGAGGTCTCGGACCTATAGAGCCTGGACCTATAGAGACGGCGTCGTCCCCCCCACCCCGGCCCCATCCCGCGCTCAGCCCAGCGCCACCGGCTTTGCCGCTGGCATTGCCCCCACCTCATCCCTCCACAGACCATGGGCCGGGTGCCGCTGCACCCCCGACGGAGGCAGCCCCGGCTCTGCCCCCCCCCGTCAACCCCCTCACTGCACCTACCCGTCCCCTGGGGACCCCGTGCACGGAGGGGACGGCATCTCCCATCTGGCTGCCGAAGACATGCCTGGCTGCCCGGCGTCCGTGCTCCGTGGGGGTCTCGCCCAGGGCACCGCGGTGGCTAATTTAGGGATCGCTGCTGCAAGCCGGGCTCGCGTGGATCACCCTGCTCCCCGCCCCCCCCCGTGGCTGCAGAGACGCAGCAGGGCTGGAAACCATGCACGGAGCCACGGTCGCCGCAGCAGCCTCCCAGCCCCGGGAGGGATGAGCCGGAGCAGGATCAGGCCCTCTTGGCCGGGAGATGGCCGGTGCAGCTGGCGGCTCCTGCCGACATGGTCCCAGCGTCCGTGTCGGGGCAGGCAGCAAGGCCAAGGAACGGCCGCCATCGGGGGACGCGGCGCTAGGCTGAGCGCAACCCCCCCCCTCCCGCTCCCCTGAGCCGCTCTCCGTGTCCCTGTCATCCCGGCGTCCATCTGTCCCCGCAGGTCACTGCCGTTCCGAGAATAAACGTTGCGGCTCGTCGTGTCTCGAGGTAGGGCCAGTCCCGCTGCCCGTCCCGTCCCCTCCGTCCCTTCCGTCCAGTGAATAAAAGGAAGCTGCCAATGAAGCCGAGCGGGTGGCGAGCGTCTGCTTCGGCCCCGGCCGGGCACAGGGGAGCCGCGTCTTCCCCCGGCACCTCCAGCCCTCGGGACCCTTCTGGCCAGGTGGCCTCCGGGCTGGGGCTACAGCCCCACGCGGGGCAGGCAGAGCGGGGCCATGGCACAGCCCGCGGTGCGCGAGAGAGGTGCAGTGAGGAGGAGGAGGAGGGTGGTGGGTGATGCATGGCGTGCAGGCAGCCTGCAGGCAACGCTGGCCATGCCGGGGACACCGCGGCCAGCGCTCCAGGCTGGGCTGCAGCCCTCCAGGCCGGCAGGCTGCAGGGACGCCTACGACAGGGGGCTGCGGTGTCCTGGGAGGGGGGTCCAGCTCCGGTGAGAGGAGAGCCAGAACACCCTGCGGGTGGGAGACGCATGGCCCAGCCTCGGATGGGGTGCATGCGGGCTGGCGGCATGGCCGGGAGCGGTGGGCAGGTGCGGGTGTCCCCAGCACGGGTGTCCCCGGCACGGGTGTCCCCTGCAAGGCCCGCAGGCAGCACTTGGTGGCACTCTGCGCGCAGCGTGGCGGGTGCGGGGAGGGATGCCGCAGCCCGTGCCCCCCCTTTCCTGCCTGGACCCCCCCCCCCCAGCAGGGTCCCTGTGGCTGGGTGGGTGCAGGACAGCCTCACCGTGCGCGCTGGCTGCCGGACATGAGTGGGGGGCCCTGCCCGCCCCCCCCCCCCCCGAGCAGCACCCAGTGGGGAGCGAGGGCTGGGTGCTGCTCCAGGGCAGGGTTTGCACCAGGAAACCCGGCTGTAGCAGATGCCGGCCTCCGTCCTCCCTGGGGGAGGAAAGGGAAGGTCTTAGCAGACATCTCCTGGAAAGCTCCGCGTCTGCCGCCGGCGCTGGCCCAGCCCGCAGGGCTGCCCCGGCCTCCAGGCAGGCTGCGTGCAGCCTCCGGCCGCGTCGGGAAGCGCTTCCCCAAACCACCCATGCACCAGCCCACGCGGGGAGAAGGGTCTGGGAGAGCCCCAACGGCACCTCTGCTCTTGCCGCTGAACGAGCAGAACTGGCCGGTGCCCAAACAGCCCTGGCCAAGGTGGGGGGGACGAATCCCCGGGCTGCCGCAGGGGGTCCCAGGCTGCGGCTTCGACCAAGCCGCGTAGGAAGGAGGCGGCAGGGCTGAGCGCGGCGGCCAAGCCATCCCCGTCCTGCTGGTGCTTTAAGGACAGCGTGACCTGGATCGCAGCAGCTCTGCGCAGAGAAAGCCGAGGCTGGGCGCCGCGTTCCCCTTTGAACTTCTCCTTTCCAGCCGCATCTCGCGTCGCTACAGGAAGCCTCCCGCCCCCGTTCCCCAGCCCTGGGGGGTGACACTGACTCACGCTCAGGACGCAGCTGAGCTGCCGCCCCCGAGGCGGAGGTCACTGCAGAGCACTGACAGACACGCTCCCCAGCCTGGGAGAGGGATGAGCCGGCTCCGGTTCACCTCCCCGGGAAGGGGGTCGCCCAAAGACCTAGAGGAGAGGGGTTGTGCATGGAGCCAGCCCTGAAGTGCTGTCCAAGCACCGGCCGAGGCTGAGCAGGGCTTGCTCCGGGCTCTTCCCTCCCCTCCCGCTGTTTGGGCAAGGCCAGCAGCAACATCCCCCCCTCCCCACCTCGCCCTAGGCTATACACTGCTCACCTCCTCCTCCAGCCGCAGTGCGGACAAGCGTTATTCCCTGGAGGTGCTGCGAGGCTGTGCTGGATGCGGCCTTCCCACCTCGCTGGAGGATGCACCATGGCAAGGCTGGCTGACCCCGTCCCAGCCCGCGGCTGTGCCGTGCCTGGTTAGGAAGCGCAGGTGACAACCCGACAGCCCTGAGCACGTGGCGGGGGATGCTCTGATGCACAGGAGCAGCATAAGACTTTTCACTTTTATTACAAAAATATCTTGCAAGCAAAAAAAAAAAATTGTGATCTGTACAAGCAGTGACGTAGCTCTCAAAGCATCACCACGTCTCTGGGACTCCCTCCTCGCTCCCTGCCCTCAGACACATGTGTATGGGGGTGGCACCCCGCCTGCCACCGAGGGCGCACAGACACTGCGGGGAGCTGGCACAGCCCTCGTGGCGCAGCCTGGCCTGCGCAGGACTGTGGCCCCAGGCCCTCGCTCCGCGTCCTCAGGGAAGGAGGGGCGAGCCAGGGCAGGGATGCTCAGCTGCAAGACATGGAAGAGCCTGTTCCCACACGCTGCAGGTCTCGTTGGAGGGACCCTGCCAGCCCTCTCCGCCCCAGCCCCCAGCCTCTCCAGCAGAGGTCAGGGAGGGCTGCGTAAGACTCAAACTCTAAGGGGTTTAGGGGGTCTTTACTGAGGCCTTAGTCTTATTTTTGCACATTTTATCCTAGTGCTAAGTACACAGCAGTACACCCACATACAACACACAAAACATTGGTTTTTAACTCTAAAAATTAACAGTTACATGTCAAACAGTCAAAACATGTTATATGTTATTTGTGGGGAAGCCTTCCCTTTTGGGATCCCTTCTGTTCCCACATGCTCTCCTCATGAACAAGAGCAGGATGGTGGCAGGGGACATGGGGCTGGCTAAAAGGAGGTGCTGAAGGCACCCAAATCCCAGTTCAGCTGGTGCTCAGAAGCAGAGCGGGGGCTGGACTCTTCGTACAAGTCCAGGAGAAGGCTGGTTTGTCCCAGTTAGGGGGAAAGCTCTCATGAGAGGGAGGCTCTGAGCCAGAGATGCAAGCCTGGGAGCTGCAGTCCTTGTCTGGGTGCTGTTCAGCCTGGAACTCTGGCAGCATGGGAGAGACCGTGCTCCTCAGGAGCCTTCTTGGACAGGGTGACAGGAGAGAGCCAGCAGAACTGCAGCTTTCTCGCAAGCCTTCCCAGCCTAAGGGTTTTATTGGCCTTAGTGAGACTGAGGTCCCACAGAAGAGACACTTAGGAAGAAAGATAGGTGGACACTTAGGTCCTTCCTTTAAAGCCATAGTTACTGTTCCACACACTGTGCTCTCCCAGACCGAGCAGCAGGAGAGCCCCAGGAGACGGTAGAGCTGGCTCCCCAGCAGGTCTCTGCTACAGACAGGATCACTGTGGGAAGTCACAACAAGCCTGGCCAAGCAGCAACATCTCCTGCCAGGCAGGTTACTGTCACCCAGGCAGCTACACACTCTGCGACCTCAAACAGCAACACAGAGCACTCTGCCATGGCTCAGGTCCCACAGTAGCCCTTTTTCCTTCAGAGGGCTGGTTTGAAGCAGAGTGCCCAGGTCCCCTCAGCCCAGCTCAAGCTTCCTGACAAGCTGCAGAGAGCTCTGCTTCTCCCAGATGCGGCCCTTGGTCAGGAGAGAGGATAGCTGGAAAGACACTCCAAGCAACTTAACACACTTGCAATCAAATCCAGTGCACTGAGGCTGAGAGGCCTCCTCAGCCATGTGAGGGATCGCAAAGAGAGAGTTAGCAGTCCAGGGACTGAGGTGCCCGCTGTGTTGTAGGTCAAAGTCAGGGTCTCTGTGGAAGGGGTGCAAACTCCCAGTTGATGATGCAGCTGCAATGGGCTGCAGTAGCCTCCCAGTGCTGTAGACAGCATTTCCATCCCAAAACACAGGTACCATACCTCAACATACATCTCCACAACACTCATTCAGTGCCGCTGTCAAAATCCACCCATGGAGGACCAGGGCTGCTCCCTCAAGGCAGAGGGCCCCCATTGCACATCACCAACCCCCCATGAGCCCCAGCCAGCTGCAGCCCTGCTCACTTCCTCTGGATCTGGACACTGGCATACTCTGAGCCGGCTTCCTCAGGGTGAGGGTCAGGCCTCTTGGGTGCCTTACTGAGATGGACCATGTCTAGGTCAGCATAGGTGAGGTTGTCATCAGTGGCAGGGGTTTGGCTGGTCTGGATGCAGGCATACTCGGATTGCTGACTCATCTCAATGATCCGACGGATACTCTTCTTTTCTTTGTCAAAGTTCAGGTCTGCATAGGTCAGGTTATTGGGATCAGACTCCTGTGTGAGATAACAAGAGTTTCTCTTCTGACAGGGCAAGGGAAATAGTAATGAAAGTTTCCTCATCCCCACTGCACATGCCAACCCAAATCAGAAGAGCCAATTCTACTTCAACTCAACCTGGGACAACTTGGTTTCTCTACCTGTAAAATGGGAAGGATGCCAGCAGCAGACCAGAATGAGCTGGTAGCAATGCCTTTCCCCCATGCTGTCTTCAGCAAATTACCCCGTCCAGTGGCAGCAATGGCTAGTTTAGAGCTAACAAGAACCACTAGCCAGGATCTTAGAGGTGTCTCCTGGCAGATGGGGCTCAGAGGAGGACACCCAGATTTTGCAGTTCATTGCGCTGTGAGGGCCCCACTGCAATCACCACTGTCACCCTGTGGGTGCCCTTAGGGATGCCAAAGGTAGCATGGTCTAGACCATTTAGGAATGGGTAAGGCCTGCCCAGCAAGAGCAGCTGTGTGCTGCTTATATGGGAGCCAGCAGAGGCTGGGTGGGATGGACAGATTGCTGCTGATCACGACATTGCTCATAACTGCGTCACCAAATGCAAAACAACTCCACAAATAGCTTCCTTGGCTATTGCACAGCTGGTTCTAGTCATAATAAACCCAGACTTTCCTGGGAGAAAGAGGAGAGGGGGCAAAGGCAGAAAAGATACTGGGAAGTAGCTATCCCCATCCCCAGGGGTAGTTTTTCCCTCCTTCTCATCAGCCACAGCAGAGTGACACTTATGCAGGAACCATCAAGTTCTGCTCCAGCATCTGGAATTTTCCTGGTTATTCTCCCCTCCCCAATTCCAAGAGTTAAGCTACACACCTGGGTAGCTGCCCCACTACTCTTCTCTGGCTCATGTAACCTGGAGAGGGAAAACAAAACAAATCCAATCAATGAAGTGCCCTGTTGCCTCTTTACTAGTGACAGAGCAGCTGGGGGACAGTTTCCAGCCCTGGTTCAGATGGGAAACAAAGTCCTTCCAACAGTGCCACTCAGCTGAGTGGTATGTCCTCACCAGAGAGCATTCACTCCCTCAGCTGGTCTCCTTCCCCACAGCCACATTTCTGCAGGCTGGGGACTTAGCTCCCATCTATTTGTTCAGCCTCACCAAAAGCTAAGCATTTGGGTGTGAGGTCACTTAGTGAGCAGGGAGGATGGAGGCTCAGTTGCTGGTCTTGCAAAGTTCAGTGGTGCTGTGACAGAACAGCTTCCTGGGAGATCAGCTGCCAGACCAGAAGCTGCATGTCTCCTAGCAGGAGACATCTCCCACATGCTTTTCCCCCCCAGGAGCTTGGGCTCCTACCTCTTTCACAACAGTTTTTGGGATCCAGCTCTGCTGACCATGAGGAAACACCCTCTCTGCACATCTGTGACCTTGTCCAAGCACAAGAAGTGACCTCAAGCAGTGAGTACTTGGGAGAGCTGCCAGGGGAGCAGGCCACACTGCCAAGGAAGCAGTCACACAGCGACATTAGCTGTGCTCCTTGCTCAGTCCCGATCCCAAAGTACCCGTTTCCAGGCTGAAGATGTCCAGCTCATAGCACCCTCAGATAATTCAATGATTCGGTGAATAGAGAAATCAGCACTTACCTAACAGATGGGGAGCTTTTACCTGCCAAAAGAGAGAGAGTTTAGGAAACAAAGGTAACCCCCAGTTACCCGAAGGCATATGAGCCCATGCACACAGACTGCTGCAAAAGCAGATGCACATGTTCTTCCAGAGGCATTTTTCTGAAATTTCACTTCATTACTGCAGAACTTTTCATGGTAGAGGGCAGGAGATCTAGGGTGGTGTTAGATGTTTTATGCAGATCTTGTGCAAAAGGAATAAAGAGCATATTTGACACGGTTACTGGTAGCCTAGCTGAATAAGTACAGTAGCAGGCCAGGAGGCTGGTCCTGGCAGTATTAGAGCTCTGAGACATCTTATCAAAAGTCCTCAGTGAGATTAAATTTAATGACTTCCTACCATTCTTGAAGATGTTCAGGCCTAGGAGGCTCTAGGACAAAGCAGAGGGGGTAGAGACTCATTCCTGGCATCCCTCCTGCTCCTGCCAACCACTTCACCCCCTCCTCCTCAGCCTCCCCTCAGGATTAGGTGTCAGGAAACCTGGAGACCCTGGCTGTGTTGCAGGAGAAAGCGGTAGCTTTGGCTGCAGGAACCCAACACACAGCCAACCAGGACCTTCCAGAAGCCATGGGAAGCCCTTCTTCATGGTGAATAGCACCAAGTTGAGCTTAGTGGGAAAGTAGTGTTGCCACAGCCAAGGGTACTGGCAGGAGCAGCACAGCTTGGGGCAGTTAGAGGTCAGGCCTGGTAGAGAAATACAGGTGTTGGCAGAGAAGGTCAGTCTTGAAGATCATGAATGCGATTCTGCTCTGATGAAGCCAACCTGAATTCGTGGGCCTAGTCAGGTTTCTCAGGTGTCAGATCCCTGCAAAGCATAGGAACTGGCATGTGGCAGCACCAGGCAGATGTTTCCCCAGCAGTTTGCAAATAACCTGTTCAATTCTGCTCTGCTGTCCCCTTTCTCCAGGAGCTGCACTACTACTGCCATGAGTTTTAGAGTCAAAGCACTGACACTCAAGAGGAAGAAACAGGTGGGAAGCAGTTGCTTTCCCTGACACACTTGATTTCCTTACTTTTGCTCTGTTTTGCCCGGATAAGGTAGAGAATAGCAACCACCAGCAGTGCCAGCACGGTGCAGATCACTCCCACTGCGATGTATATGGGGATTAAATTGTCTGAAATGAGAATGAGACAAGACAGATGCCACCACAGGTCTGCAAATGCCAGTACCAGCATGACTTCCTGCATCTTTACAGCTGGTGAGAAGGAGGCTCCCTGCTTCCCTGCTATGCCTGGCAGCATAAAGGGGCTCAAAAGCAGCACAGTTCCTGGGACAGACAGCTCCTTGGCTTTGTCCCTTTCCAGGGCCTGACAGCCAAGTCCTGGCTTGGGGCTGCACAGGACTGGGTGGGAGACTCAGCTGGGCAGGGCACATGCAGGAGTGATCCTGGCAAATTTGGAAAAGGCCCTGATGGTGCCAGGTCACCAGTCCAGTGCTGTGGGAGAACAGTTTGGGAGGGGAGGCCTTGGGGTGGTGACGCCTTGACCGCGAGGGACAGCAATTCAGGTCCTAGCAGCATCCGCCCTGATATGGAGACAGGTTTCATGTCCTGAAACCTGCTGGCCTTGGTTGTGATGGGCTGGTCCTGCTGGGCCAGAGCTACAGCGCACTGAAACCTGGGCCAGTGCTCACGAGTTCTGGTGACTTGAATTCACCAAGCCCCACCGGCCCCGAGGAGCCAGGCCTTAGCAGGCGTGGGGTGGGCTCTGTGCTGCTCTCCGAGCAGCAGGCTAAACAGCACAGTGGGGAGAAGGGCTCAGCCTGATGGGAGCTCTGCTCCTGATGGCTGCATCCCGTGGGGATGCTCGACCTTGCCTAGCCCGTGTTGTAACAGGAGCAGGAGCTCAGGACGGTGCCGAGAGAGTGGAAAGCAGAACACGTTTGAAGCTGGGCTGGCTCTTATTATCCCGCACAGGATTCTGGTGGGACTGAGCTTTCTCAGGAGGACAAGAGCTAACAGCCTCCCCCTCGGACTGCATCCTTAAGGCCGGCGGCAGACTCACACTCACCCTTATCCGCGAGGGACTGGTTACTTGCTCCCTGGTCAGCAGCCGGCATGGCGATCTGCAGGGTCACAGCGCTGCTGACGGGGCTCTGGGAGTCATGCACCACTTGGCAGGTGAACACGGACTGATTCTTCTCCACTGTCGCTTGCACTTCCAGGAGGCTCCGCAGCTCGAACGTCCCCTGGGACGTCTCTTTTGGGCGGGGGGGTCTCCCCACATTTGCTTCCATCCCGTTTTCCAGCCAGGTGAGGGTCACCGCGTCTGGATAAAACCCCTCGACGGAGCAGGTGAAGTTCACAGTCTTGTTCACCTCGACGGGGTTTGGCGGCTCAGTGAGCACACGCACGGTGGGGGGCACTGCAAAAAGAAGCGCTTGGTGCCCAACATCTGCCCGGCTCTGCAACCCGCTGCCTGCATCCGCCCAGGCCCCTTCCCCACAAGGAGCCCCGCTCCTCGCCCCGGGAGCGGGATGCTTGGAGCGACGATCCCCGCCGAGCCCTCACCTCGCACAGCGTCGCTGAGGTTGTACGTCCTCGTCAGCGGGGCTCTCAGAGTGGCATGATCGACCACGCAGGTGAGCTGGGAGCGGACGTCGGCAGCCTGCAGGGTCACCTCTGCCGTGCTGGACATGTTGTAGGAGTTCGTCTGCCCAGCGGTGACCTGGGGCTGCGGAGCCGTCATCGGGGCCCCGTTTTTGAGCCACTTCACACCGATTTCTCTGGGGAAGAAGCCTCCAGCCGTGCAGGTGAAACGCACCGAGCTCCCCGGCTCCGCTCTGTGCTCAGGCCCGGATACAGCCATCGAGGCAGGGCTGGCTGCGGGGAGAAGCATTTACCCATCGGGGCAGGCTCTCTGCTCCCCGCAGCCCTCACCCCTGGGAGCACAGGGCTCCGCGCCAAGAGGGAAACGGGGGCTCCTGCTGCAGGCGGAGCGCTCTGTGCTGGGGGACGGACACGGACATGGTCACAGCTGGGGAAGGGCCCCGCACGACCCCCCCGTGGGCCGTTCCTGGAGCAGAGCCGAGCGGCGAGGGCTTTGCGGGGGATCGGGGAAGGCGGCTTTGCCCAGCCTGCGCCCCTGGCTGCCAGGCAGCTCTCCAGGAGGGACCCCGCGATGCGCCTGGGGCGCCTGCTGGCTCCTGCTGCCGGCAGGGAAGGTGGCCTGGGCAGGGGAGGGGACGCAGGGCCCCCGCCCAGCCCCGCTCGCCCCGGGACCAGAGCCCGCCGCGACGGAGGGCGGCTGCGCCCGGCAGGGCTGGTTCCCCTCTGGCAGCTGCTCTGGGGAGTCGTGGCGGGGCTGAAAGCTCCACTCACCGCGCACAAGCACCTTCGTGCCCCGTCCCGACAAATACACCTCATCCTGCTCGTCTCCTTTCCTAAACTTCACACAGTAATAGGTCCCGGCATCCTCGACTTGGACGTTGCTGATGTGGATGGTGAAATTTGTGTTGGACTCGTTCACTACCCTTGTTACGCGGGAGGGGGGGGAGACTTTTTGATCATAAATGGTCCGATTCTTGCTGCCCAAAGCCTTCAGCCATTTCACAGGTCCTGCTATATCATCTCCGGAGATGCTGCAGTGCAGGGTGAGCGTCTGCCCCACGGACACCAACACCTCCTCCTGGGGCTGCTGCAGCTGTAAGCTCCTTTTTGCCCGGGCATCAGCACCTGGAGTAAAACCAAACTCAGTTATGTACTCCTCAAACGCAGGAGATGCCCTGTGGCCCTGATCTTAGTAGAGTTCTTCCCTCAATAACAACTGGCAACCCAAGTACCAGTCCAGGCTCTTTGCCTGCCTTCAGAGCCCTCCCCAGCATCAGAGCCCTGCAAAGCTCCCACTGCCATGCTCTGGCCCACTGCTGTAGTGGGATGGGGCCAAGTTTACAGGTATGCACAAGAGAGTTAGCAGGGACTGAAGGTGACAAGACTGTGCCAAAGCCCTGGGCCAGCACTCCAAAGCAGGCCAGCCTGTGGAAGAGGTTCAGCTTATATGAGCGGGCACACAGCTCTGTCCGACTGCGGGCCTCAGCAGTGAAGTTGAGACAGCTGCATCTTTATCAGATGACACTGTCTAGTACTCTGTAGAGCCAAAACATCAAACAAATCCCAACTGCTGAGTCTTACTGGCATGCCCTGCTGTGTCCCATGTTATGGGCCATCCATCTTGATCAGTCAGGAGGAAACAAGGGCATAAAACACAAAACTCCAAAAGCAAGCTCTCTTCACAGATGTGGATGTAATACCACATTTTCCGCACTTGATCTTTAATTTCTATTGAACTCCAGTCCCAATTTGTTCTACCAGAGCATAGTTACAAGCTAGGCAGTTAGGCAGAAGTTATTCCTACTTGTCACCGATAGAGGAAATCTGTTCCCTTTGAAGCATCTCAATAACGCGGCTTCCTAATCCAGCTGACTGCATTGGCCTTTGCAGTGCAAATAGAAATGCACTGTGCCTGGCCAGCTAGTGTGCCCGAGTGTCCCCTTGCCTATGCAAACAAGGGTGCAAACACACCTTTGTACATGTACAGTCAGGCAGGGAGAATTTCCTCTAGTTTCCCTTCTGGTAGGCAATAGTAAAAGCAGCCTTGGGTGGAATTATAGCCAGAGCCAGCAGGGATGGCAGGACTGAACTCCCTGCAATCCAGGTAAGACCTGCCTCGCAAAAGCTAGGCAGAAGGAGCAGGCAGGCCGGCTCAGCCCACCAGAAGCCATAAGCAATGCCACGTTCCAGGCTTCATAAAAACAGCTGCAATATCACAGACACTCTGTAGCCTACACACACAGCTCCTTGATGTATTAATTTTGGCAACACTTGTCATACCAATATAGTTATTGCAACTTAATTGAATAAGATCTCAATACATGTCATTGCTTAAGGGAACATTTTTAAGCCATGCAGGAGAGAAGCAGGAGAGAGTTGTGTAAATTCTCCTGCCGGTAACAGGAGCCCTAGCAAGGGCCAGGCATTGCTGACTGCCGCATTCCTGGAGCTGACAGGCAGCACACAAACAGTGTCACTGGTCACACACTAAAGACTGTTGTATCTGAACATGTAATTCCCATTGCAGTTGATTGGTGTTAGGAGCATATGGATCAGGGCCACTGGATGCGAGTGGTGGCTTTGTGTTCGCTGTGGTGCAGCTGTATCATGAAGCCCTGGTCTCCTGCGTTTTGGGGTGGAGGGCTGCAGCTGCACCCCAAATCTTTCACACCATAAAACGAAGGATAGTGACTCCTGCGAAGGCTCACCTTGGAACCACTTCAGCCCTGCTGAAGGTCCTTCTCTAGCAGAAAGTCAGCTTCATGCCAAGAAACCCTGCCCTGCCTGTGTGTGAGACTGCAGCCATCAGCTCAATAAAAGAAAACATCCTTAACAGGACCTTCTCAGAAGGACCTGCTGTGGGAAAAGCTTCTCCAGTCCTTTCAGTCAGCTGTTGGTTCCCACATTGAGACTTGAGGGTTGTGGGGAGTTGTTAAGCCCTTGTGATTTTCAGCCTCATTTTACGTACTCACAAACATTCTCACTACCCATTTAAGTAAATACTTGATCCGGCCAAAGAGTTATCAAGGGTGATATTTCTTCTGGCATCGAGTTCCACAGATTAAACCTTTTTGCTCAGAGTTAAGCCTGTGGCACCTCATTCCTTTCACAGACTGATGTCCACAGCTGAAAGCTTCAGGCCCTTGACATATCCCTTCAAAACCACAGCAAGGCTAGCGCAGTCGTGGCACCGAGACGAGCTCGTCCCAAAAGACGAGCCCGGAAAGGTGGAAACCTGGTTTCTGTCATATTTGAGCATGCACCGTTCAGGCTGAGCCTCCATTTTCTGTCTGAGCAGCGACAGCCTGGGCTTCAGCAAGACGAACTGCTCCCTCGTGCCTGCGTTTCTCAGATAAAACCTGCTGACCGCCGCGCACAGTGCCGAGCCGGTGCTCGCGCCTGGCCCCGCGCCTCCATCGCTGGCTGCCCTTTCGCAAACAGCAGTTGAGCAACGCAGAGGGGAAGTTTGAAAGCACAGAAATACCCACTGTCCCTCTCTCCGGCTTGTGGCTTCGCCCCTAACCCGGGGCCACGCGAGCAACCCCGTGGGGTGCACGGCACAGCCCAGCATGGGCGGCCAGGCAGAGCTGCCCTGGTGTGGGGCCCCCCGTCCCTCTGCAGGCCTCATGGCCCCGGTGCCCATGTTCCTCCCGGGGAGATGTTTGTTATTCACCCCACTGTTAGGCAAGCGAAGCTCACGCTGCCTCATGGCTCGTTTGCAGTGTGGAAAGGGCTTCGCTCGCCACAGTGGCCCCCAGCGCCCCACGGCCTCCGCCAAGATGGCGGCCCAGGCAGCACCCAAGATGGCAGCCCCCGGCCCAGGCAGGTTGCCATGGCGACAGGGCCTGCGCCCAGGGAGAGGCAGCTTCCCCATGGGCGCCAAGGCCGAGGCTGACCCACGTCTGCCAGGCCCCACACACCGGGAGAAGCCTCCCCTGCCGGGAAGAGAGCCAGCACGCCGCAGCCGCCCCGGGTGCGCGGCACGTAGGCTCATCGAGCGCACGACAGAGCCGCCGGCGCTTCCTCTTCATCCTCCCTCTCTCCATCTGTCGAGCCGCACAAGGCGCTCGGGGAGCGGAGTGACAGGGGCAGTGCCTGTGCCGGGGCCCGCGGAGCTGGAGCGCAGCTGAGGCCAGCAGCAAGGGCACGGTCCAGCTGCGTGGGCAAGTTGGAGCTGGTGCGAAGGATGCAAACACACTGCCACCTTCCCCATGATGGGGGAATATATATATAAATATATATATATCTACATATCTAGCATGTTTTTGCCTGGCTCTGCCACCACCAGCTGCGTTTTGCCCAGCACTGGTGCCTCGAGAGCAGCCATGAAGCTGCCAAGGAACAAGGGACTTCGTGCTGCTGTCGGTGCCGGCTGCCAGGAGGCTTTGCAGGTGGCTTTTGCTTCCTTGGTCACCTCAGAAATGCCACGCAACTCTAAATAGCCTCTCAGTTGGGAGTAAAATGTGTTTTTTTGCCCGTTTCTGCTGTGAGCCGCTTGGCTCCAGTCTAGCAGATTTCGGTGCTCCCGCGGATGTGCCCAGCTGGCGTTCTCGGTCACAGCACTCGGGGCGTGCAGGAGGTTTGCTGGGCACGAGCTCTGTCAGCGTTACACCGCATTAACACCACCTTGCCTTAACAAGAGCGGCTTACAGTGCCCAGCTAATGAGCCCGTGACAGTCCCTCGAGCCACCGCGCACAGCTGCCCTGCTTCCCCCCATGCCTCGCTGCCTCCCTACTCCTCCCCCGAGGGAGTGGATTTGACCCACCGCTTGGCTCAAAATGGCTTCAAACTCCAACACCAGCCTGCAAAGCCGCTCCCCTCCCCCTCGCCGTGAGACCACACAAAGGGGAAGCTGCTCTACAACCCAGAATACACAAGTTAGAAAAATGCAAACTTTCCAGCAAAACTCCAGCTTCTCCCTTCCCCCAGTGAAGGCAGCTTCCCCTTGCAGCCAAACAGAAGATTTCTTCCTTCCTTTTTTCTAGGTGTTCCCACGGGCAAGCTGCTGAGGCCGGTGGCCCACCAAGCCCTTCGCCAGCAGGTATTCCCGGTGGCACGGACAATCCCAGCGCTTCCACATGCGCCATGTGCTCATGTCCCGTGCACAAGATCACGTGAGATCTTCATGCTGCAAACACCTAGTGCGTACGAGAGGATTTCTTCTCACTGTGTTTTGCTCTACAGCAAACGTTCATGCAAAACCTTCATGCAAAAATTGCTTCCTATCCACCACATCTGATAGCTTCATCTGATGAAGCTGTTTTCTTAGAAGACCATTCTGACCGTTTACAAAGTGCAATCCTTTTACTGCCGAGATCAAGGGGAGTTTAGATGCTTTGACCCTCTGATCTGCTCTATCCCACACTCCAGAATTAGCAAAGGGTTTAAGAGCCCCGAAACCACCACCCGACCGTTTCCCATGGGCATCCTCGCAACGCGGGCCCGGAGCGCGCAGGAAGTGACGGTGGGAAGCGGCGCGGGTCGAGTGCGTTACAGCACTCCCAGCCCAGAGAAGAGGCACAAGCACAGGCAGTGCCGAACCTGATCTGGCAGCACCCACCCAAAATAATCCCTTTATTTTGTTTAGTTTGAGAGCAGAACAGTGCCTTGCTCTCCCACTGTGGTGGAAGTTTTCTGTCTCCGCGACACTTTTTTTCCCCCCCTGTATTGCACCTTTTGAAGTATTTGATACCGAACAGATTGCAAGAGGCTGAGGCTTAATTCAGGAGAGAGTGCTTAAATAGGTTCTGGTAAAAATAGATTTTCTTCAGAAGTAGCTTGGTAAGGAGTTTTAGGACTGCTAAAGGAAGGCCACATGCTCAAGAGGAAATGTGCAGCTGGCCACTAGCATTTGGGAGTCACATCACTGTCACCCGCTGAATGAATGTCCTGACATGCAAAGCAGCCCCAAAATAATTTGCCAGGTTCAATGCCTGGGATTTCACCTGCAGTGGGGTTCCCCATTAAGGAAAATAACAGGTGCTGACTATAAAAAGAGCCTGGAATTTGCAGCTCAGGAAAACAAGGAAAAATCCAGAGATAGTTATACAGTGCTATGCAGATTCCAGACAGGCTCAGGGGGGGTTACAGTAAAGGCCATATTTTATATACATGGTATCAGAAGAAGAATCAGGTCATGCACAGCCACCATTTGAGCTTCCTTCCTACAACATTAGGAGAAATTCAGCTTTAAAGCCAAAGCCCCAAAACCAAACAGATTTCCTCCTCCTTGGAGTCCCCAGGAGATGTAGCTGAAGTCCCTCACTTGAGAAAAACCTACATGGCTCAGATTTTGCAAGGGGACTTTGCAATTTTCCTCTTTTCAAACAATTTTGCTCATTTTGCTCTTTTTCGGCCTTACAGAAAAAATATCCCACTGGATTTTCCCTTTTCCCCTTGCTTCCCCAGGAAGCCTGTTGGAGCAGCCTTCCTCCAGCAGCAGGAGGCTGTGCCAGGTCCTCCAGAGTTCAGCAGACAGTTTGATCAGCGGCCCCAGGAGGGATCACTGCAGTGTCTGAACTGGATACCTATGTGGTAAGAAGTCTGCATATTCGCATCTGAAATCATTGGTACAAATTACCTCTAACCCAGCGCCTTTGCCCCATCAGGGAGCCAGGATGGTCTTTCTCTATGGCTCTGGCTTGGAAGTATCAGGTTCTTTACTCTGGGGCCACATTTGATTAAACGGAACAGCTTTGTTTTAGCTATTCATTTCTGGTAGGAAATTGTAATGGTTCATTGAGAAGCTGGAAGTCACAGCCAAAGCCTTCTTGGCTTTCAGCAGCTCAGAGTTTTCAGCTTTGGGCCAACATTTCTCAGTTGTGATCAAGCAACTCAGAAAGGAAGGAGTGTTGTGCTGAAAGCATTTGCTTTCTGCTCAAGTTTTTGCAGAGTCAGGCTCAAGTCTCTGTCGAAATAAAGCTTTGATGGTAAACATTTCTGATCAGCCTGCAAGATAGCAGCTTTCATCCACCCGTCATGTGGGACAGCTGAGAAGAGCACACAGTACAGTAACAAGGTGTCCCGTCCAAGCAGGAGCCAGGAGCTCGGCTCCAAGGGCAGAAGCGGGTGTAGGTGCCCAGAGGTGGGCAAAGCACGATGGGCCAGAGGCTTGGTGGTGATCTTGGGGAGAGCCAAAGACCAGCAGAAGAGACTCTAGGATTTTAAAAATAGACCTAGGCTGTAAATTTACAGAAGGTTCCAGCTGGAAAATGCAAGATTTGGAAAGGCTAGGCAAAATTCCCAGCGGCAAGATGCTCCTGAACTCGGTGAATTGCTGTTGGCCCACAAGGTTATAAAAAAAGCACTGCCCCTTCACATGGGCACAGGGCAGGAAGGAGAAAGATTTCTTAGCAATATCACACAAGTCTAACAGCACTAAAATGAAATATCCTTGAAAGCAGCAGCCACCACAGGGCTCAGTTCCTGGTAGGTCAATAAACTTCTCACTCCCATCAAGGGAAGGGAAACAAGGCAGGGAGAGGAATAAACCTTGATCCTTCCCTTTCATTTTGAACCTCCGAGCCTTCGCAAGGGGCCAGAAGAGCCACAAGCCTTGGAAAGAGCTTTGGCACCTGAGAGGCCGGCAGCAGGACCCCCGAGGTGGCCTGGGGCAGGTTGAGCTTGGAGCTGGAAGCAGCAGCTCCGCAGCATGGGCTGGGCGGTGGAGGCAGCGCGCCAGCAGGGCGACGGCGTGGTGCAAACCCCACTGCTTTGGCGCTCAACAGTTTAGTAGAGCAGCAAGAGTTAGAAGCCGACAGAGGCTAAAATGGGGTTGTTAGCAGGAAAAACAACTTCAAAGGCCAGCAGAGGAAGGCAGGCACCCCGTTTCCTCACCAGCTCTGCCTTCCTCTCCTCTGGGCAGCAGCTGGGCAGGAATCTCTGTTGCTTGAGAAGATTTACCTCTCGCATAGCTGGCAGAGGGTGCTCAGCAAATGGGTGGAAACAACATGCCGCCTCTTGTCCCTGCCTAATTTCCTCATCTAACTAGAAAGGGGAATGTCTCCCTTCAAGTTTGCTTCTAGCAGAGCAACCGAGCAGAGCTACACTGCAGAGCGCGGCCACCACCGCAAGCCGGAGAGGGGGCAGAGCCGGCTCGGCCCCGCAGTCCCCCGGGAGCTCCCCCATCCCGCAGATCCCCCTCTCCCATTGGCACGCTGGAGGTCATCTAATGAAAAGGTCATCGTACAAAATGCATGTGTAGGGACAGCATAATGCACCGTACAGGAGACGTGCGGGAGGAGAGCGGAGGGGCAGCAGAGAGAAGGGACAAGGACCAAGGAGAGAGGAGGAAAAAAAAAAAATCATTCTGGAAAGAGCACACGAATATGTCAGCAGGTCGGAGCCATTGCTTACCTGGCCAGGCATGCAGGGAGATGAGAAACAGGCAGGTCAGGGGCAAGACGGAGGATCCGGAGACGCTGGAGAGGAGCTCCATCGCTTGCTATTTCTGGGAACAGAAAGCAACTTGAAGCCTTTTTTGTTTAGAATGGCAGATGGAAAAGGAAATTGCCCTTCTCAGCCCCAAAATGAGGAAGGAGGGCTGGGCTGCCCCCCTGCTGCCTGCAGGCACAGAGCACGACATGCAGCTGGTTTTGAGCGAAACGGGAATCGAGCTGCCGCCGCGCGCCCAGCCAGGCACCAGCGTCGGGGAGGCGCGGAAAGCAAAGCCCAGGTCTTCGTTACCTGGCGCCGGCGGGGCAATCGCCCGCCTCACGCAGTCAGCGGCGCCCCATCCCGCTCCAGCACCGCTTCCAGCCGGATGCCGGCGTCCGAGGGCCCACGAGGAAGGCGCCCGGCAAAGCCCCGGCCCGCGGGAAGGCTGGGCGCCCGCGTGCGGCCGGCGGGCGAGCTCATGCCCTTGCCCCGGCCTCAAGGGCCGACGGCTTCACCTTCGCCACCCCGCTCGCGGGGCTCGGCTGCGCGCGTCTGCCTCGCCGCAGTCCCGTCTCCCCCTCCGGTTTTCTGGCGCTGATGATGTCTCTGCGCGCCGCCTCCCCATCCCCGTTGCCTAGCACTCAGGACTTGATGGGGCTGTTTTCAACAATGTACCAGTTCAGCACAGAGACCCCCCCCCCCCCCAAGCCGGCTTCGGAAGGGCTCCGATCAGCCCTGATTTAAGGTAGCTTTCCTGCCGGCTGGGGAGAAGCCAGGGCACTGCCTGGCTCCCAGCAAACTTGTTTTTCTAAGGTCATTTCTGCATGCCCGATGCGGCGCACATTGTTTTCTTAAGGTGGGCCGGCGGAGTTCCCACCCCGACCCGCCGCCGGGGGTTCCCGGCTTTTGCCAGGTTTGGGTCTCACAGCTGCAAGAAACCCTGCAGGTCCCCCGTTCTCGTGCCTCCTGCAGCAGCTGCCGGCACAGCCGATGTCCCAGCAGCTTCCCCACGGCCACGGGGTGAGCCGGGAAGCGTGTACACCGGGAAGCCCCTGGGGAAGGTGCAGGAAGCAGCCGGGCCAGAGGAAGGGATGGTTCAGTGCCTCGAGCGCTCACCCGGGGCTGGGATGATGGGGGCTAGAGTCCCCCCCTGTGTGCCGCAGGCTTCCTGCGTGACCGCAAGCACGGCCATGGCTTTGGCACCACGTGGCCCGAGGCTCTCGGTGGCACGCGCCTGGGGAGGCTCACCACCACCACAAGGTATTTCTGCACCGTCCGAGGGACAGCGCGGGGCCAGTGGCCGAGCCGGAGAGCCCATACTGGGGCCAGCCGTGGAGCAGGGCAGCAAGACGGTGCCTTGCACAAGCAGGTGTCTTGGAGTGCCACGCAAGGCGGACGGGCCAGCTCGGCCCACCGGGGTCACACAAAACAAGGGGACTCCAGCGTGGACGACTGGAGGCTGGACGGGGAGGCAGAGGCATCCGCAGCCCTCTCTCTGCAAGGGGCTGCTGCAGACGCGTCCTGGGGGCAAGCGCAGCGCGGGTTTGGGCATCCCCGCGATGTCCCCACTGTCCCCGCTGAGGGGGACCCGGGGGCAGAACAAAGCTGCTTCTCAGCACAGCGCGGGGAGGCCCGCTCCCCCGACGCACGCGGGAGCGCCGTGCAAGACACACGCCGCTCTGTGCCGCGTGGCTCCCCGCGCCTGCTCCGCCACGGCATTAATGGGAGCTTGTTCTCCGAGCGTCACCGGCTCCCTCCGCGGCTCGGGGGAGGCGAGAGCCTCCCGACGAGGCAGCCGGCAGGGGAGAAGGGGTGCAAAGGAGGAAGACGTCTAGACACGAGCACCCGTGCGACACGTGTCCCTGCACCATCCTACAGCCGCCCCACTTCTCCCCGACACGAAGGTCCCTCCCAGGGGACATACAAGGATGCTTCCTCCACAGCCTGCCCCGCCGCAGCTCCTCTTGCCACCCGCGGGCATGTCAGCAGGGCTGAGATCATTCCCAGAGCCCCAGGCAGGCGCACTGGTCTGCAGCAGTTTTGGACCAGACGCGATGCTGGGAGCTTCCCAAACCCCCCTGCTTCTCCCTCCACCTGCCCAGGGTCAGGCTAGGCGGCCTCGATGGCAGGAGCGTGCATCCCAGCCCGGGAACCTGCCGCGGGCAGCCTGGCTCCCCGCTCCCCTCCTCCCTCCCGAGGCAGCCGCCGGCGCCGGCAGCTTTATTTAGGGCTTCATATAAACAAACAGCAAAGATATCTTAAGTGACTTGGCACCGTCAATCTGCGCCCGTCGTCAGCCTGTGTACGCTCCCGCTCGCGCCGCCGCGAGCCCCCCCCCGGGCCCGGCGCGTGCTACGCCCATGCCTTGCATCCAGCCTTAATTTAGCTCGCGCCGCGTTCGGAGGCAGGACCGGCCTCCTGGGGCGACTGCGCTGCATCTCCCTCCCTGAGCCCCATCAGGGCAGCTGGAGCTGCCCTAAAATAATCCGTGGCCAGTGCTATTCCCATGGGGACTACCATAAAATAATCTGTGGCCAGTGCTATTCCCAGGGAGCCCAGTGCAGCCGTTATTTCTATTTCCCCTTTACGCAGCTGGTGGCCATGTGAGCACACAGCAGGGAAGGGGCTCGGAGGAGCCGTTTGCTTTGGGGATGGGCTCTGCTCATGGCCATCAGCCCAGGAGCATGGCCCAGAGTCAAAACCACCCTGGCACCGGGAGCAGACATGGGATTAGCAGTGGTTTGCAGAAACCCTGCAGCCCCCCTGCTAGCGGGCAGCGTACCCCACCCAGGCTGGCGCAGGGAGCAGGTGCCCCAGGCAGGGGAGAAGGCACCAGGGAGATGCTACAGTCCTTTCCAACAGCTCTGCTCTCCTGGTTATTTTTAAATGGAAGCACAATTCCTGGAGGCCTGGCTGACTTCAGCCTGTCTGGGCTGTTCTCCCGCTCCGCGCTGAAGGTTGAGACAACTTGTTTGGAGGCGATTACAAAGCGGAGACAGCCCCTGCGCAAGCAGCCGCCGTGCGCTTAGGAAGGAAAGTTAGAGCTTAAAAAAAGCTCTGCAGGAGAAGGTAGCGAGGCAGAGCAGATGGTGCAGCGGGAGCTTCCCGGGAAGAGCTGCTATTGCTCCCCATTAGGGAGCATATGGGCAGCAGGCTCAGCTGCCTCCTCTCCTGCCTAGGGCCCCGCATCTTGGCATCGAAGGTGCCCAGGCAAATGCAGGGCGGTTCGGGGAGCCGGCAGCCCCAGGACAGCAGCCTGCACCCGTGCAGGGCTGCAGGTCAGTGCAAGATCCAGGGGCGACAGGCGCTTTGCTCCTCGCACGCACCGAGCGCCTGAGACAGAGCGAGAGCTCAGCCGCTTGGGAAGCATAACGCCGTAATTAGTAGTTTCCTTCGGCATCAAACACCCACAGCGAGCAGGAGGCTGGCGGTGCCGCTCGTCAGGGAGGGTTTGCGCTGCCAGGCTTTCTGCGCTGCTACCGGGCAGACGGGCTGCGCTCGCTCTCGCTGCGGCTTCTCACTTCAGCCAAAAACCACCGCTCCAGCATGGACGGCGGGGATCAGTTTTGGAGCCCGTGTTCCCCCAGCATAGGACGCTCGGGGCCGAGGAGCTGCTGCAGCAGCTTGCATGGAGACCTCGCCGCCCGCCGGCTGGGGAAGGGGAAGCGTTTGGGAGCGTTTCAAGAATAGATTCGTTTTCACGGCTTCGAGGCACAGCGAGGAGCTCGCATCACACCTCCAGCACCCTCCTCGGGAAAGCACAAGCACCAGCCAGTCCGGGACGGGCTCGTGCCTGGCCTCCCCCAGCCCTGCTGGATTTAGTCCTGGGCCACAGCAGACTCTTTCCAACAGCCTTGGCTGAAGGGGGCTCAGTTCCCCTTTGGGGGGGCAAAGGCTCTGGACAGAGCTGTCACCGTTCCCAGGAGAAGCTGGGACCCAGGGCACTTCCGCATTTCCCTGTTTCCAGGAGTGCGGCTCTGTGTGGGCAGTGGGATCGCCCGCACCGAGCCACTTCCATCCCAGCATGAGCACAGAGGGAGATCCTTCCCCAGAGCAGGAGCCACAGCCCAGGGAAGCAGCATCCTGGAGCACTGCACACTGCCAGGCTCGCTCCAGGAGGGTCTTGGAGCAGATCGGCTCATCCAAGCCTGGCGGTGCCCGTGGAGGGTGACCAGAGCCTCGCCAGGGAGAGCCTAGCTGAAAGTCTCGCAGCGCTGGCTGAACCCCAACAGCACTTTCATCCCCTTAATCGCCAGCCTCTCTGATCCCCTCCCGACGGCCACACGGACGACAGAAAAGCCTCGCTCAGCAGAGAGCGGGATTCAAATTAACAAAGATGTGAGAGGTCTCAGTTCTTGCCCAGCAGGGCCGAATCTGGGCCTGTTAACGAGCAAAGTTTTGCCAGTGATGAGATATCCGTGTTCAGTCACCGCCAGGGATTTTTCCTTTAGAAATTACCACTGCGCAGCCACAGAGCGGCATGTGCTGCAGCACCCCGGGGAGGCACTCGGGGGGCTGGAGGTTCGTGCACGACACCCTGAGCAATAGGGCACGTTGCATCAGGCCACGGCAGCTGCCCCAGGGGGCTTGCGGGCTCCCTTCAGCCTCAGAAAATCCAGGGCAGCAGGGAAGTCCTCGAGATAAATCACAGAAATCCAATATAAGAAGAACACCAGCGCTTTGCCATCAGCCTAGAAAACACCATAAATTCAGTGTCCCGCACGGTGCGGTTTTAAGGCTGCTGGTTCAGGACCACATCCAAGCCCTGGCAACAGGCCAGCACACGCAGGAAGCCACCCACGGCCCCAGAATAACCCCAGGAGCTGAGATAACACGTCTCGCTTTTCCACCCTGCCCGCAGAAGAGCGCTCAGATTTGCAGGGACTCGCTTCCCCGTGAAGCTCCGGGGCCGCCTGGTCGCACCCCGGCCGTGCCAAGCCCCACGCATCGCCGGGTGCCGTCTCGTCACCTCCGCGGGACGCCGCTTTCGCGGCGCACCACAACAGAGAGCAAGGCGCACAACCACATCAGAGAGCGAGCCCGGGGCATGCTCCTCCGCAGCCCGAGAGCAAGGCTCACGCGGGCTCAGCACATGCTCCCCTTCCCTCCTCCAGCTCAAAAGCCGGGTTTCAAGACACCTTCACCCTGCGAGCCAGGGGGAAATACCCCAGGGACCCCTGCATTTTCTGCCTGTCCTCTCCACCAGCCTAGCTCCACAGTCAGCGACAGCCCGGGGTTTTTTCATTAGGGGAGAAACACAGAAATATCTTCTAGAGTAAGTAGCTGCGATTGCACTGCTGATATTTAGGGCTTCCAGCATAACAAATGGAGCGTCAGCTTCATTAGGTACCGTGCCAGCTTAATCCGAGACATCCAGTACAGAAAGAGCTTAAATTAGTTTATCTGATGTCAACTTGTAACAAACAATATGCTAGCGGGCGGATGGGAAAAGCGACCTTCTGCCAGTCGGCAAGGAGCGACAGCAGAGAGCAGGACGTGCCCGGGAAGGGGGGGACGGGGCAGCCACCCGTGGGGGGTGCGAGCTCCCTCCAGCAGCGCCCTGCAAGCTCCCGCATAAGAAACCGGGGCTTGCTCGCATCTTACCTGCCTGCTCACCCCGTGCACTGCTGCAGCACCACGAGCACCTTGCAGCCAGGGAAGGGGGCAGCCCCCAACCACGTCCTTATGTGGGGGAGGCCCTGGCGTGTAACGAGCTGCAGGTGCTTCGTTAAGGCCCCGGCGAACACGCTCTGATGGGCAGGAGAGAGGCAGGGAGGAGCTGCGGGGAGGCTGCCGTGCGAGGCGGGAGCCGCTTGATGGTGGTTTCCTCCAGATGTGCTTCTGGGGGATGCCACCACCATCACCATCACCACCGCCACCGCGGTGTCCCTGGCCACCTCTGCGCCACTAAAAGAGGAGTCCCGAAGCTGAGCAACTTGTGCATGTGCTTCCCCCCACGCACCCCCCCCCCAGCTCAGGAGGGCGTCACGGGAATTGCCTGTTATTCCTTGGTCTAGGTTTTATCACTTGATTTAGAGCTCAGCTGAGACATCTCAGGTCCTCATCTGAGCTCGTGGGATGGCCGGTGCCGGGAGCGGGGGGCAACCTGCGAGGAGATGCTCCCTGGCGCGGGGGGATTTACCGGAGGAGGCTGTGCCGGGCGCCACGGCAGCAGCACTAGCTGTTATCCCAGCCTAATTGGGGAGCCGTATTTCTAATCACATCCCACTTAATTTTAGTAGCGCTCGAGCGCTCCGCTGGGATCAGGCGATGCCCTTGAAATCCATCAAACGGCTTTCACGGCGCGGTTCAGCACCGATCGCTTCGTGGCGAGGGAGGGCGGCCGCCCCGGGAACGTGCCGCGACGCTCCACGGGCGCTCGCGGGGGGCACCTGGGGCGGCGAAAACGGGATAACTCGGCCGGGCTTCCTTAACGCCGCGCCACACGTTTCCGACAACGGGGGGAATTCCTATCAGGCTGTGTCAGAGCAGGAAAGGTGGCTAATATCCGGTGCCGAGGCCGGGAGCCTGCCCCGGCCTGACCTGGAGGCGGTGGGAATTCGGGGCGGGGGGGGCAGGACAGAGGGGCTGCGGGATTTGGGGTGAAACCGCTGACGCGGTGAGAAAAACAGGCTGCGCAGGGGACGGGACCTGGCGGGGTGCCGCGGGCATCTGTGCCAGGGCCTGGCGCCCTGCTCGGGAAGCGGTTTTGCTCCCCGGCTGTGGGCGAGCGCGGCCGGCGTGGTGCCTCGGGTGCCCGGTGCGCCCGGTCCCCGCCGGTTCCTGCGAGCCGAGGCGGACGGGCAGACGTGCCGGCGGCATGCAGCCCCGCGGCGCTTGCAAGCCCCATTTCTTTCCAACAGCACTTAGCTGGCGGCGGCAGCGCAGGGCTCGGCTGGGGCTCGGCCCTCCTGGGAATCGGGTTGCCTAAGAGGAGAGAACGGAGGGGAGGGAAGCTGTTACGCCCGGGGTTCGTCGGGCGATGGGGAGCGATGGGCAGGCGGGAGCGAGCTGAGCTGCGATACCATCTTGATTTTCTTCTGCTGCTCTTTCCTGCATCCTCCCAAAGTTCTGTGCTGATTGCAAATTGTTATCATGAAAGCGCATCCAGCATCGCAACAGCAGATAATGCTCCGCTGGCTCCCGGGCCCGGCTGCTCCCGCTCGCCGCTGCCTGATAAACTGTCACGGCAGCTGCAGATGAAAACACAAACGCGAGCGCTGAGGGATTTATCACGTTAAGCTATCGCAGCCCATCGCTTCCTGCTCGTCAGCGCTCTCGCTGCGGGTGCGGGGACCGCTGCGGGACACTGAAGTCCAGCCTGCACCGGGGTGGTTGCTCCGTTGGACGTTTTTTTCCCTGCAGAGAGAGCAGCAGGCGCTGGGGCGGCTGGGGACGGTGGAGCTGCACCAGCCCCGCGTGCCGGAGAGCCGGGCCTGGGCGGGAGCACGCGGGGAGCTGGCACAGAGAGAGCAAAGGCGCCGAAAGACAGCAGCGCCGCTGGCAGCGGTGGCTTCGTTGGAGGTTATTTGTGAAACCGCCGTATCTCGTGCGTCATGGTGGGAATGGAAAGTGCGCAGCAGCCCGGCTGCACGTGGGACGAGCTCGGCCGAGACGGGCTCCGCGCGCTGCCGGCCCCGGATGAGGGTTTGCTGCTGGCCGCTCGCTTCGGCCCCGGGGAGGCCGCGCACGTCCCGCCCGCCTGGCTGGGCACTCGCGGCCCTGCGGGGACCGGCCGTGCTGTCCCTGCCACCAGGAACTCTTGCAAAATTGCTTCGGCCAGGCTTTTGCAATGGTTTGTCTTTTGCTTTTTTTTTTCAGTCCAAAGGGCAACAAAAAGCATCAGGATTAATTCCTGCCCATGAGACTGTGCTCACGGTGTCCGCGTTGGTCCCCAGGGTCTCTCCGTGCCAGGAAGCCCTGCCGCTGCGGGATCTGCCCCCTGCCCTGCAGGTGCGGGGCTGGAGATGGGGCCGAGGGATCAGGGCGTCCGAGGGGCTCTGCGGTGTGTCTGAGGCTGGGGAAATACTGCCGGGGATTATCTGTGCACTGTGGTGACCTGAGGCACCTGAGCTGAGACATATGACGGCACCAGCGGATATCTGCTAAGCGGGGGAGTGTGCACTGGCACGCGGGAAGCCCGTTTTGTGCGTTTTGTACATGCATGCACCTGCATGTGCACATGTGTGTGTGTGTGCATGCATCTGTGTGCATGCACCTGCTTGTGCATGTGTGTGTGTGTGCATATGCATGCGTGTGCATGTGCATTCCCCCGCGTGTGCATGCAGCTGCGTGTGCACACGTGCGCGGCAGCATTCGTACCCCTGAGCCGGGGCTCTAGGCCCAAACGGGGCTGCCGTCCCGTGGCGCCACGGTCTCGCAGGGCCTCTTTGGGGAGGTGGCGCCGGCCCCCGCCACTGGCGCCGGGTGCTTGGCGAGGGGATTACGCTGCGTCTGGGGCTTCTGCGCCCGGATAGCAAGCGTTTTGCCCACTGGCCTCTGCGAAAGCGCCGCTAATTGGCGCGTGCGCTGGGGCGCAGGGAGAACCGGCGCGGGGCTGAGCGGGGCTCGCTCGGCGGCTCCCCCGCGCTGCGCCCCGTCGCAGACAGGAGGGAAACCGCGAGAGCCAGGGGCGAAGTGCTCGCCCCGCGACGCAGGCGAGGCAGGGAAATCCAGTCATATATTGCTCCGATAAAATGCTCCAGCGATCATTGCGCTGCAGCCGTGTACCAACAGCTCCTGACCGCGAGCGTTAACGATATCCACCCAATTAGCTGCTGCGAGCTCCGCGCAGCCCCGAGGATTAACAAATGCAATCATCATCGCCAGGCGTAAGCAGTTAACACCGTTAATTAGTTGGCGTGTGAATCCCAACCCAAACACGGCACCTCTCACAACAAGCAGGCACCGGGGAGCCGGCCCGGCCGGGCTGCTGCTGCGGGGAGGCCGTTCCCCACGAGCCAGGCAGCATCCCGGCTCGCCGGCTCCGCGCCGCGACCTCCAGCCAGCCGGGATTTCCTCGCAGGAGCATCCCTGGCTATTGCATTAAGGACGAACACAAGCGGCCCCGCAGCCTTTCCGCTCGCCATCGCAGGGAAGCCTTTCCAGACGAGCCGGCGGAGCGTTTTCCTCGCGGGACCGGCCAGAGACGCGCTTTGCTCCTGCCCGTTTCCCACCGGCGCCACGCAGGAGCCCGGCTCGCTCCGTCCCGCTCGGCCCAGCCGGGGCCTCCCGGGGCCTCCCTCCCTCTGCTCCTGGAAACGGGAGATGTTTACCGAGAATTTGCCTTGCCCGGGGATACGTTATTTTTACGCGTTGCTATAGTTACCGATACCATTATAAAATGAAGCCTGAACCTCGTGGAAGAAATGGATCTGTCAGAAGCAATTATTTAGAGGAGCGAGCTGTTTATCCCGCGGCCAGGAGCGCGGCGGGGGGACGCCGGGGAGCCCGGGGGGCGAGTCCCGCCGCGGGGGATGCGGCGCCGGGAAGGTTCCCGGAGCCCCGCGCGCCTCCGGGCCGCGCCACGAGCCGCCGGTGCCAGCGCCGGCGAGCGCAGCCCGGGCACGTTCGCCGGGAACAAAAGCGGGGCCGCGCCAGCCGGCCGGGCTGAGAAAGCGCTTTCAGCCCTCTCCTTGGCTTCCTCCCGCAGCTTCTGGTTTTCCCGTTCGCCTGGCTCGCTAAATATTTTTTCCTTTCCCTTGCACTTCTCATCAGAGGGGCGGTTGTGCCGGGCTCGGTGCCGCTGCCAGCTCCCGGGGCCGGCGGCCAAGCGGAGCCCGGCGTTAAGGTCGCTCCACGCGCGCGTGCCGGGCAGCCCTGCGGCCGCCGTGACCCGTGGGAAGCAGAGCCCGTGGCGTTCCCATGGGCTGGGCGTCAGCCCCAGGCTCTTCCCGGGGCTCTGCTGAAAGCCCGTTTGCACCCAGCAGGAAAACCAAAGCAGGCCAAAAGTTTCCCAAACTGGTGCAAGTTTGGTTCAAAGCGGCGGGTCGGCAGCTTGCCGGGGCACTCTCTCCCTGGGAGGGTGCTCGGAGGGGAGGGATCCCCGTCCCGGGAGTCGCGGTGCCGGGGGGTCCCCGGGGCAGCTCTGACTGCACCTTGCCAGCAGCTCAGCAGCCTCCCCCGGACTCCAGCGGGATTTAAACCCGGAGGAGGACGGAGGTGACACGGTCAGGTAACAGCGCGGGGAGGTGCCGGGGCGCCCGCGGGGGCCGCTCGGATCGTTCCTGGCCCGGCGCTGCCGCTGGAGTCGCCTCGCCAGCCCGGTCCTCCCGGGCGCTCGTCCCTGAGCAGCGTCCCGTCAAACGCCCGGAGCACAAAGCGACTCTTTCTTAAGCACTGGATGTTCCCGTCCGTCTCACGGTCCTGGAAATCCCGCTGTAACCCTGCCAGCGCGCTGGCCTCAGCGACGTCCTGCGGCGACGGACCGTGCAGGCTGAGCGCGCGCTGGCCGTGAAGGATTTCCTTGCATCGCTGCGCGTTAAGCGCCTTCAGCAGCTTTCGTTTCCGCTGCCCGTCCCCCCTGTGCCCGCGATGGGGACGCGGGGCGGCCGGGGAGGGTGCTGCCCCTTCTGCCTCCCTCGTCCTGCCAGTGCCAGGGATTTCAGGGAAACAGGACCAGCTAGGGGAGAGGGATTGCCCTGCCGGAGCTGCAGCACCCGCAGCACAACCTCGTAGCAGACACCCGAGAATCCACATGCACCCGCAGCCTTCGCTGCCTCCCGGGGCTGCTTTGGTGCTGGGCAGCTGCCGGGCCGGGGCTGAGGCCCCATGTTGCCTCGTGGTCGCTTGCGGGCGGCGCTGAGCACCCCGGCCCAGCGCCCTCATCCCGGGAGATGGCGGCTCTCTCGCAACACGTCGGTTTTTTACTCAGATTGTGCTTACGGGGCTGGAAAAATATCCGTTGGGCTGGAAAGTGCTGAGCCCTCACTAAATCATAGAATTGGGGGGAATAATAATGCCGGAAGCGAGGATACAGCACAAAAGCAGTTCCTATGACAACCCCAAATCCCCAAACTGTTTATCCTCTTTAATAAAAATCTACAATAACCATGAAACCAGGGAATAAGATTCAATAAGCACAACACAAAATAAATTAGGAACAGCATAAAGCATGTAAGCATTTTGCTGCTGCTTCGTTCCTTGTTTCCTGGTGAAAACGCTGCCCGGATAAATCGAGAGCGGAGAAGGGGCGATGCCGGCAGCGGTGGTGGCACAGGGACGCGGCAGCCGCCCGGGCATGGAGCAAGGTGCTTTGCCCAGCGCGTCGCTGTGCGACGGGGCCCCGGCGGCACCGCGGGCACAGCCAGACCCGGCCCCTTGTGTCCCGCCGGGTGCCCTGGCCCGTCGGACGCCGGGTGTGAACGTGGAAAGGCCCCTTTCGACCTCCCTCCTTGCACCTCACCTGCCCCCTGCCCCGTGCCGAGCTCCGGAGGCCAGGCCGGCACGGGAGCCGGCGGGAGAGCCGCCAGCTGGGACTGGCCCGGTGGGGAGGAACCGCGTCCCGCGGCACCCGCAGCAGCCAGCTGGGCGCATTCAGCTCTCCTCTAGCGTTTGCATCCCAAAACATCGCATGAATACCGGCGTGATTGGGGGGGGCCCTGGCTGCGCCACGTCCTTGGCGTTTCTGCCAAGAGCGGAGCCCGGGCAGACCGGCATGGGAGGGTGGGGGTGTGCACGGCTTCTCCTCGGGGCCAGGGAAGCATCCCTGGGACCCTCTCGCCCTTTCCAAACCCGCCTTGGAGCCTCTCGGCCATTCCTCCAGCGCCCGCATGGAGCCTTGCTTGCGCCTTCGGACACCAGCGCTGCTCCCCATCGGCATCCTGGCACGGGGGACCCTGTGGCACCGTGGGGTCCCCATGGCATTGCAGAGTCCCCATGGCATTGCAGGGTCCTTGTGGCATCTTGGTGTCCCCATGGTACTGCAGGGTCCCCGTGGCATTGCAGGGTCCCCGTGGCATCTCAGGGATCCTGTTGCTTTGGCCACTGCAGATCCGGTGGCCATTTGGGTCGTGCCGACATGCGGCGGGACCCGCCGGCGCGTGCAGAGCCGCCTCCCCGGGAATGGGCTCCCGGCTTCCTGGGGAGCTGCTACGGCAGTCGCGCCGTCCTGGTGGCCACGGGGATGGGCACAGCGATGGGTATGGGGACAGCGCGGGCGCAGTCCGGGGGGATCCAAGTGCAAGGGTGTCCCAGATGGACACCAGGGCCCAAGGATGGAGGGAACTGCTAAATGGGGACCTGGCTGGAGCAGCCCGCGCCACCAGCCGGCTGCAAGGGCCCAGCCTGGAGCAACGCGGCGCCCTGGGCGGCGGGGTGGCCGCTGCGCACCCGTCCCCGCGACGGGCTGCGGGCACGGGGGGGTCTCGCCTTCTCGCCGCGGAGCTGGAGCGTCCACCCCCACGGCCAGGCAGGGACACCGAGCCCCCTCTCTCACCCCTCCTTCCTGCTCAGCCTCGGCTCCGGCACGAGCTCCGGCTCTGTGGTTTCTCCCTGGCGCGTGCTGCCAGCCGCGTTCCGCTTTCCAGGACCGATCCCGGCGCCCGACCCCGGCAGCGCCGATAAAACCGCCCCGCAGGGAGAGGGCGAACGGTAAAACCCCCCCCGGCCGGGCTCTGCGACACCCTCAGCTCGGCTGAAACCGCCCCGAATGCCCCAAATGGGCAGCAAGTCCCCGCGCCCAGCGCCCGATTCCCCAGCAGCGCCGCAGGAGCAGCCCCCCGGCCCCCCGCTCCGTCCCGCCGCCCGGCCGCGCTCCTACCTGCCGGCCGGGGCCGCGCTCGGGCGCTCGCTGTGCTTTCGCTGCCGGCAAGCCCCGGGCTGCCGGCTTAAAGGATTTTCCCACAATAACCACCAAATCCCTCTCCCGGGCAGCGAGGCGCAGGCCTGGGCCCTTCCCTAGGCGCACGGCGCTCCCAGCCCTGCGCGGCGGCTCGGCTCGCTCGCCTGCTGCTCTCCGTGCGCTTTTTATCCAGCTGGATTCCCCCCCCGCCGGCCCAGCCCAGTGCTTCAAAAGCCCTAATTCCCTGTAGATCTGCTTTCGTTTCCCCTCGCCGGCGAGGTCTCTCCCCGCTCTCGGTCTCACCCGCACGTTTTACATACTCTGCTCGCAGTCCCTGCTCGGGCTTTTCGCGCTGCGGGCGTCTCGGTGTCCCAGGGGAGCGTGATGTTCCCGTCCCGTCCCACGCCCCACGGCAAAGCACCCGGGATGGAGACCTCCAGCGCGCACATGCGCTTTGGACCTCCCCGGGGTGCTGGGTGCTGCGTGCAGGACGCCGAGCTGCCACCGAAAAAGAAGCGTCCCCAAGCTGTCCCCAAGGCTGGGGACACGTCCCCTGGGTCCGTCATGCAAATGCATTTCATAAGCGGCTTCCCCCCCCCGCCCCCGGCCGGCAGCAACGTGCCCGTGGGGAGGATCTCTGCTCGCAGAAAAGGCCCCGGTACCCCCCCACGCGCAGATACCGAGCGCCGTCTTCTTTCACTTCTCTATTTTGATTTCACAGAAAAGAAAAAAAATAGATAAAGGAAATTGGAAGCCGGCGTCCGCAAACAGCTTTCAAGGGCGCAGCAGCGACGGGCCAAAGAGCAAAGTTTCTCTTCCTGGAAACGTGTGTTTCGCCCTTCAAGCGACGCCTTCGAAGCGAGGCGTTGGTGCCCGGTGGCGTGGGGCCGCGCTGGCGCTGCAAGGTGCCGGTGCCGAGCATGCCACGAGCGTCCGGCCTCGCTCCGGCCCCGGCTGCCCCTCGCCGGGACATGAGCGTGGCCGCCTCCGCGGTGGCTCCATCCCGTCCGGGCAGCGCGGAGGTGGCCCGAAGCATCCACGTGCCCCTAATCCCTGGATTAGGGCCCCTCCGCCGCAGCTTGGGGACGCGGCGCCGCTGCCCGCCGGCTGGGCGAGCAGCGAGGGGGCCGGGCGCGCGGTGCTGCTGCCGGGAGGCAGAGCCCCGGCGGGAAGGGGCCACACGAGCGGGGCCGAGAAGCAGCTTCGATGTACGAGATTCCCGCCTGCCTCCATCGCTCCTTGCCTTGGGCTCGCGGGCAAAGCCGCGGTGCCGCGCCAGGGCTCGGGGCTTTCCGTGGGCGCTCGTCCGGGTCCCTGACTGCGGCAGGACAGGAAAGCACCGCTGTTCGCTGGCTTTAATGAGGATGCGCTTGGCGCGGGGAGGAGACAACGCGGAGCCGGGAACATGCCGGCGGCCGGTGCCGGCGGGTGCATGCTTCCCTCCTCCGGGAACGCGCCGGGGAGCGCTGCCAGGGTGGAGGCGGCGTGCCGAGCCCGCGGCGGGCTGCGCTCCACCAGCGCGTCCGCTTCTTCTTTCTGCTGCCTTGCAGAAAAAGTCCCCGCTTCCTCCCCCGGAACGGGCTGGCGGCTGGGGGCCGTGGCGGTGCCGCGCTTTACCGCGCCGCTACCCGGATGCTGGCGTACTCGGAGCCGGCGGTGCCGGGGCCGGGCGCCCGGCGCGGGGCCGCGGGCAGGTGCTGCAGGTCGGCGTAGTGAAGGTCCGCGTCCGCCCCGCCGCATCGCTGCAAGGGCGAGAGCCGCGCGTGGGTCACGCCGCTGCGCGAGAGCCGTGCGGAAAGGACCGCGCCGGCCCCCGTCCCACGGCGCCGGGCTCGTCCCCGTGGCCCCAGTCCTGCCTCCGCAGGGCCGTGCCGGCGGCCGCTGCCCACCGAAGTCCCCCAGAGCCGCCGCGTCCCTGGAGCCCCTTCGCCGAGGCCCAGGAGCCTCCCGAAATACCCGCCGGCTCGTCCCCGGCCTTCGCCTCCCGCTCGTACCTGGCCGGGCGGCGCTGAGGTCTCGGTGTCCGGCACACGGGTGCTGGGGGAGAAAGACCGTCGTTAGAGCAGAAACCAGCAAATCACGCTCCCCGCACCGCGCCGCGTGGATGCCACCCAGCGCCGCAGCCCAGGGGCTGAATTTCTGCCCCGAAGTTCAGCCGGGCTCTCGGGCGCCGGGACCCAGCGGCACCCGGCTCCCTGCCCCTTCCCGGGTGCAAACTCCCAGGTTTTGGCGCAAACAGAAGCGATGCAGCGCGGTGACGCGCCCGCGAATAAAAGCTCTTTTCCAGGGAAGAAATAAGGCTCTGAAGGGGGTGGGATCCCGCAGGCAGGCGGACGGGGCAGAGTTTGCTGGAGTCGCGGCGCGGAGGCGGGAGGCGGCGGGTACCAACCTGGGGCTGCCGGCGCTGCCGCCTGCGGAGCGAAGGAGAGGAGGGGTGAGCGGGGCGCGCGGCAGCCCCCGGCCGGCCCCCCGCTCACCTCCCCGCTTCCGCCGGTAGACGCAGAAGGCGATGAGGAAGACGAGGAGGAGGATGGAGAGCAGCGCGGTGGCGGCGGCGACGGCCACGCCGGGAAACGGGCCCCTCTCTGCGGGGACACGAGCCTCAGCGCCGGCGCGGGGCCACCGCAGCCGCGGGGCCGTGCCAGCGCCGGCACCGACTCACCGTGCACCGACACGGCCGTGCCGGCTCCCGAGCAAGAAACCCGCTCCTCCGAGCCCGCCTGCAGCTTCACGCAGTAATAGGTGCCGGCGTCCTCGGGGCGGGCGTCGCTGATGTGGATGGTGAAGTCCGTGTTGGAGCCGTTGGCCGCCCGCGTCACGCGGGGGAAGGAGCCTTTCTGAGCGTAGATGGTCTCATTCCTGCCGCCCGAGGGCTTCAGCCACTTCACGGCTCCCGCCGCGGCGTCCCCGGCCACGGTGCAGCACAGGGTGAACGTCTGCCCCACCAGCACCTGCAGCTTCTCCTGGAGCTGCTGCGGCTGGCAGCTCCCGTCCGCCCCGGCACCGGCACCGGCACCTGCGGGCGACGCCGAGCGGCGCCGAATTAACGCCCGAGGCAACCGACGGCTGCGTTCGCTCAGACCGGTGCGGGCAGAGCATCCGCAGCGGCCTGGGAGCTTTGCAGCGGTTTGGCTGGGAATAGTGCTGGATAGCAAGGACAAACTGCCCCAGGAGGGGCCGGCGGCAGCCGGGTTCAGAAGGGACGAGGGGCGACGCGCCAGCCCCTTGCGCACGGTGAACCTGGGGAGCTCCTTGCCGCGACATCCCGACATCCCGCGGCGGCTCAGAGCCTAGAGCCGAACAGAAAGAGGCAATTCCCGGGAGGAAAAGCCACGGCGCGCTCTGGAGCGTTACCACGAGCACCTAGGGTTTATGGCTCGCGGAAGCGGGGCTGCGGTCTGCACGCAGCCGCCAGCCTTTCCCGGCAGGCTGCACTCGGCTCTCCGGCTGCTCTGAGCGGGGATCCGCGCAGCCGGATCCCTCCTCCAAAACCCCTCCGGCCCCAACCTTGCGCCCCCTCCGGCATGGCTTCGCCACCGGGGCGGCGGAGCTCAGCGGGACCCTGGGACCCCCCGCACCCCTCGCCGGGCGCCTGCACGCCGAGCACGGCTTCCCGGCACGGGGGGCGAAGGGGGGAGATGCTCCGGCTGGGGACTGCCGGGAAAAATCCCGCGCCTCCCTCGCCCCGGGGAGCCGCACGCAGCCCTGCGGCTCCCGGTGGCGATTTTGTCCCGAGCCGTGAGATCTGCGCGTCGGGCCGGACGGCGCCGAGCGGCCGGGCCGGGGAGCGGGGCCGGGGAGCAGGCGGCACGGGGCCGGGGCGGCCGCCGGGACGCTGCGCCCTACTCACCCGCGAGCGGGGCCGGGCAGAGGCTGAGCAGCCGGAGCAGGAGCGGAGCCGCGGCGGCCGCCCGCAGAGCCATCGGCGCCGCCGAAAGTTTGAGCTCCAACTTCAGGAGGAGGAAAACGAGAAGCTGCACAGGAAATGGAGGCTGTTTGCGCCCGCGGTGCCTGCCTGGCTGCGTGCCGGGAGCGCGGCGCGAGTTAACCCCTGCGATGCATCCCCCGAGGGCGAGGCGCCGCGCCGCTCGGCCCCACCTGCCCGCACGGGGCTCGCTGCCGCGGCCGGGGCAGCGCAGCGCCTCTGCTCCCCGGCGCTGGTGTCCCGGCCGTGGCGGAGCGCCAGGGAGGCGAGCGCTTCGGGGAAGGCTGCGGGTTTCGGAGCCGCCCGCGAGATTTCCCAGCCCGCAGGGAGGAGCGGCGGCGAGGGGCGCCCACGCGGCGGGGAGGCGAAGCTCGGACGCCGCCGGGCAGGCCATGAGCGAGGGGCCGGGACCGCCGGGCTGCGACGCCGCCTTCCCGCTCTGCGCGACGGGGACGGTCCTGCGGGGATGCAAACCCGCCGCGGGGCTGCAAACGAGCCGCGGCGCCGCCTCGCAAGACGGCAGCTCGGCGACCCCCGGGGCCGGCAAGGACGCGGTCCCGTGACGTGCCGTGGTGCAAACGGTTCAGAAACCCTCTGGGCTTGCGTGGAAGTGACAGAGGAACTTGCCCCGCTTCCCTGCCCTTCCTTCCCCATTTGCAATGGGTGTGCCCCAGAGCCCCCGGGCCGGGCCGGGCCAAGGCGGCCGGCGGCGGGACGTGGGTCATGCCATGGCTGCGGCCGCGCGGGCACCAGCTCCCACCTGCCTGCTGCTGCTGCTGCTGCTCTGCAGAGGCCTGGGTGAGTGCCGGGGACGGGGCTGCGGGCGCCGCGCGCTCCCGCGCCCTTCCCTCGCTGCTGGCAGAACCGTCCTTCTCCTGCGCCTGAGCACGTTCGGGACTCTTCCCTCACCTTCTCCCCTTGCTCCCTGCTTTTATCCCCAGCGGAAGAGTTGGCTCTATTCCGGCCCGGCCTGGGGAGCCCGTATCCCCACCGGCCGTGCAGCCCCACCGGTGGGCGCATGCCGGGTGCCTGGGGGCCCGCGGCCGGGTGTCCCCGCGCAGGGCAGTGCCCGTGCCGGCCCTGGCGGCGGGACCCTCGCAGCCCCCCTGCTCTCGCTGCGCAGGTGCCAGCTCCGGTCCCCGGACGGACAGGAGCATCCAGCTGCAGCAGCCCCAGGAGGAGGTGTCGGTGTCCGTGGGGCAGACGCTCACCCTGCGCTGCAGCATCTCTGGAGATGATATAGCAGGACCTGTGAAATGGCTGAAGGCTTTGGGCAGCAAGAATCAGACCATTTATGACCAAAAAGTCTCCCCCCTCCCCCGCGTAACAAGGGCAGTGAATGAGTCCAGCACAAATCTCACCATCTACATCAGCAACGTCCAAGTCGAGGATGCCGGGACCTATTACTGTGTGAAGTTTAGGAAAGGAGACGAGCAGGATGAGGTGTATTTGTCGGGACGGGGCACGAAGGTGCTTGTGCGCGGTGAGTGGAGCTTTCAGCCCCGCCACGACTCCCCAGAGCAGCTGCCAGAGGGGAACCAGCCCTGCCGGGCGCAGCCGCCCTCCGTCGCGGCGGGCTCTGGTCCCGGGGCGAGCGGGGCTGGGCGGGGGCCCTGCGTCCCCTCCCCTGCCCAGGCCACCTTCCCTGCCGGCAGCAGGAGCCAGCAGGCGCCCCAGGCGCATCGCGGGGTCCCTCCTGGAGAGCTGCCTGGCAGCCAGGGGCGCAGGCTGGGCAAAGCCGCCTTCCCCGATCCCCCGCAAAGCCCTCGCCGCTCGGCTCTGCTCCAGGAACGGCCCACGGGGGGGTCATGCGGGGCCCTACCCCAGCCGTGTCCGTGTCCGTGTCCGTCCCCCAGCACAGAGCGCTCCGCCTGCGGCAGGAGCCCATTTCCCTCTTGGCGCGGAGCCCTGTGCTCCCGGGGGTGAGGGCTGCGGGGAGCAGAGAGCCTGCCCCAATGGGTAAATGCTTCTCCCCGCAGCCAGCCCTGCCTCGATGGCTGTGTCCGGGCCTGAGCACAGAGCGGAGCCGGGGAGCTCGGTGCGTTTCACCTGCACGGCCGGAGGCTTCTTCCCCAGAGAAATCGGTGTGAAGTGGCTCAAAAACGGGGCCCCGATGACGGCTCCGCAGCCCCAGGTCACCGCTGGGCAGACGAACTCCTACAACATGTCCAGCACGGCGGAGGTGACCCTGCAGGCTGCCGACGTCCGCTCCCGGCTCACCTGCGTGGTCGATCATGCCACTCTGAGAACCCCGCTGATGAGGACGTACAACCTCAGCAACGCTGTGCGAGGTGAGGGCTCGGCAGGGACCGTCGCTCCGAGCATCCCGCTCCCGGGGCGAGAAGCGGGGCTCCTTGTGGGGAAGGGGCCTGGGCGGATGCAGGCAGTGGGTTGCAGAGCCGGGCGGATGTTGGGCACCAAGCGCTTCTTTTTGCAGTGCCCCCCACCGTGCGTGTGCTCACTGAGCCGCCAAACCCCGTCGAGGTGAACAAGACTGTGAACTTCACCTGCTCCGTCGAGGGGTTTTATCCAGATGCAGTGACCCTCACCTGGCTGGAAAATGGGATGAAGGCAAATGCGGGGAGACGCCCCCGCCTAAGAGAGACCTCCCAGGGGACGTTCAAGCTGCGGAGCCTCCTGGAAGTGCAAGCGACAGTGGAGAAGAATCAGTCCGTGTTCACCTGCCAAGTGGTGCATGACTCCCAGAGCCCCGTCGGCAGCGCTGTGACCCTGCAGATCGCTGTGCCGGCTGCTGACCGGGGAGCAAGTAACCAGTCCCTCGCGGATAAGGGTGAGTGTGAGCCTGCCGCCGGCCTTAAGGATGCAGTCCCTGAGGAGGAGGCTGTTAGCTCTTGTCCTCCTGAGAAAGCTCAGTCCCACCAGAATCCTGTGCGGGATAATAAGAGCCAGCCCAGCTTCAAACGTGTTCTGCTTTCCACTCTCTTGGCACCGTCCTGAGCTCCTGCTCCTGTTACAACACGGGCTAGACAAGGTCGAGCATCCCCACGGGATGCAGCCATCAGGAGCAGAGCTCCCATCAGGCTGAGCCCTTCTCCCACTGTGCCGTCTAACCCGCTGCTCGGAGAGCAGCGCAGAGCCCACCCCACGCCTGCTAAGGCCTGGCTCCTCGGGGCCGGTGGGGCTTGGTGAATTCAAGTCACCAGAACTCGTGAGCACTGGCCCAGGTTTCAGTGCGCTGTAGCTCTGGCCCAGCAGGACCAGCCCATCACAACCAAGGCCAGCAGGTTTCAGGACATGAAACCTGTCTCCATATCAGGGCGGATGCTGCTAGGACCTGAATTGTCGTCCCTAGCGGTCAAGGTGTCACCACCCCGAGCCCCCTCCCAGGCCATTCCCGTTGCGGCACAGCCCCACTGGACCGAGCGGCTGGTTCAGCGCCAACACCGGCACCTGCAGCCCTGGGCGAGCAGCAGGAGGCCACGTGGTGGAGACCTGCCGCGGCCCCAGCCCTGCTCACTGCCCCGTCCCCACCGCAGGTCAGCACCTCCTGTCCCTCTATGGCCTCTGGATCGGGCTCCTGCTGGAGAAGGGGATCTTCGGCCTCGTCCTCTTCTTCCTCTTCAAGCGCAGGATGCAGTGAGGAGGTAAAGGCCGGTGGGTGGTGCGGCGGGGGCCAGCGGGAGCCCCCGGCTGGGCAGAGCAGCGTCCCCGGCTCCGGCTGAACCTTCCCCCTTCCCGGGGCGGGGATTTTCCCTTCACAGGGCCCGAGCGTCGGTCCCGGAGCTGCTTCCAGGCTTCTTCGCGTTTCTGCATCGTCCCGCTGGGTCCTTCCGCAGCGGGAGGCGACGCTCGCACCGGGGAGGAGATGCCATGGCACGGCTGCGCCGCCCCAGACGTCGGCCTGCACCCTGCGCCCGGGCATGGCGATGCCTGGTCAGGGCGTGCTGGCAGGAAGGGCCACGCTCCGCTTCCCTGTTTTTCCCTGAAAATAAACGGCATGGAAACACGCAGGGTGGCGGGGGGTGCTCTGCTGCGGCCTGCGCCGTCAGCCCCGGGGCCCTTCCCAGCTCCTTCCGTGGGGCTGGGCGGCCCCGGGCGGGAAGGGGGGATGCCGGGTTCCCCGGGGGGGGTTTCCAGCACGGCTCTCCCCGGGATGGACCAAGGCAGCAGGTCTGGCGGGCCAGGGTTGGCACCCGCCGCCCCGCACTGCGGGCGGGTGCTGCCGGATTCGGCTGCGGTCCCCAGGTGGGAAACGCCGGCTCCCTTCGGAGCCGCGGGCTCCTCTCCTCGGCCTGGGCACCAGGCCGGACCCGCCTGGAGGCCGACGCCTGGGTGGGGGGGAGCTGCGGGCCTTAGGGCGCCTCCCGCTCCCGCTCTGACACCGCCGCCCCTCCGCTGCTTCCTCAGCCCCTGCCGCGCCTCGCGCCTCGCGCCCCCTGCCCGGCCCGGCCCGGCTCCGCCGCGGTGCTCGGCGCTGCACACCCGCCGCACCGCCACCGCCACCGCCGCGCCGCCAGGGGCCGCTGTGACGCGGCGCCGCTGTTTCCGCCCGGCGCGGTTTGGGCGGGCGCGCGGGGCGGGGCTTTGCGCGGGGCGGGGCCAGGGGCGGGGCTCGGCGCGACGCGGGGCCGCCCGGCGGGCTTTGGGCGCTGCACCGCGGCAAGATGGCGGACAGGGAGGAGGCGCTGAGGGAGTTCGTGGCCGTGACCGGCGTCGAGGAGGAGCGAGCGCGCTTCTTCCTGGAGTCCGCCGGCTGGGACCTGCAGGTACCCCGCGCCCGGCCTCGCCCCGCCCCGCCCTGCCGCCGCCGCCGCCACCCGGCCCCGCGGGCCGCTCCGCCGCCGCCCTGCCGCCTCCCGCAGGCCCCGGCCGGGCCCCGCCGCCGCTGCCCCCCTCGCCGGGCTGCGGGCGTCGGGGCCGGCCGCAGCCGCGGTGAACTGGGCTGAAACCCGCCCCGTTTATCTCGTCGGTCGGAAAATGCTAAAATTCCCCGGGTGGGGCACGGGATTCGGAGCGTTTGGTGTTTTGCCGGATTTGCACGGGTTTTCCCTAAAAGCCAGCACTGGCCAGCAGGGAGTGGGGATCGCTGTTCATCGTAGCAGCCGTCTGAACACCCCCGAATTAAGTGAGGCATCAGGCACCTGGTGTCTTCCCATCCCCCTTCCTCCCTCCCCCTAAATGTGCTGGCCTTAATTGCACTTAATTAATTGCATTTGGGTATCACAGAAGCAACTGTTTCAGAACAGGAATTTTAGTGTAAACCCTGCAAAAATATTATGGTATGAGGGCCTCTGTTCAGGGAGGTCATTCTGGAATAACTGCTGTGGTAAATGTCCTGGCAAAACCAAATCAAACACTGGAAACTGGCATTAGGAGCTTGGCTTTGCTAGGACTTCTGAGGAGGGAAATCGTGTGAAATATCTTTAGTGTTGATGTGGTTCAAGAGCTCGAATGCGATAAAAACTTTAGTTACGTTATTAGTGTTTGCTTGGGTTTTTATTTTTTTGCAGGGTGCTTGCTCTCATCCTGAAAAGATGCTGTGGTGTCTCTTTTCAGATTGCCCTTGCCAGTTTCTATGAGGACGGGGGCGATGACGACATCCTGACTCTTCCCCAGCCAACACCCAGCTCTATATCCAGAGGCACTGCAGCCAGGTGCGCGAGAGCGTCAGCTCGTATTGATCTGCTCATCAGGGCCTCGTAAGACTGAGAGTGGAAGTTACTTACTTAAAAGTACATGCTGTATCTAAAGTATTGATGTATGATATTTATCAGAGGAAACATCTCTGTGTTTTGATCTGCTTCACCTTATATGGCCCTTGAGAAATTGTGAAAACATCAGCATTTATACATCTCAGGCTCTGATGTTGTTGCACAACTCATCCAACGAGCAGTTAGGATAACTTGCCTCATTGCTCAGGAAAAACTTGATTTGCGTTTTGAGGCTGGAAGACAATCGGGAGGTAATAGTTTTAGTTTTTGTAGGTAACCCTTTCATTTAAGCAGATTGGATCTTCACAGGAAAAATATTTTGTAATTTTGTATGACGCCTTATCTGATCAGGTCTAGCATTTTACCAAAAGAAGTTGATTTGGCCTCACCAAATCCCTGTGCAGCTGGGAAGTACTATCCCATTTTAAAGAGAAAGAGCATGGGGAAGAGAGTTGCTGTATATTGAAGGATCTGTGTGGAAAAGTGGTCTTGGTTCAGACTTTGTTGAATAAATTCCATATTGCAAAAATACCCTCTATCTCGGTTTGGATCGCAACAGCCTCAGCAGAAATACAAGAGTGAAAGGATGTGGAGGCTGGACTTGCCCGGGGCCTGGAAGGGTGACCTGAGTTTGTGTGCGTTTGATAATGGTTGCTCTCTGAAAAAGGCAACAAAACCTAGTCTGTTAACGGGGAAGGTGACTGAAGATTTACTGCTTTTGCTGTGTTTGCAACCACCTTCTGAGTCTCCTCCAGCGCACCCGCTGTTCTTTTTTGTTGGTGTAATTGGAACAGAGGTCCAAGAGCTTGGCTCACTGCTCAGTTACCCCAGTGCTGACCAATGGTTTCGTAGAAAAATGGATCAGACTCTAAAAGTAGAAGAGAGTCAAACTAACATGCTATGTATGTTCAGGAGCTTTTGCTGATGTGGTTGAAACGTGTCCTGAGGCTGACATACTTTGATTGACTTTGATTTGCAGTGACCATCGGGTAACATCGTTCAGAGACCTTGTTCATGCACAGGAGGATGATGATGAAGAGGAAGAGGGACAGCGGTAAGTTTTCAGTTAAAGACTTAGGCCTGTGGTTTTGTCTCTGCCCTCGTGTGATGGTTTGCCACTTGTATACAGATATTTTTTTTAAAGTGGGTTTAAATTGAGATGAAACTCCTGTACTGGAAAATCTCGGGTTTGACACAGAAAGGTTGGTCGGTGCAAAGTCTGTGTGCAAGCATGTACTCAGCACTCCTGTATGAACACCAGCTTTCATCACTGAATCGTGCTGAGAGAGGAAAAAGTCTGAGGTGGAATGTGGAAGCCCTAGATTAAAAACAGAAAAAGGGCACGAGCAACACTTGTGTCTGTAGAGAACGCAAATGTGGGAATATTACGGGGACTGTTCGTTCCTTTTGCTGGCTTGTTTTCCTTTGAAGTGCAGTTTAAGGGGAATGTAAGGGCTAAGGAGATGGAAAGGAAAAATGTAGGTCCCCCTTTCAACAGAGTTTTTTTCCTTTAAGGTATGCTAGTGGGAAAGTTTTCTACAGTGTCAGCTGTAAGTAGTTAAATACACTTAAGGTTAACATGCAAGGTAAATTGAATGAAGCTGATACACATTAAGATGGCTGAAATAGGTAGGCTGCATGGTCTTCTGCAGCCAGATGTGAGCTTGCTCAATGTGTGTTACAAGCCAGCTGGAAAGTAATAAGTGTTCCTGGAAAAAGACTGGGTTTAATTGCACTGCATTGACTGTGGATTTATTGCTTTCAGTTCAGATCAGTCCCTGTGTGTGGTGATCTTTAAGTGTAGAATGAATGTGTGTCTTCCCTCAAAATACTGTTTGGATGTGGCCTATATTCTTCCATCTTAGAGAAGAGCTAAAAAAGGTATCAGACAAGCCGGAGACCTGCTGAAATTCATGTTAGGAGTTAGCAATGCAGCTGGTACTAGTATTCGAAACTGAGCTTGTCAGTCTAGACTCTCTCTTTCTCTGCAGTCTTACCCAGATGATGTGTGCTTTCTGTCTAGGTTTTACGCCGGAGGCTCAGAGAGAAGTGGACAGCAGATCGTTGGCCCTCCAAGGAAGAAGAGTCCCAATGAGCTGGTGGAAGATCTGTTCAAGGGAGCAAAGGAGCATGGAGCAGTGGCAGTGGACCGGACAGCCAAGAGCAGTGGCGAGACTAGCAAGCCTAAAGTGAGGAGCGATGAGTTCTTTATTCCTTTCCCCATTTCAGTTGTTCTCCGCTGGCAGAATCTTCTCATTGTTGCCACCACGACAGCTCTGCAGTGCTGCTGAGCCCTGGAATATTCTTGAAACAGCTGAGTCTGGACTCCTCTTAGCGCAGCTCTAGCTCATGTGTCACAGTGGCAAGAAAAGCCACTTCGTTGTGTCAACTAGTTCAAGCAGGTCATTGTGTCTGTGGGATAATACATGTTGCTGATGCTATGAGGCCCCCATTTATTCAGAGCGGTATTGGGGAAAGGGAGTTAAGCTGTTCCCAGGGTGTATGTCGTTCTCTAAGCTCTTTGCCTGCCTCTCTCTTACAGCCGTTTGCAGGGGGAGGGTATCGCCTTGGGGCTACTCCAGAGGAGGAGTCTGCCTATGTGGCAGGAGAGAGGAGACAGAACTCTGCTCAGGATGTGAGTATCTCTATTCTGTTCTGTAAATGTCACCTGAGGGATTTCTGTCCTACACCTGCAAAGCTTGAGAGCACAGAGTTATAAAGCCTGATAGGTACATCTTGCTTCCTGTAGGATTTCTGATGAGAAAATAATAGGTACTTGAGTCTTAAGTAAGCAGCTTTCCGATGAACTTCTAATGAAGAATCTGGGTATTCCTTAGAAGTGCAGGAATCTTTTTCTCAGCCTCTGTGGTGTGAATATATTGATCATGCAAGTAGTGTGCAAAGAGCACTAGGCAGTAAGACTCATGGAGCTTAGAGCACCAGTGCAAGATGCTCTCTTGCTTGGCTTGTGAGCAAATGTCCACCTTGACCTTGGTGGGAGCTTGGCTTAGGCTCCTTGCCTAACGCACTTTTGACTCTTCAACCATATTTATCAGAAAGGGGATAGTGGTGCTGTCTGTGATGTCACCTTCTAGGAACTGATGTGAGACCATTACATAGCCAATGCCTGTTTTTTTTTCCTCCCCGTTGATCATACCGGCCCAGAGGAGCCTTGCTGGAACATTGTCTGCAGCTCGAAACCCCTCTGCTGGTCAGCAGCATTTCACTTTGCTTCCGGTTATTCTTATAAGATGCTTCAGTGGGGCTGATTGTTGTTTTGGGGCAATTGCAGGTGCATGTTGTACTGAAGCTGTGGAAGAGTGGATTCAGTCTGGACAGTGGAGAACTGAGGAGCTACCAAGATCCATCCAATGCCCAGTTTCTTGATGATATCCGCAGAGGGTAAGGGGAGAGAAAGAATAGGCTACAGCCTATTCTTTGTGAAATGCAGGCATTTGTGGAACTAGGGTGCTGAACCAGTAGCATATTTCACTTGCCCTTTCTTAAGAGGCCTGGATTCTTAATATGGAAACTGTCAGGGAGGAAAATTTGAACGTTTACTTCAGATAAATGGGGAAGCAGCTTTGGTTCGTGTGGGACCTTGAGCATTCAAAATGAGCAAACAGACTTTCGTATTTGAGGTGACAATTTCTGATGCATCACAAAAAGGCATGTTAGTCTAGGCTAGAACCTGGGTAAAGTAACCTTTAATTTGTGTCTGTCAGTGGGGAAGTACGTGTCTACCTTGTTAATTAAGCAAGGATATACTGTGATTCCTAAAAGTCCACAGGTCTGTGGTTGCACCAGATCTTGTGGTTAGCACTTCCTCACTCTCCAGACTTGCTGCTGCTTCAGGCAGATTCCTTGCAATACCTCTCTTTTTGCAGGGAGGTCCCGGCAGAGCTGCGCAGGTTAGCGCGGGGCGGACAAGTGAACCTGGATATGGAGGATCACCGTGATGAGGATTATGTGAAACCTAAAAGTGTCTTCAAAGCTTTTACTGGAGAAGGACAGAAGCTGGGCAGGTGAGAAGGCAGCAGCACTGGATTGGTGTGTCAGTGGTCTGTGAAAGTCACTTGAGAGTTTTGGTGGGATGAGCCTATTGATTCATCTTTCTGAAGAGAAGGTGCTTAGTGCATGTGGTATGTGAGGTGTTCCTCTGAGAGAGGAAATGGGGCTTACTGTTGCGTACTGTGGGATGGCTCAGCCTTTTAGTGGCAGGAAGCAGATCTCCAGTTTGAAACCATCGCATTAGGTCATGTAGAAGCAGCGTTTCATAGTCATAAGACCCTGTTCGTGTTGGTGTGTGAAGACCCATGATGTGGTACTCTAATGGGAGATGGTAGAGTTGAAATTATTGACAGGTGCCTGCTGACCTGCGACCTTACTAGCTGGTTCCTGAAATCTTATTCTTGCACCTTTCCAGCCTACGTTGGTGTCTCTTGACTAGGAGCCCTGGTAGTCGGGCCCACTAGGCAATAACTCATATGCCTGACCCCTGGCACCTTGCAGCTTGGCGATTCATTTGGTTTATAACAACTCTCCTTGTGTCTTTCTGTCCTCAGCACTGTCCCCCAGGTGATGGGCACCAGCTCACCAGCCCAGCAGGCAGAGAATGAAGCCAAAGCCAGTTCTGCCATCAGTATTGATGAGTCGGAGCCCATCACCAACATTCAAATCCGGCTCGCTGACGGCGGGCGGCTGGTCCAGAAATTTAACCACAATCACAGGTACAAAGGCAACAGGAAACACAGGTTACTAACTGGGAAGGCCTGAATGACACTGCGAACTGTGCACAGCTGGAGCAGATGTTAAAATCCTGGCTAGCCTGCTAAAGGGAGCTCTGGGGATCCTTCTGTATAGGTGAATAGGAATAAACTTATTGTGGGGTTTTAAGGCAGTCATTAACTGTTAGAAGGATAGGATTTGCTTTCCAGATAGAGATGGATTATAGCTGGTGATAACTGTATCTGGGAGCTTCAGTATTATCAGCATAACTTTCCTTAATGTCAGCTACAGGAAATGAAACTATTCTAAGAGCTATAGAAGCTGTCAGGTAATTAGGAACTTGGTTCAGTTGTTCTGACTTTTAACTGAAACTTTTCTACCGGGCTGTTCCCTGTGCTGACTGGAGCACAGAGGAGTGCTCTTAAAACAGTTCAGTTCCCTTGGCTGAGCAAAGTTGGCTGTACAGTCCATTGCTTCTTTAGACTTCTGTCCTGAAGTTCTTCTCATCTAGCTGATCTTGGAGAGCCTGAGCATCCTACAGTTTCTATAGGGGAATAAAGCATGCTACAAAGAGTTACAAAAACCCTCTTCCAGGCTCAGGCGCAGGAAATAGCTACAACAGCGATATTGGATCTACCTTTGGGGGTTGAGATCATTTAGGTTATGCTGTGTGTGATAAGCAGTTACTTATAACAAGTAGTGTCAAGCAACGCTCATTAAACCTGCTCGTTAATCCGTTCATCTTGAAGGGTTCTGAAGCATTTCAAATAGTTGCCTGACACCACAGATATTCAAGGTGGACAGTGAAAAGAATATTTAGTTGAAAAAAAATTAAGTTGTAAATCCTTAAACTTATAAAGCAGCCTGTGTTATTTCACTGAACAGGAGCCCACGGAGGAATAGCTGAAACTGTAGATTTGTCTGGCTGTGGCCTCTGCTGTTAGTTGGGAAGCAAGTGCAGCAACTGTAGGGTTGCATGCTCTGGGAAGGGTGAATTTAGGCTATTGCCATGTGCTTCTGCGGAGTGTGAAATAACAGCGTCACCCTTGTGTGTTTGATCCCTTTGGACAGGATCCGTGACATCCGGCTCTTCATAGTAGATGCCCGGCCAGCAATGGCTGCCACCAGTTTCATCCTCATGACCACCTTCCCAAATAAAGAGCTGACTGATGAGAACCAAACCCTGAAGGAAGCCAACCTGCTCAATGCTGTCATTGTTCAGCGGTTAATATAAAGGAGCCCATCTCTCGCCACACGCCTGCCTGCAGTGCGCATGTGTCGTCTCGTCCTGTGTGTGCACCTGCGCCGTGCAGCACAGGCTCACATCTACTTGTAGCGCTGGGTTCTTAGGTCTTGGTTGGACTTTTTTCTCTTTAGTTGCGTTTCCCATGTTTTTTTGTGATGATCAGTGGACTTTAAAATAAATAAACAAAACGAACCAGTTTTGAAAGGAGCTGCAGCCTATTGTGCCACAAATTCTCCCACGGGAGTTTAATTACTTTTGTGGATTGCATTACTGCAGTCTTTAGAGGGGAGGAAGGTAAAGGGGAAGGGAACTCCCAGGGAGCAGTTTCCGTCCATGCCAATTAACTGCTTATAGCAATCTATTACTCTTCTCTCTCCTCCAAGGACTGCTACAAAATACTCTCTTTATTTTCGCACATTAAGTATAAACTACACAAGAACGGGTGATCTGATTGCCAGGATAACGATGACACTACTGTAAGTGCATTGTGGGGGAAATCTTTGTGAAACAGCTGTTGTTGTTTAGAGTGTGGGGAAAGCTTGGATGTGTCTTCCTGGCCTTTTCTGGGGAGAAAGTTTTGAGACTCCTTCCCTCAGCAGAACTCGTATGAGCTTCGTTGCAGTATCCACCTACTCTGTCTGCACTTTCTCCAGCAGTCCAGATGGACTGTTTGCAGTTTTAACTTGCTGTATTGCTTTTCTTTGAGAAACACAACTTGCTGCTGACTTGTTCTCTCCAAGAAGGCACAAAGCTGAATCAGTGTGAAGTGATTGAAAGTAAAAGGCAAACAGTGTATCTTACTGGAAAGCGGAAAGGTTTTATTTTAAAAGATGAATTATCAAGATGTTGGGAACAGCTCAGGTGAAAAACTCAAGGCTGTGGTACCCTTTGATTTATTTCCTCTCCTCTGCTGAGTACCAGCATAGCTGGACACCTGGAATTCTCCAACTTTGGTCTGTTCCACTGTTTGTGTTTTGGGCTCAGGTCTCCATTTCTTTATCTTTCCTTTGAACAGAATCCTGTGGGTGAATTCATTGCTCCTAGACGTGAGGGACTGGTGGCACTGGCTTGGTTCAGGCACGGTGCAGTGCGTGCAAGTTGCCATCTAGCGTTGTGCTGCGGCACTTTGCACCAACCTGCAGCGTGCTTGTTATTCCAGCCCTGGGCTTCGGAGCAGAACTTCAGAGCTGTGCTGAACTCTAGGCTTCCAGATGTCAGCTAACTAGGAGCTGTGCTAAGACCAGCAATATCCCTTTGAAAGAAGCTGGATTGTGGCTATGCAAAGTGTTAGAGCATGCACTCTGTTTCCTGTCTTATTCGCCCTAGAGCCCTGGGGCTGGTGCACTAAGTCTACCCCCCTCAGTGCTCTGAAGCTTTCAGATCCTCACCTTGGTATGAGCAGAGAACAAACTCTAGGTGTGTGTAGTCTGGGGGAGGGCCAGCAGGTTGGACAGGTTCAGCATGAGGAACTCGCTTGGCTGGATGTATTAATACAAAAGTGCGGGAGCAGATACCAGACCTAAGCAAGGGCATTTTTTATAGCAGTTTCTCTACTGAGAGTTGAATTAACTCACATTTTTCATTACTAACTGGATATATAATGTGCGTAACAGCAAATTTGTAAATTATTGTGAAAACAATCATTAAAAACACGCAAAATAGGAACATGGCGTTTGACCTTTTCTGATAATGGCTGCCATCTATTACTGTATTTTGGGTGATGTGTATGCTGATGTCTACCCTACCGCTTTGGGGTGTGCTGCTAGCAGGCTTCCCAATGGTTAACTGTCTTTGACTAAATGAGATTAAAAATCTTGGCAGCATTTTTAAAGATCTGTTTTGACGGGTGAACTTGGAGTTTGCCTGCATCATTTGATGCTGTATGTTATGACCCCTTAGTTGTCTGTGTGAACCAGTACACAGTGAATCCAGAAAGGGAATTTCCCTCAAAGCTAAGAATAGTCATAACTGCCTTGTGGAAGGACACTTATTTTAAGTTTGTTCGTCAGAGGAGGTCTGGCATCCTTGTTTCCTGACCTTTCTCTCCCCACATGCCATTTTGAGGACCTGGGATAATATCTTCCAGAGTGCTAGACAGGATGTGGCCCTAGGGCCAGAAAGAAAGCTTATCTAACAGACAAGAAATCATTTCTCTCTTGTTTCTGCCTTGGCTAGTTGGTGGCATCAGAAGACTGAGGAGGTGGCTAGCTGGCATTCGTGATCTTTGGCTGGGTGAGCTGGCTGCATTGGTGCCCCCAAATTAGATGGGAATTGGCAGCTAGACAGCCAACAGCTCCATTGAGGATCTTGTTAAACGATGCTGCTCGATGATGGGAAGTTTCACAGCCAGGTTTTCTATCAGCTGGCTCCTTGGGAGTGGGATGGAAAGGTGGTAACTTTGGAAGGGCTCTGGGTCCTGAGCTGTTGCTCTGCCATGAAAAGTGAATTTTACGCCCTAAGCCGGAGGGTGGCAGTGCTGCAGAGAAGCCGTTCTTCACCGGGAGGTTCCTGCTGGGGAGCTTGCTGCAAGCTCCGAGCTGTCTGCAGGGAGCTGCAGCTTGTGCTCGTGTGCGTTTGTGAGCTGGCTGGGATGCTGCTGCTGACTCCTTCTTCCTCTGATTCTTCCCTTGTTTTTTGTTTTTGTAAGTAATGAGAAGTCCTTATCTCCTGGTGAGCAGGATCAGCTCCGTCCTGCCGCCAGGCTATCTGAAGTTTGCCTAAGTGCAGCACTGAAGTGGTATCAGTAACCACGATAGGCATATCTTCTTCCAGAGCTGACAAAAGAGCCTGTAGCGCCAACTGAAGTTAATATGCATGGAATCTGCTGCATTAAGTTTGTCTCCTTCCATACAAAATAAACTGTAAAGCAAAAAGCCTACCTAGGCTTACTAATAGGGAAGGAATAATACACTAGCACATGCGAAAGGAAGAGGTGGAAGGAGACGCATTGCCCTTAGAAAGGGTATGAGCAGCCTCACTTATCACTTGTGCAGCTCCTGGATGTTTCTTTCTAACTTGCCCCACCAGGAAGGTAAATGCGCATTTCTGACTCTCCTACAGTTTGTAATTATTGTTAGTGAGTTTATTTGGCTTTCTCTATAATAAAATCTCATTTTTTATCATTTTCTTTGTTCTGACAGTCACTGTCTGAGATTGGGCTCTTCTAAAACTGACCTGTACACACTGTTCAGCCTACAGAGAAGTGCCTTTTCTTCCTTCTGTGCCTGGGAAACTGTTTTTCTTTGGAATTTTTCTTTTTTGATCATTCTCTTACAGTGGTATTCTGCCTGTCTTTCTGTTCTTTCATACACTCTGGTGTTATGGCAGTGCTTGATGTTGCATGCAAAAACTTGTTTTTTTTTAAAATTTCTGTGTGCCAAGATACAGCTCACAGTTTTATTACTGTGCTGTTTTGTCTGTGGCTGCTGTCTTTCACTGCATCTGAGTGTTTTTCTTTGAATACTGTACTTCAGCAGTTTTCTTTTTCTCAAACTGCTAATTGTAGGGCTTCCTCAGATTTCTTTCATTCCTATATAGTTCATTGTTTCCTCCTCTTCCTTTTCACATGTCCTTGCTGAAATTTAGCTCCTGTGTTTTCTGATAGCGTTTCCTCACAAAAGGCTGGTTTGCGCTGTTTCCTGTGAATTTTCCTCCCATCCGTAATGCTGCTTTTGCTATTGGTTGTTTCCTGGTTCAATATCTTCTGCACGGTCAGGGGTCTGCCTACCTCAGGGGGTGCTGCTATCCCAGTAGCTTTGGTCAAATAGTTTTTCAGTGATCTTGGTGTAGGTACATCCCTTTCCAGGTATCACTATACCTTCAGCTGCTTGTCCTTCCTCCTGTTTGCCACCGGAGCTGCTCATGTAACACCCCCTGCATACATGTGTGCATCCTACTCCGTTTGGGTCAAGCAAGGTTAACAGCAGAGCTCAGCTAGCTCGTTGCCTTGTTCTGGCACAAAACACAGCTAGCTCAGCTGGCAGATGAAGCTGTGACAAGAAACAGAGAGCAAGTCATCTCAGTGGGCACACCTGCAGCGAGGAGAGGATGACTGTTAGTTTTGGCCTAATTTTTTTTTTTTTGATTGTTTATAAAATACCAGGTGGATGTTTTTGTTGCCTTTTGTTATAATCAGTCATATTTGACTTAGTCTTTGCTTCTTAGTGTTGGATGACAATAAATCATTCAAGAACTAGAAAGTGACCCTTGTGCTGTGGCTTATTCTTGGGTGGGTCTTCAGCTTCCCTGGCGTATTTAGTCAGAGGAACGACTAAATGACTGATGTCAGTCTGCTCCTGGGATGCTTTTCTGAAGTTCAGTGAGTTACTCAGGAGGGTTTTATTTTGAAAGCAGCACTGCTTTACAGACCCTTGGTCCTTTCTTATCGAGGTGAAGGACCTTGAGTCGATGTCTCTTTTGACTCTGTAGTTACAGAGGAAAGCTGGCTTGAGGGATTGGTGTCATAGCCACGTAACACAAGATGCTTATGGCTTTCTTCAGAGCCTCCCTCACTGCGAGGAGAGGACCTCTGGTTCCTACATTGAATCCTTGGATGAGGACTGGCATCTGTTTAGGAGTCTGTGGTTCTGTGTAGGCCTGTATGAATGAAGAACTGCTGTGGTGTGAAAGCAAGACAATGCTACTCCCTTACAATTTCTAACTGGTGTTGTTTCCATAGGTGAACCAGAATGTTTATCGATGGAGACTGGTAGTCTTAAATGACAGATTTAATTAAACAAAGTTGTTTTTCTTACCAGCTTGTGGTTTTCCATTGGTGCTTTTATCATAAACACTTGGCATCATCCAAGGAAGGCTGACTGCGAGTCACTTGAGGCAAAGCCGGGAAGCGGGAGCCCTCGGTTCTCCGCAGCGCCTGTTGCCAGGTGCAGTTTCCTGGCGACCGAGCAGCAACCCCGATGAATGAAAAACCTTTCAACTCCTCTCACCCGCCGTGACTCAAACCAGGCTTCTCAGAGCTGGGCACTTCTGTACCTGTCCTCCCAGCACAGTGGTAACAAATGTGTGCACCAGTGCTCTGCTTGGTGGGAAGGGAGTTAGCCCCTGCACATGCTCGTTTGCTGAATGATATAGAGCTGGGTCTTCTCATCTACAGTCCTCATTAATGAGGTATGATCTCCCTACCAGCTTTTTGGTTTGTTTTAGATGGTTTCAGTTTGCTTCAGGAAGAAGCAAAGCTTGAAGTTAGTTGACTTTTGCTGAGGATTCAGCTGCAAGCCTCGTTCTTGCTCTGGTAAATAATGCGTATGCTATACCACATGGCATAAATGTGCATAGCAGGCATAATGACTCGGGGAGTTGGAATATGTTTCTCCAAAAGCTGCTTAGGGACTTGTGTATGTAGTTGCTGCTTCCAAAGTGCTAACCAGGCTCCTTCTGCAATACTGATTGAACAAGCAAGCAAATGTACGCTGCATCTAGACCAAGGTAGCTGTTTACTGCAGTTGCTGGCCAGGTGGATCAGGCTAGCTGTCAGCAGGAATCCTGCAGGCTTAAACAGAAATAGGAAGAGAAATCCTTTCTAAGTACTTATTAGCAGAAGTTTTTTCCAAATGAATCCCATATCTCCCAATTACACACTTCTACAGCCAGTTGTATACTACTGATTATGCAACAGGCCTACATCTTTGGCAGCTGAACAGTTCCTGTGTCAAGCACCTCTCAATTTACTAATTTATCATTTTCTGACTTACTTGCTACATTCCTAAATGCTTATCTTATTTGCTGTTCTGTCTTGTCTGCACTGAACCTGTCCGTCCCAGTGCTGGGAGTTCCTGAAAAGATTCCAGATGTTCTTATTTACTCAGGTACATTTCATTACTCTCCATTAGATTAACTCTTTATTGGCTCCAGGGGCCTACAGCAGCAACTGCCCTTCCTCCCCCTCCTCGTCTGTCATGATAGCTAGCATAGTCATCACTCCCGTTCCACCAAGAGAAGGCATCTGTGTAAGGGGAAAACGAGAGCTGCTGGCCATGCTTAGAGCGGTCAAGGAGCGGTAAACCTTCAGGGGACTTGCTAGTGGAATGTATCCAAATGCTGCCATTGGGTTTGGTGCCAAAAAATTCCGGTCTGTGGGCTTTAAACGTTTTTCTCAGTGGGGCTCCCTGGCCTCAACGGCCCCTCTTTAGGTCATAATACCCTGAGAAAAGCTGTTTAATTAGCACGGCTTGGATTGGAATTGTTTGAATCATGCATTCTTAGGCCCTGGGCTGCCTTGAGAGATAAGATCTAGCGCTCTTGCAGTGGAGAGCGAGATTCTGGGGAAGGGACCTTTTTTCTTTGGCAGAGAGTAATTTCCAGCGTGACCTTGTTTCTTAAACTGCAGCGCTTTGGCTTCGCAGGCCCTTTTGCTGAGTATTTGTGCAACAGAAAAATGGGTGTAGCCGCAGCATTGCTGTGACTTCTTTCCCTGCTCAAAACCTACTTCTAAGCAACCAACAGAAAAAGATCAGCGTAGAGATGGAAAAGGCATCGTCCTTTTGCTCTGGGACCCTTGGTGTGTGCAGTGCACGATGACTTGGTTTGGTTAGATTTCAGGCTTGGGCACGCGGCGTTACTAGAAAGCTCATTGCCTGCAGCAAGTAGTCCAGTGTATATTAATGGTAAGCAGCCGGGTGAGATTGGTGCTCTTCGCTGAAATCCATCTCTCTGGCACAAAGCTGAGCCACGCTGTCACGCAGAGGCAGGTTGCAAGTTCCCCATGCTGCGCTGGCAATCGTGACATCCTGTCTAGACCTGATGGGTAACGCTGCCTTGCGTAAGGCACTGAGAAACATGACCAAAGGCTTTAGGAGAATCTGAGCAGAGTAAAAATAAAGCTTTCCTATGTTGAAGGCAATTGCCCTGAACTAGCCAGGGAGCAATAGGCACAGCTGCTCTGGGAGGTATCTGTTAGCTTTCTACTACATGTGCAGAAAATGCAGCTATCTGCACCTGGAGAGTAAATGAGTGCCAAAGAGCCAGAGAATTAAGTACTGAGTACTGTTTCAAAAAGTACCTTGTGTCTGTCCAAACATTGTAGTTACATGCAGTGAGTGAGTACAAAATAGCATATAAAAATTAAAAATCAGGTTTTTATGTTTTCTTCTGAGTTTCCCCTTTCCCCTTGGGTAGGTAGAGATGTATTTTGCTTTCTTATAGAAATGTATGCTTAAATATGCTGGTGGGAGACAGGGATTTGGCTCCTAATGCGCTGGCTGTGATCCAGCGTGAGTGATATTTGTTATCTGAGATGTCAGTAAAATAGCAGGGAAAAGAGATGCCTCTGACTCAGTTGCACTGTGGCTTATTAACTAAGTTCTGACTCAGCCTGTGAAATTCATCTTTTTTAGATTAACCCCCGTTGAACAAGACCGAGCTAAAGATAACACGTTTTTAACAATGTTGTGATCAGCTTTGCAGGTGCTGGTGCAGAGACAGTAATGCAGATTTAATGCTTCCAGTAGCTGTTGGTAAGCTGGGAGAAGAGCGAGGAGAGGCTTCTCTTTCCAGTGCCGCTGCTCTGTGTTAGGTTAGACTTGGAGGCTGTGTTTGGTATGACTAGAGGGACCTGTCTGAGAAGAGTCGAGTGATTAGAGCAGAGGTGCAAAACAAGCGGTTAGCGGGAAGGGTGGCCGTGACATCCCTTTTTGACATCCGCTGTGTGCTTCTGCACTCTGAAGCGGATTTCTCCGTCTGCATTTGCTTGCCAAGTGCTTTTAACTGTGCCTGGCTGCATGTTGTGTGTACCACTACCTTGGGAACTGTACCATTCCCACACAGCCAGCAGTGAGTAACCGAGCTCCTACTGCTGTTAATGTAGGAGTAATTTTTGATTTGTGATACCAAGACTGCTGGGATCTATGGGCTATAAAGGGTCTGTGAAGGTGACTAAGAAAAGCAAGTTTCTTGTCACAAGGCTAAGACATGGTGTGTGGGCTCTGCATTGCCATGAGAGATCTCCCGGGAGTCCACAGGCTGAAAGAAGTTGATAATTACAGATCTTGCTTAATAGCAGATGGAAAATATATCCCCCACTTTCCTATCCTAAGTGACATGGCTAGGTCAGTGCCAGCTTCTTGCCCCCATTAAGGAGAGGACAAAGCAAAGGGACGGGGTTTCGCACAGCCCTCGGCAGGAATACCAGGTACCCAGTCCCGGCACCCTGAACTGCCTTGTGAGCCAGCGGGCAGAGAGGGGCTTTGCCGGGGGTTACCCAGAGCAGGCATCTCCCTGCCCCTGCTGCCTCTCCCTGGCTGCTCCGGCTGCCTTCGTGGCCCTCTCTGGGCTTTGCACTTTTGTTCTTTGCAGTTGGTGATCATCGGTGCTGAGGCAGGAGTCCTGGGTTGGCTCAAGTGTGCTCCTGGGGTAGTTTAGAGCTCAGGTGAACACGTTCTCCTCCGCACCCCTAGCATCCCAGTGTGGCAGCAGCCCTGGGATGGGGATGAAGCGCTGGACCCAGTGTGACATTTGAAGAGCACTGGATTTCTCTCTCCACTTGGCTCCAGAAAGCTTTGGAGCTGCTGCCCTGGAGTGCAAGCAGTGCTGTGAGCCCTGCCAGGTTTCCTGCCTGCGTGGGCAGGGTCTGGCCAGGCTCCTCCCCCAGGGCTGGTCATTTCTCCTCTGTCAGCTCTCCCTGGGGTCTTGGAGATGTTGCATCTTACTTCCCTTGTCAAATTTTGGTCTAGCTCTGATCAGTGCCTGCGGTGCTCTCTCTGACAAACCAGATGACTTCTTTCGCACTCTGGGCCAGGAAGCCTCCGCTTCCCTGCCACGTGCCTGTGAAGGATGCTGTCGTGTCCGCAAGGATGCTTCCAGGCGGTCAAGAAGATGCTGAGCTGCCCAGGTTAACCCAAGAGGGAGCTCTCCCGCAGAGGAGAGTGGTCCACAGCGAGGTAAGATCAGTGTCCGAGGGTGCTGCTTTCTCACACGCGCAAATGCATTTCACACGTGCACACTAACCCTTGCGAGTGCGCACACCCACGCAGAGCCTAACCGGATCGAACAGCCACAGGCTGTGGGGGTGTTTCCAAGTGTTTATGACTCAAGCTTGAGAACACATTGTTTAAAGGAAGGCTCTGCGTTTTTGTTGTTGTTGCTGACTTTCAAGTGAAATGGGCAGAGACGTGCAGAGCTCTGTCCTGCCTGCTGAGAACATAAAGGGAACAAAAGCTGCCACAAAACCCTGCAGTCGAGAGAAATGTCTTTGTAATTTTAGAAACAGAGCTGCTGTGGAAACAATATGTTGTATGAGTAAGTGCTCCACAGTGGTGGTGCAACCCTAATGCTTCAGCCATCCCTGCGGGACAAGGTTGATCTGCCCTTTGAAATACAAGGGACCTGCCTCACTGCGCGCAGGAAAAGGCAGAAGGTAAACTGAGAGCACAGGCTGAGAGAAACGAGCAGCCTGCTGAAGTTACCTAGCAGGGGAGATGCAGGTGCTCTTCTCCCCTGTGTTTACAAGGCGGGACTTGCCCCCTGATCCTGGGCTCTGCAGCCTGGTGGGCGCAGCAGCGTCAGTGCTTTCTCTGCGGCGTGGGCTGCGAAGGAGTGATTGCTAATCACTGCATGAGGGAAAGGCACTTGGTGCCTTTTGGAAGGCTGCTATTTGGGACTGCACCTGTGTTTTTGGAGGCTGCTTCCTGGTACCGTTACAAGGAAGGTCTGAATTCCCTCAAGGATGGCTGTCAGCTTGAGCGATGTTAGCAGCACGGCGAGCCGTCTTTAGTCTGAACAGGCTGGGGAGCCTGCAGGTTGCCCTTTCACCCCACAAGAGTGGAAGTGGCAATGAAGTAATCCTTAACTTGATTTCTCTACTATCCTCTCTCTTGATGGGATCCTGCAGCCTGTTGCTCAACCTCTTGCACAGCTACCTCTGCACCAAATGTTCATATCTTGTCACTCTGTGCTCTTCTGCAAAACTTCTCCTGTAGGAGCCTGAAGCCTTTTATAGCCATGTCTGGACAAGACCTGCCACTTGGGATGGCCATTTGCACTGCATGAGTGGAGCCTTGCCACATGTTTTCAGAAAGGGCTGTGTATTTTGGGGTGCAGGACAGTAACCTGCCTGCAGCTCTCTGGGCTGCATTGGAGCTGGAGCTGCTCAGTGACTTGGCAAAGCAGGAACATGGTGTAAGCCAGGAACCTGAGTCCCTTATGAGCAGCTTAGTCCCAGTACATTAACCAAGGCAGCCTGTGGTGAGATGGGAGGTGAGCTTTGGTCTCCAGTTCTGCACTGCAACTCCACCAACGCTCTTCCTATTGCAACTGAATGGCCTCTAATGACGGTCTGCTCACTGGAGAGCTAGCTACCAGGCCAAGTCAATGCACCCTGTTCAGCCAAGTGCCAATGAAAATCAGAGCCTCGACTGGCCATCTGTTTTCTATGTAGTCAAATTCTGTATTTTACTGTATATTCTTGCTCTCGGATGGTGCAGAGGTGTATCATGCTAGACAGCAAGTTCATTTTGCGGCTGGGAGCATGTCAGCCCTGTAGGTTGCCTCTGGGAACTTGCCAGATATTTGAGGCTTGATAGAGTATTTACTAACCTAACCACATCCAGTTAAAATAGAGGCTTTGCCATCAGCCCCTTTCCTGTGCACTGAAACGTTCCTTGTGCTTTCTCTGTTGCTCTGTAGAAATCCCCTGGATTCTGGCCTTTGCAATCTGTCTATGCTTGAACTGCCCTTGTTACAGTCACTTTAAGCCTGATACAATTTGTACTTTTTAATACTAAAAACATGAACCACAGGACTGTGGTTCAACAACAGAGGAGGAACATGTCAGAACAGCTCAGCAGATAGCTCTGTGTTTGGAATTAGATGTGTATCTCATTTCTGTTAGTGACCTGTGACCTCATGCAAACATCCCTCCAAGGAGAATCAAGGTGGAACACAAGAGATGTGTCCCTGATAATGAGCACTGGCCAGAGATAAGCAGACAAGGCAGAAGCCCACTGAGCAGCATTTGCCTTGGAGCTGTGGGTGGTCAAGGACTGAATGTGTGCTGGTGGGCTGGAGTGAGGAGAGATGCTGTAAGTGTGCCCAACTCCTAGGAGCCGTTCTTCAAGATGACCTGAAGGCTTATGAAGAATACAAAATTCTGCAGAGCAGGACCTCACCAGCCAGGCTGCAGGCCTAAGGGCAGGTTATGTGCTAGATTCATGTCACACTGATCCACCGAGTTTACCAGCAGATGGGGGAGCGCCCCACGGCACCCCGACTGCCATGTCCATCTTGCTTGTGGGAATTAGGTGGAGTCATGTCCAGCCAAAGGAAAGGAATGTGTGTCTGGACAGGAGAGAGACATGATTCAGGGTTTAAATTGGTCTCAGAAAACCCGGCAGATGAGACGAGCAAAGACTGGAGGTTAACTGTCAGCCAGGGATTTGTATCTGTTCTCAGACCAGCTTGTTCCTTGGTGTCTCAGTTCCAGGAGGAGCCAGGACTGCCGCTCTGCAGAAAGGTTTGCTATGCTATTGGGGGCATTCCCTACCAGATGACAGGAAACGCCCTTGGGTTTTTCTTCCAAATCTTCCTTCTGGATGTTGTGCAGGTGAGTAGCCATGTGAGATGGGGTTAATCTGCAAAGGGGCTTAGCATGAACTGGGCAGACTGGAGCAAGGGTGGAGTGTGATGGGTGGCCAGAGCCCTTGGAAATGCTCATCAGAATTAGGCGCTAAAACTGGAACAACTGGATTGTTGGTGGGCATACAGGAAATGTTTCCAGGCCATTTCAAGGCTTAGAGTGGTCCCCAGGGGAAGCAGCTGAAATATTGGCTAGAGCAAGCTGCATCGTGCTGACTGCTCACAGCTTTTCGCCAGGACTTCTTTCCCTCTGGAGCTGTGGTTTCCGTTTCCCCCCGCAGCTGGAGCCATTCCATGCCTCTTTGATCCTTTTCCTTGGAAGAGCCTGGGATGCAGTTACTGACCCTGCTATTGGCTTCCTAGTCAGCAAGAGCCCAAGGAGAAAATTTGGCAAGCTGGTCCCATGGTGAGTGTCCAGGCTGGAGCCTCAGGAGGGTCTGTGTTGGGCTTGAATTCTTTCAGTGTTAGCACAAGGAGACAGTTGGGATGCCTTTTAATGTAGCCTTGCAGCGGGGTCCATATGTCATGGTAATGAAAGAGGAGGAGAGTATTTCAAACTTGTGCACTTGTTGTTTCCTTGAGTCCTTACAGTTCCGGGGCTGTGGGGTTTGGTGCTCCATGACTGCTGCCTGGTGGCTCATGCAGATTTTGGCAGTCAGCTGTGTCAGGACCTTTCCACTAGTCTCTAACCACGGGCAAATCTTGTACTTAGAGGGTTACTGCTGCCCACAAGGCTCTGCTGCAGGGCTAGGACTTTAAGTATTTAAATAAGAGAATAAGCAATTTTGGACAATTTAGACATTCATTTTTGTCTCAACATTTGTGTTTAACCCCCACCTCCAGCCTGACAGATGAGCACTCACTTGAGCAAATCTCCTTCCTCTTGCAGACCTTGATCTTGCAGTAGCTGAGCTATGGTTTGGAGGTCGGGAGAAGGAGCCATGCTGGGTAGCTCAGGTTCCGCAATGAGAAACCTGACCTCCTTATCTGAGGGTCATATCTGACCAGCTCTGCTTCCTCTCCAGGATTGCATGCTCCACACCGTTTGGGGTGCTCTTCTACTGCATGATGTGGTCCATCCTCCCAGATACCACCTCCGTCTCCCTGACGTTCCTGTGGTACCTGTTCACGTACAGCTTCTTCCAAACTTGCATGACTGTAAGGAACGTGGTGCCTGGGGCTGACTGTACTACACATCATCCTCTCCCATAAGGAACAGGAGCACAGTCAGCTGGGGAGTCCCAGGGGCCTGGAGCTGGGTCTGGGGGAGCTCTGGCTGGGGAGGAGAAAGCAGGATGCGAGTTCTCCCTGCCGCAGACCATCCCAGCAGGGGATGGAGAGATGAAACGCCATTTTAATGCTGGGATTCGGGTGGGCTGCCTGTAAGTGGTGATGTGAACCTCTCCATCACTGGTTTGTGAGAAAAAAACAAATTGCAGAAGAGGGCGAAAAGCTGCCTGTGTGCAGGGGTGTTATGAAAGGCAGCATTATATTCCATATTTTGGAATGAGGGGGTCATAACAGCCAAAGCAGGGAAGCAGCAGCCAGAGGTGTGTTTGAACTGTGCTCTTCCCCAGTGCTACCACGTGCCGTACTCTTCCCTGACAATGTTCCTGGGAGGAACCCAGAGAGATCGTGATTTAGCCACTGCCTACAGTAAGTGACTGTGCCCCTACAGCCCCAGGGCTGCCTGCATTCCCACAAGACCCTCCCTGGAGGAGATGGGAATAAGTTCCTCTGGCTTTGAACAGGCTGAAGTTGCACACTGAATCTCACCCAACAGAGCATGAACAAATCTGTTTGGGGTCCATATGTCATTGCAGTGAAAGAGGAGGCTGGATGGGGTGAGCCAGGAATGAGAGACAAGAGGCGGCTTCTGCAAAGAATTCACCTGCAGAAGCATTTATTAATGTGGATGCTACCTAGGGGACCCAGAACCCAGACTTATTGGCTCCAAACACTAGAGCGTTTGCTGCTGGAGCCAGGGGAGAAGAATCAAAGCAGGTAGAAATAGCAGGTCTCATCTTCTGGGGCAGCTCTGGATGTTGATGCCTCCAATCCCATACCCAAAGCTGGTCTCTTATCCTTCCTGAGGGATGTCTCTCTGTGGCCAGAAAGTGGGACTGAAGTCTCTCTTGGTTGTCCTGGCAGGAATGGGGATGGAGGTGTTCAGCACACTCCTTGGAGCAGGAATTCAGGGGCAGATTGTGGGCAGTTACCATACCCATATGATGAACAGCTGTTACGTGTTAAATGGGACCCTGCCCAACACCAGCTCCTCCAGCCTCTCAGACTCTCTGGAGAACACGGTAAGGGCTGGCCCATCTGCTGCTCTCTGCTGCACCCTGAAGCTCAGGGGCAGGTGCTGCTGACCATGCTCTTAGCTGTGCGTGTGGTACCTGCATTGTGATTTTGCACTCTTTATTGCCTTCCAGCGCAAGGCCTATACATTTGCATCCCTGGTCCTGGGCTCAATCTATTGCCTGTCCTGTCTGATTCTCATCTTTGGAGTAAGGGAACAGCCTGGTAAGGTCCATTTTGATGCAATTTGGATGATGTCCAGTGGCGGTGGATGGCGAGGGTGGGCTTGTAGGGGTAGGCACGAGGCAGAGGGAGCTAGGCACCTGCAGGTTGGATGACTCTGTGTGGGGCACAGAGACACAGCACCTGCTGGGATACCAAGACTCCTGGCTCTCTGGGAATAGCTGTCAGCTTTGCGTCCTCCTCAGTTTGTGCTGGCAGCATCTTGCTCCAGGAGAGGACTGGAGAGATGTTCATGAGAAAGGAAGTTCCGGGCTGAGAGCTCCTGCTAGGAGATGGCAGTCTGGGGCAAGGTTTGCAGCTCACCGCTCCACTATGCCGAGTGGGTCTTGCAAACACACAGCCTGCAGAGCAATTAGCGTAGCCTGCTACAGTGGCCAGCATGAGCGCGCAGTGCAAAGAGGTAGAATGGCAGTTGTGTCTGCACTGAGGTGTCAGACTCAAATAGCCCCTCGCTCAGCTGAGTTGCACCTGAGACATAACGGTGCTATCCCCCTGTACCTCCCACACCCATCTTGTTTGTTCCGGCAGCTCCGGTGCCAACCCTGCTGTTTCTCTTCTCAGGGCCCCTCAGCCCCCTGGGGAAGGTTGGGCTGCCCTTCAGTAGCTGCCTGAAGATGATCATGAAACACAAGCCCTACACCCAGCTGCTGTGTGGCTTCCTCTTTGCATCTGTGGCCTTCCAGGTGCGAGACCTGCCTGGGCAGGCGCAGAGCTTGGGAGATGCGATGCTCCAGGCAGGTTCTCCAGTGATAGACAGTGAACTCAGGACCCCAGCCATGAATGTCTCCATGTTTCCTTCCCAGATTGTACAGGGGATCTTTGCCATCTTCTGTACTTATGCTGCAAGTCTGGCCGGGGAGTTCCATCATTTGGTGCTTATCATGTTGGTAAGTGAGCCCAAGAGAGACTTTCTGGCCCTGCTGTCCCTGCCTGCTTTGGCAGATCCCTGGATTACCTCATCCCTCCAGGATGGTGGCAGCTCAGCCACACTTGGGGCACTGGATCTCATGGAGTCAGCACTGCTGCTTCTTCCTGTCAGCAAGGACGCCATCCAGGCAAATACTGGTGGAAACTGGAAGGCCTTGCTGAGATTCCCCTCTGGTTCTCTTCTCAGGTCACAGCTTCCCTCTCTATTCCATTTTGGCAATGGCTTTTGGGGAAATTTGGGAAGAAAATGGCTGTGTCCTCAGGCCTAGTGGTGAGTTTGCCCTTGGTCGTGGCTATGGAACGAGAAGCCCTGTGGGCATTCATTCCTCCCTTCCAGCCAGCTCTGAGACAGGTGGCCCTGAGCACAGTGTCCTCTATCCTGTAAGTGAACAGGAATAGGCGGTAGCTGATTGCAGCTCTGCATTTCCATATGTCTGGCCACTGCTCTTATCAGTGACCATGGCTTTGCAGAGCTTTGCAGTAAGGTGTGGGGAGGCTGAGGGCCTGTCCCTGGGATGATGGATGAGTGAGGATGTTTGCAATATCACCCAACCTGGCTTACGCTCTCAGACTCCATGGCTGCTGGGTCTTGTGAGCAGTGCATGATCAGATGCTGTCCTAATGCACTGATGTCATGTGCACTCACAACTTCATCCTGCAGCCTCTTTCCTGCTCCAGGATCTTGCATGCTCAGTGCAGGTGACCTGAGTTCTGCCAGCCAGCTCGGTGTGGGGAGAGAAGTAAGGGCCAGGGTACCACGCTTGGAATGAGCCTGCTCATCAAACACATTTGAGCTGCTGCCTGGCTCTGCAAGTCAGCAAGAAAGTCCCATTTGGCTTTTTTGCAGCATTAGGTACTCAAATCCCTTTGCAGATCTGCCTCAAGGTTGCCTTCCTCACAGACATTTGGAGCAGCCATAGCAGATGAAGCTTTCCAGTTTAACCACTCGGCCCCATTGACCTCTATAACAGACCTTTCTTTATGCATGAGGAAGACTTGCTTCCAGTATCTGTTTGCTGTCTGTCCAGGGCATTCAGGCTGCACTGCACAGGGGAAGGAAGCAGCCCGTGCCACAAATTGGCTGTTCAGACCTTCCCTAGAGCCCCAAAACATAATGTCCAGGGTTCGCATGCTGATGGGGGATCTCTAGCCTGGCCCCTCTGTCTGAGCAGGGCGATGCAGGGAGGCTGGGCAGGAGATGTGAGGTTTTAGCCATTGTCTGTGAGTGTGTGGGGAGGGGGAGCCTAGCCTTTGGTACACCAGGCCAGTGCAAGATGCCTGCGAGCAGCAGAAAGGGCCCGTACGCTCTTCTCTCTCCTCTCCCTCCCCCAGATAATCATCCCAGCCCTGGTAGCGATCACCCAGGTGACGCACAACTTCCTGGCCTTCATCTTCCTGATGATGGTGGCGGGCTGCAGCATGGCTGTGCTCTATCTGTTACCGTGGTGAGTCCCCCTGGAGCATCATTCAGTCTGCATTCAGGGCTCCCCTCAGCAGTGGGATGCTGTGCAAAATGCTGTTTTTCTTCTGCCTGTCCCAAAGTAGCTGCCGCACCCTGTCTGTGAGACATTCTCTGCCCTGATTGCCTAAGGCAAAGGGCACATGCTAAACAGTCTCCAGAGTGGGGGTCTACAAGGGGTTTCCGCCTTTTTCTGCTGGTTGGAGAGGCATGGGAGTGGCTGCAGCTGAGTTTGGCCAGTGCTGGGGTGGGTTTCATGAATGCTTCTGTGGGGCTGTCTGTCCCCAGGTCCATGCTGCCGGATGCGGTGGATGATTTCAGGCTGAGGAACCCCAGCTGCCTGAACCTGGAGGCTCTCTTCTACTCATTTTATGTCTTCTTCAACAAGTTTGCAGGTGGTCTTGCTGTGGGGATATCGACACTGAGTTTACAGTAAGCCCTAAATGCTACCCTCCCTATTTTGTCAGACCAGCATGGATCTTTTCTACTGCTCCTTTCTGGGTTATCTGATGAGAGATACTGGAATGGGTTGCAGGGATATCCAAATTTGTCTTTCCAACATCTACTGAGAGCAAGAGGAGGAGGAGGGAATGGGAGTTCTCCAGAGTTGGGCCTCTAATTCCAGCCTCTAGAGGAGAGCGACAGAGGTGCCCGCTTGCCTTTTTGCAGTGGCTTAGTGGGGCTGGGGGAAGTGTGACCATTGTCCACGATTTAAAGCCTTCCAGTGTTCCCCACTGGGGATCCCTAGGCTCACGGCAGTGCCTTTCAACTGCGTTCCTCTTTAGTTTTGCAGGTTACCGTGCTGGAGACTGCACACGCAACCCCTCCGTCATCCTTACCCTACAGCTGCTCGTGGCCCCAGTCCCAATAAGTCTGCTGCTCATTGCTATAATCATCTTCTCCATCTACCCCATCAACGAGAAGAGGAGGAAACAGATGAGAATGGAGATGGAGGCAATCGGGTAAATTTGAGCTCCCTCAAGGAGCCAGGTCTCCTCTTATTTGGTCTGGGTGTCTGCACTGCAACTAGCCCAACGCAGAAACGCTGTACAGGGAGGTACTGCATGTGTCCAGTCCAGCTCCCTGTGCTTGGGCTATGATCCTCTCCAGAGGCACATTTTCTAAGGGCTTGAGGGAGTTTTGGGGACTGCAGACTTCGCATGGGATCTCACGAGTGCTCGTGTTCCTTTTACCAGGCATCACGTACAGCATGGCAACACAGAGTAAAAGAAGCACTGAACTGGGTGAGTTCCTTTGGGAAGAACCCAGACTTGCTGTGTGCTGTCAGGATGTGCTTCCGTCATGGAAAGTCCCTGTTTCCTGTTATTTCCTGTTTCCGTGTTCCAAAGGCCTGTTTGTATCCCGGATCCCCTCCCTCTCCTGGCAGGCATGCACAGGTCGGAGAGGGGGTCCTGTGCAGCCCCAGCCCTGCCGCCTCACTAGAGAGCTGCCTTCTCCAGGACTTGGCCTCCCTGGTCTTTTGGCAGGTCCTGACAGATCGGGGCAAGGCAGATCTGTGCTCCTCTTTCGGGAGAGACTGCAATGCAGGGGAGGAAGGGGCCCAAACAAGCCTCAGTGCAGTGCTCTCAAACAAGATAGGATGTGGAGGTGTCACTTAGTCATGTGGGAAAACTTTTGCATGAAGTATGCTGGGATTGTTTTTGAGGGAAACGATGGCTGCTTTGCCAGTCTTTTGGAAAAGTATTGCCTAGATAGTGTGTGTCTTTGTGCTTATGCAGTCCTTTCACAGGGGAAGGTTTAGAATTTCTTTGAAGGGTGAAGTTCGAGCCAGCAGTATAAAAGAAAAGCATGTGCAGAAATGATCACAGCTGGCAGTACTGAAGTGAAAGAAAGCTAGCTATGTCTCTCTGCCTTGGTCTTGTTAGCTGAGTAACTTATGGGAAATTAGTTTCTCAGTAGAAGAGTTTGCAGGACTGGACTGAGCTGCCTCAGCTCAGGCAGTCATGGGGATTTCTGGCATTTTGTCCTGATTTTGCTATGTCAGGAGGTTATGGCAGAAGCATCAAATGAATTTCAGGAACAGTCAAGTTGCTTTTAAATCATAGCCCGTAGCTAGATCTACCACATCAGCATCTTGTGAAAGCTTCCCAGCCCCCCCACATCTCTCCTGGCAACAGTGAGGGGGCAGCAGGGGGAAGATAGGAGAAATAAGCCAGCTTGTTGCTAGTAGCACTGAGCTGTGTTCAGCCCTGTGCAGAGGCAAAGAGTGAGGCTGGTTATTTTTAGGGCTAGAGCTGTATCTGACCGTTGGTTGACCTTGCAGCACTACAGTCTGGTGCACATTGGCAGGATCTGAGCAAATTACTCCCCCGTTGTGCACTAACTGAATTTGAAACCCTCAGCCTTGTGATGCCACTTTAAGAAGAATGGGGAAGATCATGTTCTAGAGCTGTGTCAGGGTGTCTGCAGGATCATCGCATCAGTCCAGATTGAGTGATTTCTTAGAAGCACAGAGGGCTTCCCTTTTTCTGCCAGGGTGTAAAGGATGTTCCTTGGGAGTGCCCGACTAAGCCTGGGGTCCAGTGCTGCAATGCACTGCCCTGTGCCACTGCGCGTTGCTTTCAGCCTTGCTTCCTGTGGATTTATGAACGAGCAAGTGCCTTTGAACATTGAGAAAATGCTCTGATAGCTCGGAGTTTAAAGTCCTACAGAAGGCATGAATTATGTTCAAAGGCACGTGCTCTTTGGGACAGAGGAGTGGACTTCCTCTGGAGCTCCTACTGCATATGCCGTGAATGGGCCACAGACCACTCCGGAGTGGGACCTGCCCCACTGCAGAGCAGGAAAGTGCTGCCGGTGTTTGTGGTGTCTTCCAGCCCTGCTACTACCCACAGTGGTACTTTTGTATACCAAAAAATGTCCCATATATTTCTTACACTATTAAATCTGAATATTCACACTTTTCCCTTTTGGCATTTATTTTGCGAGTTCTGCCAGCAAATGATCCAGAGAGTAAGAAGAAGTGACTGTAGAATTTGTTTGTTCTGAGGCTGTTTTACTTTCTCCGGAGTTTGGATACCGGAATCTGACCTGAGACCTTTTCTGGTTCTGAACCAGCTGGACACTGAGCAGTGAGGGGAGATCAAACCTAGTTGAGTTTCTCTCCCTTGTCAGAGTATTGGTTTTGCCAGAGGCTGGTCGTTGGTGTGGCGTTGCTTGCTGATAAGATGAGCAGGTTCTACTAGGGAGTTTAAAAAAAAAAAAAAAGAAAAGAAAAGAAAAAGGAAAGAAAAAAATTGCCACCCAGGGTGAGAGCTTAGTGCCTCATGAGCACTCCTGTGCCAGTGTGACATAGGGTCTAGTATGTGTATAAATAAGAGTGGTATTTTCCCCTTCCAGCTCCCTGTTCATTACTGGCACTTGTGGGGAAGGCAGACTCAATTCGTTCGCAAAGATAACATTAATGAAAAGGGATGAAAGTATGCCTGTTTTTTTCCCCCTTTTTTTCCCTCTTGACTCTGGGATGGCACTCTGACGACAGGGGTCTGTTTGAGGAAAATCAAGTACCACGGGCAGGCAGAAACTATGGCTTGCAGGTTTTATGTAAAAAAAATAATGCTACAGAGTAAAGCAGAAAAAAAAAGTGGTATTTCAGTATTTAAAAAATGCAGGCAAAGAATAGGAGCAATTAAATCTTGCTTCATCCCATTATCTGTTATTTTAAGAGTCTCCTCTTGTGTCCCATTTTAATGCACTTGCTGAAAATACTGGCTTTTTATTAGTCTCTTGGCTGTCCTTGTAACTTCTCTATTCCCTTGTGGACATTCAAATTCATCTACTTCAAGTAAGGAAATAGGACACTTTGATGCAAAAATTTTGTGCTTGAAAAGATCTTTTTGGATTAAAAAATAACAGAAAAGTAGTTGCTCTTGTTCCAGGAAGAAAGTCCTTTTGAATGTGGAATTGTTCAAACCTGCACCTCTTCTGGGAATCGCAACTTCCAAGAAACCTGCCCTGGTAAATTGTGGCAGGTGTTAACCTTCACCAGCATGGTGAGGAGCAGTAATGGGGGCAGAGCTAATATAGATCTATTAGACAACATCACGTGTGCCTGACACTTTTGATTGAGGCAGAGCCTATTCTTGGGAACTGTGAAGAAAATTAGAGAGCGAAGCTGCGGCTGAGCAGCTGTCCTGGGGCAGCCCCATTTCTGCCTGGGGTGAGGCAATGGCTCTCTTCAGCCCGTGGTGGATAAACGGGCAAAGCCCTTGGTTTCAGCCAAGGGGAGGCTGCAGCAGGCCAAGGCCGGAGGGTGCGGAGGGGAGGCCGGGGCAGGGCGGAGGCGGGATGATGCTGTGGCCGAGAGGGTCCCCTCGGGCCGCAGCACGCCGGTGGCGGCACAGGGGCCTTGCGGCAGTGCCCGGCGAGCTCGGGGGCCGGTGCTGGACCCCCCGCGCTCTCGTTGCTTGTGCCCGACATAGCCCCAGTACAGCGCAGGGCTGCGGCGGGCGCGGGAAGCCCGCGCCGGGTCTCCACGGCAACCGAGCGGTGCCAAGATGGCGGCTCGGGGCGGGCAGGAAGGAGGCGGAGGGAGCGCGGAAGATGGCGGCGGCCGGCGGCCGAGGGCGGGGCGCGTCTAGGCGGCGCGGCGGGCGGGCTCTATGGCGGCGCGGCGGGGCCGAGGCTGCGCACACGTGGCCCCTCCTCCGTCGGCTGCGGGCGCTGCGGGAGCGCGAGCGGCACCGGGAGCGGCGGCGGCGGCATGGGCGTGCATGTGGAGACCATCGCCCCCGGCGACGGTGAGAGCGGCCCCTGCTCCCCCCCTCCCTCCCCTTCCTTCCCCCGGCGGGGCCCGGGGCCGCCCCGCTGACGGTGTGTGTCTCCCCGCAGGGCGGACGTTCCCCAAGCGCGGCCAGACCTGCGTGGTGCACTACACGGGTGAGTGCCGGGGCCGCGGGGGGCGGCTCTGTCCCGGCACCCATCTCACCCCCCCCTCCCCCCCCCCCGTGCCCTGGCTGCTCCCTGAGGAGAGCGGGCTCGGGGTGTCCCTTAGAGGGGGGGGGAGAGGGGGGGTGTCTGGCGGCCCCTGAGCAGTTTGGGTGTCCCTGGGGGGCTTGGGGGCGTCCCGGTGGGGCCTGTGGGGGACGGTGTGGGTGTCCCCGTGGGGCTCTGTGGGGGGGGGGTGTCTGGGTGCCCCTGTGGGGCCTGGCCCGTGGGAGGGGCTCTGGGTGTCGCTGTGGGGCTGGGGGCTCGCTCTGGGGGGGATCTAGGTGTCCCCATGGGGCTCTGGGGGGGATCTTGGTTTCCCCTGTGGCTTTAGGGGGGGGTCTGGGTGTCCCTGTGGGGCTGGGGGGGGGGGCTCTGGGACAAGGTCTGGCTGGTCCCTATGGGGCCTCCCTTGGAGGGGGGGGGGGGTCCTGACCGTCCCCATGGCGCTCTGGGGGTGCCTGGCTGTCCCTCCGGGCTTCCCAGGAATGGGGTGCCCAGCTGTCCCCGTGGGGCACGGCTCACAGGGAGGGGATACCCGGCTGCCCCATGAGGCAGAGCCCACGGGGAGGGGGTGCTCAGTTGTCCCTGCGGGACCGTTTTTCCCTATTGCCCCATCGGTAGCCAAGCGGGAGGGCCGGTGGGTCCCCTTTTCCCCCCCTGCATCCAGCCCTCTTTTCTGGGAAGCGGCCCGGGACCGCGCTCCGGCAGCGGCGGGCTGCCCCGTGCGGCACTCCCACCCGCAGCGACGGTGCGGGGGCTGAGCGCAGCGTGCGTGGGACGCGGCCGGGCTCAGGGGAGAGCCAGGTCCCGTGGCAGGGACCCCAGGGCCTGTGGGTTCGCGAGAGGTCGAGCTGAGACCCCGCACGCTCGGTGCTCTGATGGGACGTCGGCCTCTCCCTGACTAGCCGTGAACGAGCCGCACGTGGGAGGGCTGGGGCTTGCGGCACTGGAGTTCAGAGCTGAGTCTCTCCTGCCCGCATCCGTGTGCAGCTGGGGAAGAGGTTTCTGTAGCAGCAGAGGTGCAGCCCCGTCCCCGTGTCCCCTCTTTGCGGTGTCACCCACGGGGCCGGGCCCGGCAGGGTGCGAGGCCGCTGTGCTCCGTGCTTGCCGGGTCCGCCCGCTCTAGCGGGACACCGAGAGGAGTTCAGCTCGGTGTGGTTAATGTAAGGCGCTGTTTAAGCTTCACACGTGGTATTTCGAAGCAGGGCTGTTCTGGCAGCCAGGGTAGGTTACAGTCTACACGTTATATTCTAGCGGCTTTCTCAGAGCCTCGGCGGCAAATAAACCATTGCTGTCATGACCCTGAAAAATCATTCAGGGCCTAGAGGGACTTGTCCGGGGGGTCTGGTCTATCCGTCGGCTGCCGTTTGAACGGCTTCAGCTCAGCGTGTTGGCTGCTGCGCTCTTGGACAAAAATGAGTCAACCCATTTGTGGTTGTCTCTCTCAATAACTAATTCCAAGTCATTTGCTTCCCGCCCCCGGTGCTTTCTGCCCTCCTCTTCCTCCCAGCTGGGGGGGAGTCGGGGAGGGACGGTGCGATCTTCTGGAGAAAGGGGGCCAGGGTGTCCGTCTCCTGCCTCCCGGCTGTAGAAGGGCATCCCGATAGCTCTGCCCTTAAGACATAGAAAGGAGGGTGGGAGGGCAGGGCTGGCCCTCGAAGCCTGCTCCCGTAAGGGCTGTGCGACGGCTCACCGTCCCGTCCATCCACTTCTCCTCCTTCTCCCCGCTGTCCTTTCAATCCTGCTGTCAGGAGGGAGAGGAAGCAGCCCGCTCTCTCCCCTGGCCGCCTCTTCTGCCGGCAGCCCCGTTTCCTCTGCCGAGGGAAGAACAAAGGCAGGGCTGGCAGGCAGTCAAGTGGCTCGCCGGGGGCCAGCCCTCCTGCCTGCCAGCCCCCGGAGCTGCCCGGCCCTGCCGCTCGCCTCCCTGCCTTTACCGGAGCGCAGCCGCTTGCTCTTGCCGGCGGCTCTCCCTTGCCTCCGGCCGGCAGGGATGCTGGGGAGGAGCAGCACCAAGGTGCCGGCTCCCTGTCCCAGCCACGCTTCCAGTTTTGGGCCGTTTTAGAAGTAGGAGCCAGCGGCTGGACAAAACGCTGTCAGCAGCTCGTCCCCCGCAGGCCCTCCGTCCTAGCAGCAGCGAGCGAGCAGTGGGGCTTGGAAGCGGTTGTCTGTTTTTCCCTTTTTTTTTTTTTTTTTTTTTTTTTTGGTGCATGTGTCTTTTTTGTTTTTTAAACTCCTGACTTTACGTGTCCCTTTGGCCTTTATTCCCTCAGTTCCCTCGGCAGAGAGGTCTCTAACCCGTCAGCTTCGGCAGGTAGGGGAAATCACGAGCCTCTGCAGCGCCCGCAGGCCTTGATGCCCCACTTTCACTGCTGAAGCATTCCTTGCGCCTAGAGCGCCGCTAACCAAGGTGTGCCCTGCTGAGGGTAGAAGGGAATTTTGTTCTAAATAAATGTTAGAAACACTTGATTTCTCCAGCCCTGTGGCTTTTTCTGGTGCTTGCTGAGCCTGGAACGGCACAAATGACGGCAGTAAATGCGCAGTGCATTAGGTGCTATTCTCAGAGGCTCCTTCAAGAGCACCAGTGTGAGATCAATCCCCTGACTGCATTTTACTTCCATGCAAAAAGCTTCCGATGTGGGCACTGGAGAAATTCAGCCCGGAGCTTGGGTGCATTTAGTGTGGTATTCTCTAATGGGTATACAGTAATTCAGCTCTTATTGAACTCCGTTGAGTTATAGATTTGCTGTGACTCAATTAAAAAATATTTTCTCTACTTTGGAAAAATCTGGTGACCTGAGGGAGAAGGATTATTGGGAACCAGGTCACTTGGCAGTCCCAGCTGCTGCGGTTTGAGACTGGACTGAGAAATGCAGGATCTCTTGTGAGAACCGGGCTGGAGAGAATGAGGCAGTCCCGTTTGGTGAGGTGTGAGCAAACTACAGCATCTGTTGTTCTCTCGTGTTGGCTTTCGTTGCAGTGCATCTGTTTCCCAAACACGGCGCGCGAAGCGAAGCGGGTATTACGTTTCCCCACAGGCTGGGGAAGAGGTGCGTCTGGCAGAGCTACTGTTTGTAAGCCTGTGTAAAAATCTCCGCTCCGTGGGATCGGAGGCATTACAGCGCATGCGGCACAGAGGAGGGGTGAAGGGATGGCCTTTTGTCCCTGCCGTGGTTCGCGACCGCTCGCTTAATTTAGAGACGTCAGCTAAGTCATTTATGAAAAGTGCTGGATCTCTGTCCCTTCTCAGCCCAAAGCCTGCGTGTCCTGCCCCAGAGCAGCGCCTCTTTCCCACCAGGAACCCAGCTTGGTGGGGACGTGGTAGCAGCAAGAGCAGCCGTTTCATCCCAGGCACCTGCTCCCCGGGCGAAGCGGTCAGCCGGCTCCGACGGGGGAGCGCGGGGAGGCTGTGCTCGGGGAGACCAAAGATTGCTCGCTGCGGATGCTTGGAGAAGGAGGTCAGGAGCAGGGCATCCTTCTGGCCATCGGCTCGGGAGACACCGATCGCTCGCACTGTGGTTGCACCTGCAGAGGTGGAGACGCTTGGGGATTTGGGGGAATTAGACCTTTTCGCCTTCCGTCGGTCGCAGGTCAGGCTGTATTTTTTTTATTTTTTTATTTTTTTTAAAAAAGCCTTGCTAGCATACCTAGACTGAATTCTGAAGGGTGGTAGGGATTTGGGAGGTCGTCTAATCCATTCCTCATCCCCAGGCGGGATCGGCTGCCACGAGCCCTAGACAGATCAGTGCTCTTAATGGGAAATCCTGTCTCCAGCCTGAGGGAGGGAATAGCGGGAGTGCAGGGAGCACTGCTGGAGAGCTAATGCATTGGGGCTTTCAAACAAGCCTTTGATGTGAAATCTGTTGCAAAAGGCTGTTAAGGAAACTAAATCAAGGATGAAGTGCTCTTGCGTATTCAGAGCTGTTAGGAGTAGTTGGAGTGGGATCGGATTGTTGCTTTGGAGCGCTGAAGTAGGTTAATTGCGGGGAATGTGAGGATTGGGGTCTAGCAGCCCTGATCTTGGTTGTGAAGAGGTTGGGCAGTGGGAAGAGAAAGTGGCTGTGCTTGGGTCTGGCTTCTGGGCCACGGAGGAAGTGGTGGGAGACTTTGCAGAGCTGGACAGTTTCGTTTGCTGACTGGAGCGTTCCCGCGGAGCCCCGGAGCGCTGCCACGGCTGGAGGTGGGCTGAGGCCGGGAATTCATGCTTCCCAGTGCCAGGTGGGAAGTGGCAGGTGAAGAAAGCTGGTGGCAAGTGTGAGCTGCTGCCTGCGGGGAGGGAATGGTTGTCTGAGCGCGCGGGGGGGGCCGGGGGAGGCGTCGCGGTCTCTGCGGAGAGCTTGGGGAAACCACTGGCTGCAGAGTCGCTCCTTGCAGAGGAAACGGGGAGCCTGTGACCGCGCTGGGGAGGGCAGGGCTGGGGCTGACGTATGTCTGCTGCGGGTCGGTGGAACGACCTTGCCGCGGTGGCAGAGCGCACCCTGCTCGTACGCCTCGCAGAGCGGGGTGGGCTCGGAGCAGGATGGAAATGCTGGGAGAGGGACACTAGAGGAAAAATGGCTTTCCCAGGCCGGATCAGCAAAGACGGAGCAGCGATCCCCTCCCAGCGCCCTCGCGTTGGCGCGCGGGCTGAGCGCGGCCTCGGCTGCGAGCTCGGCCAAGCGCAGCCTCTCTTCCTGTTGTGCGCGCAGCACCTAGCACGGGGGTGCTCTCGCTGCGGCTTCCAGGCGCTGCCACTTTGCTACGACAATAGCAGACTGTCTGCGGTCGCGAGACATTTCCTACCAGGGCGTGCGACTGCAGAACGGTCTGTTATGGGAGCTTAGCACCTTCTCCTAAAGCATCCGTTCCCAAGCTGAGCTCTGGCATCCTCCCTTCTGCAAGGCCATAGCGAATGGTCGGCACGGCCCCGCTCCAGGCCCAGCTGTGCAAACCTGGCGGGCTGGTGATCGGGGTGGGCTGGCTTATGGGAAACAGTTGTGAGCAGCTCGCTGGCGCGGGCAGCTTGGACCCTGTGATCGAAAGCATCTGGCAGAGGTTGCTTGGAGAGGCAGGATGTAATCTCAGCTGTGCAGCCCAGTCCTTACGCAGGGGGTTGGAGCACGTGCTGGTCACTCCCAGCGTAGCTAGGGGTATCCCAGGGCCTTAGACAGGAAGGTTTTCCCATCCCATCCCTCAGTCCAGCTGCAGCAGAGGTGTCTGCCCCGGGGTGCTCTGTTCTGTCCCTGCCTCTCCTTGGGAAGCTGGGTCTGTGCGGGAACCTCGTTGTCTCGTCCTGCCACCTCTCGTGCGGTGACCATGCCGAGAAAGGCATCTTGAGCAAAAGAGGATGGAGGGAGAGTGGATGGGACTCCAAATTCCTGTTGGCAAAACCTGAAGCTGCCAATTTATCTAGAGGGCAGGGGGGCTTAGGGGCTGCCTCTCTGCGTGCCCGCTCCAGCGCCTGCTCTCCGAGAGGGAACTTCAGCCAAGTCGCGCATTGCAGCCGGCGTCTCCCGGCTGCAGCCTGCCAAGTGTGGCGGAGACCTGGCAGGGCTGCGCTGTCTGCCCGTCCTGAGCTGCAGCCAAGCGCTGTCGAGATGGGGCTGTTCTCCGGAGTCCCTGCTTCATCCCGTGTTACGTGCCCCCGGCTGCCAAGATACTGCCTGCTTCTAGCGTGACGCTAGCTAATGCAGCCCTGGCTGCAAAGCTCTGCCCTCTGCCTTGGCTTTGGTTTCCCTCGGACCCCTCGGTGTCTGCGTCTCCCAGCCCAGCCCTCCAGGGAGGTCGCGTCTTTAACCCAGAAGCCTTGGCACGGCCCCGATCCGCCCCTTTCCCCCGGCTCTCGCCTTTTGCCTGGTGCTGTGCCGGGGCGTGGGGGAGGCGGGTGCACGCAGGAGCCGCCGGCAGCGGTGCTGGCTGCGCGGTGGGAGCCGTGGCGGCTTTGAACTGCGCTGCTCGATCTCCGGTAAGCCGCCTCCTGCTCACCTGCGGGCTGTTGTGCAAGGCTCCCCTCCTCGCGGCGGTGCTCCGCAAGGCGGGAGCGCTGCCGTAGGGACGGTGCTCGCAGCAGGTGAGGCGTTGCGCCTTGCCCCGGCTGGCAGCTTTAACAAGCTGGGATGCGTCGTGGGCTGGCTGCTGCTCTTGGCCTCTAGTTGTTTGCAGCGTCTGGGGCTCTGGCAGGGCAACTGCATTTGCCAGAGGATGCTTTGCCTTAGTAATAGCTTTGAGATCTCGTTATCTCCTTGCTTGGGGATGGCAGGGATGAGGAAACGGGTTGCTCATACTTGTCCAAGGCTCAAGAAGTCTCCTGAGAGCCTCGCGGGCAGAGGAAGCGCAAGACGAGGATGCTCTCTCCAAAGGGTCGGAGCCTCTCTGTTTTCACCTCTGGTGTGTTGGTGTCTGCAGCTTTTCCATGTGGTGGAAGGAGCACAAAGTCCCGTGGACCTGCACCAGGGAGCAAGGTCGTGTTCCTGTGCAACTCCAGTGTCCTCTTGGGCTGTGCCGTGGTGACTGATCCCCCTTGGGCTGGTGTGACCAGCTTAGTCCATGTTAATTCCCCCTCTCCTGTGGCTGGGGTGCTGCCGGCTCTGAAATGCTTCCCGAGGCCGGATTTGGAAAGTTAAGCTCTTTGCAGGGGGGTGGCTGGGGAAGGCAGGCAGGCAGGCGCGTCGGCGTCTGCGCGGGGCCTGGCACAAGAGCACGTTGCTCCTGCGTGAGGTCTGCAGCAGCTCCCGCGGCGCTAACGATGCCTTTCTGTTTCTCTGGCCTTGGTGTTTCTGATCGTTAGGCGAGTTGCACTTCTGCAGGAAATGGATGCCCCGAGGGCTTCCCGCGCATACGCGCCTGCTGTGGCAAGCAGAAAAGTTGTCTGCTGGCGTGTGGTCTCTGGGGTTTTGGCTGCGGAGCCTCGCTATGCAAGCGTGGAGGGAGCGAGGGGAGAGGGCAGGCTCTTGCTTCCCTGTGCGCTCTGGAGGCGGAAAGCGCCCGCTCCTTAGCACCGGTCCCGGCCCGTGCGGACCATGCAACGTTCGGTCCTGCGGCAAGAGCTGGAGGAGGCGGGAGATGAGGAGCAGTGAAACCGCAAGAGCACGCTGTGCCAGGTAGCCATCACCCGAGCGAGACTGCAGAGAGAGGGAAGTAGGAGCAGCGGCTCTTCCTTCGAAGGTGTGAGTCACCCGCAAGCCCCGCCGTGCGCAGAGCGGCCACGCTCGGCCGAGCAGGAGGGGGAGCGTTTCTGCGGGCGCTCAGAAAGGAGGAAGGAAGGAACAAGATGTCTCCTTCAGCCTTCTGCAGCTGCCCGAGTTCATTGCAACACCTGAGGGTGCAGGGCCGAGTTCAGGGTCGGCTTGTCCCGCAGCAGAGCGGCACCGCCTGCTGCGGCCGGCCTGGCCTTCCTCGTGTCCCTGCCGGGGATGGGAGGGAGGCCGGCACGGCTGCCGCGGGGCACAGTGCCGGGCTAGGGTAGGAGCAGGCTCGGCAGTGAGAGGTTTATCCTGGAAGGAGGAAACGAGCAAACTCTGGGTTTATTATTCCAAAGTCCAGGGCTGTGGAGCTGAGCTGGTGCGGATGGTCAGAGCTAGAGGCCCTGGAAGGGAACTTTTTCAGGAATCAGGCCTTCCATGAATTTAAGTGCTTAATTCCACCCCCCGCTCCCCAAAAGAAACAGGAACGTGGCCTCGTTCCTGCAAGTGAACGAGCCTGCGGCACGCCAGTGCCACGGTTCCCCTGGGCCTGGGGACCGCTCTGCGCCGGCCCTTCACGGCAAGCCCGGCTCGGTGAGCTCTGTGCCAGGAGCCGGCACGCGCGGCGCAGCCCATATCTGCCGTCGCGCCCACGCTGCTGCCTGCCGAGAGCCGGCCACGCTTGGGGACCCGGGGATGGAGCAAGGCTGCGACCCTCGCGGCTTTCCGGGGGCTCTTGTCCTTTGACAGTAATTGCGATGCTTTGCGATGTGCTCCAAAACCTCCTGCGGTGCGTCGTGGAATAATGCTCCCTGCGCGGCTGCACGCTCCAGCCTGCTGCTAAGCCCAGACAGCTCCGAGGAAGGAATTGGCTTGCGCAGACGTTGGCGTGGGAAATAATCGCTGTGTGGGCGCTGCTTGGTGTGCGCAGCCCCGCAGTTCCCTTGTCTTTCAGAAATCAGAGCCCACGGAGCCTGGCTGAGCCTCTGGGAGGGGGTGGTTCAGCCGGGCTCTGCCAAGGAGGACCGAGCGGCCAGGTCTGCTTCTTCAGGCGCCCGTGTCCGAGTGTCCTCCCTGTCCCCAAAGGACGCTGGCCACAGAACTGCGGGGAGCCCAGGTCCTCTTTGCTGCAGCGTGGTGTTAAATTGGGGCAGCCCCGCTGGGGCTGGTGGGTTGGGAACGTGCAGGTGCATTGGGAACGTGCACGGCAGCGAGTCCGCGCTGATGAGCTGCTCCAGGAGAAAGTCCGGCCCCAGCTGGGCTAGGAGCAGGCTGCGGGCACCCTCCTCCTCTGGATGGTCGCGCAGGCCAGAGGTTTCAGTGCTCGCTGCCCCCGCAAAGGGGGTGAGTGTTTTTCCACCCCCTCCTTTCTGTTCAGTTTCTCCTCTCCCAGCAATCTGCCCCCGTCCAGGTACCCTTTCCCTAACCCCGCTTCCCATCGGTTTGTGGCCCAGACGGTCTGGCTGCTGTTCCAGCGCGAGCCTGGGCTGAGGTGTAATGTCCTGTCCTCTGTGCAGATGGTGCCTTTTCGCTCGCCCGTGGGCAGTGACTCATGATGTGCCCTGGTTAAGGGAAATCACTTCGGCCCGTGTACTGCTGAACAAGGCAACGGGTTTGTTTTTCAAGGCTGGAGCGGTTTCCATCTAGGAAAACAGGTTCTTGGGTTTCCTTGGGAAGCGGAGAAGTGAGAAGCGTTTGCAGTAGAGTTGATCGTTGCCCTCATGAATTTCAAACCACTCAGTGCTGTTAACTAGCCGCTGCCTGTCTGGTGCCACAAGCACGGGCTCTTTCTTTTTACGGTCATAGTTGCTGCAGAAGAGAGACGTGTCTGTGTTGCTCTGTCTAGGCAGGAAGACGGGGCACTTGTGACAGCAGATGGGTCCTGTAACCCTAGAAGCCAGTTTGCAGGCTCCTTCGTAATACTTGCGCTGGCTTAGCAAAGGCAATGCCCTCTAAGCATCTCGTGCGCACTGCAATCGGAGTCCCTGCGGCTTGGGCTCGCAGGCCCTCGGCTCGGATTCCCATACCTTAACGCCTGGAACGGCGCTTGTGCGTGTGCCTGCCCCGTCCTTGAGCCTGGGAAGCCGTGCACTGGCGGTGCTAACGCCCCAGATGCAACGCGTGCTTCTGCTAGGCTCTTCCCCGGGCTGCTCACGTGCACCTTGGATGGGCTCAGTTCCTAGGGTGGCTGTTATTTGTCCCGTAGCCAAGTTCTCCTTGCGGAGTTGCTGCTCCTATAAGGCAGCTCCGTCTCTGAGATTCCCCAAGAAGGTCACGCAGGGAGCAAGGGAGGGACCATGGAGAGGGGAGGAAATTCCTCCTTTGCTTGTGTTGGGGAGTTATATTTAGCCTTGTGGATATCAGCCTTGCTCAGCCCCAGTTATGAGACATGTGCTGTGGAACGAGAACTGCCTTGGGCATGTGTGTGTCCAGCAATTGGCACTGCCTCTCTCCGTAATTCCTGGGTATGAGTGTGATTTGGCTTGTGACCAGTGGGGCCGTGGCCGGGCATGGGAAGGGCTGGAAGCCGGAGGCAGAGCCCAGGCTGGGGGCAGGCAGTGCCTCGCTGCCCTGCAGTAGCAGCCCTGACTTTTTGTTTTGCCTTTTTTTGCCCCGTGTATGTGTGAGGATGAAAACCCGGAAACCTGCCTGTGGCTCATTTCCTGCCTGGCAGGCAGCGAGCGACGCATATTTCCGAGCGGGAGGCGGTGTTTCCTGGTGCTCGCAGCCTGGCAGGTGGGATGGGATCATTCCTGGGAAGCACCAGGCCTGAACCTGCTGCTGGGAACGCTGCAGGCTCTGTGCGAAATGATTCGCTTTGGAGCTTCGAGATGGGGAAGGTGTCCCTTGTCCATCTGCTGCCCTCTTCTAGCCTTGGTCCTACGCTAGCTGGGGACTTCTCTTTGGGTTGGAATGGCAAGGAGGAATAATCTTTCCCTGTCTGAGGGCTGCTCCTGTGTGGCTGGAGAGCCCCTGCCCTGCTCTCTGCAGTTCCTCCCCTGGTGATGTACCCTGGGAGATGCTGGTGGGGTGGGTTTCTCCCCCAGGTCCAGCCTGTGCAGGTGTTTCCCCGGGAGGGAGTAATCTGCGCCTGAGGAGTCTGACTCATGGCCATGTGAGCCCTCCTGGAGGGTGACTGTCACACGTTTAGATGGTTTCAGCTGCCAGGTCACAGCCTGTTTCACGTGGGCGTTGGGCTTGGCCTGGGGCTGGCTGAGTGGCTCCGTGCGTGTGTGCGTTACGAATCGCATCCCTGCCTCCCCTTTCTCCCCTCAGGTATGCTGGAGGATGGGAAGAAGTTTGATTCTTCTCGCGACAGGAACAAGCCGTTCAAGTTTGTGATGGGCAAGCAGGAGGTGATCCGCGGCTGGGAGGAAGGAGTCGCCCAGGTGCCTGGTGCTTCTGTGTGTCTCTGTCTCCCTTGCAGGGGCTGCTCAGAGCCGCGTGGCTCAGATCCGCAGTGTGGGCAGAAATCACAATGTGCGCAGCTCTTTCCCTTTTTTTTCTCCTGTGTGTTTTCCACCCCTCCACCCCCTCTGTGTTTGGAGGTGTGGGCGAGAATATCACCTTCTGCATTGCCACCTGCCAGATGGCAGGAATGGAGCAGGTCTGGGCCCCAGGAACACCTACAGCACGTCGGTGACTCAGCGGTGACATTTCTGTACTGAGTCAGTGCCGAACGAATGCCATGGGGAGTGCTCAGCGCCTCCTGCTCCGAGAGAAGACGGCTCCTGGGGCTGCGAGCCCACACAGAGGAAGGGCTGGTTTGCATGGCGTGGGTTCAGTCCCAGCATGCGTGACTGCAGTCAACTCCGTGCACTATCGGAAACGCGAGGCTTGTTCCGTGCGGTGCCCACGTTGTAGCGCAAGGAGGCCAGTGTCTTTAGGGAATGGCCTGGCAGTCCCTTCCTGCCCTATGAAAAAACCTGTGTGAAGGACATCTCTAGCCCTGCTCCCTCTGCTTAACGCCTGCTCCTTTTCCAGCCAGTGCTGCCTCCTTCTCCCTTCTCATGTTCTTCCCGTTCCTCTTCTGTCCCCTTGTGCCTTTGTGCAGCCCAGGTCCTTGCTCTTACCCCCTGGAGGGAACGGAAGGGGACAGACCTGTGTCTCTCCTGCTGTCTCTCACCTGGTGTCCGTGCGTGTTTCCTGACATGCCTGTGTTTCTCTCCCTGCTCCCAGATGAGTGTTGGTCAGAGGGCGAAGATGACCATCTCCCCAGATTACGCCTATGGCTCTACTGGCCACCCAGGGATCATCCCACCAAATGCCACTCTAATTTTTGACGTGGAGCTCATGAAATTGGAATGACCTACCCCAACCCCCTGTCCTTGGGTAAGGAGGGAGAAGCAGCTGATGGGGCTAAGGGAACACTTCTTCAGGCCCCTCTCTTTGGCCTCAGGCCAGCGTGGGGAGGTGGGATGGAGATGATGGTTGTCGGGATGCATGAGAAGGATGGGGCAGGTTTCTAGCTGCGGGTAGAAGGCCTGTTGCTCTCAGGACACTGGTGATTTGGGGAGCACATTGATGATAGAAGCAGTGTCCTGCCTGGCAGGCTCAGGTCTCCTGCACTGTGTCCTTCCACAGCAGGGCCTGGCTGCCCACTCCCCCTCGTGATGGCCCCGGTGCCTCTCTTGCCTTGCTGAAGGCCCATTCCACCTACATAATTGGGGCTTCAGTTCTGCTTTGAGGGCACCATGCGGTTTCTAGTGAAACTGTGTCATGAACACACTTCCTCCTTGGCCGTGGCTTTCTCCTGAAGGCTGCCAGCTTCTCTGCCAGCAGCTTCGTTACGGTGCCTCTCTTCTCTCCCAAACAGGTTTGGCACATGGAGGAATCCAGAATCTCAGCTTCAAGAAGAATGCACATGACTTTGTACGGAGCTTTTCCTGATATTCCACTACACTCATTGTATAACCTTACACCTTGATTGAATGCCTTTGGTCACTAAGCTTTGCGTCTGACTCTTCCTCCTTGTATCGTGTTTTTATGTCTTTTTAAACTATACGCCGTAAACCTCAACTCTTTTTGGGTCAAGTTCTTAATCTTATTTTTGTTCCAGGTGTAGACTACGTTTTACCAGTAGTACGCAGATGGCCTGACCTTAGATAGGAGTCGTTTGAACAAAAGGAAACCTGTTAGTTAATTGTTTTGGTGCCGATCTCTATGGTGTGTTAAAACCATAAATTGCTGCTGCTGCAAAAGCCATAGCAGAGTGAGGCTGTCGAGGCTGAATGGATGCGGAGAGCAAAGTAGCGCTAGGATTGTGTGTTAGTTACCCTGCCTGGAACCGGGGCAATGAGGAAGCAGTTTGTCCTTTCCTGGCTTTCTGGGGAGAGGACAGCATCGCTGCATGCACAGTGTTTTTCCTCCCGGGAAGCTGGGGCTGCTGTACCCCTCCTTCCTCTCCCAGCTGTTGACTTCTCCATCTCATGGTGGACCTTCCGCCCACCTGCCTTTGGATTTGTGGAGATCATTTTCTCTTTAGCCATCAGAGCTCCGCAACTACCTAAAAATCCAAGAACTCGCATTGAGCTTTCTTTAAAAAGGAAAACAAAAGGCAAAAGGAAGGTGCTGTCTACAGGGGAGGTGGCAGGGCCGGTGGGGAGTCAGCTCAGAAGAAAACGCCCCCCTTCTACTCTCTCCCCCCTTGAAAGGAAACATCAGACCCCAGTTGTCCCCGGTCTGAACATGCCTGACCGTTCTCTCCTGACACCTGATGCTGGTCATCGCCGCTTGTCTGGTCTCATACGATGCATAGCTTCCCCCTGCTGCTGTCCTATCTGCCCCCCTCCCTCCGCCCTGCGTAGTGATTTGGTAAGAGAAATTGCCGCCGTTCACTTCCTTCTCCACCGCGTAAAGGTATCAAGTTTTATTATTGCAATAAAAATGCTTTATGCTGGCTTTTCTCAATTCTGTGTGTTGGAGATTTTTCCCTCGCCTGTCTGCTGCTTAGCGCTGCGGGTGCGCTCCCGGGGTGCTGACGCCCTTTCCGTGGCCGGAGGACGCTCCGGAGGTGAGGAAGGGCTGGTGGTTCCCTGTGCCGGCTCGCTTTGCGGTGAGGCTCTTGAGCTTGGCCCTTCGGGGGCAGAGGGATGGCTGCGGCTCGCTGGGCGCTTTGGAAAGGCGGTGGCCTGCCAGAGTTCGTTTGCATAATTGTCTTACCATAAACCTATTAAGTGCTGCCTTGCAGGCAGCGGGTCAGCGTCACGGGCGCGTGTTCCTCGTCGTGGGAAATGCTTGCCATGGCAGGCACGGGCACAACTAGTTCTCTGCTCCTTGGCGCGGTTTTTGACTTCTGTTATTGCTGCGTGTAGCATTTGGCTGGGATTTATATATATATATATTTCTGTCCAGTGGTTAGAGGAGAACTTTAGAGGCTGGATGTTGCTACGTGTGCAGCCTTGCTCTTCCAGCAGCTGGTATTCACAGGTCAGATCAGCCTGGACCTTAAAAAGCTGGCGCCTGCCTTAGTGACCTGGGTGCGGATGCTTCCTTAGATGTGCAGGGCCTTTTCTCCTTAGAAGTCCTCGCTAGGATAGCGGGCCTTGGCCGTGTCTGCGATCTCTCGCCTAGCCTGGAGAGCGGCGGTTGCTGAGTCTGTGGCTTTTGGACTGTCGTGCTGCAGCTTGCACGTTTACTGCTGGCGGCTGGGGAATGTTTTGTGGCTCGTGGTGTAGGTGCTCCGTGGTCATTGCTGCTCTAAGCGTCCGTGGCAGGGTTAGGGGAGTCCAGTTTGGTGCCCGGGATGGTTTGCAACGTGCCAGCCTTCCCCCGGGCAGGCAATGGGCTGCATATTTTGCATTAAAGGCTCCAGTTCCTAAACCCAGGTACTTGGATGCGTTAGAGTAATTCTGCTGCTGCCCCAAGGAATTGGGCTCTGCAGCCCCAGCAGCCGTAGCTCTGTGCCTGGCATCCGGCTTCGCTGCTCGCCCTCCGGAAATAGCCTTTGCTTTGGTTTCCGTAATCAATAAGGTTCTGCCCCTAAGGGTGGCCGCGGTGAGTCCGAGCGCCTGAGCCTCAGCGCATTCGTTGGGAGCAAAGTTTGCACTTAAAGGAGGATCCGGTGAGGCCGAAAAGTGAGCTGTTTGGGCTAACCCCCTGGTGGCTTTGGGAACTTGGGTTTTCAGAAGGGATGTGAGAAGACTTAAAAGCTTCTGCAGGTTGGACTGCCACCGTCTGGGCTCCCGCGGCTGGGCCCTCCTTTAGCGCTTGCACGGGGCTCTCGGGTGCGTGCAGCTTCGGGTGCTTCAGGCTCGCTGGGCTGGAGTTAGGTGAACGTTCCCGGGTGTCCCGGCCCCGTGGCGCGTGCGGTACCCGCCGGTCTGCCCGGGAACGGGGCCGCCCTCCGAGCCCGCTCAAACGTGCAAATACCAGCACCTCCCTTAGCTGCTGCGTGTTTGGTTTGAGATCTGCCTCCCCCCGGGCACTGGCGCTGTCAGGGCTCGGCAGGGTCTCTGGTGCTCCGGGGACGGCGTGGGCAGGAGCGCCGGAACGGCCGCACGGGCTGGGCCCTTGTGCCAGGCTGTTGTTTGCCACCGCTGGCAGCTGGGAGAGGGCGGCGCGAGGCCGATGCTCCCGGCCGCGGTCCCCCCCGGCCAGCCCTGATGCCCCCCATGCCCAGGGGCTCCTGGGGCGCCCGCCCGGCTTGCCGGCACGGGGTAGCGCCGGGAGAAGGAGCCGTCGCCAGCTGGACCTGTGGGCGCTATGGTGCGAGCCGTTGGCTGCAGCCACCAGCGACGGGTGGAAACTCGAGGGCAGCACGCGTTTTTCTTCCTTCTTTCCTAAAGCCTTTCGCTTTAATTATTAACCAGTGCCAGGCCGGGCCGGGGCTTTCCGTGCTGGCGATAAGCCAGGGCCTGGCGGGAGGCTGCGAGGCGGCAGGAGCTGCCCTGCCCTCGGCGCGCGGCCCCGCTCCCCGGCTCCCGTCCTCCTCCTCCTCCTCCTCCTCTCCTCGCTGCCCTTCGCTTCTGTGCCGCTTCCCAGCAGGGCTTCGCAGCCGGTGGCCCTGACCTCGGAGGGGCGGCATCGTCCAGGGCCTCTGGCACTGCTGCCAGCAGCGCCGGCCCCGCGGACCCCATCCCGTGGGGATGCAGCTGGTAGGTGTGTGCATGCATGTGTGCATGCGTGTGCAAGCGCGTGCGGGTCGCTGTGCCGTGTGTGCGCACCATGCACGTCCTGCGTGTGCACGCCCGTGCAGTAACAGGTTTTTTGCATGAGGGCTGCGGGTGCCAGCACCGGCCTCCTCGCCCGGGATCCCTCCTTCGCGGCGAGGCCCATGGAGGACGTGTCCTCCCCGGTGCTCGCTCCGTGCCCTGTTTATCAGCTGCCGCGCTGGGCCCGTCCCAGGTCGGCCGGGCAGCGGGGCACCGGCGGGCTAAAAATAACACGAGTAAATAAATTGCTTCCTCCTGGCCTGGCACGCCAGAGCAGCGGTGCTGGGCGAGCCCCAGGGCCGGGACGTGCCCGGCCGCATGCCAGCGGCTCATGCCAGCCCCGGCCGGCGCCGTGGCCCCCTCGGGCCCCCGCTCCATTTTTCCACTGCGGCGCGGGACTCGCCTTGCGCGGGACACGGACACGGCGTCCCGGCTGTGTCAGCCCCACGCGCCCGGGCGGCGGGTGCTGGAAAAGAGGCGTCAGCCGGCACCCGCCGCCCCCGCGGGGCTGCCGGCACCCGGCATCGCCCCAACCCGGCAGCGGCGGAGCTGGGTCACGGAGCCGCCGGGGGCGAGGGAGGCGCCTCCGGGCAGGGGCGGCGCAGCGGGACGGGGGCTGCGGCAGGCGCCGCGGACCTCCACGGAGGAGCGGGGCCCCCGGGGTGCCTGGCCCCGTGGAAAGCCATCCCTGTCCCCATCTCCCTCCTCATCCTCATCCCCGTTCCCATCTCTGTCCTCGTCCTCGTCCCTGTCCCCATCTCCCTTGTCCTCGTCCCTGTTCCCATCTCCCTCCTCATCCTCGTCCCCGTCCCCATCTCCCTCCTCATCCTCGTCCCTGTCCCCATCTCCCTCCTCATCCTCGTCCCTGTTCCCATCTCCCTCCTCATCCTCGTCCCCGTTCCCATCTCCCTCCTCATCCTCGTCCCCGTCCCCATCTCCCTCCTCATCCTCTTCCCTGTCCCCATCTCCCTCCTCATCCTTGTCCCCGTCCCCATCTCCCTCCTCATCCTTGTCCCCGTCCCCATCTCCCTCCTCATCCTCTTCCCTGTCCCCATCTCCCTCCTCATCCTCATCCTCGTCCCCATCCCTGTCCCCATTCCCATCTCCCTCCTCATCCTCATCCCCATTCCTGTTCCCATCTCTGTCCTCATCCCTGTTCCCATCCTCATCCCTGTTCCCATTCCCATCTCCCTCCTCATCCTCATCCCCATCCCGCATGCGCTCCTTGGTGGGGCCAGGCCTCCTCCCAGTGCTCTGACCCGCCTCGGCTTCCTCTTCCTCTTCCTCACCTGTGCCCGAGCCAGGCGGCGGCAGTCAGCTGAGCCAGCCAGGCCCCTCCCCGGCTGCTGCGCCCGGATAAAACCCCGGGGCTCGGGGCGAAGGGCAGCGCCGGAGCCGGGAGCTGCCTGCAGGTGAGTCCTGCCGGGGGCGGCGAGGAGGGGGCACTGCCCGGAGCCGCCTTCCCCCTCCGGGGCGCCGGGGAGGCCTGGGGTCTGTCCGTCCCTTCCGCCCCCGCCGTGTCCTCGTCCCTCCGTGTCCCATGGGGCGGCTCAGCCCTGCGTGGGCACCGGTGGCGCGGGGGCTCCGGGAGGCTCCGGCAGCGGGTAAAAAGCCGGCAAGGAGCCGAGACGGAGGGTTTCTCCCGGGGCCTCCCGGAGGCTCCGGCAGCGGGTAAAAAGCCGGCAAGGAGCCGAGACGGAGGGTTTCTCCCGGGGCCTCCCGCTCCGGGCGCTGGCGCGGGGCAGGCGGGATAACCGGGCCCCGCGCGGGGAGCGGCACCCGCGACGCCCACGGCCGCCGTGTCCCGACCTGCCGGGAAGTGGTGGAGGCCCCGTGACGCCGCCCTGAGCCACGGCTCCCGCGCGGGGCATCGGGGCATCAGCAGTGTCCGGGCACGGTGCCCCGCCGTGACGCAGCCCATCCCCAGGCACCGGGGTGGCACCTCCCGCCGGGGGACCCGGCCCCAGCGGCGATTCGGGGCCAGTTTCCGCTCGCGGGTGGCTCCGAAACGCCCCGGCCTCGTCCCCAGGTGCGGCCGCGGGAAGCAGCGATGGCAACTCTGTACCCCTCCCTCGAGGACATGAAAGGCCACCAGATTTTGGAGGTGAGCGTCGGCGCCCCGCGATGCCACCCAGCTGGGTGCGGGGGGGGGGGCGCCGCGGCCGCGAGCAAACGCCGTCTCTCCCCAGGCGCAGGCGAGCGCCGGCGTCCGGACCCCCCCCACGGCGGCCGTCGTGGAGAAGCCGAACCTTTCCTCTGGCCCCAGTAAGTCGCTTGCGCTCGGCTCTTCGCGGCAAGGGACCATTGGCGGGGGGGGGCACATCGCTCGGGGGGGAGGCTGCGCTCAGCTGAGACCCCACAACTCGGTGCATGGGCTGGGCTGGTGGTTGGGGGTTTCTTCCCTCCGGCCTTTTCCCTGGGGGGTCTCCATCGTGTCCCTTGCGCCGGTCACTGGCTCCTGGTCCCTGGGGGGGGGGTTTCCCAGGGGAGAGGGAGGTGCCGGCTGTGGTGGGGGGCTTTGGCCCCGGCACCTCCGCGCGGGCTGAGCTCGCCCTCGTCCTCGTCCTCGCCGTGTCCCGCAGCGGCGCCCGCGCTCTACCCCGACCTGGCCGCGCTGGAGGATTACATGGGCCTCTCCCTTGCCAGCGAAGACATCCAGAAAAACCTGGTCCCGGCCGGCAGCGCTGTAGGTATCCGGGCTGGCGGCTCGCGCGCGGGCGCGGGAAGGGTCCCGTTTCCCCCCAGCCGCGGCCGGGCTGACGCCTCTCCCCGGCTCCGCGGCAGGCGCTGGTGCCCGCCGGCCCCGCGCTGGGGCAGCTCGTGGCCCCGCTGAGCGGCAGCGACGCAGGGCTGCGGCGGGCGGCCATCAAGCCGGGGCTGCGGGAAATCCACCTCTGCAAGGACGAGCGGGGCAAGACGGGGCTCAAGCTGAAGAACGTCGACCAGGTGAGGCGGGCAGGCGGTGCGGGGGGGTCCCCCATGTCCCCCTATCCCCGTGCCCGTCCCATCCGCCGTGCCGGTGCCACCGCTGCCTCCCCGTCCCCAGGGCATCTTCGTGCAGCTGGTGAAGGCCAACTCGCCGGCGGCCCTGGTGGGGCTGCGCTTCGGCGACCAGGTCCTGCAGCTGGACGGCGAGAGCTGCGCCGGCTGGAGCAGCGGCAAAGCCCGCAAGGCGCTGAAGAAGGCGTCTCCGGAGAAGATCGTCATGGTGGTGCGGGACAGGTGAGACAAGCGGATGCTGCAGCACCGGGGTGGATGCCGGGGGGGGGGGGGAACACGCTGACCCCCTCCGCTCGGCTCCCCGCAGACCCTTCCAGCGCACCGTGACCATGCACAAGGACAGCACCGGCCACGTCGGCTTCGTCGTCAAGAAGGGGCAAATCGTGTCGCTGGCCAAGGACGGCTCCGCAGCCCGCAACGGGCTCCTCACCCACCACTACGTCTGCGAGGTCAACGGCCAGAACGTCATCGGGCTCAAGGTAGGGGCAGGTCGCCGTCCCGCTCCCCGCGGAGCAGAGCCGGGGCCACTCCGGGCTTTGCCGGCGCAAAGCTGGAGGTTTGGAGCCGTCGGGGCGCTCGCGCCTGGGAGGGCAGTGGGGGGAGCTGGGGGGGGGGTCTCCTCCGGGCGGGGAGGCGGCGTTAAACCGTGGGATTTCGGGGGGGGGGGTCGTTAGCTTTGCTCGCCTCCCGCCCCCCCCCCCTCGCAGGATAAGCAGCTCATGGAGGTGCTGGCCGCGGCCGGGCGCGTCGTCACGCTCACCATCATCCCCGCCGTCATCTACGAGCACATGGTCAAGCGGTGAGTCGGCGGGTGCCCCGGCACCGTGTCCCCCCCACACACACACACCGTGGGGACATCCCCACTGACCGCGTCCCTCTCGCCAGGCTCTCGCCGGGGCAGGCGAAGGCGGCCATGGACCGCTCCGTTCCCGACCTCTGAGCCGGCCCCAGCACCTGGGCATCCTCCGGATCCTCCCCCCTCCATCGCCGAGGATCTGCTTTAGCACAAAACACCCCGATACCTTTGTGCTCCTCCATGAAGAGGCTGGTCCCGGACGAACGCACGGGGGGGGCTGCCGTCCCCGGTGGCCCCCCTGTGTCCCCCCCCCCGTGTGCCCCCTCGGGGCAGACGCCGCAGGCCGGCTCCAGCGCAAGCAGACACAGACCCAGCGACGTTTATTACATCCACCACAGACAGCGATTACAGGACAGTGGAAACGAGGAAAAAAAAAAAAAAGGGGGGTGGGGGGGTTGTTACAGCTTTTTAAGTTCTGTATTTAAAAAATATATTATATAGATTTGTCTCTCAAATATAATCGTTACATTTATTTCTTGGCAAAGCTTTGGATAGTCTAACGGACGTGTACACAGATCCACAAATACATTGCACAAGAGGCTTATATCCTAGTCCACTTACACTCGCCGCGCCGGCTGCGTTTCGACCGTTTCTCCCCCGATATTTTTTACATGACGCTGAGCCAGCGGCTGCCTCCTCTTCCTCGCCGCCGCGCCGGCAGCGCCGGCAGCCCCCCTCGCCCCAACAGGCTCTCGCAGGAGATGGGGACGGGCGGGGGGAGCGCAGGGCATGCGGGACGGGCAGGGGGACGGCGGCAGCTGGGGTCGGGGGGGGGGGAAACACTGTTGGTTCAAGTCGCGAAGAAGCCACAGACATTCACGTGCGGGGGCCGCGCACGGGCCGGGGCGCGCGAGGGCGGAGGGAGCCCCAAATCTCTCTCATCGCCATCCCCAGCTCATCAATCTTTGCTGTCTTTTTTTTTTTTTTTAAAAGGCATTTTTTTTCCCGGGGTTTTGGCCAGGCCGGAGGAGGGCAAAGGCGGCTCGGCTCTGCCCCGCGGCTCTGCGCGCCGATGCCTCCCGGCTAAGGCATCTCCAAATTTCAGTGCCGGGGCTGGAGGCGGCGTGGCGAGGGGCCACCCAAACCCGCAGCAGCGCCGCTGCCGTCCCCCAACTGGCCCCCGGCCGCCCCGAGCCCCAGTGGGGCTCTCGCGCAGCGGCGCAACGACCACAAAAGCAGGGTTTTGGGGGGGGGGGGGGTCCCCCGCGGTCCCTGCCCTCCCTGGGGCTTTGCCGGTGGCGGGACCAGCCTCTCCTTGGCCCCACGGCCGGCTGAGGTCCGAAACCACCCCCCCCCCCCCAAAACCAGGGCTTCAGGCTTTACCAAAAACAAAACAAAACAAAAAAAAAGAAGTGAACATAGTGCAAAGCAAAAGAACGAAAGGTGCCGACCTCAAGGCTTCATCCCGGGGGGGGACGAACACCCCGGAGAGCCGTGGCGGCGGCTCAGGCTTGCTAAGATGCGCGTGAGGTATATCCGATTTCCGCCTCGGCCCCAGCGGCCTCGTGGAAACGTCTCCCAAGCGGCTCGAAGGCGGGTTGAGCAGGGCCGGGCAGCGCCGCCAGGGGGGGGGCGGGGGGTCCCGGTGCCGCGGGAGGGCCAAGGCGGCCCAGCAGCCAGTCTGGAGCCCATTGCACGAGCGCTGCGTGCCGCCGGCCGTGCCGCACCGCACCGCACTGCACCGCGGGACGGGGCTGCGCCCTGGGAGGTGCAAGGAGAACCGAAAAGAAAGCAAGTGCAAGGAGCTGAGCGCCCACCCGGGCAGGCGGGCAGCATCGCAGCAGTGCGGAGCAGCATCCACCGGGGAGAGGGGTTGCAGCATCGCTGCGCGGCGCCTCCTGCACGCCCATCTTCCAGAAACGGTCCTCTTCCTTCTTCCAGACACCTCGGCGGCGGTGGCGGTGGCAAGCCCCGAATCTCGCCTCCGCGGCGCCCCTCTCCTCCCTCGCCCTCCCGGCCCCCGGGGGTTGCATAGTCAGACGGAGCAGCCGGGGCGCCCCGCGGCCTCTGGAGAGCCGGGACCACGCGTCGGGGCTTTGCAATCGGCGGTCGGGTCCGTTGAGGGGGCGGCCGGGCAGTGCGTGGAAGCGCAAGCGGGGCGGGGGGGCGGCGGGGGGGGGGGTTGTTCGTTAGAGCTGGGAGCCGCCCCCGGCGCCGGGGTGGCCGACGGAGCGGCAGCTGATCTTGCGGATGGAGTGCAGCGCCACGGTGCAGCACCCGCGCAGCAGCGAGCTGATGTTGTAGATGGGCTGGTCCTGCCTCCGCTGCGAGCGGCACAGCCAGGCCACCGTGGGCACCGCCGGCACCACCACCGCCAGGAGATCCACGATGAAGTGGCGGCTCCAGTAGCTCTTGGACGGGGCGGCGTCGTGGCTCGCCTCGGCCTCGGCCGCCTCCTCCTCCTCGGCGGCGCACGCGATGGCCACCGACTGGCTGGCGCCGCAGGGCTGGTGCACGGCGGGGTTGTGGGGCGCCAGCCCCGGGCTGTCCCGCTTGCCGGCCCCCGCCTCGGCCCCGGCTCCTGCTGTCGCCGCCGCCACCACCACGGCGGCGTTGGCATCCGGGGCCACCAGGTCCGCGGCCCCAGAGAAGTTTGGCAGCTCCGCGCCGGGCGGAAGGTCTTCCATTTCCGACACCCAGGCCGAAGTGGGGCTTCCTAAGCTGCAAGCCTGGGACTTCATCACCTTCTCCAGGATGGTGTCCAGGTCGGGCTGGTAGTGCGCGAAGTCCGTCTGGATGGCCCGCTCCTGCAGGCAGCTGGCCTGCACGCCGGCCTCCACGCCGGGCTGCGGCCCCAGCAGCTTCTCGTAGGTGGAGCTGGCGGGCAGCCGGGTTGGGGGCTCCGGCCAGTCCGTGCGGCTCGGCGCCTCGTCCGCGTTGGCGAAGCCGCTGTCGGCCCCCTCGTCCACCGAGATGGTCTGCGAGCCGCCGCCGCCGTTGCGGTCGCCGGCGGCCTGGTCGCTGAGCTTGGTGTAGGTGGAGCTGCGGGTGAGGGAGCGGGCGGGCGAACCCCCCGCCGACTCGCCGGCCCCTTCCTCCTTCGGCGCCCCGTTCTGCGCGATCTCCATGCTGTGCAGCAGCGTCTCCAGCTTCTTGTTCTGGATGTTGATGTCGACGAAGTACTTCTGGAGACCCTTGTCCTTCTCCATCAGGTTGTTCTTCACCGTGTCGATGACCTGCTTCAGCTGCTTGATCTCCTTGCGGGCCTCCTTCAGCGCCAGCTGGGCCTCCACGCGGTGGCACTCCTCCTCGATCCAGTCCTCCTGCATCCGCGACAGCTGGGTTTTCAGGTCCTCGATCTCGGCATCTCTGCAACAGACGGGGGCAGACGGACAGACAGACAGACAGGCAGGCGGTCACTGCCTTTCCCCGCTGCGCACGGCTGGCAAGGCCATTTAGCCGTGACGTAGCTGAGGCTGATGCAGAGCCGACTAATTGCTCGCGTTTTTCCAGCAAAAAAGCTGTGCAAAAGCCCGCGGCTGGCACCCGGGGTCAGACCGAGCGGCTCGGGGGGGCTCCCGCGGGAGCGAAGCCCCGGCCCCTTCCCGGGGGGGCTTTGCAGAGCCCAGGGCTTCTCTACGGCTGCGTGGGGAGACGCAAGCGCCCGGGGCCGGCGCGGCAGCGAGAACGTGCCGAAGCCCCCGTTGAGGAGCAGATGGAGATTAGCCACTCTCTGACGCTGACGTTCAGGAAAACCATGGGAGAGGACAACTGGCAGAGAAGGGAAGAGCGCCTCAGGGGAGGTCTACAGGCTCTGCGACCTCCACACCGGCTCCCCGCTTTGGCAATGAATTCGGATGTGATGGAAAGGCACGTTTAGAGACACATGCGCACAACTCCTCTATAAACCTGCAAAACTCACTGCTTGGGGGAATCCCTGACAGCCGGACAGATGCAAACCCAAGGACACGACATTGCCATGGGAAACGAGAGCATCCAGAAGGTAGAAACCATCCCAGAAAACGTAAGGGAGAGGAACCGTCACCCTGCAAGACGCAGGCGGCGGCGGCTGGTGCTGGGAAACCCTTCCAGAGCCGACGGCTACCCTGGCCGAGCACGGGCGCCCTGCTCGCCTTTGGCAGCTCCTATGCATCTGGAGGAGCCGAGCCTGCAGAGACTGCGCCCCGCTTCCCCGGACCCTGGACATCCCCCGGTACCTGCCCCAGCGCTCACCTGTCCTGCAGCCGCTCCTGCGTATCCTTCAGCCGAGCTTTCAGGTGCCTAATGCAGACCTCCTTCTGCTGCAGCGGCGTGAGGTACTGCTCCGGCGTCGGGGGCTTGATCCCATGGTTGTCGCTGCACAGGTTGTATTTGGCGGGCCGCCTGCGGAGACACGGCGGTCACCACCCTCCCCGGCTGCAGTGAGCACCTTGCAGCCGCGCCAGCCCGGCCGCAGGGTCTCGCTGCTCCGCGTGCGGGGCCGGGCACACGGCAGGAGGGCGCAAATTCCCCAAGGGCGACATCTCCCCTCGGAGCATCCCAGAGGGGAAGGACGGAGCCTTCCCCGCGACAGAAGCTGCCCTGGACGCCTAGAGACGCAGGGACTCGTGCTCGGGGAGAGTGGGGTGGGAGGGCGACGCGCTGGCACAGCCCGGGAAAGGCCCTGCGGCCCCGCAGCTCGTGGGAACACGAGGCCCCTCGAGGCCAGGGCCGCGGGGGGCTCAGACTCCTTCTTCCTGCAAAGCAGAAGGAGAAACGCGGTCACGGGCTCGGCGCAGCCTGGCCAGCGGGCAGCCCTGCTCCTGCCCTGGTGGCCAGCGATGCTCAGGAGCTTGCCAAGGTGGTGATGCTTTGCCCCACGAACGCCGGGATCCAGCTGGCTCCATTAACGGATGCCTAAAGAGGCGAGAAAGGGCTGCTGTGCCCCAAGAGAAGGGACGGCACAGCTCTCGGACACCGCTGGTGGGCAACACGGCCACCGGGCCATTGCCAAAGTACAGAGCCCAGGCGGGTTTCCAGCGCCCAGCCAGCCCTGTAAATCCCCGTGGAGAGGGGTATGCCGGCAGCTAACATCCCTACGTGTCCAGAGCAAGCTCTCCAGGGATAGGAGATGTGGATGGAGACCTCAGGGGGCTCCAGGGTGGGACTGGTCCTGTGAGATGTGGAATTGGAAGAAGATGAGTTAGAGAAAGCTTCAAGCTGGAGCAGGCGCCTGTCCCGTCGGCGGAGAGCAAGCCGGCGCATCCGGCAGCAAGCTGCAGGGAACAGCAGGCACTTCTGCGCACCTGGACCATCGCAAGAGGAGATAAGGTTGATGTCTCTGGTCCAACGCCCAGGGCAGCGCAACAAGCACAGGGTGGCCAGGGATGGGAGAAAGAGCTGCTGCTCCAGGGCCGCACGTCTGGGCTGGCGAGGGAGCAGCGCAGGGCACACAGAGAGCTGCGGGCGCCCTTAAACCCTGCGCATCGCGGCAGGGTGGCCCAAAGCCCCCCATGCATCGCGGCAGGGCACCCTTAAACCCTGTGCAGCGTGGCAGGGTGGCCCAAAGCCCCCCATGCATTGCAGCAGGGCACCCTTAAATCCTGTGCAGCGTGGCAGGACAGCACAAACCTGCTGCGCAGCGTGGCAGGGGAGCCCAAAACCCCTGTGCACTGAGGCAGGGTGCCCCAAACCCCCTGCGCATCGTGCCTGGGCAGCCCAAAACCCTGCGCACTGCAGCAGGGTGGCCCCAAACCCTGTGCACATCAGCAGGGCGACCCAGCCCCACTGCGCATTGCAGCAGGGCGGCCCGAATCCCCTGCGCACCGCGGCACGGCAGCCCAGCAGCGCCGGAGGCGGGAGCAGGTCCAGCCAGGGGACAAGCGACACGCCAGCAGCCCGAATCGCCCAGCGCAGCGCTGCCGTGCCGCAGGGCTGGGGCTGGGGCCGGTGCCTGTCCCAGAGCTCGGTGCCCGCTTGTTTTTATGCACCGAGCACGCGTGGAGTTCCCCTCTGACAAGCCAAGGTGCATCCAGCTCTTGCCACACGTTCTCCAGACAGCACAAAGGGATGAAAAAATGCCAAGCTCTTTCCCATAGCGCCTTTAGTCCCAAAGGATGCGGGAGTGCTCCAAGGAGTGCAACGGAGGCGGAGGGAGGAAGACGAGCAGCGTGCAATGCCACGGCCACAGGAGCGACAGCAGGGACAGGGACAGGGCGCCCAGCTCGGAGACCAGGTCCCAGAGCGGGAAGGGGGGGGGGGGTGGAAAAGACAGGACAAAGGTGGCAGAGAGGTTTTGAGGAGGATCGTGGAGGTCTTTGCAAGACGCACCAGCAGCTCCGCACGCTCCGGCTGCCCAGCCCAGCGCACAGCCTCGCTCCGCCTGCCCCTGCGCTACTCTGCCCGCGGCGGCACGGGCGCCCCAAAGCCGGGGGCGGCCGGCAGCCTCCGTGGGGCGCGCGGGGCGACGGGTTACCTTGGGGTGGGGCTGCTGTCGCTGCCCTTGCAGGAGCCCGAATTGCTGCTGCTGCTCAGCGAGGAGGTGCCGTAGGTGTCCCTCCCGGGGGGCGAGGGGCGCCTGGAGGCAGGGAGAAGAGGCTGTGTCTCAGGCCGAGTGGCGGAGGGCGCCGAAGACTTAAAGAAGGAGGCAAAGCCACTCCGTCCATAAACCCCGCGACTGCCAACCACCACGCCGGGAACACACAAGACAAAAGGACAAAACAAACAGCAGGGATCAAAATGGCACGGGCACGGCTGTCTCCGACCGGCTGCGGCGGCGAGCGCAAAGGCAGGGCTGAGGGGGGGCCCCCGCTCCCCCGGCGCGCGGCACCCCAGGGACGCCGAGCCCGGGAGCAGCCCCGGGATGCCTCGAGCTGCCCCGCTCGCTCCTACCCCTGGGCAAACCCGCAGCCTCTCTCCGCGCGGGAGACGGCTGCAGCCAGCGTCTAAATAACCGCAGCCCGAGCAGCATACGGAGGGGAATAAACGCCTTTTTTTTTTTTTTCTCCAGGCTCTTCAGTTTATCACTGCAGCTCGAGGAGAGCTTTTTTGAGGGCTGACATACTTCCCAGCTTCGCTGCCCTCAACCCCAGCACCCTCACGCCGGGGGCCGGGAACGGGGATCTCCATCAACACCTGCCTTTGGCCAAACGCGACAGAGGAATCGATCCCAGCTCCAGCTTCCGCAGCGGAGAGACGCCAAGGGAGGGACCGGGGGGGGGGGGGGGGAGCGCGTGGTTGGGAGGGTGCACGCACGAAGGGGGCAAGCGCCGTGCAGCGATCAGGCGACATGCAAACGGGGCGTCCAGCAGCCGCCGGAGACCCGGGCTGCGGCCGCGCGGGCCGGCCTGGGCGCCGTGCTGGATGTCCGTGCCGTGAAGCGGCTGCTCACGGGCGCTCCGGGCGAGGGGTGCGCCGGGGAGGGAGGGGGACGCTCCCAGCCCTGGCTGCTAACTGGGAGAAGCGCTGTGCTGGCTCCGGTACTCACTCCCAGGGGCGAGAGGCAAAAGGATATTCACCTTCGCGATCCGGTGGAAGAACGTCTGCTGCCCGGCAGAGACATAGCAGTGGTGCTGCAGGTCCTGGCCGCGGGAATAACTGGTGCTCCAGCTGCGGGGTAAAGGCAACAGAGAAAGGAGATAAAGGCAGGGAAACAGCCCGAGCGAGAACGGGAACCAGGCACAGTGCTGCTGGAGAGGTCAGCCCTGGCAGGAAGGCATCGGTCTAGACTTCGGGACAAAGGCTGCCGTTTTGGGGACACGTGAACGGCATCCCTAGCACCACGCACTGCTCCCTGCCTGGCGCACCGGGTCTTGCAGCAACGTGCCTGCAGCTCCCGCACCCGCGGTCCTTCTGCCACGGCCCCTGGCCGGGCTGCGGGCACCCGGAGCCCGGGGTGAGGGCTTTTTTGATTTTTGATGCAAAACAGAAGCACAAGGGTTATCTGCACACACTGTGCTGCTCCTTCTCCTTCCAGGTGGGCAGTTTCCTACGGCACGCTCTTTCGCCTGCCCCTTTCCCTGCAAGGCTCCAGGCAGCGGGCAAGCATCTACCGTAACGCCGCAAGTCTCCTTTTGCGGACGGGGATGGAGGCCTGCAGCGGCGATGCACTTTGCCTGCAGCAGCCATCAGGGCAGAAAAGGGACCAGACCACAGGGCCCCAATACCCAGCTCTGGACCGCACCGTGTCTCTGCCCCATCAGGGACCTGGGCACGTTGCTGTGCTCTCCTCAAGCTGCCCTGTGCTCCCGCATTTTATTAAGTCAAAATCACCCCTTTGCCAGTGAAATCAGGTAATCAAACAGGTTCGTGCACGATGCTGCAGGAGCAGCTAATCTCCTAAGAAACCCAGATCTTGTTTTCCTCTAAATAAATAGGCCAGATCCAGAGACCCGCAACCGGCTGGAGCTGCTCAAACAGGCATTAGCTCAGGCCCCACGTGAGGATGCAAAATGCTGCAGCGAGGGAGAGCCAGAGAAAACCCCAATCTAAGCCCATCCATCACATCGAGCAGGTGCCGGAGTGATGCCCCCACAGCCGACCATGCTTGCAGGCTGCCCGGGGCACAGCCAGGCAACCACACAGCATCTCCCCTTCCCATCAGCCCTGAGCTGACTCAAGCTGCCGGTATTTGCCCCAGATTTTGGCTGCTTCAGCTGCGAGCAGTTGAGGCGCTGAGACCTGCCAGCTGATAATCGACGGGCGATTGGAAACGCTAAGTGCTGCTTGGGCTGTGCTCCAGGAGATGGAGAAAAGCAGAATAAAAGGGGGAAGGGGGGGCACAAGGAAAGGATGATGGAGATCTTTTAGGGTGCTTCTTATACGGCCTTTCACATTGCACCCCCCAGTTTCAAGCCTGAGGCTAGCGCAGAGCTCTCCTGCAGGATCGAGAGGGTGCGGGGCCGGGCGGGCAGGCGAGCGGCGGCTTTGCTAATGCAGCACCGTGAATCAGCATCCGGCGCGGGAGAGCCGAGCGGTGCCGGCGGTACTGGCGAGCAGCCCTGCCTCCCTCCCGCAGCGCCACGCTGCGGGTGCAGTGCGGCCCCGGCACGCGCTGCAGGGCCACGCGCAGCGGCGGCGGGGACGGGCTGCTCCTCCCTTTTAACGGGTGATTTGCCGCCACAGAGATTGTTTTAGCACCCGTTCGCAGTCCCAGGCACAAGGCACTGGCCCACGCAGCGGAGCGGTCCCCGGGCTGCCTCTGCCCCGGTTACAGCATCTCTTTGCTAGTGAAGATGCTCCACTCCGAAGGAGCCCGTTGCACTGGCTCGGGCTGGCACGGCGCGGGTTAACGCCGCCCCGAGCAAGCGCCAGAACGGGGCACGGCGCAGCCGTGTCGGCAGGGCCCTCGGTGCGGGTTAGCATCACACTCGCATCCCCTCCCTCGATGCCTTCTGCCAGCGCCGCAGCCAGGAAACCTCCAGGCTTGGTGGGGAAACGAGGATTCGGCCTCAGCACGGGCAGAGCGCAACTCCTCCTCCTCCTCCTCCTCCTCCTCTTCCTCCCACTGCTGTGCTGCAGACTCGCCTCTCGCCCACGCCGGCGCTTCTCGTTGCAGCGGCAGGGTTAGGGGATGAGCGACTGCGGAGCAATCCCCGGCCCCGGATGCTGGCAAAGCTTCCGGCTGGCTGGCACCAAAATGAAGCGTGGGGAGAGCCGTCTCCCTCCCCTTGCTCCGCGCCTGCAGAGGTTTTGGCAGCACAGCGGCGAGTGCGGTGCCGCCGGCCCTGCAGCCCGCCGCAGGTGCCCCTTCGCAAGCAACGCGTGCCCAAGTGCTCGCCCGCCGCGTGTCCCCTCCGCACGGATAGCTGGGTCTGCCTCGTCGGGCTTTCCCCCGAGCTGTCTTAACAAGCAGGCTTGATTTTAATCGCTAGTAATAAATTGTGTCTATCTTTGTTCTCAAGGAATCAATCAGCTGTTTCGATCTCCCCCAAAAAGCCTCACTGTGCTGAAGGGCTGCCAGGGAAAGTCGTGTTAGACAGACAGACTTATCACCAAAGCTAAAAATACACATGCCCACATGTTACACGGTTACTTCAGACTTTGCATCTAAAGGCAAAGGTAATTACCTATTTGCACTCGGAATTACCATTATCATGGGAATCAGGGCAAGTATTTATAGCAGAAGGGAGCCTTGCCATGAAAGCACGAGGAAATCCAAGATTATCTTATCACATTTGAAATGCAGGAAAGGAATAATCAGCAAAGACGTCTCCTTTCCATATGCTCAGTCGCAAATCTCTGTCATGGGCTGAGGGCAGAGCGTTTCCCACAGATTTACAGGAACGCAAAATCCCGGGGAGCTCTTTGCCGAAGACACCGTACGCATTTTTGGGGTGGACGATCAATACAAAGATGGGAATTCCTGGTGTCCCCCTCCGTTTTGCCCTCAGGCAAGCCATTGGCCCCCAGGCTCCTTGGCCCCGGGCTGCTCCTCGCCGAAACGCCTCGCACTTCTGGTGGCAGCTTGGATGAAAGCTTTCCCACTGCCATCATGGCAAGCAGCCCAAGCACAGCGGCTCCGGCTCTCTGCTGCGGCTGCTTGTCTATTAGGCATCAGGAAAAATACACAGAGAGGAAATGGAAAGTGTTCAAAGACAAATAACCGAATTCCCCAGCGCTCTGTACGCTCTCCAGCAAGAAACGCAGCGGCAGCTGCGAGCTGCTGCAGGGGAGGGCCAAGAAACACAGAGAAGTAATCAAGAGCAGGTCAGTGAAATCCAGAAAAACATCTAACAGATGAGGCTTCGGGAAAGAGTCAGAGCAAAGCTGCAAGGACAAACAGAAAAGCAGAAATCCTATAAAAACAGCCGGGTGGAAAGCGCCGGGAAGGCGAGCAGGCAGCTCCCAGCAACGGCCCAAGGCTGAAATAACACCCTGAAAACGAATATCGAGAGCCGCGACAGCGAGAAAGGAAACCCCCAGGCCCAGGAGGGCTGCGGAGCCCTGCACCGCGCCACTGCCGGGGACCCCGGCTGGTAAACCCCAAGTCATGCCAAGGATGAATAAAATTAAGACGAGGATCTGGGTGAAATCCTGGTCGCGCTCAAGTCGATGGAAGCTCTGCTGTGCGACGGAGACACGGCGGAAACTTTTGCGCCTTGACTGCAGGAGTTTTGCAGCTGAAGCTTGCCCAGAAAGGCAGCAACGGCCACTGCGGGACTCACGCTGCCAGCTCAGCAATTCCCGGCTGCCCAGCGAGGCAATTCCTTGCTTATTTAGCAGGCTGCAACGGATCCCGGAGCACCGGCACGAGCCCGATGCAGCCCCCGTGGCTGAGCTCCTGCGGACGGGGGATTTCTGGTGCTTCTGGCTGCAGGATTTGTCCATTGCTACTCAAACCCGTGCAGCACTGTCGTGCCGGATCTGCAGCTCGGCAGACTGCAGCCGTACGGCACCAAATGACGTGTGAACGCCAGCAGGCATCTCAAGGTGGCTGGTACATCAGAACCTGTTAAAGACCGCGCTTCCCCGTCAGGCTGATTCAGTTCTCATTTGCAAGTTGGAGTTCATGGTGTCCTGACTGAAATCCAGTGAGGCGAAACGATTTCCTCCACTTCATTTTAATCTTTCCCGCAGAACAGATTCTGCAGAATCCCATCTGATTCCTACAGAACTGATGGCCGAGTGCCGTAGGGCTGCGATTCCCCCACACCGCACACGGGGATCCCCCTCCGTGCCGCGGGAGGAGGGTCTGTTTGCTGCCAGGAGAGCAAGACGGAGACTTTCACATCCTCCACGGCCACCGCGCACGTCAGGTGTTTGTTCCCAAACTACCCCGGGCACAGACTCGCCATCCGGCCTGGTACGTCTCCCGGCAAGCCGGACTCGGTCGGCAGCATAGGTCTGGTTTCGGTGGTGTGCTGGGACGGCACGGGTTTGTAAAAGAAGGGATAATCAGTAGAACTGAAAGGCAGCTTTTTTTCAGGCACGTGCCCTGGCCCTCCGGCGCAGGTGGCCCCCCCTTGCCAGCGACGCACAGGTAGGGCCGGGGAGGCGCGGTTCCTTCTGCAAGTTTCCTGCATGGAAACGGAGCCAAAGGACTCTCGGTTGGAGCCCTGCCGCGAGCTCAGTGAAGCCTCTGATGCTTCCTCAGCTCTTTCCGCCGGGGTTTTTTGCTAATGCAGGTTCTCAGGTTCGCTGCCGCGCGCTCCTGAGACGTCTCACTTTACTTGTGCACGGTTTGAGCCGGACCCGCCGCTGCCGCGCTCCAAGCTGCACCACCAGCTCATCCCATCCTTTGCAGGGACTATGCCGAGAGCACACGCAAGCCGGCGGGCTTGTTTCAGAGCAGGGATCCCAGCGCTGTGGCGACCTGCTGTCCGAGCAGCCGCTTGGATTTCCTCATTTTTTTCATCCGCTGCTGCTTTTGTTGGGAGTCTGCACAACGCCACCCAAGGTCGCCCTTTCCCGAATCCTGACAGACGGCGCTGGGGAGCTGCGCCCGCCTCCCCTGTTGTTAGAAATGGATAAAACCGCTGAGTTTGCGGCGACCGAAGCGGGACGGGAGCAAGGCGGCCCGGGCTGCAGCCCTAGCTCAGCACGGCTCGCGCTCTCCGTTTGCGCTGTGTTTCCTAGCGAATCGGGACAGTTGTTGTGTTTTCCTGAACATGGTGTTAACAGGCTACCTCTGCAGTGCATCACCCGCGGGAGGCCCTAAATAGAGCTGAAAAAATGGCCTTAAACAGGGCCAGAGCCGGCCAGAGCTGAATATAGCTTATAAACAGCACCTGACCCGCCGGTGTAGGAGGTGCTGATTCACGTTGTAGCAAGGCTGAGGGCCACATTTGGGATGGGAGGTGTCCGGACAGCTTTCCAAATCTAGTCTAAAACCACAAAGAGAATAGAGATTCCACAAAGGTTTGGGACAGAGCAGCGTGTTCCAGAAAACAGCAGTAATACCAAAATTGGTTTGTGTTTAAAAAAAGGACCAGGATGCATTTGGGCAGTTGTGGAAAGCAGCAATATCTGGCAACTGATGCTGACAAGGCAGAGGCAGAAGTTAGGCCAGGGAGGGAGTCCTTGCTGTACCTTGCTCCGAACCCCGTATCTCGAGGGGATCGTCCATACCGGCACTGCCAACGCTTTGGCCAGGAGGCCCCGAGGGGGCGAAACTGTGAAGAGAAGCACATCTCCGGGTCTCCAACTTCTCATGCCACCAAACATAGGGAAGCAAGAAGAGCAATCACCTGGCATTTGCTGGAAGCTCAGCTGCCCGTACCCAGCTCCACTTATGGCACCGAATGGAGAGCCTGGGCATGCGCCTCTGCAACCGGGAGCTGCCAGTGGAGCCAGCGGCTGCCACCAGTGCGGCGACGGCACCTCAGCACGCAGTACGGCAAAGACAAGAGCTAGACACCGGCAAAAGCTGCTTGGTTTTTCCAGCCATCTCTTTCCCTGCCCGCTGCGGGGCTTCCCCCCGGGCCAGCAGTTATCTGTTATTATTCCAGCCACATTACTGTTCTGCCTGGTCCCAAGTTTTCAGCTCTAGAGATGCGCCAGAAGGAAAATGTCCAGTCGAGGGAGGACCGTGCCTGCATGCATGGCCTGGCGTTTGCGAGGACACAGCCGGAGCAAGCTTTCCGTGGGGCCCCATCACCTGTTTCAGGCTAGGAGACCTTTTCGGGACACAGACTCTGGAGGAAACTCTTCAAGTCACCCCTGAGGCCAGTCTGATGCCCACTTTGTTTCATGCTCCCTAGACCGCTTCTATCAGGATTATGGGCCACCTTGCTCCTGCCTGGCAGTTCCCAAGGGAGTGGTGGTACCTCCGAGGGGCTTGAAAAACCCTGCTCTCAAAAGGCAAGCTCTGTCCAACAGACATGATCTCAGTCAAAAAGCTGGCAGACCTTCACCTGCGTGTCGGACAAAGGCAGATGCTCTAGTTTTTGTCAGAGCAGAGTGCTCTGGGCAAGAGCAGAGACAAAATACACAAGATGTTTATGCAACAGCACCAGAAAATCAATTTTGCTAAGAGTTGTTGCAACACACATAATGAAATACTGGAGTATTTTCTTGTATTCTCGTTTGCCCTAAGATGCTGAGTTTACACTCAGTGATTACAGGAAAACAGAGACCATTAGAAGGACTGGGCTATGCAGCTCCATTTTCCAACTGGTCTGGCTCCAGGGCGGAGGGGGGGGGAGGCATCTTGTCCCCCTTCCCATGGGATGGGAAAGCCTAGCTGCATGGCCCCAAGTGTGAGGTGAGACCCCGCACACTGCTGCACGCTCTCCTTGGAGCGGGACGGCTCAGGTCTTCCCCTTTGCCCAGGCCCTTGAAGGCTACTTTGCTGCAAACTTACAGGCCCATGATGGCATCTGTGCAGCATGTGGTACCTCTTAGCTCACACTAAAACAAGGCTCCCAGCTAGACCGAATAGTCTTTTTTCTTGCTGGGGCCTCTTCAGAGGTGGAGGTACACAGGGAAAAGAGCTTCATGACGAACACTTTAGCAGCAGCAGGAGCAATTATACCAGGAGCAGGATAGCTGGGATCCAGACCTTACAGTCTTGGATGAGGCCAGAAAGACTGGCTATTTGAGGATGTAAGTGGAAGCACTCTATAGAGAGGCTACACTGTGCTGTGCTGCTTGGGAGCAGGTTCAGGACTGGCGAGTAGAAAGAAGAGACAACTCCTTTGGGATATGAAGGCAGAAACATGGAAGAAAAATTCACCTTTCAGCACAACAGCTGCTCCTCCCCTCCACACACACACGCAGCCTCAGCGCTGGTGGAAGTAGGTCTCTCTTAACCACAGCCCACCTTGAATCACGACTGGGAAAGACAGTGGTCACGGAGGATTAGTGCTGGGTCTGTCCGCTGCTGTAGTGTCCTACTTTAACAATATGCCAAATCTCTCATTGCAGCCTGCTGCAAAGCTTTCAGCTGCCCGGGCACAAGCACAGCCATTGCCCCCTTTTGAACCCGAGACACCGAGAGGACCTCACAGACCAGAGAGACTTCTGAAGCCCTGAAAACCATTATTTTTACCGTCTAGCACAAGGTCACGACACAATACACACATTACCAAGAGGAGGGTGGGAACACTGATATTTTATAGGCATAACAAATGCACAGCAGCGGGTTTCTATATGTGACAACCAGACAGCACTGACCTTGCGGGGAGAAGAAAAAAGGAACACAGGGCTCATCAATCATCTCACGTATTTTTTGTATCCCCTTGCAGATGGAGCATTAAGCTATTAAATAATAAAACCTCAGTTGCACAGTGGCTACAGCTCCTGCAATGCCCCGCGGTGCTGGGAGGCACATTTGGACTCTGTGCGAGCAGATGCAGATCTGACGTGTACGGTGAGGGTCTGGTGTGCGCGATGGGGGTCTGGGGCACGTGATGGGGGTCTGGGGCATGTGATGTGGGCCTGGGGCATGTCACAGTGGTCCGACGCATGCCCTGTGGGACTGGTGCATGCATTGCAGGTCCAGGGCGTGTGATGTGGGTCCGGAGCGTGCAAGGTGGGTCTGGCACACAGGGTGTGGCGAGCGTGACGTGTGTCCGGTGCACGCCGGGTGGGTCCGGCACATGCAATGCGGGCCAGGCGCCTGCGATGCGGATCTGGTACCCAAGACACGCATCCGGCGCGCGCGCCGCGGGCCCAGCAAGCGTGACACACATCTGGCGCGCGCCGTGCGGGTCCGGTGCACGCGGCGCGGGTCCGGCGCGTGTGCTGCGGGTCTGGCGAGCGCGACGCGTGTGCGGCGCCTGCGGTGCGGGGCCCCCCCAGCGCACCCCCAGCCCCGCGCTGCCCCCCCCCTCCCCTCCCAGCGGCGCTGCGGAGCCGCCGGGCAGCCCCGGGGGCGGCGAGCGCGATGAGTCAGCGCGGGCGCGGAAGCCCGGCCGCCCCCGCCCGCGGTGCGCGCCCCGCGCCCTGCTCACCTGCGCGGGGCCCCGCGGGCGTCCGCGGCGGCGGCGGCGGCGGCGGCGGCGTCAGCGACCTGGCGGGGAAGGGAGAGAGCGCGGCGGTGAGCGCTGGCGGCGCGGAGCCCGGCGCGACCCCCGCGGCGCGGAGCGCGGAGCGCGGCGCGACCCCCCCCCCCCCCGGCCTCCAGCACCTGCGCCGGCCTCCATGGGCGCTGCGGGCGGCGCGGCTCCGCGCAGCGCAGCGCAGCGCAGCGCCGCGGCGATGCAGGGAGGGAGGGAGGGAGGGAGGGAGGGAGGGATGGGGATGGAGGGAGGATGCAGGGAGGGGGGGAGGGAGGGATGAGCCTTGCAGCTGCGTAATTTGCAGCGCTCCCTGCGCTCTTAAAGCGACGGCGCTGCCCCTCAGTTTCCATGGCAACCGCCCCCGGGCAGGGGCGCGGCGCGGCGCGGCCCCGGCGGCCGCAGGGGCGCGGTGGGGGGGGGGGGCTCGGGGCCGAGCAGGCTGCCGTGCGCCCCCGACGAGCCCTGGGTGTGCGGGCACCTCCTGCATTTTGCACCTTCATCGAGCAAAAATAAATAAATAAATAAATTAATTAATTAAAATATATTTTTTATATATATAATATTTATATTTAAAATTTTCGCCTCGTCAGAGCCCCATCTGGATAGCGGCGGTCCGTCAGATGGCAGAAAGCCCGCCGGCCTCTGGGCTGAAAGGGAGCTGGCTGGCGAGCGGCAGCCAAACCGAAACGCTGCGCTTCGTTAAGCGGCGCTCGTATTCGGAGCGGGTTCCCGCGTGTCTGTGAATGTGCCCCCCTGCACATTGAATGGGAGATGTGAATTCCTGCTGGTAATTCCTGCTGACACCGAGTGTCCAGCCTCTCTCAGACAAATGCTGGGTACTCGTGGTACTACCTATGCATTTCCTTCTATGGCTATTTAATTTACCTCTTCTAAATTATTTCAGATGCAAACACCTAGGGCACGGCTGCTCAAAGTTCACCCAGACCCAGTGAGTAACTCACTGCGGCCACTCGGCAAGAAGCAGTGTTTTGGCTCTATTTCTGCCCTGGTACCCCTGGTGGAGAGGAATCACCGGCCGCTGCAGACATCCCTCAAGAGACCAGGAGAGCTGTAAAATGCTCTACATACATGTATACCAATGTTACATTTAGACATATCACAGCTAACATATATACATGTGCATATAAACTTACAGAAGGAAAGTGTGTTCACGTGTTGGCAAGGTCAGAGCAGAATTTACTTAAAGGTTGGATCTGGATCAGACTCCAGTATCTGAGCAGTCTTGATCTAGATTAAGAAACAAAACCCACATCTAAATATATGCAGCAAGTATGCAGATTTAGCTGATAATAGCAGTGTTATAATTCCTTCGCCTTTGCAAACTCTATTTATACAAGCCCAGACAGTTATTTCAGAATTCTGACAACTCTATTCTGTAAGCACATGCTATTCTTTCTTCCAGTATCGTTTCCTGCAAGATTTTCACCTCATTTGTTCCAACACGCAGACCGTTTTCAATGTATATAGATCCTGCCAGTTTGTCTCTTATTTCTTCCAGTTTGCCTCCTGTTTTCCTCCAGCCTCCTTTTGTTTCTGTATTTTCTGGTGAATAAGGTGCATATCCTTTATCCCTGAAAAGAAAATTAATTAGTTATCACATCTGCTGTCCCTGTTACTCCTCTTGCCATTATGGCAATGGCAGATGTGGCAGCAGGAAGTAGCTTCGGTGTATGAGAGGCACATTAATTTCAGATACCTTGCGGGGGAGAAAAACGGTAAATTCTTCTCTCCCTGTCTTGCTTTTTGTTTTGTTTCCTTCCCAGTCTCTTATGCAGTAGTTTTTCTCTGTTCATATCACATACAGAATGCCTCAGGCCTAAGTTTCAAGTCTCTGACATTACCTCACCAATTCCTCCTCCTCGTAACGTTTGGGTGTAGAGGAATGAAGGAATTACCACAAGACTTTTCCAGATACAGGGGAAATCATTATTTTCCCCAATTTTTAGAAATAGTGCAAAGGATACTTCAGAAATAAGGAATAAGAGAGTGAATAACCATTCTTTCTACATAGGTAAGCTTGCACTGAAGGAAACTTTAGTGGAAGGGGTTAAAAAAAAACTCGCCTTTTTACAAGGTCATAATATTCCCAAGTTCTCAAAATCTTTGAACTGACTTCTCATAATTTTGTGTTTTAGTGTACAGCTCAATTTCCCATCATGTTGTATCAATGTACTCTTTCCGATTCATACCGGAGAGCTGGGACCCCTCCAGAGACGCACCATGCTTTGGTGGTTAGGTCTTTGGACTGGGAATGAAGGAGAAGTCTTCATTCCTCATTGTGCCATTGGCCTGCTCCCACAGTGACAAACTCTGGATGTTGCAGATCAAACCCTTTCTTCACCGCAGATTGATGCTCAGACTCTTAAATGAAACTGCCTGGCTAGCCCTCAAAGAGATGAAGAAAACAAGCCATTCTTAATTACAGTCTCAGGCTAGGCAAAGTTTGGATAGCGTTTCTCCTGTTCGTGTCAGAAAAGGAAAATACGGTTTCTTTCATGGAGAAGACAAGGTCTCTGCATTTTACCAAAGAGGGTCTCTTTTTCCTCCCCTACGCCCAGAAAAAGTAAACCTCACAGTACAAATGCAAAGACTTCTTATCACCTGTTTTATCAGATATTCTTAAATGCAAAAAATAAAAACAAACTGAAACAAAAACCTGCAGCCAGCCAACCAAAAAAAACCCAACCCCCCTTCATTTCTGCCCAGTACAAAGAGATTAAGTAATTTTAAAACCTTTTTATTCAGCTGAATAGACTCCTGGAAAGCAATAATAAGGGTTTCTCTTCCTCAGATTCTCTATACCCTGTACAGATGAATAATTTTATGCATGACACAGGGGAACAGCATATGTTAGCAGGACTAGAGACTCAAAGAGTATAACTGAACCTAATGAGCATCTGGAAAGTTAGAGCACATGATGATATTCTCCAGCCTTTGAAATTTTAAGAAAAATCGCAGAAAATGCTGATTCTAAAAAGTCAAACCCAAACTACAAATAGATGGCTTCTGATTTTGATCCTTCAGAACAAAGAGCTAAAGAGACATCTTCTGTTTTCTGTTGATTTAATATTAAGGTATGTCAACATACTCACAACACAGTTACATTTTGTTTAAAGCACTTAAGGTACACAACTACTCCATATTCAGTAACTTTAATGTACCTGCTTTCTCCTACATGGAAAATACTAACTTTATAACATGGAAATAGAAGTGTTAAAATGTCTTTTAAATTAGGTAAAAATGCAAAGAACTAATATCTCCATTTAAATAGGTCTACACATAAATAAAAAACTAATGTTTAGCTAAGCATGCTCCATGAGATCTAAAATTGCAGAGGTTAGGATTTCTTCCTGAAGCATGTGCGACTCTTTTAAGGATAGCATAACTCGTCTGTGCTTTAAAATACAAAAATTATGCTAGAGACGATAGCTCTCTAGATCTTAAAATATGGAATGCTGAACATTCTTGGAAAAAAATAAGATTTTTAAATGGACTAATGTTGCCGATAAAGACAGCTTAACAGACTTTTCTGTACTGATGGTGTTAGATAATTAACACACACAAGCCCTTCAGTTATTGAGTGAGCAGAACACCTTATGGCTTCCAATAAACTACATGAGTTTTTAGAAACATGCTTGAGTTGTGTATCTGCATTAGATGAAAGGACTGCATAGACCATTAAATGCGAACATTTGTTCTTTGTTTACATAGCCTAAGATCTCTAACAAAAGCATCAGTATTATCCAACAGTGCTGTGAAATTGTACATAACTCCTTTATGGATCTTTTCAAAAAACAAACCTCAGTGAAAAGGTTTGCTCTTTAGTTAAACAAAAATGTTTAAGGAATAATTTAATCTCCAAAACTGGATTCTAAGAAAGGTTTTAAAGAACTTTCGTAAAAACCTTAACAATGTAAATCTTGTGTGGAATATCTATTTTTAGCTATCATTTATTAACAGAATAATTAACCATTCATTATATAAACTTATATGTTAAAACTAAACATAATAATGAACACCTTGCTAACCAGTACTGAAGCAGCACATCTGCACTAGTTACTTTGCAGTTCTGAGGGGACAGACAAATGAAGGAGCAGTCTGCTTAGTTCACCATGGTTTGACAAGACTTTCAGTCACTTTTTCAGGAAAAAGATCTTCTGAAAAATTAAGATTTTTTTATTAGCTTATCTGAATATTACATGATTTCAGAGAGTATTGAACATTGGGCCTACAGTTGCTGTAATGTCAGCAAAAGGAGCACTTTGAGTAAGCTCAATAACCAACTGTTTCTTTAGAACAAGAAAGATGTAAAACTTGGCTGCAACTTCTTTCCGGTTATTTTTCTGACAGAGCTTCAGTAAACTGAAAGAATTCACTCCTGATTTGTTCATGTGCTGTATAAGGAGAAAAAAGAAAAAAAAGAAAAAAGAAAATCAGTTAGGTCAGCTTAACTGCCAATAAAACCAGACCCCATCAAGTTTGAACTGAAGAGTACTTCTGCTCAGAGTGAATATTTTCCGGTTGAAGGCCTTGAATAGTATCTTATCTTGGCATTTACATTTATATAGTGGCTCTTAACGTTTTATTGCCATAATATTGTTACCATCTACATATGTTACAAAAATTTACATGCCTGCAATTCCACTGAATTCAGTGAAACTGTACTGAGGCATACGATGAAGCGTATCTGTAATGATTTTCATGATTCAAAACAATAAAAATCATTGCATACCCTGTTCTTTGAATAGAGAATACCAGCAATATCATAGACAAATTAATTCAGAGCTAACTAATTATTATTATTGTTTGTTTTTAAATGGCTACACATAAATGTAAGTATTTATTTAGGGGTATTACACACAACCTTTTAAAAGTGTTAACATAAAATACCTAAAAGAACAAGAAGGTTGCAAAGTCAACCTCCAACACTAGGGAAAAGCTAGACTGAGAGCAAAGTTTGGTGTACTTTGCTTTGGCAGAAGTTCCAGCCTAAATGTTCCCCGCATCCCCATTCCCATGTTCTGATTTCCATATTTTCCTTCCTCCATCGCTTACATTGGATTAGAGAACTGCCCTGGGTGAAAATAACTTTTTGGCTTTTTTTTTTTCTTTTTTTCCCCAACCAGACAGATGCTGAACCACCAGAACGTTTGCACTGGCCAAAGGGAGGGAACAGGAACGTGCAGATATGGGCAAGAATTTAGACGTTCAGCATCATGACGGCCTGTGCTGGCTCCAGTGTAAGCCTGTTACAAATTTGTGCGTATGGCATACAATATCATGCATTACAGCTTCACCAATTTTGAAAGAATTTCTGCAAGAAAGCCTTCCTGATGCAAAGGCTCTCCTCATTGCTAAATTTCAAGTGGCTTGGAAGTACTGGGGCATTAAACCTCTTAAAGAACCGGTTACCAGATGCTTTTTTTTAATATAACCATCACTCATTTCCCTAGCCTTAATCTCAGAAGCAGTTCAAACAGATGAAGAGCCCAATGAAGGCACCTTGTAGTGCGCAGCTGAGATTGGGCAAAACTGTAAGTAGCTAGGAATAGGGTTTTACAGAGATACTCTAGAGACCACTCACAGCAGGAATAAAGCAAGGGCTTAGCATTACGGAAGACATTGCTGATAAAATAAAAGTTCAGAAAAATTCTAGAAATTCCGGCAGCTGAGGGAGAGTGGAGCACTCAGAATTCTGATTTCCTATATAAATTGCCTATATAAACACCCAGTAAAAAGCAGTTATACATAGTGTTTGAAAAGCAGCAATACGGTAAACCGAATAAATAAGTAGGAGATTTTTCTGACATGGTCCAACCAAAATCAATACCTCTTTTTGGCATCTAATTACAATATCCAACATTGATACCTGTAAAGTTTTAAATAACTGAAGAGTTCTTTTGCTCCACCTTTTTTCTTCACTGTTTTTATTGTTCCTTATTAGCTCCTTAATAGGAAATATAACAGAATGTTAGATAGCAGGTATAAAAAGTCATACCCAAAGATGATAGAAAAGGACAAGTGTTCTCCAACTGGAGCTAGACATTTTGATGGCTATATATAGGGTATCTGGGACTTCTGACACCTCTACACTTATGACAGGCTTTGTGGAACAAAAGGGAAAAAGAGTGTTAACTAGGTTCTTCCCTCTGCAAAAAGCGAGGCAGATCAAATGTAACATGTTATATACTATGAAAATGGTCCCACTGAGCCTTATGAAGGCAGCTTCACAGTAAGACACTATTGTGTGCGACTAGGGTTACTATAATATTAGAACTAGTCAGGAGCCAAAATGGATGTTCAAAATTTCAGCTTCATATTTTAGACTTAATCTACAAAGTTGACAGGACAAGACTACACTTGGTTCAAAGTTTTTAAGTTTCTTCATAACCACTAAGTTTAGAAACTGTTTCCTTTTCACTTGGAAGCACAGTCTCTAAATAGGGAGCTGTTTTCCTCACAGACTCTACAACCTTTAAATAGTGGAATATATGCATCCCTGACTACCAAGCTATTAATGCTTTTGATTGGCAAAATATATATTAAAGAGTATATTAATACATTGAAATTCACAGTAAGTTCATGAAATTATCACTTTTGTGTTTTTAAATATTTCTGTGAACGAATGCTGTTCTGTTGTGAAGTTGCCAGCTTCTAGTACCCATACCTTTGTTAACTCAGCTTGCTTTATTTCAGCTTCTTGTCCCAGTGAAGTATTCACCAGCAAAGAGCTCTCAGACAAAGCAGTTCCATCCTGCTATTAGAATAGGAAGGATGATCAGTTGGCATTAGCAGTCATGCATACAATCTCATTCTCAATTATATAATTAATTCTGCTCCAAAGATTTATTATAATAAATGTTTTCCAAAATTATTTAAGAGTTGATATTTCTATCTTTTCTCACATAGGAAGGGTCTTTGCTGTAGTATTTTTCCTATAGCTGGATCTAGACATATGGGTTCAATTCAGGTACAGACCCCACATTTTCTGTTACTGTTAGGTCCAATTTTGTCATTCTTTTTCAACCTTAAAGAGTCTTGTATTCTCTAAAGAATCCCCTTTTAAGATAACCTAAATAAAGCTGGCAGAAATAGATAGTTAATTATTGCTTTCCTCAATTTGAGACACAAAAGAAAAATCCCATCCTTTATAAATGTGACAATATTTATCTTTTCAGTACAAACAGGCTATATTTTATATTTATAGTTTATATTAAGGTTCCATTTAGAATTAGTTTATAAGATGTTAATAAGTGATTAATAGACATTTTAATTAATAATTTGTTGTGAGAGTCTGCCATGGTGCTTATAAACAAAACTTTCATAACACAATCTACTTAATGCTATATCAGCTGTCTCTGCAACATGCTTTTCAAACATGTATTAATAATTTCTTAGCTTGTTATAAATGGAACCTTAACATAAAATGAAACCAATAAATATATTTAGTTCTCTAAAATTTACGGAAACTGCTCACTATAGTTTCAAGATTATCATCAGTTTTGTTTCTGCTATTCTGTGATGTCAACATAAATGAATCATTTCTAATTTCTTTCTCAGTCTCTGAATGAGCTGACTCCTGCAGGTAACTTGGCTCTTCTATTATCAGCAACTCTGTATTAACAAAAAAAAAAAGGTTTGAGGGGAAATTACGGTTAATCTCTGTCCTTAAAAAGAGCTTTGAAAAACAAAATCACACTCCAGTCTAGAGAACTCAAGATGGGTGCTAAGTAGAATAAACATCATTCCCAATAGGACTACGGAAGGAGAACCTTTCAAGAGAGCTTTTCCTGTAAGCATCTAAAAGTTGACCTTTACAGACTTGTAGTAGGTGGTTTCACTGATTAACTTCTGAGCTAGTCATGCAGATTATTTTCCTAGCTGAATAAAACAGTGAAAGTGGATAAACCACCTTAGCAGAACATCTAAAATGGAACATTTCTTGTTTGATATTAACCAAAACACGATCTTCTCTGTAGTAACAGAAATTATTTAACTGAATTTGGCGAACAGTTTGAATAAATTCAGAATAAATGGGAAACCTGTTTTTTAACAAACCTCTAGTTTGGGAGTCAATTGGGGAAACAAAAGGAAAACCCCAAAACACCTCCTTATGCTACAAGAGAGAAAAAAATCTTGCCTCATGTGATGTAAGGAGCAAAAGAACAGTAAAGTACATATAAAAACAAAATCTATTTTTCTTTTTATATTTAATGCAGTCAATTTTCTTAACATTTAAAACTCTTTGTCCTTGACTTGCAGACTACTGCACACACTGTGTGTCTCAAATGTTACATAAAAAAGATTTTAAATGCTTCCTAATGACTAATTCTAGAGACAGAATTAAAATGTCACCTTTTGTATCTTGCTCTTTCCTTATTTCTTCCATTTCAGACTCCATCGGTATTCCATTTCTTCTCATCTTAAATCCGTGATACTTGAAGCAGTTTGCAAACAACTGAAAACAATCATTTATTATTTTTATTTTATCATTTATTATTTATTATATTTTTTTGTTCTCAGAATATACTTTTAGACTATTGACAAGCATTAAAACAAAGGAATGAACACGAGCTGTATATTGATTACTGCAATCTAGAGTTTAGAGATTTGGATTAGGTCTTTCAGAAAATCTGCAATTTTTTGAAGTAATAGCCTTTTGCAGCTTGATAGTGAAGTCAGTGAAGAAATGTCTAGTCACAGCTTGGACCTTTTTTCCTCTAAGACAACCAATAAGGAGGGATGAAAGAGAGACAAATCTGCAATTATCTGTGTGTGAATTTCTCTCAGCATCTGCTGTTGTGTTCATCCTCATAAATAACAAGTTGTAGTTCTGCACCTTGACTCTGAGAAGTGAAGGTGTACTGTTCTAATGCATACGCAGGACTGTTTGCGTGGACACCCTGCCTCCTAGATCTCTCAAAGACGCTATACAGCCAAAGAAACACAGTGCAACTAACATAAGACTGCTGTAAAACAGTTTTCTCCATTTCTTTTTGTATCACCTTGTGCACATGTTGATCTCTTCTTTCTTTATCTCATCATGAGCTATAAACTTATAGCTTCTTTGAATGATCTGTCAAATATTATGTAGGGACATGAGAGGCTTTGATAGATTAGATTCCCATGAAACAAATGCATCTTTCCTGCAGAGAAGAACAGTAAGGACCAAACTGTAAAAAAAAAGGGTGGTCTGGCCCATGCTTCCAGCCAAAATGGCACAGTGATCAGGAGCATCTTGGCTCTCTGAAAGGCAAAGTCCCTTGACTTCTGCTGAGCTGGAAGCCTAATCTTCCATTAGGAAAGTAAAAAACAGTTTGGCATACCATCTTTCCAAAGTCATTAATCATATAATAATAATGTTTAAGCCTTATGTAACTTTAAAGTAAATGCTAAAGAAAGTAACTTTAAAGTAAATGCAAAAGAAAAATATGGTACAATGTTGATTACAGAGCAGAAACCAAAAAAACAGAAAGTAAGAAAGAAATTGACAGAAATCAGAAAAATTGTGTATTAATGTAGAATCAGTCATATGCCAATATGTGAAACGAAACATGAATTCTCAAGTTTCTGTGTCGTTTTTTACTCATTCTTGCCATGCTGGAGAGTGGAGTGCTGGAGATTAAAGATCTGAGTTCTACATAAGGCCTTTTTGCTGAAGCAATTAATTATGAATACACTTACAGTCATCAGATATCCACTGAGCTGTAATGCAGAACAATGCTTTTAATGATGCTTTGCACCTGCAGTTTGCTAGGAATTCACATGAAACCAGCTCTGCAAAATCTCTTACAATGAGATCCTAAACGTGCAATAGTCCCCAAATTTATACAGTGGCATAAGAACCTACAAGGAATAAATCTTTACCATTTGTAGCTCAGCATGAACCAAAGGTTGTGCAGTGTGGGACAGAAGTATATCCACTCCGCCTGATTTCTTCCACATCATTGTTTTTTTTGTTGGGGGTGCAAGGTCTAACGTAGCGAGAGTGTCCATGCAGCTGTTAATTTGGTTGTATATAGCCTTGCAGCTGAGCTCCTTGTCTGCATCCACAAGCAATTTCCTTTTTCTTTTATTTTTTTTCCTCTGGGTGATAACTAAGTAGAGCAAGTATTTTAAAAATGGTATTAACCTCCTTCACTGATAGATATCTCCCTATAATGTAATTCAGCACCGGAGGCGCTAAATAGCAGAAAAAGTAATCTCTAAAGAAACTTATTTAATTATCCCTTTTCCCCATATTTTTACTGTTTGGCATTACAATATCAAAACCTCAACATGAGTTGTTCATCTGTCCTATTTCTGATCTGGGCATTTTTTTCAATAGCTATTACATTATGAATATACACAAATGAGGTCCAAGACAGTGAAAACTTAAGCATGAAAAAAGCATTGTGAAACAACTGGACAGACTGCTGACCTCTTGAAATACAGCACAAACTTGAAAATTAAAGTACAGTGCATAGACCACTTCAGCAAAATTTTTCATAATGTCTACTCTTTCATATATTTCTAATTAAGGAAGATGTATGAGTATTTTACTGAAGAAGCAGTGACATGATGATTTAATAAGAACACACGATGTACCAACAAAATTGAATAATCTATCTTTAATCCATCAGTAAGTTAATTGTTCCAAGAATTATCAGCATACTCAACAACCTTCATTATTTCATGATTCATATCTGTATTTGTCATTTTAATCCTTTGGTGATCGAATTAGGTAGGATTCACATAGTAAACCAAAGAGAGAGACAATCATTGGTTATATATCCATATCTTCCTGAATATTATTTTGGCAGTCCAGAAAATGTAAGTATTCTAAGTATTAGTGTCAACAGGAACTTGTTTATGTGCTATCACCCACCAATGTGATAGATGAGGTTTAGATATACTCACAGAAGAAAAGAAACATTTTTCTTTTTGGATCATATGTTAGAAGTTCATGAAACAAAATTTACAAAGGCATGAAAGTTTTAAGACTCTTATTTTGCATAAAAAAGATTGCTGATGTATCACTAGCAATGAAAGTTCTTCAGCTAAAAGTTCAGCAACACCCACGAGTACGCTGGGTTTGCACTGCTAGCAGAACTGTAGAGGAGCAAAAACTTACATTGGTATGTGGAAGAGACTACAAATAGAGATTTGTGCAGCTGAGATGAATAGCCTGATACTGGTTTTGTATAATAATTATCAGAAAAGACAACTCTGACAGCAGAAGCAGATTAAATGTAAAATGAGAATATTCTGTGATGCAAATATCTTCAGTAATAAGAAGTAAGAAAAGTAAGCCTAATAATGCACACCATTAGCAAGAAACTGATCTATTTCTGACCTGTATCATCAACGGGCTCAAGCACAAATCCTTCTTCTTTAGATAAAAGTGCTGTTTCATTCATTAGGTGACTTTTTTGAATCATGGCATCTGCACCATTCGAATCTGCTATAAGAAAACCCAGCAAATAACCCAAATAAAAAAAAATTTATAACATGAAATAATTTCTCAGCCTTATGATATACGAGATTGGCATCAGACAAAAAAGATCAGAATTAGAATACTATGATTTAATCTATAATCTCACAATCACTTTAACCAGCATTAACTGGCACTGCTGCTGCTGCTCTGCTCTGCACATTTTCTTTTGCTGACACAAGAGCCTGTATGAGGAGGTGGTGAAACAGACTGGAGAACTGATCTGGATGAAAACCCATCTGACAAAAGGGGGAAAAATGTTTAGTTTCAGTGTGGATCAGCTTCCAGTTCCAGGCAGCTACAGGGCAGTGTGAACATTTGTGTCAGCCTAAAAGGAATGGGCAGTGCAAGGACAGACTAGTGCAACGAGATGTGTCACTGTTTCTCTTTAACGCTCCAGATCACACAATTCTAATGCAGCAGTGTAATAGTGGTATAAGGATGTATGATGCCAAGAAAAAAGTTTTTTTATTCCAGAAACACTTTTTGAAAATTAATTTTCATTTTAACAACTTCTTTTATCAACCCTAAATCAAAATAAGACCAGCAACACCTTTATGAACTACTAACATGTCATTTGTAGCTGAAATGTGGAGTCAGCAATAGTGGTAGATAAAGTTCAAAATCACAGCATACCCTCCTTCTGTTTCATTTCCCTCTACAAAAGTGATAGCACATTGTCTAAGCAGCAGTATGGAACAACAGCATATTTAAAATATAGTTTATCATATAAAATGTTTCTATCCATTTCAAGATACAAATCTAGAATTCCAAGGTCAAATTAAATTATACCTAAAATGGTGAATAAAGCATATTAGAAAAAAATAAAAACAAATTAACACAGGAAAAAGGCAAGGGATATGATTCTTATCATACAAGGCTGATTGCAGGAAACTTTATGCATTAATACAGGAAAAGAGGGTTCATTCAGGTAATGAGGAACAGAGATGCTACAAACTCACCAACTGCACTGTTCTCAGGAAGATCTTGTGACAAAGGAAGCTCTTCCTCCATATCAAGAATGTCTTTAATTAGGCTATTTTTCTCATCCCTCAATAGAATTTCTTAAAAATAAAATGCCTAGTTTTATTCATTATTATTATTATTAGTCTTAATTTAGTTTTCTACTTTTCCTTGAAAAGTGTGATCATTGATACGCTTTCAAAGGTATAAGTCTACAAAGGTTTATGTAAATATTCTAAACCATAAAAATGTATACTTAGTTGCCTTTGTTATTATGACAATAAGAATAAAAATGCTGTAGTATATCACCTTTGAAAATATAAATTAAACATTAAATATAGATTGAATGCATTTTATTCTAAGCAACTGAAATGTGTCCTTTAATTCCATTTTAGCTGGGAATGTCTAAATGATCATGGATTTAGTGAAAAGTAGTAAAAGTACAGAAACAAAAAAAACAAATACAAAATTTGTGTTTGAAAACAATCAATTTCATGTTTGTTTGCTTTCCTGTAAGAATAAAAACATTTGGAAAGAATGTAATTCTGTTTATCTGTGCTAAACCCTACCAATCATATCCCCAGCAGTCTCCTCATCTCCAAAACAATCATGCTCGAAACAGTAAGTATCTTCACACGGTGCAGACTTGTCTCCATTTAGGCTTGCAGAGGTGTGATCAGCTATGACACTATTACTGCTCATTAATATGCTGCCATCAAAGAAGCTATGTTGTCTTAGTGTATCTGGTTCCTCACCTGAATAAATACAGAATTTCTGATGATTCATCTGTATGAGTATATGTGAAATATGTATTATCCTAATTTTTCAAATAATTTAAGAAATGTTGTAAGATATTGCACACAGCAAGTATTACAGTATTACAGTAAACAATTTTAACTAATTCAACGAAAAAAACACCAAATGTTGGGTTTGATTCTCATTCTCTAATATCATATTATATTCTTTCAGCAGAGTACTGGACACAAAAATCTAAGCATGAGACTATAAGATAGGCCAATCAACACAAACATGAAACAAACGCATTTTTAATAATAGCTTTTTCACATGTGGACATGACTCAGATTGTACAAAACTTTGCATAAAACACCCACACTTTTCTTTATGGAATATTTCTAATTTCTCAACTTCTCTCACCAAAGTTTCTATCACAGAGAAGTATATTGCTTTCGTAATCCTCTGTAAGTGTGATGTCTTCAGCTCTGCTCTGATTCAAGGTAAAATGTTCAGCAACATCAATGGCACTAATAAAAAAAAATTATACAAAATACAGTATGAACTGAAATCCATTGATCATTTAGCTGGAATGTGAAAAACTTGTTTCCAGACAGTCTTCAAAGCTGATGTTTTATTGCAAAAAACAAAAAGACAATTATGGTTTTCTATGGCATTGAAAGTACCCCAGCTGATCCTAACTTCTGTGGAGAAAGAACCATCTCCCAAAGCTATTACAATTCAAACCATTTCAGATTTTATTGATAAAATTTACTGCTTCAAATTTCCTCTAAAAGCTAAAAATACAGCACATGGAAAACAGATGCTACATGTTCCTTAAAACTGATACCTCTAAGCAAGTAGGCAACTGCCTTCTTAGCTAGCCAAAGGTCCTAAGTAAACTCCAGTGTAAGTTGTACAGAGAAGACTGAATCTGCAAGAGTCATAATAGCATGATAGCTAGGGGGAGGCCCATGAGGGAGAGGAAGAGCATTTAGCTAAACAAACTTAGAGGTAATCTCCGCACCTGGAGCTTTGCGAACAAATGATGCAGATGTACACTCAGAATGCAATCTTCTCAAGAAACAGTAGACATATTTATAAGGCCTGAGGAAGCATCATCCATACTCCTCTCTCCATATTTCATATTTCCCCACTCTGTTTTGCCAGTAAACTTTGGCTTCTGTAAGTTTTTTCACATTCAAGTCCTACTATCTACCAGACAGTTGTCACATAATAGGCATCTAATTTGTATAATGCCATCGTCTGTAAATCAAACTATACGGACCCTTTGGGTAGTCAAAAAAAGCATGCTTTCCAGAGCTGGCACATCGGGCTACTTGAATAATTTGAAAAAAATAGTATTGCTTCTCTGCTGTAGTTACAAAATCCTAAAGACTTACAGATCCCATCAAACTGTATTTATGATGAGGTACAGAGGAAACGTCTGTGCAAGTCCATTATCTTGGATCTTTCAGGGGATCAGAGCCATCCGAAATGTGTTTTGACCTCTGTTTTTTTTTGTGTTTTTTTTTTTTGCATTAATGCTGATATTTGTCAGAAATGCCAAGGAAACACTGACTTTTCATCAGGATCCGAGCATACTACCTCCTACGAAACACCAGGCCTCAAAGAGCAAGTGACCAGAAGTTAAATCCAGTTACACAACGGAACAATGCAGCATTGCTAAGCTACCAATGAAGGGGTCCTTGTTCTTACAACAGAATTTATATCACCTTTTATATCTTCTCTTGAGGTCAGTAAGTTGTTTGCAGGCTTCACTCAGACAATGTAAAATGTGAAAATCCTGAAGTCTAAGTTCAATGCATTATTTCATTATAAAGATCTTGTGCTGATTAAATGGACTTGGAAGAGCTCTACAAATGCACAATTCTTGTGACTGTAGCCTTGTAAACCTGACTGAGATTTTAGGACAATTTAGTTATCAAACCAAAGTAACTCTATCTGAATTTGGATTCAATGACAATAAAGATATCTTTTACTTCTGAAAATGCTAAAATAATTTACAAAATATGGGGAAGTATTTACTTTAATTCAGGGAGTGGTGTTGCAAAATCATGAAATTCTTCAGGTAATGTAATGGACTGATAAGCAGCCTCACAGTTCTCTTCTGGAAGGTCAACAAGTCCTAAAAGAAACACAAAACATAACAAAATAAGTATCAACAGAATAAAAGTAATGTTCTCCCAAGTACATATAGTAAAACTATAAATCTGTCAAGGTCTCTGCCATTATAAATAACAAAAGTAAAGCTTAGGTACTTTGTCAATAGGACTTCACAATAGAATTAAAAATACATATACTTTGGAAGCCATATTATTTACAGACAGATGCAGAAGAGTAAGCTGCTGTTGAAAACTGCTACAGGCCCTGAAATGCTGTAAATATACTGGGTTTACCAACAGCTGTTTAAAGCCCATGAAAGATTCTTATAGCTGATATCTGGCCTAGAACCTGTCATGCCACTTCATTTGAAATATTGTGTTCTCTTTTTCTTTCCAGTGTATATATAATGCTATTCTCCAGAATAAAAAAATTATGAAATAAGACTGCAAATACTTTGTAATCAGAGAATCATGGAACAATTTAGCTTAGAAGGGCTCTCTGAAGGTTATCTAGTCCAATCTTTTGCTCAAAGCAGTTAATTTCAAAGTTAGATCGCTTTTGACTATTTCCACAGCATCTCTGGACAACCTGTCTCAGTGTTTTACCACTTTTACTGTAAATTTTTTCCTCTTATATCCAGTTGGAGTTTCACTTGCTGCAGTTGTGATCATTGACTCTTGTCTTTGTGCTGTGTGCGTGTATATAAGCTACTATAATACCTATTAAAAATAAATAGTACTATGTAATTTTCCCAAGCGTTTCCTCAAGAGATTTCAAATTGTTTACAAATATTACCTAATTAATCATTATCATATTCATGAGAATGATGTATAATAGGTCACAAAAAAAATTAAGATTGTCAATAGAAGCTGGAGTTCTTCTGTTCTTAGCCTTCTTTCCTAACCTCTAGGCAGCAGTGCCTCCCTATTTGTTGCCTAAATAAGTCAAACATATAGCCGTCTTGAAATGGATACAGTCATCGCTATTCCCTTTTTGCTGGCTATATGGCTAGAGCACCAAACACACTGTCAGATTTGGCGCTAACACATCGGTAGATGTTGTTGGCGTCATCAGAAATGAAAGCTAATTATCTAGCAACAGAGGATGAATTAAAGTTTCTTCTTTTAAGACTGCTTAAGATATTGCTTCTTTTAAAAGAGTCAAAGACCTGAAATTACACCAAATCAAGCTAGATTAAACATTGGTGGTAGGCACCAGCAAGTTCAATTTCCACTGGGATCAATAATGTGTATGTAACAGAAATGTCCAAAATTAAAGATAAGAGCTATAAAGGACACAGATGGAAAAATGTGGAATGCTATACACACCTGGACGAAAGGCTGTCTTCATTTTTGCCAAAGCTTCACTACAGTCTGCCAAGAGGTACTTTGCTTTCCTGTGGTAGATTCGCACCACTCCTAAGAGTAAGTGTCCAGAGGTGCGCAGAGCAATTGCAAACTTTGATGATTTTAAAAAATTGTTCAGGAGTTAATATTTTTAACAAAAACATTAAAATGAAAGTATTACACAAAGTAGTAACAGAGTTACAGTAAATTACACTGGCACAGAGCTGGAAACTTCCAGTTATTTCTGTTCCTAAACATTACCATATTGAAGCTTAAGTCGTAAGCCAATGCTTGCTATTTATCTAAAACATCTCAACTCACTACAACAGTACAACACATGCTGAAGAGCAAAACAGCTGCACATATTCTAGTATTTGCCACTTTGGTTATTTTAAGTACCAACTACTCATTTAATAATGCAGAGCCTTCTGCAGCAAGAAAACGCTAGATGGTCGTTCTGATGCTAGAGGGGACAACATCCAAAGGAAAAACTGTTACATCTTATAAACACTTATAAATAATAATACTAAGATCATTTTAACAAAGTTCACTTACTCATAACCCACAAAAGACAGACAACAAAATTCAGACCACCAACTATTGAGCAGGTATTTTCACGGAAAAAATTCTGCTTGTACCAGCAGAAAGCCTTGGATCTCCTAAACCATTGATTAGTGACAGTGCAAAATGTTCTCTACTGTTCCAGTGGATGCAATTAAAACAGAGGGGCCAAGGACTGAATGAGTCATGGATACTTAACAACTGGCTCCCTCTGTGCTTATTTGAGCCATACCTTATCTGTGCTACGCAGAGGACTTCAGCCTCCAGGACTGTTAATACACAGAGAGCTTTCATAAGCATTAAGTATGCACAATTATATATTTATCTACTTGCAGTCGGGGACCTGGAAGAAGTCCACTGAAAGTGGAAGGATAGTTATGATAGGTTAAAGATTAATTAAAAGAATAGCAAAAATATTCTCCTCAAATGCTCTGTGTACAATTTTATGGTAATTTTCATAGTCCCTTTACTTTGGTTAAGCAGCTGACTCTTCAATCTTTTTGAGACAATTTCCCAAAATATTGGCAATTCCCAAATTATTTTGAACAATACCTCTCACTAATACTCAAAACCCTGAAGAAAGACCGATGTTACCACAGGGAACTGACGAACTCATGCCATTTTATGGACCAACTGAAACCCACTTACTGCGATCTCATGGGCAAGCAGCAGTATATGGGAAAATACATTTGAATGCTTTTTGGTAAAATTTTCTTATAGTGTACACAAATGCATCCCACAGATCTCCAAGGGTAAAACAACAAGTAAAATAATTATACTACTATAATTTAATAGGATAGAGATTTTATCTGAGTGAGTGAGAGCTGAATAAAATCACAATAGGAATTTGCCTCACCTGACTTTGAAACAGTCACAAATTTGTCTTAGAAAACAAATTTTCACAATAGAAAGAACCTTGTTCCCTACAGAATATATTGACTTCTACACGAGAACCTACCAGAAGGCACCTTCTTATTTAATAACAAACCTTTGGCGAGATGATCTTCTCAACAGTAGTCTCTAAATTGCACTCAAATATATGGGCTTTGGTGAGCTTCTTCTCCCAGTGGGCAGCCAGCCATATTTTGGCGAGGGGCCCACGCTTGTTCACAAATAAGTGCATGTAGAACATAACGGCTACGCTGAGGAGAGGCTCACGGATCGCCTGCGCCACCACGTCCTCAGGGCTCTTCCCTTCTTCTTTGCTGAGGGGGCAGAAAGCGGGGTGAAGAGGCTGGGGGTATTTAGTGGGGGCAGGGAGACACTGAGGGGGCAGGGGAGCACTTAGGGCAGCGCTGAGGGGAGGGGGCACCTATGGTGGTGCTGAGGGGAGGGGGGTACCTAGGGTGGTACTGAGGGGAGGGGGGTATCTGGCACGGTACTGAGGGGAGGGGGGCACCTGGCACGGTGCTGAGGGGAGGGGGGTATCTGGCACGGTGCTGAGGGGAGGGGGCACCTATGGTGGTACTGAGGGGAGGGGGGTACCTAGGGTGGTACTGAGGGGAGGGGGGTATCTGGCACGGTACTGAGGGGAGGGGGGCACCTGGCACGGTGCTGAGGGGAGGGGGGCACCTAGGGTGGTGCTGAGGGGAGGGGGGTATCTGGCACGGTACTGAGGGGAGGGGGGCACCTGGCACGGCGCTGAGGGGAGGGGGGCACCTAGGGCGGCGCTGAGGGGAGGGGGGCACCTAGGGTGGCGCTGAGGGGAGGGGGGCACCTAGGGTGGTGCTGAGGGGAGGGGGGCACCTAGGGTGGTGCTGAGGGGAGGGGGGTACCTAGGGTGGTGCTGAGGGGAGGGGGGTATCTGGCACGGTGCTGAGGGGAGGTGGGCACCTAGGGTGGTGCTGAGGGGAAGGGGGCACCTGGCGTGGTGCTGAGGGGAAAGGGGTATTTGGCGCGGCGCTGAGGGGAGGGGGGCACCTGGCGCAGCGCTGAGGCGACAGGGGTACCTGGAGTGGCGCTGAGGCGACGGGGGCACCTGGCGCTGCACTGAGGTGATGGGGGCACCTGGCGTGGTGCTGAGGTGACGGGGGTACTTAAGGCGGTGTTGAGGGAATGGGGACACCTAGCTGGCACTGAGGGGCAGGGGGTACCTACCACGGTGCTGGGATGGCAGGGGGCGCTCAGCAGGGTGTTGGGGTGGCGGGGGGCGCTCAGCGGGGTGTTGGGGTGGCGGGGGGCGCTCCGCACGGCGCTGAGGGCAGGCAGGGGGCGGGGGTGCATGGCAGGGGCGCAGCGCGCTCTCCCCGCAGAACCAGCGCGGTGCGGAGGCGGCATCGACTGCTCCTGGGGGGGGGGGCGGTGGTGCAGGCTCCAAACGCAGTGACTCCCCACGACATCCTATGAAAGGCCCCTCAGCCGTCACTGCTTACCCTGGGGAGGCGAAAGCCGCCCGGCTGCTGCGCTTGAAGGTCACCCTGCCGGCATGAACACGGCCACTCTGCAGAGACGTCCTAGAAGGCTGCAGGCCCCGCGTGCCCTCTCCGGGAGAGGCTCTCATGGCTTCGGCCCCGGCTAGCAGCCCCTCGGGACCCGGGCATTGCCCTGCAGTGACTCAGTTTGCTTTTGCGCTGGTCCATGGGTGCGTGTGCGCACAGGCGTCCCGGAGAGGGGCTGCACATCTCCAGCTCCCAGGCTTGCCGGTGGGACCCTGCTAGTGCAGCTCCCTGTGTAACCGAGTCCCCATTCCTTCCCGGAGCTCCCTGAGGACCATGCCGGCATCTCGAGGAGCACTACATGGCTCAGCTCAGGTTCCTGCAAACATCCGCAGATGGAGGGCACTTACCCAGCTCTCTCTCTTCTCCCAACCTCTTTCAACCTTGATCCTTTAAGAGGCTGGTTGAAAGGCAGCGCTCCTCTTTTTTTTCCAAGTAAGCAGGCCTCGCGTAGCTCTAAGCACTTTGGATAAAATGGTGCAGGTGAAGGAAACCTGCGGAAGAAGGAAAATGAGCTTGAGACCCGACCCCTTTGCAGAGGGAAAAGGCTAAAGGTGGGCAGCACCCTGCCCGCATCAGCTGGCCAGAGCCGCACAGCTGCCCCGCAGAGGCTGTCAGCGCGCATTTACACACACTGGGGCACTTGCATATCACCGGCCAAAAAAATGTGTTTCTCAGCCCTCTGCTTCATGCTCTCAGTGCTTTGCTTTATCCGCAGGCAGAGCACAGAAAGTCTCCTGGTGCTTCCAAGCCGCAGCCCAACACATCAGCTGCTGCCGTATCGCCAGGCACGCTTCCTCGCTTGAGGTTTTCCCCCGTCTCCCTGGCGGCCTGGTGTTAGCTGAAGAAAATTAGGCCTCAATTATCACCAGGAAAGCTTTACACCCCCCCCCAGCGCAGCCCCGTGGCTGCTCTCGCTCTCGCTGGCAGGCAGGGCAGACCGGCTGGGTGCTCACACGCGCCGGGAGCACCGCGGTGGGGCCTGGCTGTGCCGGGAGGTGAGACGGCATCGCCTGGCCGCGCACCTCCGGTTCTCCGTGACCTGAGGCATCTCCTCACCTCTGCGGAAAGCCTCCGTCTGGTTCCCAAATCACTTGGCTGTTTTTCTCCCGAGCAAGCCCTGACCTCCGAGTCACCTTGAGCAGCGCCGGCTGCGGGCGGTCACTCTGCCATGGGATGCTGCAAATACCGAAGAGGCAGGAAGGAAACTTTACCTCCGCGGCAGGGCTGGATCGGAGGCTGGCTCGGCCCGCCGGCACCGTAGAGCGGCAGCAGCCACGCGCACCCCAGCCGCCCTCCGGCCTTGCCCTTTCCGTGCTGCAAAAGGATGTGCTGGAGGGGACAGAGCCGTGTCCACAGCCTCCCCGGCTGACACCCGCTCTCTTTCTCCTCTGCCCCCTTGGGGCTGTTTGCTGTCTGCTTCACCGCCCCTGTTTAATCTCTTTTGCTGAATAGCAGCATCGCTGCCAGACACGCACATGTTCCCTGGCAGCCCTGTCCTGCCTCCCTCGCTCTGCTCTGCCCCCCAGGTCCCCTCGCTTCCTCCCACCTCTTTCTATTAATTCCCAAGCCCCGTCTCTCTTCCCTCCGAAGCTCCTGCAGATTCATTCCGAATTTTGGCAGTGCTGTCTCTGACCTTGGCTGTCTCCCTCCTCTCTTTGCTCCAGCGCTGGCAGCATACATCTTGGCTGTCTCCATCTCTCCTCCCCTTTCCTGGTGCCAGGGACCTGGGGACAGCGCGGTCCTTGCCAGCCTCGAGCCCTGCGCCGCCGGCCCGCGAAGGACCACGCAGCACTGGCCCAACCCGCAGCACCGGCCGGCCCCACGCTCGCGCGCTCCTTCCCCGTCTGTGCACGCAGGCACGTCCCGGCGGCACGGAGGTGTTTGCGTTCGCGTGAGGGTGAGCACACCGGTATCGCTGCCGCTATGTTTTTCTGCTTTTGCGAGTTTCACCCCTGGGGGAAGCAGCTGCCTCATTATTTCTGCAGCTCCGAGGCTTTGGGTTTCACCCCAGTGCCCCAAGGAGTCAGCGGCAGAAACGGCCAGCGAGATGCTGACTGAGGGGGACGCGCTCATGGGGTGCAGCGGGGGCTCCATCCAGCTGAGACCCCACCAGCTGTACCGCACCCCAGTTCCCCCACTGCTGGAAATGTCCTGGACACACCACCCAAGTCCCAACAAACCTACCTGCTCTGAGGGGCTTCAACACAAGCTGTACCCCGCGGAGATGGTCCCTCCTGAACCTTTTCCAGTCAGCCCAGCCACGACAAGCGCTTTGGAAGTCCCACGGACCTTGATGGCTTTTCCGAGGTCTCTTCAGCTGGAGGGACCGGCACATCTGGGCACTCACACCTCCATCCTCTGCACGGCTCGGGTCTGCCCGTGTCCCGGGGCGGGTGTCTCTGGCAGCGCTAACACCCCTCCGTCACTGGGGCAGGATATCCAGGAGGCCGAGCCCACATCCCTGCTCGCCATATCCCCAGCCTTATGGCGTTCCGACTGCCAAGCGGGTGCTCGGTGCTCTGGGTACGTGTGGGGGCACGGCGCCTTCTGGGAACGTTGGCCACTGGGTGCCACAAACCGGAGGCTTCACGGACTCTGCTCAGGAGCAGACCGGCGGCATTTCTGGTTTTTCCAGGGAATACGGCGATATCCAAAGGGCCTGTCCCCGGAGCTGGTGAGCTGTCCTCTCCTTCCCTCGCTGCCTGCACGGCTGTTCCCACGGCTGTGCCCACGTGCTCCAGATCCGCATTTGCACGCTGATGTGCCGTTTGGGACAATCTGTGTCCCGTGACCTGCTTGTCTCCAAACATCATCATCTTTCCCTGGAAGGAGGTTGGTATGAAAGCCTCTATAAATGCGGTTAACGTGTCAGGATGCACTTAGGTTTATTTTTAATTCTGCTTTGCCCTCAGCCTGGTTCTGGATGAGCCCCAGGGTACGGTGTGCTGGGAAGCTGCTGTGTTTTGACACAGCGCAAGGAGAAGAGATGGGAGGAGCGAGCAGGTGGCTCGCAGCAACGCAGCACAAAACCGACGGCAAGCTGTTAAAAGCAAACGAAGCGCACATCTACACCCCGGACACGGCAAAAGGCAGGGGCATACCCCCGGCGAGCCAGCTCGGAGAACGGCAGCGCCGCGACCCTGCCCGCGCCGGGGAGCGGAGGCGCTGCGGGTCTCATCCCCCCTCGGGCCGGGCAGCGCCTCTCGGCGGGACCCCGGGGGCGACCCCCAAACCCATTTTGCTGAATTAAACAAATAATTTAAATAGACATAAAACCTTCCCAGCACAGCTTGGAGGGACACAGAAAAAAATGCAAGAAAGCAGCTAAAAAAGCTAAAAATTATCCAGAGGTTAATCTTTAACAGAAATTTTAGAGCTTAAGCCAGAAGACGTTCGAGGAAGGATAACGCTAACGCATATCACTGATTTGAGCAGCAAAGGTACCAAGCCGAGCTCGTCCCCGACAGGACTGCGCCAGCGCTAATGCCAGCACGAATCCAGGCTGATTCTGTCTAGCTCCCAGGCTGCTTCCCACCGAACTGGCAAACGCGTCTCCTGCCTGCGCATCGCCGTCTGAGGGCTCTGAACCTTTTGATCAGTTTTAACTGAATTCGACAGAGGCCTCGCAGAGACCGAAGTCCCCACCGGTTCATGACACTGGTGGCAGGAGACGCCCGCGGTCCTGGCAGACAGCGGCAGGGAACGGCGAGCTGCCAGGACTCGTGGGGCACCACGGAGCGAGGACACGGGGCTGGGACGGTGGGCGCCGGCCCCACAGGCCTGGCTCCGCTGCCTCACAGCTCACCGGCACCAACGTCCCATCTAGCGCTATTCCCGACGCACTTTTGGAGACGCTCGAGAGATGCAAACGTGCCAAAACGAATGGGAATTTGATGGACAAAATCTTCCCGGCAGCTTTCACTAGCATCGCTCTCGGTCCCCATCTGCACCACCCGCTCCAGGCACGCTCCAGAAGCGCGAAGAGCACACGGCGTATTAACGAACCAGCTAAACGCCTGCTCCTGCCTGCAGGTCACCGCCAGGCTCAGGCCCGGATCTGTTTTCGGGTCAAAAAGCACTGCAGTGTGTGCGGTAATTCAAGCGCTCTGTGAAAAATGAAATAAATAGCCTGGGAAGAGGCGAGCGCGAAGCGGGGGCTCTGTGCCGGGGGCCCACGGCCACGGGGCAGAGGGGCCAGCAGGCTCCCCGTGGCGCCCCACACCGCGGGCTCTCGTGACCTTTGTCACCCGGGGCTGGAGCACGTAGCGCCTGGCCCCAACCCCGGGGCAAGTCCCGAAAGCTTCCCCAGCCTCAGAGGGATTTGGGACCGGGCCTGGCCCTTGTGGGGGCCCCCACCGCTGAGCAGGGCCACCGCACCCAGCCCCAGCTGCCCTGGGGCCCTGCGCTGCGTCCCCAGGCGCCCCCAGCACCCCACGGGCACGTCCTGCACCCTCCCTGATGCGTCCGTGGGCCCCCCAGGGTGGGCTCTGTGGGGAGGGGGCACGGAGGGTCCCGGTGCATCCCCGGAGCGTGATGCGCGTGTGCAACGCCGGGGCAGCCCCACTGTGCACGCACGTGTGTGTGCGTGTGCATCCCTGGAGCAGCCGCGTTTCGTTTGTGCATGCGTGTGCGCACCCCTGGGGAAGCCCCGCTGCACCCGTGTGTGTGTGTGTGTGTGTGTGTGTGTGTGTGTGTGTGTGTGCATCGCCGGGGCAGCCCCGTTGTGTGCGTGTGTGTGTGTGTGTGTGTGCGCGCAGCGCTGTGTGCACCCGCGGGGCCGGGCAGCTCGGGGGGCGCCCGCCGCCCTCCCCTCCCTGCCTCCCTCCCTCCCCTCCCGCCGCCGCGGCACCGGGCACCCGGTTGGGGTAGGCAGCCCGGCGCGGGGCCGGGGCCGGGGCCGGGGCCGGGGGGGGGCAGCTCGGCCCGGGAAAACCGGCGCGGCGGCAGCAGAGCGGCGCGGGGACGCGGGGCGGCGGCTCGGCGCGAGGAAGCGGAGGGGAGAAGCGGGCGCGGGGTGCCGGGGGCGGCGCTCACCTCTCGCCGCGCAGCGCCGGCGCCTCCATGGCGGAGCCGCGGAGCCCGGCCGAGGCGGCGGCGGCGGCGGGGGCGGCGGCGGGGGGGGGCGCGGGCGCGGGGCTGGCGCTGGCGCTGGGCTGCGCGCTGAGCGGCGCGGCGCTGGTGGTGCTGGCGGGCGCCGTGCCGCGGGCTGCTCGCCCCGACCCCGCCGTGCCGGCGCGGCAGATGGAGCGGCTGGAGGCGCGGGCGGCGCGGCTCCGCGCCCGCCTCGACCGCTGCACCGTGGCCGGGCTGGCGCTGCTGGCCCTGGGCGGGCTGCTGCTCGCCGCCCTGCTGCTCGCCGCCGCCGCCGCCCGCCGCCGCCGCGCCCGCGCCGCCCGCCGCGCCGGCGGCACCTACGGCTCGGTGCGCCTGCGGGTGCGGAGGGTGTCGGAGGGGGCGCAGGCCCTGCTCGAGAGCCAGCTCAGCCCGCTGCCGCCGCCCCCCGACGGCCAGGGCTCCTAGCCCTTCCCGGGCGCGGGGCCTTGCCCCGGGCGCGGGGGTGACGCAGCCTTCGGACCCCCCGCTGGCTCCCCGGACCCTTCCTGGACAGGGGTCGTGGCTGCGTGCACCCCCTGGACCCTTCCCGGACGGGGGTCGTGGCTGCGTGCACCCCCCGGACCCTTCCCGGACAGGAGTTGTACCCGCGTGCATCCCCTGGACCCTTCCCGGACAGGAGTCGTGGCTGCGTGCACCCCCCGGACCCTTCCCGGACGGGGGTCCTCCCTGCGTGCACCCCCCAGACCCTTCCCGGACAGGAGTCGTGGCTGCGTGCACCCCCCAGACCCTTCCCGGATGGGGGTCCTCCCTGCGTGCACCAGGGCAGCGCAGCCTTCAGACACCCCGCTCGCCGCCCGGCCCCTTCCCGGAGGAGGTTCATTCCCGCATGCACCGGGGCGACGCAGTGTTTGGAGTCCCCGCTCAGCCTGTCCCGGACGGGGGACCTACCCATGCGCGCTGGGGTGACGCAGCCTTCAGACGCCCCGCTCAGCCCTTCCCGGGATGGGGGTCCTACCACCAGCACCGGAGGGACATCGCCTTCAAGATGCCCACGGGATTTCCGTGCCACGGATGATCACTGCCTCCGGGGGCCGAGGCCCGGCCCGGCGCGGCCTGGATGGGAAGCGCAGCCCGAGCTCCTGACCGACCGCACAGGGCTGGTGGCTCCGTTTTGGGATGTAGCTTCTAATTTTCTGCTGCCAGTGACTTTTTTTTTTCAAGCAATAGTTTCTTGTAAAACAGCGTGGCGTAGAATTGGTGCTTTCATGGCTCCTGGCAGAGCGCGATGGCCAGCCGCACCGGGGGACGGACCTCCTCCAGCCCTGCCCCGCGCCGGCAAGCGGGACGAAGGCCTGGACACGCTCCCGCCAGCAGTCCCAGAACATCCTCCTCAAAGATCTCAGTGCTCTGGCCAGAGCAGAGAGAATAATTCACAAAGCTGTGAAAAAAATGTGGGTTTTCTTTTCCCCTTTTAAATAAGCAGCTCTGCCCCATCGGGGTGCCTGAGTGTGAGTCTTTGTGCTGATCACAACAGTCCTTGTCTGCAGCATGAAGGTGAAATTGCATCTCGGGAATTAAACATGAAGCATCATTAAAGCACAACGTTCTGCGGAAAGAAAAATCAGTACGAGCAGGATGCTGAGAAAGGGAAATAATTATCCCCTAAGAAAATGCAGATCAACAAAAGGTGGCCTTCGTCGTGAACCGCGACCTGTTTTTAATCCATTCCATAAATCACGTGCTTTAGATGTATTCAGGCGGAAACAAATTTCTCTAGACAGCCAGCAAGAGAGGAAAGTCATTTCCACGTGCGGTGCGACTGCCTGGCTCAGGTTTTATTTCAGGGCTTCCACAGCATCCCGCCACCCACCGGGTCTGCAGCCTGCTCCGCACTTTCGGTGCTCGGCTGCCCGTTCTTCTTTTCCGATGCTTTGCAGCCCATTCGTCCCGTTGCCGTCAGGACCCCGCGCCGGCACCTCCCATCCGCATTCCTGTTTATTAGAGGGTCCCCGGGAAGGACCTGAGGGGCCTCCCACGCTCGTCCGCTCTCCCGCGGGGCCACGGAGCGGCTCCTGCCCGCAGCCACGGAGCCCAGGCACGTTTCCCCGGGGCGGCAGGGCCGGGGTTGAAACGCACCGGTCTCCCTGGTGGCGCCTGCGCACCGAGCAGCCCTGTGTCCCCGGGGCGAAGGGGCTCAGCGGGACCCGGCACGGGAATCAAGGGCCGCTCCAGTGGGCGCCTTCGTTAGCAAGTAGCCTCCCCCCGGGGATGGAAAGTCCCTCGAGCAACTCTCGGTGCCGGCCGGCGCTGCAAGCCTGGTTCGGAGAGGAAACCCACTACGGGAAGAAAATCATCTCATCCTCATCAATTTTTTCTTGCTTTAAAAAAGATGGAAGGGGTCTTTAGATGATGAAAGGCTGAACCCGTTAGGAGGTTACATCTGCCGAACTCTTGCTTTGTGCGAGTGTAGGAAATATCCTTTCGTGCTATGGCGCGAGGCTGCTTAACGGACGTTGATGGAACGATGCTGTCATCGCTTTGTCAGTGTGTTAATGTATTATCCCTTAAGAAGGGCCTGGAGGATTTGGAGGGAAAAAAAACCCTCCTGATTGAAATATAAATATTTAAGGTGAATGAAGCGTATTGAGAAAGGAATTCCATTAAAGAGGCTCCACCATCAAAGTCTCTGGGACTGGAGAGTGATTTCATACAACGCCGCCGCTGGGTGCGGGCAGAGGGTAAGGCGGGATCCGTGCGAAGCCTTCGGCGGTGCAGCCAAGTGCCCAGCTCCCAGCGGGACGAACGGCCGCCGGGGCGGCTCTGCCCTCGCCGCAGCCGACTTCGCCCGTGTTTTCACTTCGCATCGGTTTGCGCTCGGCCTGGTGATGTCTTCATCTCGCTCGGGCGATGGCGGAGGGAAGCAGCGCAGCCAGCTCACGGCTATAAGCAGCTGAACAGCGGGCAAAGGGGTATTTAGGAAATGTTTAAAAATAGTGTAGAGCGGCGAGGAAAATCTGCCTGGGCAACGCGGTCCAAGGGCGATGCACCCTGCTGCCAGCCCGTCCTCGTCCCCCCGCTCCCCCGAGGCTCTGGGGACACCTCTGCCTGCGGGCAGCCGTTGGAGCAGGCGCGCGCCAGCATCTTTCCCCGCGTGCCAGGGCGCTGGCAGCGACCCGCCGAGCGGGCGCCGCCTCTCCCGTGTCCTCGACGGTGGTGAGCTAGTCTTGATTGCCATCATCTTCCTCAGACCTGCTGAAGTCACCCAAATTCCCAGGGTGGCAGCTGCCCCAGGGAGGGGGAAGTCGCCGCTGCCCCGGAGCGAGCGGGGAGCAGAGATGGGGCACGATAGGACGGGATGCGACGGTCACTGGGGCCGCAAGCGGTTTCCTGCTTGCTGCTGCGGGATCCTGGGGCCGGAGCATCATCTGCAGGGGGGGGGTCAGCAGCACCAACCGTGCTCGGGGACGGGGCGGGAAGGCGGATGGCCGAAGCCCTTCCAGGGATCCCAGACCATTGCCAACAGCCCAGCCGGCTCAGCCTCTCTTTACAGCCCCCCCGTGAAGTCACCTCAAGGTGCGCTGCTTAATTTGCTCCTTGGCACGTTAACGCTTCCAGGCATTTGCTTTAGCAGCAGCAAGGCCCCAGCTGGGACAGGGCTGCTGGACCCTCCCTGCAGCCCGGCCGCGACCGTGGCCCCCGCGCTCGGCGCTGTACAAACGCGCAGCAGAGGCGGCTGCTCTCCCGACTGCGCTTGGGAAAAGGGGTTTCTCCCCAGCCAGCAGCCCTGCAAACAGGGCGAGGGGTCTGCTCCGGACCGCTGCGGTTCATCCCCGCCAGGCCTCTGCCCTTAGATACTGAGTGAGCCGCAGGGATTTTGAGGAGTCTCCTGCCCCCCAGCTTTTTCCAACCCGGAGAGGAGGATCCTCACCTCCCCTGACCTTTCCTTCCTGGAGAGCAGACTCGTAGCCTCCCGGGAGGCCCAAAGCCTGGGCACAAGCCCTGCAACACCACTGTGACCATGCCTTTAACGCAGGGCACTTGTCCTCTTTTAAGACGTCTCCTTTCCCACCTGCTCCCCCAGCTGCACGGCACCCGGAGCCCGCTGGGGCCGGGCGCCGCAGACAAAAGATTGTTTATCAGGCCTCAGCCCAGCCTCTCCCGGCACCAGCTCGCTTTAATTAGCCCCATCAAAGCCAGCTGTGTCTCTCCCTCCAGAAAGGTTGCGGCACATGATTAATTCAGGCGGCAGCGAGCAGCCGCCTCCTGCAGAGGAGCCCGCGTCTGATAAGGCCAAAGCTCCCGAGCCGGCTGCAGCGGGGAGGTTTGGGCTTGGTGCAAGGTGCTGGGGACACTGGCGGCTGCAGGGCGAGCTGGGCCGCCCCGGGGGCACGGAGCAGGTTCGGCTCCGAGCTGTCGCATCCTGCCCTGCGTTCCCACGCTGTGATCTCCGACCAGGACCCCTGCGGCAGCCGCTGCGGCTCCGTGCGTCCCCACGGCCCTGCTGAATAAAGGGAGATTTCTCTCCTGAAATCCGCAGTGGTAGGACAACATCATGGGATCCCGAGCAGCCTTGGTTCCCCCGGCTTCCCTGGGAAGAGGAGGTGCTCGGTGCTTGGCAGGATCAAGCCTTGCGTTGGCAAGAGCTGCTCCTGCTGCCTCCTGGCCGAGCGCAGCTGTGGCAGGAGCCTCTCTTTGCCCTTCTCCCAGGGCAAAGCCGTAGGGCCGGCTCGGCCCAGCCCTGCTGGCCGCCCCGCGATGCTGGGTCTCCCTGGGGTGAGCTGCGGAGCGGGCGCAGCCGGAGCAGGGGGCTCTGCCGGGTCCCCCTCCCCGTCCCACCCGCGCTACAACAGCAGCCGCTGTGCCTGCCCAGGCCATGGGCATTGCCCGCCGGCCACCTGCGGGTTTCCAGGCGGGATTATCCAGTGAAAAGTGCCTGCTGGCCTCACAGACACGCAGCAGGGCTGCTACATCCCGTCGCGGGATGGAGCGGACAGGGTGCAAGGCACCGAGCCGGTGCGGCACAGGCTGCGGGGACACAGCAGACCCCTCGCTTGCACGCTCGAGCCGGCCCCAGCATGGGATTTCTCCCCCCCGGTCCTCCCTGCTCCCGTCTGCGCGCAGCCCAAGGTCGCTGAGGCTGTAAATTCAGCTGTTATTAGCTGCGTTTGTAGGCAAAGGAGTTTAAAAGGGAAAAGCTCCTGGGGAAAAGAGACAGACAAAGGGGATTGCTTCCCCCTTTTTATTTATGTCTGCGCCGCTGCGCGCAGCGTAACGACAGCACTCAATACCCCGGAGAGCCAATTACCGCAAGCAGCGTAGCCAGCGCCAAAGCCGGGCTGCTCTCGACTTAATTTTCTTAATACAGTCACATTGTCTTGGAAAAGTGCTGCAGCTCGGGGGACGGTACAAAGCTGGTTCGCAGCGTGAATCCTCCGTGCCGTGCCGGAGACGGCGGGAGCAGCTGGGGCGGAGCAAGGCGGGAGCGGTGCTCCCGTCGTCGCAGGAGCCCAAGGGCACCTTCAGGGTTTTGCTTCCCGCAGGCAGCGAGAAGGGGGCTGCCGCCTGGCCACCCCCACCAAGCGCCAACACCGCATGTTATCAGGTTTTTATTTTAAACTCATGAACATCCTTCAAAAAAAAAATAACAAAAGTCAGACCACGAGAAGAAAAAACAACACGACCCCCGGACAAAACAGACAAGTCGCAGCCCCGAAACTCACTGGCGCTGGGGGAGCCATGGGAAAGGGAGGGGGTTCAGAAAGAGCGTAGGAGCCTGGGCCACGCAGAGCTCATCCCGTCCCTCCAGCCGCCCGGGAGGCTCCCGCCCTCGCCCTGCCCCTCCGCGCTGCTTGGGACGCGGCAGCACAAATCCAGCTGGGCACAGCCTGGAGGGGAGAACCACCCTGGCAGACACCGGCCTTGTGCAATGCGACTAATCGCAGGGACGCGCGTTCCTGCAAACCCCTTTCGCAAAGCAAATCCCACAGCTGAGCGACTCCTTTCCGTGCACCGCCAAAACGGCCCCGGGTCTGCGCTGGGCTCAGCTCTGCCGAGCGACTCGGCACGGCCAAGCCCAGAGAGCCGACACCAGCCACGGCAGGTCGCGCAGGTAATGAGCACCCTCTTCCAGCCCAGCCTCGCCGTGGTGCCGACGGACAGCCCTTGTGCCACTGCCTGTCTGTGGGGGTTTCGCTGGCACCCTGGGGATTGAAAACAACAGGACTACAGGGAAGAGAGGGCGCAAGGTGGGGCCAGGAATTACATAGGTCTCTTACGTCTCCTCTCATGTAAATTTAAGGCTTTGCTGTTGGTTCCCTTTAAACCCAGTGGCCATAGGGGCCACGGGCACAGCCACGTGGAAGCCGATCTCAGCCGGTGCTGGCGGTCTGCCCGCGGCCACCCCGCAGGAGGGGCTGCCAGCCCTTCCTGCCGTCAGCCCTTCGCTTGGCTCACTGGAAGGGCTCAGAGGGAGAAAGAACGTGAGAGAAACCATCGCTGGGAGCCCGTTCAGGCTGCTACCTTCAGCAAGGCTATTGCAGCTCCTCAGCGTGGAGGCGGCAAGAGGCCAGCTCCATCCTTAGCCACAACCGCTTGCGTAACCCCAGTGGCAAAAGCGGTGCCGCCCTGGAGAGGCAGAGGAGGAAAGCTCCTAACGACCCGGGCAACTCTCGGAGCACCGCTCCGCACCCCGTGCTGCCGTCTGGTCCACGGCAGGTGCATTTCAGCCAAGCGCAAATGGCTGGGGACCTTCAGAGTAGTACGAAAAGAAACAAGATAAACCTACTGTCTCCTCTTCTGTTCAACACATATGGAAACCTTTATAGCTCGTCGGAAACATGGGTCACCCCGTGTGGGGAGAGGAAAAACACTGTTGGAAAGATTGAAGTCCACCAAACAGCTGAGCGACGGCGTGAAAGTATTTCTGCTTCTCAGGAAATTTTTCTCACTGAAGCCAGCTGAGAAACCATGTGCCAGACGCCTCACATGAACATGTCCTCATAGCCTGGAGGGGGAAGGTGGTCTGGATTTGGCCTGGAAAGGAATTTAGAGCAGAGTTAAATCAGGAGGGAGAGCTCAGGCCCTCAGCAACAGGGATGAGCCAGGAGATGGAGGGCTAGACTGTGAAGAGCAGGCTGTCGCCCTCACCGCAGGGGCTGCACAGGCATGCCCAAATACCTACCCGGATGTGTTGGCCCCTAACGGACCAAAGGGGTCAAATCTGGCACCTGGTGGAACTGCTCCTGGGGGAAGCCGGCTTGGGAGACCTGCAGATGGGTCTAGGCCAGGCCGTGGGAACCCAGATCTGAGAGGATCAACGATCATTCCTCCACCCCGACCTCTGGGGAGAAGAAAGGCAGAAAGGTGAGGGAGGAGCAAGCAGCCGCCCTGGTCCAGACTCTGCTGCAGGAATGCCGGTCAGCAGGAATCCGGGATTAAACCGAGACACGCCACACGGAGTGCATGGGATCTAACACATCGAACATGCGCCAGGACAACCCAGCAAGACAAGCGCACGGCAACAAGGCAAAGAGCCCTTCACAGGTGCGCGTGCGCGAAGGAGCGCTGGTGCACGGCAGATCCTCGTCCCCAAGGTGGCTGCTGTCTGCCGCGGGAGGCAACCCGAACGCATTACGCCTTGCTCCTAGCGGCGGTTATCACAGCCCTGCAGGCCTGCCCACAACACACGGTCAGAGGCGGGATGCGAATCGTGGCTCAACATCACGCTCAACATCGTGCCGAGGCGGCAGCCCTATGGCTGTAGCACGCACGCCCAAGCCAGGGCACCGTCACGTCAGCAAACACCAAAGTCCAGCTGGAAACATGCACGGGAAAACAGCAGCCCTCTGCTCCGCCTGCCCCACTTGCTTTCCACAGTGCCAAGGACAAAACAGACACCTGGGTTTCCCTCAGCTGCCGGGAGAACAGGCTGGAACAGCAACTTCCCTCCTCCTCCGGTTCCTGCAAGGAGCTGCCCTGATTTAGGGGATCGGCAATGGCTGGGTAAGTTCCCTGGCTGCCTGCTGACCGTGCTCCGGGGGAACCGTCGGACACCGGCTCGCAATGCCGTCTCCGCTCTCTGCTCTCCCTGGGCGAGTGTTACATCCTGCCCCTGCACAGTGTTGCAAGAGCTCGCAGGCCCGGCCGCAGCTCCCACAGCCTTTCCAAAGAACTGCCTGGAAGTCATTTGCTGGCCGCAGCGGCTCCTCGGAGCTGCCCCATGCTGCGAGTGCCATTCTTCATGGTCGGCTTTGTGCAAATTCGGCTGGAGCCTCTGGACACCGCTACCATCATGCAAGTCATTAACAGCCGTGCTAATGAGTTCCATTACGCCAGGCTGGCTGCCCAAAGCGCCCCGGGACAGCCCAGCCCCACAAGCATATGCCTGGGAGTCTGCATCTCCAGCCCCGGCTCTGGCAGGTGTCAGCGCACAAATCTGCTTCCATTTACAATCTTTTTTGTCCTTTACAGAGAAACTTCTGGTGAAGGGCTGGAGGCAGTTAGAGAAACAGGGTTCCCCCACAACTGAAACCCCTCTCCTTGTGCTATCAGGTTTCCTTCCAGCCACCCAGACTCCAGGCCTCTCGTTCCAGCAGGGCAGGACATTTTTAGCTGGCCCTTTTCTAGCCAAACCCTTGGAGAACTATCTTGCAAGAGGGAAAAAATGCGATCCCCATAGGACAGCAGTTCCAAACAGGACTCCCATGGGCCGTGGGATGCTCTGCAATGATTCCAAGAGCTGTTTTTTGTCTGACTATGTGCTTTTAATGGGAATGGAAAATGACAGGTTCTCCTTCCCCAACCAAACCAAAGACCCAGAGAGAGATGCGTGTAGAGCGCTCCTCCAGACAGCCCTGCCTCTGCCCAGGCTCCCTCCAGCATCCCTGCTCTCAAGTGCCTCAGACAGCCTGGAGGTTCGCAACCAGGACTTGAGAATCTGTGGGCTCAGATTTAAGCCTCCCCTTCTACAGACTGCTGGGCTGCAGACACAGCAGCTGGTAACATTTTATATTAGAGGCTTACATTCACTTAACGATGTATTCAGCTTTGATTGACTGAAGGAATTACTGCATTTTAAATGAATACAAGCTGATTATTAAACAGACACAGATTGCAACCTATCATCTATGCAAGAGACAGGATCTTATTACGATATTAGAACCATATTGAGGTTTAGCAACTGTCAATTGGTCCCTTGCAATTTACACACAGTAACTGTCTCATTACAGTCTGCACTTGGAGACACTTCACGGGATGCCTGACCCGGGCAGCTTTCAGCTATTGCAGGGAAGGTCCCCAGCCACCCCCACCCGCAGCGAGGGCAGAGCGGGGACATGCTCCCCAGGCAGGCGAAGCACCACCTCTCCCAGCCGTACTCACCCCAAAGGATCCAGGTCTTCCCCACCAACAGAGAAGGGGCCCATGGGGGAAGGCCTGAAACACAAGACAGTGAGCGAGATTTTGGCCAAGGGGAGAGACGGGCCACACAGAGCTAGAGGGAAAGAGCACGCAAACGTCGACAGGGCAGCGCAGCCAGCGTGTTTGCTGTGCGTGCTTCTCCACCGCAAGAGCGCTGGCTCCACACTGCAGCCCACACCGCAAATCCAAGGGACTCTGGGTGACCGAGGGCTCCCGTGTGAACAGGCTGGCATTAGGAGAACCCACTCCGTGCCTAGGACACGGCGTTCTCTGCTCTGGGGTGCAGCCGGGTGTGGACGCCAGCGTGCGTGGCAGGCTTGTGGGAAGCTTGCTGAGATGAAGGGTGCCCTACTGTTCCCACTGCTCTGGGTGGGAGCTATCCGTTTCCATGCCAGGGGCTCCCCGCGCAGCGCCGGCCTAGGCCAGGCTCTCCACCACCTCCCAGCCAGCTACACAAAGACAGCCCCGCTTCCAGGAGCGCGAGGACGCCGGGGCGGGGAGCCTGCAGCCAGCTGTCACGTCTGTCTCCTTGCCAATAACATGTGCCAGCGACGCGGTTTCAGAGCCAGGTCTAGCCCCAGCCTGTCTGCCCACGGGCACCCTGCGCCTCCCTGGGGAGTATCTGGCACCCTGAGCGGCCCTGAGCACTGGTGAACAGCAACGGGGTTAAAGGAACATGGGGTGACATGCAGGACAGGAGCCACGGCCAGTCCCCCAGGGATGCAGAGCCGCTGTGGTGCCTCCGACTTCTAGCCAAAGGGGATTAGAGCTTGAGGGAACCTGCCTGCCAAGTACGAGGGATGGCTGGGCACAAAGGGACCAGGGACGGTGAAGTGAGTGTAGCATGTCCCCTTGACTCGGCTTTGCCAGCAAAGGGTTTCAAAGGGGATGCAAGAAGAGGTCTCTGTTCCCCGGCACGGGGCCGCACACCTCCTTGCCTTGCCCCAAGCTCCAGCCAGGGGGATGGTGCGAGGCAGAGAGCTTTGCACCCACCACACCCCCTCTCCCTCTCTGCTGTGAGCACAGTCCCCGCAGCTCTGCCAGAGCCCATGGCCCGAACTGGCACCCGGAGCCCTCGTTTCCCTCCTGGAGGCTGCTCAGCCCTGTGACAGCGCTGCCTTTCCCATTGCCGTCCCTTCTCTGCCAGCTGCCAGAGCCCTGACGGTCCCTCAGCCAGCGCTGAGCAAGGCCTCTCTCCTCCCATCCCACACCTTCCCCCAGGCCCTGCACTCCGCCCTGTCCCTCCTGCGTTGGCGGGTCTCCAGCTAAATCCCCAGGCAGTGCTGGAGGAGCGTTGAACCAACAGACAGCTCCTGAACAGGCCTTCCCTCAAAGAGCAGCTTAAAATTAAACCAAGGCAGGCGGCCAGTGAGCCTGGAACTGGCTGGGAAGGCCTGGATGCCCTTCACTCCCCGTCCCACACGTGCAAGATGGAGATCTCCAACAGGGAGGGAGCAGACATGGAATTTAGAGAGACCAGGACCACGTCCCATCTAATGGAGGACAGGGAGCAGCTGCCCGCTCTTTACTCACCAGGACGGCTCTCTTGTGCCTGCCGGCTGCCGGGGAGGGACCCTGAGAGGGTCGTAGTCCCGGGGGAAGGCAGGATCCTTCTTCTCAGCCTGGGGCTCCTTTTTGGCCTTTTCTGTGGGGGCCCCAAAGGGGGCAATGATGCCCGAAGCAATCCTCGTCTTCAGCTCCTCGGTGTTCTTGTACACCCTGCAGGGAGGAGAGGAGAGGCTGTGGGCTGGGGAGGCCAGAGCACCCACGGCTGCAAGGGTGCTGACCGTGAGGAGCTTTGAGAGGGGTCGCAAGGGGATGGATGCGTGCATAACAACTCTGGCACATGCATGCTGTGTCCCCAGCTGGCAGCATGGAGGGGACAGGAAGGGAAGAGGAAGAGCGTGCAGTGGCACCAAGGCCCATTCGAGAGGGCAGAAGTGCCATCCAGCCCAGGGGGACCCCTTGTGCTGTGGCCACAGCCCAATCAAGTCTGCTTTGGAGGAAAGGAGAGGACGTGGCAGCGTGTCTTGCTTCCCTGTGGATTCCCTGGTGTCTATAAAGGCCTGTGTCCACCCTGCAGCCTCCCCCTCAGCAGAAGGGCGTAGCACCGTCCCCCCTACCCAGCTGCATGGCACAAGGAACGAGCTCTCTGGCACGCTGTCGCTGTGAACGCATGCGGGAAGCAACCACCAGGTTCAAAAAGGACAAGGGAGAGGGAAGAAATGGGCAGACAGGCTGGCACGCCGTCTGGACCGTGGTGTCTGGGGCTGGTTGAAGCTGTCATCACCCTCGGGCAGTGTTCACCCAGCACGGACAGGCAGTCAGTGCTCTGGAAATAAAAGCGCTGGGCTGGCCAGGGCCTGTTCCCAGGGGGGTAGCTCTCCCCTGGGCTCTGACCCAAAAGACTACAGACCCCTAAATCTCTTTCCTGCCAACAGCTCAGAGGCGGGGAGGGAAAGCTGGCTGCCTTTCAGGGCTGGCCGACATGCCCTGGGTTTGTCCTGGAGAGGAGAGTCCTCCAGCCTCCTCCTCATGTGCTCTCTGTTCCCACCTGTCCCCTCTCCCCATGCCAACGGGACATTTTCTCCTGCGTAAAATGCTGGAGATGGAGATTACTTGTGGAAATCGTCCAGGTGCTCAGGGTTGATGTAATCGGCCACCGTCAAGGTCACATCTGCCACCTTCTGAGAGCTGCGATCCTACAAAGGAGAGGTGAAACAGGGAGTCAGCAGCCAGGCAGAATCGGGAATGAGGGAGGGAGCAGGTGTGACCACAGGCGAGGTCTCGGGACACACAAGGAATGGGGCTCGCCTGATGCCTGCCCACATCACTGTGCAGTGCCTGAATCCCAGGAGCAAACGAACTCCAGTGCCCAGCGAGGCTCCCTGCTGGCTCCCCCAGCCTGGGCTGTAAAGGGTCAAAGACAGAAATCCTGTGCCACAGCCTGGGGCCACGGCATGGGGCAAAAAATCCCTGGGCAGGTGCTCAGTAGGGACAGGGCAAGGATCCAGGATCTGGACACACATCCTGACCTGGAAAAGGGCACAAAAGGGGCAGCTCCTGGGCCAGTGTGTGCAAAGCAAACTGCATCCCTGTCCTGATGCAGCTGATACTTGAGCAGCCACATGCGCCACTACACAGGCAGGTTTGCAGATCACAACTTATTGCTTTACAGCCACTGGGTCTGCCCCATGCGAACTCCACGGTCGGGACAAATGAGGAACAAATGCTGCCGCAAGGTCTAACAAGCAGAAGCAAAACATTTTAAAAATGGGCCCTGCTGTTCCTTGCACCCAGGGCATTTTGGATGACAGTGACTGCTGCACCGGGAGGACCACAAAGCCTGCAGGGACCAGCCCTGATGCTCACCATGACATTGAGGATCATGCTGTCTTCCACCATGATTGCCTTCAGCAGCAGCTCGCGGGAATCGTCCGTGGACTTGTACCGCAGCGTATACAGCTCCTTGTTGGCCTGCCAGCCGGCTGGCAGCAGTTCTGACTTCCTTTCATCAGGACCTGGCTGCAAGAAGATGGACATGCTGCTGAGACCCTGACCACCGGCCCAAATTGCTGCAGGGCCAGGGAAACCTGTCCTGGCCGCGTGGAGGGATCTGGGAGGAGATCTAGGCTTCCTGCAGGGATCCCTCCGTGCCTTCAAGGGCTTGACTGCGGGAGCAGGGCCCGATCGCCAGTGCACAGGGCCTGCCAGCCCCCCACGGCCCCCTGCGCCGGAGCAGGAGGGGACACAACCACCCTTTGCCGACCGAGAAGACGCAGATGGGGGGACGATGCTCTTTGCAGCCTGGCACCTCTCGACCCCCCAGCGTGGGATGCGGCCGCCCAAGGAAATGTCACCCCATTGCGCCAGCCCCAGGGTGGTCGCTGCCGGGGGGGGGTACTGCCGCCGGCTGTCCCCTCCCTGGCCACCCGGGTGTTTCTCGGCTGGGACAGCGCCCTGCACCCTGGCCACTGCCTGTCCCCAGCCCCGCACCGGGTGCCCCCAGCATGGGACCCCCGCCAGCACCACACCAGCCCCCCAACCCAGGGACCCCCCTGCACTGAGGGCTCCTCCTGGGAGTACTCCACTGGGTCCCCCCCCACTGAGAACTGAGACCCCCCCCCCCAGCACCAGAAGCCCCCTGAGCACTGGGTCCCCTCTGAGCACCAAGACCCCTCCCGAACACTGAGGACCACCCCCAGTGAGCACTGGTGCCCCCCGAGCACTGGGACCCCCCCCCAGCACCGGGACACCCCCCCAAGCACTGGGACACCCCTAATCACTGCACCGGACCCCTTCCCAGTACCGCACTAGGGCCCCCAACACTGCTCCCCCCCCCAGCACCAGGACCCCCCACAAGCACTGGGACCCTCCACGAGCACCGGGACCCCCCCGAACTGAGACACCTCCCCAGCACCGGGACCCCCCCGAGTACCGGGACCCCCCCAGCACCGCACCATCCCCCTGCCTGGTCCCGCACTAGGGGTCCCAGCACCGCCCCCCCCCTTCAGCACCGGGAGCCCCCCCAGCACCGGGACACCCCGCGAACACCGGGACCCCCCCAGCACCCCCTCGAGCACCGGGACCCCCCCAGCACCGCCCCGTCCCCATTCCCGATACCGCACTAGGGCCCCCAGCACCGCCCCCCCCCCAGCACCGGGAGCCCCCCAACGCCCCCCCCCAGCACCGGGGCCCCTCCTGCCCCCCGGCCCCCCACGGCGGCGGCGGAGGCCCCGGCAGGCGCCGGGCCGGGGCTCGGCGGCGGCGGCTCGGCGGCCGGGAAAGGCCGGGGCCTGGCGGGGCCTGGCGGGGCCTGGCGGGGCCCGGCGGGGCCGGGGCCCGGCGGTACCTGCTCGCCGGCGCCCAGGCAGCGGTAGCCGTGCCGCACCAGCTCCCAGTGGATGCCGCAGAGCAGCGCGTCCTGCGGGCAGGAGATGGCGGCCCGCGCCGAGGCGTAGAGCGCCTCCAGCCCCGCCATGGCGCCGCTCCGCGCCGAGCAGCGAGCAGCGAGCAGCGAGCAGGCGCGGGGCCCGCGGCGGCGCCGGGGCTGGGCCGCGCCGGGGCCGCTCTGCGGGGAGACCGCGAGGGCCGCGCCGCGCCGGGGGGCTGCGCTGAGGGCCGCGCCGCGCCGGGGGGGGATCAGGCTGCGCTGTGGGGGCCGGGCTCAGGTGTGGGGCCGGGCTGTGGGGCCTAGTGTGGGCTGTGGGGCCGGGCTAAGCTGTGGGGCCGGGCTGAGCTGTGGGGCTGGGCTGTGGGGCCCAGACTCAGTTTTGGGGCCGGGCTGTGGGGCCTAGTTTGGGCTGTGGGGCCGGGCTAAGCTGTGGGGCCAAGGCCAGGCTGTGGGGCCAGGCTATGGGTCAGGCTGTGGGATCCAGGGTCAGGTGTGGGGCTGGGCTATGGGCTGGGCTGTAGGGTCCAGTTCAGTGTGTGTGGGGGGGCAGACTGTGGGGCTGGGCTATGGACTGAGCTGTGGGGCCAGGCTCAGTTGTAGGGCTGGACTATGGGGCTGGGTTGTGGGGTCGAGCTATGGGCCAGGCTCTGGGGCTGGGCTGTGGGCCAGACTGTGGGGTCCAGGCTGGGCTGTAGGGCTGGGCTGTGGGGCCCAGGCTCAGTTGTGGGGCCAGGCAATGGGCCAGGCTGTGGGGCCCAGGCTGGGCTGTGGATCAGGCTGTGGGGCCCAGGCTCAGTTGTGGGGCCAGGCGATGGGCCGGGCTGTGGGGCCCAGGCTCAGTTGTGGGGCTGGGCTATGGGGCCCAGTCCATCGGCACGCGCAGCCCCGTGCTGCCCTGTGCCACGTCCCGCCGGCACAGGCCCCTGCAGGGAGCTGGGGGGTCCCGGTGGCGGCAGAGCCTTTCCAGGGACCAGCGCCCCGGCCGGGGGCCGCGCACGCTAGAGGGCCCTCGTCCCTCGCGCAGCACCGCCGGTGCCTCCGGCCTCAGCGGCGCTGGGGATCCTGCTGTGCCCGGAGGGACCCGCCGATGGTCCTGGTTCCCCCGGCCCGCTGCCCGGCCGGTGGTTCCTCCCTGGAGCCCGACTCAGCAGCCTCGGCGCATGCCGGTGCCAGTTTCCCAAACGGGAATTAATTAGGGCTTCCTGCGCTGCCGGGGCCATCGCGCAGCCTTGTGCGTGCCGCCGTGGGGCTGGGGGCCGGCGAATCCCTGCAAGACCCTGGCAGCACCTCGCCTCTGGGCCGGCTAATAGCTTCCATCCGGCCCCCGCATCCCTTTTGCGCCTCCCTGCCGGCTGCCGCAGAAACTCCTTCCTCATCCTCCACCTGCCGCTCTGCGGGGTCTGTGGGGCTGCTCAGACCTTCTCCCTCGTTAGCTCCCTGCACAGCAGATCGTTTGATATGATTTATTTTTCTCGGCGCCTTTCCTTGTCGCTGGTTTCTGCTTTGCAGGATTGACCTGTTTTTCCCCATCTCCTCGGAGTGTTAAAAGGGAACCAAAGAGTTTCTTAAAAAAATATATATATATAACCACCCAACCGAGCAAACCGGGCAGGCCATGTCTGCAGGGGCTGGGAGGGACATCGTGTTCCACCTGCAACACAGCGAAGAAAAGCCACCGCCGGTAACATTGCTGCCGCATCAGGTTTTCTAGTGACCTGCCAGGATATAACCGGCGATGCAGCTCCAGTCCTTCCGCTCCAGTGAACTGGGGTTATTTGCAGCCTGGGGCTGATGTGTTCCCTCTGATATCATGGGGCTTGTCTTTTTTTCCGAGAAATTTAGTACTTCTTCATGCACAAGACAAATTTGTGGGGGGGGGAACGCTCATTTGCATTCATAATTGCTCCCTTTTGGATGTGGGTCTGGAAATTGCGTACGTGGAAGGGCTCGCTCTAGTAATTTCCATATGCCATTACGCCGCTTGGCTGTGCAGCGTGGTCACAGGATCTCCAAAGCGGGCATGTGTTTGAGCCGTGCGGTTGGGAGTCTCGCCTGGTTGAGATCTGCCCGTCTGTGTTTTCCCACTTCCTGGTGTTTTTCTGCAGCCCGGGCTCTTCCTAACCAAGAGTCAGCCTGTGACCAAAGCGTTTGCTGACCAAGTTATTAAAAAGACAGAAGAATCGTGCAGCGTGCATTCAAACGCGCTCTTGTATTTAGTGTTTGCTCCTGCTTCCCTAAGGCACCTGCCCTGAGGGGACCAAAAAGCTGAGCTGCTCTTGCCAGGGATATTTTCGTTCCTTCCACATCTCCTTTCTCTGGGCCACGTTATTTATAACACTTAAGTTCTTGTTAAAGTTGCCACTGAAAGGTAGTCAGGGACTTCTTTTTTCTGAACTGGTTGTTGACCCAAGCTGGTTTCCTCTGCAGGTCCCGTGCCCAGCATGGGGCCAGGACCTGCCGCCGCCACTGAGACCCCATCAACACCGGTGGCAGGAGGTGAGGCTGGAGCAATCCCTTGGATGAAGCAGCCCAGTTGCCAGGGAAAGCCATGATCTGCTGCTTTCCAGCTCCTTTGGGATGCTCTGACTCATCTTGACTTCATTATGCATTTATTAATTAACGCACAGGCCACTCTTTCCATTTCCCCCTCAAGAAGTCAGTGAAGCAGAACAGTTGACCACAGATGGTAGGACCTTCCTCGCAAGGAGCTCCTCAAGCATTGCCCTTCACATGAGTCATCTCCCCGGTGGCTGCGGAAACGTGACACCTCTTGCTAATCTTGCCCGTCAGCCCTGACTCCACGGAAGACGGACAGGGCTTGGGAGCCAAGCGTGACATTCTGCTCATGGGGAAATCAGTAGGAAAATTTTCTGATTTCAACAGGGCCTGGATTTCATCGTGTGTGTGCGGGGGTCCAGACCTTCCCGGTGGCTTCTTTGCTCATGTGTAAGCAGGCGGGGGAGTGCGGGGAGCATGATGTGTTTCGTGGGGGGGGTGGCAGACGGGGGTACCGCGGCGGTAGGCTGCGTGCGGCCCGGTGACGTGGCACGGCCGTCGTCCCCACGGCCCCTCGCCAGGCACGGCTGCCGGGGGAGGTGCAGGAGGAAGGAGGCGATGCCGGGAGGCTCCTGCTCCGCTTGGGAAACCACTGGGTCGGGATCTCCGGTGCAACGAGGGGAAAGAGGGTGACCTGTCCCGAGACCTGGATGGCCTTCATGGGAGATGACATCCAAGGCAGCGCTTGGATAGGTGCAGAGCTGGGGCTGGCGCAGAAATAGCCACGGAGATGCAGACGTGGTGGAACGGGTGTCACGTCCCGTGGGGCTGGACATGGGCCAGGCAGAGGAGTCAGGGCTTCCCCGCACGTCAGACAGGGCAAAACCCCTCCCGTGGGGTGGCTTGGGCAATGCAGCCCACGGAGATGTCTGCTTAGTAAAAGAGGCATCTGATCAGGGTTCAATGAGAGTGGCAGGAAATGCCTGAGCCGGAGCTTTTCCAGCGTCGGACTCGTGATTCACACCAGGCAGAATTTCCGTCTGCCCGCCCCATGGCTCATTGGTGATGGGCAGCAGTGGTGGTTTGCAGGCTTTAATGGCATCCACATTTCTCTTTTCAGGTCCAGCCTTCCCCCTGTGTGGGCAAGTGGCAAACCGGATGCCCCCTCCCTCGACTCCTGGTGCCTTCGTTTGCGTGTCCTCTCCCGAGGTGGAAATCATGAGTCTTCCCTCCAGAAGCCTGATCCTCAATCCTGGCCTGTCTTATCACAGAACTGAAAACGCACCGGGCAACCTGGAGACCCGCTCGGGCACGGTGGGAGTTGATAGCAGGGATTCTCCCTCGCCTGCTTGCAGACCACTTGCAGGTCCATGAGTGCGTGAATAATTAGGAATTGCAAATTCTAGGAAATCGCAGGCCCTTAATGAGAGGACGGAGGACAGGGATTTGTACACAAGTTATGCAAAGTGTTTATCAAGCTTGAGTTTTTCCATCCATCTTTCTACCACCCCTGTCCTCCCACCAGCCGGTCTATCCAGACTCCCACCCATCCCTGTGTGCTCCAGCCCATCCGCTTGCCCCCCGTGGCCTTATCTCGTGGTCCGTCCGTGTCTCCATATGTTGCGTCCATGTGAGAAGCCGGACTTCAGGCTACGCGGAAGGAGCACGGTGAAGCTAGCCCAGTCAACCCAGAAGTTAAGTAACTTTCTGGCTGCTTTGTTTTGTCAGGGGAAGATCTTCTAATTGGAGCTGAAGGCTGGGATCCTTCCTCTCCCACCCTTGGACCAACTTGAGAATTCCTTCGGGCAGGCAGGGCTTTTGCAAGAGACCTAATATTTGGGTTGCAACTTAATTTATTTTCCCTTCCCCTGGTCAAAATGGCTTCCAGCTCCGTGCGAGAGGAGGGAGGCATGAATTCCTTGGAGGCTGGCGCGGCGACGCGGTGGCCGTACGCCCGTCCCGGAGCCGGGTGGGTGGCATGCCGCTGCCTCGGTCACGTGGAGCTGGGCCCCTGCAGACCCCGCGCCGGCGCTGCACGTGCAGCTGCTGCACAGCAGCACCCCGGCAGCCCGGGCCGTAGCGGCATCCGGGTCCGAGGACGCTTCCCCATCGCCTTTGCTCTCCAGGGGGAAACTGTCCTGCTGCATGACGCCAGCGGTGACTCCAAACCCCATCCCCAAGCTGCCTTGGCGAGGCCCCGGCAGTGGCGCTCCCATCCCATCCCATCCCGTCCCCTTCCGTCCCGTCCCGTCCTGTCCTGTCCCATCCTGTCCCCCAGCTCAGCCCTCTGGCTCCGCAGATCCCCCCCTTCCCTCCGTGGTGGAAAACGGGGATGCTCCCAGCACGTCCCATCGGCACAGCCCCCAGGGACCACGAGCACCGCCGCCAGCCCCTGCCATACCTGAGCCCTGGGGGCCGGCTGCCGTCCAATCCGAGCAGCATTCCCGGAGCCCGAGGCGCCTCGTCCCGCTGGCAAATGCCGCCTCGCTCCCCGCCGGCCCCAGCTGCAGCGCCTGGCTCGCGCTGCGGCTCGTCTGCGATGAGCAGCGCCGGCCACATGAAAGCGCTTCCCCTCCCGCGAGTCCCGCGGCCCGCGAGCGCCGTGGGAGGCACGGCCGGCGCGGCATTAACGAGGTGACGAGGATCGCAGAGCCGGCTGGTTAGCGCTGGAAGGCGAGCGCGTCGTGCCGGCTGCCAGGCGCGCTGCGGCCCGCGCTGCAGAAGCCGAGGCGGCTCTTCGGGAGCCGCCGGAGCGACGCCAGGAGCGGTAGCCGCGCGGCGAGAGCCCGGAGGCAGCCGGCTTCGGACACGCTGCACGGGCTTGTGCGAATTCGCACCCGGCTCTCGCGCCAGCCAGCGCCGACCCTGCCGCCCGCGGTCCCGGGAGCCCACGAGAGGCTGCACGTGTTCCCGCTCCTCCGTCCTTCCCCGGGTGCCAGCGGCTCTCGGCTGCACCGGGGCTGGCGGCACGCGAGCCCCCGGCCGGGCTGCCCCGTCCGAAGCAGGTAGAGGGATGCGTCGGTCGCGGGCAGCTTATCGCCGTCACGCTAACCGCAGCCTCCCCTGACCTTCATACTTTCCCGCTGCCTCACTGCTCCGGGTGGATGTGCCTGGTGCAGTGTCGTAACGAGCAGAAGAGGAAACAGATTTCCCAACCGCCCGCCTCGCTGGCAGCCCGGCAGCGCTCCGAGCTGGGAACGCAGCCGGGGCAGCTGGTTCGCCGTGCGGCCGCGCTGTGCCATGCCATGCCATGCCGGCCCCTGCGCACCGTGGGGCAGACGAGCCCCGGGGCCGCACAGAGCAGTGGGGACACGCTGGGGACAGTCCCCGGCTCGTGGTCCCCCCAAACAGCCCTGTCGGCGTTTCGGGTGCTGCTTCGGCGGGGCGGGCAGGAGGTGCCCGCGCCGCCGGGCTCGGGATGCGCGGGTGTTCGGGGAGCGAGGGGGTCGGAGCATTGCCACCCCTTTGCCGTGGGAGCTGCCGTGGGGACGGGAGAGCATCGTCCCTCCCTCGCAGCCGGTGCTCATCCTTTCCCGCAGACGGGAAAACCGGCGCACCACAGCTGGCCGAGGGGGCACCGGGGCTTGGAGGATGGACCCCCCCCCCCAGCGGGTATCACTGTGTCTCCGCTGTGCAAGCAGCTCCCATCCCGGCTGAGAGCCCGCGGGGAGGGATCCTGCAAGGAGGGATCCCATGGGGAGGGATCCCCCGCAGCGAGGCAGGAGTGAGCAGGGTGCCCTCCTCTGCGGGCTCTGCTTGGTGGCTGCGACCTCCTGTCCCCCGAAATCGCCGTGGCCAGGGGACGCCTGGCGGGACGGGGCATCACGGGGCCCCGAGCCGTGGGACGGGGTTGCGGGCAGCCTGGGGACAAGCCTTGCCCCCGTCCCCCCCCGGGGCTCCCTATGCCTCCCGGAGCGCGAGGGCGGCCGCTCCGTGCAAACTCGACCTCCTCCTGAGTTCCCCCAGATTTGATTCCAGGGAAAGATGACACCAAGGCAAGAGAAAGGAGGTTTTTCCCTGGGGAAGAAATTCCAGCCGCATGCCGGCGGGCGCAGCGGTAGCAGGAGGAGGGGCCACTGGCGAGGGAGCCGGCTCTTGACAGCGATGCAAAACGTAAAGGCAGTTAGCACTTTCGGGACGCTGAACATGCTCGAACGCTGTGTTTAAAGCAGGCGTAATCCCTGCCTGAGCGCTGCTGCCAAGGGGTTTTGAAAATAATTAGGAAGCCGATCGTTCCAGTGCTTCCCAGAACAGCCTGTTAGCTCTGCGGTGGAAGCGCTGCTCGCAGGAGCGCGGCGCCCGGCAGCTGCGTGACTCACCGCGGCCCCGGCAGCGCGGCCCCTCCACAGCCCGGCGCGCCCGCGGCCTCGTGCGCTTGCTGCTGCCCGCGGGCGCTGAGTCCCGCCACCCTTCCCGATTCGGGACTGTCCAGCACACCTGCGAGCAACGGGCGGCGGTTTCGCAGGGCACGTTGCACCCAGCGGGCAGCAGCAGGAGCGATGGGGAAACTGAGGCACGGGGTGCTTGAAGCTCCTGACCTGAGCGGGAAGCCGAAACCTCGGCATCCGTCATCCGCTGCCCTCCATACCGATGCTCCATGCCGATGCCCCGCATCTCCCCTGTCACCCCGTGGCCCGTCGGCCGACCGCAGCCCGCGAGATCCCGGCGGGGTCCGACGTCACCGGCCTCCCCCCGCTCCCCGGGGGCCGCAGCCCTGAATCCAAACGGCCCCGAATCCAAACGGCCCCGGAGAGTCTTTGGAGGAGCAAAACAAGCCAATCAATCACCCTTGCTTCACTGCGGCTCCCGTCTGCAGCCGGAGCTGGGTTTCATTTTGCAGAGCCGGGGAGGCTCCACATCAAAGCCGGGACCGGCCGGGAGCCCGGCGCGGACGGCAGCACCCTGCCCGCGAGCGCACAGCCGCAGCGCCCAGGGCCACGCTCCGGACCGGGAGGCAGCCTGGCTCCGCTCGGGAGCTTTGCACAGCTGCCGGGAGCCGCGGGGCAGCTCCGCGGGGGCGAGAAGGAGGCAGGCAAGGGAGGAAGAGCTCTCACCCAGCTGCACTTTGGGCACCCCGCGACGGTGCCCAGGCGCCGTGAGCCACTGCCCTTGCAGAGCACCAGCTTTGCTCCGCAGCGCTGTCGGGAAATCGCTGGCTTTTCTCCCTAGGAGCCGGTGGCAAATGCCCTTGCACGGAAATGCACCTGCGGGCTACCGGCGCGGCTCCGGCGGCGCACAGCAATTCGGGCGAAAACCCCCAAACATCCCCTATTGCCCATCGGCAGAGGGACGGGGCGGCTCTGCCCCTGGAGCCCATCACCGTCGCCTCTGCCTGCCGCCTCGCCACGCGCGGTCCCTTGCCAACCCCGAAAGGAGGGTGCGTCCCCGCGTCCGGCAGCACGCGGCATTGGGCAGCCGGGGCCACAGCCCGCTGCCCGTCCGGGGCGGCTCTGCCTGCCTGCAGCACGTCGCAGCGAGGGTTTTATCGTCTAATTTGAAACAGGGTGGGTTGCTCCGGCTGCAGGGTGATATTACAGCCTGCACCGCAAGGCATTTATCCCTCCCTAATGGCACGAGCACGGGGGTATGAAACAGGCGAGGAACAAACCTCCTTCCATTGCAATTTGAGGCACAGGCTCGCATATGGTATGTAACAATTGACGTTTTTTCCAGTTCACTAATTAAGATATAGAATAAAAGGCATTAAAATGTGAGGCTGGATATTTAAAGGGAAAATTCTCCTCTAGGTGCCAGGTATATTAAAAGAAGGGGGAGGAAAAAAGAAAGAGGGAGAGAGGTACAGCCACACACTGCAAAAAGACCGCATGGAAAACACTGCCGCATTGTGCACCGCGCGTGCGCGTGCGCAGGTGAGGGCGAGCGGGCACCGCAACCCCGGTCGGTGCAGAGCGGCCCTCGCTCCTGCGTGGCTGCAGCTGCAGGAGCCCCACGGCACGGCACAGCACAGTGCGGCTTGGTGCAACACGGCATGGCACGGTGCAGTGCAGCAAAGCATGGCACGGCACAGCGTCATGCAGTGTGGCATGGTGCAGCATGACACGGCATGGCATGGCATGGCATGGCACAGCACGGCACGGCAAGGCATGGTGCAGCTGTCTCATCCCGGTTCCCAGCACAGCTGCCCGGGCAGAGCCAAGCAGGGAAGGGGCCACGGCTCCCACCGTGCCGGGAACCCAGGCCTGGGTTTACCCGCCTTCTCTCCAGGTAAACCTGGGAGCAAGGACGAGCCTTGTCCCCGGCACCGCCACGAGGCCAGAGCTCCCTGCTCTGCCCCACGCGCTCCAGAGCATCCACTGGGAAGCGCCGCGGGGCGAAGACCCCGGGAGCCAATAGCCGGACACATCCGAGGTTTCCCCAAGGATGGGAAACTGCTGCAAGCAGGGCAGGGCTGAGCCGCTACGGTGGCGCGGGGCGACGAAGGGACCCGGCAGCGCAGCGCCCACGCGCCCCGGCCCGCGCGCCAGCCACCTACGCCGGGTGCCTCCGCGCCGGCACGCCATTTGCGCTTACACATGCAAAGCATTAGGGCTTGTTTAGAAACCCTTTATTGTCATATTTTGTTCTCTATTTCCTACAAATTAAATTTGCTGAGGGATATGTGCAGATTGTGAAATGATTTTGAGAATAGTTCCTCTGGGTTTTTTAATTTCCTTTGTATTAAATTTTTACAGTGTTTAAAGGAATATGAAAAATTAAAAAAAAAAAGAAAAGAAGAGAAAAGAAGAAGAAAAGTAGGACAAAATGCAGAGGAGGAAAGGCAAGGAGAGCCTCGGGAGGTGGCCGGCTGCCGGGAGCCACCGCTGCCGCCCGCTCGCCATCGGCACGGGAGCCGAGCTCGGGGCCTCGCACCGATTTTACCCAGGAAGCAAAGCAAACCCAGCCCAGGTTTCTTTGCAAATGCATCCCAGAGCCGCGGCTGCAGCTGGGTGCCGGGAGGGCTCAGAGCACCTGGGCGCCCTCAGTGCCACCCGTGAGCCCGGTGGCGCCGGGAGCTTGCTCCGGCGGGAGACGCAGGGTGCAGCCGTTCCGCGGCCGGGGCTGTTTCCACTGGCCAGGTGGTCCAGCCTTTCCCTTTTCTTCGCTCCCGGTGCTGGATGAGGGCAGGGATCCCTCGCACGAGGCCACGGGCGTCCGCGCCACGGACCCCCGTGCACATTTCCAGCGCAGAGCAATTATTTTGTGCGGACACGAAAGCCCTCGGCCGGGCCAGCTGAAGGCCGCCCTCCCCCGTAAGCAATTCCCAGCGATAATCTCCCCAGTTATTCCGAGCTGCAGCTGCTGCACAGAATCAAGCGCGGCCCCTCGCCGGGCTCCACATCTTGGAAGCATTACTGACCCCCTTCCCTGAGCGGGCGCGCGGCCGCGCCGTGCCGTGCTGTGCCATGCCGCGCCGCGCCGGCCGGAGCAGCCCTCCCGCCCCTCCGCCCGTCCCCTGCGCTGGGTGTTTCCAGCTCGTTAGAATCGCAGACACATTCTTCATCTCTTTATTGCCGCGACTGTCATCGTCATTGTTCCCGGCTAGTGCGAACCGGGGACGGGCCGTGCAGTGACGCTGCCGCCCCGCCGCCGGCAGCCGCCCCGGCCCCGGGCGGGCGCGCTGGGCCACGGCAGAGAGCCGATGGGGGGCAGAGCGGAGACCCGCGAGACGAGCCGCTCGCCCGGCCGTTTCCCTGCCCGCCTGGCCCCTCACTCCGCGCTCCTCACCCCGTTGCGCGCTGGAAGAGCATCCCGGCGCTCCTGCCTCCGCCACGAGGAACGTAAGCGCTCGGGCGAGAGGTCTCCGCGCTCGTCCGAAACGCGCTTTGCCCAGGGAACGGAGCTGCCTCCCTGGCAGCATCCCCGTGGGGCTCGACGCCGGCCTGAAGCCGGGGAAACCCCTTGGCATCCGCTGCAAGCACGGACGGCAGCGCTGGTGCCGCGTCGGGATGCTGCACGGGCTGTTGGCGCCAACAAGGCGCTCGGGGGCCCTTCTGCCGGGCTCCGCGCCGGCGGCCGCGCTCCCGTGCCAGGGAGCCCAAAGCAGGGCGCTGGGAGGGGATGGTGCTGCAGCTCCGATGGACCAACTGCTAGCGTGGAAAATCCTTACGTAGCAGGATTTCCCTGCTCATAACCAGGACATGGAGCAGCGCGGGGGATGCAGCGGTCAAGGGCGAGAAGATGCCGGGATTGCCTATAGGCAAACGGGCCGGTTCTGCGGGATGTGGCGGGAGACCCGGCTGCTCCATGCAAAATGCCCCCGGGTGTTTGAACACCGTGGGAAGAGCAGAGCCCTCCAGGACAGCATCCTGCCGCAGGGGGAGGAAAGCGGCCGGCAACGGGAACGTAGCGGCCGCGGGGCCGCGGGGGAGCCGAGCGGAGCGGAGCTGAGCTCGGCTTGGCTCCTGGGCTATTTGTCTGCGGGAAAGAGGGGCCGTACCAAGAACTTTCTGAAATTCCTTCCCAAAGCCTTGGCTGGGTTTCACGGCATCTTTGCCTGTCGATATTAACAGCGTGTTCCCAAAGTTGCTTTTCTCCTTGTGTTTTCCATCCCACGCTCCACTCCCATCCCGCTCCGTGCCCAGGCAGGCGGGCGAAGCTGGCTCGCGAGGCGCTCCGCGGGCCCGCGTCATCCCGACCGGCATGCGGCCGGGAATACGGCATTGCCAGGGCGAGCCCGTCCTGCCGCGGCGCCCCAGCCGATGCTCGAGGCCTGTCGCCTCCCGGGGATTTTGGAAATCTGCCCGGCCACGTGCCTCTTCCTTGCCGGGAGGGACATGGCCCCGGCCCTGGCCCCTCGGTCCTGCTGCAAGGCCTCCGGCTTCCGGACGGAGCGCATGATGCTGGGGTTCAGCCCGGGGCACGGTGGCTGGAGCCGCTGCCCAGGGCTCGGTCTCCGTCCACCCTCGCGGATGCCGGCGCGGAGCCCGGGCTCCGGCATCCCCAGCGTCGCTCTCCCCTCGCACGCTGGCAAATTCCTTCCGCATGATCGGGAAATATGAGTTCTCGTCCTTTTTTTTCTTTTTTCTTTTGCCGTAAAAAAATATATTAAAATATCGAATCAAATCCTATTTACTTGTTTGTGGTCGCAGCGGTCTCCCGCCGCGTTTGTTTTAGTCTGGAGCTAGACGAGCGGCTGTCGGGATGGCTGCAGGCTGCGCACACCCCCAAACCGCCGGAGCTGGGAACCCGGGCGCCTCCAGCGCTGCCGGCCGCCGCACGCGTACGGCCCTCGTGTTCGGCGCCTCCGGAGCAGCGTCCTGGCGGGTGGCGGCAGGTCCCCGGCTCCCCCGCGCCCTTCGCTCCGGCTCCAGGGTGGCATCGCCGGCTGCATCCCCAGCACGCGGGGAGAATCCCTGCCTGGGAAACGGCCGGGGCAAAGCGTGCGGAGGCTGCCGGGGGGCCGGCGAGGGGTTTTCCTGACGGCTCAAGCTGGGAGCAATGAAGACGGGGGCGAATTTGGGTTGCAGAGCCGCGCGGGCTGCCCCTTCCCCAGCCGGGCTCTGCTCCCAGCTCCGTGCGGAGACGCCCTGGGAACGGGCACTTTGCACCGGGGCAGGCCGTGCCGCGCGTCTCCCTGCCGTCACGGTATTAGGGTGCTTTGCCCCAATGCCACCAGCCGGGAATGACCGCGGTTCCCGTGGTGCGGCCCCGGGACCCTTCCGCCACGGGATCCCCCGCTGGGGAGCCGGGATTTTCGGGAGAGCCAGGAAAGCCCGGGCGGCGCGGGAACGGGCCCAGCGGGGCCCCGGTGTGGCAGCGCCCGGCTACTCCGGCAAAGCGGCACCATGCCGGGCCATGCCGCCGTGGGCGAGCAGGCGGCACCCGAGCGCTGCCTGGAGCGCGTGCGTGGCGGGGAAGGAGGCCGGAAGGGTGGGGATATTTGGAAACATCCCTTTTTTCTGGTTTCACCACGCGGAATACATTTTTCCTTCGTTTAATCTTTCTTTTGCTCAAATTCCCAACTGAAGAATTCTTTCCATGAAGCAGAGCCCGCTGGAGCGGCTCCGCTGCCGGCCGGGCTGGGGGATGCGGTCCGTGGCGCCGGGCGCCGAGGCCGGAGCGGCGCTGGGGGCTGCCGGCACGGGCATGCGTGGAGCAGCCGGGGCCGAGCAGCCCCGCGGCCCCCGGTCCGTGCCGACACCTCGGCGCGAGCCGCCGCCGCCGCCGCTCCCTGCCCTCCCGGCTCGCCTTGACGTGCTCGTGCGGCTCAGCCGCATCCGTGCGCTTTCCGCGAGGAGCTTCCCGCAAAGGAACGACATTTCAAACAACTCAAACACATTAAAGCTAACTTTGTTTTTATTCCAGCTCCCGAAAATTTAATTTGTTAGTGGCATAAACAGGATATAAAGTGCTGAAAAAAAAAATTAAAATAAGGAGACGGGAATATTTTTTTCCTCGCTGCTCTCCCTGAAATGGAGGGAGCAACCTGCGGGGAGCGTGGCCCCCGGCCTTTCCCTTCCGTTATTAAAAACCCGGCTCCTAATCGCAAACAGACCCCGCTCCCTTTCTTTTCCCTTTAATATTGCAGCAGCAAACGGGTGCCCCACGCTGCAGCACGGGGACGGAGCGCGGCGGGCGGGCGGGCGGCAGCACGAGCGGCTCTGGTGGACATTTGCAGCACGGGACGCCGGGAGCCGGGTTCCCGGGAGCCGCGGCGCTGAGCTCAGCGCTGACCATCGGCAGCCGGCGTCGGGGCTTTTTTAAAGGAATGCCCTTGGCTTTTTTTAGAAGAAAAAATCCCTCCTCGCCTTACTGCCCGCTAGCGCAGGCTTTGCTGGTAATGATCGCTCCGCTGCAATTAAGGAGGGCAACAGCTCGGTGCTGCGAAGCCGCCCCGGGAGCGGCCGGGCTCCCTCGGGAAACGCGCGGCCCGGAGAAAGCCGAGGCCCCGGGAGCTGGCTCCCTCCAGCCTCCCGTTGCTGCCCTCGCCGCTTCTTCTTTCTTTTTTTTTTTTTTTTTTAACTAAAACAAACATCTTTGCAACTTCTACTCTTTCCATTTTCTCTTTTCGCGGCGCTTTCCAAAGTTCCCGTCGGTTTATGGTGCTTCCTGACGTCAGCCGGGGCGAGCGGGGCCGGCTGCAGCCCTGCCAGGTGGTAACAATTTCCCCGAACGTCCACTAAGTGCAATTATCACCCCATTTTCGCTTCAGAAATACTAAAGCCTGCGTCCCTCCCGCTGGCGCTTTGGCGGAAAGCCTTTACAGGCCGCTGTGACGCACGGCGGCCCCGTGGGCGGCCGGCCCCGGCGGGGCGGGAGAGGATGCTGCAGGGAAGACGTGGGGGTGCGAGGGAGGCACCGGCCCTCGATGCCTCTGGATACGCCTGGAAATGCGGCTGTGCCTGGGGGCGATGCAGCGGGATGCTGCGCCCGGAGCCGGGATGGATGCTGGCACATCGCCGGGGGGGACAGCAGGGACCTTGGGACCCCGGGCTGCTGGGTCTGGAGGGTTTGCCGGCAGCGGGAGGATGCAGTGCCCGGTGGGAACGGGAAGGCAGCTCCGGAGCTGCGCTGGAAAGCTCACAGATGGCAGCAGGGGCTGCGCCGCCCCTCCCGGCCTCTCCAGATGTGGCCACGTGAACCGCTAATTAATAATAACGGGCAGCGGCCAAACGGAGGGGCCGGCCGCGGTGGAGGCTGGCGCGCAGCTGCCAGGGCGGCCGGGCTGTTCCCGCGCCCGGAACCGCGCTCCTGCGGGCACCGACCCATGTGTTTTGCATCCTCCGCTGCCGGAGCAGAGCCCGGCTGCGCTGGCCCTTAGGACACGGCTTCCTTGCAGCTCGCTGTCCAAAACACGAGCCGATTACTTCAGTTTTGGCCCGGGCGAAGGAGCCGTCAGCTTTGGTTGTCGGACAAATTGGATCCCGTTTGCAGCCAGGCTGCGACGTGCCGGGTTTGGTGCCAACGGGAGCATTCGGCCACCCGGTTTCAGCCACGGCAGGGGAGCGCGTGCCGGAGCAGCAGCCGCCGGGGCGTTCGCTCGAGCCCGCTGCCGCCCGGGTTCCTGCTGGGGAGAGCGACCGCGGCGGCCGGAGGATTCGCCCTCCTGGGGGAGGACGAGCAAGAGCGAGGGGCGCCGCGGCCTTGCCGTCGCTCACGCCGGGACAGACCTTCCGGGCGTGGAATCACGGGGAGCCGGGAACGTTCAGCCGACCGACGCTTCCATCTGTCTTTCCTAACAGTTTCCCTAAATAGCGCGAATATTAAAAGAAATTCAATCGGTATTTGGCACGGCCGATCCTCCGGGGACTAGAAGAGGGCCAGCTGCCGGAGCGCCGCTGGCGCGCTCCCTCGCAGCAGCGTGCACACGATCGGCACCGCGAGCAAACCCACAGCGGCTCAGCGCTGCCCGGGAAGAGCCGCAGCCGCCGCGCGGGAAAGGCGCTGCGGAAGCGCTCCGATTCTGCAGGTTCTGGTGCAGGTTCCGGGGGCGCCGGGGCGGCTGCAAGCCCAGGTGCCGCCGCGGAGGACGGCGCCCTCGAGGATTGCCAGACCGATCTGCACGCTTCCCTGCCCTTTCCCGGCGACACGGCCCCCGCTGCAACAGCTGCAACTGCAGGAGATTTCCGCGCAGGCTTTGCTCTTTGCGCGGCGTTTCGGTTACGCAAAGGGTCGCCCCGGCGTTTGCTTTCCGTTTTGGTCCCCCCTGCGTTTCACCCCCCAGCGCGGCCGCTTCCCGTGTGGCCGCCCGGGACCAAGCCGGCACCGCTGCTGCGTGTCAGCAGCGCGGAGCGAACGCGCGGCGGTGGCAGCGGTGGCGGTGACATCCGTCCCCACCACCTAGCGGAGCCCGGCCGCTCTTGGCTGAAGCCGCGACAAGCTGCGGCTGGGAAGCGGGAACGTTGTTCCAATTATTGCCGTTATATAAAGTCATTTAATATATTCTGCCTCGAAGGGGCTAAGCTAAAGAGATAAAATAAACACTGGGAACTGTTCCACTGGCAAGGGCGAGGAACTCGGCTTCGCCACCAAACCTTCCCTCCCGCCTCTCCTCCCCGTCCCTTTCCTCCCTCCGCTTCGCTCCTCCTCCTCCTCCTCCTCCTCCTCCTCCTCCTCTTGCTGCCACTCAGCACCGATTCCGCTTTTTGGGAGCTGCTCCCGTTTTGGCAGCGCCTCGTGCAGCGCCTCCGCGGCCGGGGTGAGAGCAGGGCCGGCAGAGCCGGAGTGGGAATCCCAGGTGGTGCCGGCTGCTCCAGCCACGCGCAGCATCCGTCCTCTCCGCTTGGGAGAGCCGGCTCCTTCCCGGGGAGCTCATCCGGGGCGGTCGCACGAGGGGGGTGAGGACGGACCGAGGAAGGTCCCGCACGGCGGCAGAGAGCCCGGAGGCTCCTGCAAGCTCGGAGCACATGGAGCCGCTGCCGGCGCCCGGCCGCAGCCTGGCGGGTTTTGCAAGCCCAGGTGTTCCCAATCCGCTGGCAGCCCCTCGCAGAGGAGGAGGCAGGGCTCGAGCGCACGAGGCTCCGACAGGCTTCCATAAGGCACGCTTTGGCCTTTTCCAGCATGTTTCCAGGCACATCCGAGTGCTGGGGGGCTCCGGGCACCCTGCACGGCCCTGTGCCCCAGTAGCGCCTCCAGGCTTCCCAGGGAAACCCCCTCTGGAGCTGCCTGGAGGCTCGTAGGGGCCTGGGACGGCTGGTGAGAGCTGGCAGCCCGGGACGAGGATGCTCCGGCCCCGGCAAGGGCTGCGGGGCGCTGCCGGCGTTTCGCAAGCCCCGGGAAAACGTCCTGTGCCGAGCTGGCTCCGGCAGCGGCTGTGAATTTCCATTCCTGTGGGAAGAGGGCTGCCACCGTCCAAGCATCTGGGATTGTTATGATGCGAGAAGAATGCCAAATATTTTTCCTCCTTATCCACTACCATCCGTTCAAATCCGCCCCGATCAAACCCACATTCATCGCTTTGGATGCGCCGGGGCCTTCGCTCGCTGCAGCGCTCGCTGCTGCATGGAGCCCGTCTCGGAGCGCCGCGGGAGCCAGGAGCTTGCGCCTGCCCCTTCTCCTCTGCTCCTGTCTCCTTCCCTTTGTTTTTCAGCCGGCTCCGAAACGTTTCCTTTCCGCTTTGCCGCCTAGGCCAGGAACGGCCCCGTGCCGAGGTCCTGCGGCCCCGTCGGGGCTGTCCTTCCCCCCGAGGGCTTGTCAGTGCCTGGTGAACCATCCGTTCCCACCGCAAATTTCAGAGGAATAGCCATAAATAGCCAAATTAAGGGAAACGGCGGGAGTGATCCGCACTCGGCACCCATCGGAGACCCCGTTAGCTCCCTGGAGCTCACACGGAGCCCCAACGGTGCGGAGGGAACTCGCCACGACCCACCAGGTCCTTGCGGTTGCCGCCGCTGTGCGGCCGAATCCAGCTAAACACGCACATCCGCAAAACCTGCGGAAACCCCCCAAAAGCTTGCTAACGCTCCGATTCCCTCTTCCACGGCCACGGCTCTTGGGTGACGTAAAGGCGCAAGATCTTTCCCGAAGTCGCCTCGCGGTGACGCTGGGGCCGTCCAACCCCGTCCTCGCCAAGCAGAGCTCTGCGCCGCCCCGCGAGACGGACACGGGGCCGCGCGCCGGGACCGGACCTGGACGCAGCGGCGGCGACTCCCTGGGATGCTCCGTGCCCGGAGCGGGGAGGCGGCTCGGGAAGGGCACTCTGCCGCCGAGCCCTGGCGGCTGCGGACACGCGGGCGCGCGCAGGCTCCAGGGATGCGGACGCGCTGGTGTGGGCTTGTTTGTTTATGGAAAGTAGTGTTGAGCCAGATGCTGAAAACCTGCGTTTTATGGGTAATTTTTCAATTTATTGCGCATTGGCGTTAGAAAAAATAAAGCGGTCCCGACCGTTATTACTGCTGGTTTCCTATGCAAAGGCCAAAGGGGTCTGAAACGGTTCCTTTGTTGTCGGAATCGTTAACTCTTCGGGAAGGAAATCTCGTTGCGCCTAATGGGAGCAGCGGGGAAAAGTTCACGGAGGGAGGGGAGATGGGATACAAAACCCAGGGGAGGAGCGGAGACGGAGAGGAGGGTGACCCCGACGTGCTCCGCTTTCCCAGGGCACGGGGCCCCGGCGAGGCGATGCGGCCAGAGACTGGCCGGAGCAGCGCGGGGTGACGAGGATCTCATCCCACCGGAACCGTTCCTCTCTCCCGGGAAGAGCCGGCCTGCAGCAGCCCGGGTGCCCCGTTCGGGTGAGAGGCAGGCCGGGCTCGGGACAGCACCCACGCGGGGCGGCTCGAGCGGAGCCTGGGCACGCGGGGCGGCTCCTGGTGTGCCGGCGGCAGGAGCTAACCCGCTCCGGATGCCTCCAGCCTTGCCTGCAGGGTGCGAGTACATCCTGTGAAAATCACTGCGTCCTGCAAGGGTGCATGGAACAAACGCTCTTCTCTGACCCGCTGGAAGCCGTCAGGAAGGGCAGCACGTTCCCGCGTCGTGCTCCAAGCCAAGGATCCCAGCCCATGTGTCCGCAGCCGCCAAGCCAAGGGGCAGGGGCCAGCAGCCCCCCGGCCCCTCCAAAGAGCCGGCGAGCACCACAGCAACCTCCGAGCATCGCTAGCCCGTGGCGGCACAGTCTGCACATGCTGTGCGGGAGAGCGGGATGGTTCACGCACGCCGCGTGCAGGAGAGCAGCACGGTTCGCTCATGCCACGTGCAGGAGCGTGGCATGGTTTGCACATGCCGCATGGAGGAGAGCAGCACGGTCTGCTCACGCCATGTGCAGGAGAGCAGCACGGTTCACACATGCCAGGTGCAGGAGCGTGGCATGGTTTGCTCACGCCACGTGCAGGAGTGTGGTATGGTCTGCACATGCCGTGTGCAGGAGAGCAGCACGGTTCGCTCACACCACATGCAGGTGCATGGCACGGTTCGCTCATGCCGCGTGCAGGAGCGTGGCATGGTTTGCACGTGCCACATGGAGGAGAGCGGCGCAGTTTGCTCACGCCGTGTGCAGGAGAGCAGCATGGTTCACACATGCCAGGTGCAGGAGCGTGGCATGGTTTGCTCACGCCACATGCAGGAGTGTGGCATGGTCTGCACATGCTGTGTGCAGGAGAGCAGCACGGTTTGCTCACACCGCGTGCAGGAGCGTGGCATCGTTTGCACACACCGTGTGCAGGAGTGCTGCATGGTTTGCACACGCTGCGTGCAGAGCAGCATGGTTCGCACATGCCGCGTGGCCAGCAGGCTTCTCGCAAGGCCCCGCTCCTGGCTCGGGGCCGGCGCTCAGTCATCACTTCTGGGCAAGCACACGGAGCTCCTTAAGGAAGCCCCGGCTGTCGTGAGCTCCTCTTGGACTGTCCGCGGCCCCAGCGCCCAGCACGGCCCCAGCGCCGGCGCCCGCGCAGCAACCGCGGGAAGCGATCCTGCGTCGCACGCGGAGTCCTGCCGAGGCTTCCTGGCTGCGGGGCAAGTCGGACGGGGTGGCTCCCGCCAGCCCCCACATTCCCGAGGTGCCGGGGTGCACAGCAGGGTGCCGGAGGCAGGTCTGAAATGGGGAGGGAAAGGGTTGCAGGAGGAGGCACTGTGTCCCGGCCCTCGCACCGTGCCAACAGCATCTCCCTGGCGCCTGCGCACGCCCCCGGGTGTCTGTCCTTGCCGGGGGCCCTTTCCGTGCCCCTGCTTCCGTGAGTCCCTGCTCCGCACACAAGCTCTCCGCAGAGGTGAGGGAAGGTGGCCGGGGGCTGCGGGATGGGGCGACACTGGTGGCCCCCTGGGTCCCGGCACCGCGGCCACCCTGCCGGCAGCGACCCGACGCGGCTGCAAGCGATAATCCCAACATCCCAGAAGGAGTCTGCCAAGGGAGCGCCCGAAGCCCAGCCCCTTCCCGCGCCGGGATGCGGTGCCCGGTCCGTCTGCGCCCGGTGCTGCCTTGGCCCCCGGGTCCCCCCGCGCCGGGAGCGCTGCCAGCGGGCGCAGCGGTGGGCACACAGCAGCGAGGGCCGTGCTGGATCCAGCTCCGGGCCCCGTGCACGCAGGGAGAGGCGTGACGAGGCACTCGGAAAATCAGAGCCAGCCGCAAGCTCGGGAAGAGCGAGGGCAGCTGCACGGCTGCCGCGGGAGCTGCCGGAGACCCGCCGCGGCTCGCGGCCGCCCCGGGGGCCGAGCACCTCCGCGGGGACCCCGGCACCACCGACGGCTCCCCCGGGGCGCTGCCGGAGCCGGAGCGGCCGGTGCTGGGAGAGGGGGCCGAGCCCGGCGGGGCCGGCGTGGGCGGGGTTACCCGCCTGGCTCCACCCCCCCAAACCAAAGGGGGGCTTCGCCGTGACCCCGGCGCCGGGATGGCATCGGCACAGTCAGACGGCGGCGGGACAGCGGGGCATTTCCCAGCTCAGGTGTCCCGGCTGGAGCGTTCCGGCTGGGGGACTCCAGCCGATCCGTTTACAAGTCGCTTTGCTGCTGCTGCTGCTGCTGCTGCTGCTGCGGGATTTTTTTTATTACTCTTATTTTTAAAGGGGGGGGAGCGGGTGAGGAGGGGGGCTGGCATCGGCTATAAAGGCAGAGCTCTGCGGAGCAGCCGGCACTTCCCGGCCGCCATGAGAGCACCCCTGGCCTGAGCCCGCCGCCTCCCGGGCTCTCCGGTCGGTGCGTGCCTGCGGAGCGCCGGGCGGGATGGTGTGAGCCCGCCGCGGAGCGCCGCTCTCCTCCCGCGCCGGCCCGGCTGGCTTTGGCAGGCGGCAAGCCCGCCCGCCGCGTGGATGCTCTGAGCTCTTCCCTGCCCGAAATCCCTCCTGCCCAGATGCAGTGGATAAGCTTCATGCTGCTGCTATTCATCAACTCCGCGGAAATGCTCACGCAGAGCCAATGGAAGAAACAAGGTAGGGAGCGTGCGGCGGCCGGCTTCGCCCGGCTCGGGCAGCGGCCGGCGCGTCCCGGGTCCTGGGCACCGCGAGCCTTGGGCAGCACGGAGCAGCCGGCTGCTGCCGCACGGAGGAGGCAGGAGGTGCGAAACGGGAGTCGCCTCGCACCCCGGCCGCTGCAGCGCTGAAGGGACGGGGCTGAAGGGCTGGGCGACCCGGTCCCCTCGGGCTGCTTCGGAGACCCGCTGCTTTTCCCCGCGCTGGCGTGCGGCCGGCTCAGCGTGTGCTTTTAAGCACCTGGAAAAGGCAGAGCGCGGAGCCGGTGGCGTTACCTGCTCGGTGGTGTCCCTCGTCCCCCGCGGTCCGCTGGGGGCACGGCGCAAGGAGCAGCCGTGCAAGCGCCGGGGGAGCAGGGGGTATCTGGGGTGGTGCGGAACGGGCTGTTTTCCCGACATTTCAATTCTCTGCTTAACGCATTGAATGCATGGAAGGGAGAACGTCCAGGTGCTCGCAGCCATTGCTGGCAAGGGCCGGGCGCTGCCTGTTCCCCTGCCTGCGCTTCCCGCAGCGGGAAGGGTCAGAGCCCCCCCGGCCCCCGCGTGCCCAGTCCCGCCGGCGAGGCCGGGTCCGCACAGCCCAGGACAGCCGGGCCAAAGCCGCCCTGCGTCCCCCTCTCAGCTGAGCCGGACGGTGCTCGGGTTGCGCTTTTTCGGCTCCTCCTAGTGCATCCTTTCGCTGAGGTTCACGGGGCCGGAGCAGAGGCTCCGCTGCCCGGCTGGGGCGGGCGCCGGGCGCTGCCTGCCGCTTCGCACCGCAGCCACAACTCTGCCCCGCGAGCGGCCAGCTGAGCACGGCCGGGCTCGTGTCACCCCGCCGGAGCGGTGCCGTGGCGGCAGCCCGGCGGGCTGCGGGGCCGGCGCTGATGCTCGGCATGGTTGCAGCTTGGTTTTGTAACCGGCTGGTGCCGGGATGGGGACAGGGATTTGCGGGAAAAGGGCTCCTTGGAGGGAGCGTGGGGGTGGCTGCCGGCAGCCCGCGATCCCCAACAACCTGGCACGGCGGAGACGGCCCCATGCCGTGGCACGGCCACGGCCCCGCGGCTCCCATATGCACCCGGGAGCCGCGCATCTCCCTGTTAAACCCTTGCCAGCGCCGTTTCGGTGGGCAGGGAGCCAGGATACGCAGGCGTGTGTCCAGCGGGGACTTGGCTGTGTCGCTCGGTGCTGCCCAGGATGTCTCTCTGCTCCTTCGCTCCGGGCAGCCTCCCGGGAGAGGTGCCCCCGTGCCGGGCCGGGATGCTGCAGGACCAGCAGCGCTGCCCCATCCTCTCCCCGCGCCCTGGCACGCTGCCGGCACATGCGCGCTGGACTCTCCCCAAAACGCGTCCCGGCGTAGCCAGGGGGGCCCCGAAACGCAGCGCTGCCTCCGGCACCCCAGAGTTGAGCGGGGCGGCGAGGGCTCCGCACGGCCGGCGGCGGCAGGAGAGGGGCGTTCGGGGACGCCCCGCTGAGCCCTTCCTGGCCCGGGCGGCACCGGGGGAGCCGAGCTAAAAAAAAAAAAAGGCATCAAAAAGAATTAGGGAAGGGAAAGACGCTCGTAAATCCCGCGGTCTCCAGGGAAGCTGCTCCAGCTGCAGCCAGGAACACAAATGTTGTCAGCGTTTGGTAAATATGTAACGGAGACCATAACAACTTAATGGATCCAAGGTGCGTCGTCAGCGGGCGCCCGGAGCCTGCAGCCGCCGCCAGCTCTCCCGGCCACGGGCGGCCACCTCGCGTCCCGGTGCCGCGTCCCGGACGGGGGCGAGAGCTTCCCTCGCTCCGCAGCTGGCGTTCCAGGGCTCCTCGCCGCCCACGGGCTGGCAGCAGCCGCCCCGGCTTCACCGCCGGTTCCTTTGCAAATGCCTCATTTAGGTATTTTTTTAAGCATCCGAGTGATTTTGCTCCTGCCAGTCACCTCCAGGCTGCTCTTTGGGAGCAGAGCCGCGGCCAGGGCCCGAGCGGGAGGCACCTTCCCTCCATCCTTGGTGCGTTCCCGCCATCCTCGGCATGCTCCTGCCGTCCTCGGCATGCTCCCGCTGTCCTTGGCACACTCCCACCCCCCCAGAAGAGCTGAGACCGCTGCAGCACGGACTTTGCAAGCCGCCCGTCTGCCTGCGAGCGCTCGCTTGCTTTTTCTCTGTGCCGCTTCGCAGCTTGGGCGTGCAGGGACTCCCTGCGTGCCCAGGGCACCGGCCCAGGGCTGCCGGCTGCTCCCGGCCCGCGCCGGCCCCAGGGCCGTGCATCAGCCCCGGCTCCATTAACCGCAGCCCCGGGATGCAGCTCTGCCCGGTTCAGCCTCCTCCTCAGGCCTCGCTTCCATGCAGAAAAGCAGCCGGACGCAGCAAGATCCGCCAGCACACGGAGGCTGGGCCTGCAGCACGCGCCCGCTGCGTGTCCTGGCGCTGGCACCGGCTGCCCGGCATAAGCTGTCGTTCAAAAATACTGCGCGCTGGCTGGGTGCCGGAAGAGCCGTGCAAGCTCTTCCGAAGGCTGCGGGCGCAGCGGGGAGCTGGGCACCTCGATACGGGGAGCTGGGCGCGCAGGGAGACCCCGGTGGTGCCAGCGGTTCGGCTCCTGACCACCCGGGGCCGGGAGCGTCTCCCGGAGCGTCGCCCCGACGCACGGCGAGCGGGGCAGGAGCCGGCCCCGGCGGGCGCTGCGAAGCGGTGGGGGCGGCCGGGGCAGCCGCGTCGCTGCCGAATAACGCGGCAGGTTTTCATCGCAGCTGCTCTCCCGCGTTTCCTAAATGCTCTTTGTTTCCCTGACGTCTAACAGGCATCAACTAGCTAATCCAGGTCGGAGCGGGTTTTTAACCGCTGCCTGATGCTTGGTTTCACTTGCTTTAGGGTAACTGCAGCTGCTGTTTAAGGGGCTGAGGGTGCAGGGCCTTGCGCTGGCACCAGGTGAAGCCCATCGCTGCGGCCCTTCGAGGCCGGCGGCTGCGCGTGCCGGACGCGGGACGCGGGAACCAGGCAGGGGCTGCGGAGCCGGGTCCCCGCGCGGGGTTTCCCTGCGGCGTCGCGGCGGTGCCGGCAGCCGGCTGCAGCCCCTCTCCCCTCCGCTTGCGTCCCGCAGCGAGCGCCGGCTTGTTCGAGAACTGCACCGGCTGCGTGCTGTGCTCCGAGGACAACGGCTGCATCGCCTGCCACCACCGGCTCTTCCTGCTCATCTGGAGGGACGGCATCCGCCAGCACGGCGTCTGCGTCCACACCTGCCCCCCCGGCTACTTCGGCGTGCGAGGCTTCGAGGTCAACAGATGCACAAGTACGTGGCCAGGGAGAGGCCCCCCCCCCCCACCTCGCCGCGCTGCCCCCGCTAGCCCCGTGCCCGGAGCTGCTGCAAGGAGCTGGGTCTCCCGCACTCCCTCCGGCAGCATGGAGCTGCATCCCGGCCTGGGACGGCGAGAGCGCAGGGCGTTGGTTTCCCTGCGGGACACGCGGTGCCGGCGCTGCCCGTCGCCGGGATGCTGGCGGCCGCTCACCGGGGCTCCTTCCCCCCCCCCCCCCCCCCCCCCGCAGAGTGCCGCTCGCCCAGCTGCGAGAGCTGCTTCAGCAGAGACTTCTGCATGAAATGCAAGGAGAAGTTTTATTTGCACAAAGGCCAGTGCTTCCGGCAGTGCCCGCCCGGCACCGCCGCCCGGCCCGGCGCCCGCGAGTGCCAAGGTAAGCGGGACCCCCCCCCCCTCCCCAAAACCCCCCCAAAACGTGTGCCGGGGCTGCCGGGACCGCGGCGTCACCGAGCCTCCCGCTGCCCGCTGCCCGCAGAGACGTGCGAGACGGGGCCCTGGAGCGCCTGGAGCGCCTGCACCGCTGAGGGCCGCGGCTGCAAGTGGGGGCTGGAGAGCCGGGTCCGCGAGCGCCCTGGCGCCGGCGCGGAGGAGGCCACCGCCGCTGCTGCCGCCTGCCCCGAGCGGCCGGAGACGAGGCGCTGCCGCACGAGGAAGCGCTGCCCGGGAGGTGAGCGCGGCAGCGGCGGCGGCGGCGGCGCGCGGGGCGGCTGCTCCCCCGGCGAGCGGTGCCCAGCGCCGGCCCAGCCCGAGTGGGGACGTGGCCGGCGTCTCATCTGCGGAGTATTTCGAGGTTGCAGCCGTGGCTGCAATTCCTCTGCAGTTCCGGAGAAAAACGCCTTCCCAGGCACATGTGCTGAGCAGCCCCGGCGCAGGCGCCGACCTGCCTGCTCCCCGCTGCGCTGCGCCGCGCCGCCCCGCACGGCTGCTAGCCACGGGGCCAGCAACGTGCCGGGCTGGCGCCGGCACCTCCGACCCCGGCAGCCTGGAGACGTGCTCGGGGAGGGACCCTGGAGCTCCCGGCAGGGCTTGGAGCAGCTCCCGGCCCCGCTCAGCCCCTCTCGCTTTGGGGACCGGGGCCAGGGCTCCGGCTCCTTGCGCCCCGTGCCGTCGGCGGCAGCTTTAGGGGCTGCTTGGATTCGGAGCCGAACGAGGGGGCCCTTGGATGAACGCGAGCGTCGCGTCCCGAGGAGCACGGCGCCTGGGGCCGGGCGCTGGCGCCAGCCCCCGCGGCGGGACACGGCACCGCGGCTGCCCCGCGGCACCCGTGCGGCCCCCGCTGCGAAGGGAAAGACCCCGCTGAGGCTTTTCCCTTTGCAACCCCACGTGGAGAGGTTTGGGATCCTTGGATGGAAAAGTCCCAAAGTCTCCATATCCCCAAAATGCGAGGAACGCGCGCATGGAGCTAGAGCATCACCAAGGGGGTCCCTGAGGGTCGCCCCGCATCCCCGGCCCACCTGGGGACGCCTCCCGCCCCATCTATCCCAGCACCTTCCTCCCTGGCCGAGACGTTCCCGCCGGCTCCCTGCGGCATGGGATGTCCTCGTGCTGGGGCTGGCCGGGCGGCGCGGCACGGGAACGCGGGTGGCAACGGGAAGCAGGAGGCGGCTGATGTCATTCTTTTTGGATGCAACCGGCTGGACCGAAGCTGTCTTAATAAATCTCTGCTTAACAGCTGGCAGAAGGACAGATTGCATGAGATAGCGATCTGTGGGCCTTGGAAAGGGATCTGAGCCTCCGGCCCCGGCGCTGCGGATCTGCGGTTCGGAGCTGCGGTTTGCTGCACAAGAACGTGTATCGGCCGAGGCAACGGGAGAGGGCGAAAGCGGGCAGAGACCGACGGGCGCAGCGAGAGGGGGAGCGCGAAGGAGCTGGGAGGAAGAGACGGAGGGGGGGGGAAGAGGAAAGGGAGCAGGCCGATGGCGAAAGCGGGGAATAAGGAGAGGGTGCGCCGGGGCTGCGGGAAAGGGCAACAGAGCCGGGAGAGCGGCTGCATCTGAGCAGCGTCCAACAGCAGTAATTTCCCCCCGCTGACAGCAGGGAGGATCCGACTTCCCCGCCTGCTCGGGCCGTAACTCGCAGCTTTGGGGGACGGGGTGGCATCGATTTCGGGGAATCTGCCCTTCCCGGCTCCGCTGGACCCTTGCAGCTGGTGACGGTTGGATGCGGCAAGTCCGGAGCCGGCAGCTGAGGACAGGCTGCTCCAGAGCTCGGTGTCCCCACGGGGCAGGGGTCTGCCGGCGCCCGTCTCCGCGCGCTCCCGGCCCAGTGCTCCGTGATGGGATCCAGATGCTGGAGGACAGCGCGTTCGCTCGGCGCAGCCGAGACGCGCCGGGAGCGGTGGGAAGGCGCTGGCTCGCGCCGGGGCCGGACCTCGCGCCGGCGGATTTGCGCTACCACTTCTGAGCCGCCCGCCCAGGGGCAGCGGGAAGGGAGACGCGGCCCCGCTTGGCGGGCGCGCAAAACCCCGCGCGCCGCCGTAAATCTGCCTGCCCGGCTGCGCCCTCGCCTTCGTGGGTGGCACCGTCTGGGAGATCAGAGCGGAAAAACAGACCCCGGCGGGGAAGGAGACGGCGGCCCTCGGAGAGAGCCGGCGCCGGCACGCGGAGCGGAGCCCCGTGACCCCGGAGGATGCGGGATGCTGGCCGCGGCCGGACACCGGCACGGGGCGGCACGGCGGGGATGCCGGCGGGGATGCCGGCGGGGAGGGCATGTGCGGCTGCCCGGCACCCCCGCCCGCCGCCGGAGCTCCTCCGCAGCCGCCCCAGCCCGCCAGCTCCCCTCTCTCCTCCTCTCTCTTCCAGAGAAAGCCGACCCCAAAAGCAAAGGCAGGAAGAGGCAGAAGAAGCAGAAGACAGAGGCGCTGGCGGGCACCTAGCGGCACGGACGCCCGCTGCCGTCCCGTCGCCATCGCATCGCCCGCGTTGCCCCCTCTTTCCGCCCACGGAGAATTGCACGATTGCTCCCCCCCCCTTTCTCCCGAGACGATTTACGCCCCGTAAAACATTCCCTCCGCAGAAAACCCCGATTTGCAGCGTCCAAAGCGGCGCCTCGGGGCTGGGGGAGGGGGCGGCTCCGGCTTTTTTTGTTTTTCCCCCCGCTCCCCCAGCCTGCTCCGTCCCCAGCCCCGGGGCCACCCGTGGGTGCACGGCGCGTGGGTGCTCACCCGGGGGGGGGGGGGGGGGTCCGGCATGCCGCAGGACGGGCGCGCGGCGATCGCAGCCCCCTCCGAAAGGCTGGCGGCAACCCGAGGGCAAACCCGCGGGCCCGAGCCCCGGCCCCCCCCGCCGGCCCCCCGCACCTGCGCTGCCTGCGGCCGTGAATGTTATATGTATGTGACACACAGAGGTTTGTACCTAGGAATATCGGCGTATTTAAAACGCGTTTGCTAGATTCCTCACCCTTGCCACAGACGTTCCCGCAAGCGTTCGGGGCTTTGCCCCGCGGTGTGGCCGGGCGGGGGGCCGGCGGCGCCGAGCGCGGGCCCTTCCTGGGCGAGAGCACTGGGTGTCAGCATCGAGCCGGCGGCCGCCGAGCCACTGCGAGGCTGAGCCGCGGCCGGAGGCAGCTCTTCCGCTTGTCTGCTGTCAAATAAACATCTCAAACCCTCCGGCATCCCTGTTTTCCCGCGAACTCTCCGGCATCCCTGTTTTCCCGCGCTGGCGGTGGGAACCGCTTCCCGGAGGCACTGCTGCAGGGAGCCTCGCTGCTCCCCCCCCCCCCCCCGGGGCCACGGGCTCTGTTCGGCCCTCGCCTCGCCTGGCCGCCTTGCAGCGGCAGCAGGGGGAAGCAGCGGCGGGGCCGGGAGCCCGGTGCATGTGGAGCGGGCGCTGGGAGCTCCCGGCACCCCTCCTTGCACCCCGGGTCGGCATCGGAGCGTGCATCCCCCCGGGCTCAGCACGAGCCGTTTGCAAGCGGCTCCGCGCTGCCTCAGCCCCGGGAGCCCTGCCCGGCACGGGGGTCCCGTCGGTGCGGACCCTGCCGAGCCCCAGGCCTCGGCGCTGGGAGATTTCGGAGGAAAGACGCGTTTCTCAGCGTTTCCGTGTCCTCTCCTCCATGGTTCCCCTGTGCCGTTCCCTGGGGACGCAGCGCCGAGGCCGCGGTGCAGCAGGTCCCGCACGGCACCTGCGAAGCCCCCGGGCACCGCGGAGCTGCGGCAAGGAGCGATCAGCCCTCCCGGCCCGGTCCTGCCCTCCCCGCACCCAGCCGGCTGCGACCATCTTCCCATCGCAGGTGCCGGGGTCTGCGCCAGCGGCCGGAGCAAGCAGCGGCCCCGGAGCCGGTGTCCAGAGTTACCGCAGCTCCCGCAGCCCCGGGAGACGAGCGGTGCAGCCCGGCCCTGGCGGGAGGCGCGAGCGACGCGCAGGGGTCCCTCGTGTCTAAAGGCCTCAGCTCGGTGTCCCGGGAAGCGGCAAAGGGCTCGTTTGGCCAGTTGCTAATTGCAGCAGGAGCCCCGGGCTAACGGGGCGCAGCCCGCGGGGACGGCGGGGTCCCCGCCAGATCATCCGGGCAATGTGATGCCGCAGCAGCAGGGCGCATCCGCCAGCGGCAGGATCCACCCGGGATGCAGGGGGAGCATCCCCATTCCCCGGCCATCGCCGCACGTGCGCAGGAGGGTTTCATGCTGCCGGGTGCGTGCCCGCGGCATCGCTTCCCGAGGGGCTCCGGGTGGCCCCGGTGCCTGCGCGGAGGTGGGGAGCACTGCAGGGACCCCTCCCACGCCCCCCAGCTGTGCACAGCTGCCCAGATGTGCAGCAGCACGCGTGCACCCCTCCCATGAGGTTTAACCTGGGAGAAACACCCCCCCCCCCCGCTGAGAACACCCTCGGGAAGCTGCCTGCCGGGATCGTCCCTCTGCAAAGCAGAAGGGAAAAGTCCTCGGCTCCGTCCGACGGAGCCAACCACGGGCTGAGCGAGAGCCCGGGACACGCGAAGCGCGGGAAGCTGGGGGAGCCGGGCCCCGGGGCCGCAAGCACCGCCGCAAGGCTTTGGGCGCTGCGACGGGGGAGAAGCCCGGCGGCGGCAGCACCCTCGGCAGCGCCCTGCACGGGGGCCCCGGCGTCCGGGGGAGCTGGGCTGGCTGGCGGCATCCCCACGCCCCGCGTGGGATCCGCGGCTCCGCCTGGGACACAGCGCCGGCCCCGGCCCCCACGGGCTCGCTGCCGGGGCAGCTAAATCCAGGCTGCGGCTTCCTCCGGCGTTATAAATAGCCGGGGCTCGGGGTGGGAATTTTCTTCCCGGGGATGTCAGAGCCCCGAAGGCGGCGGGTCACAGCTGGTGCCGATCAGAGGGAGATTTGCTGGGAAGCGGCTCGGCGGCTGGAAGGGCCGGCCGGAGCGCGCGGCTCCCCGCGGCTCGCCGGGGACCCGGAGGTGCGGGCGGCCCCGGGGAGGGACAGACGGATGGACGGACGGACGGGGCCGTGCCTGCCTGCGTGTGTGTATGCGTGTGTGTGAGAGAGAGACACATTTAAAGATCACGTGTGAAACTTGATCTCCCCGCAGTGGGCTAGGAGGAGAGAAAAAAGATAGAAGTACTGTTTTTAAACAGATTTTTTCCTTTGTTTTTCTTTTTCCTTTTTTTTTTCCCTCCCCCTTCGGCCAGGGCTGCTGCTGCTGCTGCTGCTGCTGGACGCGGCCCGGCAATAAAAGGCCGGGGAGGCTGGCGGCCGCTGCGAGGGACGGCGAGAGGCCGGCGGAGGAAATGCCAAACCCGCGGCGCTTCGCCCCGGCGGCAGGCGCCCACTGACTCGTCCCCGCCGGAGAGCGGCTCCGCGGCGGCCGGGGGAAGCGGCGGCACGTCCCATCCCGCCGCACGGAGCGGCAGCGGGGGCCCCGGCGTCCGGGGTTGGGGGGGGGGGACGACACCGCCGGCGCCATGCGGGCGCTGGCGCTGGGCTTGGTGGCGCTGGCCGCGGCGGTGGTGGTGGCGTGCGCGGCCGGAGCCCGGCGGCGGGCGGCGGCGGAGGGCCGGCGGCGCGCGCACCGCGTGCAGCACGGCCGCTGCAGCTACACCTTCGTGCTGCCCGAGGCCGAGCCGCCGGCCTGCCCGCCGCCCGCCGCCGCCGCCGCCGCCGCCAACGCGCTGCAGCGCGACGCTCCCGCCGGCCCCGCGCCCGCCGCCGCCCGCCGCCTGCAGCACCTGGAGCGCCTCCTGGAGAACAGCACCCAGTGGCTGCTCAAGGTAGGGCCCTCGCCGGGGCGCCGCACGCGCAGGGGCCGAGGGGCTGCAAGCAGGCAACGCACCCGGCTCCCGCGGATGCCAAGCCCGCAGCGCTCGGAGAAGGGCTGCGCGGGAAGCGGCGCGTGTTCCCCCCCGTCGTTAACCCCGCGGGAGTCGGGGGGCCGGAGCATTCCGGGCTTGCGGCTGGGTGCACAGAGGCTTTGGCTGCCTCCGCCTTTGCTCCAGCAACAAGCTGCATCTTTCGGTGGGGAAGTTGCCCCCCATTGCATCGCGGTGACGCTCGGGAAAAGGCTCCCGGTTGTGGCCGGGAGCTCAGGGGGCTGCTGGACCGGCGGGGAGGCAGCACTGCCCCGCGCCGGCCCCCCAGGAGGGCACCGGGGTGCCCGTGCCACCGCGCGGCTCTGCACCATGGGCTTGGGATCGGAGACCAGGGCAGGGGCTGCCGCGGGTGCCGGCATCCCGCGAGATGCCCAGCACCGAGCCCGTCCCCGCGCGGCCGCCTCGACCCCGCAGCGCGGAGCAGGAAGCGGCTTTTCCTTTCCGAGGTCTCTCCGAGGCACCCCCTGACCCCGCATCTGCGGCCGGGCAAGCGGCCGCCTGCGTCAGACCCAGGAATAGCTGCGGGCCGGCTCGTTCCGTCCGGGGAGCGAGTCCCCGGAGAGCCGCAAATCCCCAGAGAGCCGCAAATACCGCGCTCGGGCACGTGGGAGCCTGGGTGCTGGTGGCGAGCAAAGGGAGCAAGGTCCGGCCTCGGCCTTGTGCCAGCTGCCGAACCGGAGCGCTGCAAAGGCACCGGAGCATTGCAAAGGCACCGGAGCGCCTCCGCGCGCCGGGCAGGGCTCGCTGGCCCGCGAAGCTGCCGGCCGCCGGGCGGCGAGAGGTTTCCTCTGCAAAGACCCCGTCCGTCCCGCGAGGTCTCGATGCCCGCCACGGGTAGGAAAGCATCCCCGGCAGACGCGGCTGTTTTCCCTGTTTCCCGGAAGCCGTTCCCAGAGCCGGCCCGCGCTGCGGGGAGGATGCACGCAGCCCTGCCGGTGGCCCCGGAGCCGAACGCGCCGAGCTGGAAGGGGCTGGGGCCCGGCGGCCGCGGGGGCTTTGCTGCACCCGCCGCTTGGGGGGGGGTCTCTCCCGTCCGCTAGCGATGGGGGCAGCATCAGGCAGGGGCGCGCGGGGCCCTCTCTGCCCCTCCTCGGCCGCCTTGGACAAAAAGCCAGGGAAATGCGGCGCTCCGGCTCCTTTCAAATGCAGCCCCGAGCGGCGCAGAGTCACCAGCGGAGCCGGCGCTCGGCAAAGCCGGCCTGGATGCAGTGAAGCTCCGTTGCCGCGAGCTTTGCAGCGTGCGCAGTGTGTGCCCGGGGTCCCCGGCGTTGTTGGGTCCCTGCACCCCGGGGTCCCCGGCGCTGGGTCCCCGCAGCCCGGTCCCTGCGCGGAGCAGCAGGAGGGAGCGCGGCCCTGGGGGGCCCGGTGCCCCCATCCCGCTCTTCCAGCAGAGGCGGCTCGTAGCATTTTTCTTTTCTTTTCTTTTTTTTCTCCTTTCTTTTTTCTTCCCTCGGCTTTCCTAATTTAACTGGAACTGCGTAAGGAGGCTTGTTTTGGTTGGACTCCAGGCCTGAACAAACAAACCGGGCTCGAAGGAGGCATCGGGTTCAGGGACGGACTGTAAACAGCGTCGATCCCCGTCTGCCAGCGGAGCAGCACGTTCGCGCCGTGCCTGGGCTGCGGCCGGCTCCCGCGCTCTGCCCGGCGCTCCCGGCCCTCTCCAAGCCGGCGGCTCCCGTGGGACCCGGCCACCCCCCCCGGAGGAGGCTCCTGGCAGAGCCACGGCGCGGGGGCTCGTGGGCTGCTGCGGGTTTTCCCCCCAAAAAAGAGCAGGGAGCCCCAGAAAAGCCCCTCGCCCGGCTCCCAGGGAGCATCCGGGGCCGCTTTCCCAGCCCTCCCCGTGCCAGCCCGACCTTTTCCACGGGTACGTGCTGCCCTTCGGCTCGGAGAGATGTTTGTTTAAAAGAAAAAGAAAAAGAAAAAAAAAAAAGAAAAAAAAAGGCAAGATCGAGCGGGAGAAAAGGCCCCCCCGAGCCCCGTGAAGCAACAAGATTAACGACGCGGTCGCAGGGAAGCTCTCCAGCAATCGCTCGGCCTGGGCAAATGTTTTCCAGACACGGCCCAGGCGTTTCTCCGCTTCCTCTCCCGTCCCGCGCGGGAAAACCCGGGGGGGGGCCGGCACCGGCCTCGCTGCCCGCCTCCGCCGCCCGCTCTGCTCTTATCTCCCGCCCCGGCGGATCTTTTCCGCCCTTTTCACCCCGTCCCAGGCTCCCGCCGCGCGGGCTGATGCTGCGGCGGCCGCCCGGGTGCGTGGAGGAGAGCGCGAGGGCTTCGCCGCCTGCCCGCGGCATTTCGGCAGGCGCGAACAAGTGCAGGGAGCAGCCCGGAGCCCTGCCGTCCCGCTCCCGCTCCCGCGCTGCATCCCGGTCCGCCCCGGCAAGACATGCAGGGATTCGGGGCTCTGCATGGACCCCCGTGGGAAAGCGGGTGCTCCGGGACGGAAACGCAGGGTGCACAGGGAGCTGAAGCCCTTTAACTCGCCACCGTCCCGCGGCGGGGAGCGATGCTCGGAGCGGGGGCTCGGCCGGCTGCTCCCGCGCCCGGCAGCTTTCCCAGCCTGCTGCCGGCGTGGGAGGCCGCGCTTCCCCTTCCGCCGGCCCGGCCCGGCCCGGCCCCGCGCCCCGACCCCGACCGGGTCCCGCTCCGAGCCCGTCACCCTGGCACGGGGCCGAATGGGAACCTGATGGCGAGGCACGCTCGAAATAGAAATCCTTTGGGAAAAGCGCGTCCCTCGCGGGCTGGGAAAGTGGAAGCAACATCTGATCTTTATTTGAAGCCTGCTTCTTCCCAGCTTTAAGCGCTTCCCATCGCGGGGCAGCGGCAGACCCCGGCAAGGCACCTTCCACGGCTCCCTGCCCTCGGTGTCCCAGCCGGTGCTGGGAAACGGCGGCAGAGCCGAGCGGCGGTGCCAGCGCGGGAGCGGGACCCGCCGTCCCGCAGGGCAGCGCTGCAGCATTGCCCGAGTGCCCCCGCGCCAGCGCGGAGAAAGAGCCCTTCTCCGAGCGGCGCCGCGGGGGAGCGGAGCCGGCTGGGGGCGCGGACGCCCTTATCGGCGCCGGAGCCGCGGCAATCTCGGCTGCGGGTTTCCAAGGGAGCTCCTCCACGCGGCACGGCGCGGCGGGCAGCACGCTCCGGCCTCCCGATAAGCTTCAAAGGGCGGCGAGTCAGATCGCGCCAGGGCAAAACATGCCGGTGCTCGCCGTGCTCGTCTCCCGGCCGGGCACCGAGGGGGGGACGGAGGCTCCAGGCTGGGGGTGAGCCCGCACGATCCCCACGTGACCCGGCGTGTCCCCCCATCCTGTCCCATCCCATCCCATCCCGTCCGCAGCTGGAGAGCTACATCCAGGCGAGCGTGAAGCCGGAGATGGCGCAGCTGCAGCAGACGGCGGTGCAGAACCACACCGCCACCATGCTGGAGATCGGCAGCTCCCTGCTGAACCAGACGGCCGAGCAGACCCGCAAGCTCACCGACGTGGAGGCCCAGGTTGGCGGTGGCGGCAGCCCGGCCACGCGTCCCTGCGTCCCCGCGCCCCCGGGGACCGCCCCTGTTAAAAGGGGGGCGATTGCCCGCGGTGATGCAAGGTTTGACTCAGCGATGCGCGAGGAGGCGCCCGCCCGGGGGTGCGCGGGGCGTTGCGGGTGCTGACGCTGCCCTCGGCCGCCTGCAGGTGCTGAACCAGACGTCGCGCATCGAGCTGCAGCTGCTGGAGAACTCCCTGTCCACCACCAAGCTGGAGAAGCAGCTGCTGGTGCAGACGAACGAGATCCACAAGCTGCAGAACAGGAACAAGTAGGGCCTGGGCCTGGGGACCCCGGTCCTCCCCCCCGGGAGCCCTTGGGAGGGGACGGAGGCACCGGAAAGGGGGGCAGGGATGGGGGCGCAGCTGGAAAGGGGGGATGCGCGCTGCTCCCCGCTCCCCGCCCAGGTGCAAAGCCCCCCCCATCACCGTCGCGCCTCCCCCTCCGCAGCATCCTCGAGATCCGCGTGCTGGAGATGGAAAACAAGCACCAGACGGAGCTGGCGGGGATCCGCTCGGAGAAGGAGAAGCTGCAGCGCCTGGTGAGCCGGCAGAGCGGCACCATCGAGGACCTGGAGAAGTCGCTGCTGGCGGCCAGCACCAACACCAGCCTGCTGCAGCGGCAGCAGCTGCAGCTCCTGGAGTCGGTGCAGAGCCTGGCGCGGCTCGTGGCGCAGGGCGGAGGTGAGCCAGGGTGCCCGGCCCCCGCGGGCGCAGGGATGCTCCCGTGCCGAGCCGTGGGCTGACCCCCGTGCTGGTGCATGGGCGATCTTGCAGTGGAAATGAGCCCTGCCATGCACGTGGGTCCCCAGGGGAAGGGGCTCACATGCCGCCCCCCCCAGCACAAACTGGCCCCTTCCCCAGCTGCGGTAAATCCCCGGGGCTCAGCCTGGCGTCCTGCAGCCCCGGGGCAGCGCGCGCACCTGGATGCACGGAGACATCGTGCAGGAAAGAAAAATAATCCGTGGGCACAAAAACATCAAAACCGAGAGGGGAAGAGAAACACGAGCCTGCAGGGCTCCCCAGCCGGGTTGGGCAGTCCCGGCACTGCCGGCCACCCACCCTGAGCCCTGAGCCCCGAGCCCCGAGCCCGCCGGGCTCACGTGCCTTTTCCCTGCCGCCAGCCCCGCTGCCGAGGGAGGAGCAGCGCTTCCAGGACTGCGCCGAGCTCCGCCGGGCCGGCGTCCACGCCAGCGGCGTCTACACCCTGCACATCGCCAACCTGAGCGAGCCCAAGAAGGTGAGCGCTGCCTCGCGCCCCGGCGGCACGCAGGGCAGCCCATTCCGCAGCACGGGAGCGCAGAGCCGCTGCCGTCCGGCGCTGGCTCCAGGCCCATTCCCACGCTCCCTCCCACAGGCGTACTGCGACATGGAGCTGGATGGAGGTGGCTGGACGGTGATCCAGCTCCGCGCCAACGGCAGCGTCAGCTTCCAGAGGACCTGGAAGGAGTACAAACAGGTCTGCGCCCGCCGCGGCCCCGGGGGGGGAACCCCAGATCCGGGCGGCCGGCGGCAGCGGCGCTCACCCCGGCTGCCGCTCCGCAGGGCTTCGGCGACGCGGCGGGCGAGCACTGGCTGGGGAACGAGGCCGTGCACCTGCTGACGAGCCGGGCGCCCTACGCCCTGCGCGTGGAGCTGCTCGACTGGGAGGGCGCCCAGGCCTTCGCCCACTACGAGAGATTCCAGCTGGGAAGCGAGCGGCAGCTTTACAGGTAGGAGCGGGGCAGCCCCGGCAGGCATCGAGCCGTCCCCATCCCCTGCCGCCGCGGGGCCCGGGCAGGGCTGCGGGACCCGGCCGCTGCATGCGCTGCCATCCCCGGTCCGGGCTAACGTCACAGCGAATTTTTTTCCCCAGGCCCTTGAAAGCCAAAAGTCGATGTTAATGCATGAAATTGCATTAGGAAGAGGGATTTCCCGTCCCGGCTCCGCAGCGCGCAGCGGTGCTGGCAGGCTGCCTGGGCGCTCGCAAGCAGCTCAGCGCTGCTGCATGTCGGCGGGACGCAGCCGCCGCTGCTGCAGCCCCGTGCAGCTCCCCGGCGGTGCCCAGCGCGCCACGTCCCGGTGCAGCCACCGGCGCCCCATGCCCATGCCGGGCTTGCACCGGCCGTGTCCCAGGGGACGCTACGTGCGTGCACGCTGCGCGACCTGTCTTGCAAGGCCCGGAGGACTGTGCATGCACGGCGGGTCCCTGGCGAGCCAGGCTGGCCCGGCACCGGTGGGGTGGCGGGAGCTGGAGCCAGCACGCAGCTTCTTCTGGGACTGAGCCCCATGCACGGAGCCATCCCTGGCAAAGGGGACCGGAGGGGCCTGGGGACGCGGCTCTGCCCCGGCGGCGCGCGACCCGCAGCCTCGCCAGGCTGCCACGAGCCCCCCCCCCGCAGGCCCCTGGGGGTTTCTTTGCAGCGCAGAGCAGGGCCGGGGGGGTCTTTTTGCAAAAAAAAAAAACCCTAGCTGATGCTAACGGCGAAGCGGGGGCAGCTCTCAGACGCGGGCTGGGGGGGGTGAGCGGGCCCCTCCCCGCATCCCCCCCCCCCAACGCCGCCTCTCTGCCCCCGGCCCCAGGCTGGCGCTGCAGGGCTACAGCGGCACGGCGGGGCAGCAGAGCGGCATGGTGCTGCAGGGCGCCAACTTCAGCACCCGCGACGCCGACAACGACAACTGCCTCTGCAAGTGCGCCCAGATGCTCTCGGGAGGTGAGCGGGGCGCCCTGGGCAGGGGGGGACAACAGGGGGGGCCACCCCGAGCCCCCCCCCCCCCCGGCCCTCATCCTCCCGCTCTGCTCCCTCCGCGCAGGCTGGTGGTTCGACGCCTGCGGCCTCTCCAACCTCAACGGCGTCTACTACCCGGCGCGGCACAACATCCGCAAGCTCAACGGCATCCGCTGGCACTACTTCCAGGGGCCCAGCTACTCGCTCAAGGGCACCCGCATGCTGATCCGGCCCGCGGGCTTCTAGCGCGCGCCCCGTGCCGCGGTGCCGGACCCCAGCGTGGGAGCCAGCCGCGCTCGGCCCCGGGCGCTCCGGGGAAGGGCCGGCTCGGAAAGCAGCTGCGGGAAGACGGCGCCACTGAGGCTTTTCACCCCGTTATTATTTTTCCCTTTGGTTTGTCTCGCCCTCCGGGAACGGGTAGCTGGCGGCGCGGGGCAGGCGGTGCCTCGGCCGCGGCAGGACGGAGCCGCCGCTCGGAGCCCTGGCATGCCCGGATTTAGCGCGGGCTCTGCCTGCGGTCAGAACCAGCCCTTTCTGGCCCCGTTTTTCAGCCCTCAGAAGCCACCGGTTCCCAGTTCAGGTTCTCTCGTCGTCCTGCTGAGCTTCTGCTTGGCCTCCTGCTCCTCCGAAGCAGGTCCTGGCCGCAGGGACGGGCTGTCCGGAGGCTGCCGGGGCCTCCTGCGCGCTCCAGCTGCCTCCCAGGGACGGAGGGGGTGAGATGGACCTGGCTTTGCCCCCCTCCTCTGTGTTTTAAGGCCGTTGCAAAGCCGCCGCCGTCCCTCTTTGCCCGCTTCGGCCTCGGCGAGCAGGGTGAGAGGAGCTGGCGTGGGGAAGGCGGCCCCCGCGCTGCAAAAGGCTCGGACGCATCCGACAGCCGGGGGCCACCGCTGCCGAGCCCCGGCCCGGCGGTGCAGGGACAGCGGGATCCCCGAGCCCAGGGCGCATGCGGGCAACCGAGCCGGGAGCACCCAGGGAGCCGGGATGGGCGCTGGTGGCAGCTTTCGGAGGGGCATGTGCTGGGATGGAGGGGGGGGGGGGCGCAGCAGGGTGGGCTGGTGGCAGCGGGGGCCGGGGGGGGGGGGGTGAGCAGCAGGGACCTGGCAGCACCCGGCTGCACGGCAGGGGCGAGCGGAGCCCGAGACTGAGCACCGGCCACCATCTGCTGCGGGAGGCACCGGGCAGCCCCCGCTCCCCCCCCCCCCCCCTCGCTTTTATGCACAAACCCAAACTTAAGGAGGAGCATGGTAACAGCCAGGAAAGCGTGGCACAAAATGCAATGATGGGGAGCATTTCCCTCGAGAACAGCGGCGCAGCCGGGGCTGCAGCCCCAGGAGCAACTCCTGCGGAGCCGAGCATGGCCCCTGCGCCGTGCCGGAGCCGGGGCTGGAGCTGGAGCGGAGCTGGAGCGGAGCCAGCCTGGCCCGCACTGGCCCCTCCGCCGGCCCCAGCGGCGCTTCGCCCTGGCAGCTTCGCAAGCAGCTTTTGCCATTTTCATGCTTGGACTGGAGACGCTTTTATTTTTGTACTACGAGATATTTATTTCGCAAGAGTGGCCGGCTGCAGGGCCGCGCTGGGCGCCCCAGGTTCCCGCGCCGGCCCGGGCGAGCTGGGCTGCACTGGGAGCGAGAACCCGGATCCCTCCAGGCACCGGTGCTCCTGCCTTGGCTGGGGTTCTGGCCGGGGGGGGGGGGGGGGGGGACGGGGAGGGGGGGGCTGGCACGGCCACGGTGTCACCGCTGCGGGACCAACCTGGCTCCCCCGGGCCGAGGCGCCCGCAGCAGGGCGCTGCCTTTGGCACGATGCATGCGACATGTAGCTGCACATAAAGGACCTTAGAGCACCTCTGCTGCCCTCTCGGCCCCGTCTGGCTCATTTTGGGGACGCCAGGCGCCGTGACCCCCCCCCCCGGCTGCTCGTGTCCGGGGGCCGTGGGGCGTTGGGGCCCCAGGGATGGGGGGGGCTCGACCCCAGGCAGGGGGACGCATCCCCGGCGCGGACCCCCCCGAGTTGGGGTTGACTCTAGCTGGGCAGCTCAGGTGCAGCGTGCTGGGACCGGCACGGAGAGCAGCACCGGCCCCCATCCCGCCTGCCTGCGCTGCCTGGAGCCGGCGCAGCACGTTTGCTGGGACGGGAGACAGGGCCCCGCAGAGCCGGGAGGGAGCGGAGCCCGGCGCGGTGCGACACGGCGCGGCATGGCAGCTCCCAGCCGCTGGCTGGCTGCAGCCGTGCCGGCGGTGAAGGGCCGTGGGCGGAAACGGCCCCAAAGGCCGCGGTGGATCCAAGAGCTTGGGCGGAGGTTCGTGCAGCAGGAGCCGCAATATCTCCGCCCAAGCCCGCAGCCTGTGCCCGTCCCAGCGCCTTCCGACGGGTTTGAGGGTTCATCCCCCGGACAAACCTCTGGCCACATCTGCAGTGACAGCCGCAGTGCGCAGACCTGGCACGGACCCGTCCCATCCCATCCCATCCCACCTAATCCCATCCCATCTCACCTCCGGAGCAGGGCTGGGGGTCACGGGCTGGTTCGGGGTGGGGGATGAAGGTCCCATCCCTGCCCTGTCACCGTGTCCCTCTCGGGCCCATTGCCACTAGAGGTCACCAGCAGCCTGGTGACAGCGCCCACGAGGGACGTGGGTGACGCTGGCCACCCCAGCGGGTCCCCGTGTCACCCACCCACCCCGAGTCCCAGGAGGCGCTGGGGTTGGTGGGGACAGCAGCGCCCAGGACCTGCGCCCCGGCCCCTGCACGGGGGTGCTGCAGTGGCCACCTCCCCCGTTTCACCCCACGCATCGTCCCCCCCGCGAGCAGCGCCCAGAGCCGCTCGCTTCCAGGAAAGGCGCTTGGGGCTCCCCGGATCATCCCACCGCGGAGAGGACCCAGCACCATCCCGCACCCCCCCTCACTGCACCCAGGGGTTGGGTGCACATGTGCATGCGCGTGCGTGCACACATGCACACGTGCACACACATGCACACACGTGCACACCTGCACACACATGCACACACGTGCACACCTGCACACGTGCATGCACATGCACACGTGCACACACCTGCACACGTGCACACACATGCACACATGTGCACACGTGCACACGTGCACACACATGCACACGTGCACACACGTGCACACACATGCACACATGCACACACGTGCTTGCCCGGTGCTGGCCCCGGCCCCGCGGGCTCCGCAGCCGGCGGGGGGGCCGGGCAGGGAGCCGCAGGGATCCGTCCCGCGGCCGCGGCGCAGCTGGGCAGGGCGGCACCGCCGGGGGCCGCGCCGCAGCGCCCAGCCGGCTCCTGGCACCGGCTGCGCACACAGCATTAAAGCAATAAAACTTCACTTCTCACCCTCAAAGCCGTCTCAAGGCATGAGCTAATTAACGCTGATTAAAACACATGACACAGCTGGCACCTTCAGAAAGATGCTCATCAGTGGATCTGTGCCTAATAATTAAAAAATGGAGAATATATTAAGGGCGGGACCGCTGGGGAGGGGGATCTCGGCAAGCAGGCACTAACCGGCCGGCGCCTCCTCCTCCTCCGGCAGGCGTCGGGGGGCCGCGGCTGCCCTCGCTTTGCCGCCCCCGGGCTCGGGCCGAGCGGGCCAGGCGCCTGCGCCCTCACATTTCGCCTCTGCAGGCTCCCCCCCCCCCCGCAATGCACAGGCCCCCCCAGGCTGGGCACAGCCGTGCCCACGAGCTGCCGCAGAGGAAAGCGGGCGGCCTCGGGCACCCGGCTGCTCCCTGTCCTCAGCGGGCTGCAAAGGAAAACGCCTTTAGAGGTGGGTGCTGCAAGGAGCAAGCAGCCCCCGCGCCCCGAAACGGGGATCCAGCCAGGCGGGGGGGGGGGGGGGGGGGGAACCCTCCAGCAGCCCTCGCCCCTCGCTATAAATAACAGGCGGGCTCAGCTGCGGGGAAACCGGAGCCGGGGAGGGACAGCTGCCGGGGAAAGCGATAGGGAGAGCGGGCAGCCGAGGAGCAGGGCTGGGGCGGCTGCTGTCCCCAAGAGGGACGCCGACAAGGCGGGTTTCCTCCGCGGGGCCTCACCAGGCTCTGCCAGCACAGGGCAAGGCCACAGACACACGGGCACACGTGGACACGTGCACATGTGCATGCACACACAGATGCACGTGCACGTACGGACACACTTGCACATGCACGCACACACGGACCCACACGTGCGCACACACACGCATGCACACGCAGACACACGTGCAAACACATGCGTGCACGCACACGTAGGCATATGCACATGTGAGCACACGGCGCTTTGGGCGACCAAGCTCAGCTTGCACCGCGCTGCTTCGGCCCCGGGGCGAGAGCATCCCACCCCACGCAGGGCCGAGGGCCCCACATCAGCCCCGGGGGTCCCCGGTGCCCCATGGGAAGCAGAGCAGGACGGAGGCAGCCCCACACGCCAGCCGATGGGGCTGCAAGACGCGGCCCGAAACCTTTTCAGCCTTCGAGTGGCGTTAGCCAGGAGGTGAAGGAGAAGGGGACCAGCCACCGGCGAGGGCCACGACGGGGCTGCTGCGAGGGCTCAGCCGGAGCCCCCCTCTTCTTGGCCATAGCCAGTAAATTTAGATCAAGCCCCACCGAGGAATTCGGCAGCACAGCCGGCCCCAGCCACCAGCAGGGCCTGGGTATTAGCCGGAACGGGGATCCGGTTCCCGCAGAGCATTCCCGCGGCTAAAACTGGCCCCGAGCGCGGGGCCGCGGCCGAGGGGCCGTGCTGCCCTCGGGCTGGGTGTCCAGGCGCCGCGCTCCCACTGCCACTGCCGCCCACGCAGGCGCGTGGCAGGGTGCAAAAGGGAAACCGAAATCACCGTGTCCGTGGGTGTGCCGGGGGCGCAGCCTGGCTCTCCCGCAGGCCCGCGCGCTGGCACGGAGCCCAGCCGGGCGCTTTCCATCTGCAAAGCGCTCCGTGCACCTCGCCAGCCCCGCGTGCCGCCCCGGCGCGCTGGGAGGTCTCCGATCGCCGCGGGGGCAGGGGCTCGGCGCGGGGAGCCGAGGCAGAAAGTCCCCGGTTGCGCGAGGTCAGCCTGGCGCGGCGCTCCCGGGGCGCTGCCGGCGCCGCGCCGGGGATTCCCGCGGCCGGGACCTGCTGGCACAGGAGCGCCCGCCCCGCCGTGCCCGTGGGGCCCCGCGCCGGCACGCCGCGGCTCTCCGGGAGCGGGCACGCGCTGCTCCCCGCCGACCGCCCAGGTGCCCAACATGCTGCAGCGTTTCGCCCCCGCGCGCGGGCGGGTGCCGCTTTGCCGCCGAGGAGCGGCCCCTCTCCCCGTTCCCGTTCCCGGCAATCCCCCAACACGGGGTCCAAGCGGGGGCGTCCGGGAGCTCGGCCCGGCCGCTCCCCGCTGCCCGCAGAGACAGCAACGCACACGGCCTCCAAAGCACAGAACTTTAATAAAACCAGCTGCGTTGTTCTTCCTTTTTGTGTCGTCGTTTTTACAGCTCAGACTTCAGCAAAAACAGGAGAGATGAGGAGGAGACCAACATAACCAACTTCATAAATAAGGGGACACAGCGTGGCCAGATCCTGGGGGCTTTTTTGCTTGCCAGCTTATAAAAAGAGAGATATAAACCCAGGCGGCCACACGCGCAGGCCTGGGTCGCTCGCAGCTCCGCGGAGGGAAGATTCCTCCCCTGCGCCTCCGTCGGCCTGGGTGGCGGGATCAGCCGAGGCGCTGTCCCCGCGCAGCACGGGGCCTCGCTGCGGAGGCAGCTCCTGCTCCACAAAACGTCTCCGTGCGCCTGCCCCGGAGGAGCCCAGCGGGTCTGCGGGGCAGGACGAGGGACTGCGCTGGGCACAGGCTCCCGCGGCGGCTTCCACGCCGGGAGGGCCAGCAGCCGCCCCGGGCGTCGCGCTGCTCCGTGCAGACACGGGGAGCACTGCCCTGCTCGCTCTGCCCCTGCAAACACCACCGCAACGGCAGCAGAGGCGGACGGCGCTTCGGGGCATCCTGGGGAGCCACCAGGCAGGTGCATGGCATCCCGTGGGAGAGGGGAGCGCGTTCCCAGCCCCGGGGCCAGCGGTGCACGGCCGCTCACGGGAGCGGGATGGGGCAGCGCGTTCCCGGCGGTGCACGGCCACGCACCCCGCAGTGCAGCGCAGCACGAGCTCAGCAGGTGCACACAGACCATCCGCCCTCCCGCGCGCTCACGGGGACCCGGCTCTTCGCTGCTGCTGCCGCCTTGGGGATTTTAGCGAGCCAGATCCATGGGGAAGCAAAGCTCTCCACGGGCCGGGGCGGGCGCAGGGCCGCCGCGAAGCACCCGCAGCCTGGCTGGGATCCCCCCTCTTGCTCGGATCTGAGCTCTGCAAACAGGGGTGTAGGGCAGGGGCAGGGGAGGGGGCAGGAGGGGCCGGGGGCTAAATTCGAGGGTCCTATAACAGTCAGGACGTCCCGGGGGTGCAGCCTGCACCACCCGGGGGCTCGGGCACCGCCTCCTCCCCGTCCCGCCGTCCCGCGGCGCCCGCGCGCTCGCTCGAACCCTCGGCGCCGGCGGCGTCGCTATACGTTGGAGACCACCTGGGGCTCCCTGGCTTGCCGCAGCCCGTAGAGCCACTTGATGACGCGGGCGTTGCGCTCGATGACGGAGATGCCGTAGGGCATGCGCTCGGCCGGCCGCTCCTCGAGGGTGGCGGCGCTGCGCTGCGAGCGGGCGCCCTCCGAGCTGGCCGTGCTCACGCTGTGAAACTTGACGGAGACGATGTCGGAGGCGGCGCGGGCGAAGCGCTCCATGCCAATGTCCCGCACCTCCTCGGGGTCGAGGCCGCAGTAGTTGAAGAAGCGCTCCAGGTCGGCGGTGGCCCGCGAATAGCGGTCGCTCAGGTCCGACTTGGAGCGGTGCAGCGGGGTCTGGCGGCGGGCGCCGTCGGGGCGCCCGTCGCGGGGGCTGCGGCTGGGCGAGCTCCGCGAGCCGCCGGGGCCGGGCGTCGACGGCGACGTCGCTGCTGCCGCCGCCGCGACGGCGGGGGCCGCTCGAGCCCACAGAGCCCCGCAGGGCCGCACGTCCACCCGGCGCACGGCCACCGAGCCGGAGGGCCTGGAGCCGGCGGAGCTCTCCGACACCTTGCTCGTGCCCTCGGCGGGGCCGTGCCCGGCCGCCTCCGCGCCCGTCGCCTCCAGCCCCTCCGCTTTGCCCTTGCGCTCCCGGCCCCGCGGGCTCTCCGCCTTGGGGAAGGGGCTGTCGCAGACGTTGATGAGGTTGTTGAGGATGTCCAGGTTCAGGGAGCTCTTGGGCCCGGCGGGCTCCACGCGGCGGGGCCCCGGCGGCGCCTTGCGGCAGGGGGTGAGCATGGCCCGGCGCACCCCCGGCGCGAAGAGGGGCTGCTTGAGCAGCAGCGGCTTCACCGGCTCCTGCTTGGTGCTGGCGACCTGCTGGCTCTTCACGTACTTGGCCTTGTCGGCCTCCAGCCTCTCCACCGCGCTGGGCTTCCTGGCGCCGGTCTCCGCTTGCCGTCGGAAGTACTCGGGGCCCTTGTTGAGGATGCGGAAGGGCATGGCCGAGGTGAAGGGCGCCGCCGCCGCCACCCCCTTCATCACGCCGCCGGCCTGCAGGGTCTCCACGGGCATGGTCCCCGCCGGGCGCGCCGCCCCGCGCCGCCCATCCAGGGTCGCGTCGCGGGAGTGCCCGGCGGCGGCGAGGCGGGACGCCGGCACCGGATCCCGCAGCGCAGGTCGGGCGGCGATGCTGCGGGCAGCGTCCGCCCCGCGGTCAGGAGCCGCCGGCTGCAAAGAGGGGTCGGCGTTAGCAGCAGTGGCGGCGGCTGGGCTCCCCGCGGCCCCCGGTGCCGCCGCTCGCCCGCCGGGGCCAGACAAAGCCGTGCGGAGCCGCTCGGTCTGCGCCGCCAGCCCGCCGAGGCCGGCGCCCGGCTTCCTATTTCAAGGCAGGGACCACGCCTCCGCCCGCCACCGAGGCGTCCCCAAAACGTCCCCCCGGCCAATCCGCGGAGCAAGCCTGCTTCAAACGGCACCTCGGCCAATGGGGCCCGGTGCGCGCGGCGGACCGAGCCGGCGGGCGGCCGTGGCGAGCGGAGAAAGGCTGCCGCGCTGCTGGCATCGCTGCCCCGCGGCCCCCGACCCGCCAGCCGAGGGGCGATCGGGGCCCAGCCCCACGGCGGGCGGCCTCCTCGGAGGTTTTGGGGCAGGCTCCCTTCCCTCTCCTGCTCCGGCAGGCTGAGCCCCGTCTCCTTTGGGAAGGGGGGAGCGAGGATGCCGCTGGTTTGCAAGGGGGAAACAGAGCGCGGTCCCCGCTGTCCCCCGCCGGCGCTGCACGGCTGCCCCGTGAGACCCCCACTGCCGGACAGCGCGCGGCGGGGGCAGCTCGATCCTGGGGGATCGGCCACATTTGCAGGGCCCTTTCCCTCAGCCAGGTGGATTTGCAGCCGTGCAAGCCTCCCGGCTTTGCAGCCGTGCAGGGGAGCAAAGGCAGCGCGGTGGGGGCTCCCTGGGGCCACGGCACGCTGGGCTGGGCCGGCCCCAGCGCAGCGAGGTGCCAGGAGCCGGCAGGGTGCCGAGGCCCCCAGAGCCCCCCAGCCACAGGCCCCGGACGAGCGGGCAAAAGCCTCCAAGGGGCCGGGGGGGCTGGGGCGGCTTGCGGGCTCCCTGCGCTCGGGCCCCTCTGGAAAGCCCCAGGGGGGTTTCCTGCTCCTGTTTTCCCAGCCGGCATGTGCCAGGAGCCGTGCAGAGCCCTGGATCCGTGCTGGAGACCCAGGAACCTCATGTCCTTGGGCGCCCGCCAAGCACAACACGCACCGCGGCCTTCCCCAACGGCGCGGAGAGGCGGCGGCCGCTCGCCGGGGGGGTCCCCTCGGGGGTCCCGCAGCCCCCCAGGGCCGCCGGCCCCGTCGTGCCCCGGCGGGCCGGGTGTGGGGACAGGGACGGGACGGGGACGGTGCCCTTGCCGGGGAGGGACAGCCGCGACTGCCACTGTGGCACTTCCCGCCCGCCCCAGCGCTGCTCCGCGCTCCGCCCGGGAAAGTCCCGGGCTCCCGGCCGCCCCGAGGTGGGGGCCGCGCTGAGCCCGTCCGCAGCAGCCCCGCGACCCCCCCCCCCGCGGGCTCCCCGCGACCCCCGGCTCTGCCCCCCACCCCACCCCACCCCACCGCCGGTGGCCGCGGCGGGGGCGACGCTGCCGCCCCGCCGAGGGCCGGGGAAACGCGGGCACTCACCGGCCGCAGCGGTGCCGGTGCCGGTGCCGGTGCCCGGGCGCGCTGACGGGGCGGCCCCGGCGGCCGCGCTACCTGCTCGCACAGCTTCCTGCTCGCAGCGACGCGGGGCCCTTCCCGGGGCGGGAGCAGCGCTGCCGCCGCCCCCCCCCCCCCCCGCGCTGCCCGGCCCCGGCGGCGAAGCGGCTCCGCGCCGAGCCCGGCCCCGACGGCCGCGACGGCCCCGCGCCGCGGTCTGCAAACGTGCGGGGGTCCCGGCCCCCCCCCGCGCGGCAGCTGCCCCCGCGGCTGCCCGGCCCCGGCCCCGGCCCCGGCCCCGGCCCCGGGGGGACGGTGCCAGCTGACCCGGGAAGTGTCGGCAGGGGACAGCTGGGGACGGTCCCAGGCAGCCCCGACCCCCCCCACCCCGCGCCCCCCGGGTGGCTATCTGCGCCCCCCCCCCCCGGGAGCCCCCGGGCCGGGGCGCCCCACAGACGGGGCCGGCGGCGGCGCTGAGCACCAACGCGCTCGCTGAGCAGAGCTGGGAGACGCCGGGCCCCCTCCCCGCTGCCTGAGCCCCCCCGAGGGAGAGCGGGGCCGGGCGGCGCTCGGCGCTGCACGGAGGCAGGCGCGCAGCCGGGTGGGCGACAAGACGCGGGGCAGAGGGGCAGCGAGGCGCGGAGGGGAGACGACTCTGGGGAAGGGCCGGCTGCAAGTGGCCCCCCAGCCTGGCCCAGCTGCCCCACGGGGGGGGGAATCGCCGTCAGCCTCCGTGCGAGGCCCCACGTCGCCCAGCCCCGCTCGAGGGGGGACACGCGAGCCTGACTCAGCCCCGTGCCGGGGCAGTTTCCGGGGGCGGTGGGAAGCGCCTGCGCGGCGAAACCCCGCGTGCCCGGTGCTGCCCGGCCCCGCGCCGCAGGGCAGCTCTGCCGAGGGGCGGCGGAGTGGCGCGGCAGGCACGGCCCCCGCACACGGGGGTCCGAACGCAGCCCCCAGCCCCGGGAGGCAGGTCGAGGCGACGCGGGGACGCATCCCCGCAGCGCGGGACACCGGAGCCATGCAGGATCCCACAAGCGGCTCTGCACCCGCACCCAGGGCCAAGCCACGGAGGTGACGGCTGAGCTATGAATAGAAGGCGACAGGGTGCGGGTGGGCGGTGGGGACGAGGATGCCGGGCGCCTTGTCCCAGCCCCAGAGCACGAGCCATGGTGACCCAACGGAGGGATTGCAGCGTGGCACGGGCTTCCCTGCTGGCGAGGGCCAGCCAGCAGCGACAAGGCCCGGCCAGCCGCACAACCCGCCGCTCCGCATTCCTGCAGCTGGAGAGCCGCCAGCCCTGGCACCGGTCGCAGCGCAAACACCGCGGCGCCGAGCCGCGGCAGGCGGGTGCGTGCAAGCCGCCCTCCAAACAGCCCCGAAAACAAAGCGACGTTATCGCGTCCCCTGAGCGCTGCCGGCGCTTGGCAGCCCCGGTGCCAGGGCCGGCAGCCCGGCTCGTGCCTGGGCAATGCCCGGCCGCAGTCCCGGCTCGGCGCCCTCCCAGCCTGAGGCAGCCCAGCTGGGTTGACTTCACCACATCAGATAACTCCCTCCGCGGAGGCGGCTCCCCCGAAAAGTCAGGCCGGGAGAGGTGCCAACCCACCCCCTCGCTGGGTGCCCCAGCCCTGCGATGCCCGACTGGGAGCATCCGGCGAGGGACCGGCACGCGGGGCTGGAGCCGGGGCCACCTCCGCCTCCGGCACCTACCTGGATCTGCCCTGGGACACGGGAGCTCGCCGGTCACCGCACAGGCCACCGAGTGACTCCTGCCTGCGCTCGGCCGGGGGGTTGTGCTTGTCCCCGGAGCCTCCTCCTCCTCCTCCGTGAGCAACGTCTTCACCTTCCTTCCCACAGGACAGCCCCGTTCCCGTATGCTGGAGCGGATCTGCCGAAACCGCGTGGCACGCTGCTCCCTCTGAGTCAGCGCCAGGCGAGAACGCCCTCCAAGGCAGCGCAGCACGCAGCGGCAGCCAAACCCCCCTCCGGAGCCGCCGGGCACCCAGCGTGCCCCCGGGGACACCGGGGCGCTCCCGGCACCGGGCCGAGCCCCGGCCGCACTCGGCTGCAGCAAGCGCGGCCCGAGCGTTTCCAAGCCAGACCGGAGCTGTCGAGTCCGGCACAGGCCGCGCTCAGCCCACGGCGCAGCCGGGCAGCACGGGGGGGAGAGCGCAGAGGCATCTGCGTCTGCAAGGAGGGGAAAAGAGCCCCGCTCGGGTCTCAGAGCCCAGGCACAGCCCCGGGGCTGCCGGTCCGAGGTGGGTTTGGGGGATGTTTGGTCCTGGAGACCTCGGCAGAGCCGGCGCGGGGATGCCGGTGCTTTCCATCACCCCAGCCACCGGCTGGAGCAGCCCAGCTGAGCCGACCCACAGGCCTGCGTGGGGTTTGGCGTGCGCGGTGCCGGCCTCGCCGCCCCGGCACCCTGCAGCCTGGCCGGGCCTGTCCTGCATGGGGACGGAGCATCTCCCCTCCCGCTCGGCTCCCCGAGGTCGCCTGGCCCGAGGCGCGTGCACGGCATGTGCCAGGCCGCCGCTGGACTTCCCCCTCCGCTCTCCCGGCTCGGGGGTCCTTGTCGTGCCGTCGAGGCGGGTTTTACTCCGGCAGTGAGGTTGCTCCGGGAAGAGCTGTCAGTTCCCAGGAAAGAGCTCGTGCCCTTGTGCAACTCTCCCACGGCCGGGGAGCTCCTTCCTGGCTCTGCCGCACTCGACCAGGCTGCAGGGCCTGCTCTTATTTGCAAAACTCACTTTGTTTTCCTGGGACACATATTTGTCCAGCCCTTCACAAAGCAAACCGCAGCGCTTGACTCTCTGACCTCCTTCCAGGTGCTCCCTGAACCGCCACTTAGGCATGCTTTGGCAAGGCGCAAAGGTGGCTGGTACGGGACAACCAGACCGACTGCATTTCCCAGCCCTGCTCGAGAAGTCTCCGCCATCACCTCCGCTCCCCTCTGCAGCTCACAACCACGAACGTGGCAGCAGAAGCAGCTCGGCGATCTGGTCCTTCCTGAAGCCGCGGCGCCGGCCCAGGGTGCCGGCACCCTCCGCCTCTCCCTGTGCCCAGCACCAGCGGTGCCCAGGGCCCCGGGGCCTGGTGACACATCCGCAGCTGTGCAATAAACTCCAAATTGCTTTAATACCTGAGTAAAACAAAACCGTAACAACTGATGGCATCGTCTCTAGGAGATGCTGCTAGTTCTGGGCTGAGCAAGCCGAGACTGGGGCAGCCGCGGTGCCGAGAGTGGAGGGACCTTGCGACGCGCCGGCTCCTCGCACCGCGCGCGGCAGGTACCGGGCACAGACCCCCGGTGCAAAGCGGGGTGAAGACCTGGAGCAGGGCCACCGAGCTGGGAACCGAGCTGGGAACCGCACGGATCCGCTGGCCTAAGCCTAGTCCCGGGGTGCTCCGGGGGTGCCTGCCCGCGGGCTGGGGCAGCGGCCAGCCCAGCCTGGGCCCGGGGCAAAGCAGCTCCCCGTGGCAGGGCCGAGCTCCAGGCCCGTGAAGCAACGCGCAGCCGCAGCTCAACTACAGCAGTGCATTTTTTGAACTGCGCTTGGAAGCGAGTCAAGGAGCTGATGAAGGGAAAAGAGCCGAGTGAAGCGCTGGGGAAACAAGCGACTTCGCTCCCGAGGGCTGCCCCGGCCTTTTGCAATCGTTTTGGCTGAAGGTGGATCCGCGCGAGAGCCCTGACCGGTGCCGCGGGCGAGGGCCGAGCGGCATCGCCCCGCAGGTGCCCGCCGTGCGGGAGGCGAGCGTGCCGGGGCGGCGCGGGGCTGGGGCCGGGGCTGGGGCCGGGGTTGGGGTGGCGCACGGCTGCCGGTGCTGCCCGGGCACGTCTCGGCCCCGGCAGCCGGCGCTTTCGGGAGCAGGGCGTTGCAGCAGGCAGCCGCGCTTCAAAGCGCCTCTCCCTCCGGGGAATATCCCGGCTGGCTTTCGGGAGGCGGCCCGCCCGCCCGCGGAGCTGACGGCATGCCACGGACAGCTCCATGTCCGAGCACGGCGCGACCCGGCGCCTGGGACCCGGGAGCCGTGGGGCCTCGGTTTGGGGAGCGGCCGATGCCGGGCGCTGCTGGGAGCAGGGTCACGGGTCCCTCCGGCAATCCGTCGGCGGGAGCCAAGGCCTCCTTCTGCGCTTCGCTCAACGTCTCCCCACGAGGTTCTGGAGTGCACGGGGACAGGACACGGACGGGACATGGACGGGACACGGACGGGACACGGAGAGCCAAGCGGGTGCTGGGGCTGTCGGGGCTCTGCGGGCCCCTCGCCGGGGGACGTGCCACGGTGCTCTGCCAGCCGGCGCCAGCCCCGGCCGCGGCTCGCTCCCCGGCACATCGCCCCATGAGCCCGGCGGCGCAGGGGGTCGGCGGGGCCCGGCCCGACCCTTTGATCCCTGGCAGCGTGTGTGTACTCACCTTATCCAGCTGCAGCCTTGCGGCCTCTCCCCCACGCCGAGGGCTGCCCGGATAGGAAGGTCTTATCAGCAGAGGCTGTAGAAACCTGTGCTGATAGTGCCGGGGCCGGGGGCTCGGTGCGGCTCGGGCGGCCGTGCCTCCGCAGCGAGCCCTCGCGCCCCGCTCCTGCCGCCGGGGCGCTCGTCCCTGGCTGCAACCGCAGCTGCTCGCCGAGACAAGGCTGCAAACGGCCGAGAAATCACCCAGCCCCGCTCCAAAGGCAGCCCCGGGCCGAGGAACCGGCTCCCAGGGCAGCCCCAGCCATGGCCCCGGGCCGTGCCGGGCCAATTCACTGCCCTGCTCTGTGCCTCAGTTTCCCCAGCTGTGGGCTCTGTCCTCGTGGACGCCCTGCTGAAATGCTCTCGGGTTCCTCCCCTGGCGTTTCCCCGGCTCAGCCCCAACCCTTCAACCAGCCATGGGGCCGGGGAGGCACGTGGTGCCCTATGCTCTGCGGGAGGAGCGGGATGGGGCACCACCGCGTTGGCCCTTCCCTGGGCACCGTTTCAGCTCCCGAGCGTGGGAAGCAGCCCCGGTTGATGCCTGCAGCCTTTATCCCTCGGGGGGACAGCGGGCTCGCAGCTCCCAGCCCCGCCGGCCCCTCCGTGCAGCGGAGCAGCGGCCGGAGCATCCCTCCCTGCCCTGGCACTGAGTGCCAGCGCCGCGGCGCTGAGCCCCGTGCAAAGGCCCCGTGCGGCGCGGGGAGGTTCCCCAGCGGCGCAGGGGACGAGGCAGGAAGGGCACCGTGCTCTCCGTCGCCCTCGGCGCAGCGGGGACGACGCTGCTCGCGTGCGGGGACGAGGGGCCCCCGAGCGCAGCCCTGCCCGTGCCGCCCCGCGGCGGGTCGCGAGCCGGGGCCGCGCGGGCAGCGAGCAGATGGAGGCTCCCCGGCGGGCGGCGAGGCCGGGCCCCCGCGCGAGGCTTTGTCTCCCGCCGCCCCGGCGCGGGCGAGCGGCTCTCCGCAGATGGCGGCGGCGGTGGCGGCTGCGCGGGGCGGGGGGAGCTGCCGGGGTGGCGGCGGGGGGGCGCGGGCGATGCCCTGGGGATCCGGCCCTTTTGTCGGGCGCTAACCTCTCCCCTTCCCCACGCGGCACCCGAGGCAGCAGCCTTTCAACTTTCAACTTGACCTGCTCCATTCGCATGGAAATCGGATGCAAATGGGGCCGGGGAGCTGGGGGGAGGCGGCGAGGGGATGACGGGGCCACCCGCCGCAAGCTGCCGCCCAGGTCCCCGCACCCCCCGGGCTGCCCATCCTGGTGCGGTGCCGCCTGCCCGGCTGGGGATCCCCCCACCGGAGCGACTACTGGTCCAGGGGGTGAGCGGGGTCCCCAATTCCTCCCGGAGAATCAGGCACCACCTGGAGACGGAGGCGGCAGCTGCCTTCCCTGCCCCGTTGCCACCCCCCCGGCACTCAGCTGAGGGGGGTTATTAAATAAAGCCTCCAGCTGGGGCTGAGCCCTGACTTGGAGCCGGCGAGTGAGTGCCTGGCCGGGAGCCCTGGAGGTATCCTGCTCCCTGAGCTGGGCACTGGAGCCTCTTGACCCCGCTGGAGGATGAGGAGGGGAAGCACAGGGCGAGCGGGGAGCCGTGCAGGTGAAGGGCGATGCAAGGCCGGGCTGTGCCACCCCCGCGGCGGGTGGCCCCCACCTCCCCGCCGCCAGCCCCGTGGCTCCTTTGCGCTGCTGAGTTAAATGCAGGACGGTCGCCGTTGCCATCCCCGCGCCGGCTGGGAGCGCAGGGCCTTCGGCTGCACGGGGCCGTGCCAAGCCCCACGCGTGCCCGGTGCCTCCCAGTATCTCACCGCAGGGCATCCCGGCTCCCCGCCCTGCCGTGCAGGGATGCGGGTGGGATGCGGGCCCCGGAGGAGCCGGGCACCCGGCAGGGCCGCGGGCAGCCGGTCCCTTGCACAAAGCAGCCCCTGCTCCTTGCCGAGCGCGTTGCAAACCGCTCTCCCAGCGACACCCTGTGGGTGCCGGGGGAAGAGCCCGTGTGTGGTGTCCCGGGGAGGTGGGTGCTGGGAAGGGGCAGCGGGGAGCCGTGGAGCACGGGGGCTGCAGGCTCCGCTGTGCCGAGGCCCCTCCAGCCCCTGCTCAGTCGTGCCGGCTCCTGAACGGTGCTGCAACCCCGCTGCCGGTGCCCGCCCTGGCCGAGCGCCCCGCAGCATCACGGTGTCTCCAGGCCGAGCGGGGCTGCTGGGGTACCGGGGTGCACCGAACGCAGCAGCACGCACCGGAGGAGCGTCCGCAAGTGATGCATGCCAGGGGAAGGCCACGCCGCAGCCAGGCTTGGCGGTCCCCGTGGGATCCCGCGCAGCCCTGGCCCGGCCGGGATCCCTGGCAGCAGCAGCCGCCGCAGCCCAGTGATATATGCACCTGCACGCCGCAGCCCGAAATAGGTGGGACCCAGTTCAGCAGGGACAAGTGCAAAGTACACGGCGCAGCCAAGAATAATCGCCGGCGCCGAGCCAAGCCGGGGTGCACCGGGCCACCGGCGGATCTGCGGAGCGCGCCCCACGGCCCCGCTGCACGAGCATGGGGCTGTGCCCGGCCCCAGCGGTACGTGGGGGCGCGTGGGATGGGGGGTGGCAGTGCCCGGGCGCAGGGAGCGGGCGAGGGGCTGAGCCGGCCCTGCGGCTGCCGGGAGAGGGCAGGAGGCAGCGGAGCTGGAGCCCGGCCAGCGGGACCGAGCCCGGCCCTCGGGGAGGCCTGAGCCGGCAGCCGGGGGGAGGCTGCCTGGGGCCGAGCCAGGGTCTCTGGCGGGGAGCGGGGTCCTGCCAGCGGGTCCCACGCCAGCCCAAGGACATGGGCCGGGCTGGCGATACCCTGCAGCCCATGAGCATGTGGCAGGGAGGCAGGGGGGTCCCTGAGCCCCAGCACCCCTCCATCCCCCCCCCCCCCCCAGGCCGGGCTGGCTGCGAGGGGGCAGCGGGACCGGGCCGGTCCCTCTCCGCCTGCCCCGTGCTCCCTGAGGCCCCAAGGGCGACGGCTTCTCTCCTTTCTTTCCTCTTTTGTCTCATCGCACCCTGCACCTGCAGCTGACCATGCCCGGACCAGATGCTCCGCTGCGGAGACCTGCCGGGGTCTCCCCACCCGGGATGGGCGTCCTGAAAGGCACCCTTGGAGCTCGCTCCTGAGAGCCCCGCGCGGCTGTCCCCGTCACCGCGAGACACGGGCACTGCCCGCCCGCCGGGCTGGGGCTGAGGAGCGGAGCTGCACCCGGCAGTGTCGGCATCGTGCCCACTCCGAGCTGCCGCTCCAGCGCCGGGGACGCGCTGCCGCCTGCGTGGTGCCATCGCTTCCTGAAAGCGCGGTGAGTGCCCGCGTGGGAGATGCCACGCGTGTTCCCCCGTGCTGGGGAGCAGGGATGGGGCCGGCGGGGAGCGGGCCCAGGATTCCGGCACGGCAGGAGCCGGCCTCACCGCCGGCGCGGCAGGGCGATGGGAGCGGGCGGCCGGGACAGGGCAGGGGATGCGGCGGAGGAGGCGGGAGCCCGCGGCCCGGCTGACTCAGCTCCCTGGTATGAGCAGGCGCTGGTTTCCAGGTGGGGCTGCCGGGGCCCTTCTTCCCGCGGGCTCCGGAGCCTGCTGGGATCGCGCGGAGGATCGCACAGGAAGGAGCCGGGAGCCGCTTTCCCTGCCCCGCGGATGCGGTGGGAGGTGCGTGGCCTCGACCCCCGGGGAGCGGAGCAGCTGCCCAGACCCCTCAGCGCCCAGGTGAGAGCCGCGCGTGCCCCGTGCTGGGCTGAGCCGGGCCGCCAGCTGCGGCAGGTCCCGCGTGCGGGCAGGTCCCGGCCAGGCCAGGCTCCATCTCGGCTGGCCAGGGCCGGGGAGGTAGGACGGGGCTCGGACGGGGCAGACCCTGCGCCGTGCCCGGCACAGGAGAGCCCTGAGCCGCTGGCTGCCGGGGAGCGTGGAAGGCTGCCCGTGCTCGCCCAGGGTGTCTGCCGTGGGGCAGGGGGGGTGCTGGGCTAGGAGGAGCTCTGCTCGATCCGGGTGCTTCGATCCCGCCCGTAAGGCTCATCCTCCCAACCCTTGGCTGCAGCCGGACGCGCGCAGCACCGGCTCCCGATGCCGCGGGGACGCGGGCTCCCAGCGCAGGCACCGCCGGGTGGTTGCAAAATGCTGCACGGGCGCAGGACTTGCCAAGGAGATGCAGGAGGGGAACCATCGGGGCGTTCGCAGCGGGCCGGGGATGGGGCGCGGGTGATCGCTGCGGGCAGGAGCGTGTCGCCCCATCGCTGAGCCGAGCCTCCCCCCCGCTCTCCTCCGCAGCGCGGCAGCGGTGCCCGAGGGTGCGCGGCGCCCAGCCGTGAGCCATGGCGCTGCTCACCCACCTGCTGGCCTGCGTCTTCGGCACCGGCTCCTGGGTCGCCATCAACGGGCTGTGGGTCGAGCTCCCGCTGCTGGTGACGGTGCTGCCTGAGCAGTGGGACCTGCCCTCCTACATCACCATCATCATCCAGATGGCCAACGTGGGGCCGCTCTTCGTCACCCTCATGCACCGCTTCAGGCCTGGCTTGCTCAAGGAGGTGGCCGTCATCTACGTGATCGTGTCCACGGGCGTCCTGGCCTGTCTGCTCCTGGCCTTCCTGTGGAGCTACACGTCCCCCATCGCTGGGGTGCCCCACAGCACCGCGTTCCTGGTCCTCACCTTCTTCCTGTCCCTGGTGGACTGCACCTCCTCCGTCACCTTCCTGCCCTTCATGATGCAGCTGCAACCCCAGTATCTGACCACCTTCTTCATAGGTGAAGGGCTCAGCGGGTTGATCCCCGCTCTCATTGCGCTGGGCCAGGGCTCTGGCATCTCCAGATGTGTCAACGACAGCCGTGTGGTCAACATCACCTCTGGCAACGAGACCACGGAGGGCAGCGTCTTTCAAATGGAGACCCGCTACCTCCCGGCCAATTTCTCCACCCTCCTTTTCTTCCTCCTCATGACAGTGATGATGGCAGCCTGCTTGGTGGCCTTCTTCTTCCTCAGCAGGCAGCCCAAGGTGTGGGAGCTCTCGCAGCAGCAGTTGTTTCCCAGCAGCGTCATCCTGAGCTCATTTGATCAGGTTCCCGAGGAAGGAGCCGGCTCCGGGGGCAGAGGAGGCTGCCCGTGCCCGGACACCAGGCAGCCTGGGGAGGCCGGGCCAGAGAAGGTCTCCTACTCTCTGGCCAAGCTCGCCTTCATCTACTTCCTCATCACCTGGGTGAGCTCTCTGACCAACGGGGTCCTGCCGTCCGTGCAGTCCTACTCCTGCCTGCCCTACGGCAACACGGCCTACCACCTCTCCGCCACGCTCAGCTCCATGGCGAACCCCCTCGCCTGCATCATTGCCATGTTCCTGCCTGGCAGGTGGGTTGCGGGGTCCCCGGGGGTCCGACCCCCACGCCAGCACGGGGCATTTCCAGGCTGGCTCTGCCCCAAGAGCAGCCCAATGGGAGTGGATGGGGGGGGAGAAGCCAGGTGGGTTGAAGACCTCGGGAGTCCCCAGACCAAAGGGATCGGGAAACCATCGGGATCTTGCTGGGCGAGCAGAGATGACCAAGACGGGAGGATGGGGCAAGCACGCAGCCGACCCGGCTGGAAAGACCGGACCCGCTGCCTGTGCTGCGGGTCTGGCCTCTCCCATTGCGGCAAGTGGCCGTGCTGGCAGTGATCCCTGCGTCGCCGGTGTGTCCCTTGCAGGTCCCTGGCCCTGCTGGGCGCCCTCGCGGTGGCGGGGACGGCCTTCGGCGCCTACAACATGGCCATCGCGGTGATGAGCCCCTGCCCGCTCCTGCAGCAGTCCCAGTGGGGCGACGCCGTCATCGTAAGTCGCGGCGCCCCTTCTCGCCCCGGGGACGGTCCGCGCTGCGTCGCGCCGCCCCGCTGACCGCTCTCCTCCTGCGCCGCAGGTGCTCTCCTGGGTGCTCTTCACCGGGACGCTCTCCTACGTGAAGGTGATGGCCGGGGTGATCCTGCGGAGCCGCAGCCACAGCGCGCTGGTGTGGTACGGCGCCATGGAGCAGCTGGGCTCCCTCCTCGGCGCCGTTCTCATGTTCCCCCTCGTCAACGTTTACGGCTTCTTCCAGTCCGCCGACTACTGCAGCCTGCAGTGCCCGGCGTGAGCGGGGCCGGGCGCCCGGCGTGGGGGGGCCCCGCTGCCCGCGGACGCTCCCCCGGGGCAGCGCCTGCCCCGCACCCGGGAAGGGGAGCACCTGGTGCATCTCCCCGCCTGTGCCGCGGGAGCGGGACGGCTCTTGGGAAGCAGCCCGGCCCCGGCCTCTCCTCCATGCCCCTGCTCCCGTGCTCGGCCGGTGCCCTGGGAACGGGACCTCCCTGTTGCATTCGAACAAATAGAAGGTGTTTGCTGCCCGCTTCCGCCTCCCGCCCTGCTCCGCTGCCTGCTCTGCTGCCTGCTCCCTGCCACCCCCGGGAGCCCAGGCTCGCAGGGAAGGTGCCCGCTTGCCCGGCAGCCTCTCCCTACAGCACCCTCCGCTCCAGGGGCCCCAGCTCTCTTCCCCCTCCGTCTGTCCAGCTCCGTGCGTCTGTGGTGCCAGGGCAGCCTTGCGCAGAGGAGGGGAGGGGGCACAGCCGCGAGCTTCCCTTCTGCCCCCCCTGTACTCGCAGCTGTGTTTGCCCCTAGAGCAGCCGGGGGGGGAATGTCGCTGGCGCGTTGCTTCCGCCTTTGCTTTCTGCCGGTGCAGGCGAGGGGCAGCCCCAGGGCGGCAGGAGAGGGGCTCCAGGCGGGAGGCGCGTTGATGGGCTCCAGGGGCTGGGGAGCTGCGGCGTGCCGGGGGGGGGGGGGGACGGGGGCCATGCACGGGTGCAGGACAGCCCCTGCTGCATGTCGCAGGGCGTCCCCGAGCTCCTGGGCTGGGCTGGCCTGCAGCGAGGCCGGCTGCTCCTGGTGGGGGGGGGGAGATGCACGTTGCCCCCATCCCCGCAGCCGCCCCCAGCATCCTCCGCCGTGCAGCTGCCCGCCGCAGTCCCCCGGCCCGGAGCACCCCAGCGCCGGGGAGGAGCGGCCGGAGGAGCAGGGTGCCAGCTGCCTGCCTCGGCTCATCAATCACGGTGCCGGGAGGGGAGCGCCGCCACGCAGAGCCCGGCCTGACCCACTTAGCAGATGAGGAGCGGGGCAGCCCCTCGCCCGCGTGGGTTTGCAGCCGGCTGCAGTGAGGGGAGACAGAGCCCGCGCCGGCCCTGCCTCGGCATCCGCTGCGGGGCGGACGGACCGGGGCGGCGCTCGCTGCACCGCAGCCACCCGGGGACACGGTCCTGGGGGCTTCGTGCCGGGGCTGGCTGAGTCTCAGGGGCCCCCACGCGTGGGGGAAAGGCCCTGGAAGCAGGTGGGGAAACTGAGGCACAGCGGGGCAGGGGCGACTTGCCCAGGGTTCTCCAGCAGCCCTGGCCACGCTTTCCACTGGCTCCATGTGCTCCGTTGCATCCCGTCCCAGCTCCATGCTCGACCTCCCCCCTCCATAAAACCGGGATGAGCCCCCATGGGGCAAACCCTGCTCTGCCGGGAGAGGTGCTGGGCTCGGCACTGAGGCGGGGGGCAACGGGGACCGGGGTGCGCCGAGACCCCGCGTGCGCCGGCACCCCGTCCCCGGGGCGCGAGGCAGCCGTGCCTTTGTCCCCGGCTCTTTGTCTCGCAATCTGCCGCACCGCGGAGCGAGCGGAGCGGCGGCTGCGAGCTGCCAGACAGGCTCTTGTTGTGCCTTAAAGACACAGATTCGAGCCACTTCGGGGGCTCCAACTGCATCCCGGCCGCCTGCGGGAAGGACGCGGCCGGAATAGCTAATTGCCGGCAGCCCCCCCGGCGCCACGGAGTGGAGCCCAGCCCTGCTGCCAGCCCCTTGCCCCTGCCCGGCCACCGGCCTGCTCAGCCCTGGCCACCAGCCGGTCACCAGGGGCACGCTGGCCCTCTGCTCACCGCAGCCAGCGCCATGCCGGACCCCCCATCCCTGCTGGTGTTGGCATCCTTGCACCGCTGGCGGGGACACGGCGGGTGCTAGCGGGTGCCCTGCAGCCCCCGGCTCCCAGCAGGAGCTGGTGCAAGCGCAGCTGGCGCGTGCCAGCCCCGGTGCTTGGGGCAGCCAGGCGCCAGGTCCCAGGGGTGGCCCGGCACCAGCCTGGTCCCCAGCCCTCCATCCTCGCCGTGGCCCTGTGCGGGCGTGGGGACAAGCCACAGGCCAGCCGACCACAGCCGGACCATCTCCAGCCTCGCAGCTGAGACCTGGGAGCCGGGGCCAAAACTGCAGCTCGGCGCAGGTTTGCCACGAGGGGGAAAAAAGCCCGGCGGCTGCTGCAGGAAGCAATGAGTCATCCCGGCCGCGTGCCGTGCCGTGCTGCGCCGGGCCAGCAGCGCTCCCGCAGCGTGCCGGGCTGCACCCGCGGGCGATCCCACGGCAGAGGGGCAGCAGTGGGGCAGCGAGCTCAGCGCCTGCAGGCAGCCCCCGGCAGCCCCGGGCCTGTCCCTGCGGGCACCGCGTATCCATCAGGATCAGGCCCTGCGGAACCAGCAAGCGGGATGGAGATGCAGGGAGAAGGGCAGGAGGCAGCCACCACGGACCGGCCATCGGTGCAGGGCCACCGAGCGGCAGCTCGGCTCGTCCCCAGCAGCGGGGAGCTGGATGTGCCCTGCCGCCCTTGCGGGGGGACCCAGGACGTGGCACCTCTCCCCGTTCCCGGCCCCTCCGCACCCCATGCTCCTTCCCAACCCGGATCCATGAGGCCGGGAGTCCCCGCACTGGCACAGGGTCCCCGCACCCCGGTGCGGCACCGCGGCCCCCCTCTGCCATCCAGCGCCTGCCGCCCCCTCTCTTCCTCCCTTCCTTCCTCCCGCCCCAGAGCCGGCGCACGGGGAACAATCGCATTCAAGCCGTGCGAGAGGGGAATTATTTCCATACAGCTGCTCAGAAAGGCACGAATTTAGCCATCACCCAGTCGCACTCCAGGAGAAAGGCTGGGCCTTTCTTCTCCGGCGCTCCCCTCCCTCTCCCGCGCGCGGCGGGGGCAGGTTTGGGGGGGGCCCAGCCTCGCTGCAGTCAGCAATATTAGCACAGCTCCGCAGGACTGATTGCAGGTTATTAACATACATTATCTCAGTCCCCTGCCTCTGAAAGGAGCCGAGCTCCCGTCCCCCCTCTCCCCAGCCCCCCCTCCCCCTCCCCCTGGCTTTTACACTTAATTACCTCCCTTATTACACCACAGCCTGGAGAGAGGAAAAAATCACAGGGCAGCGGGCAGGCAGGCACGGCCGGCCCAACTAGGGCGTAAGTAATGGCCCGTTCTGCTAACGTGCCTGCAAGGAAAGAAATCGCGCGCACACGTATAAATAAATAAGGGAGCAGAGGGCCGGGAGCGCCCGGCTCCCGTGCGCACGGCAGGGATGGCCGGGATCTGCGGCCCCAGGAAGGGATGGTGCCGGGGGCCGTGCGCCCTCGGGGCCGGGGTGACCTTGGACTTGGCAGAGCCCCGACGTCAGGGCCAGATGGGACTCGCCGTCACAGGCTGGGGGCAGGCGGGGGGAGTGATGAGCCCTCAGCCCGCACCGGGGGCAGCTCTGACCCCCCAGCCCCGGGGACAGCCCTGGTGGGGACGGGTCGTGCCGTGCCCCACGCCACCCCACGGCTGGGGTCTCACGGCCCTCGGTGCGCCCGGATCAGTGCCAAACCCCTGCAGCGGGATCAGCCCCGGCTGGGAGCAAGCCCGGAGCTGCGGGCAGGCCTGGTGGTCTCAGGTGCGTGGAGGGTGGCCGCTCGTGGACGGCAGCGTGCTCCTGCGGCCGACGCTCCGTACCCGGTGGAAGGGTCGGGGCATCCCGAGGCCGGGGGTTTCCGCTAGCAGGGCGCGGAGCAGGCGCCCCAGCTCCCCTCGCGCCGGCCGTGCCAGCGCTCTGCTGCCGGTGATATATCATGAACTATTATTAGTTAAGTGCTGCAATGCACTCGGCGTAATGCAAGGCTCGGCGAAGAGCGCGGCCCTTCCGCAGGCGCTCACCAGCCGCCTCGGCAGGCAGGGCCCTCCGGGGAGGAGGAGGCTGTTAATATAATGGGCTGGGGTGGAGGGGGGGGAGAGCCGGCTTTGAAGGCAGGATTGCAAAGCAGGACGAGGCTGACTGGGGTCCCCAGCGCGGTGGCAGGGTCGTGGCTCAGCGCCCAGGGCCTGGCCGCCGGGACAAGGAGCTGGGGTGGGGGTGAGAGCAGCTCAGGCCCTTTGCGCTGCGTCCCGTGAGCACAGCCCCACTCCTGGAGCCCCCCGTTCCCCATGTGCATCCCTGGAGCATGGCCCCGCTCCCGGAGCCCCCCGCTCCCTGTGAGCATCCCCTGAGCACAGCACCTCGGAGGGGCTCCCGGCGGGACGGCAGCGGCAGGGCTATCCCAGCCGGCGGCCAGCCACATCCCCGGCGGGGCGGCGGGGCCGGGATGCCGGTCAGCCCTGCACGGCCCCAGGGAGAGCCAGCTCTGGGGTCACAGCCCTTCCGCAGCGCTCATCCGGGCCGGGGCCTCATCCTGCCCCGGGGCTGGGCCCAGGAGGGCCACAGCGCCAGGCTGCGCCGTGTGCTCAGCGCTGGCGAGAGGGGGGGGAATGGGGGCTCCGGCAGGGAACAATGCGCCGCCACGAGCCCGGCTGCTGTTGTGGGCGGCGAAGGTCACGGCGCTTCCCTGGGGACAGAGAGAAGGGACAGGACGTGGGGAAAGGGACAATGGACAAGGATGGGGACAGGGAAAACAGACAGGGGACAGGGAGCAGGGATGGTGATGGGGAAAGGGACAGAGGACAGCGATGGGGACAGGACAGAGATGGGACGGGGACAGGGATGGGGTCAGGGGACAGGGATGGAAGGGAACACAGATAGGGACAGGGAAGAGGGCACAGAAGTGGGGATAGGAAACAGGGATGGGGGCAGTGGAAAGGGACAGGGGACAGGGAACAGAGATGGGGACAAGGAACAGGGACAGCGATGGGGACAAGGACCCCCAGCCCCGACCTTCCCAGGCCCTGCGTGCTGGTGGCAGGAGACAAAGGCAGAGGGAGGCAGCGGGCCCCGGCGGCCCGTGTCTCCGTGGATCCCCACCGCCGGAGCCGGGATGCCGGGGCCAGAGGGGGCCGGGACCCCGCGCTGCCGCCGCTACCCCGGGCGCTCGGCGCTGCCGGCGGCGTCTTGGGGGGCTCCGGGGGCACCGGGGGGGCTCCGGGCGCGGCCGGGCGGAGCGGCCCCCTCCCCCCCCCCCCGCCCCGGCCGCCTGCCTTCCTCCCCCTCCTCCTCCTCCTGCTCTCCTCCTCCTCCTCGCCGCCTGCCTCCCTCCCCGCCCCTCGCACTCGGCTCCCCGCGCCTCGCCGCCCGCACAGCCGGTGCCCGGCGGCGCACGGCGGCCAGCAGCAGCCCGGTGCCGGTGCCGGTGCCGGTGCCGGTGCCGCGGCCGCTGCGCGGGGCCCCTCGCGGTGCCGGTGCCGGTGCCGGTGCCGGAGCTGTCCGGTGCTGAAGGCGCCGGCCCGGCCCCGCCATGCCCCGCTCCTTCCTGGTCAAGAAGATCAAGGCGGACGCCTTCCCGGACGCCGGGGTCCCCGCGCCCAGCTACGCCCCCCTGGAGCCCCCCTACGCGCTGCCCGGCCCCGCCGCCGGCGATGGTGAGTGCGGGGCCCCGGGCGCGTCCCGGGGGCTCCGGGGGCCGGGCCGGGGCAGCGGCACCGCCGACCCCCCCCCCCCCACTTCCCGGGCGGGCTGCGCCCCCCCCGCGCCGCCCCGCGCTATTGTGTGCGCCCGCGGCGGCCGGGGCGCTGCGGAGCTGGGGGGGCCGGGGGGGGCCGGCCAGGAGGGGGGGGGACACGGGGACCCCGCGGACACGGTCCCCGGGGGAGGGATGGAGGCGTGCGGGGGGGTCCCGGCCTTTGTGTCCCGCAGCCGGGGCGGCCGTGCGTGCCGGCGCCCGGGGGCCGCGGGGCCGCGCGCGGGGGGGGGCTTGTGCCCGTGCGCCTCGTGTCCCCCCCCCCCCCCCCCCCCCCCCCCTCCGCGGGGCCACCGGCCGCTGCCGAAGTTGGTCCTCGGGGAAGCACCGCGCCCGTGTTGCCCGCAGCCCCGCTGGGCAGCCCCCGCTGCGGCCGGCACAGCGGCGAGGGGCTCGGCCCCAGCCGGACGCCGGGGCCCCAACCCGCCGGGCGGCGAGGCCGGCTCCGGCCCAGGGCAGCTTCCCGGGGGGGGCACGAAGCCGCCGGGCTCCCCGGAGCCGGGAGGGGGTGGCAGGGGAAGGAGGCAGGGAGCAGCAGCCTCGCCGTGCCTGCGGGTTTCATTGTTCGCAGCGGTGCCCGAAGCCCCTCCGAGAGCGCGGCGGATGCTGGCGCTCCCCGGAGCGCAGGGAAGAGCCGGTCGGAGCTGGGAAGGGGAGCGGGAGGGAGCAGCCGCCTTGCCCGCACCCCGGCCGGGAGGTGCAAAGGGCTGGGGTGGAGGGTGGCCGGGGCGCCCGGAGCCCCCTCCTGCGAGGTGAGGCTGGGGCAGGATCCGGGCTCGACAGAGACCCCCGACGGGGCGGCCTGGGCTCATGCCCTGGAAGCGGGGGCTGGAGACGTCTGTCCCAGGCCATGGCCTGGCCAGTCCCGGCTGCTCAGGGAGCCTGACGCCAGGCTGGATGCGGGTGTGGGCCTGATCCAGCCACATGCAAGCCAAGGGAGCCCCACCACCAGCACTTTCCTTGTCCCTCCTGCTCCACGCTTGCTGCTCCCCAGCAAAGGGACTTTCTCCACCCATGGGCAGGGGTGAGAGACCCGCCTGACTTGGGTGGGGGGTTCCTGCTTTGCACCCCCTGCCTGCTCGGGAACGACATGCCAGTGGGGGAGGGATGTGCTGCAGCTGGGCAGAAGCTGCCGACGCTGCTCTCCTGGAAATAACCTTGCTGCATGCTCGGAGGCAGCGTGAGAAATTGCTGAGCAGAGCGCTTTCTGCACAGCCCGTGTGACCGCACTGTCAGCACGGCGCGGGGAGCCGCGCGGGGGTGGGGGGGGCACGGCTCTGCCACGGCCTCGCCGGGCCCCACTCCCCACCACTCCACGGGGGTCCCCAGCCTCAGGGGGATGAACCGCGGCTGCCCCTGCTGCAGCTCGCCCCAGATGGGAAGCCTGCTGGGGGGGTCCCCCAAAGCAGTGGGGCAGGCAGGGGCTTGCACTCAGGGGGTGTTTGCACGGCCCCAGCTAGAGTGGGGTGCCCACCCCGACCCGTGGGCATGCACACATGGGGCTGAGGTGAGCCTGGCTGTGCACAGCCCCCCTGGACGCCCCTGACAGCCCACGCCACCACGAACGGTGGAGAAACATCCTCTGAAGCAGCCAGCAAGGACCATCATGCAAAATGCTGGGAGATGCTCCGGGCTGGCCCGGGGCTGCCGGAGCACCACGGAGCCTCAGCGTGCCGTCAGCAGTGCGCAGCGCCGTGCGCGTGCTGGCAGCGCGTCGGCCCGGCGGGGAGAAGGCTGCATCATTCCTCCGGCGCCCGGCCCCCGCGTCGCAGCGACCTTCGCGCGCCTGGAGCGCAGGCGGGGAATCCCACGCGGCGCCTGCCCCGCGACAGGTCGAGAGCTGCCGGCCCACGAGACCGACCCGCACCCCATCTTGCACCGGGGTCGCCCGATGGGAGCGCACCCAGGGGGGCCGTGGGGTCGCCCCCTTGGCCAGAGCCCACATCTCATGGTGCAAATGCACCAAAGAGGCCCTGCTTCGAGCACAGGGTCGGACCGGGTCCCTTGCACCGATGTGGCTGCGGCAGAGCCCCGGCCGCGTCTCCCCGGAGCCCCACACGGCCGCTGCACCCGACGGCCCCAAAGCCCCACGGGAGAGCTGCTCTCCAAGAGCGGGGCTGGCCCCGTTCCTGGGGGAAGCAGCCCCGGAGGAGGGGATGGAGGGCAAGATGGGGTGACCTTTCCCAGGCCCTCCTGTGCTCGTCTCGCCCCTCTCGCCCAGTTTTCCTGGGGTTTCCAGAGCCCGGGAGCGGGGCAGGGCAGCAGAGCTCATTAGCGGCATGTGCCGCGGCTGCGGTACGGACAGCTGCTGCCAGCGAGCGGCCCCGGGGGCTGCCGGCAGCCGGGCACCGCGTGGGTCTCAGCCCCACAGCTGCACCCCCCGCCAGGCACGAGGGAATGGGCATCTTTGGCTGACGGCTTTCCTCCGTCCGAAGCCCGCTCGGGGTTTTGCTCCGCCTGCCGCAGCCCCGGCGCTGTGGTCGGGGCGGCCGGGGGGGACGGTGACCGCGCTGTGTCGTCCCTGCAGGGTACATCCCGCACTGCCTGGCGCCCGCCGGCTACGATGCCGACAAGAAGCAGGGCCTCCCGCTGCCGCCGGCCGACCCGGCTTATGCGCCGGCGCACGAGGAGTACAGCGACCCCGAGAGCCCCCAGTCCAGCTTCTCCGCCCGCTACTTCCACGGCGAGGCGGCGGTGACGGACAGCTACTCCATGGACGCCTTCTTCATCACGGACGGGCGGTCGCGGCGGCGCGGCGAGAGCCAGCGGCGCGGCAGCCACCGCCACTCCTGCCCCGAGTGCGGCAAGACCTACGCCACCTCCTCCAACCTCAGCCGGCACAAGCAGACGCACCGCAGCCTGGACAGCAAGATGGCCAGGAAATGCCCCACCTGCGGCAAAGCCTACGTCTCCATGCCCGCCCTGGCCATGCACGTCCTCACCCACAACCTCAAGCACAAGTGCGACGTGTGCGGCAAGGCCTTCAGCCGGCCCTGGCTGCTGCAGGGCCACATGCGCTCGCACACGGGCGAGAAGCCCTTCGGCTGCTCGCACTGCGGCAAGGCCTTCGCCGACCGCTCCAACCTGCGCGCCCACATGCAGACCCACTCCGCCTTCAAGCACTACAAGTGCAAGCAGTGCGAGAAGACCTTCGCCCTCAAGTCGTACCTCAACAAGCACTACGAGTCCGCCTGCTTCAAGGGCTCCGAACACAGCTGTGCAATGGGCAACTAGCCCCCCCCCCCCGCCGGCCCCCCTGCGTGTCCTGGCCCCCGGCGCCCGGCCGCGGCGCCTGCTGCAGACCCTCCTTCTGCAGCGGTGTCACCGCTGGAGGACACTTCCCCCCCCCCCCGCCCATGACTCGCCCCCCCGCCCCGGGAGAAGGGCGTCCCGGCGCTTCCCCTGGAGCATTCGGGGCGAGAAGGGGCCCCGCGGCGGGAGCCGGTCCCTCGCCCCACGCGCTCGGGGCCCCTCCGCAGCCGGGCAGGTTTCCCTGCAGGGGACTCCTGCCGGGATCCTCTTCCAGACTCGGGAGAGACCCTCCTCCCCTCGACTCGTGACTTTCCACGTGTATTTATTTAATTTATTGCTATTATTTATTTAGAGCTGCTGCTTCTCCTCCCGGCAACCGCTGGGGGAGAAAAGACACTCGCCTGCTCCCTCCGGGGGCAAAAACTCGCCTCGTTCGAAGCCCCGACGGGACGATAGGGCTGGAGAGGTGACAAGGCAACGGGGGCCGGGGACGTGCGCCGGCGGGGAGGGCGCTGACGCCTCCCAGCCCGTCCCGTCCTGCCCCGCGGGGCAGAGCAAAGCTCCCCGGGCACGGGGGATGCTCGCAGCCCTCTGCCCCCGGAGCCTGTCCAGGGTCCTGCCGAACCCCCCCGATCCAGCATGGCACGGTGTTCCCGAAAGCGCCGGCAGCCGCAGCCGGGGGGGGGAAGCAAGGGGGTCCCAGAGATGTGGCCACCCCCAGGCAGCGCGGCCCCACAGGGACACGGCCGGGGCCGGGCCACGGGGCAGGACCCTCACCCCAAGCCGCGCACCTCCACCCCCGGCCGGGGGCCGTCGCTTGACCCCCTCCTGGGCCCGTGATGCCGCCGGCAGCGGGCGCTGCGGCCCCAGGGCGACGGCCACGCAGCAGGAGGGGTCGGTGTTGCTGCAACGTTCGGGTGAGTCTATTTATTTGTTCTTATTTATATTATTTATAATTTAAGCTTTCCACTATTTATTTGCCAAGAGCGGCTTGGCCGTGCCCGTGCCCGGCAGCTCTTCTGCACGGCTCGCGGGGCCTGGCAGGAGGCAGCAGAGCTGCCGTGACTGCGGGGACAGGGACAGGGATGGGGACAGGGACCTGGCAGGGCCACATGCCACGCTGCCGAGGAGCAGAGGTGCGAAGGCGCCAGCACGCCAGGGAGACCGCGCCGAGCAGCCCCGGCTCCGCGCTCCACAAGCCTCAAGCAAAGGCAAAGCTGTTCTCCTTCGTCTTCCACCACGCTGCCGAGGCCTCCTCTTCCTCCTGCCCCGGGAGCGCAGCAGCGTTTCTATGCAACCTCCCAGCGGAGAGCACCCTCGGCTGCCCCGCGGCGCCTCCTCCTACCTCGGACCGCGAGCGGCCACGGCGCTAATCACCCCGGGCCAGTCCCGGCACCGTCAGGCCCGGGGGCTGCACGCACGGACCTCGCTGCACCGTCTTCCTCCCTGCAGTCTTCCTCCCGGCAGTCTTCCTCGCCGCCTTGCTGGCACCCGTGCGCTCCCCGTGCCCTGCTGCATCCGCGGGCTCCCGCGTGGCTCGATGCCTCCCGTGCGCCCCGATGCTCCCTGCCGCCCCCTGCGCGCATCCACAACGTGCAGGGAAGAGCATCGCCCCGGCTGCGCGAGCCCCGCGGCATTTCCCACGCCCGCTTTCACGCTCGCCGACGTCCATGCGCTTCGCTCCATGCCCATGCCGGCGCCCGGCCGGAGTGTGTGAGCGGCGCCGCTGAAGCAGGCACCGGGCATTTTCCGGGCACGCGGCCACCGCACACCTGCTCCCTGTTCATACTGTAAATAGCAGACACTACAGCAATAATTTTCCGTGCATGATTGATTTTTTTTCCTGCCAGGTTTTTGTATTTGACAGATCACAGCGAGACAAGGCTACGGAGACGCAGCCACCTGCAGTATTACTTGTAATGCAATTCAGGGATATAAAAGGGACTTGTGCCACTAAGATGCCTGTCTCAGGGGATTTGTACGGACGGGGGTGGGTGGCCACGCGCGAGCGCCCGGTGGGCAGGGAAGCAAGCCATGGGCATGCCCCAAGCCCCGGGGCGCTCCGCACTGGCGCCCGAGGGGCTGCCCCAGGGCTGGGGCGACGCTTAGACAACATCTGCCCCAAAATAAGTCGCGCTCGTTCCCACCCGCCCGAGCACCAGCCGGTTTGCAGGAACAGCGCCCGCTGCCGTGGGGCCAGCCAAGCGCTCCCGGTTCCAGGCGCCCTTCAAAGGCTCCACAAATGGTTACCAAATGGGGGGCAAATTGTTTTGGGCCTCCGGCTCATTAGCAAACCCTTTGCCGGACCCCGCGCTCCCGGTGAGATTAGTCGCCGCCGCGCTGGGACACGTCCTGGCAGGTGAGAGCACAATAATTCACCTGCCGAGTCATCGCCTGATTCACTCTGCAAAAAGTCAGGCTGATTCCAGAGTCTCGCAATCCCGTTCCCGAATGCCACCGTCACCCCGGCTCTCACAGAGGGCAGGTGAGTCACTGGTCACATCCGCGAGGTGCTGTTTGCCCGCAAAAACACATCCAAAGCGGTGCCGGGGCCGGGATTTGCGCCTGTTTGCACAGTCGAGGTTCCCACCACCCGGAGCCCCCGACCAGCCCCCCCGCAGCAAAACCCGGGTCCCTCCGTGGGCCGGGGAGTGGGGGACGGATTCGGTGCCGGGGACGGCTCCAGGGGCGCAGACTCCTGCTCGGCTCCCGGCTCGCGTGGGGCACCGGCTGCAGCGCGGCCCCGTTCCCCAGGCGCTCGCACGCTGCGGGTGACCTGCTTGCGGGAGCTGGGGGCGAGCGGGAGACCTGGTTCTTCCTTGGAGTCTCTGCACCATTCGGGACAACGGTCCAGAGAAACGACCTAAAAAGACTCAGGGATGAACCACGCAGCGGTGGCTGCCCAGCTCCCACGACACCCTTTCTTTGCCACTCGGATTTCGGGGTTGCCTAACGCTGCCTGTTCCTCGTGGAGGACTCCGGACGGCTCTGCGTGAGCCAGCTCCGGGGTGGGGAAGCAGGGAGGCTCTGGGCATTGCCGAGACCAGGAGCAGCCACCTCCCAGGCCTCGGCTGAGCTACCCGCACAGCAAACCCTCATGCAGCGGCGCAGGGGCTGCAAAGCGGAGTCCCGGGGGGGGGTGCAGCCCCACGGCCCTGCTGGGACCGGTGCAGAGGTGGCCCCCCCGGCTCGTCCCGCTGCCCCCGGCTCCTCCGCGGCAGGGCTCAGCTGCTGCGTGGGAACGGGCAGCCGGGCACAGCGTCACCCCCCGAGCCCCAGCCCCGCTCCAGCCGCCCCAGCTGAGGACGCCCAGCCGCATCCGCACGCGGCACACCGGGGGCGAGCGGCGGCGCTGGCCCAGCCGCCCCGGCCCAGCCCGTCCTGCTGCTTCACTGTGACGCTGCAAAACCGCGGGGCGGCGACTGCCGGGGCCAGCGCCAGCGCGGGCGATGGCGATGGCAGGCCCAGGAGGAAGCGGGGCGGCCCGGCTGGGAGCCGCGCTGCTCGGGGCGGAGCGCCAGGCCGGGCTGGGCAGCTGGGCGGAAGGGCCCGGCCGGTTCCCGGCAGCAGCCATGGCCGAGGCCGGCGACGGGAGCATCCACACGCAGCACATCTCGGCCGTGCACAATGTGCCCCTGCACGTCCTCATCCGGCCCATCCCCTCGGTGCTGGAGCCGGGCAAGGTGCAGAGCCTGGTGGAGACACTGCAGGTAACTGCGGGCCCTCCGCCACGCCGCCTTGGGGGTGCTGGGGCACTGCCGGGGGAAGCTCGCAGCACCGCAGCCCCGGCACAGGTGGGATCAGGGGCTGTCGGGGGTCTGCGTTGCTCCCGGACCTCTCTCCCTTCCCAGGAGGATCCGGACCGGGTGCCCCCCATCGATGTGCTCTGGATTAAGGGCAGCCAGGGTGGGGACTACTTCTACTCCTTCGGCGGATGCCACCGCTACGCGGCCCACAAGGAGCTGGAGCGGGAGACCATCGCCGCCAAGATCATCCCGTCCACCCTCAGTGACCTCCGCACCTACCTGGGCTCCTCCACACCCGACCTGCGCTAGCCGGGCCGGCTCCGCAGCGGCTCGCGCACGGCTCCAGCCCTGGCCGGGGCTGGGTCCCCCCCAGGGTCCCCCCGTGCTGAGCCGGGACAAATTCTGGGGTTGCCCTGGTCCTGGGCTCACACGGCCTGGGGTCCCCCCGGGGTTCCCGGGGGCTGAGCTGGGCCTGTCTCCGGGGCCGGATGCAGAGCCGGTGCTCCTCCGGCTGGGATGGTGACAGGCCCCCCCCCCCCCCCCGTCCTCGGGCTCCCGTGCCCTGGGGTCCCTCTGGGACGGCTGCGGTGCTGGGGTGTCCCCATGCCCTTCTGCTGGGGACGGGGACAGGGACCCCCCGCCCCGGGCTCGCACCCGGCCAGGCGGGCAGCTGGGCGGAGGGGGGAGGCCACGGTCCTGGGCTCGCACGTCCCGGGGGGGGGGGGGTGTCCGGGGGGGTCCCGGGGCTGAGCCGAGCCGGCGCCGCGCTGCGTCCCGGTGCGGCGCCCCCCGGCGCGGCCGGCAGGTGGCGCCCTTGTGCCGCGCCGCTCCGGCCGTGCGAACGGGACCGAACCGAACCGGGCTGGGACCGAGCCGAACCGAACGGGGCCGAGCCAGAGCCAAGCCAAACGGGGGCAGAGCCGGTCCCCCGGCCTCTCCCTGCGCCTCCGGGCTCGCCCCGTTCCCAGCCCAGGAGGAGCCTGAGCCGTGCCTGCTCCGAAGCCTCCCGTCCCCCATCCTCTGGCGTCCCCCGACACCCTTCTCCGTGGGGGATGTCTCCGAACGGGCACTTTGGGGACATCCCCTGCCGCTCCTGCAATAAAGACGGTCGAACTCCAATGGCTTCGGGGCCTGGTGTTGGGGCAGCCTGGGGTCGGGGGAGCAGGTACGCGACGGCACGGTGCGGCGTGGGCACGAGGCGGGCCGGGTGCTAGCAAGGGCAGGCAGCTGTGAGCAGACGGGCTGGGGACAGATGCTCTCCTGGGGGACAGAGGCTCTGCCAGGCCCCTCCGGCATGCAGCTGAAGTGGGGCCGTGACCTGGCTGCGGGAGCACCGCAGTCCCGCCGTGCCGGGATGCCGACAGTTCTGCAAACGCCACGTCTTCAGCCCACGTGCAGGCTGGAGAAACTGCCCCAAGCATCCCGCAGGCGTCTCAGCATCCCTCTGAGCCGGGAGCCTTGGTCTGGGGAGGGGGAAGGCCACTGACTCACCCTGCTACACTGTGAGTCAGCAGCAGGCCTGGGACAGGAACCGTGTCCGGACACTTCTGCCCTCGCTCTGCCCCCTCAGCCGCGCTCCGCCTCGGAAAGATCCCATCCTCCCAGGCTGGGTAGAAATAGGCCGGGCAGAGGGCTTGGGAGGAGGGCACGGCTCACCTGGGCCAGCAGGTCCGCAGGGCAGGGGAATGATCCGGCTGCCTCCCGTTGCGTTTGCAACGTGCCCAGTCCGGGGGGCACCTGGCGGCGCTGCCTGCGGGATGGGGCAGCTCCTACAACTGGCATCGAGCCCCCGGCCGGTGCCGCCGCTGCCGCCGCTGCCTGCGAGCGAGGCGTTTCCGCAGGAGCCGCCGGGGAGGAAGGGCAGGGCGGGCGGGGGGCTGCCGCGCCGGCGTGCCTCTGCGCGGGAAGGGCCCGAAGGGAGGCTCCGGCGCGGCAGCGCTGCATGTGCTGCATCAAAGCTGCCCTCTGCCCGGGAGGAAGCCCTGCAAGCGCTCGCCGAGAGAACAGCCCCGGCCCCGGCTCCCTCATGAGCCATAAATTTCTCTGAAGAATCGTGGCGTGCTAAAAAGTTTCCTCTTGTTCGAGCGTGGGAGGGAGGGACGAGGTGGCGGCTCCTTCGGCCGCGGCAGGTCTCAGGCGTCCCCCCAGCCCTGCTGCTGCCGAAATGGGCACCCCACGGCAGGGACTGGTTTCACCCCAGGCCCTGGGCTGCGTCCCCCTGCCCTGCCTGGCACCGTCCTCTGCCCGTGGCACTGCTGCCACCATCTCCCCGGAGCCGTGTCCCTGCGCTTGGGGATCAGCCAGGGCTGCCGGATCCTGCAGCCCTCCTTCCCGCGCGCTCGCACCTCGCGGGGAGTTTCCAGCCAGGAGCTGGAAATGGCCGCCGGCTGCAGGATCCGCTCGGCCGCGTTTCCATCCCCGGCGAACGCAGCCAGGATGTCCGTGCCAGGCCAGCGGGCGCCCCGCGAGACCGCTCTCGGGTCTCGGCCTCGGGGGCCGGGAGCCAGGCCGGGCTGCGGGACGGCCGCCGCGGCCAAGGGGACCACGCAGGTGCCTCCCGCGCCGTGGGGCTGGAACGGGGGGGGGTGACAGGCTGGGGGCTACGGCTTGGGGCAGAGCGACGCTGTTTTAGGCACTCGGCAGCGTGGTGCCGCCCTGCTCTCCCGGCTCTGCCCCGTGCCCAGGTTTCCCCATCTCCGAGCCAGCGCTGCCAGGGCCACAACCATGCCGGCTGGCGCAGCGGCGAACTCTTGTGCGAACCAGCTATTTGCATGTCTGTCCGTCCGTCCATCCATCCGTCCGTCCCTCCACCTGTCCCCCTTCCCTCCGCCTGACCTGCGGGGTCTCCGGTATCGCCGGCTGACAGCCGATCTCGGCTGCCTCCAATCCATTCGTTCCAGGGCAGGAACAAAGGCGCTTTGTGGACTCTCTCGCTCTTAATCGGGGCTGGCTGGGGAGGGTCCCGGCTCCGGAACTGGGACAGACTTCCCCGCGCGACAGCCGTGTAATGCCTTCCAGACCGCCGGCGCTGGGGCCCGCAGGTAGCGCCCCGGCGGGCGCGCTGCCCCCGGCACGGCCGCCGGCGCGGGAGCCGCCGGACCCGCTCGCGGGCAGCGCAGGCGCTGACCTCCCCAAAGGGCAGGGTCAGCCCTCGAGGCGAAGCTGCTTCGGGCACTTCAAAGGGTTTCGCAGAAACTCAGGCCCCTTCGGCGAGCGCAGGGCCCAGCACCGCCCGCCCAGCCCTGCTCGCCGCTCTCAAACCCAGCGGGATGGATCCCCGGATGCTCCCGGCTTCCAGCCTGGGTCTCCCTGTGCTGCGGGCAGGGACAGCCCCCCCCCGGGACCAGATCCTGCCCCCCGCGTGGGCTCAGATCCGGGGCAAGCTGCTGCCTCGCACACTAAATGCACCCCGACGGCCGGGGCAGAGCTCCCTGAGCCGGGTGGGCACCGCCGCGGAGCCGCAGCCCCGGATGTGCCCCAAACCCCGGGAGCCGGGACGGGATGGGACGGGACGGGGCTGCTTCGCCGGGTTCAGCGGGGTCAGGCCGCGGCGTCCCGGTGGCCACATGTGCCGGCGTTAACGCGGGGTCTGGAATCCATTTGCCTCGCCGGCAGCGGTGTTTTCCCAGCAGGGCCGGCAGGGCCCCGCGGGGCTGGGGGCAGCCCCGGCCCCCCGTGCCATCTGCTCCCTGTTTATTTTCTTACACTTAAGTGTCACCTCTCGGATAAACACTCCCCAGCCCGCGAGGGCAGGGGGCATTTCCCTGCGTGCGGAGGGGGGGTCCCAGCGCCTCGGGGCTCCCAGCGCCCCGATCCCCAGGGACACTGCTCTGCTGGCCGGGCTGCGCCAGCAGCTTCGCCTGGGCCACCCTCGCAGTGGGGCTTGGGTGCCGCTGTGGGGCGGTATCCCGTGCCGTGGGTCAGCATCCTGCACTGTGGGTCAGCATCCTGTGCGTGGGTCAGCATCCCATGTGTGGGTCAGCATCCCGCGCCGTGGGTCAGCATCCCGTGCCATGGGTCAGCATCCCATGCATGGGTCAGCATCCCGTGCCGTGGGTCAGCATCCCGTGTGTGGGTCAGCATCCCGCACTGTGGGTCAGCATCCTGCACCCGTGGGTCAGCATCCTGCACTGTGGGTCAGCATCCCGCGCTGCACCCGGGCAGAGCAGCCCCTTCCACTGCCGGAGCGCAGGCACGGGGCCACGGCTGCATCCGCACGCCGCGGGTCGCCGATCCCGCCGGCGCTGCCGCGGCCGGAGCGCGGTTTGTTTGGCTGCGATCAGCTGGGAGAACTGTCATGCCAAACACAACTGCGTCCTGGCACCCGCTCAACTTGGCCTCGCCGGGGGTGTGGAGCGGCCTAGCGGGAGGCTTGTTGTGAGCGCAGTGCCGCTTCCCCCCGCCGGAGCCAGGCCGCCGGCCCCGGCTTCGCCTCGCGCGGCCGATGAGTCAGGCACGAGGCTCCCAATGTCCGGGGGGGGGGGGGGGGCGGCACGGGGAGGCACGTCCTGCCCTGCGCACAGGAAAGCCCGGCGGCCGCCCGCGTCCTGCGCCCGAACGGCAGCAGCATCCGGCGGCAGCTGGGGGCGGGCGGCCAGGGAGCAGCAGGCTCTGCGGCTTCCCCGGCTCTGCCGCTGCGCCGGCTGCGCTGCCGCTGCCCGGCCGGCAGCCTTGGCGCGCGCGAGGGCCTGGCGGGGCAGCCGCGCGCACGTGCGGGCCGAGCCGGGAGCGCTGCAGCGGGAGCCTGTGGAGCCGGGAGCGTGTGTGAGGCCGTGCACACAGACGCGCACCCATGCAGGCACACGCACACGCATGCATACGTGCACATGCACATATGTGCGTGCACCCATACCGTGCACGTATCCATGCACATGCACCCATGCACGCATGCAGCTGCGCACATGTGCATGCATACGAATGCATGCACGTGCACGCACACGCATGCACACGCACGCACATGCATGCCCCCGTGCGTGGCAGTGCCCCCCAGCAACGCCGTGCGCCCCAGGGCAGCTCGCCTGGGCGTCCCGCTCCGGCCCGGCCCCCCCCCCCCCCCGTCAGCTGGTGGCCATGTGTGGGGCGGCTGCAGCTGAGTACACAGCCCCGCCATCCGTCTTGCCGCTGTCAGGCCGGGGGCTGCCGCGTCCGCGCCCAGCGGGGCGCCCGCGCGAAGGGCCCGCGCGGCAGGGCGGCAGGGCGGCAGGGCGGCAGGGCAGCAGGGCGGCGGGGCGGCGGGCAGCGGCCGAGGGGCACGCGGCCGGGCTCCATGGACCCTGGGCAGAGCCACTCCGGCCACGGCTGCCGGTGCCTCCCTGCCTGCAGCCGCTGCGCTGCCCTGCTCCGTCTGCACGGGAAGGCTTCGTCCCGCAGACCCGAGCTGCAATCCCTGGGGATGTTCCCGGCTTGCTGAGACCCTGGGGAGCCGGTGGGCGCTCGCACCCCAGCGTTACCCGGGGGCTGGTGCTTTCGCCCTCCTCTTCCTCAGCTGCTGCCTCCCCGCGCAGCCGAGGGTTCGAGCATCCCCAGCGCTGCTCCGGGCACCGCTCGCTCCAGGGGCCTGAGCCCGGATGGGCAATGCCGTGGTGCCGGCGCGGCAAGCCGAGGCAGGGCCAGGCTGCGGCAGCCCTCTCCCTCCCGCCGCGTGATTTACAGGCGCCGCGAGGGCGGACAAATGGTGAAGGCAAACAGCGCTGCGCGGCCGCGCCGGCGGGGGCCACCTGGGCTCCGCGGGGGGCAGGAGGCCTTTTGCTCGCAGCCGGCCGCCTCCGCAGGGAGCCCCCGGGGCGCAGGGAGCGTCCCAAGGGCACTGCCGTCCCGAGGGCACCCGCCGCCGCGGCAGCATGGCCGGGGAACGCAGCACCGTCCCGTCCCGTGGCGCCGCGGCCCCGGACCTCCCCGCCATCCACCTCGCTCCGGGGCTCCCAGCGTCCCCGTTGCATCCCTGGGTCCCCGTCCCCAGCCCCACAGCTCCGTGTTCCCAGCCACCGGCAAGTCCCCGAGCTGCCTCGTTTTGCCTCGTTAGTTTGAGTTTCCGCCCCGGCACCCTCCCGTTGTCCCCGGGGGTGGCAGCCGGATGGGGACAGCGGCCGCGCACGGGCCTGCTCTGCGGCTCTGCTGGCCCGTGGGAGATGTCGGGGATCCCCGGAGCAGGTCCTGCTCCAGCAGCAGGATGCCCTTGGCCACGGTGGCGCAGTGGCACAGCCCCACGAGTGCTGGGGGCCCGTCCCCACCAGCAGCCCTCCGCCGGCAGCCGCCTCTCGCCCTCCCTGTTTGCTCAAGCCGCTTTCACCGCTTGACCTGCCGCGCTCGGAGCATCGCAGAGCCGGCGGTCCCGGCCGCTCCCGAGCTGCCGGCAGGAGACACGGGGGCACGAAGGGAGAGCGGGAGCGGGGGGGATCCCCGCGGTGAAGGGGAGCAGCCGGGGAGGGAGCGCGGGCAGAGCTCCGGGCTGCTCCGAGCCCCGTGCTGGAGACTCCGCTCCGCGCCTGCAGGAAAAGACGTCGTTTTTCCACTGCCGGCGCGCACCTTCCTCCCGCTCCGGAGGAAGCGCTCCGGGTCGGGCCGGGCCAGGCCGGGTCGGCAGAGCCGGCTGCCGCGCGCGCGGGGTGCCGGGGCGAGGACGCTGGCCGGCTGCCTGGCCCCGAGCGCGGCCGGGGGCTGGCTGGGGGTGGGCTCCGGCGCCGGCCCCTCCCCGGCCGTATAAAGTCCGATTCCCCCCGCGGCCGGCCGTCCCAGCCCCGCTCGGACGCAGGAGCGGAGCAGCCAGCCGGGAAGGCGTCCGGCGGCGGCGGCGGTGCCGGCGGCGAGGGCTTGCCGCAGCGCCGGAGGGGCCGCGGGGCGCCCGGCCATGGCGTTCACCGTGCTGCGCCCCGTGGCCGCCCGCGTGCTCTACCCGGACATCGGCATGCTCTCGGAGGACGAGGAGAACCGGAGCGAGAGCGACGCGTCGGACCGCTCGTACGGCTGCTGCGAGGGCGCGGAGGCGCGCCGCAAGGCGCCCCGCAAGCCGGGACCCATGGTGGTGGTGAAGCAGAGGCAGGCGGCCAACGCGCGGGAGCGCGACCGGACCCAGAGCGTCAACACGGCCTTCACGGCCCTGCGCACCCTCATCCCCACGGAGCCCGTGGACCGCAAGCTCTCCAAGATCGAGACCCTCCGCCTGGCCTCCAGCTACATCGCCCACCTGGCCAACGTGCTGCTGCTGGGCGAGGGCTGCGAGGACGGGCAGCCCTGCCTCAGCACCATCTACGGCGCCAAGGGCGACCGCGACGCCAGGCAGCCCCGCAGCATCTGCACCTTCTGCCTCAGCAACCAGCGCAAAGGGGTGAGTTTGGGGGGGGGGGGGGGCACCTGCCCGCGGTGCAGCCGCCGGCGCCGGCTCCGGCCCCCGCCGCAGCTTTGAGCCGCTCCCGGCCAAATCCTGCTCGTAGCTGCACGCCCACGGCTCCCGGCGGCGGCGGCGGCGGCGGAGGGCTGGGCTGCACCAGCTGGGGCGGCGTGGGGAGGGGGGGGTTCGGGGGGGGTTCGACGGCCCCCCCAGGGCCGGGGGGTTGCAGCGATGCTGCGGGGAGCTGGGCTCGCCGGCTGCCCCCGTTGTCGCCCCGCTGCCGCGGCCGGGCTGCAGCTCCGGGATGCAGTGGGAAGGCGCCTGCGGCACGGGAACACCCCCCCCCCCCGGCTTGCAGAGGTGCGGGGGGGGGGCTGGTGGGGGTCCCGTCCCGCGTCCCTGCCCTGCGCCCCCGGCACGGGCTCCGGCACGGGCACGCCGCCCGCGGGGGCTCTGCCCTTCGCGCAGCCCCTCGTCTTCCTCGGCCCCCGCTCCTCGCCAGAGGGGGGGCGCCCCTTCCCTGCGGCGAGCCCGGCGGCCTCGGCACGGCTCCGGCACGCTCCGGCTCCGGCACGCTCCGGCTCCGGCCCTCGGGGCTCTTTCGCTTTCTGCCTCTCCATGTTTAATGGCTCGCGGGGCTCCTCTCCTCTCCCCTCCCCGCTCGCCGGCGTCGCTCAAAGTGCCCCGGACCTCGCCGGGCAAAGCGGGGCGAGCGGCACCAGTGCAGGGGCTGCGGGAGCTGCTCGCCGACGTTCGGGACCCCCAGAGCTCCCGAGGGCGACGGCCCGGAGCTGGGCAGGGCCGCTCTGCCCTGGGCTGGGCTCTACCGGGCTGTACTGGGATGTGCCAGGCTGGGCTGGGCTGGGCTGGGCTGGGCTGGGCTGGAACTGGGCTGTGCTGGACCGTGCTGGGTTATACTGGGCCATGCTGCGTGGTGCTGGGCTGAGCTATGCGCTGCAGTGCTGGGTTATACTGGGCCATGCTGGGTGGTGCTGGGCTGAGCTGCGCACTGCAGTGCTGGGTTATACTGGGCCATGCTGGGTGGTGCTGGGCTGAGCTGTGCACTGCAGTGCTGGGTTATACTGGGCCATGCTGGGTGGTGCTGGGCTGAGCTGCGCACTGCAGTGCTGGGTTATACTGGGCCATGCTGGGCGGTGCTGGGCTGAGCTGCACGCTGCAGTGCTGGGTTATACTGGGCCATGCTGGGTGGTGCTGGGCTGAGCTGTGCACGGCAGTGCTGGCTTATACTGGGCTGTGCTGGGTTATACGGGGCCATGCTGGTCTAGACTTGGGCCACGCTGGGCTCTGCCGGGCAGTACTGGGTTATACTGGCCTGTGCTGGGCCACAGCTGTGCAGGGCTGTGCTGGGTCATATGGGGCCACGCTGGGCTAGATTTGGGCCATGCTGGGCTCTGCCAGGCAGTACTGGGTTATACTGGGCCATGCTGGGCTAGAGCTGTGCTGGGCAGTGCTGGGCTGCGCTGGGTTATCCTGGGCTGCGCTGGGCTTTGCTGGGTTATACTGGGCTGCGCTGTCACCCCTGCAAGACCGGGCTGCGGTGCCACATGTCCCGGGGGCGGTGGGATGCTCCCTCCGCGGGGACGCGGGGGCTCCCGAAACGAGCCGCCCCGGCCCCGCTCCGAGGTGCCGCGTCCCTGCAGGGTGACGGGGGCCACCGCGTCCCGCCTCGGCCCCGGGCCCCGCTGCGGCACCTGCCCCACGGCCGCTGGCCGGGGCGAACCCCCTCCGTCCATCCGTCTGTCCATCTGTCCGTCCGTCCCCTCGGGGCCCCCGAGCCGCCCAGGCCGGAGGAGGGTGCCCGGCTCGCCCCTCGCCCTCGCCGTCCCTGGCGCTCCCGCACCCGCAGCTCTCCGCTCCTCTCTCCGCAGGGCGGCCGGAGGGAGCTCGGGGGCAACTGCCTGAAGGGGAGAGGGGTGACGCCGCTGCGAGTGGCGCGGAGGTGAGCCGGGGCCGGCAGCATCCGCCTGACACAGCGGCGCAGTCACCGGAGCCAGGACACGTCAGCTCCGGACACCGGACCGGGGAGGGAGGGAGCTGCCCGCCGGCCCGCGGAGGTGGCGGGAGCAGAGCCGGGACCGCGGGCTGGGACCGTGCCGACACCGACGGCGGCACCGATGGCGGCAGCGGGGCGGGAGGACATTCCCAGGGCCAAGGCGCTGCCCTTGGGGACGGGGGCGCGGGGACCCCGATCCCGGCTGTGCCGCGCCGGGCTGGGCCGGGGGTCGGACTGGGAAGCAGCCCGTTTGCAGCCGGAGCCGCGGGAAGAGAAGGCGTCGCGGCCCCGTGGGCGCTGCCTGTTCGCACGCAGCCGCTCGGAAAATAAACCTGACTTTCGTGACGGGCCGGAGCCTGGCTGCCGCCCCGGCGCAGTGCCGAAGGAGCGCGGGACCCGGGATGCCCGACCCCGTCCAGGCCTGTCCAGCCCTGTGCCCGCGTCCGGCTCCCTCCCACGTCCTGTGCACCCTGGCCGGAGCCCAGAGCGGGAGGGCACCAAGGCGGGATCCACGTGGGGTCCCGGAGCAGGAGGGCGCCAAGGCGGGATCCACGCGGGGTGCCGGAGCAGGAGGGCGCCGAGGCGGGATCCACGCGGGGTGCCGGAGTGGAAGGGTGCCAAGGCGGGATCCACGTGAGGTCTTGGAGCGGGAGGGCGCTGAGGCGGGATCCACGTGGGGTACCGGAGCGGGAGGGTGCCGAGGCAGGATCCATGCGGGGTCCCAGAGTGGGAGGGCACCAAGGCGGGATCCATGCGGGGTCCTGGAGCGGGATGGTGCCGAGGCGGGATCCATGCGGGGTCCTGGAGCAGGATGGTGCCAAGGCGGGATCCAGGGGGTTCCTGGAGCGGGATGGTGCCGAGGCGGGATCCGGGGGGGGGTCCCATGGCAGAGCGCTCCCGGCACAGGCTGCCACCGTGGCTCCCATCCCCACGGGTAGCTGTGCGCCGGGAAGGGCCTGCGGCTGCGGCGATCCCTGGCCCGGCCGGCTGCGGGAAGGGGGCCGCGCTCCCGGGGGGGGGGGGGGGGGGCCGCGTGCAGCGGGGTCAGGCGGGGACACGGGGCTCCCTGCCCCGGGCACCCTGCCGGCGGGGGGAGCCGAGCCCGGGAAAGGCGCCGGGCTCGGGGGACGCGCGGGTCCCCGGGGCCGCTGCACCCCTTCCCGGCCCCGCGGGCGCCCCGGGAGCGCCGGGACCCCCGCAGCCGGGGCGAGGGGCCGCGAGCACCTCTGCCCCCCGGCGCGGCCCGGCTGCCCCCGGCGCAGCCCCCCCGCCCGGCCTCCCTTCCCCCAGGGCTTGATTTATGGAGCTGCCAGCGCGGCGCAGCTGCGAGAGCGAGTCCCCGGCAGGGACCGGGGTGGGTGGGAGAGGCTTGTTCTCAGCGTGTCTAATGCGTCCCAGGCCCCAATAAACAGCCGTGAGATTCTCCAAACATCCCGGGACACTGAATCCCTGCCCTCGGCTTTCTCGGGGGGCAGCGGCGGGGCAGGGGGGGGCTGCCGCTCCGCAAACAGCCCGGCCCGCACATGAAAGGGGACACGCTTCCCTTGAAGGAGCAGCCGGCGAGCCGGCTCCGCGCTCCCGGGAAGACCCCGCGCTCCCGGGAAGCCCCCGCGCACGGCCGCCCCGCGGCACCGCTCGCCCGCGGATCATCGGAGCGGGTCGACACCCCGAGGCTGCCTGGCAGCTCCCGGCTTGGCTCCCGCTGCCTTCCGTGCAGGGGGCACAGAGGGTCCCGGAGTGTCCCGGTGCTGGGGATGCAGCCAGAGCCTGTCCCGGCACTGGGGCTGTGGGTCCCAGCATGTCCCGGTGCTCACTGCACGGCTCCCGGCATGTCCAAACACGGGGCTGCAGCTCCCAGCGTGTCCCAGGGCTGAGCATGAGCGTCCCAGCATGTCCCAGTGCCGGGGTCATGGGTCCTGGCATGTCCCAGTGTCAGGACTGTGGGTCCCAGCATGTCCTAATGCCAGGGACCTGGGTCCCAGTGTGTCCCATCACCTCCCAGTGCTGGGGCCATGGGTCCCAGTGTATCCCAGCACGTCCAAGTACCAGGCGTCAGATCCAAGCATGTCCCAGTACCAGAACTGTGGATCCTCATGTGTCCCAGTGCTGGGGTCATGGGTCCCAGCGTGTCCCATTGCCGAGGCCCTGGGTCCCAGTGTATCCCAGCAGTTCCCAGTGAGGGGGGGGGGGTGTCCCAGTGTGTCCCATCACCTCCCATTGCCGGGGCCCTGGGTCCCAGCGTGTCCTATTGCCGAGGCCCTGGGTCCCAGTGTATCCCAGCAGGTCCCAGTGAGGGGGGGGGGGTGTCCCAGTGTGTCCCATCACCTCCCATTGCCGGGGCCCTGGGTCCCAGCGTGTCCCATTGCCGGGGCCTTGGGTCCCAGCATATCCCAGCAGGTCCCAGTGCCGGGGCGGCGGATCCCAGTGCATTCCAGCCCCTCCCAGCGCTGCGAGAGGGAAGCGTGACTCAGAGGCGCGGGAGCCGGGGGCTGCTGGGAGCCCGGCGCCCCTTGGCCCCGCCGGGGACAGCGCGGGGGTCCGCAGGGGCTCCCGGCCGCGCCGCCGCGCTCCCGCTCCCCTCCCATCCTCTCCCTTTCCTGCGCTCGGACACCCTTGGAACGGCTCTTGGCTGCTCTCTCTGAGACAGGAAGGTGTCCCCGAGTCTCAGGAAGGAAAAACACTCAGTGCTGAACCCACAAAGACCGTCTCCGAGGGGCCGGGGCTGGAGACGCTCCAGGCCTGACATCACCTGGGAACTGGAACCAGAACCGCAGCTGCACTCCGCGCCTGGTATTTTTCTTCTTTAACTTGTGTTTTTAAACGTTCTTTTTATAGAACTTTCTTTTTTTTTTTTTTTTCCCCCTTTCCCTTCTCCATTCCCCTCCCAAATATTTCAGCCTCTCCGCGAGTTTAACCTTGCCGGGCCAGCGGGGCGGGAACGCGGCAGGGCTGCGCCCGGAGCCGGGCTCCGGCCAAAGCCCGGTGCCGAGGGGGAGGCGGGGGCCGGGGCGGCAGCGCGGGGGTCCGGATCGCCCCCCGGACCCGGCCGAGGGGTGAGCAACGCCGCCACCGCTGAGCCGGGGCTGCACCGGCACTCGGCCCGGCCGCGCGGACGGAGCCCACCGGGACGCCGGGGGCGCGCAGGGGCGTTTCAGCCCCGGCGTCCACCACCCTTTGCACCCCCTGCCCTTTCGTGACGCCTCTGGGTGCTGCCTGGCCCTCGCCGGGCTCTGCCCCAGAGCGGACGCGAGCGGTAAAGACCCCAACGCATCCTGCACCTTCACCGGCGCGAAGCTCAGGCGCTCGCTGCCTGGCAGAAAGCGTCCCTGCCGCGGTGACGATCAGCCGAGGTTTGGACACCGTCCCTGCTGGAGCCCACACGTCGGTGCAATGGGCACACCACAAACTGGGATGTGATGGGCACCCATAGGTCAGCGCGATGGGCACCCCATGGGTCAGTGAGATGGGTCCCCATGGGCTGGGGTGTGATGGACACTCCATGAGTCAGTGTGATGGACACACCACAAACTGGGACGTGATGGGCACCCATGGCTCAGTGTGATGGGCACCCCATGGGTGGGTGTGATGCACACCCCATGGGTCAGTGTGATGGACACCCCACAGGCTGGGGTGTGATGGGCACCCCACGAACCAGTGTGACGGACACCCCATGGGCTGGGGTCTGATGGACAGGTACGATGGACACCCCATGGGTCAGAGCGGTGTGCACCCCACGGGCTGGGGTGTGACGGACATCTTGGGGGTTGGTGTGATGGGCACCCACGGGCTGGGGCGTGGGGCAGTCCCTGCCTCCCTGAGAACCCCGGACCCCCGTGCTGAGCCGCAGACCGCACCGACATCGCCAGCGCCCTGCCGGGTCCCGGGGCAGGAACCGGGCGCGGGGGCTGCTCGAGAGCCCAGGACTCCCTGTGCCGGCCACCACCAGCTCCATGCCCGGACCGGGGCCGCGCCATTCCTGCGGGTCCTGCTGCATCCCGCGGACCGGCAAGCCCCAAGGCCCTGCCGCAGCGCCCGGGGGATGCCGGCACTGGCCACGGGCCCCCGCGCCCCGCCGGGACCCCGGCCCCGCTCCCCGGGACACGGCCACGCCGGCAGGGACAGGGTGTGAGGCCGCCGCGCGGGGTGAAAGCCAGGTTAATCTCCCGTCGGAGCTTCCCTCTGCAAACAATAAGACAATGCCCGGCCGGGGGCCGCCTGCGTAACCAGCGGCGCGGAGGGGAAGTTGTAATATTTGGATTTAGCACTCAGTAAATTAAGGGAGAAAAAGGAAAAAGCGCCGGGGGCAATCAGAGCGGGGGCTGGCCCCGCGCCCTGCCCCGCGGCGGCTCAGCCCGGCCCGGGGCCACCGCGGGCGTACGAGCGGGCTGCTCGCAGCCGGCACAGCAGCTCCTGCGATGCCAGAAAAGGCATCTGGGCCAGGAGTTTATTTTAATCCCGACCTGCTGGAACTCATGGGAAATAAAATACTGTTTCCACAGCTGGGGTGGCCGGGCAGGAGATGGCCCGGAGGGACGGTCCCCTCCAGCATAGGGTGGCCAAGGGGGGCGAGCGGGGTGACCTCCCCTTGGGGGTCCCCGCTGCAAGCAGGGATCCCAGACCAGGAGCTGCCCCGGCTCCACCGCGGGGTCCCCACGGCCCCATCCGACCTCCGGAGCGGGTCCTGCGTTGGTTGGGCTCTGCCAAGGGTTGCGCCGCGGCTGCTCCGGCGGGCATCCGGGAACGCCGCTCCATGGCGCCTGTCCGGAATGTCGGGCCGGGGTCCGATGCGGGGTGTTTCCAGCCCCGCGGCCCTGCTGCCCGATGGGGCTGCCTCGCCGGGGCGCCGTGGGGCAGGGGGAGCCCCTGGCGCCGGGTCCAGCACCTCTCCGGGGCGCGGGAGGGCAGGTGGGGGAGAGGTGACAGTGCAGCAGCGCGCGCACGGACAGCCCGTTCCCCCCACCACCCCCCCGGCGGGAGCCGTTATCAGCGGCGAATCCTCGGAGCGGCTCCCAGGGGGCACCTCCAGCCCTTCCCCTCCACCTACCCCATCTCTGTCCCGCTCCGGCCCACGTCAATGCCGCGGCGAAGGTGTCGGAACAATCGCCTGACAAAGAGCTATTTTTAGGGGCCGGGGCTCGGAGCGAGGATACAGCCCGGCCGCTGACAATGGGGGGAAGGGGGCCGGGCTTCCCCAGTGACCGCTCGGCAGCAGAAGGACCCGTAAGATTTCCTCGATGACCCAGGCCCGTACAATACAAGGAAAGCGCGGCGGGGAGATACCCAAGCCAAGAGGAGCTGCTCCTTTACCTAATGGGAGTGACCCGGGGCGAGGGGCTGCGGGATTCGGGCAAAGAGCCGCCAGCGGCTCCTCCCGCGGACGCGACTCCCCCGCGGGTGGGGAAACGGGGCCAAGCGCCGCCGCGCTCGGGGTTCCCACGCGGCCGCTCCGGGGCCCGGGCCTGGCTCCGGCCTGCCTGTGCCGCGCGCCCCCGCGGGCTCCCGGGGGCGGCGGGTGGGCGATATAAAACTCCCTGCGCTGCCGGCGGGGCCCGTCCCCAGATCCGGGCTCCTGGGGAAGCCGGCCCCATTTTTTGGGGGCAAATTCCTCGAACCGGGTCACGCTCCAGCCCGGGATTGGGGGGGCCGGAGGGGTTTGGGAGGAGGCGGCAGAGGGGGCCCGGCCGCGCTCCCCCCCCACCCCAGGGTCTCCCCTGCAGCAGAGGGGGCCGGCGGATGCTTTGCTTCAGTCAATTAAGTTACTTTTGGGAGAAAAGTCGATACTCCGGGGAAAAAAAGAGAGGAAATCAAGGATAATGAACGTGAAAGTTAGTAAAGGTCACCGGGCTGGCCAAGGCGGCAGGGCCCGGCCCGGCTTTGGGCGCAGGGCAAAGCGGCACCGACACGGCGGGAGCCGGACCGGGGCCCGCGGCGGGGGGCGAAGGGCCGGGCTCGCTCCGCCGCCGGGCCCGGGACGGGGGGGGCCGCGGGGCCGCGGGCGCTGAGCGGTCCCCGGGGCGCGCTGCGCCGGACACGGGCCGCAGTTGCCACCTGGCGGCGGGCGCCGTGCACAGGCCGGGCCCGTCCCCGCCGCCGCCGCCGCCGGTAACGGGCAGGGTCCCCCCGCCGCGGCCCCGCAGCCATTTTGTGCGCGGCTCCCCCGCGCCGCGCGGCAGGGCCGCGCGCCCGCCGTATTTACCGCCGCTTCGCGCACGCCGTATCCGGGCTGCTCCCCCTCCCGGCCACCACGGCGGGGCCGCGGAGGGAACTACAGCCCCCACAAGGCCATGCGGCGCGGGCGGCCGCCGCGCATGCGCGCCTCCCCAACCCCTCCCCCTCCCCCGGCGGGGCCCCGCGGCACGTCGCGCGCCAGCGGGGCGGCGGGGTTTCCGCTTCCGGCGCGCCTCGCTGTGGTCCCTGCGGCTGGCGGCCGAGCCTTGTGCCTCCGCCATATTGTCTGTGTGCGGCGGCGGGGAGGCGGCGAGCGCGGCGGCCGCGGCAGGTACCGGCGGGCCGCGGCGGGCCTGGCGCCCCTCCGGGGGCCCCGCGGCGGGGGCAGCGGGCGGAGGAGGCAGCGGGGGAGGCGCCGCCGCGTCTCCGGCGCCGCCGCGCCCCCCCACCCCGCCGCGGGCACGGCGTGGGCTGTGGGGCCGCGGCCGCCCCTCAGGAGCTGGGCCCCGGCGGGGGGGGGGGGAGGGGGCCAGGCCGGGCCCCGCTGCGGGGACGGGGGCGAGGGGGGGAACCGGACGGGGCCGCCGCGGGGGGGGGGCCGGGCCCGCGGCCTCCCTGGCGGGGCGGGCGGTCTGCCTGCCCCCAGGGGAAGGACAGGCCCCGGCGGCGGCGGGGCGCCGTTTGCCCCCGGCTGTGCGGGGAGGGCCGGGCCCCGCGGGCGGGCAGCCTCCCCTCCACCTCTCTCCCAGGGCGCACGTTTGGGCGGTGTGGGGGTTATTTCCCCCAAAGGGGGGTTATTTCCCCGGAAAGCCATGTCCCTTCCCCCAAGGGGCAAGGCAGGGGGTGTGCGGAGGGGACAGGGCAGGCCTGCTTCTCCGTCTCTCTTTGCTCCCCGGCCGTGCAGGGTCTTTGCTCTTGGCTTTTCTGAGTGGAGGCGAGGGGGTGTTCACACACTTCCCCACCAGTTCCCCTCCTCCGAAAGCAGCCGTGGTCATTCGCGCCCCTGTAATTTAGTTCGTTGTGCCTTGGGGCAACGGGCTGTGTGGCTGTTGGTGAAATATGCTTTATAAAAGAAAGGGCAGATAAGATTATGAAATGTTCTGTGTTATTTGTCAGATTACTTTATTCTTTTTTTTTACTAAGGTCTCTGGGTGCAACCAATAAAGTTTGGATCATAAACATTCAATCACTGGTATATTTTCTGCTGACAGCAGCGGTAGATCTGTGTAGAGACTCATGATGGTATGTGCCTCTCTTCTGCAAGATAAATTTATGGATCCTGAGTCTGTGTTGATTCGGTAGTGCAGTCCTTTGCACCCAGGCAGAACCCCAGTAACTGCAACAGAAGTCTGCAATGGCGCAGGAGTTTGCACTGTTCAAACCTACCACCAGGTTGAGGTCTTGGAAGGCTACTGTTGCATTGAGCACTGATGCATTGCTGCTAAACTCAGTACTGTGTGCAGGTAACCGTGCTGTGTGCTCCGCGTGCACTTACCTGACTCATGCAAGCGCCGTCCTCAACGTGTTCCTTAAACCGCTGGGAAAAGGAGCTTGTAACATGTTTGAGAATGAGCGCCCGTTTGAGGTGATTGAAGGCAACATTACCCTTTTAGAGAGATTTTTCAAGGCTTCTTCATGGACACAGAGACTATACTACTTCCCCTTGGGGCAGTTAACAGTTTAGTTTGTACTCAGAAGCCTCTTTCTTTTTATAAGATGTAGGATGAAAATAATACTCGCCAAAAATATTCAGACTCAAATGGAGTTGCTGTTCATGCCATATTGCCGATTGGCCTGTGTGTTGAATATGACTCTCTAGCACAGATTCCAGGTGTAGCATGGGTAGATGGACAGGAATCGCCCATCCTGAGCATTGCTCGTGTCAGCATGATGTAGAAAATGGCAAAGCTATGGGTGCTTGTGCTAGGAGAGGGGAGCCTGTGCTGTATGTAGATAGGATTGGGGGACAGAGTGGAGCGTAGATGCTTGATCAGCTTCTTATCTTAATTAGTTTTTAAATTAGGGTGATGTGCCAGTTTGTATAGCAAGACGCTGTGCATGGTTAAAATATACCAACAGGAACAGCGGTACGTCCTTCTGTGGCAACACAAACTGTATATATACCTGAAGAAAGAAAACTGGAATAAAATGCTTCTCTCACTAGCAGAAATGTATCTATTCCAGTTTAAAGAGGAGCCTGCATTTGTCCCTGATAGGAGAATGTCTGCCTATTTTTTGTGGTTGGAAGTCCATCTCTTCTAATGTCTTCTATCGAAGAAGATTTTATTGTAAAAGTCTAGATCTTCTCATTATTACGAAGGCAGTATAGATCTTTGATAGACAGCGATCGTTCCCTTTCTGCTTGGCAATGGAGAGAGATTTACTTTTCTGTCCTGGAGTGAGGATGATAACATCATCTTGGCCTTGGCTGTAGCAAAGGAAGAAAAACTAATATAATTGAGTAGCCAGGTAGGGTACTGTGCTGGGGATAAACCACAGTAGGGGAGAATGGGGAAGTGTGGTCAGGGGTTCTGGTACTGGAGGAGAAGGCAGATGTTTTTGAATGGAAGATTCAAAACAGGTTCTCTGGTTTTGGCAGGACATATGGGTTAATAAATTGAGGAGAAATAGGTTCTGTTGGGAATGTGGCTCTTTAGAAGAGGAATAATAAAACTGGAAGTAGGTTTTGTAGCAAATCTGGAGAAAAATGGATCATGAAATATTTCATGAAATTAAGCAGAGTTAAGTTTTGTGACGTGACAGCTAATGGAACTCAATTTACGTGGAAAAAAAGCTGGTGCAAAGTGAGAACAAAGATAAAAACCTATGAGTGGGGATTACTAGGGAAAGACTTAGTAAAATATTGTTCCGTGAGGGAGGGAGACAACTACTTTAGTATTTGAGATTTTGGCCACTCTTCAAGTAGTGGAGATTAAGTAACTAGCAATGAAGTGGGCTTATGGAAGGAATTTGGGGGAAGACAGGACACCAAAAGGTAATCATAGATTTGTGGAGTTGTAGAAAAAGGAGTTCTGTTTCAAATCTGATGAAAGGAACAGGGTAATAACTTCTTCCAATTTTATTAAGGACAGTGTCTCTATACCTTCCACCTGAATTCTTTTTCTGCATTTTCTCCTTCCAGAACTGATTTTCTCTTTCTGTCTTTCCTTATGTCCTCTGAGGAATAAGGGAAAAGAAGGCTGGAGGAACAAATGGGTGACATTGGGGTGGCGTGATTAATTTCATGTCACATTTCTGAAGAGGCAGGGATTTATTTCTGGGTTACCAGGCCTGTCACCTCCACTCTTCATCCATTATTGAATTGCTTGTATTAAGGTATCTGTTTTATGAACTATCTGCGTGAGGTGGATGGCAGCCTAGATCTTATTGTCCTGTAATGGTCTTGAGAAAATAAAACCCCCAGACTTTGAGGCCAGGAAGGACTGCTGTGACTTAGCCTGACTACAAACATTGTCTGGTTTTGATTGTGAGACAACTCTTGGATTATTTTTCTAAGCTTGGATATCTCGTTCCAGGGGCTTCTGAGAGCTGACTTATCCTGGAATTTACAGAACCTAATTGGAGAAAAGGAGCTATCCTTTGGATCTAGAAAAACTGCTTTGAAGAGGAGAATGCTGCTTTCTGAATTGTTGTTAGTGCTGTTTCTGAAAGCAGAATATTTTTACAACCTGTTTTTTGGACTCCACTTAAGCTTACCATCAGGATGCTAAACCTATCTGCTAGTATAAAAGATTGATAAGAAGTGGGGTTATTGATGGTGGTCATGGGATCAATGATTCAAGGATATCTTCTGTTGATCAGGTTTCAGCCATAGAGGAGCAGCAAAACGAGCCTGACATGAATCTTACCTGTTTCTTTATTCATACTCTTCTGGACAGTTGCATTCAAACAAATGATTTTATTATCTGTTTCATGCTACTGCTTTGGGAAGTTGAACAGCAGTGGAGACCTAGGAGCTCTTTGCAGACTCGGGACAATACCACCCCAGGCTCATATTTGGAAGGTTGTGATTTCAGTAATTTTAGTTTTATACAGAGTTTATCTTAGTTATTTCTATTCATGAGAGGTAGATTATGTCCTTATTAGGATTGATTTCTAATTTTTAAGGAATGTTACCATTTGCAGGGAGTTTTCTAAAGCAGGCTGTCCAGCTTCTTAATTTAATGGCTGTATTATATTATGGTAGTTTACTTAATCCGAATGACAAATAAAATGTGTGCTATGTGGAAGTGGCAAGTCATTTTGGGCTCAGGTGGAATTTGGCTACAGGCTGCCAATTGGATAGTCCTGTCTTAAAGTGCTGCAGCAGTCCTAGAAATACTAAGATATTCTGTCCGTCTCTGTGAAGTAGGCCTCTGCATACTACACCTTCAGGAGTAACCAAAGGGTGAAATAACCTTTTTTTTTTTATTAAGCTGTTACTAAGTGTAGAGAGATTCCAGTGTGTTCAGTAATATTAACGCAGAATTACATGCCAGAATTTGCTTTCACTGGATGAGAGAGGTCACACCATGTTATGAATGAGTATTTCCTTAAGTCTTCCTGAATGTCTAGAGAGGTGAAATTGTGTCTATTATGTTCTGACCAAAGCCTCGGAGGCAGCTTTTCACAGAGTGCATCTTTACATACGTGTATATGAGTTGTCAATTCTTGTTTATTTTTAGTGCGCTGAAAATGGATTAGTGTGGACACATACAGCAAATTGATTCTAGTATAAAAAAGCAAGAGCTTCTGGATTATTCCTTTTTATTCTTTTAATGAGTTTTGTCACAGATTCCTCTGTCTATTACAAGAGTGCTGTTAAACTTCAGCCATAGCTTCTGCAGGTTAAGCAGTACTTTCATTATGTTCAGAAGGAAAAGGGGGTTTTTTGCTCACTGATGGAATTTCTAGAGCATCCAGATTATCATCTCATCAACTGAGTTTACAAATTAAAAGTTACAGAGTTTCTGCTAGCTTCAGCATTTTAGAATGTGTGGGTGTCTCAAAAGGCATATAAACGTATACTCTTCCCAAATCCATGAATTAATGCAGTGCTGTGGCTTTACTTGGTGATTGCAAGGTATGAAGAATAATGCTGTGGAGATGGACAAATTTGTCTTTGTATACAGTTGACAGTGGTGTGATTTTATTTGGTAGGCTGAGGGTGTATTCAGTATTTGTATCCCTACTGGGTTATACAGTGATGAATGCTGCTAGTCATGAGTTTCGGTTAATCTCCAAAACACTGATGTGAAATACAAAATCATAATGACACATTCCTCAGTCAATACATTTGCCTTGCCTGCTATGTCCAGGAGAGCTGCCATATCTAGCAGTAGCTATATAAACTGAGCGCTTGGTGTGTTACATAGAGACAGAATAATCAGTATATAATAGATAATGATTTCTGGAGATTAAGAACTGTTTTACTCCATCTGATTGTCAGAACGGATGTAGCTAAGTACATTTCATGTTTGTAGCAATGAATTTTTGGATAATTATGTTACAACTTTTACTCTGTAACTGCAGTTTGCATTGGCTACCTCTTCCTAAGCCTTTCTGCTGCCATCAGAACTGAAGATAGTTTGCAATGTATTGCGTGCTTGATAGGAACAGTTGTTCGCAAGGATTTCCTAAAGAAATGTGCAATATACGTGAGGTTATCCTTTGGCTGCAGTTAACTTTTCCTACCTCTAGGAATTGCATGATCAGATTGTTTAAAAACAACTAACTTTTACTGAAGGAAGATGCAGTTTAGTTGTCTGAATTCTAGATAAATCGCACTCCTTACATAAACCATAGGGATCAAAACAGCTGAGAGATCGGTCTGTCAGTACTCTTTGCTTGCTAATTAATGAGGAAAACAACTGCATCATGTATCAGTAATTACGAAGGTAGAAAGTTCCAGAGGACACTGTCTATTGACCTGATGTTGGTTGTAAAGAGCCTGTAGTGATGCTAATATATTCCCCTTTTTGAGCTTGTAGGAAAAGTTAGGTGGTATTGCCAGGATCTTGGGACCTGACAAAATGTAGTAATCACAGTTTTGGTAATTGACTTAAGGCTTGGAAAATACTATCCAAAGCTCCAGTGGTACAAGCTTTGGGTTTTTTTTAGGAATGTTCTTAGAAGAAGAAGAATCACTTCACACTGAAATCCTTACAAGTACTCTTGCTTTGGCGTGGTCAAAGCTGTAAAGATGTCTTTCCTAAAAGATGCATTGTGTGGTTGTTTCAGCCTTTCATGCATTCCCTGTAGTGTGCGACATGGCTAAAGGCTATTTCACTAATGGCGAGAGAGTACTGCTTGGCCTAAATTCTCATGTGAGAGGGAAGAGATGCTAACAGAATAAACGTTATGGATCAGTTTCTGTTTCAACACATTTATATTAACATGTTAGTTTGGCAATATGTGGCTACATTAATAGCCATTTCTATTTGGTTGTTACTGTACATCACTTAAGTCTCATGATACAATATCCACTGTGTTCTGTGGGGGCTTGGAACCGTAGAAAGAGAAGTTTCTGCAGAACTGGGAATGAATCAGAGCCTAGGCTTTAGTGTGAGTAAGTGGCATTGGACTTGCAGATGCATATGCGTCCTATAGTGTCATTGCTACTGGAACTACGGAGACCTCATCCAAAATAAGTCTGAGAATTTTTGTGTTAGGAAAAGTTTTCCCTTTGCTTTGTGTATAGTGAGCTAGCTTAGCTCTTAAGATATGAAGGAGAGTTCATGATTTTTTAGGGACGAGTGGGAAGAGAGGAGTTTTCACAGTTGACTAACTATTCTGTATAAAATCTCTTAGGAGAGGTGGGGGAGTGAAGAACATTCCAGTCACTGGCAGCCTCTTGTTGCTGGAGTAAATTTGAGCTGTTTCGGCCCAGGTGTATGTGGAGTTGCCAGTACTGAAATTTTGCAAAGGACAGTTGTCCAACTAGGCTGAGATTCTGGAAACCCATAGAGCATCTATGTGAGCTTCACTGAAATTTAGCCATTGTGGTACTGTACAAAAATGAAGGCTGACTGCAACTGTGAACTTCCGTTAGGTGGGTGATGCTGCTTTCTACATTTGTGAATTGGGAGATTTAAGTTCTGCCCAAGACTGTGGAGGCTAGCATCAAATACAGAGTTACAGTAAAGCTGTTTCTTGTTCTGTCTACTGACTTCTGCTGTCATCCTTCGTCCAATGGATGACTTCCTCATGGGCAGAAACTGCTAGCAATTCAAGGGAGGAATTAGTGAAGCTGATGAAGGAAGAGCTAGTATCAGTTTTAGGACATTGCTAGTGTAGAATTACTCTTGAGATGTTTCTCCCAGTTTAACTAAACTTGTCAGCCATTTTCCCTAATGCACTGATCGTGTTTTATTTTGAATTAAATCACAACTTTTCAGGCTTCTTTTTTAAGAGAATGTTTGAGGTCCTTATACATTATCATTTATTATTTCTCCATGGCTGGCACAATCTAATGTATACACACACTATATATATTATATGCGTGTGTGTGTGTGTAGTTTTGTGTGTGTGTATATATATATGTATATATATATATAGTGTGTGTGTGTGTGTAATGTAGTTAGAGCAGATGATGCTCTTAAAAAAAAAAAAAAAGAGAGAGAGAGAGAGAGAGAAAAGCTTGATTTCAAACCTAAGTTTTTTTCAACTCAATTGGATTCTAAAATCTGCTCTTCAACTTGATGTTGTCCCTTTAATAGGTAGATGGGCTTCAGGAAAGGATGGAATATGTCCATTTTATTAGTCCAAGCTCGTTTCTATTTCATCTATAAAATCATAGAATAATATAGGTTGGAAGGGATCTCTGGAGGTCATCTGTTCCAGATTTGTGTTGCTGCAGTTCCTGTATCACATAGCTACACAAATCAGGTTTCTGTTGTGAAACAGAATATATATATATTTTAATTAAGTTGATTACTATTATTTCTTGCTTTAGAGTTAAGATGGGATTTGAGAACTAAATTAAATGTATACTCTTTAATGTTGGCTACCAGTAGGTTGTACTGTAGTATTTAAGTATGTCTAGGTCTTTTAATTTCAGTATTGTCTATCCAGTACTAGATATTCTCCAAACATTCAAGAGGCAAGTGCTCATTCTCTGGGAGGCTTACAATCAAGGGATAAATAACCTATATGAAGGAAATTATAATGAATTTGATCTGATAGTTTTAATGTTTCCTCTCATTAATAAAGCATGATATACACTTTTGATTTCAGAGATTGGGTCTGAGCCTTTTGTTATGAGAATTAATGTCTTGCTTCCAGTGGTGGAAAAAGGAAAGGAATAGCCATTTGATTCTAGGTAACTTGTTATAATTCTTCTCAGCTAATCGAGGGGGTTAATTCAGAATGAACAGGCCGCTTTCTGTCTTAGCGATGTGTCTGTTACAGTTGCAGCTGATAATGAGCTTATATGGGGAAAGCAGAAGTGAGAGGAGAAGTCTTTAGACCTGTATGACCAATCTGTGAATCTAGCTTCCTCCTTGAAGGGACAATGACATTATCTTGTCCGGGCTATCTGGAAGTGGTAAAGTGATGAAAATATTTTCTTGGTTCTTTGGGTGTAGCTTGGGTCAATTCAGTGCTTATCGTCCTCCTTTGGCAATGTTTTCTGCTAACTTAATCTGAATTCAAATGGATCATCTGTAATGATCGTGTTTATATAGTGCTGAACATAGTTCACTGAGTTCGCTCCTGGTCTGTGCAGATGAACTTGGAACTATCTGGCAATATATTGCTGATGATGATGGCAAACGAGGAAGTTGTGCTGCTAGCAGCGATCCATAGAGAGGTTAGTATCGAGCAATGTTCATATTCACGGATGTCTTATTTATATTCGGATGTCTTATTTATACTCTGAGCCGTATGCAGAAAGGTCATCACTTGGATAGCGATTGCGAGATTCCTCAGGACACCAGTCTTCTGGGAAGCTCTTGGCTTCCAACTCACCCGGTGTCTGTATATGCACTGTGTCATACTGGTGCAACTTTTTAGGTTTAAAGTTTTGAGTAACTGTATGCTTTAGAGATGCTCCAGGCTAGAAACATTATTATTTAAAAGGAGGGGGAAAAAAAATTCGATGTCTCACTTATTCTAGACTAAATAAAAAATTAAGAATTTTACTGGAGGCTAAGTATGTGTGCTTTTTAGAACTAAATTGCTTAGTTTTCTTAGAGCTATGTTTTATGCCATTTGCTGTAAATGAATACATTTGGAAGGATAAAGGACATAAGAAATTCATACACTAATTAGGTATTAGTGCTGGAAGTAAGAATACTTTAAAAGAAACGAAGTCCTCTGTATGGGGTCTTGTTGTTGGAATTAGAGTGGATTTTAAGGATGCTGAGATCTCTTTTAACAGGAGGTTTTTGTAACAGTGTCTTAAATTATAATGTTTTAAAAGTCAAATTCAAAGTAAACATTGAGAGTCTTTTTACCATTTTGTTGAACTTCAGGCACAAGAAGTCTGTTTCACCAAGCTGTTCAGACAACAGATTACTATTAGGATAATTCAAACTTTTAAGAACTGGTTCCTTTTAATTAATAGACCTCCCGATTAGAAAATTCCTATATGATGCCAGCACAATTATTTCTGCCTCTTGATTGGGACTCTTGGGCACTCTGGCAGGGTAATTACCAGTAGTACATGGCAGTGTTTTATTTGACTGTGTTCTCATGACTTTTTTCTACATAGAATAAATTGAGTTCTGTGTGGTGCTTCTGGTAAGGATGCTGTGTAAGTGATTAGCTAATTGTCAACTTGGTAATACTGAAATGGCATTTTTAAGGGTATGCCTAGGTAGGAAAACCAACCGCTGAAACTGTTCCGTTGTACTCATTTGGTGCAACTTCCATGTGAATGCTGTTTGGTGATGTCTTCCCAAGAGGTAACCACATGAGTGCTAAAACAGCACAGCTAGAGTATTTTCTGTCTTTAGGCAAGCCTGAGTATTGAACATTGTATGTCAGACCTGTAACTGAAAGCTTTATCCTCCTCTGTATGTGATCGTTGGTATATTGCCTAAAAACTCGCGGTCATGTTTCCTAGTTAAGCACTACTGCTTTTCCAATTAGTTCTATCAGCCACTTAAAAAGCAAAATAATTCCTTCAGAGGTGCACTGTGTTTTTCTGAGACTGGAATACTTTCCTTTGCTCTCACAGTGGCCCAAAATGTTGTAACATCTTGGAGTGACCATAATGTTAGCTATAGGTTAGAGTAGGCCAGTTGGTGGCACTTGAGCACCAGGTTCCTGTCTGCTGTGCAGACTGCTACATGTAGGTGCAGGAGGAAGTCTGCTGGTAAGACGACTGCTATATAGATGCAGCACATATTAAATTACTGTAACTGCTCTGATTAAAGACTTATTTATTTATTTATTCCAGGAGGGTAGTGAAATACTGGTACAGGCTGCCAGAGAAGTTGTGGAGTCTCCATCCTTGCAGGTGTTCAAGACTAGACTGGACACAGCCCTGAGCAACCTGATCTAATTAGACCTGCTTGGCTAAATGACCCCCAGAGGCCCCTCCCAAATTTTTCTATGATCTATGCATTAATAAATTATATGTTCTGATTAGATTCTGACCACAGTAATATACTCATCCTTTATAATAAATTCAGGATGCTCATCTCATCTGGGCATAACAAATACTAACTGCTACTCATACTGTAGCTTTTCTGCCTCAAAACTGTAAGCTAAATTGACATTTACATGTCCACATCTGTGCCCATTATTTACCTCTATTTATATTGCTTCCTTTTATCAAAGAGCTTGGATCTATCACAAAATTATTCCTCTCTAGGGGTAGCAAAAGCAAAATATGTACAAATTCTTCAGCATTTTTGAGTAGAGGGAGTGAGAAACTTTAAATATTTTTAACTTTCAGACAAAGTAATTTTGTATATGTACATAAGTTCATGTTTGCTTTAAAATCAAGTTATCTGTGCAGTACGACTCTCTCTTCATTTCCCATAAAGAACAGTAGATGTGATTACCTGTCTTTGTATTTAGGCATTGCGTGCACATGGGTAAGGAGAAACAAATGTTGTGATTAAATTTTGAAATTTAATAAATGTCACTGTACTAAGCCTGTTCTAGTAAACTTGCATGCTCTGTTAATGTCTGAATATGTTTTTGGAAACGGCATCTAATTTCTAAGTTTGGGTCATGCCACCTAAACAGTTCGAGGTCTTTGGTGACTGCTGCTGAAAATGTATTTTATTAGAGGAATAACATTTTTTTTTTTAATAGATTTTTTTTTTTTTCCAGTAATACTTGGTATTTTTCACTTAGCCTAGCACCTTTCTGGAAGTGTCCCCATCCCTTACTGTGTTGAGGCCTGAGTTACAGCTCTGTCGTGGACTTTGGAAGAATATTGTGTGCCTTTTTGACCTTGAGGCTAGATTACTGCAATGGTGTCTACCAGGAGCTGCGTTCAAAAGCATTTGTGTGTCAGTAGGTCATAAAATAACCCATGTTACCGAGGTTCATACCACTGGAGAAGGCTTGTTCCAGGCAGAAAAGAGCTGTTGTGTACTTGTCCGTGGATGCAGAAGCAGGTGCTAGGGCACTGCGGAGAACATCAGGCTCAGATCCCCAAGGTCCTCCCCTTGCTTCATACTCCATGATTGAGCTGTGTCTGGGTAATAGATTGAAGTCCTGCGGAAGTCAGGAAGAAAGGAAGAAGGTTTGGCTTCTAGAATTTTCTTCTGGTGTGACATAGCCTAAACTAACCACTCTGAGCAAATTTGTAGGTCTTTCTGATTAGTGGGGCTATTGCTTTCTCCTGCAGTCCACCGGTTGCCTGTTTTCTGAGAAGGGATGAGATTGGTGTAGCAAGTAACTACATTATACTTATTCGGATTATAGCATTGCCCATGGATAGAGTGGCTTTCTATAAACAGGGTTGTATAGTCCTTGCCATAGACTACACAACAAATGATACTCTTTCATGCCCCAAGACAGCTTCCTTCCTTGTGAGTTATTTTGAAAGCTGACAAAGAAATTCTTGTATTTAAATGCCTAAGTGTGTCATCTTTCACTCATGGTGAAAGATTTGAGAGATGCAAAAATACTACTTTTATTTTAGGCAAATACTTCTAGTATAAGATTGTAATACTTAATAACATGCTTGTCAGCAGAAAGAGTCTTTCTCTGCCTACTTGCATCCTAATTAAAAAAATCAAACCTCCAGTCTGAGGATTTTAGCATGCTTTATTGGCTCTAACAGTGACTGTCAGCGCGCTTCTGGTGCGTAGCCCGGATTTATAAATGGTAGAAGGCTAAATGACATGTACAAAGACTCAGCAGTTGGTTTTTGATACAGGAGACATGATTCTTGACTATATACTTTTATGCCACCTCCATCACCATGATATTTATGTGCCTTCCAAAACAGTCAAGCAGTATTAGTAGGATTGCTTATAGGTATTTTTTTTCCTTCCTCACCTCAGGGCATTGTAACCTATGCAGTGTGTTTGTATTGGCAATGTCCAAAGCATGGCTTAAATTTGAATTGGAACACAATGAGGTTTGTGATGATTTAGATCCTGCTGGAGTTTTCTGCAGCCTTGGACCAGGCCCTAAGAAAGCTGTGTTCTTCATAAATGGGCTTTACCCCTGCACCAAGGAGTTCATTTTTGCTGAGGAGCACAGTTGCGTACCATGATTCCTATGCAAGATTTTAAGTAACTTTTACAATATCCTGGGCCCAAATTCATTTGGTGAGAAACCAATACGGGTTGTTGTCATGGAGGACTAGAAACTAGAGCTATTCTGCGTGATTAGTCAGTTTTTACAGTAAGCTACTATTGTCTTAAATACGTAGAAATCAGAATATTTGTTTCTGACGTACAATAACTTTCGTATGAGTTATTTTGACTAGTCGCAATAATGGCTAAAATTAACACCAAAGCTTGACCGAAGATTTGCTAAAATCAGAGTTTAAGAGGGAGGAAGTGGAGGTGCTTATTAAATCCTTCGGACAAGCAGAAGATGAAGAAATGTTTTTAGTCAGTTGCAGCAGAATTTCTCTTTTGCATTGGATAAGGCACCATAGTCCGAAACAGATGACGCCGTCTTTTGGACAGTCAGATTTAATATCTTGACCGTAGAAAGTTGTGATCAGGCTTGCTTCCCTGTCTCTGTAGAACTTGCCTAACTGACTCAGTTTGTCTTGAATTCTTGCAAGCATCCTCAAACAGTTTAAACCCCTGAAAGGTTTGTAGTGAGTAGCCTCTCTGCGATCTTGCCACTGTCCTTTTTCTTGTGTAACTGCTGGTTGGGGATGTACTGTTCCTCATGACAGTCCAATTAGTTTGGATGTAACTTATCAATGTAAACATGCTATGCCTTGTGGGGAAAGAGAACACTGTTGTCTATACTAGGACTTAATTGCATTGTCCAAAGCGGTGCAGCTTTTTTCTTTAGGTAAGCCCAAAGATAATGCCAAGCTTTTAAAAATAAGAGACCCGCTGGCTGCCTGATTTGTAACTCTTGTTCGCTGTGGACACTGGGTTATGTTTCAGTTTTATCTGTTGTGTGATGATGTGATGGGATATCAGTGCAGATGGGCATGAAGAGAGCAGCAAAATCCTTCTTCAGAAAATGAGGAAATGGGAAGAATGCTGCACTGCCAAAAGCTTCAGAGATTCCTGAGTCAACCAGGTTTTCTGTGTATGTAGATGCTTAGCTAGTTTGCCTCCTGTATTTTTCCAGTGGGCTGGTTTAGAGGGAGTAAACTCTGTGGCAATCTGAGAAACAATGGAAGATTTGTCTTGCTGTAGGATAGGATTTCCACCAATAATTTCAGCCGTTTCTTATTTGCTGAAGGGCCAGAGCCATCTCAGCTTCTTTAGATATGAGAGCCACAATCTATACCTTGAGAAGCTTGCTTAGAACATTGAATGAGCAGTTAGAAGTGCAGAAAGCTTGATGACTTATGGCTTCTTCCCAAAATCTATAGGAAGTAATATGCACTGAGGAGATAGGCAAAACTTGACTGTAGAGAATCTGCTCTTGGGTTGGATGTCTTTGGGAGGTGAGCTCAGAGGGATCGCTACTTTCCACGCAGTTTGTCTTAATAGAAGAATTTTTCTTGGGTATTTAGTTCTTGATTCTGACTTCCTGAGCCTTTGGAACAGATCAAAGAAGCAGAAGAATGCTTCTTGTCTCCCTGCAATTTGAATTTTAATAAAAAGCAAGCATAGGAACAACAGGGAGTCAAAAATAAGTGTTTTTAAAGCTGGTTTGTTCTTGTGTATTTGAGGTAGTGATGAAATCAGTCTGCGAGATCCTTTTAAGAATTGCAAGTAAATCCTGAACTTCTGTTTTAAATTAAAATTGATGCTTCTAGAAGTTGAAACTTTCAGAAAGTGCTTAATTTAGGCTGCACAGATGAGCTTGTAAATGTGTCAGCTCTGTTATGTAGCATCATTTATTAATGCGTTGCAAAAAGATGATAGTCATGCAACCTTGAGTGAATAGAGTAGTTCTGGTTACATGCGATGGCATGAGAGTTTTTCCTGTATGGAAGAGAGAATATGTTAGATGGTTGTTGCTTTCAGTTCGGAGCTGAAAGGGAGGAGTCTGTCTGCAGATATAGACCACGCTGCATTCCTTCCCTTTTGGGAAGTTATCTTTGCCACCTTAAGTTAGAAACAGCTTGCTCAAAATTGTAAGGTGCATGTGGGCTGTTATTTCTGTTAACTGAGCTGAGTGCTCCTTTCCTCTTTGAAGGAAAGCAGACAAATAAGTTTTCAAGTTCTGATGAATGATCCCAGGCCTGTGGCTGGTCTCCAGCCTCTACTTCTCAACAGCTTTTAATGATTAACTGAAATATTTTTATATTATCTTGAGATTTTAACCTTTGGTTTATTTTGTTTCTGCAGTTTGAAGAATCTGAGGCCCATCTGAGGCCTTTATCCCAATTCCAACTTTGGAGTTCTGGTAGCCTCTGATTTCAGACGTCTCCTTTCCATCTGCCAACCTGTCTGATATGTCGGGACCCGTGCCGAGCAGGGCCAGAGTTTACACTGATGTAAACACACACAGACCCCGGGAGTACTGGGACTATGAGTCACATGTTGTTGAGTGGGGGTAAGTCTCCAGGCTGCTTATGGATGTCCCTGGATTGGGATTGATCCTTGTAGGATCTAGCATAACAGTGCGTGGAGATTTCAGGCACCTGTGCTGCATTAGGCTTTTTCATGCTCTTTGGCAGATGTCTAGGATGCATGGCCTGTATTAGGATCACAGCTTTTCTTCATAATTGCAGGAACAGCACAATAACCTTTTGTGTGTTTGAAAGTGTTTGTAGTCAAAATTTTAAATCCCCAGCAGTGCAAGAACACTTTTAGCAGCTCCACTAAGAGTTAGTTTGAAGAATTCTTGCCAAGGAGTCAGGAAACTTATCCTTCTGGAGGGGAGAAAATCTTTTTTAATTTCGAAGAGTCAAAGCAGCTCTGGGTGCGGGGCTGAAAAGAGATGAAAAGATATCTGATGTTGTTCCTAACTTGGATGAGTAAAGAGACTAAGCAGACTTAAATAGGTACATGTTATTTTGTGACTTGTTGCTCAGCTCTCTGCAAGTGACTGGAAAAGACATGTATGCCTTTTTTGAAGGAGGGAGGTGTCTAAATTGAGCTTATGACTAAACCGTCCAAGAACCAGACAGCAGTGATGCCAGCTTAGTAGTTATGCATTCCTGCTTTTGCATAGCAGGGCCTGGACTATCCGAGTTCTGCCCTTAGCTTTGTTACGGTTCTTGGCTTCTGAAATTGTACTCTGTCTTCTCGGCATAAGTGTAAGTCTGTTTTTAAATGGGCTAACACTTAAGTTTTTGGTCTTAATAACTTTATCGATTTTTAACAAGGTTATATTAGGAAATACGTAGTTTCCACATATATATTCATATATATAAAAGACTGCTGGAAGGAATAGCTTGCGTTTGCTGATGCTGAAACGTATAGTTGGGCTCATGTCATCTATTGTAGAAGAAACAAGTTCTGAATTGAATTGGCTTAGTGTGACAAGAAGCTTGCTGTATCACTCCTAATTCTTAATCCTCACTTTCAGGAGATTTAAGACACTAGTTAATCCAGCTTGTTTGGAAGGTGAGGCAGTGCTTTAGTATTAAAAAGCACTTTGTAAGTTGTGGTGGAAATGACTGAGCTCTTTGGGACTTTTAACTTTTTATCTCCACAGAAATCAAGATGACTACCAGCTAGTTCGAAAATTAGGCCGAGGCAAATACAGTGAAGTATTTGAAGCCATCAACATTACAAATAATGAAAAAGTAGTTGTTAAAATTCTCAAGGTGAGCAGGGGATTGGGTAAAAGATGAAATCTGTTGTGGGGTGATCAGGAGGCTAGAAAGTGCAGTATTTGGTCTAAATTGTCTGATGTTCTAACACTGAAATCCTAAAAGCCTGGCTATGGAGTGCCATTTGGTGAAAATGGCAATCATTTCAAGCCTACAAGTAGAAGCCCTATGCCTCTGCCTGTAAGGAATTAGCCTTTATGTTAAAGAAGTCCTGATGTGCAACACATTTGCACTTGGAGCTAAAAACCACTTGAACAGCTGACTAGAAAATTCTCAGCTCCAAACTACCCGTGCTCTGGCATGCTTTCATGTGAATAGAGGCCTATGAGCAAGTGGGATCATTGTCCTGTAAAACCACTGATTAAATTTAAAGGACTGCTAACTTAATTTTCTTTTCTGCTCTGCAAATTCCATTGCAGATGTAATATCCTTCCAGAATAAGTAAGGGTCTCCTGGAAACTGGATATTCCACTGCCTTGATTTGTGAAATACCTTCATTTAGTAGCCCTCAGATAGCTTGTGGACTTCTCATGGTTCTAGATTTACCATATGCCAGTTAAGGTTTTGACTATCAGATCATGTTCAGACTGCTTTAAAAAAAAAACCATGCCATCTTCCTAACCTTTTTTTCACATGCAACTAATGTTTGTAGCTGTCATAGTTGTATCGTTAGAAAGGAGACTGCAAATATTTGAGCCATTACTTGAATGATGCATAGTCAGATAACAAGAAAATTTAGCTGTTTGAACTTACTTGCAAAGGCTCTGATGTATTTTACTAATTCGCAGTCACCTACCTTTGTCATCTAGATGATGAGCTGTCTGTTAGCCTCACTCACTTGAATGCTTTATCTTAACACTTTGAATTTTTATTCTTCAGCCTGTAAAAAAGAAGAAAATCAAGCGTGAAATCAAAATCTTAGAGAATTTGCGAGGTGGTCCCAATATAATCACTCTTGCAGATATAGTAAAAGACCCTGTGGTGAGTATGAAAGGAACTTAAAGGGTACGTTGGGGTTAAAGCTGAAGTTGCTGAGTTTGACTTCAGCTCTGATCTGTCTTATTGTTTTCCCCTGCTCTTAAACCCTGCCTTTGAATTGCTTAATCAGATCAGCTCTTAATCTGATTAACTGCTTTCAAAGGGCCCTTCCCCCACAGATCACTCCAGCCCTTCACTCTGTAAGAGTGTGATACCACTGAACTTAGACATGTCAATTCATTTTACAAACAATACTGCAGTGGACTTTGGCTTTAGCTTTCCTTTCTCCATCTGAAGGGAATTCCAAATGTGTCTGAGGTAGAGAAGCTTTTAGCAGTTTCAGGAGTAAAAATTTATTTCATTATCTTAAATAAAAAACAGATTATCTCAGTTTAACATGGCTGAACACTTTTATCTCTGTTTTAGTCCCGGACCCCTGCTTTGGTTTTTGAACATGTAAACAACACAGACTTTAAGGTACAGTATAATGTAACTTATAATATGTTTTCCATTTGAAAGCTGCATCTAATGTATTTTTTGAGGAGGGACAAGTACTTAAGGAGCAGGCAGATTATTTAATCATTTGCTTCTGACGTAACAGCTCTCTTTAAAGATGAATACACTTGGGGCAGAAGTTTGTAATTAAGCCCTCAGTACCATTCTGTCACAAAAGTTACAAGATGAGAATCCAGATTTCAAGCTTTGGAGCAAATTCATTGCATCTAGTAGACCATCAGTGCCTGTCACAGCTTTACTCAAGCTGAGTCTTTTTGAAACGTTTCGCAACAACTGTTTCCATGGCTTTCCATACTTCTAGGAGAAGGGATTTAAATGTTTCTTTGTCCCCTTCCTGTTAACCTGCCTCAGGAGGAGAATGGCTGTGTAGTGCCATCTGGAATAGCTGCTTAATCTTGCAGAGCATCTTCAGTCTTTTTGAGAACCAGTCTGCAGGCATAACATATCATGTTGGTGGTGGGCGAGTGCAACCTGAGGGAGTTAGTGACAGAAACCAGTATGTACTATCTGAGCAGAGTTAGAAGTAAACCATGTATTTGATCTGTAAGGGGAGAGGAACAGGCTGAACATGTGTGGGATGAGGGTAACTTGGGAAATTTTTACTGTTCATTCAGATGGAGTTCAAGAACCACATCAGCAGATAACAGGGGTGGGTTGTTCTGGATTGGCAGGAATATGATTTTTTTTCTTTGTGTTGAAGTGATGTGTTTTTTCCCACAGCAATTATACCAGACATTAACAGATTATGATATTCGATTCTACATGTATGAGATCTTGAAGGTAAGCTGGTGTTTTCTGTTTTATCAGCTTGTTTATTTCTAGAGTTTGCATCCAGCTAACCCTATAGAGATGGTTATCTTGTCATTAACCAGGGGAGAGAAGGAGAAAGCCTATGGAAGAATGGGGTAGAAAATAGACGTCAAGTTAGTATCAGTTGTTCAGCCTTGTTTCCACAGCAGATTCTTGCCCTTTTTGAGGACAGAGAAGCTCTCATATTTTAACCTTTGCATGCACTGAGATAACTGCAGATTCTAAATCACAGATATATTGTAGCTTCTGAAAACAGAAAGTTGTAAGCTGTTACTGGGTGGTTTTGTGCTTTAATGTGGTGTAAGTATTTGTTCTTCTGAAACATATATTTCCCCTCAGGAGTCTGGAGAAGAGCAGACTTGTTTGATCAGAAGCGCTTAGTAACTCTGTTCTTAGGAACTCTGAAATTCCATTTTTATGAGGAAGCCCATGAGGTGAAGTCAAATGCTTCTGTGTTGCTGGGACTTCCTTGTGAGAGGGCTCTAGAAGTATTTTTTGAGGTCCATGAGTCTAGTCCAAGATAGAACTCTGGGTAGTAAAGTCTTGCCATCTGGTTAGACTGGGTATATGTGGAAATGCTTCTGAATATGATTGAACTTGAAAGATGCTTGTGACTCCAGTGTCCCTCTTTGTGTGTGTCCTACAGGCTCTAGATTACTGCCATAGCATGGGAATCATGCACAGAGATGTCAAACCTCACAACGTCATGATTGACCATGAGCACAGAAAGGTAATGTGGGGCATGCTGGAAGAGAGGCAGGGGTCCTACTTTTCTCTTGGCAGACCAGAATTCCTTTTGGGTGCTCCTATATTGTGATACTAACAGGCATCCTTAAGGGGGGTAGCACTTCCATTATGTGAACAAGCTTAAAATGAAATTTTATAAGCTGCTTTTTGTAAGCTTTTATGGGTTATATGTTTGAACAGGAGTTGGTAAGGAGAGAGACTTTATTTAGACCAGATCATGATATGGAGGCAGAGGGTGTTAAAAACAGACAGGCTTTCAGAGATAAACTCTTTGGGTCTGAATTAGAATGTTTCCCCCCAAAAGTTGAGTGATATAACTAGAACTCCCTTGAAATCAGCAAGTCAGTTAAATCCTTCTGGTGCTTCTAGGTAAAGTTGCACCTACAGGAGGTCATGTCTGAGCTTTTAATGCTTTCATACAGAGTAGTCTCTGCTTTTACTTTAAAATTCACTGGGACTAGGTTTTAGTAGAAGCTTACAAATAGTATTTCCTAGAGATTTTTTGAAAATATGGACCAAGTAACTTGGTCAGAGACTTTGTTACCCCTATTCAGGGAGAAAATGCATTTGTGAGCTTTTCTCTTGGTGAATACTAGAGAATCCTCACAAGAAAAATTCACTCAGAGCTTCTTAGATACCAGTCAGTCCTGAAAAACACGTGCACAAGCAACCAAGCTTCTTCAGTTCTGGCACTTGCAAAATGTACTTTAATATCTTTCCAGATCAAGGAGAGAAGGAAGGGGCATGTGATTAAAATAAATGCTCTAAATGGAAATAGTCATCAACTTCAAGTTAACTGAAAATAGAAAACTTGTAAATGAAACTTCAAACTAAACTTGTCTGTAGTGTGGCTTCAGCAAGTGGAGAGCTGGAACCTCCCTTGAGCCTTTTTTCTTTTTGCTTTCTACCATTTCTAGCTTAGACTAATAGACTGGGGTTTGGCTGAATTCTATCACCCTGGCCAAGAGTACAATGTCAGAGTGGCTTCCCGATATTTCAAAGGACCTGAACTTCTTGTAGATTATCAGGTAAGAATTACCAGGGTTTGTCATTGGCTTTTATACAGAAAGTCTGTGCCATTTCAAGGTAATGAAACAGAAATTCAGATATCTAGAGATCTGAAACTAAAGACAGTCCATTCAAAAGTGTAAAGAGCAGTGGCTATAAAGCCACTGAATTAAAGAAACTAATGAGTTATCTCAGGACCTAAGGAAGACGCACAGAACTATCATCATGGATCTTGAAATGCAAGTGTTGAGTATTTTTTAGCAAGGCTGATGTAGGAAGGTACAAGAATAAAAGAAAATCCTTTGGGGAATAGCTAGTACTGTATGAACTTCTAAATTAAGCTGTAAAAGCATCTAGTAATCTGATGGCAGTTTGCATTATTGAAATGCTGTGGGCTGGCAATAGCAGAGTTACTGGTTACTTTCAGATTGCGCTGATTCTGTTTTAAGGCAATTCCTCGTCTGTCCATGTTGTACCTGTCTCGATGCTTCCCTTCTCAGCCTAGGTTTTTCAGTGCTTCACAACATCCTGGTCTGTAGTGAAAACAGTAAGAGGCATTGGTCTTTAATATCTCTATTGCAGAAGGATGGAAATAGGATACCTGCTGTTTTGCTAACTGGAACACTGAGCTGAACAGTGGTCTAGCAATGAAGATGCATAAGCATGTTTCAGTCTGTTCCCAGTTAATATGGCCATATTTGTATCATTGGGGGGAGGGGGGCCCTATTAGTGTTGTGAATTTTTTCTGCTGAATTCATTAAAAGCTGAAATGTGCTTCCGATTTTGTACAGATGTATGATTACAGTCTGGATATGTGGAGCTTGGGTTGCATGTTGGCTAGTATGATATTCCGAAAGGAGCCGTTTTTCCATGGCCATGACAACTATGATCAGGTGAGAGCTGGTCATGTACAATCTCTGTTCATTTAGCACAGTGAAGGTTTTCTGCTTACAGTTCTGTCAGGGGAGCTGAAGAATAATTTAAATATTTTTGTAATGGCTTCTTTGCTCAGTTTGAAGCCATGTTCCTTTTCTAAATCATCTAACCAATTAAATAGAAATAGATTTATAGTGCTTTGTATTCATGAGCTCCTCAGTAGGTATCTGGAAAAGTTATAACAATAGTTACATTAAGGCTGGTGTGTTCTGGTACATAGATCCATAGATTCTGAGGTTATGTCACGTGAAAAGTCCCTGCTCTGCCGATATCCATCTTCTTTTTTTCTCTCCTCTCTCTCTGTATAGAAACTGTGAATTCAGTACAGTTTTATACAGATTCTGAAATCTTTGTGTGTTGCCTTTAGGCCAAGATTCTTGCACTTGGACCTTTAACCTGTGCTCTGCATCTGAACTAATGTGTTCAGATTGAGAACACTGACCTCCTTTTCTCAAACCTTAATTCTGGAGCCCTCCAGGATGGCACTTCACCCTTCACAGACAAGTTACAGAGCTTCTGATTTTTTGTCCGGTTATTCTTCCCTTCCTACCCTATTGGTTTTGATTTTTTTTTTTTTCTTGCTATCGAGGGAATTAGTGTTGCAAGATTTTTAATTTTATGGAGGTTAGGGTATACAGCTCCTTCCTGGCTGCTTTGGATTATGAAGTATCAAGTATGAGTGCACGCATGTTTATGATGCCTGTGATTCTGCATGGCTGGAGGAGTAGGAGCTACAAGACAATGCTGTGGCTGCTGGTTCACAACACTAAAACCAGGTTCAGGCTCCCAAGGGATCTTCATACTGCAGTATCTTCACGCTGGCTCTGGCATTACCATTCCCTCACGGTAGGACTGATGTTTTTGTTTGTTCCCAGCTGGTGAGGATAGCCAAGGTGCTGGGAACAGAAGATCTGTACGACTACATCGACAAATACAACATTGAACTGGATCCACGTTTCAATGACATCTTGGGCAGGTGAGCCAAGGTCCAGAGTAGTCCAAAAGCTTATGAGCCCTTGGTAGACCAGGACAGCTACTGCTTTGGCAACGGACCTTTAAGTAAACAAATACTTCTGCCTAAGGGAGAAAGCAGTGCCAGGATTCTTGACAACAGTTACTTTGTGGCTTCAGTCCCTTTTACCAGTGCTTCCCATGGAAAGTCCTTTCTCTGCAGATTCACTTGAGGAAAGATTTTTAAAGGTCATTTAGACAAAAAATAAACTGCTGGAGCTGAAGCATGAGAGGCAGATGCTCTCTTAGTATTCTAGCAAAGAAACAAGTACCAGTGTTTCTGAGAATTACAGTGCAGGAAATCAGTTACTGCTTAAGATGGCATTTACGCGGAGTTATTTCATGTGTGACGTACAAAACTACAAAGAACTAATGTTGGGGTCATGAGAAGAGCAGAAGATGGGATGTTAGGCCTGTAAGTTCATTCTGAACTTCAGTCCTTATGCTGTTGTGAGCCATGGCTGCTGTGCCGCCACGTGGTGGCACAGTGTACTGCTGCTTCACGGTCCTGTACAGCTCTGCCCCTTTGCTGCTGCACCACGCAGCAGCCCGTCTCAGAGGGATAGGAATCTACTGCAGTCCTTGCTTTTTAAAAATGTGACGTTCATCACTGATGTCCCCAGCTCTGTCTCTTTTGTGTATTTTTCCTGCAGACACTCCCGTAAGCGATGGGAGCGCTTTGTTCACAGTGAGAACCAACATCTGGTAAGTCCAGAAGCTCTGGATTTCTTAGACAAGCTGTTGCGATATGATCACCAGTCACGACTCACAGCAAGAGAAGCCATGGAACACCCCTACTTCTGTAAGTATCAACTCTTACTGTTTGAACAGTTCTTCCCCTGCCTCTGGCAAATCTCAGTTCCAGGAGTTTATGAAAATAGGAGCTAAGAAAAGCAACATAATATGCCTGGTCTTTGCAAGTAATTGCATTGGAGCTGAGACTGCTTGTCTCTCTGGTAGATAAAGTAGGCCACTGCCACCTGAAGAAGCTGAAGTGTTATGTGCCAGTGTCGAGCCAGTGAGTCAGCACCATGTTAAAGAAGCCTTAGTGTTAGACCCATGCTAATTTCAGCAGATGTCGGGGTACGCTGACTCCTGTGTTTTGATAAAATGAGATAACTGATTTGTCGAGTAACAAACCGTTTTGACTCATTTTGTTGCTAAATGTGTACCTTAGTGAATATTATCTCAGTTCTTGTGTTTGCAGGCATAAATGAAACTTTCACTAGCAAATGTGTTTAAATGCTTGCTGTCTTTTTACAAATAAATAAGATTTAATATATAGGTTTTGGGGGACTGCTGTAACAATGCAAAATATTCATATTTGCTCAGTTATGTTGTCCTTTTCTTGGTGCTGAACTGAGTCGTGCAATTAACAAACAGTATAGATCTATATTGTGCCTGTGGCAAATGTTCAAGTGAAATGTTTCACAAGTATGAGCATTTGTAAAGCTGAAAACTTTGAATGTGAGAGTTGGAGGAACAGCTAAATTAAGTTGTGTCCAAATACAGATACAAGTTGGGCTGAAGTCAGCATGACAAAGGGCAAAATTTGCAATTCCCTCCTCTGCCACAGTAGGCGTGGGAAGGGGTTGTTTCTGTTCAGATGGTATCATTATTTACTTGCAGCTGAAAATAAAGAGGTAGCAGTTAAAATGGGAATGTCTTACAGAAGACATCAGTTGTCACTGGAGCTCATTGCAACTCAAAAGCAACTGTGGGATGTGTATAATGTTACTGTAGTTTGTGAAAATCTTACTGCTTGCTACACAAACCCACTTTATGGGTTTGGTTTTATTAAATTGCTTCGCACAGAAGGGAGAAGGTCAACTTCACCTGTCAAGCAGTACTCCTGAGCTAGAGAGCGTGTCATTTGAGCCACTTTTGAGTTATCACATGTTTCCTTGGGCACTTCTTGGGCACTTCCCACTGGAGTTGGTGGAAACTGCTGTGTTCCAGTAGATGAAAGTTGGTATTACTTCTAATGTAGGCGGCTTGCCAGGACTAGCTGTGCACAGAGGCAGGCAGTGTGCTTCAGGTGCTGTCTGCCAACAGGGCACCTAAAGCGAGTGTGTTCTTCCTAGATCCCATTGTGAAAGACCAGGCTCGGATGGGCTCGTCCAACATGCCAGGTGGCAGCACTCCTGTCAGCAGTGCCAGCATGATGTCAGGTCAGTTCTGCCATTGACTGTTTTCAGTGCATGACATTTTAAAGCATTTATAATAGCTGTGTGGATGTGAGGATCCAGGAGAGAGAATTCTACAGGTGGGGCATTAGGTCATCTCCTGGGGCTGATGACAAGTGCAAGGAAAGCCACAAAGAAGCGGGTGGGAGAGAGCGATAAATAAGGCCTCTCTGCAGCTTGACCTGCTTTTCTAGTCTTTAAACAAAACTGCTTTGCAGTTGGATGTTCTGGGAGCAGTGTGAAGGACAGTGATCCTGCCATACAGGGCCACATCTGCCTTTAGGAGACACTTGTATGTATTCAACTCTGAGCTCTTTTCAGAATCTGTAGAGAACCGTAAAATATCTTTAATCTCAGCTTATTTTGGAAGCTGTGGAAATAAAATGCCACCAAACTGAACTGCAAAGATGACTGTTCATTTAAGAAGCTGAGCTGTCATGGATAGGGATGCACCGTTTTCCCCTCTAACTCTTGTTTAATTGTCTCTGTTTCAGGGATCTCTTCAGTGCCAACACCTTCACCCCTTGGACCCCTAGCAGGCTCACCCGTCATTTCTGCCACCACCACTCTGGGGATGCCAGTTCCAGCTGCTGCAGGAGCTCAGCAGTAGTGATGGGTTTTGTCTCCTGCTGCCTGAGCTGAGTCAGGTGGGGAAGAGGTTTCCCCTCCACCTCTCCTCAGGACGCAGCTCGTGCCTGGCAGGGGAAGGGAGGGGATGGAACGCTTTGGAGGCACCGTGTCTGAACTGTTGCTTGTGGATTTATAGTAGTTCAGTCATTATATACAAAATTATTATAGGCTGATTTTTCTTTTTTTACTTGAACTTTTCGTAACTCAGGGGATTCCCTGAAAATACCTACAGATGGAATATTTCTCGGACAGTTTTTTTTCCCCCCAAAAGTACTCTTCATTTAAGAACAAAGATGAATCAACAGCATTTCCAAGCTATTGCATCCTGCTGGAAATCTCTTCTCTTCATGTTCCCACCATTACTCCTCCACCAGCCTACACCTTGGGGGATTGTGCTGTTCTCCAGAGACTACCAAACAAGGTCTTCACGAGGCAGGGGAGGGGGATTCTTAAAGTACCAGTCACTTTAACCCCATATCCTGCATATGACTCAGCTGGGGTACACTGAGGAGAAAATTCCAGTATGGAGAGGTGGTATAAACTTAAAAGAAGTAAGTGCAGATAATGTCTAAAGCCCTATTGATTGAATCATGTCTCCTTAGGAGCCAACCAGAATGCCAACTCACTCCCTTGCATGTAATTTTAGTCTTAAAGCATAAAGTTACTGATCCAATTGAAGTCCTTGCCATTTCCTGGTAAAGGTGCTCCTGTAGAGTAAGCCATACTCTAATTAGTACCTTTCTCATGGAGGGTTCTTCCTGCCATTGCTTGGCTTGGATCTCTGGAATTAGTTTGTTATTGGGTATATTGTTTTTAAATTGTTTATATAGGTTTCAAGCTGGTGGCTACTTAAAGCTGGAAAAATCAGACTGCGCCAAGTCAGATATCACATCTTCACCCACCATCCCCTCCCTCACGTGCCATGTGGTGAGAATACCAGTTACCTCACAGTCTTGTAAATATGCACTGAGAGGAAGGAGCGAGCAGACTTAAACTGAAATGGTAGATCAGTAATTGTGGACAAATATTATCATTGACAACAAAATACACCCTTGTTACAGCCCTGCTACCCCTTGCTGTGTATATATACTTTGTCCTTCATATGTGAAAGATCCAGTGTTGGAATTCTTTGGTGTAAATAAACATTTGGTTTTATTTATCGAGGTTAGATTTAAGTTCCCTGTGTAGAGGTCTCACTGGGTTGGTGTTGCACACTTTTACACAGGAGTGGCCAACAGCCCTGCACGTCCTGGGGAGGCCGCTTCCCTATTCTCCTGCACCTTGTATGATCTGTTGTAGTGAGCAGTGCAGAGAAGCCTTATAGAAACATCCCAAGCCAAAGTATCTCCTGGGATAAGGATCTTTTGCCATAAAAACAAAAAACACCCTCCTCCTCTGTCTCAACCCTGATGGCATTTGGGATACTGAAACAATTCTTGGGTATTTTGGGGGGGGGGGGGGGGGTTGCTGCTCATTGAAATCAGATCAGTTATGCTTGTCAGGTGCTCTACTAAAGCGGCTTTTAGCACAATGGCACCCGTCACCCCTTGATGATCTCCAACCCTGATGCCATTCCCGCAGTGGCTTGTTCTGAGTGTTGAATATTCTCCCAGTTCCTGCAACAAGTCCTGCAGCCTTGGCATCCTGCTCCTGCTTGTTTTATGAGCATCCATCACTTGTTTGTTCTTCTTTGGGGGGGGGGGGGTTATAACCATGTATTTCTTTGTTACTTTGATTAATTCTGCAAGGTAGGGTAGTAGAGTGTATGGGCTGGGTTAAACCAACCAAAGAGAAATGGGGCATGAGAACATGAAGCATGGCCCCCCCTTCTGTGAGGATCGCTGGCATGGGAGATGAGGTTTTCAGTGTATGCCAGGGTAGTTTTCTCCTCCATGATTTCATCCAGTGGAATGAATTGTACTTAATCTTTTTATATCCTAGAATGATGTGAAAGTTGGACCATGTTGACTGTTTCCTTGATGTGCTGTAACTTAAAGCACCAAGTATGACAAAAATACAACTTGTAGTTGTTTGCACTAGGTTGTGAGCTACGCAGGACATTTAACCAAGTTTTTTTATTATTATTATTAGTTTGAGTGAGGGAGGTTTGTGAATCAGAGTGCTTGGTGCTCCCTCCTAGCTTAAAAAACGCGGGTAAGCTGTGCGAAAGAGGAAACCGCAAACGGCTGAAGGTCCTCGTGCCCGTAAGCCTTGCAAAAGGACGCCTGACCACCTGCGCCCAGAGGGACAGCTCTGCGGGGGCCACCTCAGCCGAAGCGCGGGGTGTGGACGGTGACGGCATGCTGTGAGTTACCTCATCCGGATGCCCCGAACGGGACCCTCGCCCTCAGCACCGCCTGCGTCTGCGGCGCCGTAGCGGGGGCAAAGCCACTGCCCAGGTGTGGGTGTCCTGTTGGCAACGAACTCCAGAGGCTTTTTTTCTTTTTTTTTCTTTTCTTTTTTCCTTATGGTATTTTTTTTTATGCGGTGGGGGTGGCGCTTCGGTGGGAGCCGGCCACCCGGCCCCGGGTCGCCGCCTGTACCGTACTGTACGTGTTGTACCGCCGACGGTGCTGGGAAGAAGTTGTGCCATGCAGGTCTCATGTTTTTTTTTTAATAAAAACCTTGAAACAAACGTCCCTGCGCAGTGAGCAGTGCCGCGCGCACCGGAGCGGCTCCGGGTCTCACCTCGGCGCCTCCCGGCCGGGGCCGGGGCGCCCCCGCCCCCCCCACGCCGCGGCTGCTCCGGGCCCCTGGCCGGCGGCGGACACACGTGCTGCGCGCCGCTCGCTGCGCATGCGCGCCCGCGCCACTTCCTCTTCCGCCCGCGTGACCCCCTGTTCCCCCCCCCCCCGCGGCTGCGCCTGCGCGCTGCGGCGGCGTGCCGTGACGTACATCGCCGCGCGCCGCCGCGAGAGGGGCGGGGGGAGGAGGAAGAGGAGGGAGGGGGGGGGCGGGTACGAGGCAGGCACCGGACGGCGCCGGGAGCGCAGAGCGCCGGCCCGGCCTCTGCCGCCCGCCCGGGATGCGCCTCAGCGCGCGGAGAACATGTCCCGGCGGAGCCCGCCGCCCAACGGCCTCGGCGCCCACGGTACGGCCGGGCCGCGGCGGGACAAGACAGGGGGGCGCCGGCTCCCCTCAGGCAGGGTGGGGGCGGGGCGAGGCCGCGGCGCCCCCTGGGGGGCGGGGGGGAGGGGCCGCCCCGCGGCTGCGGCGCCCCCTGGTGGCCGGGGGGAGGGGCCGCCCCGCGGGCACGGCGCCCCCCAGCGGCGGGGCGGGAGGCGCCCGGCGCTGGCAGCCCCGCAGCCGGGGGGGGGGGGGTCCCCACCGGCCGCTCGCCCCTGCCCGTTGGAGCCCGTGTCCGGCGCTCGGGGCGCTGCCCCCCCCCCCCCACGCTGGGCGTCCGGCCCTCTGCGGGCACCGGGAACCAGCCGCGACAAGGACCTGAGCGCGGGGTTGGAGCTGCGTGGCGCGTTTTCGCTGTTGCCCTGCTCAGGGCAGGGCCCTTGATGTCTCTGGGCTTCACTTTTCCCACCCGCAAATTCCAGCAGTAATTGCAGTGGCTCTGCAGGAGCGCTGGGAGGGCGGCTGGATCTTTGCGAAGTGTTATGTAAGTGTTAGCCGGTGCCTGTGCTTTGTTTCTGTTATTAAAAATGCAGGGTTGCCTTCAGCCTTCATCTCTCTTCAGCCCTTCAGCACTCATGGTGATCACCTGCACCTCTGCATGCAGGTGGTTATTTTGCTCTGATTGCGAGTAAGTGAGCACCAGTCCAGCTTCTCTTCTTAGCCATGGAAATAAATAAAAATCCACTTACTGCAGTCAGGTGAACCTTCCTTTCTGACACATATAGAATTGTGGTGCTCTAAGCCCCCATGCCCTGAGCATTGTGTTTCTCTGCCTCTCTCTTGAAGTGTAACTGACAGCTTGTGTTAACATTTTGTGAGCGTACAAAAAAGTTCTTGAAACTTTCCTGTTTTAATGCTTGCTACTTTTGTCTACTGTAGATTTGAACGGTGTAAAGACTGTTTTCTTGTCAGCAAATCTCAGAAGAGGAGCCCACAATACCCGCTCCTTCCTTCACGCTGCTCTTTAAGTTCTCTGCGTGTGAATAGGGAATCTTTCTTTCATAGGCTTTCTTTGCTCCTGCCTGAGGTCTTCAGTATGTGACAGTGCAGTGCTTGCGTTTACAGCAAAGCCTGTTGCAGCTGATAGGGAATGGCTAGCTAAGAAGAGCTGTTGGCTGTTTGTGCACAAATATCTTTGCTTGCACAAGAGATAGGAAAGGAAACGTAAGGAAACTGTGATCACTGGGTGAGTTTTAAAAGGTTTAATGCTGCTAGGATTTTGGTATTTAGAGGGGGGTTGGAGATCTATCACAAACTGTTACAGCTTGTTTTTCATCCAAAAAGTACAAAAAAGGATATTTTGAAAAGGGACAGCATCTACCACTTGACCTACTTAGGTTTTGTGCGCATGTGAACAGCCTGTCATCCTGCCCTTTTCTCCCATTCAGACTCTTAAAAAACTATTGCTCTCAGCCAGACACTTGCAAACAGCTTGACAAGAGCAAGGAAGCGGGCCAGGGCAGCTCAGAAATGCCGTAAATATCACGTGGCCAAAGAACTAAACTGGCTAAAATTGCTGTGGGAAGGGTGGAGTATTGAGAAATGGTTGTTTCTCCATCAGGCTTGTTTTAATCCTCCCACACCAAATCCTATTCAGACAAGTTCCTTATCAAATGAATACAGTTCGGATCCCAAGAGCAATGTTAGCTTTCCTGATAACTACACGTATCCTGGAAGCTACTCACAGGGATCTGCCAGAAAAAACCTTTAAGTGAAGGTGGTGGTCAGAGCCTCCCGCGGTGCCCTAGCCCTGTGGCTGCCCAGCAAAACCTCCATGGATACCTTAGTGGAAACTCCCCCAGCGCAGGAAATCAGACGGCCCTCAGCTGCCTCTCTGCTTCGTCGCGTTGGGCAGTGGTGGCAAATGCTGCGATGCGGTGAAATACTGTGTCCTTTCTCAGCTCCGCAGGAAAAGCTTTTGAGTCCTGCGTTTAACTCATTTAAAACCAGCGTACTGTGTGCTTTGTATATGTTATTCTCTTCCCTGCGTGCCCCGTAATTCACGTGCTCTGCAAAGCAACACTGGTGCGTGTTTAGTACTGGCCAACCTGCATATATAATAATAGCTGGCAAGTTTGTGCTTGTTGGGAGAGAAGTAGATATGTTCGTGATAAGCGTAACTCCGATACAAATACATCCTTTCTTATGACTGTTGCTGTCAGTGGAAGTTTTCAGACTGCTGTATAGGATGGCTGTTCCCAGAAGCCACTGCTTAGCTGGGAGTCAGTAAAGACATGAAGTCTTGGTCTTAGGAAACAGTTGACACCTGAGCTGGCAGCTGAGTCAGCCTTTTCTGGAGAGCAAACAGTTGCAAAATGGCTTTGCCCAGCACTCACGGTCCTGAACGGAGCGGTGATTCTGTTGACAGGTATGGGAACCGAGGGCAGGTAATCCACTCGAACACAGGTGGTGGTTTCCGTGGCATGCCGGTGCTCCTGTGTCAGCGGAGGAGCAACGGCGCGCGTCCTAGGGAGGTCTCCGAGGGTAAAGCCTAGCAGGGCTGCTAGAGAGCGGCTGCAGGCAGCGAGGTACCGCTTTGACGCTTAGTGTGTGGAGATCCTGGATATCAGCTGGTGGATCACCTGCTTGAGTCGCCTGTAGTCTGTCATGGCAGGGCACGTGCTGGGTCTCCTGTGTCCTCTCCATTTCGGTATGTGTGACTGCAGACGTCGCAGTAAATGGGGTTTTTGCACCTCTGGTCTGAGTTGCTGCGTGCTCTCCCCCTGCGTGCTGGCGTTACCTGTTAGCTTGCTTCTCTGTGGTCTTCTTGCAGACTTTGATTCTAAGAAGAAAAGAAAAGTGGCAGAAATTTATCAGGCTCTGAACAGCGATCCCATCGATGTGGCTGCACTCAGGCGGATGGCAATCAGCGAAGGGGGGCTCTTGACGGATGAGATTCGTTGCAAAGTGTGGCCAAAGCTGCTAAGTGTTAATACAGACGACCTGCCTCCTCTTCCAGGTACGGAACAGTCTAGACTTGGATACTTTGGAAGAACAGCTCAGTGATCTCTTTATATGCTTGAGGAAGAATCCCAGCATTGAACTGCGCTCTTTTTGACTTGCCTTTTCTTTGTGTACACTGTGCTTTTCCCACCAAGCTTGTGTGGGAAGGGGACTTGGGAACGAATGCCATAACCTCGCGTGCTCGGTGTATTTCATGATGTAAATGACAGATTAGGAAATACATGACTTCCTCAAAACAACGTTTCCATTATGCTGTCAGAGCGTTATTATCTTTAGTGACACTGGTGGCAATAAGTTTGCTTTGGATGTGGTTGGTGTGGCCCTTGTGCAATTATTTGGCACGTATAAGTTAATAAGTAACAAAAAGTAGCAAACTTAATTTTTGTTCGTGTGGTGAGGTGGCTTTGCTGAAGCCTGGCTTTACTGAAGTGCGTCTGGAGGTGTCTCTTCCAGGCATGGATGAAGCAGTTTGTTGCATGAATTTTGTGTGTTGTTTCATCAGAGCAGAAGCAGGGGAAATTACCTTCTTGATGAGATATGTGCGTGGTTTTTAAACCTTAGCAATGCAGGAGATCCAAGTCTTGTAGCTTTTACAATCGCTGTTCCACAGTGAAAGGTTCTGTTGATGTTCCTGAAGCTAAGTGGCCGTTCAGAAGTGTGCATCCCCCCGTGTCAGTCAGGAGCTGGATTGCGTTAGCTGGTCAGAGCTGCTGGAAGACGATATGCAGTTTCACATGACAGCGTGGATAGTTTAGCGTGCCAGCAAATTCTTGTCTATTCTGTTTTAACTGTCTTAGCTATCCGCTTTTTTGGTTTGATACTGAAATATTTCTATTTAATAAACTATTCTTCATGGTTTCTACGGCATATTGTGCCTTGCTGCTGCTGAGTATGCTTTGAATTTCATAGCAAAAATGTGGAGCAAGGATGTTTCCAGGAAGGCTGGGAGTGGTGTCAGTTTAAGCATTTTAAAATATGTTGTGTAAAGAAATAATAGTATTTTTTTCTCATGCTGAAGTGTCATTAGTATCAGAGTGCACAACAGTAAAGCGAGAGCATGGGGCTTGTGTGTGACACGTGAAAAATCAGATATATGACTGGGGTAGTGTGTCTTTGTATTGGGGGTGGATTTCAGCCTCCTTTTTTTGACTTGAGCAGGGTCTCTCCTGGCTCCCTCCCCCAGCTGTCTCCCTGGTACCTTTGCACTATTCAGGGTTAATGATATTCCTCTTTTTTCACTAGGAAAGGAACTGCGAGAGAACAATAAAGATTACCAGCAAGTATTACTGGATGTGCGGCGATCCCTGCGCCGTTTCCCACCAGGTGAGAGGATTGCTCTCCCCTTCCCGTCTGCATGAGGGACGATCTGTGTATGTGGGGCGCTTCCTGTCTCAAACCTTCGTGCAGGTTTTCCTCCTCTGGCGATTGCGATAGATCAGCAGGTGTGATACTCCGTTGTTCCAGGAGGCTGTCTTGTAGAAAACCTTTTTCTGCGAGTTTGCAGCAACGTTCTTGTAAAGTGGAGCTTTTCTGCAGCTATCGGCTTCCTTCAGCTCCTGCCTGTGCTGTAGCTGTTGTTTGATGTGGTTCTTCTAATGTTACATTCCCCCCTTCCCTGCTGAGTCCCTCTGCCAGCAGGCTAGAGCTGTTGAGCACTCACAGGACTGAGAAGCCTGGATCCAGCGTACCCCACTGTCCCTAAGGGTCAAGCTGAGGGCGAAGCTAAGACAGTGTTTGAGGAATTTACCATTTGCTTCAGTTTATTATAGACTGCAGTCTAATTTGAGAGTGTGAAAGGCAGGTTCCTTAATGCTTAGTACAAATTCTGGCTCTAAATGATCTCAAAATCAATTTTCTCTCGGTGATTCATGCACCAAATTTAAAAGACCTCCTAATACTTAGAAACAAAAGCTTTTTGCAGTTGTTTAGTTGCTGTGGGTGGCTGGTGCCTTGTTGTGCTATTTATAAAACATTTAAGCTAGCAGTTACCTAACTCTGCAGAGCAGTCGTTATTTCTGGCTAGAGTCTGCTTCCCCTTTCTGCTTCTTTTATTTCACATAAACAGTTGATTCATTCTGATTCACTTTCGAGTAAGGATACTATGTACAAGTCTGATTCTTGAAGGGTCTGCTAACACTTTCTTTCTGCCCTTGAATGGCAGCCTCCTGCCTATTTTTAGAAGCATTAGTGAAAAAGGGAAAAAGGAGAACTTTGCCACTGCAGGGTCTCAGCTGGGACTTCCTCTGCTCGGCCTTTCTGCATTTTATCTGTTGACAAGGACTCTGCCAAAAAACGGCTGCAGTTGTGCAGAATAATAATTTTTTCCCTGCAACATCCTGTCCCTAAATGCATGTTGTTAACAGAGGACCGGTATAAAGGTGTGGTGATAGGGGCCTCACAATTTGATGCAGCTGGCACAGTTTCTGTGAAAATAGGTCCTGTTTAATTTTTTCTAGAACCCCTGGGAAATTAGAAATGATTGAAGCGTCCTCGGCAGTGCTGGGTGTGCAGTGCAATTCGCTCTTCACGGCGCTGTGCAAACACCAGTAAACCCTGCTCCCATCCCCCACAGTGACTTCCGTATAGATAGGGGCCCTGCAGCTCCCGAGGTTAACAGCCTCATGACTTGCAGCTTCCCCTGGGCCAACGGAGTTTTCGGGGGCAGGATTAGGACTCCGAATTTTTCTCCACTAGTTTTACATCCAGCCCCTTGCACCACATCCCCTGTGGCCAGGCTGGTTGATAAGCGGGTGGGTGCTGAGGCTGTAGCTGCCTCTGCCTCCTACGGCCCTCTCCTCACATACCGCAGCCACGATCGCTGTTGCGGCAGGCGGCTGGTCGGGGCCCTGCGATGCAGCCCGTCCCACCGTCGTCGCGTGGTGCTGTCCCCACAGGGATGCCGGATGACCAGAGAGAAGGGCTGCAGGAGGAGCTCATCGATATTATCCTCCACGTCCTCAAGCGCAACCCCCAGCTGCACTACTACCAGGGCTACCATGACATCGTGGTCACCTTCCTCCTGGTGGTAGGCGACAGACTGGCTACGGCTCTGGTGGAAAAGCTCTCAACGCATCATCTCAGGTACCTCACCGGGCTCGGCCTGAGGAGAGGACCTGCTTGCGTGTCCTCATACTGTGGAGACACCTGCGCTTGGGGGAGAGGCTGGGCGGATGGGAACGGCCTGTCCCGGTGCGAGGCAGTGGAGCCTAGAAAGCAGAGCCTTGGGCGAAGGCCGGCTGCCTGTCGTGTCTGCGCCCGGAGGGATGCTGTTAGGGAACACGTGGCTTTGCAGGGAGTTGTGCTCCAGGGAAGGGATAATTGAGGACTGGTTCATCAAACGTCAGTTTAGTTTGTAGCATCTCTTGAAGCTGAAAAAGCCAACGCGCATGTATTTATTAATAATTCTCCGGTCGTCTCTTGTGTCGGTGCCTCTCTGGCTCCCGTGGGCTGGCTCAGCACAGTGCCTCCCACTTTTCTGTATAAAGCCCTGGGCAGTTTTGCACTGAAAGTGTGGTCTGTAAAGCCGGTGTCCTGAGCCCCAGGGCAAGTGAATCTCTTATTTGTGCCCCGAAATGAGAACAAGCTTTCAGCCAGGGAGCAGTTTGGAGGGATTCTCCCTCTTCTCCCGGATGGCAGGTTAGATTGCGGGTGCTGCAGAGGTATTAGGGTTTGTGCGTGCATTGCAGCAAAATGAGAAGCGGTGTCAGTTAACGCTGGCACGATTGTGTGAGCCCAGCTTTTCTGGTTAGATCAGCTCTGTGTGTCCTCCAGCGGGTGGGAAGGGGCTGTCCAAAAGAACCAGAATTCCTTGGGAGTTGGGGGCCACCCTGGCAGCAAAGCAGTTTATTGCAAGTTTGTTTACCCTCTGACTGCCTCCCTGCAGGAGAGCGCAGCTCAGTGACATGGTCACTTGACAGAGCTTTTGTTTAATCTTTCCTCAGGGATTTTATGGACCCAACGATGGATAATACCAAGCACATTTTAAATTACCTGATGCCCATCATAGACCAGGTGAACCCTGAGGTGCATGACTTCATGCAGAGGTATGCAGATGTTCCCTTGGAGCCTCCTAGCTCTGCCCTGTCAGTCTCGCATTACTGTTCATGGTTTCATTTGCATCAGCTGGTTTCACTAGGCAGCATGTTCACAGCACCACAGTGGCTTCCTCAGAATAAATCAATAGCTGGCCCACACCTATTGATGTGCTGCCTTGTCCTGAGAGGCTTTAAATGGTGGCCTCTTCGCCCTAGCTATCTGCAGTCAGATGAGTAGTACAAGTACTTTGTCTTGGATTTGTCATCTTTGTATCGGAGAGATGGTTTCTGGTGCTGGACTGAGCTCTGAATGCTCTGTTGATAGTCGGTTGTATCTCCCCTTCTAGGAATGGAGGCTGTTGGATAACGCATGTGCTGGACAGGGATCACCAAGGAGTGTTTTAGCGCTGTTTCCGAGCTGCTGGCAGCTGTTGACCTAACTGAGCACTTTCTCTTTGTGCAGTGCGGAAGTGGGAACTATCTTTGCGCTCAGCTGGCTGATCACGTGGTTCGGGCATGTTTTGTCCGACTTCAGACACGTCGTGCGATTATACGACTTCTTTCTGGCGTGCCATCCGCTGATGCCCATTTACTTTGCCGCTGTGGTAGGTATTGGCCAGGGCGATACGGGGAACTGATTGAACCAGGGCAAAGTACTGGTAGTTTGGGGCTGTTGAGAGGGGCTGGAAAATATAGCGCTACTGCTGTCCATTGCTGCAGCCTGCTCTGCAGCGGCCTTCGTGAGGTCAGTGATGTCCTTCGTGATGGTGGAGGGCAGGTAGGATCCAGGAGAGCTCAGAGCGCCTTGGAGCATCCAGTTCTGCAGGCTGTTCGAGTTCAGTGCTGTGGAGGCAGCACGGCAGGGAGTTTTTCTTTGCGTTCATGTGCTGGCCCTGCTGCAGAGCACTTGCTTGGGTGCTGTTTGCGGCTGGAGGAGCCCATCTGGCTGAGGGGGAGCTCTGCACTGTGCATGCCTCTGCCCCCTCTCTGAGCGGGGTCCAAACAAATCTGTCCGTCCAAACAAATCTCTGTTCAAAGGGAAGTCGAGGAGCCAAGTCCTACTGAGGTTCTGCCTGTGCCTCAGGCCTGCCAGTACCAGGCTCTTCTCAGAAGACATAACTATCCAGAAGGGGCTTTCCATGGCTTCAGAGCTTCAGGAAGGGTATAAGCATTTCCTTTCCCAGATGAGGAGTGCTTCATTGCAGTGTGCCTTCTTGAAGAAGGGCAGGCCTTTCAGATGGCAAGTGAAGTGTTTTCCAGCTCTGAAGTTAGTAGCAGTGAGTGACAAGGAGTGCGTCCGCTCTTCCCCAGCTGTTCTCAGTGCTCTCGCTCCTCTCTGTAGATTGTGCTGTATCGGGAGCAGGAAGTTCTGGACTGCGAGTGCGACATGGCCTCTGTCCACCACCTCCTGTCCCAGATCCCCCAGGACCTTCCTTACGAGACTCTGATCAGCAGAGCTGGGGACCTTTTTGTCCAGTTTCCACCATCTGAACTTGCCAGGGAGGCAGCTCAGCAGCAGGCTGAACGGTGAGTGCAGGACAGTCTGTGTCCCCCTGGCATCGTGCCTGCGTAACCTGTACATCCCTGCCTAGGCCAGGTCTCACTTCCTCAAGAAGATCTTCCTGCCCTGCAGCGGGTTGATCCCAAAGGCACATCTAAGGCTGCTCTTGACCCGTTTCTTCTCTTGCAGAACTGCTGCTTCCACTTTTAAAGACTTTGAGTTGGCATCAGTGCAGCAGAGACCAGACACTGTGTTGAGACAACGCTTCAGGGAGCGACTCCGAGGGGAGGAGCGGACAAAATCCATCTTGACAAAGCCAAGGACCAACCGTTTTGTCAAGCTGGCGGTTATGGGGCTGACGGTCGCGCTGGGAGCAGCTGCCCTGGCTGTGGTGAAGAGTGCGTTGGAATGGGCACCCAAGTTTGAACTGCAGATTTTTCCCTGAAACCAGGGGAAGGGCTTTCCCTGTCACCAAGTCCCGCATCCTTCCCTGGTGGGAATGGATGACATTTGATGAAAGGACATGTCTGGAAATGACCTGTCTGAAGAGTTTTCTATTCTTGCTGCGTCCCGTGACACTTTTGGCCTTTGCGACAGAGACTGGTGGGAACCAGCCCAGCAGGATCGTTCCCCACACCAACACTCACCTTGTTCACACCTCCCTGCGCAGGAGGGAGCACAGATGGGCTCTGCTGCTGTGTCATGAGGAACTGGAGGTATGGACAAGTCTGGCTCATCAGGCTGCGCAGCAGATGACTGTGCGAGTGGAGAGCTGTGTGTGGGTTGTGCCGAAACGATCTTGCATTCTCTGTTGGGGATAATTAGTGGGAGCGAGGGCGGATACTTGCCTGGAGAAGAGCGTCATGGCAGGGTTTGGTCTGCATGTGTAGGGGTGAGGGGTTGGTGCTCTGCTGAGCCCTCTCCAGCCCTCCTTTTCTGCAGGCTGCCAGAACTCCTGGCCGTCTTTATGTAGATTCACCAGTAGTCTGACCCTTTTCTTTCCTTCTAGGCAACCTCTTGGTAGATCCACATCTTTAACAAATCCCTGTCAAGATCATGAGATGAGGTTGTCTCTAGTGTATAGCACTCCATGACTCTGCTTCCTAATCTTTGCAGTCTGATCCGTTACAGCAGTGAACGGCAGGGGACAGGAGCATGTCTTTGGGAATTCTTGGGCCTGACGGAGAGAGCTCACCTCTCGGTCACTGGGGCACCTTCACTGGCAATGGCGAGTTCATATATCGGGTCAGCAAGGGGAGAGAGAAGTGCCGCTTACCTCGCTTGAGGTATATACTGTTATGAGCCAGATCACGTCACCACACGTGTTAGCGGAGCCACAAAGCAGCTCCTGTTGCTGACTTTTACACCTCTGAAAGCAGGCTCTGAAGCGGAGAAAGGCTTTTTCCACCTTGTGAAATAGTTTGCACAGGACAGAAGTCATTACTGTAGGAAATCTGTCATAATTCTCTCCCACTAACTGATCAGACTTCCGCATCGCCCCTCGGAGTAACACAGGTGAGGGAATTTCCCAGAAAGGTTGCTCCCTTGCCCTGCGTAGCCCCTGACTCCTCGCCGAGTCTGACAAGTCTTACCGTTCCCTGCCCTCCTGAAAGCCTAAGCAGCAAATCCTTCTAGATAACTTCGTATCTCACTGAAACAAAGCCAATAGACTGTATATGCCTCTACCTCTCCCCTGAGCTGCTAAACCCTCCCGCAAGTGCCCTTACCCTGTCTCTGACTGGTTCCCACCCGTCTCCCCCTCTGTTGCTGTGTTGTGCCCAAAGCCATCTGTGCCAGTGTCCAGGGGTTGCACACCTGAAAACGAGATGTTGGTTGAAGAGTTACAGATTTCTGGAAACACAAGAAAATTTGCACCCTGCAAGGCCCGACACCCTCCTGTCCATAACCCCATTCTTGTAAATCCCTAACCGCGTTTGTGTAAATTCTGGGTTACACCTGCGCGCCCTCAGTCTGGGAGAGGCCTTGCCTTTCCAGCCCCGCGTGGCTGGCGTGCCTAGGGCGCAGTCGCATTACCCGACTGGTGTTTCTTTAAAACACTGGGCGGAGAAGTTTCCTTTGCTTCTGCAGGCTGAAATCTGGAGTATTTAAATTTGCTTTCAAGCAGGTAGGGATACGAGACCTGTTCCCTCGTCCCTTGTCGGCCTCTGTCCTGGACACGCTGCTTTCTAGCGCCAGCCGACGGCTAACGGCAGGACTGCCCGCACTGCTTGTGGGAGCCGTGGGCTGGTCGCGGTTCTCCTTTTCCAGCGCGCCCACAGACACGTTGCGTGTTTAAAGGACGGTGCGCGTTTGCGCGTGCATGGGGGGCCGTGTGGCCAAGGCACGGGGGGCGCAGCAGCCTCTGCAATGCAATAAGGTGAGGGAGAGGAGAGCTGTGTAACTTAGCACTTTAGAAACGGAACTGAAAGAGGAGAGCATTTTCCTGCCTGGTTTGTTTCCTTGCCCAAGTCCAAACCTTCGCTCTGCCAGGGGTGCTGCAGATGCCAGCGGGTGGCCAGGGGGAGCAAAAATATTCCTTCCTGTAAGGGAGCCCACAGGATACGCGCGAGACTCTTCCAGCGGTGTGGTTTGTGCTGCAGCCAGGCCTCAAACCTGCATCACGCGAGGGAAGGGTTTGTCCGTGGAGGAGACGGGAGGGTTTTCTAAAGCACGGACGGCATGCTCCCGGCTCGGACAGCCCCGGGAAACGCGGACCAGCGGGGCCCCTGCGCCTGCTGTGTAACAGCGGCCTCAGAGAGGTTGCAGCCCCGCAGCCAGGACCCCGCGTGCTGCGCTTTTAGATCAGAAGTCAAGGTCTTGTCTCGGGCGCCTCCCTTAGCCGCTCGGGGGGCCGCTGGGCGGGCAGAGCCGCTCCTGCCTGCGGGGAGCCAGCGGGGGGACCAATGCTCAGCGTTTCCTGTTTTCCCTCAGCATCTCCTAGCTCCGACACGAGGTGGTTAGGAGGGAGGATCTCTGCAGTGCCTCTGCCTGGGACCGGAGCGGAGGTAGCTGCTCTTCCCTTTCTCTGCTCCTCCGTGAATATGCAGGAAGGGTGCGCGTTGCTCTCGTTTCTGAGATGCTCGCGGAAGGGGCAGGGAGCCGATCCCAGCGCCGTGGGTCGCTCTCGGCTTGCCTCTGCGCGCTCGAGGTTGTGGTGCTGGTGCCGTGGCCTGCGCTTGCGTGCATGCGGTGATGCGGAGGCGTTGCTGGAGCTCGGCACGGCCCGGGACCCCTCTGCGCTGCCCACCCGGGGGCTGCGAGCCGCGCTGGGGCTGCGTGAGGAGCGGTTTGCTGCCTCGGCGCCTGCTCCCCCCAAGGAAGGGGTCTCTGGGATCGGGGGCCCTCCTGGTCTAGGAGAGGCGCCCGGCGTGTTCCTGCAGCCCCCGTGCTCCCTGGCTGCGATGCGCTTTGGTTCTTGCATCGTCACCGAGGGGGAAGGAAGGATCCGTAAGGAAATGGTCTCTTCAGGCGGTTTAGTTACTCTGTATAAAGACTTATACATACCCGTGTAAATGAAGATTTGTACGAACCCTGTAATTGTAAAATAAACAGTTACTAAATACGCTTCCCTCCCTCTGCGTCACCTGGAGCAGGGGCAGCTCTGCAGGACTGGGCTGGGGGTGCAAAATCTGCTCTTGTGGCACCCCCGAGCTGGCACTGTCCCCGGGAAGCGAGGGCAGCCGTCCGCGGTCGCTGACCCGGGCGCAGAGCGAACGGGTGGGAGGAGGAGCAGGAGCGACGTGTGACAGGGACGCAGGAGCGGCGCCAAAGGTTGCTTTCGTGGTGTTTGCTGTTGCTGTTCTCTCATTTTTTAATCTGCCCCCAGATGGTTAAATGCCAGGACACGCAAATTCCATCGGATCTCTCGGAAGCCCCTCGCGGCGGAGGCGCAGCCCCGGCCTCCCGGGCAAAGAGCGGCTGCGAACAGCCTGAGCTCGCCGTGCCTTTCGCACCCCGCGCGGGACGCCCGGCGCTCCGCTGCGGGAGGAGATCCCGGGCGGCCAGGCGCAGCCCCCGGGCGTGCTGCCCATCGGCCGGGCTGCCTGGCACGGCCAAGCCCCGCCGTCACCCGTTCCTTGTTCGCGGCTCTCGCCCTTTCCCCGCGCGCCCCTCCCTGCGCGCCGCTAAGCTGGGATGACACAGCCGCTTTCTCCGGGCCCTGGGAACTCGCTTTACTCAGCGACACGAGGCTGGTGGCCGTGTTTACCGGATTGGGCCAGCGCTATTTTTAGCTCGCTGTGACTTCCTCTCAAGAAGCAACTTTCCTAATAGCGTTCAAAACTGTTTTGCAGGAGGGCGAAGGCAGAGCCCTGTTGCGCCCGCTGAAGCTCTGCCCATCCCTGGAGGAGCACGGGGGCTGCGCGAGGGCTCGGCGGCGCTCGCGGGTGGAGGGCAGGCAACGATGAGGTTTTACGGCACGGGGAAGCCCGGTGAGCCGGCGGCCTGCGTCCCCTTGCCCGGCCTTACCCAGAGCTCGGCGTGGCAAAGCGAAAGCAGAGGGCGAGCGATGAGGAAGCGCGATGCGGGCGGCCCCCTGGGGAGGACCCGCGGGCTGCGCCGTGAGGCCCTGGGACAGGGTGCCGGGGTCTCTCCCCCGCCGCCACGCAGGGCTGGAGAGGCGAGGAGAAGCTCACCACGCGGCGCTCGGTGGCTCTCCCCATCCCTCCTGCTCCTGGCCTCCCGCTTGAGCAGCCGGAGGCAGTTCAGGCCCTCAGCAGAGGAAAACAGCCCACAGGGAAAGGTCACAAACCTTTTATTTACCCCAAAATACAGGAAACAGGCAAATGATGGTGTGTGCGAAAAGCAGGGTCGCTCCCAAGTGCTGCAGCGTGGGTACAGCAGAGCACGTGCTGCGTGCGTGCTGGCTGGGCACGGTTCACGAGGGCTCGGCACGGCACAGCACAGCTCCGAAAGGCACGGTGCGGCTCGGCACGGCTCCGAAAGGCTCGGCATGGCTCAGAAGGGCACGGCAGGTCCGGCTCGGCACAGTGCACCTGCTGCGGGCACCGCTAAGGGCAGGCCCCGAGGGTGGGGGCCGCGGCTGTACTCACCCCCCCGGGCCTGCTCCCAGCCTCCGCAGCTTTGCTGGTGGCCTGGCTCCCCCAGGCCCCCGAGGTCTCTCCAAGGCACACGGTGAGCCCCGGCCAGGAGCTGCTGACGGCTGCGCAACCGTCCCAGCGGCCTCCCCATCCGAGCGGCCATGTCCCGCCGCAGACGCCGGCCGCGCTCCCCCGGGGCACGACAGCTCTCCGGGGCCCCGGCAGCCCTCCTCATCCTCTCCTCCGCTGGCACAACCAGGCGCTTAACCGTACAGCTCTTCCTCCCTGTCCTCCTCCTCGCCCCGGGGGCCTCCAGCATCCGGCACGACCTGATCGAGCCGCCGGTGGCAGGCAAGGCAGGTGCCCGGCTCCCCCGGGGCGCTGAGCCGGGGTGCAGCAGGACGCCCCGCGCTGTCAGCCTCTCGGCGGGGTCGCGGCGCAGGAGGCAGCGCAGGAGGCAGCGGGCCCGGGACGACAGCCCCTCCGGCATGGAGAAGACGCCGTGGCGGATTTTGCTGAAGAGCAGGGTGGGCTCGGCGCCCTGGAAGGGGTAGCGCCCCGCCAGCACCGCGTACAGCGCCACGCCGAGGCTCCGCACGTCCGCCGCCTTCCCCGAGTACGCCGCCCCGGAGCTGAGGATCTCCGGCCCCACGTAAGCCGGGCAGCCGCGCTTGTCGCGCAGGGAGTCGTCGGGGGCCGCTCAGCACGCGGGCGTCCTCCAGCGTCTCCAGCACCAGCCGCGTCCTGCAAGGAGAGCGACGGGGCTGAGCCCGGCCGGCGTCCTGCGGCTCCGCACCCGTGGGGGCCCCCGGGTGCAGCTCCGCGGGGACCTGCCTCCTCCGAGGACGAGGAGGAGGAGGACAAGGCCGGGGTGCGAGGGAGGGCTGCTCGCAGGGTTTAGGGCCCCCCCAGCCTGGCCGCTGCCTTCACCTCTCCCTGTCCGCGAAGACGAACTTGCGGAGCTTGAGGTCCCGGAGCACGAGGCCGTGCTCGTGGCAGCGCGCCACCGCCTCCGCCATCTGCCCGAAGAGCCGGGCGGCCTCGGGCTCGGGCAGCCACTCGCGCTGCCGCACGTGGCCGTGCACGTCCCCGTGGCCGGCCCGGAAGAAGACGTAGGCGCTGCGGTCGCCCTGGATGACTTCGGCCACCCGCGCCACGTTGGGGTGCGGCGGCAGGCGCCCGTACGGGGCCAGGGCCTCCTGGCAGCTCCCGGCCGGGTAGACCTGCGGCGAGGCACGGGGACGCGGGGGTCGGAGCCTGGCCAGGCTGCGACCCCCCGGGACCCCGCAGGGCAGAGCCGCCCAGAGCCGGGTCCCCTGTGCCACCCAGAGCCGGGTCCCCCGTGCCACCAAGCAGGGCCGCGGGCGCTGGCGCCGGCCGGGCAGCCAGGCTACTCCCTGGAGCACCGGCACCACGCAACGGCCCTGCTTCCCCGCGGGACGCCCCTACCCTGCAGCTGTACTCGGCCTCGGTGGAGCGGTGCACGGCCCGGTACGAGCGGCCCCCGTCCCGGGGCTCCAGCAGGACGTACGGCCCCAGGCGCAGGAGCCAGGCGTCCCGGTCCACTGCGTGGGGGGCCCGGGCGAGCGGCTGGAGGCAGGGGCTGAGCCCCGGCACGGGGCAGAGCCGGGGGCGCTTGGGCTTCGGCGGCGCCGGCTCGGGGCTGTCCTCAAGCTCCTGCCCCTTCGCCCGCCGGCGCGTCGCGAGGGGCGACTTCTGCAGGGCCGGGCTCGCCTGGGGAGCAGCGAGAGGGGCAGCACGGAGCCCGGCACCACCGGGAGCTGCCCCGCGCGCAGCCTGGCCACGCTGCCCCGCTGTCCGGGCAGGAGCCGGGGGGACCTGCTGTGACCCCCGGGGAGGGCAGTGTGCAGCGAGCACTCGGTGCATGGTGGGTGCAGCGCACACGGGGTGCAGGGTGCACTGGGTGCAGGGGTTATCGCGGCTGGGGCAGTGCAGTGGGTGCAGGGGTTCTCCCGGCCGGGCGCAGCGTACACGGGGTGCAGGGATTCTCCCGGCTGGGTGCCGCATGCAGCGGGTGCTCAGGGCGCAGCGTGCAGGGGGCTATGCTGGCCAGGGCAATGCACAGCGGGTGCTGCCGGCTCTTGCAGGGCCTGGTGCCGGTGCCGGTGCTGGTGGTCCTGGTCTCTGGACCCAGCCAGTGGCTGCCGGGGGGCCCAGCCAGGCCCTGCATTGCAGGTGCTCAGGGCCGGGGCTGGGCGAGGGGGGGCAGGGGAAGGGGCAGGGGCAGCAGTGGGGCAGCAGCAGGGGCAGGACTAGAGCAAGGGCAACAGAGGAGATGGAGCAGGGGCAGGGGCAGGGCAGAGGTAGGAGAGGGGATGGGGTGGGGGCAGGAGAAGGGACAGGGGCAGGAGAAGGGACAGGGGCAGGAGATGGGCAGGAGAGGGGGTGGGGCAGGGGCAGGGACGTCCCCAGCCCACGGCGGTACCTGTTGGCACGGCAGCTCCGGCGGGTCCCCGGCAGGTGGGGGGCGGCGCTGGGTGCAGCGAGCCCTCATGGCCCGGCTGTGACCACCAGGGGCAGCGCTGGGATCCAGCTGGGATCCGGCTGGGATAGAGCTGGGGGTCAGCTGAGATAAGCTGGGACCCAGCTGGGAACCGGGCTGGGATCCGGCCGGGCTCGGTAGCTGCCACTCCTGTCCCGTCCCCGCCACAGCTGATGCTGCTCTGAGCCCGATTGCAACATCCCGGGCTGAGCCCGGCCCCCTCCCTCCTTCCCTGCCCTCCCTGCCTGCCTCCTGCCTCCTTTCCCTGCCTCCTTTCCCTGCCGCCCTCCCTCCTTTCCCTGCCGCCCTCCCTCCCTGCACCTGCAGCCTCCCCAGCGCATGGCTGGGGCTCCCCAGCTCCCCAGCTCCTGCGCCCGCCCTGCCCTCCCGCAGGCGGCTGGGCTGCGATTTGCTCGCGGAGGGGCCCTGGGGAGTTTACACGGCCAGATGGGTTGGAGAGCCGCGGTGGCCACCCCAGGGCCACCCTCTGCAGCTCCCTGCTCGGCCGCCCCGGCCTCACCGCAGGGGTACGGGACGCGGGGCCATCGCAGAGGTACGGGACGCGGGGCCATGGCGGGGATGCGGGGTGCAGGGGCATCCACGCGGTGCTGGGGCTGGGCAGCGCCCAGAGCCGGCTCAGAGCCGAGGCAGCGGCGTCCCGGCGCGTCGGGCGGCTCCGTGCAGCTCCGCGGGGTCTCCGCAGCCCGGGGTGCTTCTCCTCCCGCCTGCCCTGGGGTTTCTGCCCCGGCTCTGCTGGAGGGCGGCTTCTGCTCCGGCTCTGCAGCGCTGGCACCTGCCAGCGAGGCCGCGGCTGCAGCCAGGGAGCCCTGGGCTTCCCCAGGCTTTGCCCCGGGCCGGGCGCCGTGCCGGGCGCTGGGGGAGCCGGGGGAAGCCCAGCCCGCAGCCGCTCGGCCCCGGTGCCGTGAGCGTGCAGCGCTCAGCGCTCAGCTCCGACCCCGCTGAGCCCAGGCGCTCGGCCGCCGCTTGCAAAGGGGCTGCGTCTGCCCCCGGACGCCCTGGTCCGCTCCGGCTTGCCGGGCTCCGCCAGAGAGGCCACCTGGCCGCCGCAGGGGACCGGCCGCGGGGAAGGCACCCTCGCCCCAGCTGCCAGGCCGGGATGGGGACGGTCGGTGAGGGTCCCGCGCGCCCCACAGCCTGCTGTGCACAGAGGGGCCAGGCTGCGCTCCATGGGGCCCTGCTTCAGCCGGCTCTTCCCGATGGACACGGCTCCCCCCGGACCGCGGGTGCGTGGGGATGCGCCCAGCACCATGCCCCATGCACCATGCACACTGCACCGTGCCCTGTGCCCCACGTGCAGTGCCAGCGCGGCCGCCCTCACCCCCCCCCCGGCCCCGCGCGCCCGTGAGCTCCTTAGCCCAGCGCCCTCAGCAGCCTCCGGTGGGGAAACTGTGTCCAACGGTTTCGTTGCGGAGATTTCGACGTGGTTAAGCGGAGAATTGAATTAGGTGGTGCGGGATGTGGGGGCAGCCGGAGCCCGGCCCGCGAAACCCGGCGCCCCGGGCGTTGGGCACGCTCGCACGGAAATGATGGCGGAGCCTGGAGCGAAGGGGTTTTTCGGGATCTTTATCGAGAGGGGGCAGCGCATGGCAGGGCCGGGCGCGTTTCGGGAAGCGGGGGCACGGAGGCAGCGGCCGCGGGGCAGGGGCAGAGGCAGGATGTGGCTGCAGCGCCGAGGCTGATCCGGCCGCCCTGAGGCTCCTGCAGCCACCAGGAATGCCGGTCCCGGAGAGCCGCTGGCCTCGGAGAGCCGCCGGCCCCACCAGGGCACAGGCGGCCGCGGGCTCCGGCTGGGGACTCTTGCGCAGGATGGGCGAGAGCGGCTGCTCCTCTTCCTCGGGGGCGCGCGGTGCCCAGCACGCAGGGCAGCAGCCCCCCGACGCCCAGCGCCCCCGGCTCTGCCTGCATGTGCGCGGATGTGCGCGGATGGCAGCCTGGGGGCAGGATGCAGGGCGGGATGCAGGGAGGGATGGAGGGAGGGACGGAAGGAGGGATGCAGGGAGGGACGGAAGGAGGGGTGCAGGGAGGGATGGAGGGTGGGATACAAGGGCGGGAGGGACGGAAGGAGGGATGCAGGGAGGGATGGAGGGTGGGATGGAGGGAGGGAGGGACGGAAGGAGGGGTGCAGGGAGGGATGGAGGGTGGGATGGAGGGAGGGAGGGACGGAAGGAGAGATGCAGGGAGGGATGGAGGGTGGGATACAAGGGCGGGAGGGACGGAAGGAGGGATGCAGGGAGGGATGGAGGGTGGGATGGAGGGAGGGAGGGACGGAAGGAGGGGTGCAGGGAGGGATGGAGGGTGGGATGCAGGGCGGGAGGCAGGGAGGGGGAGCAGCCGCGACCCTTTCAGTGCTGCGCAGGAGCGCGGACAAAGCGCTGGCGGGGCCGGTGGCAGCAGCCCCCTCCCCGGCGGGAGCAGCCCCCCCCCCCCCCCCCCGGTGCACCGGGCTCCCCGGCAGGTCCCCGCGGCAGGGGAGCCTCGGCGCCGCCCCGGCTCCTGCTGCAGCCCCGCAGCGGCTGAAGCCCCGGGTGAGGCCGCGGCCCCCCCCGGACTCCCCCCCCAGCCCTGCCCGCTCCCCTGCGGCGGCTCCTCCTAGCGCATCCCCCGGCACCGCGGCCTCCCCAGCCCGGGGTCTCCGCTTGGCAGAGCCTGGCCAGGACAGTACCGCGGAGCTGCCGAGCGGCCACTGGGGCAGCGCCCGGCTCCGAGCCCGGACTGGGCACTGCTCGGGCCCCATCGCTGCCCCGGGGGCGGCGGGAGCCGCCGGGCCTGCAGCGGGCTGCGACCCCGGCCCGCCCCGAGCACCGTGCATGTGGCCCCCCCGCGATGGCATGCAGGGAGGGGGCAGAGCACACGCATGCACCACACGCACCCCATGTGCATGCACAGAGCACACGCGTGCACCCATGCACCATGCACACCCCATGTGCATGCACAGAGCACACGCGTGCACCCATGCACCATGCACACCCCATGTGCACGCACAGAGCACACGTGTGCACCCATGCACAACACACACCCCATGTGCATGCACAGAGCACATGCATGCACCCATGCACAGCGCACACCCCATGTGCACGCACAGAGCACACGTGTGCACCCATGCACAACACACACCCCATGTGCATGCACAGAGCACACCCATGCACCATGCACACCCCCGTGTGCATTCAGAGCACACACATGCACCTACCCACGCTCCGTGCACCCCCACAGGCTGGATGCTTTTGCACACAGCCAGGGCAACGTCCCCACAGACAGACTGTGCACATGCATGCAGTGCACACACACACACACACACACACACACACGCAGGGTGCACACACACACATGTGCTTGCACACACATGCAGGGAGATGCAGGTGCATATACGCACACGCACACACACGCTCGCCCACGTGGCACTCGGGTTCGCAGGAGCCGTGCAGCCGCGTCCGGCCGAGGCGAGCGCACACGCGGGCCCCTTCTCCGGCTGCGTGGCCCCGTGCAGCGCAGCGCGGTGCCGGCGGCTCGGGCAGCAGCGCCGAGGTTTTTAACCCGCCTGCCGCCTCCCCGGGGGGGAACCGTGTGGAGCGACGCGGACACCAGGAGCGGGAGCCGGCCGCAGGCAGACCAACACACTTTATTCCATAGTTACAACAGTCGGGATAACCACCGGCCGCGCTTTCCCGCGCCTGGCGCCATTGGGCCGCTGCCCGCGCGCCGTCGGGCCGGGCCCGGCGCCAGCACGTCCCTCCTCTACAAGCCTATTTCTCCACGACAACAGATACAGGAACCCCGTCACTAACACGACACTACAAAAGGTAACGCGGAGCGGTGGCGCGCGCCCGCGGGCCGCACCGGCACCGGCACCGGCAGCACCCCGGCCCTGCCGGCCGCGGCCGGGGCAGCTTGTTCCTGAGAGAGGTTTGGTTTTTATTATTATTATTATTATTATTATTTTATTTGTTTATTATTGGTTCTGTGGCTAGCGATGGCGGGATGGGGCGGGCACCGGGGGGGCGGCGCGAGCGCTCGGGGGTCTCTACAGCACGATCACCACACGTCACACGACATCCACCACTGGCTGTGGCGGCGGCTCCCCCCCTCCACGAGCGCCCGGAGGGAGCGGGGAGGGAGCGCAGGAGAGCCCCGGCTCCGGCATCCCGCTCCCGAGGAAACGTTCAGCCTGGAAGCCCGGGCGTTGCGGAGGCCACGGGCGCCGGACGCCCCCCGCCGGCAGCGCCAGCCCCTCACCCTGGCATCAGGCCTCTGGCCCCCGTGGGGTTTTCCCAGCCTGGCCGCCGCCGTCCCCGCGCGCCCCCCGCGGTGCAGGGCGAGGCGCGGGAGGGGGAAAGCAGGGGACGGGGGCGCGGGAAAGCCTCGCCCGCCGCCGGACACAGGCGCCCACGCACACGCGCGCACGCACAGCTAGCTCTACACACCTACACATCTACGACGCCCGCCGCGCCGCGCCGCGCCGCGCTCCGCCGCACCGCACCGCGCGGGGGCGGCTCCCGCGGCCCGGGGGGGCTCCTGGCTCCGAGCCCGGCCCCGGAGGGCGGCGAGCGGCCGGGGGCCACGGGGGACCCTGCAGCCCCGAAACGGGGAGGCAGAGCCCCGGGGGGGGGGGGGGGAAAGGGGCAGGTTCCCCCCTGCCCAAGAGGGTCCGGGGGGGCCCGTGGGCTCCCCTGGGGTATCCAGGGCGCCGGGATCCCGGCGGCTGCTCCCAGCCAAGGTTGGCGCCGGGAGCTACGGAGGTGCCGGACGCCCCCGCCGCCCCCCGAGCCGCAGCCCGGCCCGGCAGCCGCGTGTTCCCGGGATGCCCTTTCCTTGCAGCAAGGAGCCGTTAGGAAAAGCCAAGGGAAAAGCGAGCCGGAGGAGCCTCCTCCGCACGAGGACGTTCCCCGCGGGAGGTTCCGGTGCGACGCTCCGCAGCGCAGCGGGACCCGTGCCGGAGCTCGAGGCAGGTTCCCGCGGCCGGGCTGCCCGGCGCCGGCGGCTCCCCGGAGCGGGCGCGGGAGCGAGGAGCAGCACGGCCTCTCGGCCCCCACGTGCGGATCACGTGCGGGCAGCTCCGCTCTTCCCCGAAGCGGGTCGCGGCGAGGAGCCGCGGAAAAGGGGGCGCCCGGTGCCGAGGGCCCCGCGGGTGCTCCCGCCTCCCCGAAACGGCGGCTGCCCGGAGGAGCAGGAGAGACTCGAAGACATGCTTGTAAATGCAGGCAAAAAAAAAAAAAAAAAATAGCAAAAGAAACTGGCTTTTCCCAGAGGTGCAAGAGGAGCGGTTTTGGGGGGGGGGGGGCATGGATGGGGCATGGAAATCCCGGGGGATGGGGCGGGTGTCGCTGCTAGCGACGGAGCAGGAGGAAGAAATAAAATGGGGCAGGAGGGAGATGGGGAAGGGGAGTGTCTGGAGCAGACATGGACGGCGGCGGCCGCCGCGTGGGAGCGCGGGGGGAAGGGGCCGCCAGCGGGGCGCGTTACAATGGAGACCCCCCCCCCGCGCCCCCCCCGGCCCTGGTGGCACCCGGACGCACGGGCCGGACGCCCGGACGGCTGGAGCGGTGGGTGTGTGCCGAGGGGGATGGGCGAGCCGGGCGCTCTGCCTTCCAGCAGCTTCAAGGCAAAATACCTGATTCCTGCATGTAAACAGCTGGTTTTCCTTTTTCTTTTTTTTTTTCCTGTTTTGTTTTTTTTTTTCCTCTTGATAAAGACCTGATTGTGGGGGGGGGGGAAAAAAATAGAGTTACCTGCAGCGCGCGGGGCTCAGTACGTAAAGACCAAGTCGGAGATGCTGGACATGAGCCAGTCCCCCGCGATCATCTCCGTCACCTCGGGCGTGCAATAGTCCGGGAACTCGAAGTGCGAGGTGCCGCCGCGGGGGAAGAGCTCCAGGTCCTTGTCCAAGACGGACCAGTCCAGGGCGCCGGCGCCGCTGGCCGCCACCCCGGCCGCGACGCCCGGCACCTCTTCCTCCAGCTCCTCGTCGGAGGATGAGGAGGATGAGGAGGAAGGGGGCGAGGCGGGCGAGGGCGACGCGCTCTCGGGGGGCTCGGGGCTGGGCGGCGCGGGGGGCTCGGCGGGCCGCGGCGCCTCGGGGCAGCCGGCCACCGCGGTGGTGGTGGCAGCAGCGCGGTCCTCGGCCGGCGTTTCCCGCGCCGCCGCCGCCGCCTTGGCGGGCTGCCTGCGGGCGGCCGGCACGCGGCCCAGCACCGCCGGCTTGACCTTGGGCGGGAGCCGGGGCCGGGGCGCGCCGGGGCCCCCCTTGCCCTTTTTCCGGGGCCGGTACTTGTAGTCGGGGTAGTCGGCCATGTGCTTGAGGCGCAGGCGCTCGGCCTCCCTGACGAAGGGGATCTTCTCGGAGTCGTGCAGCAGCTGCCAGCGGCGGCCCAGGCGCTTGGAGATCTCGGCGTTGTGCATGTCGGGCCACTGGTCCATGATCTTGCGGCGCTCGTGCTGCGACCACACCATGAAGGCGTTCATGGGCCGCTTGATGTGCCCGCTGGGCGTCTTGCACCAGGCGGGCTCGGCCGGCCGGGCGCCCCCCGCCGCCGCCGCCGCCGCCGGGGGGGGGGGTCCCGCCACCGGGGGGGTCCCGCCGCCCCTCGGCGCCGCCGCGGCCCCGCATGGCTCGCTGCACCATGCCGGGGCGCCCGCCGCTACGGCCCCATTGTGCCGAGCGGGCGGCGGCGGCGGCGGGGCGCGGCGGGGCGCGGGGGCGCACGGCGGGGGCGGCTCCGCCGGGGCGGGCGGCGGCGGCGGCGGGTGCTCGGCGATGCTGCGGGGCGGCGATGCTGCCGGTGCGGGGCGGCGATGGTGCGGCGATGCTGCCGGTGTAGGTGCGCCCGGGAGCCGCACGCCCCGCGCCGCCCCGCTGCCGCGCTCTTATAGCGGCACCGCCGCCGCCGCCGCCGCCGCCGCCGCCACCGCCCCCCCGGCGCCCCGCCCCCGCGGGTAAACACCGCCGCGCCGGTTCTGTCAATGGGAGGCCCCGCCCCCCCGCGCCCCCATTGGCCGCCGCCCGCGGAGGGGGGGGAGGGGGAAGGTCCCGCTCCGCCAATGGGCGCCCGCCGGAGAGGGGTTGCTGGAGAGAATGGCGCGGCGGCACGCGCCCTGCCCGCGCCCCGGCACCCGCCCCGCCCCGCCCCCGGGCCCGGCTGGGCACCCCGGGACCACGGGCACCCCCGGCTGCGCATCCCTGCGCCCCCCCGGGACCCCCCGGCTGGGCACTCCTGTACCCCCCCGGTAATTGCCGGTACCTCCACCTCGACGCCCCGGTAACTCCGGGTACCTCCATCTCGATGCACCGCTACCTCCGGTAACTCCCAGTGCTCCCAGCTGGGCACACCAGCGCCCCAGGTAACTCTCGGTACCTCTATCTCGATGCCCCGGTACCCCCAGTAACTCCCGGTGCCCCCACCTGGGCACCCTGGTACCCCCAGTACCTCCACCTCAACACCCCAGTAACCCCCGGTGCCTCTCAGTATCCCTCTGGTACCTCCACCTGGGCATCCCGGTAACCCCGGTACCTCTCGATACCCTCTGCTACCCCCACTTGGGCACCCAGGTACCCCCAGGAACTCCCAGTACCCCCACCCGGGCATCCCAGTACTCCCCAGTACCAGTACCTAAACACCCCGGTACCTCTCGGTACCCCACGGTACCATCCATGGTGCTGCCGAGGGAGCCCAAAGCACGTGGCCCCAAAGCCATCCCAGATCCCAGAGCACATCAGCCTGGAGCCACTCATGGACCCTGGAGCACATTGCCCTGAAGCTGCTCCTGGACCTGGGAACACATCGCCCCAGAGCCGCTCCCAGACCCCGGAACACATCGCCCCGGGTCTGGCTCCGCCGTCCCCTGTGCCGTGCAGGAGGCAGCCAGGCCGGGCCGGGCCGTGGCAGGCGCAGGTGTCTGCCGCCGCGGTGGGTGCCAGGGTCTCGGACAGAGACGGGACACACGAGCTGAGAGCGGCCTTTAATTTTTCATGAGCTCGCCCGAGAGCTGTGCGGGGGACACGGAGCCTCCGCACAGACCAGCTCGGGGCAGGGAATCACGCCTGCCCCCAGGGATCCCAGTGCTGCCCCGATGCGCGGGGACAAAGCTGGTTCCCAATCGGAAACAGGCGCCTGCAGGCCCGGTGCTGCCAGGGGAAGGCCGGTTCCCCTCCGGGCCACGGGTGTTCGTCTAAATCGGACTGAACCCGACGGCGCGACACGCGGCACCGACACCGGGAAGAGGGAACCCCGCCGCTCGCGGAGCTGCGGAGGCCTGGGAGGGAGCCGGGAGGAGGCAGGTGAGAGGCTGTAGTCCCAGCAAGGCCCGGTCCCAGCCCGGCCTCCCCGGTCCCTTCACGGCCTCCCCAGGCCTGTGCAGCCCTACATGGCAGCAGGGCCCGCCCGGGGCCGTCTGCCCGCCGGTACTGGGAAGGGTTAACGGGGCCGCAGGGCAGAGAGCGGGGCCACATGGAGACAGGGGCTGCCCCGCCGCGGCGCCCAATGGCGGCCGGGGCGGCGGCGGCGACAGCGGGGCCGGCGCGGGGGCCGCCAGCTGCGGCCGCTTTAATCGCCCGCCGCGGGGCCGCGCGCGCCGCCGCCGCGCCCTGTTGCCGCGGTGACCGCGGCCTTCCCGCCCGCCCGCGATGCCCATTGGCTGCCGCCGCGCCCTGTTGCCGCGGTGACCGCGGCCTGCCCGCCCGCCCGCGATGCCCATTGGCCGCCGTCGCGCCCTGTTGCCGCGGTGACCGCGGCCTGCCCGCCCGCCCGCGATGCCCATTGGCCGCCGCCGCGCCCTGTTGCCGCGGTGACCGCGGCCTGCCCGCCCGCCCGCGATGCCCATTGGCTACCGCCGCGCCCCCGCCGCGAGTCCCACGCCCATTGGCTGCCCCAGAGCGGCGGGGCCCGCCCGCGCCCGCCAGTTGCCGTGGCAACAGGAGCCGGGGGCCCCGCGGCGAGGCCGCGCTCGCCTCCTCCCGGGGGGGGGGGGGCGCGGCCGGGCTGGCGGGGCCTGCTCCCGCCCCCCCCGGCCCCTCCGGCCCCCCCCGGGTCCTGCCGCTCCCCGCGACGCAGCTGGGAGCCCGTGTCCTGGGAGGGGGGGGGGGGTTGCAGCCCCTGAGCAGCACCCCACAGCCCCCGCAGCCCGCAGGCCTTGACTGGGCCCTTTGCGAGATGCCCGGTGTCCGCAGCTTGGCTTGGGTCAGGGCTGCCCCAGCGGGTCCCTTTGGTCCAGGTCGGACCGGCCCCGCGGGACCTGCCTGTGCCCTGTCCCGGTCACCCCCGAGAGCCACATGCACCCGGGCCCACCAGGCCGGGGCACCCCGAGCAAAGCGGGCTGGAGCCCACGGCCCCTTCTCCCTCTCGCCCCCCTCTTGGAGAGGCAGCGAGAGCCACTGAGCAGAGCTGTGGCCCGGCTCGGCTGGTGGGGACCAGCTGCGTGGCAGGGATGGGGCCTCCGTTCCCATCTCATCCATTGCATCTGTTCCACCCCACCCCACGCACTTCATTCCATCCCATCCCATCCCATCTGTCCCATCCCACTCCACCCCATCTGGTCCCATGCACCCCACCCCATCCCATCCGTCGCCTCTATCCCATCTCTCCGCTGCCGCCGCCGCCCCCTGCAGCGCCGGGGCCGAGGCGGCAGGGGGCGCAGCGGCGCCCCGCCCCGCCCGGCCGCTCTGGCCCCGCCCCGCCCGGCCGCGCTGGCCCCGCCCGGCCCCCGTAGCCGCCTCCCGTCGCCCTGGAGACCGCCCGCCTCCCCGCTGCCGGGAGACGGGGACGCGCCGCGGCAGCGCCACCCGCAGGGGGCGCCCGGGGCCGCCGGGGCCGAGACCGGCCGGGGTAACCGGGGAGCGGCCCCGGAGGGGGGGGCTGTGGGGCGGGGCGGCTCCCCGTGGGGGGTTTGGGTGCTCCCTGTGGGGCAGGGGCCGGGCAGGGGGGACTCCTCATAGGGGACAAGAGGGGGGGCAGAGGGGCTGCCGGTAGGGGATGGGCAGGGAGGTTCCTCAGGGGGCAGGAGGGATCCTTATGGGGCAAGAGGATGAGCAGGGAGGGGTCCCCATGGGGCAGGGAGGTTGGGCAGGGGGCTCCCCATGGGGGATTGGCATAGGGAGCTCCCCATGGGGCAGGGAGGATGAGCGGGGGGGCTCCCCATGGGGGATTGGCACAGGGAGCTCCCCATGGGGCAGGGAGGATGAGCGGGGGGGGCTCCCCATGGGGGATTGGCACAGGGAGCTCCCCATGGGGCAGGGAGGTTGGGCAGGGGGCTCCCCACGGGGGATTGGCATAGGGAGCTCCCCATGGGGCAGGGAGGATGAGCGGGGGGGGCTCCCCATGGGGGATTGGCACAGGGAGCTCCCCATGGGGCAGGGAGGTTGGGCAGGGGGCTCCCCACGGGGGATTGGCATAGGGAGCTCCCCATGGGGCAGGGAGGTTGGGCAGGGGGCTCCCCACGGGGGATTGGCATAGGGAGCTCCCCATGGGGCAGGGAGGTTGGGCAGGGGGCTCCTCACGGGGGATTGGCATAGGGAGCTCCCCATGGGGCAGGGAGGTTGGGCAGGGGGCTCCCCACGGGGGATTGGCATAGGGAGCTCCCCATGGGGCAGGGAGGATGAGCGGGAGGGCTCCTCATTGGGGAGGGAGGATGGGCAGGGGCCTACCTGTGGGGCAAGGAGGATGTATGGTGTCGCGTGAAAGGGAGGGACGGAAGGCCCTTCCTTATCTTTGTAATTTACGTTTGCCTGCCAGAGCCCCCCTGTTTGAGGACTTTCCCTGAGACAGTTTCGCAAAGTAAAAAGAATCTGTGTAATTTACATTTGCCTGCCAGAGCCCCCCTGTTTGAGGACTTTCCCTGAGACAGTTTCGCAAAGTAAAAAAGAATAAGATTTTATTAAAGTGACAGATACAACAGGTTCGGAATTGCCGTTGATAAATGCACTTGCTGCTACAAATGTTCTTTCTATGAGCTCAAACTAACAATTAAGCGCTTTCAATAATAATATATTTTCCCGGGTAACGTCCGACGTTTGTCGGAGGCGCAAGTCTTACCAAAGAGGCGTCCCTGTTTGGGGGAGGGAGAAGGAGGCTCGCTCGTCAGCAATCTCCAGTGAACAGGTCAGCGGTTCAATTTTCTTCCCTTCCAAAAATTTTAGTGAGCTATCCTCTGTTTTATAGTTGCTGAAGGTGGGATGTGGAAGTGCGGCAGACATACTTCATTGGCCGGATTGCCATTTGCGCAGTTGTTGGGGGTATGCCCCCCTTATTTACATATCGTTATGCAGCAAAGGGCGTGATTTTTAATATGGTAAGCAGGGATAATGAGGCTGGGGGTACTATAGGTCAACAGTTAGTCTGTGAGCAGCAATTATTTTTTGGGATGCAACCCTTTGTGGTCAGGGGAGGACCATGATACCTCCGTATCGCTCCCTCCTCCGCCGTGCAGCTGGAACAAACTGTCTGGCCTTCACCAGCTAGTTCGTTACTCATGTTGCAAAAGGGTGGTGTGCTTTGGCTGCCACGTACTGTTTTTCCCGTGTGCCCCCTTATCTTTCTCCCTGAATTCTCTCTTGTTCCCACATCATCCACCCCGTGGCTGCTGCCACTTTCACATCCCACTCTCAGTCACAGGTGTATCGATAACTTGTTGGAAGGGTGATGCGTATGTTTCTGGACTGACCTCCACTAATGGGGTATAGGAAGTGGTGAGTGGACGCAACTCTAGGGCACGGCTTATGAAGGTTTTTAGGCAGCTAACAATAATGCATAGCAATATTACCACAATGATAATGATAACCCCAGTCTGTAACAAGCTTTGGATCCATCCGGTGACACTGAGTCCAAACCAGCCGAACAATTTCGACAGCCAGCTGTTGTTCATCGACTCTCGGAGCTCGCGAGTATCTTTGGCCACCTGTCGTATGGTTTCTAGTTGGGTGTTGAGGTCCTGTGTGACGTTTGGAATGTAAACACAGCAGTCCGTGCTTGAGAGATTGAGGTAGCCACACAGTCCATTTTGGTGCGGTAACATCAGGTCCAGTGCCATGCGATTCTGGAGAGCCATCTTAGTCGTAGCTTGCAATTGTGTGTTGATCAAGGACAAGCTGTCTCGTGTGGCGTTGGCTAAAAGTTCTACCTGGTAGGCTAATTTACTTATCCACAACCGTGTTCGTACTGTAGCGGACCCAAATCCCCAAAATCCTTCCATTCCCCATGCTATTCGGACGGCTGCTCCTGGGTCCTGCCACCCCTCAACCTTACCTCCCAGCTCCCTTCTTGTGCGAGCAAACCAGTGGGGCTGGACTGGGGTCCTCTTCCATACAGGGCACAAAGTGGGGATGCCTAGTGTACATTGGGGGTTAGGTAGTCTAGCAGATAAGGTAGTATACATGTGACCATCACTACAGGCCCAAATTAGGCCTGCTGGTGCATCGCCGGAGGTGATGCGGCAGTCATTGCGGGGTACGAATTCTGATCCTACGTATGCATAGGGCACGCTGTGGTTTCGGCACAGGCAGCCCATTTTTAGGGTCGTGTAAACTGACCAGTAATACTGTACCCACTTGTATTGTTCCCAGTTGGAGCAATTTATCACCGTTCGGCAAGACCACAGTGTTGATCCATTTGATATGGGAATAAAAGGGGACCCATGATCAAAGGGTATGAAGCCCCTATCAGGATCGGACCAAGAGCAACTATAAGGACAATTTGCAGCCAGTGTAGCATCGTGGCATTGTTTTGGACATCCCTGGCCCATTCCATCGTCCCATTGTATGCACCAGGACGTGTTTACAGGCTGGGTATATTGCAGGATGTTGGCTGCACGTCCCCAAGACCATGAATTTAAAGCACCCCAAGGCAATGCACTACAGCGTGTAGTCCATCCGCCTGGGTTCCAGATCATTGAGCCATTAGGCTCCTCTGTGTAGTTCCAACTAAGGGTGCAGTCAGTTTTGGAAATTGTTGAGAAATTGAAAGCTCCAGTAGGTGTTACAGTTAGTGGTGCCTGATGTGGGGCATGCGGATTTACAAATGGTATGGGTCCACTTTGATTCCAGAGATGTAATAGATTGGTTTCTATATCCGTTGGAATTATTCCCATAGGCAGGGGATCCTCAGCTGATTTGGGTAGGGGCAGGCAAGCAGTGATGCTGGACTCGTTAAGCATTGCTGCAAAGCCCCTTATCAAGGCTAAAATCAGATTACCATTCAAATCATGAGGGAACTGATCGCGACAAGTTCTCGTACTGTTCTGCCAATTATTCTCTCGGTTTACACATGTGATTATCATTATACCTATTAAGCATATACATGTTAAACTCAAGAATATTTTCTCGGCGCGGCCTATATATAATATTAGGTTCATGTTGACAGTGGGTTACAAGCGACAGTGCAAGCTAGGCTTTGATTACAATTTTGGCCTACAGACAATTACAAGCATTAGAAACACAATTACCCAGCAACAAACAATTAGTAATCCTTGGGGGCACTCCCAGTCAGTGTAAGGGAGTCCTTGATCCCAGGTGCAATTTCCTGGCATGTGGAATACCTGTGGAAACATAAAGAAAAGATGCTCGGTTGTCGTCCAACCGGCGAAATTTATGTTAGAAGGTGGGTACTATACATCTAGTACTAATTTGATATCTTTTTTCCGCCTACCAGTATGTCATCAACATATTGGTATATTATGATTCTTGAGGGAGTAGGAATGTCCTCACCGGCCACAAGCGGGAGAATTGTAGGGGGAGTGTGCGTACCACCCCGTCAATTCCTGCCTGTGTGGCTGCAGACAGCATCAAGGAGCCATTGTGGAACTAGCACTCGCCGGGCAGGGTGGCTCACTGCCCTCCCTGGGGATGCGAGGTTTTTGGTGTGGCATCTGGTAAGTCAATCAGGTCCTGTTGCGGGGCTGAGTCATGCCTTATGGGCAGGGCCCCCCCGCTCGCATCAATCCTTCGGCCCAGAGATTGTACCAGAGCCTGAAGGTCAGCCGTGGGGGTGCTGTGCAGTAACTGCCGCGGTACTCCCAGTGCCAGTGCTCTGCGCCAGAGGTCATTACGCTCCTTGTCGAATTTTTGGTGGGGTTCAGGCTGCAAATTGCTAGCCTGTACCTGACGGACCCACCATGGAGGTTCAGTCGGTTCTCCGGGCTTAGTTCCAATCCAGCCCATACGGCGTCCGTAACTTATTATTTCTTGCACAAATTCATTCCAGGTGGTCACATGAGCCTGCTCTCGCGGGGGCTGCGCAGCAGCTGCGCCAGCGTTCATTGTGCGAGCGGTTTGTATGCGATCCTGAGCATTGGCCACATAAGTTTTCAGGCTATCAGGGAGACCGCGGATAAGGGGGGTTAACCTTGCTGGATCGATTGGAGCCAGCATGGGGGATCTCCTTAACGCCTCCCTCTCATACATTGCCTGTATGCAGGCTGCCTTCTGCACAGACGCAGCAAGGTCTGAGAAGCCAGAAGTCTTGATAACAAGGGGGTCCCCTCGCTCCTGCGGGTCTATGCCACCGGCCCAATAGACAGCTCGGGCGGTTAATGAATAATTCTGGTCGCCCAGAGGGGTGGTTAGAAATACTCCGGGGCCCCAGTAGCCCTCTGCCTCTCCTTCACTCAGCAAGATACGATCTCCCCCCGTGAGGGAGACTCGCCATACATATTCGGTCTCAGATTCTTCCGGCCATCTAGAGTACTTTTCTTGCAGCTTGGCCAATTCAGCCGGGGACCAAGGGATTGAGCGTACAGTAGTACGAATGTTATCCTCTCCCTCAGCTGCAACCTCAGTTTTAATCAGTGGTCGTACTGGCACAGGCTCTGGGGTGGGAGTACAGCAATCGGAGCTTTCCAGAAAATCGTCATTATCGTCATTGTCATACCAGATATCCCCATCCCAGGTCTCAGGGTCAGCGCAGCGTACTAGTTTACGAATTTGCTGAGCCGAGACTGTGGATGGCATTTGGTTTAGGAGTAAGTCTAATTTTGCCTGCAGCTGCTTCTCCCGCCTTTCTGCTGCAGCTAGCAGCATTTTCATCTCCCTAACTTCTGTCTTTAAGTTCTGGTTTTCAACTGTGAGACCATTTACTTGTGTCCCCAACTTTTCTCGATTCTCTTTTTCAAAGGCTAGTGAGGTTTCCAGCACCTCATTAGCTGATTTTAAAGCAGCATATTCTGCGTCTGCAACTATTTCGGGAGGAGGGGACTCTTTATATTCTTTCTGCGCGCAAGATAAGCAAGCCCCCAATACCGCACAAACAATTCCTTTTCCTTTACCTTTCCTGATCTTTTGCTGGCTTCTACACTGCTCTATTCGCTCTACCACTTTATCTTCATCTTTCCAAAATTTATGGGCCCATTCTTTCCCTGCTTGGGATGGTGCACACTTATATTTATGCAGCAGTTTATCCATGGCAATCCTGCCGACTACGCCAATTTACTGTCGCGTGAAAGGGAGGGACGGAAGGCCCTTCCTTATCTTTGTAATTTACGTTTGCCTGCCAGAGCCCCCCTGTTTGAGGACTTTCCCTGAGACAGTTTCGCAAAGTAAAAAGAATCTGTGTAATTTACATTTGCCTGCCAGAGCCCCCCTGTTTGAGGACTTTCCCTGAGACAGTTTCGCAAAGTAAAAAAGAATAAGATTTTATTAAAGCGACAGATACAACAGGTTCGGAATTGCCGTTGATAAATGCACTTGCTGCTACAAATGTTCTTTCTATGAGCTCAAACTAACAATTAAGCGCTTTCAATAATAATATATTTTCCCGGGTAACGTCCGACGTTTGTCGGAGGCGCAAGTCTTACCAAAGAGGCGTCCCTGTTTGGGGGAGGGAGAAGGAGGCTCGCTCGTCAGCAATCTCCAGTGAACAGGTCAGCGGTTCAATTTTCTTCCCTTCCAAAAATTTTAGTGAGCTATCCTCTGTTTTATAGTTGCTGAAGGTGGGATGTGGAAGTGCGGCAGACATACTTCATTGGCCGGATTGCCATTTGCGCAGTTGTTGGGGGTATGCCCCCCTTATTTACATATCGTTATGCAGCAAAGGGCGTGATTTTTAATATGGTAAGCAGGGATAATGAGGCTGGGGGTACTATAGGTCAACAGTTAGTCTGTGAGCAGCAATTATTTTTTGGGATGCAACCCTTTGTGGTCAGGGGAGGACCATGATACCTCCGTATCGCTCCCTCCTCCGCCGTGCAGCTGGAACAAACTGTCTGGCCTTCACCAGCTAGTTCGTTACTCATGTTGCAAAAGGGTGGTGAGCTTTGGCTGCCACGTACTGTTTTTCCCGTGTGCCCCCTTATCTTTCTCCCTGAATTCTCTCTTGTTCCCACATCATATGGGGAGGGCTCCCCATAGGGGATTGGCATAGGGGGCTCCCCAGCTCCCCATGGGGCAGGGAGGATGAGCAGGAGGGCTTGCCTTGGGGCAGGGGAGGGAGGTGAAGATGGGGAGGGCACCAGGGGTGCCACAGCCCGGTGGAGTCTCTGCCTCTCTGCTCTGACTTTGGACCTGCGCAAGCTTATCCAGGGGAACGGGCAGAGCAAGGGGCTCAGCCTCCTTGCTGGTGTCATCCTCTTTCCTTCCAGAGCCTGCACGGGGATGGATGCGAGGGGCCTGGTCCCAAATGTCATGGAAGACTTTAAGAAAACAGTAAGTCTGTTGTCACAGTGGGGTTGATGGCACTGTGGTAGACTTGCTATTGATAAAGAGCCCAAAGGGACACCGGGAAGCCCAAGGGGAGCTCTACAGAGGAGTCAGAAGTGTGGGTTAAGTTACAGAGGTCTCTGCTCACAAACCTCCTCTGGTTCCCTGACAGTAATGTCTTGTCTGTGCTGCGCTTATGTTGAGTTTAGGATTACAGCAAATGGCAGAGGATAGAAGCAAAGGAGAAGAAATCTCCAGCCCGCAAGTTGACTTTGCCACCGATCACAAACGAGGGCAAGAAGAAGAAAGGGAAGAAAAACAAGCCAGGTTGGCAGACGTTGCCCTTATACACCACCCTGGTGTCACTGCCCACTGCTGCCACCTCTGCATTCACCCAGTACTTTCTGCTGAGAGACATTCAGCAAAAGCCACAAGAAACTGCTCAAGGGGAGATGCTGGGAATAAAGAGGGAGAGCCTGAGAAGCCCAGGGAATGCTTTGTAGACACAGCTCCTGTGCTGTAACTGCAAGCTGCTTTTGCTGGGGGTGTAGAAAGTATGAATTAAGTCTCACAGTGATTCTTTATATTTCCCTCAGCTACATAGCACAGGAGAGAGTAGATGTAGGCATTGAAACTGGACTGTGTAATAAGCACAGGGCATTTTTGTTTTGCCAGTTACTTTTAGGTTGAATAAAAATCCACCCTTGCCTTCGAAGACATTACCATCCCAAAAGAAATCTGGAAGTTTTACTCAGAAGAAATCATCACTCAAGGATGCTGAGTTAGCTAAAAACTTGGAAGATATCAGAACTATCCAGGTACATGAGACAGATGTGCTGTGATGTAGGTAGGAAATCCATACAGTTACTCTGGCTGTCTTTACAGAGGGAATTCTAGCAGTCTGATTCACTCTTGCAAAATGACACGTGATTATTTATTAATACACTGGAGGTAATTATGCTGTTCTGTTTAATGCTGGTGAAATCTAAGCTTGATAGTCTTTTAAGAAAAATGAAGAGAAACCAAGAGAGAGTCCAGACTGTAGCAACAGGAGTGGTGAGATTAGAAAAGGTTGTTAGAATCAGGTTTGCTTAGTCTAGCAAAGAGAAGGTTGAGGTAGAGGACATGCCCACAGCCTTTTAGTAGGAAAAGGTGGTTATAAAAGAGACAATGATCAGTTGTTCTCTGCGTTTTTGGGAAAGAACAGAAAGAAACCGGCCTGGATTGCATAAGAAAGATTACAGATTCTAACTATCGAGGTGGTGAAACACTAAAAGATACTGTGGATCCTTTTGGCTGGAAGGCTTTAAGAACAAGTTAGGAAACCATCTCTAGGGGCTGGTCTGAGTTGTGATTGCTCCCGCCTTCGGGGGTTGAGTGGATCTGTGAGTATCCCTTGCTTCCAGCCATACAACTCACTGACAGCCGAGGGGCAGAGAAACACAAGATCAGATCCAAGACTGAGGAGCTGCAGGTTGAATGTAGTGAGTCCAGGGTGTGCTGTGTGGGGGAAATCAGTGTGCCTTGGCAATAAGACTGAGGTTCGTTGTGTGGTTCATGATGTGACGATGACTGGGACCTTGTTGGTGCTGCTACCGTGGGACAGAAATGTTTTGGGAATGGCAGCCAATGGTAAGAAAACTCAGGGCAGGGGGGACTGATGGAATCTGCAACCCTTTAACCTACAAATTCCTCTAGTATCTGACCAAGTTGAAGATAAATTTCATAGAAGAGCTGAAACAGCACAGTGCCTACCTGGCAGAGACCAACTGCAAGTTGATTGAGGACATTCAGCACACTGATGACCGCACTGCCAAGCAAGCCAGAGACCTGCTACAGCAGTACGAAGTATTTGGGGTGAGGCTTTAGGGTTGGCCAATGGAGCCAGTTCAGTAGAATGCAAAACTGTTGCCATTACACCCGTTTGTACCCGAGAAGGGTCAAGCACTGCATGGCCAGTTCCACTGCACAGTGTGACTCGAACATCCCAGTGCTGGGGGAGCTGTCTGATGCCCCAAGATCCTGTGAGGTGCTGTTGCTGAACCATGTTTTAAAGCCACAAGAGCGTCCAAAGCAATAACTGTTCCAAGCAACAGCTCTCACCCCCGTAACAGCCCAAACATTTCCCTCCATAATGCGCTTGGCTTCAGCTGGCTCCTGGAAGCACCAGGCCACTCCCAAGAGCAGCTCCTGTGCTCCCGTGCACAAGCTGACGCTAGCCAGAGCGATGGATTCCTTTTTGCTGTTAACGCAAGCAATAACATGTGAGAGAAGCGTTAGGGATGCTCCAGGGGGACATTTCAGAGCTCTGTGGAGTGATCAGTGACTGGATTTCTCTCTGTGCAGACGGTCAAGGCAGCGATGCAGAACTTCACTCAGAACCGTCTGGATGCAGCAAGAGCAGAATTCCAAGAAATGGAAGAAAAACTGGAAAAGCATCTGGGAAGTAAGTTGCTCACATTAGTGTGAAACAGTCTATGTTACCATGTTACCGTTGCTTTCCATCTCATTAGATAAAAAACACTGCATTGGTGTGATAAATGTCAAACAATTCAGTTTCTGAAAAATAAACCCATATGCTCTATGGGCATCATTTTCCTGTCAGCGATGACTAGGAAAGGATAGAGCCCTGTGACATCCATCAGCCCGTGCTGAAGGGGGTAGGAAGAATCACCTCCTTGGCAGCTGTTTGCATGACTGGATCCTTGTTGGGGCAGGATCTGGTCAAAGTGGTCTGACTCGGGGTGGTTGTTCCCAGTTCCGATGTGGTACGTAATCTCTGTAGAGAGAAGGACTCAGCAAATGCAGGAAAGATTCCTTAACTCCATGAAGAAGTGAAGCTCTGGAACCCAGGGTTGAGATTTTCTGCTTTGGCTTTTCATCAGAACTACAGCAGCAGCTGGATGAAGCCACATCAAAGGTACAGGTTCTCCAGGACGAACTTCATGTGCTGCGGAACTACATGGACAGGGAATATCCAGCAAAAGCTGTCCAGATAGCCTTTCTGCTGCACAAGATCCAGAACCTGAAGGAGCAACAGCAGGTGCTGAGACCTTCCCTTCAACATCGCAAGGGAGGAAGGAAAGGGCAGGGGTGCAAGGGATGCACTGTTTCTCTTGCTTAATGCTTCTGTTGTTTTTATGCACCTTCTCCTGCCACTCTCAGTATGAGATAGATGAGACAGAAGCACTGGGGAAAGCCTTCCTGGAGGATCTGGAAGTGAAACTGCGGGTGGAACAGGAGGAGATATTAGAGAGAGTCGTGGAGGTCGGTGGAGTTCATTTGCTTTCTCGGCAAGAGCGATCGGTTTCTGGGAGCTGTCAGACAAGGCAGGGGATTCTAGACTTTGCCCATTAGCAACAGAACAGTGCAGAGAGCCCACAAAGAATAACAGAGCATTGCTGCTCCCTTCCTGTTCAGCTGGTACCTGGAGCTGTTTGTCAAGCTAGGAGGGTAAAAGGGAAGGACTTCTGAGCTGCTGCTGTAGTCTGATATGTTGAAATATTCTCAGACTCACACCTGAGAGTTTGCCATGTGGAGGCAAGTGCACTGTGACCCAGCATTCACTCTGCTTTTATGGTCCCCATTTTCTTACGTTATTTAGGTAGCTGCTTGCTGCTCAGCTGTGACACCACTCAGCCAGTGCCCATGCATTGTAATAAATTCCTGACAAAATTAAACTGTATGCAGCACTACAGAGCAGGGACTGTTGCCATTCTTCACAAAATAGGAGGAACTCCTTTGGTACAGTTTCTCTTGCATGATGTACCTAACGCTTCTTCTGTGCTAAGAGCTTCACAGCGCTATGCAAATATTAGTTACTGACTTCTTTTGCTTCCTTGAAGAGCAACACATCTGTTTGACTAGATATGGCCAACACTGGCACCTCACAGTGGTTTCATGCTGGTAGTTATTGTGAAGTTTCTTCAGCTGTTTTCCTTCTCTTCACCCCTACAGGAGCTGTTACTGCATCAGGATGGCCTGAAGCGGATGTTTATGAGCAATCATATTCTGCAATGTGAAGTACAGAGGCAAAGGGAGGTGAGTGGTTTGGGGAAGAACTGGCACAGCGCAGCAGAGCCAGCGCCCCTCAGCCGCGGCCCTGCTTAGCGAGGATTTCGTCTGGCACAGTGGGGCACGTTGCCTTCCGTTTCCACTGGAATCAGTGGGCCTGAGGGTAAGCGGCACCACAGGTATTTCAGGAAACCTGTTAGGGATTTTCTTGCATGTGGGATGTTTTCTAGCTCTGCTGTTTGTAAATCTCTAAAATGTTAAGTTCTGCTTCTATTGCAAAATAAAGAACTTTTCAAAATGTAATTCATTCAGGTTATTAAAGACCTGACAGAGGAGATAAGTGAGCTGACAAGAAGCATCCAGACACTTCAGCAGAGCACGGGAGATCCAAGAGAGCTCATCTTTGCTGACGTTCTTCTCCGCAGACCGAAGTAAGACAACATGCTCCCTGAAAAGAAGTAGAGCTGGTCAGTGGGCAGGCCTGTTTCTGTGACCTTTTGTTGCATCGGGCATTTTCCACTTCAGTCTTTAGTATTGAGTACTAATAACCTCATCCCAACCATTTCCACAGACATGACATTTAAACCTGCACCCAGCCCAGAATATAAACCTGCAGCTTATGTTGGGTTTGGCTTGGGAAGACGGCTGCAGGGTCTGGTGGTATTTGCCTAACAACAGATAGGAACTAGCCATAACTCTGATACTGATGCGCTGTCAGCCTTGGTCACATCATATCTCTCTGCTGTGCTTTGCTTTGTCCAGCCTGTAACGGGGATAATCAGTGACTGCAGCAGGGATCAGGCAGGAGCAGCGGAGCTTTACAAGGCCCATGTGACTACGGCAACTCTTACTTTATTGTTCTTTTCACTCCATGATTGAGAAACAAAACTGAGGGGAGGGGGTGGGCTTCGTAGGAGCATCCCTGACAAGGCAGGTCCTACCCATCTAGAGACACTTTGCCTGGTTATTTGAAATCCCACCAGCACTCTGTGAGAACAAAGAGGAGCAGCCATTTCCCTAATATGTTAAAAAAAAAAGTATCGGAGACATTGGTTGGCAGCAAAAAGGCAAAATTGTTTTATCTTTCTCCCTGCTCTCTCCCAGTCCTAGTTCACTGGTAGCTAATTACTTCCAGAATAGAGGCTGTGAGTAATCCCCACTCCTGCTTAACAGTGTGCACTGGGCTGATACTGGATGTAAAAATTATAAAGCACAAGGTGAATCTTCATTTATATGTTGATTTGGAGAAGAACCTGCCAGCTCCTTCACAGAAATATCGGGCCAGTCTCCAGGGACTGACTGAGACTGGCCAAGTTTGTAGGCTGGAAGGATACCAAGAGCCAGTTGTGACAAGCTATTTTCTACCGTACCTACGGCAGGGAGCCTGTCCCGCAAAACTGCGGACTGAAGGCGTACGCTGCACGTTGTCCCATGGCCACGGGGTACTGCCCAAAGTACAGATGATTCAGAACTGCCTAGATGCCTTGGCTTTCTGTGCTGCCAGACTGTCCAGGAGTACAAGCATGAGCAAAATTTGGTCAAATATGTTTAAATCTTGGGCATATGGTAGTCTGAATCCTGTTGTTGTTGGCACAACAGCATGCCCACCTGCGCATTCATTTACAGCAGTGGCCTGTACAGATAGCTCATGGGTGCAGAGATGTCTGTTAGTGGCGTTTCTCCTTTTTAGCCTACACTGTCAGCGTAGGTGTAGGCTAGCTCCTCAGCTGCTCTGCGCTTCACACACAGTATGAAAATACAATCCTTTGTGGTGGCACAAACTCACTCAGCAAACCAGTGGTGGTGGAGACAATAAGAGAGGCTGGATCTCCCCCCTCCAAGGCCTGGCTTTTAACTGCAAGCCCAATATGGCTGCAGAGCTGTGGAGACACGATCTGAAGCAGAAGGAAAGCCTGGAACATGTCAGGAGACTGTGTGGTGAGCCGAACAACTGCTTGATGGATTAATGCAACTTAATTTTTTCAGATAAAAGAATGATAAAAAAGGGAATTAATTAGCCTCGACAGCTGGTGGAGCTGGGGTTACTGAGAGTGGCTGGGAAAAGAGTTAAAAATAGCAGGAAGGCCCAAGTGGAAAGTTTCTGTAACATCACAAGTCAGGCATTTGGTGCTTACCCCCCCCGACAGGCGGGAGTCCATGCCAGAGCCCTCGCCACCATCTCTCAGCCGTTTCCCACTGACCTCCCTGCAACTTTTCACACGACTTCCCCAGTCCCTCAGTTTTCTAATTAACCCTTTGGTTCCAGACACCGAGTTTGCTTCTTGAAAGAGCAAAGTTAGTCATAAGCTGTGTTCAGCCTAGCAGGCTATCTGGGTATAAGGGAGCATGGTAGTGGAGGACTCTAGCTGGCTCCGCTTGGGTTCACTGTACGCTGCTGTGAGCTTCAGGGCGTGTGAAGTCCAGAGGAGCTCTGAGCCCCTGCGTATCCATTCACATCTGCCTTTCAGCTTCCCCTCTTTCAAAATCTATTTGCTTCCAGTCACCTGGGTTGGATTTCCCTAGCAGCTTCAAGCCCCGCATTGGGGGTGGTCTGGAAGCCCAGTTTATCCTGGGCCGACCCAGAGACTGGTGATCACACCTCTGACCAAGCTCAGAGTACCACGTTTGTCTGCTCTTTGCAAGAAAGCAGATGTAACCTCTGAGGCTGCTCTGACACGGTTTCTCTCCTGTTTGTCTTTGGGATGGACAGCAAGGGGCAGCCAATTTCATTCCATTTCCCTCACAGTCCCATGGGCTACATCTGGCTCTGCTTCTCTGGAAAGGTCAACAGGCACCCAGCCTCCCTCGCAGAGCGCTTGGGTATCTCACAAGCATGGTCTAAGAAACGGCCCTGAGCAGGACCCAGGCTTTGAGCTAGAGCTTGCATTTCTTCTTTCACAGGAAGCCTGGTTAGCAGCCAGAGTGGGCTGTTAAGGGTGAGCCAGAAGTAAAGCAAAACAGTGCTGGGGTGAGCTAGGGAGCTGGACAGGCCTTTGGTTCATGCGGAACAAGAACGCTCATCTGGTTTTAAAGGGCTTTTGTCTGTTGCTCCCCAGCTGCCTGCTTTGTCCTGCTGTCTCACAAAACAAGCGTCTGGTGCGTCCCCACTGGAAACATGTCCTGGAGTCCAGGAACACAGACAAGGGGTGACACACACTAACACAACACAGACTTCCTCGCCGTCTGCCTCTTGCCCTCTAAGGATGGGGCTGTCGTACAGGGGGTAGAAAGCCTCTGAAGTCTGGGTTGGCTACACAGAGCATCTGAGAAGAGTCACCACCTCCCGCCCTGGTTGCACAAGCGTTTCTCCTGCTCACCACCGTGCTCCTATGAGCCAACCGAAGCACGGCTGTTTATTCCTGGTCTGCAGTTTGCCTTGCCCCTCGTAACTCTCCTCTCTCTGCTCAGGTGCACACCGGATACCGAGGTTGTCCTCAACATCCCCACGGAGGGGACATCTCTTATCTAGTGCCAGGCCAGGCCTCGCTCACAGGGCCATCACCCAGAACACATCTTGGCCAGGTTTGGATGACGTCTGCCGCAGAGCCCCTCCTTTTCCCCGTCAACTCTTCTTCGTCACAGCCCAGCTCAGCTTCTTTGAGGACTCACTGGAATAAGGGGGAGTAGGAAGGTGGAATCCGGTGATCTTCGTTGCTGACCTGCACTGGCTGCACTCTGTGCTTACAGCAGTCTTGTTGGAAGGAATATGCTGCAAGACCCAGGAATACGCCGCAAGACCCATGACAACAGCTCTCGGTGAGGCATTACCAGCTCTCCTTGCACCCACAGCATGACCAGACCCCTTCATGCCAGTGTGGTAACACCAAAGGAGTCACAGCCAAAGGCAAAACGGGTCTTTCTATCCCTGCGGCCTGACTGCTGTGTGAGATCCGTGGACTGGCCTCAGTGCCGCGAGGACTGTCAGCCGAGCTGAGTGCATCCCAGTGTGAGGCCGGACTGGTGTCCCAGTGCAGGGTCACACTGGCGTCCCGGGCAGAGGCCTGCGCTCAGGAAGTTTGGTGCCAGCGTGAGCGGTGCTGGTGGCCGGCAGCCTCCCCCTGGCAGCACCCTGCGCTCCTGCGTTGCGCTGCAGGAGAGCCTGCGCCTGGGCAACGTCTCTGCGCCTGCCGACGCCTTCAAATAAAAACAACTCCGTTTTCACCCGTTCAAAATAAGTCCTGAGCCTCCCGCTTTCCGTTACGGTTTCTTGGAGACGGCGTTTCGGCGTGTCGTCCAAACAGGGACAGCGGAGGGCAGATCCCGGTAAAAGGCAGTGCTGGTCCCTGGGGCAGCCCTGCCTGCGGGTCAGCCCCTCTGCGCCGGCACCGGCACCGGCACCGGCACCGGGACGGGCACCGCACCGGGACGGGCTCGGCTCGCTCCTCACTTGCCGAAGCGGCGGCGCCGTGCGCTGTCCCGGGCCGCCGCGAGATGGAGCCGGGCCGGGACCGGGGCCGGGGCCGGGGCCGGTCCGAGCGCGCCCGGGGGGCCGGAGCGCTGCCCCAGCCCGACGGGGAGCGCAGGCAGCGCCGGCGGGACCGCGCCGCTCCCGCAGCTACGGCGGACGCGGGTGGCGGCTGCTCCCGGGGCCGGGGACCGTCGCGGCGCCGGGACCTCGGGGCCGGCGCTGCCCCCCCGGGCCGGGGAGGGCCCGACGGCGGCCCGGCTCCACCTCCCGGGGCTTAAAGCGCCGCTGCCGCGGGGCCGGGCGGCGGCGGGGCCGGGGCCGCCGGAGCGCAGCCGAGGTGAGCGCCCGTCCCGGGAAAGCGGCGCCGGGCAGGAGGGCGGCGGCAGCGGCGGCACCGGGGCGGCAGAGGGGCCCCCGGGGGGCTCCCGCCTCCCCCAGCGCCGCGCTCCGCTCTGTGCCGCAGATGACCCTGAACACGCAGTGCGGGGGCCGGAGCCCCGTGCGCAGGAGGGCCAGCACCCCGCTGCCGCTCTCGCACCGGGCGCCGGGCGCGAGGCCGCGGGCCGAAGCCGGCACCGGCCATCCCCAGCTCGGGCAATCCTCGTCCTTCGAGCCGGGCGGCAAGGCCGCGGCCTGCCGCGGCAGCTGGTCCTCCGACTCGTCCGACTCCGCCGGCACCTGGGAGCCCCTGTACCGCGTGGTGCTGCTGGGCGACCCCGGCGTGGGCAAGACCAGCCTGGTCAACCTCTTCGCTGGCGTCCAGGAGCGGGACCTGCTGGAGCAGCGTGGAGGTGGGTGCCCCGCGGTCCCGCAGGGTCCGGTGGAGGGGGAGTCCCGAGTGCCCGGCAGAAGGATCCGGAGCCGGGGACAGTTGTGCCAGGGGCTGGCTCCAGCCCCTCCGCAGTGGGAATCACCCAGTGGAAAGGGCCTGGGAGTGCTGATGGAGGAGGCAGCTTGGGTTTGGGCTGGATGCACCGCTCTGTGCTTGGAAAAGCCCTGTGAGAGGCGGAGGAGGATGCTTCCAGCCTGGGCTGGGCGAGGGAGCCTGGCGCTGAGGCCGGCACCGGGTCTAGGCTGCCCGGCACGGCCGTGGCTCGGGGGATCCTCTGCGTCCGTGCACAGGGAGAGGCTCCACATCCCTCCGGAGCTGCCGGCGTGCAGCTGGGGAGCTTCGTGCCCTGCCGCAGAGCTGGTGCCCCAGCCCGAGCTGCTGCCGCGTGCCGGCCCCTCTGACACGGGCTCTCTGGGCTTCCCGCAGAGGACACGTATGAGCGCACGCTGTCCGTGGATGGTGAGGACACCACGCTGCTCGTGATGGACACCTGGGAGTCGGAGAAACGGGTACGCAGCGCCGGGGGGGGGACCGGTCTGGGGGTGATTTCCTGGCTGCAGCCTCCTCCTCGGGGCCCTGCGAGCTCTGCAAAGTCTCCCCGCGGCTTCCCAGCGGCGCCAGGGGCTCGCTGCAGAGCGGGGCCGCGGCCGGCGTGAGCGCAGGGCTGCCCTGGGCTCGATGCCTCGACAGGGCTGGGCTGCATCGGGGCCAGGCGAGTGCCGATCCCGGCCGAGCGGCACACGAGCCGCGTGGGAGCTGGGCGGGAAGGGGCTGGGGAAAGGGGGCTTGCTGTCAGCCCATTGCAAAATGCAACAGTTTGGGAACGGGGCCGAAGGAGCCGGTCTGGCCAAACGTGCGGGGGATGATGCCGCTGGCAAGGACAAATGCTTTAAAAGGCAGCGACGCGAGTCCGACGGCTCCTGCCCCCCGCCTCCGGGAGCCTGGCAGCGAGGCGTTCCCTCCGCCCGGCTCCACGCCGCTCCGGCACAGCCGAGGCCTCTTTCTGCCAGAAATCTCGGCGCATCCTTCCAGCAGCCCTCGCTGGCTGCTCGTGGTGCCCCCGTGCTCCTGCCTCGGAGGACCGCGCGCCACCCGGGGCCTGGGCTTCTTCCTGGGAAGAGCCGGCGGGTGGTCACTCCCTCGAAATGCACCCAGCACTGCAATGCCCTGAAAATACCCCCTAAAGCCGAGCCCGTAGCGTAACTCCTTGCTGCTGGGTTGGAAAGGAAACGGTGTCAAACACCCCCCAGAGCCGGGAGCGCTGCAGCTGCATTTTACTGCACCTGCTGCACATGTGCTGCCCACGCTGCGGGCTGCAGCGGGGAGCCCGGCACGGCCTGTGTCCGCCCCGTCCTCGCTCCTGCGGCGAGCAGCCCGGAGCCCGCGTTCATCCGGTGCAGCGGGACCCGCGAGGGGTGCAGCGCGGAGCCGCGCGGGGCAGGGGGGGGCAGCCGCGAGCTCCCCGCCGGAGCCGTTTCGGGCATTGCCGCCTCCGCCCCGCCGTGGGCACCGGGCGCGCGCCTGCTCCTCGCCCGTCCCCGTGCGAAGGCGAGCGTAGCCGAACGGCGAGGGTCTCCGAGCAGCCCCCCCCCCCCGGGGGCCGCCACGCTTCGGCGGCGCGGTGACGTCCGTGCGGTGACGTCCGCTCCACCGCCGGGTGCAGGGCGAGGAGAGCCGCCTCGGCAGCCGGTGCCTGCAGGTGGGCAACGCCTACGTCATCGTCTACTCCGTCACGGACCGCGGCAGCTTCGAGAGCGCCTCCGAGCTGCGCATCCAGCTGCGCCGCTGCCGGCAGGCCGAGAACATCCCCATCATCCTGGTGGGCAACAAGACCGACCTGGTGCGGTGCCGGGAGGTGTCGGTGGAAGGTGAGCGGCGGGGCCGCGGCGCCGGGGATCGGGGAGTGCCGGCGGTGCCGGTGCTGACGACACCATGCCCTTCGCCGTTGTCCCCCCCCTTGCCTTGCAGAGGGCCGTGCCTGCGCCGTGGTCTTCGACTGCAAGTTCATCGAGACGTCGGCGGCGCTGCAGCACAACGTGGCCGAGCTCTTCGAGGGGGTGGTGCGGCAGATCCGCCTGCGCCGCCCCGGCGGCACTGGCCGGGAGGCCGGCGCGCGCCCCGCGGCCGCCCGCAAGGAGAGCCTCACCGCGCGGGCCCGGCGCTTCCTCGACCGCCTGGTCGCCGGGAACAGCAGGAAAGTGGCGCTCAAAGTCCGCTCCAAGTCCTGCCACGACCTGTCCGTGCTCTGAGAGCGGCGGCGGCGGCGGCGGCAGCGGCTCCGCGGGGCCGTTCCCGAGCGAGGAGAGCGGAGACGGGGGGGAGCGATGCCGAGGGCGCGGAGCTCATTTAGCCGGAGCTGCGGGCTGCTCTGGATTTGGGCGCTCCGGCGGCCGCTCCGGGGGGATGAGCGGGGCCGGTGCCTCCGTGTCCCGGCTGCACCCCGAGGGGCAGAGGCCGGCAGGGGCCCCCGCGCCGTGGGGCAGGAGAGCCGGGCCCGGAGCAGAGCCGAGGAGGGGCCGCGGGGCCGGTCCCCCGTATTGCCGGCTCCTCGGGGGCAGCCCCGGCCGGGCCGCGCGGTGCCGGTCCTTCACCCCCGCCGGAGCGCCGGCTCCGAGCCCCGGCACCCTGGGACCGGCGTTTCCCGTGGGGGTTTCTGTTGTCTCTGGCAGCCCCAGGTCTGCAGAATAAAGCAGGGCTGGAAGCTGCTGGTCTGTGCCGGGGCGGCTGCGCGGCAGGAACCCCGGGAAGGGGCAGGGAGGCGGGAGGCGAGCGGCCGCGGCACGGCTGGCCCCGCCGGACGCGGACGTGCCGGGCAGCGGCGACAGCCCCGGGCCCTGCGCCAGGCTGGATCCGGCCGTTCCCCCCCCCCCCCTTCCACCTCCTCAGGTCGGGTCGGGAGTTTCCACTCGCTTTGCAGGAGCGTGGGGAGCCGCGGGCTGGCGCAGTGCAGCCGGCAGGGAGCATCCCGCTCCAGCAGGATGGCGATGCCGGGTCTGGGCCGCCCCCTCCCTGCTGCCCCGGCGGCCGGGGGAGCCTGCACGGGTCCTCCCGGAGCCGCCGGTGACTGCGGCACTGCTGCGCTCTCCTTCCTCCAGCTGCTCGGAGCACCCGAATCCTTGGTGCCGCTGGACACGACACCGGCGGCTCCCCAGCCTCGGAGCCCAGCCGCGGGCACGCGGAGCATCGCCCGGGCTGCAAAGCCCCGTCCGCTCTCGCCTCCTCCTGCCGTCGCAGCCGTTCCGCAGCGGGAGCCGGGGGGGGCGGGATGGAAAGTTGGCAGGAGGCAGCCGGCGGAGAGGGGAGTGGAAAGAATGAGCTCAAACCCAGAAAAATGCAGCCGCGCCAGAGGGCCGGGAGGCGAGGCCGAGGGGGGACCGCGGTGAGTGAGGTGCTGGGAAAGGAAGGAAGGGAGGAAGGAAGGGAGGAAGGAGGCGCTGGCGCGGGGCCAGGACCCTGCCTGCGGCTGCCGGTGAGGTGCTGCACCTGGGCCAGGTGGTGCCGGGGCTCGGCGGCTCCAGCCGCTCCTGCGGGAGCTCTCGGGCTGCCCTAGGGCCATGCATCCCGGCGCCATGCATCCCGGCGCCATGCATCCTGGTGCATCTCCCCAGGCTGTGGAGACGCAACTATTTTTTGCTCTGAGTCCCCGCGCAGAGGCATCCCAGAGCCGGCTCCCCCCGGCCCAGCCGACGGAGCAGCCGGGCACAACACGCAGCCGGTGGATGTGGCCCCGCGGAGGCCTCCCCGCGGGCATCCGCTGCTCCCGGCCTGGCGGCGCCAGTGGGGAGCCGGCGTGGGGGCTCTGCCAGCCCCGACTCCCCAAAGCTCAGGCTGCCGCCGGGGGCCTTTCCCATCAAACGCCTGCGCTGGGGCCGGCAGGGAGCCCCTGGCCGGGGAGTTTCTGCCCCGATTTCCTCCCTGCCGCCTCGGCACCGGCTCCGCATCTCTCCTGGCATGGGAAGAGTTAAATGCTCGTGGAAACGTGCCGCCGTTCATCTTCTCATGGAGCGCCGCTAAGAAAAGCCGCAGCTCCGCGCCTCGTGGGAAGTCCCTGCTGCCACCCCTGCAGCTCCGCGGGGATTTTCCGGGGACCCCATGCAGCCCGCGGAGCACGGGAACGCGGTGACGCTCGGGGGCTCGGGGCAGCCCACGGCGGCTCCCGGCACCTTGCAGGCATCGGCCGCAGCCCTGGCGGGAGCGGGAGCATCTCCCTGCCCCGCGACCCCCTGCGTGCCGGCCTCCGCGGAGCAGCCGTGCCCGTTTTGGGGGGGGGGGCTGCAGATGCGGCTCGAGGGGTCTGGAATAAAAGGGAAGTTTGCGAACAGCAGAAGGAAAAGCCGCGCGAGGGGCATTGCTGCTTCGCAAGGAGGCGCTGAGCAGAACGAGCCCGGGGACGGAAAGCAAAACCAGGCGAGAGACTTGGGAGCCGCCTGCCGAAGCGGAGCCGTGGCGGGGTCCCGGGCGAGCCGGAGAAGGGCGGCGAGGGAAAGCAGTTCCCGTGCGGAGCACTGGCTCCGAATCGGGGCGCAGGTCGGCAGCGGCGGCGGCGGCACCGTGCCAGCTGGGAAACGCGGGGCGGCGTGCGGGCACGCTGCCGCCGCCGTGCCTGCGCTGCCGACCTTGTCCTTCTCCTTTGTGGGAGAAGCGGTGCCAGCGAGGGGACAGCGTCCCGGGCAGCAGGCCAGCCCCGGGGACAGGCGCTTCGAGCTCCCGAGAGGCCTTTTCATCTACCCTCTGCCTGAAATACGAAACTATGAATCATCCCACGTCCTGAAATAGATTCTTTTTTTTTTTTTTTTTAAGTGTGGAAAAAAAGAGGGAAATATTAAAAAAAACAAAACAAAACTTTTTTTTCCTCCACTGTGCTCTCTCGCCCTGCCTGCAGCTTGGACCCATCTGGGATCCGAGCCGGAGCCGGAGGCGATGCTGGGGTGCAGGAAACCCGAGCAGCCCGTCGCGCTCATGCAGCGCGGCTCAGAGCTGTTGTGTTACGGCGGGTCAATCCCGGCTTCCCCAAGCTGGAGGAGGGAAGAGATTTCCTTGCGGGAAGCCGGGCTGAAGGACGCGCTGGACCGAAGGGGCCGGCCCCTTGGGCCTCTCCGGCCCGTGAGGACGGCAAAGGGAGCAGATAGGCAAATGCGTTTCTACTGAACCGAAATTTTGGGCCGATTTTCCCACCCTTGTCAGGGAACACGAATGATCCTGTGATCAGGGGACCGCGCTTGCGGACGGGACAGCCGGGAAGGGCCCTCCGCGGGCAGGCTCGGGCGTCGGGAGAGCCCAAGGGACCCCCGACCCCACGCGGCGGGGGCCGCACAGCCCGGCTGCACCCGCAGCTGGTATCGGCCTCGCAGCACCGAAGCGGAGGAGGAGGAGGAGGAGGAGGAGGAGGCTGAATAACATAACCCTGCTGCCAGCAGCTCAGGAGGGGAGGAAACATTCACAAGGAAAACAGACATTTCGGCCAATTTTCCAGCAGAGCCCTGGCGCTGGTCCAGCTGCATGGAAAGTTTGCTTTCATTTACAAGGCATTTTTACGGAGGGGTTGTTTGCCGAGTCCGGCCCCAGGTGGGCTGGGAGCAGAGAAGATCCAGGGCAGCAGAAGGGAGAGCGGGACGCCTCCGAGGGGTGCGGGTTTCGCGCTGAGCCTCTCCTCCGGAAAACGGGGCCGTGCAGGAAGGCGCAGCGGTGGCTGCAAAGCACGAGGGCCTCAGGCTCGGTGGCGCGGAGCCACTGTCGCCGGAGCAGTCACCTTCCGCTCAAGCCCGCCCCGGCTGGCAGGGGTGGCAGGACAGTGCCGGGGACGCGGAGGAGGAGCCGGAGCGCGGCCGGAGCAGAGCGAGCGGAGAACCCCGCGAGGCACCGCTCCAGCGACGCCCTCTTGAAAGGCGCCTTTGGGCTTCGCTCGCCCCGTTAGCGCCCCGCGGGGCTGCACCCGGCCATGCCCCCGCGTTACACGGATCAGGCTCCTGCGGCTCCTGGCGCGGCGGCGCGCTGCCCGCCGGCTCCGATGGGGCGGCATCGCCCCCGCGGTGTGGGGGAGCAGGGAAGTGGGCGCGGGGATGTGGGGTGCCCGGCCCTCGCTGCGCCCGCGGCACCGGGGTTAGCACCGGCACCTGCACGGATGGGGAACCCTGGGGGGGATCCAGCCTGGGGCCAGGCTCCGAGGGGGCAGATCCCAGGGATCCAGTACCATGACAAGCCCCAGAGGGGGGCAGATCTCAGGGATCCAGACCAGGGACAGGCCCCAGGGTGGGGGGTGGGGGGGCAGGTCCCGGGGATCCTGCACCATGACAGGATGCAGGGACAAGCCCGACGGGGGCAGATGTGGGGAGTGTGGCGCCATGACAGGCCCCGGGGAAGGCGGGTCCCGGGAGGACCCAGCCCGGGCGCAGCCCCCCCCGGGTCCGGTCCCGGTCGGGCCTCGGGGGGCCGCGGGGGGCGCAGGCCGCGGGCCCCGGCGCGGTCTCCTAGCAACGGGTCGGGCCGGGTTGCTAGGGGGCGTGCCGCGAGGGAGGGGAGGCGCCGGCGCGTGACGCACTTCCGGCCGCTAAGGGAACGTGTCCCTGGGCGCGAGGCGGCGGGCCGGAAGCGCGGGCCGCGGAGGGGGGGAGCAGGCAGCCATGGAACAGGCCGCGGCGCACAACGGCAGCGGCGCCGGGGCCGCCCCCGCCGCCGGGGCCGCCCGGCCGCCCGCCACCCCCGAGGGCATGGCCCTGGCCTACGGCAGCCTCGTCCTCATGGCCCTGCTGCCCATCTTCTTCGGGGCGCTGCGCTCCGTCAGCTGCGCCAAGAGCAAGGTAACCCCCCCTCCCTCCCTTCCCCCCCCCCCGCCGCGGCGGCGGCCGGGCCTCCCGCCGCCACCGGGGGCACCGGGGCTCCCCTCCCGCCGTGGGGCATAGCGGGGCGGCCGGCGCTCCCCCTTACCGGGGGCACCGGGACTGCCAGGGCTGCCCTTCCGCCGGTAATACCGCCCCCCCCCCCACCGGGGGCTTCCCCCCGCCCCCCTACCGTGGATACCGGGACACCCCCGCACTGGGGCACCGTGGCAGCCGGGTGCTGCCCGCCTTCCCACTGGGGCTCCGGGACCAAACACCCACCGGGACAGCCGGGCCCCCCTCTCCTCACCGGGGATACCGGAGCGATTGGGCATCCCCCCCACCGGGGACACCGGCGTTCCCCCCACCGGGCTCCCCGGGGCTCCCTGGCCTTCCCCGCACCCTGCTCCCTGGGATAGCTGCAGCCTCCTGGGGTTACTGGCTCTGCCCTGCTGTGGGACACCCCCTCCCCGGGGTTACTAGGGTCCCTGCGCCTTGCCACCCTCCCGGGACAGCTGAGGCTCCCTGGCCTTCACGGGGGTCCGGCTGCCTTTCTGCTCCCTGCCCTGCATCGTGCTCCTGGGTCTCCCCCGTCCCTGGACAGCAGGGTCTCGCCAGGAGCTGCGTGTGCTCATCCACCCCCAGCGAGAGCTGCCGTGGTGCCCTCCGGGCTCCTCTCGCTCTGCCCCGACCCCGCGGCTCCTGGGAAGGGGAGAGCGCTCTGGGGCAATGGGGGACCTCTGGGGAGAGGTCTCGCCTTGCACCTCACTTCCTCCTTGGTTTTCTCTGGCTGGGACCCCGCTGTCACAAGAAATGCACGTGCCTGGAAAACTAACAGTCTTTGCACCCATACAAGTGACAGCGCCTGGGAGAGACTCGTGCGTGGCTTTGTTTCCCCATCCCGTGCGCTGGGCTCAATCCCCGGACAGGTGCCGCGTTCCTGCGTGCTGCACAGGCAGCCTGCATCCAGGCCCATCGTGCTCGTTTCTGCATCTTCCACCCAGCTGTGGGTAGTGGCTGGAAGTTAAATCCCAATACTTCTTTCTTTTGAAGTCCAGGGGAAGGGACTGTTTTGTACAGTCCAGTTATTATTATTTTTTTAAACATTTTCTGCCCTGATATCTTAATTCAGGGCCTTCGGCTGGTCTTAATGGGGGTCTTAGCAGCCCTGTTCATCAAGCCCTAGAGAAGGCTAAAAGAGCATCAGTGAGCAGGGCCTGGAGGTGGATCTGTGGGGGATTCCTCTTCCCTTGCGCTGCCAAGAGCGAGCGGTTCTGCGGGCGCTTGCTTCGGAGCAGCTGGGTGCTGTGTGGCAGCAGCTGTGCTCTAGATAAGCCGTCATTACTTTCGTGCGGCTGCTTTGCATACGGCCTCCCGTTCATGGGCACTCTGTCCAGTGCCGGCTGCAGGTGTTGCACCGACGAAGATCAAATCTTCGAGCACCAGCAGCGCTGTGCGCATGGCGTCCCCAGCTGGCCTGCGAGCGGGCAGCCCCCCTCGTGTCCGGGGCAGGTCCTGTGGCGAAGATAACTGCGAGGAGGAGAATAGAGCAGGGAGGGACAACAGTCCTGGTGAACGTCGAAGGTCTCTTATGGGAAACGGCTTAAAAGGGGTCTGGTCTAGCTTGTTCACAGAAGTTTCAAAAGATTAAAGAGTTTGATAAATCTGATGCTTTGGAGTATGGTGACTGTTTCAGGAATGAGGTGAGGGATAAAAAGGTGACTGGAGAGAAATGTCATTCAGAGGGTGATCGACATATGGTGCGCACAGATGGGGAGGCTGATGGAGACAGCCAGGCATGAGCGGCCTGGAGGAGCTGCAGAGTCCAGCTCTCCTCTGGGCAAGGGGAGAAAGGAAAAACGCCAGTGCAGAAAGCAGGTTTTTTCCTCCTTCAAGAGGAAGAAAGCAGTAAATTGTGGCAGCCCTTGGAAGGACAAATGTGGGCAGGTTTGCTTTTCCCATCTCAGGCTCTGCCTGTAACACAGTCCCACCTACCAGGCCGAGGGAGCCAGCAAATGCTCTGCTCCTCCGTGAAGCCGCAGTGATGCCCCTGCGGAGCCCTGCAAGATGCTTGTCCTTTCTGTGCTCTCCCTCCTGTTCAGGTACAAGGCCAGTGCACAGCCTAATCCGCACGTGTCCTCTCCTTCCCTCCCCAGAACTCCTCTGAGATGCCAGAGACCATTACCAGCCGAGATGCTGCTCGTTTTCCCATTGTTGCCAGTTGTACCCTTCTGGGACTCTACCTCTTCTTTAAAGTAAGTAAGCAACATCAACGGGCCCACAGAAATAGACTACTCCTTCCTTCCTCCTTGCTGCTTAGCCCTGCTGCGTTTGCCTTTGGGAACTCCAGAGATGGAGCTGACTTGTTTTTGGCTTACCCTGTTGGGGCCCGTAGTATTGGGACAGAAGGTCTCTTAAGACTGTGCAGCTTGAATCTTCAGTGTTACCAGGCAGGAGGATGTTAGATCTCACCTGAATTCTACAGCCCTTGGGTAATTCAGAGCTTGTTTGCGCATGTGGTTGTTCTGGAGGCAGTTGTGGAGGGCTGAGTACACCCCTGAGCTCTGCCTACCTCCTTGGGCTGACCAAAGGTGCACAAACTGAAACCAGAGGATGCCAGAGACTTTTGAATTGCAAATGCTTCTGTCTTTGTGCAGTATTCCTTGCCCTGCTCCTAAAGCTATCTCAGCTGTAGGCCTGGGTAATTGCTAGGTGAAGAAGAGCTTATGGACAAGCCGGTATGTATTTGGGTGAAGTCTTTGAGACAGGTAAATTCAATAAACTGAGTTAAATGACAGTTTCTGAGTCTCAGATAAGAGGTCTGAGCAGCAAGTGCTTTAGGCTGTGTATGTATGGAAAAAGTGTCTTGACTTAAAGCACCTTTGGGTACCTCTGTGCATGCCCAGCGTGTGGCTGAGCACCCGGAGGGCCTGGAAAAGCTGTAGGATTGCCAGCGCAGCGAGGGCCTGTCAGGCAGTACCTGTGGATTGGCGTGTGGATAGGAGGCCTGGGCAGCACCCAGCCCTCTGTTCTGGACTGCCCGAGAGGTGGCATGGTGCTCCTGCCTGCCAAGGGATGGCAGGTACCCCAGCGGTGGGGCAGGAGGTGGGGATTAGGGATTCAAAGGTGGGAATATTTCAGTTTAGTCTCATCTCTGTGCATGGCAGTTAGTGTGCAGCACACTGACTGATGCTGTGACTGGTTGAGCTGCTTCGGGCTGCCCTGCTTCACACGAGCTGACACTGTGCAGATCTTTACCCCGCTGCGCGTGTGGGCTCAGGCCTGCGCGCTGCAGCTGCCACGTCTGATCTTTGCTAATGGGGAAGGCAAGCATGTGCCGTGGCTTGGGCACCTGTAGACAGGGCACTGAGGATGCGTGGAGGTAACTTCTGCAGCAGAAGGCAGGACAGGCTGGATCACGCTTCCCTAGCAATATGCCCTGCTTTCCCAGTGCTGGAGTTGAGCCTCAAGTTACTTGTGCGCTCACTGGAGTTGCTGTGGCTCCTCTTTTAGTAGTAGTGGAGCAGAGCGTATGTTGGGCACTGCCGATGGTGGGAGTACAGAGCTGGCAGCCAGGCCCTTCAGCCCGCAATGATCCCCTGGAGCCCAGCCCAGTGGCCCACTTCTCAGGGTACTCGGGGACCTTTCCTGGCTGAGACTGAGACACCAGGAAAAGAAGTACCGAATGTGCAGTGTGACCCAGTTAAAGTTGCCGCATGATCTGTGGCTTCTTCCTTTTTAGTATCTGCAACCTGCCATAAGCGCTAGGATTCCAGCATCCCTCCTTCTAGGAGACCAAGGAGGACCAAAGGCCGCCCTGGGTACGTCGGAGCGCCTTGCTGCGGCCTCTGGTGCACACTGAATCACAAGGGGTGTGATTCAGTGGTAGGGCTGCGTGTGTGTGTGTGTTGGAGGGCAGGAGTTCTAATAATACCCTGCTAAACTAGGGCAGGGCGTGTGCTCGGCCTGCCGTAGGAGCGAGGCGGCAGGGAGGTGCTGCTGCTCCCCTCTCCTGGGACAGCCCGCAGGAGCCGCGTGCTGTTTCGCTCCGTGCTCAGTTGCGCTCCACAAGAGATGCACTGGGGAAGCTGTGTCCTCCTTTCTGTAGTGCAGGAGTTATTTTTTGACCTGAGCGGCTCATAGATGTGCAGCGACTCACAGGCCCCTTGTGCTCGTTCTGCAAGTACATGGCTATTTCCTGTGTATTTCACATCAGCGGTGTTAGAACAGTGCAAGAATTTGGGTTATTCCAGCTTTTCTTCCTGAAGCGGTGATGCAGCAACTGCCGATTGCAACATAAAACAGTTTCTCATGCTAGAAACAGGGGGAACATTCTGGTAACCCCCCTCTGTCGATTTTGTCTTGCAGATATTCTCACAAGAGTACATCAACCTCCTGCTCTCCATGTATTTCTTTGTGTTGGGTATCCTAGCCCTGTCCCACACCATCAGGTACAGTGCGGTGGCGGGAACGTGCCTGGGGCAGGGGTGTCCAGGGCTGGCTGCTCTAGGAAACCCCGCCATAAGTATTGCCTTGCGGCAGAGCCACGTCTCAGCTCTTGGTGTTTTCCCTCAGTAGATCTGAAGGGCGCTGAGGGCAGGCAGTACTGTCGCTGCGTCACAGCTAGGGAGACAGGCCCAGAGGGTGCTGCAAGCCCTTCTGCTCAGGGAACCAGGGTCAGAGCCAAAGTCTTGGGAGTACCAGTGATCCGGTACCCTGTGCAGTGTTGCTGGGAGAGCTCCCAAGGGTGTGGGTGGCTACTGTCAGAAATCAGGACTGGCTGCACCAGGAAGAGCCGCTGTGGCCTAGCATGGTCCTCTGCGGGGTGGGGAGAGCTCCTCAGCAGCCTTGTTCCCTCTGTTGGGACAGCTGAAACAGGCAGCTGGAGTTAATGATTAAAGTCCTCAGTGTCTCGCACTGGTGTTTGGTGTGAGGTGTTGAAAGCTCAGACCATGTTTCAGTAACTGAAAAAATAAAACTGGTTTCCTGTTTCCTGAGCTCTAGGGGGTTGGGGACCAGATGCTTTCCCTAGACCAGAGCTGCTGCTCTGCGTGGGCTTCATGCCCCTGCTCCCAGCTACAGGAAAGTTGCTTCATGGTGGCCAGGGCACTGTGCCCAGCACTGTGGGGCACAGGGCAGGTGTTAAGGTCTGGGATAGGTTCTCCCTTCTCGTTGGTGATGCTCTGTGCTGGCATGCGCCCATTGCCCTAGAGTGTTTTTGGGGGACAGTTACCTACAGGCTGGTCAAACCCCTGGGGAGGACAAGTTCCTGTGCATGCTGCTCAGTGACTGGGGCTGGACCTTGTGCCTGCCCCGATGTGGTGAAACTTGGCGTTTCCCTCCTCTCGTGAACGGAGAGGGGAGAGGGTGGGGGCTTGATGTTTGTGCTGTGACGCTGTCGCGCAGAGGTGCTGGGGTTTCTGTAGAACTGCCCTTTCTGCACCTCTTGTTTCAGCCCCATGATGAACAGATTCTTTCCTGCAAATTTCCCCAACAAACAGTACCAGCTTCTCTTTACCCAGGGCTCGGGGGAGACCAAGGAAGGTACGTGAGCTCGCCAGTCTCTCTAGGGGCCTGAATGTTTTCTGCCCTTGCTATTTTGTTTCTTGCTTGCTTGGTGTTTTGACTTTCAGCCCTTTGAAACAATCTTCTCAAAGACTTGTCTCTTTCCCCGTGCTGTGCTTTGGTAGCCACTGTAAGCCTTGTTCATGCAGAGCTGGGACTGCTGTGTGCCTCCAGCTGGCAGGGAAATCCCAGAACCAGTGCTCTGAAAATAGACCTAATGATCAGTATTAAATGCGCTACCTTTAATGTAATGCTGTTTTTTGTTTGTTTGTTTTTCCCTCCCTTAACTGATTTGATTTAAATCTTTGCACTGGTGAAGGTCCTCTGGTAAGGATCCTGCCCAGTAGCTTTACTGGTAGGGGGTTATTTCTTTTAGTAGTACCACCAGGAGTTAATGGAGTAGAGAAAGGGCGAGAAGAACTGGCCCCTCCCTGCCATAAGACAGCGTCTGTATCCAATTTCCTTATTGACAGAGGGATCACAGATGCTGTCCATGTGGCAGAGTCTGGCTGAAGGCGAAGACCTTGGCTCGCCGGTGCGAGCTGCTTGCTTGTGTGCTGAATTTGCACGTGGTTACCGTGGGCATGGCCATTCGCGGTGGTAGAGTCCCCTCATTTGGGCCATGAACGTTGTGGCTCTGTGTTCCTCCCCTGCTCGTAAACCCGCTAGTTGCTGCCCTGCATGGGAAGGGAAGCTGCCCAGGCCAGCCAAAATCAGTCTTCTGTGTTGCGTTGCAGAAATAGTGAATTACGAGTTTGACACCAAGGATCTTGTGTGCCTGGCCATGAGCAGTGTTGTCGGGGTCTGGTACCTGCTGAGAAAGGTAAGAGAGCAGCAGCAGCATTGTGGGGAGGCCAGGGAATGGGCTGGATCGAGCCTGCCTTGGTGCCTTTGCCCACAAGGCGTCTGCCGTGGGCGGCCATGGCTCTGTGCAGTGCGATCCATCTCTCCTTTTCCTGTCGTTCTCAGCACTGGATTGCGAACAATCTCTTTGGCCTGGCGTTTTCCCTCAACGGGGTGGAGCTGCTACACTTGAACAACGTCAGCACTGGCTGCATCTTGCTTGGGGGCCTCTTCATCTACGACGTCTTCTGGGTAAACGGGAGCATTCCCTGGGGGAGGATGCGGGTTGCAGCCGTTCGTGGAAGGCATGTGCGGGGTGTCACGCCTGCTTGGAGGTCACACACTGGCTGGACATGTGTTGGCAGCCAGGTTTCCACTTTCTCAACCCAAAGGGATGTGGTGAGGGTGATGACAGAATTGAACACTGGCAAAACTCAGCTCAGCAAATGTATATTCTTTTAATTTCTGGCCTAGTCAAAGAGTCCGGGGCTGGCAGGGATCTCATCAGGTAGTCTTGCTGTCGTAGACTGTGTAGGTGTTCAACATAACAGTTTTGGTGACCTGTATTCCTATGTAAGGTCTTCTGAATGCTTGGCTAGAGCTGTTAATACTGCTCTCTGCCAGCAACACCACCCCTGATTTGGCTACAATGAATTTGCCTGTTCCACAGCCACATCATACTGGTGGTCGTCTCTGATCAGTTGGTGTGTCAAGTCTTTCTCAGCTTCAGTGGCAGAGTTGCCAGCTCATAGCGAAGGTTCTTGTTAAGTGACCCTAAACCTGTGATTTTTGCCCTTCCTGCTACCTGCACCCACCTAACTGTTCCTGGGATATGCTGATCCTCCTCGTATGGGCTGTGCCTCAGCTCCGCCATCTGCCAGCTTTGTTGGCGTCCTTCTGTTCTTTTGCGCAAACACCAAATACTGGAAGGCCTCCAGTCGTTTCCCTTCGGCCAGTACAGTGCTCTGTCATCTTCACTTTAAGGTTTTCCTTATCTCTCTACAGTGGCACTGGATCCCTCTTCCTCCTTAGTCCTATGTGATATCTGGATTCCTTGGTCTTTCCTGTTTACCTCCACCTTCTGAATTTTTCTGTTTCAAAATGTCTTAAAGCCTTGTGTACCTTGAGGTCTGTCCGGCAGCTCTACAGCTGCCTCAGTAATTCTTCCCTCTTTAAGCCTGGCTACTGTGTGTTATTTTGTACTCGGCTGGTGCCGCCCGTGGTTTCATAGGCTTGTTAACAGTCCCAGCTATTAGATTCATGTGTCTGTGCCAGTCCAGTGCTCTCAGCTGAAGATGATTCAGCCTCCTGACCAAGCACCAAGCGTGCTAGGGGTGTGATCGCAGTCCCTTCCGCACTCGCCCAATGCCAGAGAGAGGCAGTGTGGGGGAGCTGGGGACTGTATAGACTGCATGTCTCTGATTCAGGAGAACTTCTTTATAGTGTTTTGGAGGTAGCAGCAGCATAACCTCTGCCACTGTCCGCTTGCCTGCTGTAGTCAATCCGGGCTTCTCCAGCAGAGTGCACTGTCGGAGCACAGTCGTCAGTGGCTTTGCAGAAAGGCCTTTCTGAAGTGCAATTCCTCTTACTGTTCCCCTGTGCAGGGACAGATCACTTGGATCTTAGCATGGATTTATTCACAGTGACATCCCAGAAGGATTTCAGGAAAGAAGTGGAGTTACTCAGTGAACCATAGTCTTGGGGTGAATTTTTATGTGGTGCTTTGTGGTGTTTCCCTGGTCCTGGTTGAGAGTCCTGTCACTCCATAGCAGTTGCTGCATGCTCTGCCCTTAGATGAGGCTGACAATGGCCAGACCTTGCTGCACCTCGTAGTAATTATTCTGATGCCCAATTGCCTGCTTTAAGTTTTCTTTTGATCTCCAGCTCTTGGATCTTGCTCACCAGGTGCTAACCGGCACTTGGTTTGTATGCCTACTGCTGGTATAGTCAAGACTGGAGGCTTGAAGATGAAAAGGAATAGAAATCGGGGTGATTGACCTAATGTTTACAGTCCATCCCCCAAAAGATGCCAGTATTTAAAGCTGATAGTGCAATACAAATAAATGACGTTGGAGCAAAATGCAGCTGATCTGACAATTGCTACAGTCCTTGTTGGAAGCTTGCAAGCAACAGCTGCCTGGCGTTGGCTGGGATGCTCTCAGCTGAGATTTCCTATCCTCAGATAACGTCCTGCACGTTGTTCAGACTTTGTACTGAATTGACTAATCGGAGCTGAACAAAACCCACTCAGTGCTGCTGCCCCTTGTAAATGACCCTTGGCGTTCCATGTTGGGGAGGGATGGGGTGGTAGTCGGCACAGCTTGTGTGAAGTGAGCAGTATCCCAGGTGCTGCTCTGAAAACAGGAGAGCCTTGATGTATTTACCTCCTTGAGCACTGTCTTGTGCCCTCTTCCCTGGGAGATGGGCTCGACTGCTCCAAGTCTTGGAGTTTTGCTGGTGGGACTCATCTTCCCAGAGCTCTGAGGCTCTTTGGCTGCTTCCTACCACTGTGGCTGCTCTTGACCCTGAGGTGAGGCTGCAGCTGAGTGTGTTTGTGTCCTTGTGCAGCTGTGGTCACCTTGGACTCCTCTGCTTGCCTCTAGGTCTTTGGCACCAACGTGATGGTGACTGTTGCCAAATCGTTTGAGGCCCCAATAAAATGTGAGTAGATCTTTCCTGTGTCCCGGGACACAGGGACTGGCCTTTCTCTTGCCGTCTCTGCCCTGTGCACCCTCTGCCTTGCTGACAACAGATTCTCCTTCTGGAGCTCTGCTCAAAGTGGGATCTGTGTGCAGGAAGATGTTGTTAGAAAGCTCCTAGCTTGTGAGCGGTTAAACTATTGTACAGTGCCATCAAACTCCAGTGAGTCAGGCCAGGTTTCTGGACAGGGACCACTTGCAGAGACCTAGGTGGGCTGGATTAGTCAGCATTCCCCAGAGGTGAGGATCTCAGGTGCTCAGGGTGGCCCAAAAGGAAAGAGGTGAATTCGTGCTGTTGTGGATTATGCAGTGGTTTGAGTGCTGGGAGCTGCAGCTGGGAACGTGCATGTGGGGCAGGCCCTGAACCCCTCAGTTTCCCATTCCAGTGCCCAGAGTTGGCCCAGGAAGGAGGGTGAGGGGAGCCACGGAGGAGGAGGCAGCCCAGGGCACAGGGTAGGGCTCCTGCCTTGCTCAGATCCCTTGTCGCCAGGCCCAGCAATGCAGAGGTCTGCTCAGCACAGGGATCCTTCCGCCCTCAGTGTGCCTCTCTCTGCTCTTCCTAGTGGTTTTCCCTCAGGACCTGCTGGAGAAGGGCCTAGAGGCCGACAACTTTGCCATGCTGGGTCTGGGAGACATTGTCATTCCAGGTAAGGATGGAAGAAGGGATCCTATCCGGGGTCATCCATCTGTATTGGCCGTGGGGAGTTGGGTGGGTGGCTTTGAGCGACCTCATTTGCCTTCCTCTGCCTTCGGCCCTGCTGGAGCCCCATGGACCTTCTGCTGGGCCTCGGTGCTGCCCAGTGCTGGGTGCTGGAGCCCGTCAGGCCTCCCGCAGGGCTGGGTGCTGGAGCTGGCTGCTGTCTCGGTGCCTTGTGCCGCGAGAGGGCACTGTCAGCCCAAGCATGGCTGCATGGAGCTGAGCGGAGGGAGCCCAGCTGCTCCAAGTGCTGCCTTGCTCCCTGCTCAATCTGCCTGCTGGTCTCCATCCTCTCACTGTGCCCTTCTCCCCATAGGGATCTTCATTGCCTTGCTGTTGCGTTTTGACATCAGGTGAGTAGGTGGTAGGGAAGGGTCTATTACAACAGGTTGGATCTTGCAGCATATTTGAGCTGTTTTTGTAGAGGAAAAGGAGAGGGGAAAACTGGGAGCAGAATTACCAGCTGTTATCTGGGGCTTGGGATGGGGTCCTGGGGGGCTGCTGGAGTGTGGAGGTGCAAGAGAAAGCTCTGGGAAGAGCAGGCACGAGCAGGGCAGGAGCAGGTCAGGTTTGTGGGTGAGTCCTGAGTGCTGGGGTGAATCGTCTGAGTTCAGGAGCACTGCTGTATGTGCAGCTGGGAATGCAGGGGCTGAGCCTTGGGGGGTGGACCTGAGGCAGCAGCGCAGAGCAGCCCCGTAGGGCCTTGTTGGCTCATCCCCCAGCAGAGGAGGGGGGCCAGTGCCCTTGTGGTGGTGAGGCAAAGTGGAGGGAGGCATGGGAAAGAGCTGGGCACGCCGCTTCCTGGGAAGCGCTGCTGCTGTGGATGCGAATTGGGGCCTGGCAGCGTTGGCTGCCTCTGAGTTGCTGTTCACGGTGGGAAAAACAGCTCCTTCCTACGCAGAGAAGTTGTGCCTACCACCAAGGTGTAGCTTTCAGCAGTTGCCCCACACCGAAAGTCTCTGGCTCAGGTGCTGCTGGGAATGGGCTGCTTCGTGTGACTGCGGTGGTGTGGCCATGCTCCCGTTGTTGTTGCACAGACCCTCCAGCCTGTGCCAGCTTTTCCAGGTGCTTCCACCCACATCCTGACTGCACCTGCTGGGAATCCCAGTTCCCTTAGCCTGACCTGCAATAAAACAGCATGTGCTGAGAGAGGGGTGCCAGGGAAAGGCAGCACCTCCCTGGAGAGGGGGGGACCCTCTCCCTGCATCTCCAGTACTGCTTCCTACCACTTGTGTAAGCATCCAGCAGCAGAACTGTGCATCTCCTTCGCCTCCCACCACCTCACATCGGTGTAACCCCGTCTGGTCCTCGGCACTGCCGCCTTGGGCCTGGGGTGCTGCGCTGGTGGCAGTCTCTGTGCTAGCCTGGTGGGCAAGGGCAGAGCGTGGCACCCTGCCCTGGCGGGAGGTGTCCGAGATAGCTGGGCTGGCTCCCTCTCTGCCTGGGGAGTTTGGCTGCTGGTGTCGCAGGCCCCAGGCCGAAGGTAACTTTGCTCTGCCCCCTTTCCGTGTAGCTTAAAGAAGAACACGCACACGTATTTCTACACCAGCTTTGTGGCCTACATCTTTGGGCTTGGCCTGACCATATTCATCATGCACATCTTCAAGCATGCCCAGGTAAGCTCGGCTGTGCTGTCTTCACACAGATGCACTCCACCAGCTCTCCCAGACTGTAGGAAATGCCAGCTTGGCCACAGTGCCTGCTTAGTGCCAGAAAAAAGTAGATGTGCTCCTTCTCTTGGCTTTGGTTTTCCAGTGTCTGTACCTGTCCCCTGCCCAAAGCTCTGCCTCTGTGTGTGTGGCAGGGGCAGTCCCTTTTAGGGAGACTGGCTCAGGCAGCAGCATTTCCAAGAGCTGCACCTCAGTTGGGCTGGCTTGTGTTTTGTGGCTCTCTTTAACTGAGCTGCCCGGGAGAACCATCCTTGATGCAGGAAAGGGGGCTCTGAGAGTATGCCTGTGCTGTGGGTGCTGTTGCTGCTCTCTGTAGGAGCCCTTGGTGTGTTCATGGCCTGGTCTGGGGCGCTAGATGGGGGGAAGAGTGCAGCCTATAGACACCCTGTTGGCTCTAGTAACTCCCAGCAGCTCCCTGGGCCAGAGGAGGTGTCTAGCAAGACGAAGTGGTGGGTGAGTGTGGCAGCGCTCACTCCTTGCAGACTGCCTCACTAGAGCGTGGCATTTGGGTGCCATCTGTGCCCTAACTAGCCCAACGCTTATCTTCTTCCCTGGATGAACATTCCCCTGGCTCTTACAAAGAGTCTGGTGAATTACTAAGCAAGAGATGGGACCTTCTGCAGCCGAAACCAGCACCCCAGGCTGCATCCCCCCTCCCTGGGCCGCGTGAATGCTGGGCCTGGACGCTGGGACCTCACGTCATGGGTTTTGTCCCATTGCAGTGGTAACTTGGCTCTCAAACCCAGCTTTGAGCATTAACCGCTGTGTGCGGCACTGTGACAAAAACTCGGGCTGCGGATGTGATAGGCCTAGTGGGGACAGGGCCAGCTTGCCTTGTGCTCTTCCTGAGAGGTGTCTTGTGGTTTGGTTTAACAGTTGTTACTGTTCCCTACAGCCGGCTCTTCTATACCTAGTCCCCGCCTGCATTGGATTCCCACTTCTTGTGGCCTTGGCAAAGGGAGAAGTAACTGAAATGTTCAGGTGAGTGTCAGCTGTGGATGGAGCTGTTTTGCCTGCGGCATTGGAGCGCATGAAGCGTGCAGATGTTCCCACGCCTGGGCACAGCTGGAGGGACGGGTTCATCTGGGCATGCTCTGGGTGTGCGTGTGCATGTGCGTAGGTGGAGGGAGTGGGTCTGTGTTTGTACACGCTAGCCCTGGCTCTAACCACCTCCTCGTAACTGTGTGGGAGCTTTGGTGCAGTACCAACAGGCAGGCAGCATCTGGTATTGCTTTACGCCCCTGTGACAAACTCTTCCCATGAGCTGGCAGGCAGGGGAGGGTGGGACCGCACACCTGGTGCAGAGATACTTGGTCATTGTGTCCCAGGGCCTGTGGGTGGGGGCGAATGGAATTGGATCCAGCTGCAAGAGCAACCAGGGCTGGTTTGAGCACATCCCAGGCTCCCTGCTCAGGAAAAGGATCCTTGTTTGGAGCAGTCTTCCCTGCCCCTGGAACTGCAGACATGGCGAGGGGAGTCTAAGCTGTGCTCTTGTCCTCCAGCCCTTCTGCCACCCTCCTGTGCTCCAGGCGTTAGCAGTGGACTGTCAGTGGGCAGCATCGTTCTAGCTTGGAGTTTCCTGCCTGGGCTTTCCCATCCTCTGAGCCGTGCAGAGCACGGCTTGGCCTGTCTGGGAGCTGTTCCTCAGCTGGGCTCAGTTGTTTGCGTGAGACTTTGGTAGAGCTCAAGGCTTCGTGGTGGCCCAGTGCAGCTTTTTGTTTGAGGATGGCTGAAGCAGAGGAGGGAAGGGAACATCTGTCCCAGAAGAGCTGTGTTTCCTGGGGCACAACTCAGCCTGGGGGTTAACGTGTGGGAGGAGATGTGTGCCAAGGTTGCTGGGTGCCCATGGCCCCAGGAGCAGCCCGCCTGAGGCCCCAGCCTGGTCAGAGGGACACCAGCGGCTGATGGGGGCGCAGGCTCTCGCGGCTGTGCACCGGGGAGCCAGGCTGACCTCGCTTCCTTCCCCTCCCCTGGGAGATGCAGGTATATGTGTTCTCACCGGAGCTGTCAGCTGGGACTTCTCCCCAGCCCTTCAGCACCTGCCCACTCTTTGATGTTTGCTTCTGACAATCGCTGCTGCAGGCACTGAGTGTCCTGGGATCGTCCTTCCTGTGCACCTGGTATCCTGTAGCCACTCTCCACATGTGCCTGTGAGTCACCAGCTCACAGCAGCACCACCTCCCCGTTCCAGGAAATGCATGCTTGGTGAGAGACGAGCTGCAAGTCCGGCCCGTGTGTCAGCCAGGAGCTCGCGGAGCCTGACAGCAGGGCGCAGAGGGTTAATGCCTCGGCAGAGCACCCAGCTGCTGGCGCTGAGCGCAGGCCGCTCTAGCAGCAGAGCGCTGCCTGCTTGTCCTCGCTGAGCCCTGCCAGAGCAAACACAGGAGGCCGGCGCAAGCTGTGGGTGCGTGGGGGCCTCAAGATCCCCAGGGTCGGGTCCCTCTTGAAGCCGCTCCAGTCACGGGCGGAGGAAATGGGATGCAATAGGACTCGTGCCTGGAGGCCAAAGGCCTCCCACCCCAGGAATCCCACCAGGTGTAGCGCTCCCCTGCGCGGCTTTGATGCGCCCAATTCCTCTGAGCGCTGACGGCGCCTTGGAGCCGGCAGCTCCCCTGTGGTCCCTGCCGGCCGCCCGTGCGCAGCAAGCTGTCTGCACGTGGCGTCTCGCCGTGGCCGAGCCGCCCTGGGAGGAGGGCTCCAGTGCTGAGCTGACCCGGCGTGGCAATGAGGGTCCGACGCGGGGGGAGTTGGGGCCCGCACCTGAGGGCCCGTGCGGGCTGGGAGGGCAGGCCGGCGCCGCAGGAAGGGTCGGAGCAGGTAGGCCTGCGCTGCCGATGTGGGGAAGGGGGGCGGGTGGAGCAGAACCAGCCAGCACCTGGCTCAGCTGTGGCTTTGAGGCTTGCAGCCTTGCCGAGCCTCCCGAGGCAGGCAGTAACCTTCGGGCTCCCTCTGCTTTGAGCTGCTCTGCAGCCTTCAGCTGTCAGGAGTGGGAAACCTGATCTGCCACTCGCACCTGCCATAGACCTGCCTGTCCTAGAGCTGCATGAAGGGGCCTGTCGTGTGTGTTGGTCTGCTGTCTCCAGAGCCCCTAGGCCAGTCTCTGCCTACTGTGCACATCTGTGGCTGAGTGCCCGGGCTTGTTCTTCTGTGGGCTCCAGCTGCCTGGCTTTACGCATGCCAGCAGGAGCTGCCTTTTTCCCAGGTCTCAGCCCTCATTCTTCCATGCTGCAACGTTGTCCCGTGCCACAGGGCCTGCAGGCGAGGAGAGCTCGGCCGGGAGCCCCAGCCTGGGCTAGAGGGTGGTGGAGACGGAGGAGAAACCTGGCTGTGCAGGGTGGTGGGTTTGCAGCTATCTCGCTCAGACTCTGCTCCTTTTTCTCTCTCTCTCTTTCCCTTCTGTCCTGTTCTTCCCCCCTTTCCCTTCCTGCTTCCTGTCTCTCCTGCAGCTATGAGTCCTCTGCTGAAATCTTGCCACACACACCAAGACTTACCCACTTCCCCACCGTGTCCGGCTCGCCGGCCAGCCTTGCTGATTCCATGCAGCAGAAGCTGTCCTGTCCCCGCCGCCGCCGGCAGCAAAGCCCTAGCGCCATGTAGCAATTGCACACGGTGCCCTTTCTCTGTCTGTCGCTCTGGCCAGGTAGGGGCTCTTCCCACCTCTCCCCCTTGCCCTCGCCCAAGCGATGCAGTGGCTGCCACCTCGCTGCTGTGAGCTGGCTTTTCTCCCCTTCTCTGCGGGGAGGACTGTGAAGGGGGAGAGGATTTGACAGCTCTGGCCTGGCCGGGCAAGCTGTGCTCCCCGGTTTCCCCCGTAGCCTTTTGTTTCGGGCCCGAAGGTCAGTGTCGTGGGGGTTTTGCAGCCGGAGGAGCGAGTCCCTGGGTTGCCACTGTCAGTCTCGCTGCGGCTCCCCTGGCTAAACAGCGCTCCAGGCAACGGCGTGCGGGGGGAAGCGTGGTATTATCCAGGATATCCGACTGTCGTCTCCGGAGCGAGGATCGGCGCTGAAAGGCAGATGCGCTCCAAAGCGCAGCAGTGGCTCGGTGGATCCCCCGCCTGCGGGGGCTTGGCGAGGGATGCTGCAGCACGTCCGCGTGGCCCAGCCCTCTCGCTGAGCGCCTCCGGGGCTGGGGGTGGTCCGGGGGGGTGTCGCGGTGAGGGTCGGCGCTCGTCTCCCTGTCCGTGCTGGCGTGGGAGCGGGCTCTGCCTCGCAGGGGTCCCTGTGCTGGGGGACCCGGTGGCCGGAGCCGGCTGCCCACGGACAGCTGTGAGCCCACCCCTTGGCACAGCTTGTGCCCCGATGTGGCCGCTTCAAAGAGCTCGGCCGCTGTGGTGGGGCAGAGCCTGCGGCTCCAAGCTGGGCTGTCCTGGCCCTGCCGGGCTTCAGCACGCGCCTGTGCCCGAGAAGGGCCAAGTCCCGGTAACCCCTCGCCCTCTTGTGCCTCTCGTCCCCAGCTACGAGGAGACCTCTACCCCTAAGGAGGTGCCGGGGGCCTCCAAGGAAGAGACGACAGAAGCTGATAAGAAGGAGAAGTGACCTTGCCCGCGTGGGCCAGGCCTGGTGCTGCTGGGCTCGGGCCCCTTCCAGACCCTTCGCAAGTGACAGACGATGAAACGGTTGTGCAAGAGCATCGTGTTGTGTGTGTCCGGAGCAGTCGCCCAGGTGGGGTATCGATGTACGCCGCATATCCACGTCCCCCAGCCCAGCCCCGGGGGCTGCCCAGCCTCGCTCCCTTTTATTTTATTGTCTCCTTCATGGGTACAAAGTGGGTGGGGGGGGTGAACCACAGGCCGGTTTTTAAATTTTGTATTGTGCATTTGCTTTCTCTCATATTAAACCATCTCAAAGGAAGGAGTCTGCTCTGGCTGGGCCTGGGGGTGCTGCAATAAGGAAGGGGGCACCCGGATCGGTCGCCCTGGCTCCTGCGTGGGCTTCTGACGTGACTGCCTGCTCTCCCGGCAGCATGGGCTCTATCTCTGCTGCTGCCCCCTCGTCTGCCCCTGCAGTGCTGTCCCTCTGGGTTACGTGGCAGTTGTCAGTGCCTTAGCGGAGACCTCGAGTTGCTCAGGGGGCTGCTCTCCCCCCACTGGCGTCACCAGCCATCGGGCTGTGCAGGGTTGGCCCTGCAGCCCCGTCCCTCCCCGGGGCTGAGCCTGGGCCCCTGGGAGGAAGAGGAGTCCCGGTGTCTCCACCGCGTGCAGAAACGAAGCTGGGGGAGACCCCAAATCCAGCTCCAGAGGAGGGTGAAGGCAGAGCCTAGGTGGCTCGGGCTGTCCCTGCTTCCCCCTGCAGCTCTGCTCGGGCTCTCGGGGCCGGGGCAGCCCCAGGAGCCGCCGAGCCGTGTCGGCCTGGCTGCCGGCCCTCTGCAGTGCTGGCGGAGCCGTCCCTGCCCGCCCTCCGGGGCCGGCGCACGGAGGAGCCGCATCTCTCCGGCCATGCCCACTGCCAGAATAAATAGAAAGTGTTTGCTGGCTTGGCAGCCCCTCCACAAAAGCCGTATTGAACCATTATTCCCCACGTCGGCTGCGAGCACTAAAAGTGGCGCCTCGTGTTCTGCCATCTAATGACCCTTCGCAGTCTCCTACAGATGTTTTCTATGACTTACAGCTCCTTTTCCAACAGCCCTGTCCGCAAAAACAAGAGGGGCCACTTTAATTCCAATTAAATACCTCCAGCTAAGCAAACAGTGTGCAGCAGGGCCTGGGCACGGTGCGGCCGACAGGCCCGGCCCACAGAGCCGCTGAGTCTAGACTCCAGATGTGATTTCACCAGCCTCGAGTGTCCCATGGAAAATGACGCTGGCTGCGGCGCGGAGCGGCAGGGCGCCGTGTGGCGCTGGGCACGGCAGGGCTGCGTCCCCGGAGGGACCTCGTCCGTGTCCCCTCGCCCAGGGCTCTGCCCAGCGCTCGGCCCGAGGAGGCGCCCGGCTGGGGGACAGGGAGCTGCGAGCCTCTCTCCCGGGCAGGGATGGCCCTGCACGGAGCAAAGGGGACGCGGGGGCGTCCCTGCGTGTCCCCAGTGCTGCGGCGGGTTGCTGTCGGGCACCTCCGGCCCGTCTTGGTGCAAGGATGCTCCGTCGCCGCTCGCTGGGCCCCGAGGCTGCCGGGGAGCCGCGCGCGAGCCCGGAGCAGCGCGTTCACAGCCGCTGGGCGCCGAGTGGGGTCCCACAGGGGCAGGGCTGGCGCGTGCTCCGCTCCTCGCCCCGAGCATCCCACTCCCGCGTCCTTGCTCCCTGCTCTGCCGCTGCCCGGGCCAGCAGCGGGGCCGGCCTGCGCTCCCGCAGAGCTCGGGGCCGCTCATGACAGCGGTGCGTGCGGCGAGAGGGCAGCAGCCAGCCAGGAGCTTTCCGAGGGCTCTTGGCCCTGCCGCGGGGAGCGGAAAGCTCAGGGAGGGCAGAGCGGGGTCACCCGCACCCTGGGCGCCGGGGTCCTGCCCGGCGCGATAAGCAGGGCCAGGGCAGGGCCCGGAGGAAGGAAGCGCGGCGGCCCCTGGAAGGAGCCGGTGGCGGTGGCTCCCCCCGGGTGGTGCCGAGGGCCGCGCGCCTCCGCCGGCTCTGGGCTTGCGCAGCCGCACCTGGGCCCGGCACAGCCCTGCTCCCGGCCGGCCGCGCGGCGCCTGGCTCCGCTCTGTCTGGGCGGCTGCTGGGCCGCCTTCCCCCTCGCCGCGGGGTCCCTCCGGCTGCGGCGGCCGAGGAAGCGCGCCGGCTCCAGCAGGAAATCTCTGCCGGGCCCGGCCGGGGCGGGGGCCGAGGCTGCTCCCCGGCACGCTCCCCTCGTGCACGGGGCCGAGCCGAGGCTTTTCCCCTGCAGCCCCTTCCCGCGCCGCTGGGCATCTCCCCCGGGGCGCCCTGAGCCCTCCCGGTCCCCAGGGCCGGGGCCACCCGCAGCTCTCGGCCGCGTCATCGTGTCCCCTGGGCAGGGTGCGGAGCCCCCGTCCTGCGCCCGCAGTCGGCGCTTGGCCTGATCCCTGCACGCGGGCGGCCCCGAGCCCGTGGCCAGGCTGCTCCCCCTGCACCCCGGGCTCTGCGGCTCGGCCCCGGCAGGATGGGAAGGGACGGGATGGGACGGGCTGAGCTGCAGCGCGCAGCGAGCACCCGGGGCTGGAAACGCCGAGCACCGGGGTAGCAGGGTGGGGGGAACCCGGGAGCCCGGGCGCCTGGGCCAGGGCTTGGGGGCCGCTGCGGCCGGTGATGAGCGCAGCTTGCGAGCCGGCGCGATGGCCAAGCAAGCCTGTGCCATCGCCCCATCCCCCCCTCCACCGCGGCCCCCGGCGGGGTCCGGCTCCAGGGCCCGGGATGTCGGGTCGGCAGCGGGGTGGGCGCCGAGCCGCGGCACGCGGTGGCAGGGCAGGGGGGGCCGGGGCCAGGGCCGGGGTGCGCGGGCGGTCGGGGGCCGGGTGCTGGCCGGCGGCGCTGGCCCGCGTGGCGTGCGGCTGCGAGCGGGGAGAGGAAGCAGCCGCGAGCAGCCCCAGCCCGCGTCTGCCGGCGAGGAGGGGCAGGAAGCTGGAATAAATCCCAGGAAGGGCCGCTCGGCTCCAGCTGGTCTGGGCTGGAGCGGATGGAGCCAGGGGACGGGAAGGCGGGAGGAGGGAGGGGAGCGCGCAGGGGCTTTCTCAGGCCGCAGCCCCGCTCCAGCTGCGCGGCGGGAGCTGCCGGCCCCGGCTCACATCTGCGGCGCCGCTCGCCCGCCGACCCCGCGGCGCCCGTGCCGCTGCCGGCGCTTCCCCAGCATCCCGCTGCGCCCGGCCAGGGCGGCAGGACGAGCCTGACCCCGGGAAGGGCAGGGGCACACGGGGCGCAGGGGTCCCGGGGCGCCCGTGGTGTCCCAGCCCAGTGGTGCACGGTGCGGGGGCGGCACGGCGCAGCCGGGGCTCCCTGCCCGCTCCGAGCCCCCGCAAGCGCCCGGACGCCGGGGCCCGGCCCCGCATGGTCCCGCTGGCTGGGGAGCGCAGCCCGCGGGGCTTTGATGCGCGCGGCTGCCGGGCAACCTCCCCGCCGCGCAAAGCAGCTGTGACGCGCCGGGCCGGCGGCTTAGCCCCGCGCGAGCGCCATATGGCCGGGGCTGGTGTTACTGCGCCGCGCGCCCCGTTCCCAGAATTGACATGGAAATGAAGCTATCCGTCTTGCTGGCCGACACGGCCCGGGTGGCGCGAGGTGCCGGGTCCGGCCGCCGTTCCCGCGGCCAGCGCGCCCGCCCCGGCCCCGCCACCTCCCCTTGGGTCTTCCCGGCACCCGGCACGATGGAGAGGAAGGTCCCTTCGCCGCGGCCACCCCGGAGCCCCCCGGCCCGGCCGCCCTCGCCCGCCGGCCGCTCTCCCGCAGCGCCCAGGCGATGCAGCTGGGCGCTGGTGCGGCCGTGGCACCGGGTGCTGCCGGGAGCAGAACGGGGTTGGAGCAGCCCCGGGCGCCCCGCGAGGGCTCGGTGCCACCCCGGGGCCGGGCGCGGCGGCAGCCACAAGCGGGTCCGGCCAGAGCCGCGCGCCGGGGCGGCCGCCAGCCCGGGGGCCGGGCTTGACCTTTGGGCCCCGGGGCCCCGAGCTTTGACATCTGGCTAATTCGCGCCGAGCGGCCGGCGGGGGATCTGAGGCGGCCGGAGGGCGGCGAGCGGGGCCGGCGGCGGTGCATTGTTGGCGGCGCAGCTGCGGGCGGCGGCGCTGAAAGGCATTCCTGCGCACAATGTCCCCGCGCGCCTCCGTGCGCGGGGGCCGCCGGCGCCGCCGCCAGATGGGGGCTAATTAGCGCCTTTGATAGCCTCGGTGGGAACCGGGCAGGCACCAGGCTCTCCGCGGCGCCCTGAATGGAGGGGGCGACCCCAGCGCCGTGCCCACCCTGGGAACCGCCGGCGCCGGCACGGGGGGCCGAGGGAGGCAGGGAGCGAGAGATGAAGGGATGCAGGGACAGAGGGATGCAGGGACAGATGGATGCAGGGATGCAGGGATGGAAGGAAGGGGGCATGGAGGGCAGGAGAGAGGAAGGGATGGAGGGAGAGTGGGATGGAAGGACAGAGGGATGGAGGGATGCAGGAGCAGAGGGATGGAGGGATGTGGCTCCCCCTCCCAGACGGGCTGACACAGGCAGAACCCAGAGACCGCAGGGTTTATGCAACCCAGGGGTTACGCACCCCGCGCTGGGACCCTGCGCACCCTGCGCCGGCACCCGCCCTCGCAGCACGCTCCCTGGCCAGGCAGGGCACGAGGCGACCAGGCTGCCAGGGCCAGCGGGGCCACCCCTGCAGTCCTCCGCTGTGGTGGTGGCGAGCGTGGCCCCGTCACCTGGGTGAGCCAAGGGGCCGGGCCGGGCAGGGCTGGAGCTGCGCTGTCTGGGCGCCCCGGCCCCGCGCTGGCTTTGTTCGCTGCAGAGGCCATCGCTGCTTCCTGCTGCCACCAACAAAGCCGCGGCGCAGCTGGCCCCGCGGCACGGCCCCACGGCCCCACGCGGGCACGGGGGAGGGGAGCCGCTCCCACGCTCCTGGCACACGCGTGTGCATGGACATGCGTGCATGCGCCTGCATCCGTGTGCATCTGCGTGTGTGTGTGTGCATGTGCATGCATCCACGGGTTTGTGCACTTGTGTATGTGCGTGAATCTGTGCACGTGTGCGTGCATACATTTGGGGGGGTGATGCATCTGTGTGCACGTGCATGTGCAACGCCTCTGTGTGCACATCTGTGTGTGGGTAGTAAGCAAAAGGGCTGCAACTTTGCCTGGAGATTTTTTGTTTGCTGCTGCACTGTTTCATGCCGTTTGGGGGTGGAGAGGGGCTGGGGGGGGGGGGGGATTCTGCTTTTGAAAAGGCTGAAAAGGCTGAAAAGGCCGAAAAGGCTGTGCCAGGCGGCCTGGGCTCCCTGCACGGGGCATTTGCACAGCCCCCAGGGGCCGAGAGCCTTGTGAGCCCCCGTGACATGTGGGAGCCCCTGCAGCGAGCACGAAGCCTGCTGGGACACAGCTGGACATGGCACCCCAGCGCGAGGCCGGGCCGTGGGGGTCATGGGGGTGGTGGGGGGACAGGGACCCCGCGGTGCTGCCGCCTGATGCTCAGCCCGCGAGTCGCGGCTCCCCGGCGCCGGCCTCGGCTGCGATCCAGGGAACTGTCACCTCCCGCCGCGGCGCCATCATTCTTGTCTAGCCAAGACGCTGGATGAACCTCCCTACAGGTGCGAGGATAAGGTAACGATCATTAATGCTAATTAACGCTTGGATCGGAAGCCCTTTAGGGCAGGGACTGGTTTTCTGTTACGTCTTTGCACTGTGCCTTGCACGAAGGCTGCAGCCGCGCAGCCGCTGCCTCCTCACCCAGCCCGGCCTCCCGCCGTCCCCGTCCCTGCACCGCCTGCCCCGCGAGCTGCTGGGGCACGCGGGGGCACCACGGCTCAGCCCGGCCCTCGCGGCCCCACGCCACCATCAGCTGCCCCCCCCCCCCCCCCCGTGTTTGGCCCTGGCGCCTCGCTCGCCCGGTGTCCCATGGTGGCAGAGCTGCGCCCCGGCGCTGGCGGGGACCCAGGGCCGCCAGGGCGGCTCTTGCGCGCTGGGGCAAGGAGGCACCGGGAGCCGGGAGGGCAGCGCTGCCCTGCGCCTGCAGCCTGCACCGAGCACGGCATGGCCATGGGCATGGGCATGGCATGACCACGGGCAGGGCACCGCCGTGCAGGGGGGGCAGCAGGTTTCCCTCCCTGGCTTTTTGCAGCCGCTGCACAAACTTGGGCCGGGGCAGCGGGGGCGTCTGCCCGGCAGCCCGGGCCCGCTGGCACCCCGTCGGGCGCCCGGGCCCCTGCACGGCCCCGCGGGCAGCGAGCCCCGGGCCGCCTGCGCCTGAACCAGGGGCCGGGAAGGCGCCCGCCGGGGCCGGCAGCGCTCCGGGGCGCCCCCCCCCCGCTCCCCCCCCCGCCGCGCCGCGCCCCGCCCCCGTCGCCATGGGCACCGCCCGCGAGGCGCCGCGCTGACAGCGCGCGGGGTTTTATGAATGGGTGACGTCACGGCCCTGGCGTCTAACGGTCTGAGGCGCCGGGGAGGCGGGGGGGCCGCAAGGGGCGAGCTGGGCTGCGGGCCCGGGGGGGATGCAGGGGGCTGGGAGGGATGCAGGGGGCCCGGGGGGGGTTGCGGGGGGCTGGGGGCGGGCAGGGCCATGGGGGTGCACGGGCCGTAGGGTGCAGGGGATTGGGCTTGCAGGGGACCCTGAGGCTGGGGAGAGCCATGGGGTGCAGGGACCTGGGGGTGCAGGAGTGTGGGGGCCTGGGGGGTGCAGGGGCCGTAGGGTGCAGGAGGTCGGGGGTGCAGGGGATGCCGGGGCTGGGGAGAGCCATGGGGTGCAGCCACCTGGGGGTGCAGGAGGCAGGGATACAGGGACCTAGGGGATGCAGCATGTCGGGGTGCAGGGTGTCGAGGGTGCAGGACCTGTGGGTGCAGGGGCTGGGGGTGCAGGGGACTGGGGCTGCAGGGGGCCACGGGATATGGGGATCTGGGGGATGCAGCAGGTCAGGGGTGCAGGACCCGTGGGTGCAGAGGTCCGGGTGTTGGGGAGAGCCATGGGCTGCAGGGATCCGGGAGTGCATGGACCTGGAGGATGCAGGGGGCCGTGGGTGCAGGGAGCTGGGGGGGGTGCAAGGGGCCGGGGGCTGCAGTGGGCCTGGGGGACTGGAGGGGGCGAGCTGGGCTGCGGACCGGGGGATGCCAGACCCGGGGGGTCCAGGGGGTCCAGGGGGGCTGGAGGGGTCCAGGAGCTGGAGGGGAGCTCAGGGGGTTGCTGGGCCCCGGCGGCGGCCGGAGTGGGGTCTCGGCGGCCCCCGGGCGCTCACAGCCGGGCGTTTGGAGGCGCCTTTGCCCGCGGCGGCTCCGCTGCCGGGGCCGAGCTCCGGGAGCGCAGAGTTAACGAGGGCCCGGGGCCCGGGGCCGGCTCCGTGCAGGTCACGGCCCGTGGCGGGGAAGGTGTCCGCGCAGGCGGTGCGCCCCGGTGCTCCGTGACCCCGGTCCCCCCCCCCCCCCGAGCCGCGGCCCGAGCCCCCCCCCGCCGCGGCCCGCTCCTCCCCGGGGGAGGGACACTGCCTCTTTAACACCGTCCCCTTCGAGGCGCATGAATGGGGCGGGCGGGGCAGGCCCCGCCCCCGAGGCGTCGCCATTGGCTGCGCCGCGGCCCCACGGCCCCGCCCCCGGCCGCGGCGCTCTATAACTGGCGCGGCGCGGCGCGGCGAGAGCGCAGCGTTCTGCTCCGCCGCCCGCAGGGTCCCGTCGCCGCCGGTCACTGTCTGTCGCTCCATGAAGGTCGCCAGCGCCGCCCCCTCGCCGCTGCCCGCGGGCGCCGGCGGCGCGCTGAAGGCGGTGCGGCCCGGGGAGGCCGCGCGGTGCGGGCCGGGCCCGGGGGTGGCGGCGGCGGCCGCGGCCCCGGGGGCGGTGGAGCAAGCGGCCGCCGCCGCCGCGCTGCTCTACGACATGAAGGGCTGCTACTCGCGGCTGCGGGCGCTGGTGCCCACGCTGCCGCGGCACCGGCGCGTCTCCAAGGTGGAGATCCTGCAGCACGTTATCGACTACATCTGGGACCTGCAGCTGGCGCTGCAGCGGGGGCCCCCCTGCGCCGCCGCCCCCGGTGGGGACCCCCCCGAGGTGAGTGCGGCCCCGGTCCGGTCCCTCCTTGCCCCGGGTCCGGTCCCCTTCCCGCTCCCCCGGGTACTCGGACTGCCCCGGTCCGGTCGCCTTCACGCTCCTCTCGCTCCAGGTGAACCAGCCGGGCGCCCCAGCGCCGCCCCCGTCCTCCCCGCCGGGTTGCACCGGTGCAGTCCCCTTGCTGTGGGTGCCCCCTTCCACCTACCCCAGCTCAGCAGCCCCCAGCCGGGTCCGCCCTCCCTTGCCCCCCCCCCCGTGCTCCCCCTTTCCATCCCCATCTCCCCTGGGGCTCCCCAAGCCCGCACTGACCGGCCCCCTGTCGCCCTTCCCGCAGGCTCCGTGCATGCCCGCTGCGGACCGGATCCTGTGCCGCTGAGACCCGCTCCGGACCTGCGAGGACTCGCCCGGCGCCGCGGCCGGGCCCGGCACGGAGGGGGCAGCAGCCCCCGCCCCATGGTGGGGCAGCCGGGGCGGCCCCCGCCCGCGACGGCCCCGCGGCACGTATCCTTCTCAGATTGCTGAGAGCATTCCCTGTATTGTATATTACAATGATGCTGGAGAATATTGTTCTACAATAGTTGGAGTTTTGTTATTAAACAAGCCCTGGTTACGACGCACGCTTCTCCTTTCCAGCCGCCTGCGCTCGGAGCACAAACCCCGCGGGAGCCCGTCGCCGGCAGCGTGGGCTGCGCTGGACGCGCCGTGGGGTGCAGGAGCCCTGGGGCAAGGGGGGGTGTCCGGGAAGGGGCCTGGCCCTGGTGGTGGCCCCCACCTGGATACCAGCCTGTGCCCCCCAGGTCCCCCTGTGTCTGCCCCCCCCCCCCCCCCGGGGAGTGGGGAGAGTGGGGGGCTCTGGGGTTTCTCCTCTTGGCCCCATGGGCAGCCCTATGCGGTGTGGTGGGATGGGGTCAGGTGTGGGGCTTCCCCCCCCCCCCCCACACACACACCGGGGGAGCTCTGGGGCTGGCTCCGCACCCTGGGCATCCCTGTGCAGCCAGGCCCTAGCCCGGGCTGGGTCCCCGTGGGCCGGCGCTGCCCCGCAGCATGTGCCTGGCAGCGCAGACCTGGCCTTGCACAACTTCCCAGCCGGGCCAGCGCGGCGCTTCAGGGACTGGCGCGGAGTCACGCGTGAGTCACTGCATCGGCCGGGAGCCTGGAGGCTCGGGGCTGCAGCGGGGGCTGCTGTGCCGGTTGGCCCCCTGCGCGCTTCCCGGTGAGAGTTCACGCGAGGGCTGGCGTGCCGCTCGCCTTGGGAACATTGGTGCTGCCCCTGCGGTTTCCACTTGCCCTTTTGCAGCCCTGAGGATGGGAGCTGCAGCTGGACGGGCTACGCAGGAGCAGGAACTTGCATCAGCAGCGGGTTGTGCAACCCCACGGCAGCTGCGGGGCGCCTGGGTGACGGTGCTGCCCTGTGACTTGTGTCGTGGGACCGAGCTGCCTCCCCCGGAGTAGATGGGAACAGCCCTCCATCGGGGTCCGGAGGGGTGACTGGGGGTTCCTGCTGTGCCAGCCCCTGGGCGGGAGGCTACTCTGGCAGTGAGGGCCGTGGTGGGAGCCCAGGGCCACATCCAGGCCTTGGTCAAGTGCCGTAGGTGGGTGCATCCCCCTTTTCCCTGTACCCCATTTCTGCCCAGAAAGCCAGGCTGCCTCCATGCTGTGGCAGGGAGATGCCCCAGCCGGGCCTGGTACGGGTGGCCCTGAGCTTGTCCCTGCAGGCATGGAAGGGGTGACACAGCCTTGCTGCAGGTGTGCGTGTTTGCACCTGTGCGTGTGTGTTTGCATGCTCACAAGGGTTCGCATGCGTGGGTGCAAGTGTGTGTGTGTGCGTACGTATTCACAAGTGTCTGTATGTGTGTCAGTCCCCTGGCATGGTGGATCCCCACCATCTGCTTGCGGATGGGGCAGCTGGATGCCAGGTGACTCGGGGAACAGGGACATCCAGCCTGGCCCTCCCTGCCCTGGCGGGGACACAGTGGCAGGGGAGCTGTGGAGGCCGTGGGTCCCACTCTCTGCGGCAGACCCTGTGCCGGGTGGGAGACACTTTGCTGTCCTGGGGGACCCTCCTTGTGCTCCTGTCCCTGCCCAGCCGCCCCGTCCCCAACCTGCCCTGGGCTGGAGCCCTTCCTGTGGGCAGGGGGGGGCTGGCAAGGCCCCCGGTCTCAGCTCCTCTCGATCAAAGTAAAAAGCATCTGAACTAGTAGCACCAAAATGTGCCGTGCTCCTGGCTGCCCCCGGCTCCCTTAGCGAGTTGGTGGCGCCACTGCTGGGGGGGGGGACAAACGGGGCCGGATGTCCCCTTCCCTCCCCAGGGCCTGTGTTAGTCCAGGTCCGGGAGGGGACAGAGCAGGGGGCACGGCTAATCTGGGGCCCTGCTCAGCTGCTGGCTGGGGGGGGGGATGCAGCCTTCCACCCCCTGGGGCCCCACCATTCCCCCCCCCCAGGACTCTCCATCCCCCCAGGACCCTGCCATCCCCCCCCAGGGCTGCCGGTAGCCCCTGCCCCCGTTGGGCCCCGGTTGTCCCCGGGCCCGGCCGGGCCGGGCGGCAGCAGCGCGGCCCCCGGTGCCTGTTCCCGGCCCGCGGGGTCCCTCTCCCGGCGCCCGCTCGCACTGCGCGGCGGTGGGATGGGATTCCTGGCGGTGGGATGGGATCCTGGGGGGGGCGGGATGGGCTCCCAGGGCAGGATGGGCTCCTGGGGCACCAGAGTACTGCGGGGGCTCTGCTGGGGCTGCTGCAGGGACCCCCCGTTTGATGGGGCCGTGCAGGGGCTGAGCCAGCCCGGGCCCCTCCAGCCCCTCTGCCCCCAGCCAGGGCTGCACCAGCACGGCGGCTCTGGGCACCGGCAGCCTCGCCGGGGTGCTGGGCCAGGCCCCGGGGTGCTGGGGCCATGCTCGGGACACTGGGGCCCTTCTCCGTGCCGTGGCAGAGGCCACGTCCCTGCCTTGCTCGCAGGTGGCTTCATTCCCTCCCTGCTCCCGCAGCTCCTCCGCAGCCGGCCGAGGTGGAAGGAGGCAGATGAAGATGCTGGAGGAAGCCTCTGCGCGTGGCGGCACGTGTTCGCCGCCCCACGTCTCTGCTCCAGCCCTGCTGGCACGTGCCAGGATGCCGGATGCGGCCGCGCAGGGATCTGCCAGTGAGCCCCAGGGAGCGCCCAGCCCCGACGGGCATCCGCTGTCCGACAGCTCCTTGGTGCTGCTGCTGCTGCGACAGGGACTTGACTCATCCCGGAAGGGATTAGGGACACGGGAGCTGGGTGACATTCTGGTCCGACCAGCCTGTCCACCACCGGGATGGACGTCGCCGTCGGAGCAGGTCCCTGCTGCCCGCTGCCACCGGTGGCCCCGGGGGACATGGCTGAGGTGGGCACCACGATGGGACCCGCGCGGCCCCCGGCCCGGGGCGCCAGGCTCGCCTGGCACGGTGAGGCTCGGCGGAGGGCTGGGGCACCCAGGGGTGGCCGGAGTGGAGCGGGGTGCGGGCCGGGGTGCTGGGGACAGCTCGGACTCCGTGGGGCTGGGCTGGGGTATGGGGCTGGCCTTGGGGACGCTGCCAGGCGCTGTGGGTGTCACCATGGCTGTGGCTGGCAGTGCCGGGGATGCTGAGTGCTGCTTTCGAGGGCTCCGTGTACTGCTTTCCCTGGGGCTGTGATTTCTCCGGTGAGGACAGATGTGGGCCCTGTCCGCTCCCCGGGGCACTGGGACGGGACCTGGCCCCGGCGGCGGGGTCCTGGGGCCACTGGAGGGGTCCTGGTTCGGGCCAAGTTCGGGATGCCCAATGTCGGATGCAGCTGCCCGCGCTGCCATGAGGGAGGCTTGCGCCACGTCGGCAGCCTGTGCCACGTCGGGGCCGGGCTGTCCCCGCACCGGGCACCTGGTTCCCGCGGTCAGGCTCCCCGTGGCTCCCTCTTCCCGGCCATCCCGCCGCACCCTGTGCTCTGCATCCCTGCCCGGGGCTCGCCCCATGCGGGCGGCTGATGCCCCTGTTTTGGGGGGGGAAGGAGGTGCGAGCCGGGGCCCAGCCCTGCCGCCCCGGCAGCCGGGGCTTTGCGAGGGCGTTGCACAGTTTTGCTCTCGCTCCGACCGATCCAGCCTCCCTGGGGTCCTGTGGCCGCGCAGGCTCCCGGCTGTGCTCCCGCGGCCCCCCCAGGGGAGGTGCGGATGGTCCCGCGCGGGATCCACCGGGGTCATTCCCGAGGGGCTGGATGCGAGCGGCTGAGCCCCGCGGCTGGGCACCAGGCACAGGATCCCGTGGGGCGGCACTGCCTGGGCCACGGCCACGGCACGGGGCGGCCGGAGCGGTGCCGGGACACGCCGGGGCTCGGCCATGGCCCCCGGGGCCGGGTGCGGCGGGAGCACCTGCGCCAGCCGGGCCCGCGCACGTGCCGGCCGCCCGCTCCCCGCCACCCCCCCGGGGCACGAAACCAGAAGAGCGAATCCCGGAGAGCAGCGGCCGGGTGTCGCGGAGGCCGCCGGCCCCGGCTGCACCGCGTGGGACCCCCGCGGCCGCTCCGCTCCCAGGGCCGGGCCGCTCGCAGACGGGAACGACGCGGGACCCGGCTTCCCCTCTGAGTCACGCGTTGGGCAAGGGCGGGCTTTCGCCGCGGCCCCGGCACGTGCGGGAAGCGGCGGCGGAGGGCGCCCGCCGGGACGGCGGCGGGACTGTCCCCGCCGTCCCCCCCAATGTCACCCGCCGCTCCCCAGCCCTGATATAAGTCGCGGCAGGGCGGGCGGCCGGGGTGGCGCGGGAGGGTGCGAGGGCGTCCCGGTCCTCAGACCCCCCCCCCGCACCAGCCCCCAGGTCCCGCAGCGCCGCCGCGATGGCCCGTCTGTCCCTGCTGCTCCTGCTGGCTGCCGGCCTGACGGTGGCCACGTCCAACCCTGGCCTCAAGGGCAGGGTGACCCAGAGGGCCCTGGACTACGGTGGGTCTCGCGCCCCTTCCCGGCCGCGCATCCCCCTGCCCCGCGCCCAGGCGGCTCCCGCGGGCGCCCCGCGGCCCCGGCCGTGCCCTGACGCCGGGCGCTGTGCTCCAGGCCGGCGGTTCGGGCTGGAAACGCTGCGGTCGCTGCTGCAGAAGGAGCACGTGCTCAACCTGACGGGCTCGTACCGCCTGCCGCTGCTGGGGGAGCTCGCCTTCGCCGTGCCCCGGTAGGAGCCCGCACGCCCGCCCCGGCCCCGGTGCCCCCGCGCGCCCGAGCCGGCGGCAGGCTCAGGCTCCCGGTGCCCGCAGGGTGCGCGTCCACGAGCTGCAGATAGACGACTCCGCCATGGACTTCTCCGAGGACGTGGGAGTGAGGCTCACGGTCCGGGATGCCCGAATCCGGCTCAGCGCCGACTGGGCGGCCGAGCTCTGGGCGATGTGAGTCCCCGCGCCGCGGGTCCCCTCCGCGCCGGGCCGGCTCCGCGCGGCGCCCGGGGCTCACGTGCTCTGCCCCGCAGCCGGGACGGCGGCACCGTGGAGGTCCGCGCGGGCGACGTCGCCGTCTCGGCGGTGCTGGGGGTGAGCGTGGGCGCCGGCGGCCGCCCCGCCGTCTGGAGCGCCGGCTGCGACTCCGACATCGGCCGCCTGCAGCTGGAGTTTCGCCGCGGGCAGAGGTAACGGCGCGGCCCCCGCTGCTCCCGCGCTGCCCCTGGGCTCCGGGTGCGCGGGGGCCCGCGGTGCTCCCCGGGGGTGGCCGTGGGCTGCCCGGGGCTGAGGGCGCCGCGCTGTCCCCGCAGCTGGCTCTACAACCTCCTGGCGCCGGTGCTGCAAGGACCCCTGCGCCTGGAGCTCAACAAGCACGTGAGTGCTCGGCCCTGGTGCCACCGGTGTCCCCCCCCCCCCAGGGGCCCGTGTCCCCAGCGCGGGGCTCGCTGACGCCTGCTCTCCGCTTCCAGCTCTGCCCCGAGCTCCATCGTGGCATCCGCAGGCTTGAGGACGTCCTGGAAAACGTGCAAGGTGGGGAGCGCTGGGAGCCGGGGGGCTCCGATGTGCCCGCCTGGGGCCGTGGGGAGCAGGACCGGGCTGGGGGCCACATCCTGCCGTGGGGCGGCCCCGGTGCTGGCGGCACGGCTCACGCTGGCCCCGCGGCCCCGCAGTGTCCGCCCAGCTCGACCCCTTCGCCGCCATCGACTACTCGCTGCTGCAGCGGCCGGAGATCACGGCGGAGCACGGCGACGTCAGCATCAAGGTAGCGCCGTCCCCGCGGGCGCCCCGCGCCGGAGCGCACCGGCGGCAGGGCTGGGCTGGCCCGAGCACCGCGTCCGGCCGCCCACCCGCCCGCGTCCCTGCGCAGGGCGAGTTCTTCGGGGTGGGCTGGCACCGGCAGAGCCCCTTCTCGGCGGCGCCGGTGCTGCTGCCCGCGGCGCGCGAGCCCATGCTGCTCCTCGGCGTCACCGAGTTCGTCGCCAACTCCGCCGCCTTCGTGTACTTCACGGCCGGCGCGCTGCACTGGACCGTCACCGGCGACATGGTACGGCCCCGGGGCCGGGGGGTCCCGGTGTGACCCGTGGCGCTGAGCTGCCCCACGCGGGGCTCCCGGCCGCGCTGCCCCGCACCGGCCCGGCTTCGCCGCCCCAGCAGCCCCCTCCTCTCCGCCTGCCTTGCAGCTCCCGCGGCGCTTCCCGCTCCAGCTGAGGACCAAGAGCCTGGGACTCTTCTCCCCGCAGGTGAGCAGGGGCAGGGAGCCGCCCCCAGCACCGAGCAGGATGGGACGTGGGCAGGATGGGACGCAGGTGGGACAGGACATGGGCCAGTTGGGGACGCAGGGGGGATGCAATGCAGGGGGGGATGGGATGCAGTCAGGATGGGATGTGGGCAGGATGGGATGCAGGCAGGATGGGACACGGGCTGGTTGGGATGCAGGTGGGATGCGATGCAGGGGGGGGGATGCGATGCAGGCAGGATGTGGTGCAGGCCGGTTGGGATGCGGGGGGATGCGATGGTGGGCGGGATGTGGTGCAGGCCGGTTGGGATGCAGGGGGGGATGCGATGCAGGCGGGATGTGGTGCGGGCTGATTGGGATGCGGGGGGGGGGGGATGCAATGGGGGCAGGATGGGATATGGACTGGTTGGGATGCAGGGGGGGATGTGATGCAGGTAGGGTGGGATGTGGGCCGGTCAGGATGCATCCCCAGCCTCCCACATCCAGGCTTGGGTGAGACGGTGAAGGGATGCGCTGGTGGTGGGGCTGGGGTGGGGGGCTGCCCTGGAGCCCGGCTGGTCCCTGCGGAGCCGACGCGGCTCCATCCCAGCCCAGCCTTGGCCCTCGGCAGCTGCAGGAGCTCTACCCGGACCAGCCCATGGAGCTGCGCCTCTCGGCCCGCCGGCAGCCCCTGCTCTCCTGCCACCCCGACGGCCTGCGCCTGGCCCTCTTCGGCTCCGCGGAGGCCTTCGTGGTCCTGCCCAACGCCACCCGCGTCCCCGCTTTTCTGCTGGATATTGTGAGTGTCCAGTGCTGCCGGGGGCAAGGGGATCCGGGGCCAGGCCCCAAAGGGGGCCACCTGCCCTGTGCTCCTCGTGGGGCGATGCTGGGTGGTACAGGGGCGATGCTGGGGGCGATGCTGGGCACTGCTGGGTGATGCTGGGCCAGGCTGGGCGATGCTGGGCGATGCTGGGCTGCAGGCACTGCCCCATCTTTCCAACATCCCTTCTTGCAGGATGCCAACGTGACGGGGAAGCCGATCCTCACCGCGAGCAGGATCGGGGGCTCCATGAGCCTGGTGGGGTGAGTCCCCCGCCTGGGGCCGGGGTGCTGCATCCCCGGGAGCCCCCAGGGAAGCTCCCCCTTCTCCACCTCTGGCATTTCCCCTCCCCGGGGCCCCTCTCACCTGCTCCGACCGCTTCCCACCCCGGCTCCCCTCCATGCCCCGCGCCTGGCTCTGACCCTGCTCTCTCCCTCCAGCCTCAGCGTGGCGCAGGTGGAGTCGCACGTGGGGCCGCTGGAGGTGAGCAGGCCGTGCTGGGGCTGGGGGGCTTGTGCCGGGGCATCCCGGCTCCGACCACCGGTGTGCTGCAGGCTTTGCGCTGGCCTGGCGCGGCACTGCACGCTGGGGGTGTGTGTGCACGCTCAGACGTGTCCGACGGCCGTGGCAGGGGTCTGGCTGCCCCCGTGCCGGCGCCCGCACGTGCCCGGGCTCACGGGGCTCGTCGTGTCCCGCAGGTGAAGAGCCTGGAGAACCTGCTGAACTTCGGGCTGCGGGTGTTCGGGGTGCCCCTGGCGAACCGTGAGTGCTGCCCCCTCCCCGCTGCCCCGCTGCCGCCCCGGCTGCCCTGCTGACATCTCCGCTTCCCCTGCAGGGAAGCTCCGGGCTGGCTTCCCGCTGCCTGCTGTGCGCCGCCTCCGCCTGCTCGACCCCCACGTCACACTGCAGGAGGTGGGTACCGCGTCCCACGGTGTCCCATGTCCTGCATCCCACAGCATGTATCCCATATCCTGCACCCCATGTCCTGCACCCCGTGTCCCATGTCCCGCTCACCCCGCTCTCCGCCTAGGGCTTCGCGCTCGTCACCACGGACCTGCAGTACGAGCCCTGAGACGGCGCTGCGCGTGGGACCGCTGAGCCGGGCTGCCGGCCCTGCCGAGGCGACCCCGAGCCATCCCGCCGTCCCCGTCTCCCCACGGCCAGGGAGGAGCCGGCGGCTTTGCCGGCCCCGGGGCTGGTGCAGCCGCCTGGCCGTGGGCCCGGGCAGCCCCTCAGCTCCCCGTGGGCACCGCGGCAGTGATTAAAATGATGCATTGCTCAGCCCGGTGTGCTGTCCGTGTCCTCGCTGCCCGAGCAGAGACGTCCCCTGGCCCTGCGGTCCGGGCTGGGGCCTGTGCCTGTTCCCGGGTCCCGTTCGGGGCTGGGGGGGGTCCCGGTCCCAGCGGCTGCGCAGGGCCCGATGCTGCGGGGACCTGTCGCCCCGGGGCGGCTGCAGCAGCAGCAGCTGCACGGCTGCTTCCCCCGTCGCCCACGCGAGGGTGCTCGTGTCCGTGGCCTCCCCACCGCCGGGGCCGCCGCCGGCCCCATGCCGCCCTGCTCACCCCGGGCCCGACCCAGCGCCCCGGAGGCGAAGGGGCTGTGCGGAAGCAGAGCTGGTGCCCGGTGCATGGGGCAGCAGCCCAGCGCCCACCTGGGCTTGGCACGTCCCCAAGAGCCTGGCCCCGCACCGGGGCGTCCGGGGCCCCGCGGTGCTGCCTGCGAGCCGGCGGACCTCGCTGCGGCTGCCCGCTGCGGCCCCGGGGAGGACGGGCGTGCCGAACCGAAGGGAGCAGCCTGGGCACGGTGCAGGGCAGGGGCTGGGTGCCAGCCGGCACGGGGGCCGGGATGCCCGAGCGGCCGCTGCCCGGCACACGCATCGCCCTGCAAAATTAAAATGCCCAAGACCACCCCCCCCCCCCCCCCCGCCCTCCCACATCGCAGGGCTGGGCTGCAGGCAACCACGGCCTGGTGCCCCCCCACCATTCCCGGCTCCCCCCGACACCGTGCACGCGGGTTGGAGGCAAGGAAGTGGCGCGGGCCACGAGGGTGCTGGACGTGCACGTGAACCTGACACCAGGTGAGCAGGAGCCGCTGGGCCCCGACCCCTGCCCAGCGCCAGCCCCGCACCATCTCCGGCTCCTGGAAGCCTGTTCTCAGGGTTAACCCCCCCCCCCCCAAGGTGCCCATCCATTCCCCAGGGCAGGGAAGAGCCGCTCCACCGTCAGCAGCTCCTGTTCAACCCCGAAGGGCAGAAACGCCCCAAGCCCCCCGCCGGGCTCCAGCCCCCCCCCCCCCCGCGACCACGCGCTCCCCAAGAACCACAGCACCACCGGCAGCTCCAATGACAGAGTTTATTAGTGGACTCACCTCCACCTGCAAACCGAAGCAGTCGGCGCTTGCCCTATGGGAGCGGTTCCTACACGGGGAGCGCGAGGCCCCTGCTCAGTGCGGGCGGCCGGGCGGGAGGGCGAGGGAAGGGCCCGAGCGGCTGCGCTGCCTCCCCCCCCTCCCCCCCCCCCCATGGCTGCTCCGGCCGCAGAGGAGCGGGGCCCCCGGCACCAGCCCGCCTTGGCCTCCGCAGAGAGCACGGCACCACACATAAATACAGACATACAGATAACAAAAATAGCATTAGAGTATTCACAAATGAATTAAAAACTACTCGGATATTTACAGCAGAGCGCGGGCGGTATGTACACAGCGACATGCCCGCGAGGACAGCCCGGGTCTCCTACGAACAAGAGGTTGCTGCAGAAGCCAAAACTTCAGCTTAATAATTTGCGGCGCCTCTGTGGCTCCCGAGCCCCGGCAGCAGCCGGGGGCAAACGGGGAGAAGCCAGGCCCCCCCCCCGCCACAGCACGCACCCGTCACAGCCACGCCACGGGACAGGGCTCCTTCCACCTGTGCTACGGGGCCGGCGGCCGGAGGAGCGCAGCAAGGCGCAGCGCTGGTGTCAGCGCAGCCACGTGCAGCCCGCACCCCCCCCCCCCCCCAAAGCAAGCCGGGGTGAGCCGGGACGGGCACGGCCACCTCCTAGCTAGGAAGAGGGCAGTGGCAAGCGGCTTTGCCAGCCCCCAGTGCTGCCTCCCCAAGAGGCTCCCGGCCCTTCTCGCTGGGCCCGGGGCGGCAGGAGGGAGCCTTCGCCCCCTGCCCTCGCTCCCTGCCTCCCTCGGGGTCGCTCTCCCGCAGAGCCGGCCGCGGGCTGGGGCGGTGCTGCTCCTGCTGCCCTGCCTATGTTTGCTCCCCGGGCGTGGGGAGGAGCGCCGGCCTGGCCCGGGCGGCTACGTGGAGCTGCCGCGGGGAGAGGCCTGGGCCGCGGGGGCAGGCGCAGCCCCGCTCCCCTCCGCCCCCTCGCTATTTATTCCTGCGCTTGCTGGAAGTTACTGGGGATGGTGCCAGCCGGGCAGCTCTCCCAGGAGCCCCTCGTGCCGCCAGGGCGTCCTCCCTTTCCTGCCCCGGCGCCTGCGCCGTCCTCCTCGCCCCGGCTGGGCACTGCGGCCAGGGAACGCGCGCTCCCTGCCCGCCGGCCCAGCCCCAACGCGAGAGCGAAGCAAAGAGCGGGGCCCTGGAGGAGCGAGCGTGGGCAGGGCAGGACGGGGGGCACCTGGGAGGCCCCACAGCAATCTACATTCAGAGGAGGAGGAGGAGGAGGAGAAGGATCCCTTCCCACCGGGCACAGCCCTGGGCCTGACATGCGTTCCTGGCTACACACCTGAGACCGGGCCTCAGCTCCCAGCAGCTGGCGCCAGAGGAGAACAGGCACGAGAACATAACCTGGAAAGGGGCTTTGGGACAGACGGGCCGGTTCAGAGCCGCCTGCCATCGGCCTCTGCAGCACTCACCCTTCCCCGCGGCTCCCTCCCGGTGGGCACGTGGCTTCCCGGCAAGCTGCACGGCAGCGCTGGGAGCAGCTTCGCCCAGAGGAAGCCGCGGGAGAGGAGTGCTGCAGGGCCGGCAGAGCTCGGCACCGTCCTCCTCGGCCGCCGGCCTCTTCCCGCGCCCCGGTCCGGCGGCTGCCGCAGAGCAGCAGCCCGGCGCAGGGCTGGGAGCTGCCGCGCAGGTGCTGAGCCCGCGAGCCGCAGCCACGGCACGCGCACAGGAGGGGTCTCAGAGCCTGGACCCTTGCTCTGGCTAGGGAACCTTATATTAGTGAGACATCTACACACACGCACGCACTCACACATGCAAAAATAAGTCTGTTTATTCTCCTCAAAGTGATGTAGAGGGCCCTGCAGGGCTGGGACACCTTCTAGCCAGTACTGCCCCCAGCTGCCTGGATCCCCCCAGCGCTGGGAGCCGTCGGCTGAAGTGCTGCATCGGTCTCAGCGCCTTTAAAACACAACGGAACTGTAAATAAGAGGGGCTACAAGAAAAGGAGCTGGCGGCACTGGGAAGAGAGCTCCGTGGAGCAGGGCAGCTGCCCCGGGAGGTGGCGGGGGTCTGCCCCCTGCGACGGTGACGGTGCTGGGGAGCGGAGTGTAGTGGATGTTGCGGTGAAGGTGCAGCTGTCCTGGCGACGGGAGGACTCGGTGTCGGGTCACTTGCGGCTCAGCAGAGATCCCAGCAGAAGCACTCCTGCCACGGTCGCCCCAGTCAGGAGCCATTTGTTGAAGGTCTCCTGGCCCTTCCTCATCTCGGCAGCAGCATCATTCCCGTAGAGGTCCACAAACCGCTCCTGCGGGGGAAGAGAAGGAGCAGTGAGCAGAGGGCCTGGGAGAGCACACAGAGCGGGGCCGCTGCCCTGAGCGGCTGCCGGCTGCCGGCCCGGGCTGCTCCCAAAGCGCTGCTCGCACGCGGCCTCGCGGGTGCTCGGGGCTCGCTTTCTCCCATCAGCTCTCACTGGCAGCACCGGCAGGCTTCAAAGGCTGGGCGGTGGGAGCAGAGCAGAGGCAGGAGGGATACCCCTGCCAGCAGGGACAGGAGCACTTGGCAGGGACAGGGATACCCCTGCTCCGGGCAGGGACAGGAGCACTTGGTGGTGTTCCCACCCTTGCGCTGGGGTGCTCAGGGCTGCGCTTCCCACCGCCTACCACGGTGAAGGGCTCTCCTGGCTGCACGGAGAAGGGCTGTCTCCTGGGACAAGCAGCTTTATGCCGTCTGCTCCGCGAGGCTGGAGATGGCTGAGACATCCTGCACGTGCCACCTTGCGGTCACACAGATCTGCAGGATGCTCACAGCGTCTCTGGGCTATGCTGGGGGCCTTCCTCCAGCCGCCTCGGTCTCTCTGCTGCCTTCTGCGGCTTTTTCCTTCTCCATGGTTCAGGAGAGGGAGATGCAAGGGGAAGGAACAGGAAGGTCCAGGGCTGTCAGGCTCCTGCAGGCGGGAACGCAGTGGTGGGGACAGAGCCTTGCGCTTCCCTGCTCTGAATCATGCACACAGGGTGAAGGGGGAAGCACAGGACCAGTCATGAGAGAAGCAGATGCCAGAAGGGATTTGCGAGGAGAACACGAGGGCAGGGCAGAAGATGCACCACATGCTCTAGGCTCTCTAAAATTAGCATCAAAGTGTGATAGAAATCATCGCAGCAAGAAAAAGCTGGGCTTTATTCCGCTGCCGAGGTCGGAGGGAGCAGCAGTACAGTTGGTGCCTACGGTTACAGCACGAGCACAGACCACGTCTCCCCACGGCTTCCAGGCCGAGCGCAGATCCTCCCGCCTCCCTTTCCCTGCAGCCAGATCCCGGCAAGACCAACGCTCCCGTGGCCCTGGCCGCTGCGGGTTACTTCACCACATGCTCTGGATTTCGCATTTCAGTTTCACGAGTCATCGCTGCAAAGCCAGCCATTCCGGTCGAGAAATTCCTGCCTTCCCCAGAGTTTCAGGAGACGGGGCCAAACACGAGGCCCAGCCAGGAATGCAGTCACTCCAGACTTGCCCGTCTGAGCTGACCTCCTCCCCCAGCCCTTCATCTCTGGCGACGGCGAAAACCGGGCAGATTTAACAGTGCCACTGTGCAGCAGATTGTCACAGCCCTTCTCTCCGCCGAGGGAGGCAGGAAGGCAGCAGTGGGGTGGCCGGATGGCCAGCAGGCTCAAGGAGCAAGCAGAAGGTGCAGGCTTGGACTGAGGGAGAGAAGAGCGCAGGCCCCAGGACCGAACCTCTCCCGCGCCCCCGGAGAGGCGCTCCGGGAGCGCACCTGCACCCTCCCGGCGCCCGCGCAGCTCCGCGGGCCCGGCTGCCAACCCGCGCCCCCAGGGACGGGGCAACGCGCCCCAGCGAGCCTCCCCGCGCCCCAGAGCTGGCGCCTCGGCCGCGAGCGCGCAGGCGGTGTGCCGCGGGGCTGGCAACGCGAGAACTGGCGCGGGCTCAAGCCCCGACACACCTCCGCGGCCGCGCCGAGGCCGGGGCCTCCCTCTTCCCCCCGGGCACCAAGGCACCCGGCCCTTCTCGGTGCAGGGAAGCCTCGCAGCCTGGAGAGCCGCTCCACCAGCGCTCCGCCAGCGAAGCACAATGCTGGCTGCAGGCCATGGGTGGAGAGGGCGGCCTCGCTGCTCAACAGGTTCTTCCAACACAGGCCGGCGGCCCAGGTGGTTTAACGACGCTACTAAATAGAAAACTCACCCGAGTCTATGGGAACCATTTCACTTAAATGGCTACTAAACGTTTGCTTTTGAGTCTGCGCAGCTAAGCGGGAAGCCAGCATTCCCGGGACCTGGTTGTCCATCGCAGACCTCGGACCATCATGAGGTTAACTGCTCAGGCCCAAGGGCCGCACACTGTTTGCAGTGAAAGGAGGGATCCAAGTTCAACGACCGGGCAGACGACACAAAGGAAAGAACTTTACACCCCAGCGACTCCGAGGTTTATCAGAGCCCAGCAGGAACGCGGGGTTACAGAGAGCTGGAGCTGCGCGACTCTGGCCTCAGGGATCGCTTCCAGCTCAGCGGGCCAGAGAGCAGGACAGTTCAGCCTAACTTTGTTTTCTTTCGCTAAGCAAGCAGGCCCTCCTCCCCGCCACGGCACCGAGCACACGGTGAGACCCTGCCAGTGCCGCGCGCCTCCATCCCAAGGGACGGCTGCTCTCCCGAGAGCCCTTGGGAGAAGCTTGCAGCCAGGCTCCCGGCTCGGGGCCCGCTCTCCCAGGAGCCTGGCTGTATTGCACCTAGAGCCCATCTTCCCAGCAAGGTCCCCTGTTCCCCGATAAATAAATGCAGTTCCAGTAATCCGGCTGCTCTGGGAAAGCAGAGATAAGCCCAGCTGACGCCATGCCTTGCCACGGCCTCCGCGGAGGCAGGGGCAGCACCTCGCCCGGGGTCTGCCCCAGCCCGCTGCTCTGCAGGGAGCTGCCTCCCCTCCTGCTCACGGCCCCCGCGACACCCACGTCGAGCGATGGCTGCTGCCACGGGATCCACAGGGGGGGGTCAGTGTCCCTCATCACCAACACCAAGAAGCTCTTTAGGCAATTGCCTCTCTGTTGCTATTTGAAAAAGTAGTGCCGGTCCCCTAGTCCCCACAGAATAACCCCTCGGCCCGTTCCTGCACCGTCCCGGCTTGCAGAGCATCCCCTCGCCTTGCCACAGGCCTGCAGGTGCGCGCTCGCACACAGCCTTTCGCAGCAAGGGGTGCCACAAGCAGGCACACAGCAAGCTGCCAGGCGGCTGGGCTGTGTCCCTCTCCTCTGCCACAGACCTTTCCGCTCACGGAGCAGCTCCTGAGGCTTGTGACTTCACCCCCAAAGCTGTCTGATCACCTCAGAGCATGGCCTCCTCACGCAGCTCTTACCAAGACGGATGCTGACTGGCGCCGGGGTAAGCCTCTTACACATGAAGACGTAAAAGGATCCCTTTTCCAGAGGGGTAAGGGAAAAGGGGGATTTGCAAGGGCAAACCTTTCTTCTTCGCACTACGTACAAGCAGTCCGTGGGCTTTGCAACCCCTGCCCCAGCAGCACCTCCTCCACCACCCGGCTGTCTCAGACCCTCTCAGCGCAGCATCCTTTGTCCCACAGCTATCGACCCCCACAGCAGGGGAACGAGCGTTTTAATAACAGCCCAGGTGATCTCTGTATTTCAGCACCCGCCCCTGCCCCATCCATTCTGCTGTCCTTCAAAGCTCCTCTCTGCCTTCTGTGAAGCACTGTCTGCAGTATCTCATGACTTCCCTGACCGCCTTCCGCCCCTGCTGTAAGGGGATACTAGCGGACCCCAGGGAGAGGGTACTCTGGCAACAGGCGCTCCTGCCAGCTCACCGCGGGGCCCGTCACTATTACAGCCTCGCTCAAAGTTTTGTTCAGGAGCATGACAACTGTTCCCGCGATCCCCATCACCTACAAAGCGCAGCAGAAGGCCGATAGTTTCCCACCAGGCCTGCCAGCTGGCACGGGCTCTGCAGAGGTGTTGTGTTGCATCCCGGCTCCGTTGTTGGAGGAACAGACAGGCCCCCGAGTCGCACACAGATGCCGCCCAGAGAAGAAGGTGAGGGCTCCTGCCCCTTTCCCCAGCCCTCCCCGGGCAGGCTCTCTCCGGGAGGAGGACGGCGTGGCCAGCACTTGCCTTTGCTGTAGCTCCCCCCCTTAAGACACTGCCGTTCTGCCAACAGTAAACACCTATGCTTTGGAGAGCTGACAGCACCCCCGCTTCGTAGGGCTGTTTAAAATGCCTTAATGGCATCCATTTAAACACGAAGGAGGGTGATTGCCAGCTTGCTTCTCAGTCCTTGGCCCAGGAAGAAGGTCGAGGAGCCATAGAATAGCAAGTGATTTACTGCAGGAGATGGATGGAAGGCGATTCCAAACCCAAGGAGGGGATATTTTTAATTACGGCACAGGAAATCTTTCTGCTGATACATGGTGACAAGCAGCAGAGCAGTGACAGAACATGGCAAGCGGCAGCAAACTGAGAGCAGGCTGGTGAGGACACAGGAGAACCGGGGCACGCGTACGTACAGAAAACACAGGCTTGTCCAAAAATGCCTGGTTCTGGAGTACCTTCACTGCCCAAATAATATCCCTCCATACCGGGACCTTCGTTCCCTCCCAGGGAAGGCACTGGCCTTTGAGGCAAGTCCAGGCATTCACAGCAACTGATGCTGCGGCAGCAACGCTCAGCCTGCAGGAGGGATGCTGTACACATTCCAGGTTCCCCAGAAAAAGCCCTATTGCTTGGATATTCATGGAAGTCTGCCCCCCAAGCTACACGCCAAACACACCCAACACCTCTGCCACCTCTCCTCAGTTTCTCCTGCGCATCCGAGGAGCCATCCCCACCTCACCGGAGCGCTCCCAGGAACGCTGCTGTGGCAGAAGGGGCCGCACAGCCGTTCCTTCCGCGGAGCGGCTGACGACCGCGGCCCAGCACGCGGCTCCCACCACTGGGCTGCCCTCGGCGGGAGCTGCCTCGCAGGGCAGTACGGAGCGGGGAAGCCCAGGCGAAGGCCGGGCTGGCTGCTCGCCACAGCCTGGCCAGGGCAGGGGCATCCCCGCGCGCTCCCTGCCACTGCCACTGCCTCAGCTCCTGCGCCCAGGATCCGGTGCTTCGTTCCTAGTGGGACCAACCACAAAACTGAGCATGGGAAGAGGGGGGCTGGGGAAAGTCATCTGGACGATTCTCTCGGTCTGCACCTGGGAAACCCACGGAAGGGTAAAACGTATCCCCACGCCTGCCAGGCGCTGCCCAAGCCCCCACCACCCCTTCCACAGCCCCGAGAGGAGGCGCAGCTGCGGGGCAAGGGCTGGGAAGCCCACGAAACCGCGCTGCCCCGCTGCAGAGTCTCCTTGCGGGGGGGGGGGGTAAGATGCACTTTCCTTGGGGCTCCTCAACCAGCACCAAGTGCTCAAGAAGGGAAGTCAAAAGAAATGGGCTCTTCTGCTTGGTACGGCAGCACTAAGGCACCTTCTCCTGCAGCAGCAGAGGCCGGCACCCGGAGAGGGCCCCCACAACGAGTGCGGGGGACGGGCAGGACACGCAGCCCGGGGGGGGGGGGGGCCATGGGGGCCAGCACTGGATCCTCTGTGCTACCTTTGCAACGGTATGTGCCCTGGAGCTTGGGGAAAGCCGGTTCCAAGAAGCATGTTTTGAGGCCCTTAGTTCTAAGAAAAGGAAGCGTTTGCTGAACAAGAGATAAATGGCACGGGGTGAATCGAGAGCTATCGGGTGCTACAGGCGGAGAAGAGCACAAGAGCCCGGCGCGGGAAGGGAGGGGAGGGGACGCAAACCCCTCTCCTTCCTGCAGGAAGGGAGCAGCAGCTGTTGGAGATGCAGCTGCAGGCTGCCCAGGACCCGCTGACATGAGCCTTTTCCTTCCTTGGGGCAATCGTCCCGAGAAGCCACCGATAGCTTAGTGACTGCAGAACTACACGCACAGATGTGTCCCCTGGGAATAGCTCAGCGATCCCAGAAGAGGAGGAGTGGGAAAACAGGCAAAAGCATCCTATCTCCCTATCCTGGGAGCAGGCTGAAGGTTAGGGAAAGGCAGCTTGCTCAGTTCCCACACCACCCCGTGCCTCGACTGCTCTGCACCTGAAGCCCAGCACGCCGAGTACTGATTTTGACCTCTCTGTCCCTGTGTTTGGGATCTCAGGCTTGCCCAGACATGTCCAGATATTTCTGGCCTCCCCCAGTCACCTTTATCTGAGAGGAAATATTTGGAATTCCTGAGTTGCTCAAAAGGAGGACTCTGGTAGCAACAGTGCGTCACTGTCTCAATTGCCCTCTTTGTGTGCCTGCGCAGGCCTCCGCCACCCCCAGACGGGACAGGCTGTTCCACCACAGGCTCTGAACACCCGCCACATCCCCTTCCCCACCCCCGGGTGACAGGCGCATCCGAGAGGAGGATGCTGTGATGCCGGCGATGGGGAAACAGCAAGAGGTTATGCCTACATGAAAGGCAATCCCTAGGTTTCGCTTCTCCTCCTCCAGTGCTGGTGAAGGACATAACACTTCCCTGCCTGAGCCTACAGCCGCATTTGCTGCGGCGGCTTCCTCCCAGCTACGCATGCCGCTCTCCAGAGAGACAGGGTACCTAGAGCCCCAGATTCCCAATCCACACTCCACCGGCACCGTTTGCCACGCAGAGCAGGGGCAGGCGAGGTTCTGCAGTGCTGAGAGCCTCCTGCCTGTGCACCAGCTGCCCAAAGACTCTCAAGGCACCTAATGCAATCTAAACAAACACACAAACCGTAGCGGACAACCATTTATTCCAACCACTTCAAGATGCAGTCACCTCTGAGGGGAAATGCAGCAGCTACCCAAACACTGATCAGCGGTGTTACGTGGCAGCGTAGCAGATAGAAAACAGGACTGTGCCTGACCAAAAGCGCTCGCTGTCTCATGTGGAAGACTAGATTTATCAGACGCAAGGTTTAGCTGGGACAGTGTCCACATCCTGTCCCGAAAGCAGCAAGGGGAAGACCCGAGGTTTCAGCCTGTTGCTGGTATCCATATCAGAGCTTCAGCTGGTTTCATTCACCAGCACCAGCTGAAACACCACGAGCAGCCTGAGCAGGAGGGATATTAGTTGCTAGATCCTATTCAGGGCAAGTGAAGCAGACCAAGTTCCTCTTTCAGGATAAGCTGCTACATTTAGGGAAAGAGGATTCAGTAAGTAACACTGAACCATGAAGGCAGGTGAAGGAAGCAGATGCAAGCAATTAATCCCCATCTGGTCTGTTCTGAGCCAGGGCAGAGAGGAAAGAGGAGGAAGCTGGCTGCTAGGGGAACGCAGGAGCTTGGGCACTCAAGGCTTCCCTTGCATGGAGAAGTGAAGGGTCTGGAGGTCACTTAGATACCAGCCTGAAGCTCTGAATAGCAGAAAAGGAGAGCTGGGCTCTAACTAGCCTAGTAACGGTGAACCAGTGGCACTCGGTCCAACTTCAACACTGAGACCGACTGACTCTAGCAGGAGCTACAGAGCTTCACTCTACACTTGATACCTGGCCCAAAAGGGTCCCCACTGCCATCACAGCCCCCTCTCCAGCAGGCAGAGACAGGGAGACTCATTGCAGGATCTCCTTGTGCTCAGGGAGGAGACGGCAGAGCTCAGCGGAGGAGCCCAGACCTTTCGCACCCAATGCCCCACGGAGAGGGAGCCGGCCCAGACCGAGCGCGGCACCTCTCCCCGCACCGTGCGGCGCCGTTCCTGCTCCATAAGCAATGCCAGCACCAGCTTGTGAGAGGGGAACCGTTCTGAGACGGTAACTGCACACAGCACCAGCTGCACATAACGTCTCCCACCCAGATTCCCACCGACGAGTGCGTCTGCTTGGGAAACACGCTTCCATATAAGAGCGTTTACCTTTTGAGACAGACACCCACGGCAACAGTTCAGCGCATACAAAAGACTTCCCGTGCAAGAATCTTAAGTGCTTTACCAAAAATTAGTCGGCTCTCCAAAGCCTCCTGCAGAGTAAGTCAATATTATTCCCAGATGCATCAAGAGAGGTGCAAAGAGGTTAAGTGATTTGCCTAGAGTTGCATAAAAGTCAGCAGCGTGATCCGCAGCATCTGACTCCCAGTCCACATGTTCTAGTCATGAGGCAATGTTTCACTTGAAAACAAGGCGCTCTGTTTCTGTTACACCTTAGCAGTAACACAGCTGTAGTTACGGTTAAGAGGTCTAACATCAGCCACCGGCCAGGCTTGGACTCGTTTGCATGAACAGACATTTGTTAATGAGATGCTGGGAACAGTTTTGTGCCGAGAGAAGTGAGAGAAGCATGGAAAAAGAAAGGCGGCAGCACAGTGCAGACCAAAACAAAGCCCTACATCGACAGCAACCTGTTCCCAGAGCCCCTTCGGGCTGCCAGCTCACCACATGGGACTGGCATGTACAAACCTGTAGGTGAAGCACAGTAGGGAAAAGGCAGCTGAGATCTTTCAGAAAAACTGAAAACAGAAATATTCCCTAGGCTGCCACTGAAATCCTGTAAACACAGTGCAGCGCATCCCTGTGTGACTACTAAAGCACAGGAGACCCTCCTGGAGGTCCTCTCCCTGCCCTGCTCCACCAGAGGATCCAACCTCCCCCAGCTCCTGCACGCAAATATGGCCCTAACCCAACCCTAACCCTGCCTCAAGCCCAGTCCCTAAAGGGGTACGGCAGTGACACCCGAACACGGCCACGCCAGCCACGCTGCACCGCGGGAGCCCTGGGACCGGGAGGACAACGCGACCCCCCGCCTCAGGCATGTCGCGCCAAGGAAATGTGCCGTCTAAGGCGGAGGACTCGGGCTCTGAGCTGCTCCCGCTCCAGGCTCCAGCCCCGCTGCTCCACCTCGGGGCGGCTGGGATGGGGTGGGAGCGGCACTGGGACAGCGGCGCTGGCTCGCAGGTGCCAGTGCTCCCCACCGGCTCGCACCGTCATGCAGACGGCGACCTCCGGGGAAGCAGCTGGTCGATCTCCATGACAGTGGCAGGGCCGCGGCTCCGCCAGGCCTGTGCGCAGGAACCTGCGACCGAGGGGTGCAGCCACGCTCCGAAAAGGGCTAAATAAGCACGGCCCCACCTCTCCTCCCACCCCAAGCGGCCACACGCTAAGCCTGCGAGCTGCTTGGTTCCAGCCGGCGTCGGGAATGGCACAGATGCTGCCCCCGTTCCGTTAGCCCGGGCATCGGGGCAGAAGTCGAACAAACAGGACTTCAGCACGTAGGAGAGCCAGAGCCAGCCCTTTTCCAAGCAGAAGCAAACCTTCACTAGCACGTTCCAGCCTTAACCCTCACCGCGGCAGCGTCCTGTCAAACTGGTTTCATCACCATCTCCAGGGAACCTACAACAGCCCCACACCATTCAGCACAATTTCAGCATTTTCCAAATCCATGAAAGGGGCTACGATGACAGCTGTAGCCCTCTTCCCTATCCCAGGGGACTGCTGTGTACAGCAACAGACTGGAGAGAAGGGAATTGCTCCGTTTCAGAAATCTGCTGAAACATTAATGTGTATTAAAGCAAGAGATGGTGTGAATGACTAATCTGTTTGCATCCACCTTTCATCAGTGATTCTCCCAGAACTAGCTGGGTTGAGGACTCCCAGAGGTGCTGAAGCCTAGACCAGCTTTGGGCACGCTCGGGAGGGCAGGCAAAGAGCCCTCAGCACAAAGGCACAGCGAAGAACACGCAGGCTGAGCCGGATCCACTCAAGAGATTAGCACCTGCTGGGAATGGGATTGTTTTCCAAAGGGCATTAAATGGAATAGTCCGAGGAAAGACGGTCTCTCTGATGCTTCTCCCCACCGGACAGATGGTGTCTGAGCCCCAACCGGCAGAACGGTCTGCCTGCCTTTGTGCGAGGGGCACGCTCTGGGGGCAGGGGCAAGACTCCTGCTTTAATTTCACGGTTAAGCGAAGCCTGCGATGCTGGGGAGCCTGAGCGACTTAGCGAGCCTGGTGCGTAACGCAAGCACCTCTCCAGGGTCCACCGTGCCCGTGACACTCCGGGAACAAAGCTCAGTTTTCACCTCGTCATAACTTTTCCCAAACGTTACACAGCTCCTGTGCAATCAGGCCCTTGTGTAACTATGGGGAAACCTGTGCTAGGGGACACTTTGTGCTTACGTGCACCCGAGTGCAAGCTCAGACGAGAGTTCCCTCTTTTCCAGGGGCAGAGTTGGGGGATCCTTATAGCTCTCACCAGCCGTTAGCCAGACCATGAGCCTTACTCCAATCCCACTTTTCAGGGAAAGCCGGCATTGCCAGACTCTTTCTGAACGAGCCTGGGTGCAGGGACATCCCGGTTCTTCTTCCCCAGGGGAGGTGGGTCACTGGGACGGGCACACTGGTTCTCCTGCCTCAGGAGCCACTTGCTCTCCAGCATCCCAGAGGAACACCAGCCAAATCTCACCACTTCCCACCTCAGCCCAAGGGTCTCACAAGGCTGCTATAATGCTTCCATGCTGCTTGAATGAAAAAGGGGAAAGGGTGGAGGTACAGGAAGAGGAAGATGTGCTCATTCTGTTTTCACTTCCTGTTAGTCCATATTAAGCCTCCAATGATTCAGCGCGTGAAGTCGCTTTTAGCAAAATCCTTGCTGACTTGAGGGGAGGAAGCAGCACAGGGAGCTGAGGCAGCAAATGCAAGGGAACAGTGTGGCACAAGGAGGAGACTGCGCTCTGCTCTGGGCTCCCCCAAACACGCTGTTGCATGAAATAATCACTTGCTGCTGCACTGGAAGCTTCCGCAGGAGGTCAGTTGTTCTAGTAAAAGAAATCAACTCTCCCGACAAGTTCAATACGCTTGTGAGCTGTACCATTACAGGATGGAAGCACTTACAACACTGGTATGACTGCTGACTTATGGGTAGCAACATCTCATTTTCTTAATTCGTAAGTTATATGTCACCCAGAAAATACCCAGGGCCACATACACACCCAGCTTCCACATCCCTGGCCCAAAATACGAGCCAGCTAGCCACGAGTTATACATACAGCACACCAGTCACGTACCGCCACCAGCCTCTCCTCTTGCATAAGAACGCTTGTAGGATCCCCAACCCCTTTCAGCACAAACGATGACAAAAAGCACAGAGATGGGCAAATGGGACCAGGATCGTTCCAGAACTAGCAAAGCACAGACCACTGTCCCGCTGCCCACTCCTACCAAGCGCGGAGTTAGCTGCATTCAAACAAAATCCACCGAGGGTTACGCGAGAGCCTCGGCCTCTGCCTTCTGCTTTCTGCAGAGCCCTTCACCCTGCGTCGGAAAGGAAAACTCTTCCGCTCTCCTTCGAGAAGCGGCCACCAGGTCACCAGCACTGACAGCCCATTCCAGCAGCTCCCTTCTCTCACACGTACAGTCCTACCTCCAGCAAACAGGTCCCGGCACAGGCAGCACATGCTGCTTCGACGCTGGCAAGGCCCTACAAGACTCTGCTCATCAGCCCCCTTCCACCCCTCCCAGCATGGAGCGGCTCCCGTGCGGAAGCCTTCTGCTCTCACTCAAAACTCCTACATGTTGCCAAGTTGTCATGTTTTGGAGTATTTGATTTCAGTCTTAAGAGCACCTGGCTGGCAGCGATACAGGGCAGAGTGAACCTGGCTGCTCCTTGTTCTCGGTCAGAGCGAGCCCCGAGCGGGGGGACACCTGCCTCGCTCATCCTAACCTCAGGACCGCGGCTGCGAAGGGAAGGGGGAGCCCCGGACCCGTCCTGGGCAGGCAGCCCCGGCAGAAACGATGGTCTGAGCTCTCGCCGAGGCCGGCCCCTCCTCCACAAGAGGCTCTTCATCTCAAGGGCTAATCTCCCCGAGCAGGATACTGATGCCAGAAGCTAGCTACTAATTGGATCTACTTAAGTCAGAAGCTATGTCTGCAGACACAGCTGAAACACAAGCTTGAGCAGGAAGGAGGATAATGCAATAAATTCAAGCAGCTCTCCCCAAGGGAATCAAACAGACCCCTGAAACTTCCCTCTTCTCAAACAGAGCTTATTACCCTTCCTTGGGCACGCTGTGCCAATGCAGGGACAAACAGCTATCGAAATAGCAACCACTATAATGTCTGCTGAAATGCAGCTAGTAGGTTCAACACCATGCTCATCCGACTCCCTGCTCCCATTAGCAGGGGGAAGAAAGACCAGCACAGCACAACGTTCAAATAATCCCAGTGGCCGCAGGAACCTCTCTGGTTAATGCTCTGAATTCTGTCCGCTCCTCCCTCCCTCGCTACCCTCGAGGCAGGCAGCAGCACTGAGTGCACTGGGTTTCCCATTAAAGAGATCCTGAGAGACAGCACTGGGCTGGTACACGTGAGCACGTGTCCGAGAGAAGACACGGGCGGATGGAGATGCTGGCTGCATGGAGGAGCTGCACGGGGCGTTTCCGCCTGGAGGCAGTCCTTCCCAGTACTGCTCAGCCCTTGCCTTTTTTTTTTTTTTCTTTCTAACTAAATTAAACATGAGAATAAAATAAGCAAAATACCTAAAAATAAAAAAATAAAGTGAGCGTTTCTACAGCACAACTAGGTCACAGCTCCCTGGCATGCGAGCCGTGGCAGCCCGAGCTCTGCCTCTCGAGCCTCCTGGGTTCGAAACTGCCATCTCTGAAGACGTTCCCCTCCTGAAACCCACACCTGCTCCCCGGTAGCCCCAGCTGGAGCCATCTGTTAACGGCTTTGCCTCCCAACAGCTCTCCGCACCCTCACTCAGCCCGAGCTGTTTTGCCTGTGTGGCAAAGCGCAACCTTTCTTCCCACCTGAATGCTGCGACAATATACAAACACCCTGGAGGAGCAAACCGAAGCTGCCCTGGTGCATCCAGGAAAACCCCCACTTCCCTCTTCACCGGCACGCCAAAGCCCACGGCAGAGAGCTCGCGCGCCTCTCTAGTAAGTGCGCCCTTTAACTTTAATGTTGAGTGTCTCAAGGACGTTTAGTAGCTTGACTTTGGGGAGGTTTTGCACCGGCAAATACCACCCTGCACGTCCGGCCAGGCAGGCAGCAGGGAGGCTGGGAAAAAACGCTCAGCTTCCCTCTCCAAGGACAGGGCAGCAAATCAAGGAGTGCCCTGGCACAGAGGGACACTGTTTCCCTTTCATGCCTCTATTATCAGCGTTAATCTTTAGTCATTCAGAACAATAGTGTTTAAGGGTAACATCCCTCTCGGGAGGGCGGAGGAGGAGAGCTAGTTGCTCTGCTGCCGCTCAGAGGCAGCGGCCACCCCACAGGGAATACCTCGGCACTGAGTCACGCCAGGAGGCCTGTCCACACCGGTGGCGTTTCCCCACTGCCGTCAGGGTCACCAGAGGGGAGAGGAGCAGCCCCTCTTCTGCTGCCGTGTGGGAGCTCACGGCTCAGCCCTTCCCTCTTGGTTCAGCAGCTCTGCTGCGCTGCCACAGCGCCTGTCCGTCCCTTCCCCCACCTCTCTCTAGTTCCTCCTGGGAATACTCCGGCTTCTCAGTTAGTGGGGAAACAGCTACTAGAGACTCCTTGTAACGTCAGGATAGGGCTATTCTTCCAGCCTTCAACAGCTTGGTAAAAATCAAAGGAGAGAAGCCTAAGCAAAGGCCTTGAAACATCACACCACCCTTCAGCCTGTACCACACTAGTGCCTGGTGTGGGCTGCACGTATATCGCCTTTCTTGGAGATAAACCAGGTATGTAAACCATACAGGAGCTTTACATAGTTTTCACCCAGAAATCAAATGCAGCTGAGCACCCTGGACATGTCAGAGAACTGCAGTTTCCACAGTGGAAATGAGATCATTGCTCCTTCCCACCCCTTCTGCCAAGGCCCGCCAGCTCATCGCGGCCGAGACGGGCAGCGCTCAGGCAGCGCCCCAGACACCCGTTTCAAACAGGAGCCGGAGATGATCACAAGACTAACGTTATCAAGAGCAGCTGTGAACACACAACAGTAAAAAACAGTTTGTTAGTTATGCGACAGTTTTGTTTTTTTTTTTTTAAATGATACTTGGTTGTTTGAATTAAAAAAGAAAATCTCTCTAGAGAAGTACTTGACAAACTGGAGTTCTCACAGGCTCCCCTGGGAGGGAAGGAAACGTTATCCGCTTTGCTGCAAGGCCCAGGGGTTAAGTGGGCTGCTCTGAGTCACAGCGCGGCAGTGACGGAACAGGAGCCGATCAGGAGCTCTGCCTTCCAGGCGCCTGCTCTAATCACAGATCTCAGAAGCGTAATCAAACTGCACCACACACGGAGAGGCAGCGAGGAAAACAGAGAGGGCCCCAAAGCAAGAACCGAGTCGGCGGGGTGAGGAATCAAGCTCTGAAAATGTGTCTTTCCATCTTTCACTTTCTAGTGGCAGGAATGCTGCTGCTGGGCCGGGACAGGAAGCAGCAGTGGAAGTCATTCCAAAGGCATTTCCTGGAGAGCACGACAGCAGCCTCCCAGCGCCCAGGCAGCTTGGGAAGCTGCCAGAAAGCTGCGCGCAGAGCAGAGATCTCACACGGTCCCCTCAGCCACAACGCAGCTACCTGCGACTAGCCAGGCTGTCCTGCCCCACGAGAGAGCCCGAGCCGGGATCCTGCAGAAAACGATAATCACGCGAGCAGCTCCTGGCGCCAGGGGAACGTTCAGTGCTACAGAGGGACACAAGGGACTCGGCTGGCAGGGAGAAGAATATTTTTTCATCACAAGCAGGTGGTGACAATGGGGACATCATCTCAGCTGCAAAGGACATGTACCATAAAACCATTACAGAGGACAGAGTAAAAAACTATAGCTCAGATAAGCTTTGCAGACCACCAGCTGGGCTTCATCTTTGACACAGCAAAGAGCATCCTTTGGTTATCTCCACCCACTTCCTAGCGCACAGTCGGCTTTGCTATGTGCTGACCCAAATTTGAAAGCGATGGCTTTGATCTAGAAGGGGAGCAATAGTGCCAGGATGCCCCAGAAACTCAGTTAATACTCACTCAGGTGATGCCAGAACGGCAAAGCTCTGGAAAACACCATTCTCCCCAGAGGTAGCTCATTTCCCACACAGTGCAACAGGCGCCTCTTCAACACACGCCATGGACACCTAGTGCTGGAGTTTCTTTCAATATCTCAGAACACAGCGGCAGCAGAATTCAAACTTGCACTAATCTCAGACTGCCCAGAAAGCTTGAACCAGCAAGACCTGAGGTTCATAGGGCAGCCAGGATCTGCTAGATAATGTGGTGGTTGCAAGGGGCAGGATTGTCCAGAATATCTGGACAAGTGGATTTGGGACTCTTCATTTGCATAAATATGAGGTATTCAGTGGAGAGTCTACATTTAAAGTCTATTGTTAGTCTAACCTCCAGCAAACATTGCATTACAAACTGGTGGCACGGGAGGGAGAGGCTCAGCCTCCCAGACAAGTTATGTGCAGCAAGGTGTAGTAGCCACAGGTGTGGGCACAAGGTCAAAAACCATTTCTGAAGAGCTGAGAATCAAAGCCTAGCTCCAAACCTGAAACCATTCAGAAGGCTGGAACTAGAACACAGGACGAAATCCCAGCCTGTCATATGATACAGCCTGAGTCACTTCCCATCATTCGAGAAAAATATTAAAAAACTAGAAAATGAGTTTGCTATATTGACATCTAAGGGTTTTCCCCAAACAGAACCACAAGCCTCCATTCCACTGCAGAACACCACAACATGTACAGCCCAGGACGCTCTGCTCTGCGTGGCAAGGGGACTGCCGAGAGCTCGGGATTCACAGGACCAACAGGGCAAGTAGCTCCAGCCAGGCCGTCCTCCTTCAGTCCTGTCCAGTTTGTCAGGATTCAGATGTTACAGACCAGCGACAAAGATGCTGCATGCTTTCCGTCCCGGCCTGACACAGACCCTTGTTGCTGGTCCCTATCACACGCTCTGCAAACAAGAAAACCTTTGCCTCTGTGTCCACAGACCTGTCTCCAAGCTCCCACAGAACACTATTTAAACCCCACTCTGAACGTAGATCTAGCCTTCAAGGAAGGACTGTCGTCCCCCCGGAGGGTCACAACTGGACAAGGCACTTTTGATACGTCTCTGTAAGGTGCAGAGCAGAACTACTGCTCAGTTTCCTTTCTCAAACATATTAAGCATGGTCAACACATCTCTGCTTGCCAGGCTCTCCAGCGCACCTTGTGTTTCCCCCTCCTGTGTTCCCTCTCACCAGATTTGTTTTCTGCAATTCCTTTGATCACTACTGGGTTCACTGTTTAAAGTTTACAGCTAGTGAAATTTGGTCCTGGTCAAAGTAGTTGCTGCAGAAAAATGTCCTATTCAGTTTTGGTGGCTCACACAGGCAGCAACTCTCTCCAGCCCAGGGCTGGTTATTAAATCCCCACCTTAGTTTTTTGTTTGCTTGTTTGTTTTCCCAGTGGCAGTTTGTTTCCCAGACTGGGGAAAGGAGAGGAAACAAAGGTACGGCCAGTAAACAGGACAAAATAGACCCATGTTGATATCAGGTAGCAGGATTTACCATTTTTCTCAAGAAAATGGTTTCTTAAGAAAACTGTTACAGCACAGCACACAGCAGCTGTAATAGTCCTCTCCACAGGCAAACCTGCACTCCAGTAGCCATCCTGCACTTTCTTTTGTTCCACCTCTCTTCGCTGATGGAGAACGAAACAAAGTCTTTGTACGTCAGCAGACTCTACGATACTTCTAATGGTACTGCGCTGCTTCCCCCTCTCAGAAAGGCTTTCCAGGAAGCGAAATGCTGCAGTGCTCCAGAACGCAAACCACCTGGTCTTTGCCAAGAGTAGGCCTGCCAGAACTTGCATCCTTCTCCTTGGGACTTGCCTGCTGCACCTCTCAGCAAGCTTTGTTTGAATGGACCAATATAACAGCTCAGACACATTGAATGGGAGCCATAACCCTGGGCAAACAGGGCTGCAGGAGAGGGACTCTGTCACAGTAAGTACAGGGTGACACTCTTCTTCAAGGGAGAAATAAATGGCATCAGGCCAACGCTTTTCTCTCTGCAGCTGGAATCATGCTAGCACGAAGCAGAGCATCCCCATGCATGCACCGCACACGAGGCACTCAGGAGCTCTTATGGCCCCCGTGCGCTACTACCCAGCGCCAGCCCTTCGCCAAGGGTGGCACAGCTGCCCTGCAAGGAGGACTGTAGTGAAACTCGAGTCCACGCAAAAGCTACAGCAGAGAAGTCAAAAAAGCACCAGTCGGGTTCTGCAACAGGGTGGCAGCAGCCACGCTCCTCCGCCCTGCCCGGGTGCCTGGTGTGCGGGACCCCCTCCAGCGCACGGCCCCTGCCACTCTACCTAGCTTCCTTTCAGCTACCAGCACAACCCAGGCAGCGGAGTCAGAAGCCCCATTCAAGGTTACAAGCACAGCGCAAAGCTGCTCCCCAGGGTGGGAAACACGGCTAACAGAGATCTTCAAAGCGAGAGCTGGTGGGCGGGTTAGACGGAGAGCAGTCCTGACCCTTCTGCAATCTGCTGAACAAATATTTGCTCCAAACAATGAATTTAGAGACAGACACAAAAAAATGAAGAGTCTTAACTGTGATAGTTCGTTGGGGGTGGGGAACAGAGGGAGGAGGTATTTTATTCCCCACAAGCAGGGACTAGTGATTTTCCACCAGTGATTTAATCTAAATCCCCCAGAGAGTTCATTTACAAAAAATCAGATTGCATTATCGCCTAGGTCTCCAGGATACAACCCAATCCGTCACTAACAGCAACAGCCACACCAGCATGGAAACCTCAATTTGATCACTCAATTCCAAGACTAATCTGTGGCTTTAAAAGCCAAAGCTGGAGGGAGGGGGGAAGAACGCAGCATTTGGCCAGGGTTATCTACTCGATGAGAGAGCTAATGGGCCAGACACAGCCTGCTGAAATGGCCAGCAGACCCTGGGTTATTAATCGAAACGAAGCTCCTCCGCCTGAGCAGCCCCACCCAGGCAGTGCCCCGGGCAGCCACATTCCAGGAATTCCTGCGCCCTGGGTGTACCAACTCCCTCTCCCTGGGTGCACCCACTCGCTCCTTCTCCAGGGTCCCCGGCAGAGCCAGCCAGGCCGAGCCGGCACAAGGAGCTGCTGAGCTCCGAGGGGCTCCTGTGGGTCACCTCTACCAGAAGGGTGTACAGCATAAAGCCAGGCTTAGAGGCTCCCGTCCCCTCCTCACATCTGCAGGGGTCTTGTGATGGACTGCTGCTGACAACTGCCAAGCTGAATATGCCTCAAAGACCTTAGCTTACCAACATGCAAAGAAAGCAATTCTCCACCATTTAAATGCTAATAATTGACACAGTGAACTCTTTCCAGTGGGCACTAGTAAAGGCTACATCAGCAGGGAATCGCTAAGACCCAGAAGTAGAAGCAAGAAGAAAACTCAAACATCTGTAGGCCATATACCTCCCGCTGGCAGAGTCCCATGCAGCACTGCACCGACAGACCAGGCATTTCAAGAATGCTTCCTGAAGAAATGCTTATTCATGTTAATACATAACCATTGCAAGCGTACGCGACTTGCTGCTCTGGGCAGCTGGGAACATTGCTCCAAGCCAAGTACGAAGCAGCTGAAGATTTAGCAGCTCCCCGGCACAGAGCTGGCCACACACCTCAGCTCTGGCTTGCACCACACCAGCTCCAACCGCCCTGAGATGGGCCCAAAAGGGGCTGCCCCCAACAGCCCCCTGACAAAGGCTCACAGCAAGAGTCACTTCACCAGCGAACACAGCAGAAGGCAAAGTCCTGTCTTTAGAATGAAGAAGTAGCTGTTACCCCACCAGATCGCAAGGCCGACCCTTGAGAGTGCTGTGTGCTCACAGGAGAGGAAGCTCCACTCCCTACTGTTAAATGACACCAGGAACATGCCCAAGAACAAGAGCTCCCATTTGAAAGACAAGTTTGGATGACACTTGATTCCCAAAGGCTCTTGGAAAACTGCCTTTTATGTAACATCCAAGGAGAAGGCAAAGAAACAGGGATGAAGGAGGACAAGTCTAGATAAAAATTCCTTTTGTTTCATCACAGTGGACTGACCCTCTTGTGGCAAAGCATTAAGAACATAGAGGGCAAGGCCAGGTACCCGTTTATCTCCTTGCATGATCTAGAACATGTGCTAGCGTATACACCGCAGTGAGCTGCTACCATGCTTTAGTTTGACTAGTACCACTGATGGTCTTGAATGAGTAGGACACAGGGAGCTACCCCCACAGGAGAGAAGAGTTCTTACCCATCCGCCATTCTCTTGGATCCAGGGGTCTAGATGGTCGGTCAAGTACGTGGTCATCCAAGATACAACGCGTCCAACCAATACCCGCATCTCCTTGTCAACGCTCTCCACACACAACGCCCCTCCGAAGGAGAAGAAAGCCACGATGCGACCCCAGTTCACTCCGTCCCGGAAGAGTTCGTTCACCACCTGCTCAAAGCTCTGATACGCCGTGCCAGGGGTGATGTGGAGCTGGGAAGTGAGGTCACTGAAAGCTCTCCGGTACCTCAACTCAAATTCATCTCCCGCCTCTCTCAGTGCCTGCCTCACGTCAGCTGCTTGAACAATTTCATGGACTTCGAGGCTGCTCCTGTGCACAGCGGCTCCGTTCACTATGTGGCTAGCAGGGGGGTGCCAGGACGGGCTCCCATTAAGGACACCGGCCATCCCAGCCTCTACCGCAAAATCAGTCCTGTTCTCATCCTCTTCCTCGAGCTGACTCCAGCTGTATCCCTTCTGTGAGAGCTTGTAGGAAACAAAGTCAATCACTAATTCCCGGTTACTGCTGGACATTTTCACACTAGGGAAACTCTCAATGAGTCCATGGTCCAGAGCACAAGCAGATCAACACACTTAGCAGGTCCTGACTCCACTCTTCCTCAGGTTTGATGAAAACATCTGACCTCTGCACAGACTAATGCCAGAGGAAAGAAAAGAGAGGCAAAGAAATGGTTAACATTCCAGCTTTTTAGATGCATTCATGCCATTAACATCAATAGTTTATCATTAGACTGAGATCATCAGGCATCTCCGCAGCTGGATTTAAGCTGCACTGTGAGCTGACAGCCATACCCCCTGCTGTGAAACCAAGCTAAACCCCAAAGGGATCCCCAGCTTGCTCCAAGCAACCCCCCGCCCTCCGGCCCCTGGCTCCGGGATCTCACCGGACGCAGGCACCGCCAGGCAGGCCGGCTGCAGGCAGGCCGAGGCGGCAGCTCTGCCTCTGCCTCTGCCCGGGCGGCAGGCCGGCCCCGGCCACGCTCCGCCAGTCCCGGAGCGCCGCGGAAGCAGCGCCGCCCCCGCCGCCCGGCCCGCCCACCCGTTAAAGGGCCCGGCTCCCCCCCCCCCCCCGCGGTATTGCCCAGCGGTGACAACAGCCACGCAGCCGCCTGCTCAGGCCACCGGTGGTGGTTCCCGGTGGTCAGAGCTGCCCCGAGCTGGGCCGGCAGCCGCCCGTGCAGGGGCCTGGTTAGATGTTAAACGCGGCATTTCCCGTCCCCAGGGATTAGCTTGGCTGGGTACCACGGCTCCCAGGTGCACCACGGTGCAAGCTGAATGCAGCTGCCACTGCCATCAAATCCCTGCTGCCTCCCAAATGGCCAGAAACAGTCCCCAATTTTCCCGAAATCCCAGCAAAAATAGCCTTACTCTCCCTCAGGCAAAACAGGAAAAGTTAAGGGGAAAAAAGGTTCAAAATATCCTTTAAGAGGAGAAGATAAAGAGTGCATGAAGTCTGTTTAGGAGTTCTAGCACCGTAGCTGCAGAAGAAGGAACGCACAGGGTTACAAGTCAGTGCCACCCTTTACAGTTTTCAGTATAGCCCTGAAATACTGCATTACAAAAAGCACACCCAGTAATAAAACAGGGACAGAAACAACCCCAAAGAAAGTCTTCTAAATATATCAGTCTGCCAGCTACTATACTCAGATGGAACCACCACTGCCTCTAGAATAAAAGGAATTTATGATGTTATTTAAACTGTCAGAGGTCTCCATAATCAAAATTCTGAATATACTCCTTCCACAGAGCTAAATCTCCCACTCCCCAAAGAAGGCACTAGGTATTTTAGTCACTGGCAGACTCCACATCCATCTCAAGGCTCTTTACTCAATGCATTTTTCCAGAACTCATTTTTACTGGAGTCAGCTTCTCCCAGCTCCATTCCTACTCTGCACTAGAGCCTGCAAGGAGAGGCAGAACAAGGTTGCTTCCCTTTAATCTCCCTTTTCACAAGGATCTGTAACAATAGGCAGGATGCACTGGTCCCCCATCAGGATGTGGGCTGAAGAGAGAGCGTGTCTGTGTTTCTGTACTCACCCCCTAGAGAAAAACTGCCGGGAGAAAGCTCTGGGCTGGGAAATCTCAGCTCACTTCGTCTGCTGGACCAGCTGCATTTGAGAGAGTTTGGATTAAAGTAATTTGACACTGTAAGGAGGCAGCTCCCCGGCCCTCCCACAACGCTTTCCATCCCGCCCCCTGCCATTCTCGCCCCAGCCCCGTGCTAACCATGGCGGCTCTCCCCAGTCCTGCAGGGACCTGCGGGTTGCAGGGGTTCTCATCTCCAGAGCTGAGGTTTTCTGCTCTTTCAAGTTTCACTTGAGCTTTGTCAGTCACAGCAGCCTTAGAGGGACCCAGACTCAGGGATGAGTGCCAGAAGAGCCAAGATTTAGTCTGCTTTTTCAAAGACAGATAATCAAGTATAGGAACTATGAAGAAACCAGGAGTCACTGCTGTTTGAAGCAGGAGTGTCCTAAGCTCTTGCTGGTTTGCATGTTGCACAAATTGGGGTTTCTGTGCAACCTTTTTTTTGCTAAAACCTGGACAGCGAGTCAGGTGTAGCATAAGAGGAAAGAATGGGTCACAGGTAACAGCTGAAGAGCAGGATCTAATCTCTCAGCAGATCAACTCTAAGAACGATAGCATTATTCATCAACTCTGTGATCTGTATCACTAGGAGGGAGGAATGCCATAAAGAGCAATAGAAACCGCATAGCAGTTGACATACCTTCCAGCAGATCTCGCATATTTGTTGAGGGGCGGAAACAAAACGCAAGCGAACCACAGAGGAGGTGGATGAGCCTCACCGGGCTCCCCCGTGACTTACTGGGATGAACGGCCCCGGTTTAACAACGCCCCCGCCTCCAGGCAGGCCTCAGCCAAACAAAGGGCATTCCCGCCCGGCCGGGCTGCGAGGCGCGTCCTCCCGCCCGCCGCCGCCGTCCTGGCGAGCGCAAGCCGTGGCGATCACAGCCCGCCCGGTGCCCGTGACACCGGGCCGCGGGGGCTGCCGGTGCCCAGCCCCGTTTCCTCACGGCTGGGGGAGCAATTCCTGGTGCTCGCTGCTATTAGCAACGAGCTACTGCAGCCTCCGCCTCAGCCCGGTACCGAGCCGGCGCCAGCTCGGACCGGGCAGCAGCAAGGGGGAGGCCGTCTTTGCGCCCACCCCCCCCCGGCCGCCGTAGCCGCCCCTCCCGGCCGCCGTAGCCGGCTGGGCGGGGCCGGGCGGCGCACGGGGCCCGAGCACGAGGGCCGCCACGGGGCCCGCGAGGACGGGGCCCACGCTGCCCGCCCCTCGCCCGCCAGCCAATCAAACGCCAGGAAAGCCCTGCAGGGCGGGGCCTGGAGGCGGGCGCTCCCATTGGCTGAGCCGCGCGTCGCTCACGGCCTGCCCCACTCCGCCCCTCACCTCAGCGGCCGGTGGAGGGCCTGGGCTTTTCCCCTTCGCCGGTCCCGCGGGCCCGGCTGGCAGCGCAGCAAGAGGTCGCGGGGAGCCCCGCCGGGCCTGAGCCCGCTCAGCAGCCCCCGGGCCCCTTCTTCATCGCCCGCCAGGCGGCCGCCGCGCTCCTGGGCCGCGCCGGGGGGGTGCGGTAGGGTGGGAGGGGGCAAAGAGGGGGCGGTGCGCACGCGCAGTGCGCCGCGAGCCTGGGCGGGGAACAGCGCGCATGCGCAGGAAGGCGGGGCAGGACTGTCCGTTATACGGGGGGAGGAGAGCGGGAGGATGCGCGCTCGGGGCGGCGGGTGCCAGTGCGCATGCGCGGCTGGGCCGCGCGGAGCCCAAGGCTCTGGCGCCCTCTGTGGGCCGCGCTGGGGCGTTAATGGCGGCCTCTGCCCCCAAGGCAGCCCCGAGCAGGCCCCGGTGCCGGGCCCCTCGGCCCGGGGCGGCAGCTGGGGGGCCGAGCCCTGCCCGCCCTCTCAGCACACCACGGAGGTACATTAGAGCACCGGGGCCTGCCGGCGCGGCCTCCTCGCCTTGTGCCGGGGCTCCTTCAGCACAGGCCCTCTTCTGTGCCCCCGTTACCACAGCTCTGGGCTGGCTTAATATTTTATTTTTTGTGTCTCCAGAGCCCGATGCGCACCTGCTGCGTTGTGCCGCGTGAACAAAGCGGCGGCCGGCGTGCCCCTGCTGCAGACACGAGGGCTGATGGGGCAGAGGGCTGAGGCAGCAGAAGGAAGCCGTGCGGTGACGTTGGTCAGCCTGCTCATGGGCAGTTTTCCATGCTTAGCAGCCTAACGACTGACTTTCTTGAAGCGTCACAGCCACAGGGAGTTTTATGCCGAATTTGAGGGATTTGAAATGCCAGCTGAAGGGAGCTCTTCCTGAACAGGAGGAAGCCTGGCTATGTTTGAAAACTGAACAGCTTGGCAATGGAGGTTGTTTTCCTTGGGCCAACTAGCTGAAGGACCAGGAACAAACTGCAACAGGTAGGATAGGAGGAAGTAATGCAGGGCTTTGAAACTGCAAGAAAGATGCCTATTGTCTGATAGGGAACACCTGTGGTGGGAGAGAGGCAGAAATTTATGTGCTTTTCCAAATGCTGCCAGTTAGATGCTCCAGCAATCACATAATTTACAGCCAGTACCAGTAGCTGTGGTGCTCGTGGGAACAAGATTGCTCTGTTTTGAAGTGCCTGCGTTACTGCAGTTCCTTTGGGATCAGCTGGTTTTAGAAAAAACATTTAAGCTGTCCTCATGCCAAACAAATACTTGCTGACTCATGCCCAAATGATCTTGAAGACAATATTGAAATAGTTAGGAATGTTATCTCTCTGCCCACAGAGTCCCTGACAGAACTAGTCAACAAGCCTGGTGGCTTCTGGCTTTGTCAGATGAAGCGTTGGTAACGTTTTTCTGCAATTCAAACGCCCTGAAGCAAAACACCGCGGTACAATCGCAGTGACTGCTGAGGCCTGGCTCCCGTGGGATCTGCGCCCAGCACCCTGCCCTGCTTCCTCTGCTGCAGCAGCAGGTGCCGGGGCTCGCTTGGGCCCCGACAGGACCCGAAGGCGGGCTTGGAGCGGCACCGTGGCGGGCGCTGCCCGGGGACCGCGACCATAGGGGCAGCGCCCCCACCAGGCGGCGGGGGGGGTGGGGGGGAAATGGCCCGGTCCGCCCCCCCCGCAACCGATAGGCCGCTTCGGGTCACGGGACAAAGCCTTGCCTTTTATGATTGGTCGGCCGGCTCCTCCCCGCTGCCTTATGGGAGCTGTGGTTTGCCTCTGGTTCACTCTGCCTTCCGCTGTGTGCGTGGGCACTACGCTTCCCGACAGACTCTGCGCCCAGCTGCTGGCTTCCAGGGGCGGCCTTTGTTTATCCGGGCACCTTCGCTTCGCAGCGGCCCGCCCAATCGGCGCGCGGAGAGGCGTCGGCGCGGGCGCTGATTGGTGCGTTCGGACTGGCGAGCCGTGTTTCAAAATCCGTTAACGGCGGCGGGGAGAGGCGCCGGGCAGGGTGGCCGCGGCGCTGAGGTGAGTGGGAGCGGGCGGCGGTGAGGCGGCTCCGCAGGGCACGGGCAGCGCCTGGCGCCGCCGGCCGCGCTCCGCTCGGGGACCGGGCCGAGCCTCTGCCTGCCGCAGGCGTCCTCCGGTAACGGCGGGCTCCTGTTCGGGGTCGCGGCTCTCCTCAGTGCCGGCCGGGTGGGGGGCGGGTGGAGGCTTCATCCCGGTAGCCCGGGCCGCGGCTGCGTTCTCGGACGAGGCCCGGTGGCGAGGCCGCCTCCTCTGCTCGCTACCAGCCGGACGTGGCGCCCGGTGGGGCGCGGCCCTTCGCCGGCTGCTCCGTGAGGCGCCTCCGAGCCCCCTCCGCCGCTGCCGGGGCTGCGGGGAGCAGAGCCGGCCGGGGGCAGAGCTACCCCCGAGGAGTCGGGCTCCGAGCCTGGCCGAAACGTTAGCGGCTGCAGGCGATGGAGCTCGAGGCCGCCGTGGGGGACCGTGTGCGGCAGAGCCGGTGCTGCCGCGCTGCCCCTGCCCTGCAGGCCGCGGGTGTAGCCCCGGCTTGCACGGCCTAGACTCCCCCCGCAATATGGGGTCGTAGTACCGCGATAAGCCTTCGACGGGTAGCCGTGTCACGACTAAAATAAAGCTCTGCGCTGAGATCTGAGTCTTCAAACCGACAATCGCAAAATCTGACCTGAAGAAAGTCTTAAGCAAGGCACATTTCTTTCATGGTGAAATACGGCTTGGAGTGATGTGATGTGCTAATGTCAGCATGGACAAGGCTGCACTGTGTCTTGTGTTATGTCATTAACTGTTTATTCACACTGACTACTCAAAGCCAGAAGAAGTGTGCATCTTTCTTTTGAAGCTACGAGAAACGATTTTACTCCTTCTCAAAACAAATCCCGCTTCCTTGGAAAGGAGGGAAGAAAAGGGGCAAAAAGTAACTTAAGTGGTAGAAAACTATTAAGTTTTTGCTTTTTTTTTTTTTAAATCAGGGGAGTTTCAATTTATCTAACAATAAGTTGAGGTTATAGTGGCTAAAAATAACTCACTGCTCCTTGAAGAGTTATTCTTAGAATGTCCCATCTTCATGTCTTCTAAAACTTGTGGGCTCTCGTTTACAGAGCGTGAGATGTCAGGGCTGTTTATTTTGGGCTGTTGAAAGGGGAGGCAGCTCTGGGTAGCTATTACTAGAGCACAGGCTGCTTGTGAGAAAAGCTGCTGTTCTTGTGCCTTGCTCTTCCTTTAGCTCTGGGCTAATGACAGCGGGTGAGGGTGGTCTGTAGAGCTCTATATGATCTGATCTCCTGCCTATGTGGAGTTAAAGACTATGTCCCACAGTTTGAATTTGAGCATCAAATGATGGAATAGAAAGCATTACCTCTGTTCTGTACCTAGAGCAATGAATTCAGCATTGGTTCTGTACTGTGGAAAAGCATGTTTGAGCATCAAGTGAGGAATACCAGAGGAGAAAGAGAAACAAATTCTGTATTTGTTAGAAATGTTTCCTTAACCCCACTCAGGAAAAGATGAAGGAGACTTCTGTTATTGGCTACCAGACTAATAGCTCCAGGCTGGAAAAAAGTTTTCACCAAGGTGTTTAACAAATTCCCCTTAAAAACTCTATTGCCTTTTTATTTTTCCATTCTTCCTCTTCAGTCATCTTCTTCTGCACTCTCCCCCAGCCCAAGACACAAGCAAACCTGTCTCTTCAGTACTTAAATCGTTAGGTAAATGTAGCTTCTTCCTTCTACTCAGCAGGCCTGGAAGTAGCGGTTGGAATGGGGAGCAGCAGCAGCTCTGGAGGACACCACATGTGAGACCTGTGGCCTTCTCCCAGCTCTATTTGCAGCCATCTTAGTCATGCCGTTAGCATAGCTGGGCACCCTGGCTCCCCTCCTGGCTGCCTGGGACAGAGAGGGAGCTGGTGAGGAGGATGGGTGTTCGTAAAGCTAGGAAACAAAAAGGAAAATGCTCGACCTGGAATAATTTTGGTTTAGTTATTTAGTTTTAGCAAAGAGATAATTATGCACTTACCTTGGAGTCTGGAGGAAAAAAGAGCCATTTTGGGACTACAAAACAGCAAATGGTCAAAGACAGAATTCCTTGTGTGGCATCGTGTTGAAGGAGTTCACATGGCTGTTGTGTGGTGAGATAGCTTCCTACAAGGTTATGGTGACAAGACTGTTTCTAGAGGGGTAATTTCCAGCCCTTTGTAATGGTCCAGTTTATATACTGACTATTGAAAAGCATCTGGGATCTTTGTGTGGATTGTTATTTCAATAAAAGGCATAAATGCATTAGCAATTTCAACTTAGTGAAGCAACAGAGGGAAGGAGCACTTTGTGTTGTAGCAGAACAAAGAAGGTGCCAGCCTGGATTAAACCAGTTGTCTGGTTAGTCCAGTGTTATGTGTCTAAACAGCAGTCAGTGTTGGATGCTTCAGCAGGAGGTACCAGAATTACCACAGCAAATTGACGTGCAGCATCCTTGGGCTTGAGGAAGTTTCTCCTGCTAACTCCTAATAGTCCATTTTGGGTCTTGAGGCATACAAACCACTGGCTTCAGATTTATCTACTGATGTAAATCAGAATATCATTTTTATGCATCTGGTACTATTTTACCTCCCTTCCAGTCCTGGTAGGATCTTAGAGTAAATTACATCTGTAGCTTATGAAGCTCCAGTTACGTGTTGTGATAAGGTGTCTTTTCTCCAGTTGACAAGGGGCTTATCCAAGTAAATTGCAAGACAGCAAGAAAAACCACCTCTTCACAGCTCCTTCCACCTGTCTATTGATGGTTCCGCAAACCCCTTTGTTTTCTCTCCATGGGATGTCCAATTTCTTATCTTGGAGCTTTGCTTCCTCTCCCTGACAGAAAGGGTTATACAACTAGGAGAACTCTGTTCTAGTCAGTATGGGCTCTATTATTGTATTGCTTAATGACCACGGGTCTGTGTCGGGTTGCTGTCCTAAAATAAGAGTCTCTTTGGATTAAGTCATAATTGTGTAGTGTGAAGTGTTCCCTTACAAGGCATTTGGTGCTGAATTCACGTATTGGAGCTAGGCAACTAGGTCAATGCTCTGTTAGGTCTCACTGGAATTGCTCCTCAAGCCTTCTCTGGCCTAAATTTTTACTGGCAAGAGATTAACAACTACACTCAGACAATGAAGTTGAGCATATCTGTGACTGAATCAAAGAATATATCATCCAAAAGCTTGTCTGCATTTTAAAGCTAATTTGGATTAGAGTGAGGTGTGAAGTTACTCCAAAATACCTATTGCACTTGCTGTTGTGTCAGTCTTATTCTAGGATAGGAATGCTTGTTCCAGTTTAGCTCAGTTCTTTTTCAAAGCTAACTAATCTAAACGAGGCCAAGGCACTCTCATGTGTAGAGAACCCACAGTCTATTTCTCTCTGTAAATTTGGCCTTGCTGTTATATACAGAAACCATATGGAGCTACATCTATATTTAGAGGAGAGTGGAGCTAGAAGGAGAATTAAGGTTTTCATTTTGCAGTTAGTTTTATCAAATAAATTTGGGCTATTTCTGAAGGTGAGAGGACAAGATCCTTCCATGCTTTTCCTGTGCCAGTGTTGGTGTATATGCAGCTCTATGTGAACCAGGTGTAAATGGATCCTGCCGATAGCTGATCTTAAGCAAGGGGGTGTGTTCTTCAGCTGCGTGGGTTCCTCCACTGGCTCACTGCGAAGCTGTGCAAGTGCAGAAGGTGATGGATGTGGGAGAGAGCAGGGTCACACTGTTTAGCTACAGCATAGATTTTTGTAGGATTACTGCGTCCCTATAACCATGGTCTGGCGCATTGTACCTGCTAACTAGGTAAAGTATCTGCTAATGAAAAGAAATTTCTGCACCTCACTTCCTGTGGGAAAAGTGCTATAGTGGAAGGAAAGAGTTTTGCCTCCTGTCTTTGAGGAAAAAAATGAGATAATGGTGGTTCTGTCATCAAGATCATGATCAGATGTCTTAAAATGCTTAAGCTGTCCTTGGAGAGGGTGGGCAGCAGGCTTAAAACTGTACTTGACTGAACCTATTTCTATTCCAGAAACATTACAATGGATGGATCACAGCGATAATCTTTCCTAATCAATGTGAGCTCAGTCCCAAACGGAGTTGATCGTGGAGGTTTGAAATGCCTCTCAGTGAACTACTGCTCCATAGTAAATCCTGTTCTGTGCAGGACTCGGAGGATATGTAGGGATTTGAAACGGGGAAGCCATGAGTTCATCTGACTGAAATGGACTCACTGGAGTTTAGTCAGAATAACTTTTAACTCCCCACTGGCTCTTTCAAGAAACTTGGCATATGAAACTGTGATATTGATAAACTTTGTTGCGATGATTGACTATTCGTTTCAGTCTGGGGCTGGAGGGAGAGAGAGAAGGGGGTCAAAGTGAAGAGGCACTCTTCTTTCTCAGACTGCTGACGCTGTGAAAGAGTATGGACTTTACACGGTAAGAAGTTGGAAATAATTTGACTTATGTGAACTGTGGCAACTCTGCAGCAGTCTAGCAGTCGATACAAGTATCTGTGAAACATGATGCCTGGTGCTCCAATTTGGTGGACTGATTTGGGAGTGGTAGGGGAGAATGCAGATGACGCATTTGATTTAAAAAAAAAAAAAAAAGGGTAGTGTTGACAGAAACACTATCTTGATTAAGGATGGTAGGAAAGCATTCAATTCCAGCCATGTCTTGAGCTCAGTTACAGTTGGTTTTGGCTCTGATTCTTCTGTTTGCCTTCTTTGGGTCTTTACTCTGATGGCTTCACAGTCATGTAGCTAACTCTTCTCTAGCAGCATTCTTCTCCTTAACTCTAGCACCTCTGTCCTGGGGAGCTGAAGGGTTCATGGTGCAGCCATCTTCAGAAGGAAAGGCTTATGAGTTATGAACAGCAATGGTGCCTCCTAAATGCTGCTTTGATTTACTCTTGGACATATTCTTATTGAATGGAGCATACTGTCTAGGCTGAACTATAGGTGGTCTGCGTAGACAGATGGGTTTAGCTCTAAGACTTTGTGGGTTAAGAATATACTGCTTTAGAACTGGTTGAACTCAAAAAAGCAAAGTTCATGTGATCTTTTGGGGGAGTATTTTTGAAACATATCGTCATGGAGTTTGCCTTGCAGTTGTGTGAGATACCATGAAAGCATGAAAAAAACCTTTGCAAGAAGGTGTTGTTGCAGCTAAGGATTTATAACTTCATTACTGGCTTTACTGGCTTTCTCTTGAATTTAGTATCGCCTATTGACACCGGGACTCCTTCTGCTGTCAGTGCTCCACTAATTAACTACCTGGACTATTCTTGATACTCTGTCATAGTATTTAGTTTGTTTATAGTCTGGACAGGCTTTTGAGGTAGTGCCGTGAACCTCGCCAAGGACTCTACACTACCTTCTTCCTACTTTTTGCCCCGTAACAGTACTCTGCAGCACTCTCTTCCTGTTTTGAAAGTCAATGTACTCTGTAGAAGAGCATGGTTTGTCATGTTATTCCTTCTTGCTTGTAGCCCTTCAGAGGGAGAAAAATTGAGCTTTGCAGTGCTCTGGAGTCACCCTCATTTGATCGGAGGCTGTAGCTTTATAAATCTGTTTCTTGGTAATGGTAAGAACTTATTTTGCTGTATGTGGTGAGAGATGGAAGGGCAAACCAGACTGTTTCTGGAAAAGCTTTGTAGTTCCCTTTTAAAAATACACTTCTAGCTCTGACAGGTACAAAGAAAACCTTCAAAACTTGATCTCTTTGTTTTTGAAACCTGCGAATGACAACAATGGTAAAACTGTTCCTTAGCTTTGCCAATCAGCAGCTGAATAAAATTACATTGCTTATAAGGGTTTCTATCGAAAGGCTGTAAGTTTTGAGAGAGGAAAATGTACCAAAGACTGTCCTAGCATCTGTCTCCAGAAAGCTTCCTCCATGCAGAGGAAAAAAGGCAGGGCTGCTTCTTACATCATGTGGAGTTGGAAGGAGATGTGATGTTGTTATTGATTTCCGGTCTAAGCTTTGGGTTCTTCCTGGTGTTCAATACCAAAAGGAGTGTTATCTTTATGGGAATCTGGGGTCAATGCTCTAGAGTAACATCCTCTTTCTTAGCTATGGTGAATGTCCTGGGGTGCTGCCTTTGAATCGCCCCTAATTGAGGTCACTGTTCTTAGGGTCTGGTGTAAGACTCTCATGTGTGTTGAAGGATTTTTAGGAAACCACTGTTACTGTTCCCTCTGGACGGGATGCAGATGCTGTCCAACTGAAAGCTTAGAGCTTGGGTCTCGAGTAATGCAGCCTGTCTGCTGTTCTGCAGAACGGCTTTTTGAGTAGCTGATTCCTGTTTTGGGATTTGGCATAACAGGTGACCAATGCTATTTGTCTAAAGGACTGAAACAGTGCAAGGGAAGGACTCTGGGGACAACGTGAAGGCGAAGATGTCTCACCCGGAATCTCGCTATTCCTTTGATGTCCCAAACACTTGCATCAACTTTGGGTCTCTGAGTGATGACGATGTGCACAATGCAGATGCCTGGTTTGGTAAGTTGTTTTCAGCTCATTGATTTGTTTTCTGTTTGGGTGAAGGTTGGTGTGCTGCGTATTTTGGGCCTGGTTTCTGTACTGATAGATTAGTCATGTTATTGACTGCATCATTCATCATGCAGTAATTTTTTTTGTATTTATCTCATCATGATCTGTAACTTGACAGGTGACTTTGTTAACATTCTGGTGATAACCAGTGGTATTGTTAAAAATTCCTAACATGGGATGTATAGTGAAAGTCTCTTTCCTCCCAGATCAACAAGCCAATCTAGAGAATGTCCCTCCTGCAGAAAATCTGGCAACAGTCTTGCAAAATAGCCCTGCTTTTTCAAAGCCTGATATTCCATTATCTTCTGTCACGTCACAAGGAATAACAAGTAAGTTGGCAGGCATGGGGAGGAGAGGATAAAGTCTACTTGTTTTTCACCAGAAAACTAAAAAGGACTCAGTCTGGCTTTTTGGGGACCATCTTCATATACTGTTGTCTAGCAAGTTCTCACGTGGCTTTGCTTTAGCATTTCTGTACATATAAGCTGATCTTTGTTACTGTTCTCAGGTGAAAGCCACGATGCAGAGGACAGTGAAACAGAACATGCACAGGTCAATGTGGTTCCACAGAATATTGTTGGATCTCTGACGAGCTGGAGAGCTGCTGCTCCTGCAGAGGCCTCTCAAAGGTGAAATACTTGCGATCAGTTTGTATGAAGATTGTTGGCAGTGTAACTAAGCAGGTCCCTACTCTCAGGATCTCACAATTCTAGCTGTTTCTGGGTTATCCTATTGGACTGAAGTTTTCCAGTACAGAGATCGTGTACTGGGACAGCTGATCTGCTTACTAAGCTGGATGGACAATCTTCAGGGGTGGAAATGTAATGCGGTGTCTCACATGCTTGTCAAATGAGACTAAGTAGCCTTAGTAGCTTCTAGAATGTGAGAATACCTGAAAATGAGGTGGCTTATAAAGTTTCTTTGTTTATATCTGTCTGAGTTGAGCTGAGCTCACTCCTTACATGAACACAAAGGGCTCTGTGCACTCGTATAAAGCAAAGAATATTAAGTTTCTGGTTTGTAAAACTCAAGTCATTCAAGCTGCTTTTGGATTGTTGTATTAAACACAACTAATTTATGTAGAGCATGTTGGGGTTTGGTGATGCACTAATGAAAAGTATTATATAGATTGCAAGTCTGCTCAGGCCTGTGGGAAAACTAACCTCTATTTTCTGTCGCACTCTAGAGCGGGTAGAAGACAGGCTACAAAGCAGAGAAAAACACAGCAACGCAAACACCTGGCTAAAATCAAAGCTGAGAGAAATGCTGTTGCCTTGGTTAATAATGAAGAGGTTCCACCAATGAAAAAAATGAGAATGTATGTCATTGGTCCTTCAACTTGGGGCTGAGAAGAGGGATGCAACTGATTATTTTGAAAGTATTTCCACTTGGCTGAGAGGGGCTCTCACAGAGAGCAATGTGGAAGATTAGCGGGAGGTGACAGGGACCTGATTCCTGATACTGATTTCATAGATGAAAAGAAATGTCTGTAAGACCTAAAGGAAATCCTCTCTTTATTTGGAGTTGGAGATACGAATGAAATAAGCTTGGGTTTCTTAAGCTTCTTATTCCACACTCAGTATCTGTCAGCTAGCTTTAAACCTGGCTTAACTGGTCCATCAGGAATGTATCAGACAGTCGTTGGCTACGAAAGAGTCATAGCTAGAATATTTCTCAAATTGGCTTAAACACCAAGATATCATGTGGTGATAAATTTAAGGTCAGGAAATCATTACTGAAAAGAAGTGTAATCCTTCAAACACTGCTCTAGCTAAATGAACTGCAGTACACCTATCTCCTCAGAAAAGCCTAAGTTCTGAAAACTTGGTAATTCGTCTTCCCTTCTGCAGCCTTAGAGTACCAGGGAAAAGTAGACGATCTATGCCTGGGCCTGTGGTGAGGTAAGGCCAGTCCTGGAATATTTTAGAACTTCACCAGGTGTTGGGGATGTTGTGCATGGTGGTGAGAGCTGCAGGTGATCTTTCATTTCGAGCACAGTTAGAGTGGTTTGCTATAACAACTTGTTGATCTTAGTTCTGACAGCAGAGAGAAGCTGATGGAAGTATCTGCGAAGAGAGAGCCCTTGCAGAATCCTGACCACTCCCCAGGAAGAGGGAAAAGCAAACTGACCATGCCCATGACACCAACAATGTTGAAGTATGTAGCTTTCTCATAAACAAGGCTTGTCTTTGTTAATCACAGTTGATCTAGGTGACAGCCCTGGCTAGAGTGTTTCCAACTCAGCACATGATGGTATCACACTTAATAAACACCAGATTGGACAATAGTATTAGGGTGAAATGTACTTCACTAACTCAACCTGTGCAAAGAAAAGCTTTTGCTTCTAACTTGGTGGAAAAAAAATGTTCTTGCTAATACTGAAGTGTGCATATAGCAAATGGGTATGCAAGGCAGTAGTAAACTGTCAGCTTTCTTGAGCAACCAAAATCCCAACAAATTGTTTCTAAAGAATATGCTTTTATAACATGACTGTTTCTGCAATGAAGTCAGAGGTAGGTGTGTTCCTTTGTGCTGACATCATGCTTAATATTCAGTGAAGTAGGGAGAGATGTATCTCTACCTTAACTCTAACATGCTTCTGCAGGAGGACCAATCTTTCTGGCAAGCTGAAGAGTACAGAGGAGCAGGAGCTGGAAAAGATGCAGCAATTGCAGCGGGAGGTTATGGAGCTGAGGAAGAAGAATGAGGAGTCTTTGAAAGCAGCTATTGCTGGAGCAGGTGGGCTCTAGCTGAATTTCAGGCTGAAGCTGTACTGGGCTCAGCTGGGGAGTGCAACATGGAGCTGCACCTTTAAAAAAAACCAAGCCTTCCAGATTTTGTACTAAGTATCAGGGTTTAGGTGGCTCTTATATGTATCAGCGCCCCCCCCCCCCCCCCAAATGCCTGGAAACTAAATTCTGTTTTGTCATGTTTTGAAAGGTTATAGATGTGTTCCCCCAAATCTGTTCAAGTTATTAGAAATTCAATTCCTTTTTCAGCCTTCCCCCCTGCAGACACACACACCAAAAAAGGCTTCCAGACCTTACACGCTCTTCTTCTTTAGGACAACCTGTGAAGAGAACTCTTGGTCAAGTAACAAAGCCAATTGACTTCCACTTCTGCACAGAGGAGAGGGTTAAACAACACATGGAAAGCCAGCCTGGGAACGAATACAAGGAACTGGATTTTGCTGCAGTACTGAGGAAGCATCCTCCTTCTCCGGTGAGAGCCAGAGTATTGCCAACAAGCCACTGACTAATTCTTGACACCTCCTTGCTGCTCTTGCAACCTATAGGATGCTGGTAACCTGTTCAGCTGGCAGATACATAGGAGAAAGCATGCTGCGCATATGTACCCATTAGTTTGTGTATCTGCACTGCCACAAGACTTTAAAAGGACTCTCTTGGAATATGGGGTCCATTCGTGTCGGGCCTTCCAGTCATTACACTTCAAGCTTTAATTTTCCACTTAATACAGTCTGATATGACTAATTTGTGCATGTTTAGACAGTGAAATAATTTTTGTCTAATGTTAAGTGTTATCCACTTCTAAATAAGGGGAGGGGACAGATAATGTGTATCAGTGGGGAAAGGAAGTGATGCTGAAGCATGCTGTTGCTAAATGGCTGTAATGACTGTAGTTCTTGTTTCCAGGTTCGAGTGCCGAAGGGGCCCACTGTCCCCAAGCCTTTCAATCTCTCCCAGGGAAACAAAAGAAAACTTGAAGAAACTACGTCAGAATATGTGTCCCTTGCTCAGCAAGTAGAAGCATTCCAAAAACGCACACCCTCTCGTTACCATTTGAGGAGCAGGAAATCTGATGAAGGTGAGCAGTTCTGGCTATGTCTAGCCAGCAGGCTGTCCACAGAGATGATGACAGAACAAGAAAGATGCTTTAGCTATTGTACTGAGCAAATTGTTTGTGCCTGTTGCAAGTCTTACTGTTAACTGCTAGTCTTTGACTTGAATTTATAGGCCCAGTTCCAGGAAAGCCTCTGAAGGCTCGGCTTACACACCCTAAAACACCCCTGCTTCAAACAAAGCAGCGCTTCAGACCTGTAACTTGCAAAAGTGCCGCAGAGTTGGAAGCAGAGGAAATAGAGAAAATTCAACAGTAAGTAAAGTTTGACTTCTTTCTCCCTCTGAGAGGGAAGTGTACCACACCCTGGAAATCTCCCTTTCATATGCCAAAATACCACTTCTCAGGAACACCCTTTTTGCGTAAAAGAACAAGTAGTATAAAGACACTAACATTCTTTAAGGTTGTGCGCAAGGCTGTGCTTTGAACACAGGGATGTAGAAGTAGCCAATTCATTTTGAAGAAGGTGCTCTTAGGACAGCTGTTCTTTGGTTGAGTACAACTTATGACCAATAAAGCTAACTCAGTATAGCAGTACTGCCTGCACAAAGTTTGAAACTCTGCTGTAACCAAACTTTCTGGATTTCCAAGAAAGCAATCCTCAAGGTAGACCTCAAAGTCTTGCTTTTTCAAAAACAAGGGAGTTAACTAGCTTCACGCTATGTGTGACACAACTGCTTCTGAATCTGACAGTTGCTCTTTTATGCTTTGAGAGAAGCCGCTTGCTAGAAGCTGCATCTTGTCATGTGCAATGTATAGGTGACTGTCTCTCTTTTTTCTGTGTAGATACAAATTCAGAGCAAGGGAGCTTGATCCCAAAATCTTAGAGGGTGGACCAATCCTACCCAAGAAACCCACTGTGAAGGAGCTCACGCAGCCCATTGGCTTTGAACTAGAAATAGAAAAAAGGATTCAGGAACGTGAGAATAAGAAGCAGCAGGAGGAAGAGCATTTTGAGTTTCATTCCAGGCCGTGTCCAACTAAAATCTTGGAGGATGTTGTGGTAAGAAGTTTAGTAATACTTCAGACCCAGGAATTAGGGCTGAGGGGCAGTTAGCTTTGAAATGTCCCTGGCTATGTTGCATTATGTATTTAATAATCTTTAATAGACCTTGTCTTTCGTTACATAAGAACTGCAATGAATACACACTGTTATATCAGGTGGTTTCTCTATAGTTTTTTTGTTTTGGTTTGGTTTGGGGGTTTTTTGGTATTTAGTCTTGGGTGACTTACTTTTCTGAACAGGGTGTTCCAGAGAAGAAAGCACTTCCTGTTACAGTCCCCAGGTCTCCAGCCTTCACCTTGAGAAGCAGAACACGAATGCCTGGCAAAGATGAAGAAAAGGTAACTATCCCGAATACGGTGCTATGGGCTAATTTGGATGAGTACAAGAACTGGTAGTGTTTTGGAAAGATGAAAAGCTTGTCTGTGGTTCAGGATGCTTATAAAGTGATACTTGGATTACTAACTTTGCAGTGTTCAGAGTGTTTTCTTGATGCTGTCTGTGACCTTTACTAAAGGGACTCTAGTATTCATGGCTTTGTGTAGCAGGAGCAGTAGTCTTTCTGCAAAAATCTCAAATCTGGCACATATAAGAATGTCAGATCCTAACACTAATCTCCCTTTAGGAAAAGGAGGTGGTTCCTGTGATCAAAGCTAACCCTATGCCGCATTATGGAGTGCCCTTCAAACCTAAAATGCCAGAGCAGCGACATGTGGAAGTTTGCCCCTTCTCTTTTGATTCTCGTGACAGAGAACGGCTAATACAGAAAGAGAAAAAAATAGAAGAATTGCAGAAGGAAGAGGTAAGACTTAATAAATACCTTGGATTCCCCCCCTTAAAAAGAGTGTTGCAGGACTTGCCTCTTGCTGTTGGCTGTTAAGCTTCCAAAGCTACATGCCTTTGAGAAAAGGGCAAAAAATATTTCATGTTGTTTCTTTCAGGTGCCAAAGTTCAAGGCACTGCCTCTGCCTTACTTTGACCGTGTCAAGCTGCCAGAAAAAAAGGTCAAAAACCCAACTCAGCCTGAGCCTTTCAATCTGCAGATTGATGAACGGGGAGCTGCCAAGCTACAGAATTGGAAACAGCAGGTAGGATGAAAAGGATAACGGCTATGAACAGACTTAAAGTGGCTAATCAGAGTTGTGCTCAACTTCAGAAAGTGTCCTGCTTGAGCTTAATCAGGATTTGAGGACTAGTTTGAGCCATGAATTATTCTGTCCTTGGCAAGAGCCTTGCGCTATGGGTTAGGGTTTGGCTTTTTTTTTTTCTTTCCTTCTCCCTTTATGGTAAGTGATGGAATTTACCACAGTTGCCTGAACCAGCTATGGGGTACTTTCTAGAGGGCAACTATGTGTAGCTGGATCCCTTTGATTGTTTCTGTGCTTTGAGATGTGTTGATATATAAATAATATACGGCTTTTTTCATGTGGAGTCTATGGTGAACACCTGAAAAATATTCTGCTTTGAGAGCTGAAGCTGTTCTTCAGGTCACTTTTGGCAAAAGTAACTGACAGTGAGATCTCTCTTGACTTTAATATCATTTTCTTTGCAAGTGATTTTAATCTGAAATCAAACTGGCTTTTTCCAGTGTTCAGAGAGCTGAAGTCTGGGGGGATGGGAGATGGTGTTTTTGTTATGCCTGACATTTGACAGGCTCTCTTCTTATGCAGCTTAAAGAAGACTTGAAAAGGCAGAAAGAAGCAGCATGTTTTAAAGCTCGTCCCAACACAGTGGTGCACCAGGAGCCTTTTGTGCCCAAAAAGGAAAATAAGCTGCTATCAGGTGGAGTTACAAGTACTTGCTATGCAGGCTTGGCTGATAATTCAGAACTGATGCAATTAAATGATGCTTAAACTGGCTGATGCCTCTTCTTTATCAGCACAGCCAATATTGCTGTGCACTCAATCAACTAACCCCCTAACAGCCTGTGTCCCCAGGGAACAGGGGAGTTTTCTCTTCACTGCCTCCCTGTCCCTGTGCACTAACATGGCAGCTGTATTAACAGCTATGCTACAATTGGCAGATGATTGATGCATGCTAGCTTGGGATAAGGGTAAATAGTATGCAAGATGCTCCCTGTAGTGACAGCTGGCATTTCTGCAGCAGCTGTCAGTCTTTCCTTCCCATTTGTAATGAGATGGAGGCATCCACAGCTTAGTTTGTATGCGCTGGAAACTTCATAGGATATAGAACCAGCCAAAAACTTGTTTGTACTAACAATTGAGTGCTTGCTCCTCACATGACAATACCCATGACAGAGGTAATGTCTGCATTAGTACTTCTCATATTTGGGCTTAAGCTTTTCTTTTCTTCAGAACCCCAGTGGTGTCTACTAACAACCCTTACAATTTGAAGTGCTTCAGGGGGAGACTTCCATGTGACACTAGTATTGTGCTGCTTTACCTGACTGTCTTTGCACCAATGTTATCCCCTCTATTTCTAAACTTAGAGAGCCTTTCTGGTTCCATAGTTCCTGAAGGCTTTGAGCTGGCAACAGAAAAAAGGGCTAAAGAGCGGCAAGAATTTGAAAAACGATTGGCAGACCTGGAAGCCAGAAGGGAGAGGCTTCAAGAACAGGCCAGACAGCGAGAAGAGGAGCGTGAAAAGGAAGAAGTTGCTAAACTAAGACAAGAATTGGTAAGTGAGCTGTTTCTGAACAGGGTTTGTAATGTTACCTAAAGGGATGTGTGAATATGCTAAAAGAACTATGTCAGTTTTGGGATGCATTAGGACTCTCTAGTCCTCCCTGTGGTAAGCTGACTCCTCACTAACTTTACAACTGATCTTAAAACAAATAAAACAAAACCCACAAAAATCAGCTCTGCTGAGGCTGTTGATGATTTTTCTCAGCTGTACACATCTAACTGTTGCAGCAAAATAACTTGAATGCCCTACAGAAGCCCAAAACCCTAAAGCATGTCTTGCATGCTCCTGGTGGCTCACTCTAGTGCCCCAGGCAGTGTGATAGTGTGATAGACAGATGCCTGACTGCATCCCACTGATGGCTAGCCTGCATATTTTAGGTTCAGCGTAACTGTAGCCATTTTCTTTAATTTTGTCCTTGATTTTTGCAGGTTCACAAGGCAAACCCAATCCGCAAATATCGCAGTGTAGAAGTGAAACCCAGTGACCAGCCGCTGACTATGCCGAAGTCTCCCAACTTCTCAGACAGATTCCGGTGCTGATATGCATCCATGTGACAGTGGGAGAGGGAGCCTATCTCTCCCTGCCCTCTTGGTGGGCAGAGAGGGAACAGTTGTTTTTACATGACTCCTCACTCTCAAATCCTACACTTGGCTCCGTTTTTCTTATATCAAGTAGTTTAACTCCGTCTGAGGCAAATGGCTGAGGCACAGCATACAGACCGTGCCATCTAGTCCATGGCTTGCTTCACATCTAGACATCTTATTCTCTAAAGACTAAACCAGGTTTTGATGTTGTATACAAGTATTGTGTACCTGAACTAAATAAAAATTCTTAATTTGATAAACATCTCTTGCTCGTGGGCTGAATCCCTTTCCTGCAGAAGAGATTTCAGTAAAGGGCACTCAGCAGACATACGAGGACATGTGCATCTGGAAGAGCTGCCTTGACTTCTTACGTCTAAGTATTGGCTTCAAGTTTCTGTTTGTTAGCCTTTTAGTATATATTAAACTTGAATTGTTTAAGTAATGTGAGGCTTTCCAAGCCAGCATATTGCAAGTCTGACCTTTCTTATTGATGTTTAGATGAATGCTAATATGAATCTTGCCCACACTTTAAAGTAGTTCCCTGTGTATGTTAGAGCATTAAACCTTCTGCTGTTTTATAGCTGAAGTCATTCTATTTGGGGAGCCAGTTAACTGGCGAATAACTCTTGCTGTTAGTTGTGTCCCTTGTTCATGCCAGTGCAGTAATGTTGGCTAAAGATGTATTGTGTCCTCCTAACCAGTCTAGTACGGCTAGAACAACTAAATATAGACCAAACGTTCTGACGTGCTGGAGGACAAAACTTCTAGCGTCAAAGTGGTGATCATATTTAGATTAAGGTTTACTAAGAATATTTTCTTATCTTACCATTGTGATAGGCTTCCAAGCCTGCTAAGTCTGCTTTTAGGCTTTTCCTTGGTCTTCTCTTAACAAGAATATTAATAAGAGTGAGTGAGAGCAAAAAGGATTTAAGAATACTGCTACTCCAAATGATGCTCTGGATTTTAGTCATCTGACTTAGGCACCACTGCTGCCCTCTAACATGTCTGTATTGCTGATACTTGTTCCACTAATGTAAGCGATCATGTTGTGGAGCTGTTTCCTTGGTGGAAAAATGACTTGCATCTCTGATACAGCATACTTAAAGAACTATACTTAAAGCCCTTGGATGAAAGAATGAAAGCAAGCCCTTTTTTTCAGGCTTGGAAGAGCATAACTCTTTGCTATGTTGGCTTGGTTTCTCATGGCTGTAATGGTATTGAGGCTCTAACTCTCCCTGGGAGTTATGTTTATGGGTCTCTTTTACCTTTATCACTTGCTGGAGCTAGTGTGAGTTGGGCTGCTCATTGGTGTTATGGAGCTGTTTGGAAGAGATTGAAACATGGGAAGCTCTGAATTATCAACTTGTTCAGGTAGGGCAAACTATTTCTTGTTTGGGGTTTATTGAAAAACATTTTCTCATTTTCTCTAGGTTTGGATACCTAGATATTGGATATTCTTGGAGCTGTGTGGCCTTTTGTTCTGGGTTTCTTTTGGGTAGAGAAGAGAGGGTGTGCTGGAAAACTCCATGTGCTGGACCCCTACCAAGGGGTATAGTTATAAGTACTGTCTGTCATTATCCAAGTCAAAGTGTATCAAGCAATTGCTACTGTTTTACTGCTACTGTTTCTCTTCTAATTTGAGAGAGATGACAAAGGCAGAAAGTCTTCAGAGAGCTAAATTCAAAGACGAGCATTTATTGTATCCGAAGATGGTTTTTGCAGGAATTCTTCCTAAGAATACAGTGCTCAAGAGATATCATTACAGGGAAAAGCAGCTGCAGTCTACAACCAGCAGTGAACAAGAAATGTGTATTCTGTATTGAGTGTATTAGGTTTCAGCTTTTCAATGGGCACCAGTCCTTTGAAGTTCCAGCTCTGGTTGGATTAAAAGAGAGGAAGTCATCCCCACCATAAGCATAAGAACTCTTGTATTGTGCGGTGGGAGAGTAACTGAGAAACTGGGAAAAAAGGGAGTTTGTGTGAACACGTTAGTACTAAAAGATGAATGGACTCTCTAACAGCATAGCCTCAAAATGGCAAGCGGAGAGACAAGACTCCTTTATGCCTAAGTTTCAGCTTTTTCTTTCCTTCTCTTGAGGATCTTTACAGGAACATAATTAAATGGCTGTGGCAGAACTGGTCCTGAAAGATTGACCAAATCGTATAGAATGGTTTAAGATGCATTTTGCTAACTTGGCCAATGGTCCCATATTGCTGAGCTGAGAGTAACTTTGTGAGGAAATATCAACAGCAATAGCCCTACCAAAAAGGCTGTTTGTCCCAGCTGACTTGGATAGCCCTACCGAAATACAGTTTACAGGAACAGCTGGACCAAGAAAAACTTGTAAGCATCCTTTTCCTGAAAACTGCTCAGATCTGCATGAATCTGACCAAATGCATCCAGATTTTTATTCTCGGTCTTCCTGAAGCTTATTGCTGTCCCAGTGGAGATATTCCATATGATCTGCTAGAAAGGAAACTCTCAGGAGCTTGAATATGCTGTCAAGGAAAGTACTTTCTATTGCAGCCTGGAGTGCCAGTTCCTATGGAGCCGTGTGGACAGCAGGAGCAGGCAGCAGTAGCAGCAAATATTTATGAAGAGTCAGGAAAGCCTAAACGATGATGAGCAATAGAAGAATGTAAAGGCAAGCACGATAACAAGACTGAGCTGGAGCAGATATTGATCTGTGAATGATGGAACAGCTGGATTTCCATGAATGCCTTACATGGCTTCTGTTTCAGACTTGAGGAAGGGTTTGTATGTCTGACAGCTTGTCAGTTTTTTCCAACTATATCATTTGGTCTAATAAAAGACATTACCTCTTACTGCAAGCACTACCTCTTATATTCCTCATACACTGCAAACTTAGTGAAAGAGAGTCTCAAGTCTCTGTGCTGTACAGGGATGTAAGACACTTGACAGAGCTGTCAGAAGTCACCCAGTAGATTCTCATGAGCTGACGGATGAAGTGTGGTTAGTGTAATCTGCCCTTTTAATTAGGAGGAAAGTGTTGACATGCTGGAAAAACTGCTTCAATTTAGCAAATGTATGAACAGTGTCCTGGAAGAGCTGAATGTCAGCGAAGGAAGGGATTCTGTTAAGGCTTCAGCAGTGAAAAACAAAACAGTGGCAGGTGATTTTCCACTCCCAGTAGAGTAGAAATGGGAGAATAAAGTTGTAGGACTGGAGTAGTGGACTAGGATTTAACTGAAGGCTGCTCTTTTAGCATGTGCCTTGAGAGTCAGGGTAGGCTGACAAGCTGATGTAAAACCTATATTCTTCCAGAGTGACCCACTGGTGGATTTTGCAACAAAGTTCTTATATAAAAACTCAAAACTCATTAACTTTATAAGCATGCCTTGACAGTAGGTGGGACTAGAGCTAGAAGTAACTGAGGAGAACTGGAGCTGGATAAAATTCTAGTACTAAATTCTTTCTCTGATGCTGTTTCTCTAGTTCAGTTGTCACCAAAGTAATTTGTTGAACTCGGACTAGAACTGGAACTAAAAGGCAGCCAATATTTTCCTGGATTTTATCTTGAAAGGTAGCTGAGAATTGGAACACCTTACTAGCTAATAAATGGAACTCTTATTAAAAGACTTGATTATGTTCTCAAAAAGCACAGCTTCAGTTCTCATTTGCTTCTCTGCTGGTATAACTTCCCGATGTGTAGTGCTAGCCTGATGTGAAGCTAACACGCAAAGACTGTTAGCAGAGGTACCCTGACCCTCAGCTGGCAAGGTTATGTTGGCTGCTGTGTGCATGTGCAGAGCAGTTCCAGGATGCATTCCTCATAATTCCATCCCGAAGCTTCGGATCAGCACTCAGTATTTCCTAGTGACGTTGCTGGCAGCTATGCTGCTGATAATGCGTATTCTTCATGAGCATAGCTCTTCAATGGTTGGTCTGACGATGTTGGGATTTTTCTTCCCTCTTTCCCCACCACCTTGATTAGACCTGTCACAACATGATGATAGCTTGTCCGGGGAAGACCTTAGTGCTGATAGAAGCAGTTAAGCTGGTGACTACATGTCTGGGTTGGTCCCTACCAGGACAGGCAGGCTGTCTGGCTTATGTTACAGTGCCATGGCCAGGATTCAGGTGGGGAGGTGGTTCTCGTCTGGAAGCCATCTGCCTCACAGCCTGCTGTGCTGCTCGATTTAGACAAGGTATAGAGTTTCCTGGAGAGTGGACAGGACTTGGCTGTGTAAAGAAGCTTCTTTACCCATGAAAAGCATAAAGGTTAAAGTGTGTGCTGCGTAAGTTGTGACAACCTTGTAGCTAGGGAACTAGCATGCTTGATGCTTTGCCAGATATCCCTGGGACAGTCTGTTTTCCAGCTAGAGCCAATGCAGGTTCTGGCTTAAGTTCCTGAATGGGAAGGGTGGGAAAAAAAAAAAAAAAAAACCAAGCAACACACTGCCCAAGAAGCCATGGTGGTGTTTGGTTTGTTTCCTGTGCTTTAAGAGACCTGGAGCACCATTCTGGTCATTTGCGTGTGGGTTTTCAGACTAAAGTGTCTGAAATCCTAGTTTGCAGGTGACTCTTGTCCTCCTTTTACTATAAAACTTTCTTGTGAGAGGACTGTGTTTTCACTCAACTTATTTTGCTTTGACTATGAATGAATGTTATCTCTTAATAGTGCCAAACCATGGGCAGTCTGAAAACTGGACTTCCTTCATACATCCCTCATTTTGAAGAACTGTTGTTAGGACTTCCAAGACAGTGCAATGCCTGCTCTTCCTTTACAGCTTCGCTTCCTCATCTTGTCCTAAGGCTTCATCTCTGCATGTGAACCCTGTTCTCTCTCACATGAAATTCTAAAAAATGTGAAAGCGCCATCAGGAAGCTTGCTGTTTTCCTGACAGGCTCTCCTGATTTTGTTGGAGAATTTTATTGTAACCTCTACTGCTCAGAGCAAAAGCCAGTCCAAATGGCCTGAAGAGCTGTGTGGCGTAGTTATGGAGTATTGGCTCTTTCTCACTTGCATGGTAAATGGATGTACTCTTTCTAACCCTAGCTTGCTGAGAGGAGAAAGCTGGTGAAGAGGTGGCAATGTGTGCCTGAAGTGATGGAGAGGTGGCTTCCAGGTGCCTGGCAGTTCTTGCTTGAAGGAAAAGGAGAGAGAATTCCAAACTGTGCCTTGGCAATGACAGTCAGTGAGCAGAGTCCCCACTGCCCAAGTCATGCAGTCTCACAAGTTATTCCTGCCGGCGTGCCTGAAAGCAGCAGCAAAGCCATACTCTGCTTTTGCTACGTTTGTGCTCTCTGGCCTCCAAGTCAGCGGGACTCCTGCTCACAGGCAAGGAATGATGGCTGTGCCCTGAGAGCGCAGTCGAGATTCCGCAGTCCCCGAGAGCCATGGATACCAGCGGTGCTCAAACTTCTGCATGTATACAACTGTATCAGCGCTTCGGTCACGCCGTTTATAGGGTGGTTAAAGCAGTGTATTTGCTCCTGTGTGACCCCTGTTGGTTCTCAGTTAATTAACAGATCCTATCTTTAATCTTGTAAAAAGAAAGTTCATCAGCTTGCGATGAGCTAGGCTTGCCAACACCACAAATCTGAGCTGCCAAGAATGGAACAGGAGTGCATGATGCCTGTTCAAAAGCCCCAGGCTACCTGCTTTAGAGAAAATGTTGCTGTTTGCTTTGTGGTTATGGTGGTAGATACCTAAGATGCTTCTGTTACCATACCACTGCTTGAGGATTTGCTAGTTTTGCTTTCAGAACTACTGGGACTGTTAAGGGAGATATCTCCAGCCACGAATTTCACTTTCTCCTTAGCTTAAACTTGCCTCTTCTTTCTTGCACAGCAGGGCTGTGAGTTACTGCCAGATGGTTGCAGCAGCTCCTAAAGATGAGTAGCAAGAAAGAAAGGGAGATACTCTTCCTTGCAACGGCAATGGAGAGGGAATTCTCCAAGCAAGACGAAACATCACCGGTATCAACTGATTCCTGTTGCTTTCCAGCTGGCCATCAGAAGCAAGAAGAGTGCCTCTCCCGTGTGTGAGATGCATACCTGTCCCGGGGCTCTGGCTCCTGCCCGCAGCCAGAGACGGAGGTGACTGGTGCCGCTGCTGTGTGCTGAGCGGAGCTGGCTGCGGGGAACGCCAGTTAATTGCTGTTTCCCTTTCAGAGCCTCCGCGTGGCTGTGGTCCCAGCCTTCAGCAAGCCGCTTGCCAGGTCTGTTCCGGCTGGGTCTGCAGCAAGTGCTCCTGAGGAGGATGTGTTGAATGTGTCGCTGTGGGTGACTGCAGTAAGTGCACTGATGTCTTGTCGTAAAGCTGCCGTGTGAAATGTTTGAGGACTTATTTGCTGTGATGTTGGAGAAAAAAATCTTCCCAGTTGCCAGTAACTGAGGTATATTAAAAAAGCTAAATCTCTATTGCAAAAACCACCTTGTCCAGCTTGTATCTATACTCTTTTTCCTTAGAGCATGAAGAAAAAGGTTTTGACTGACCTTGGAAGGGACCCTGCTGGGGCACCCCAGGGCCCAACCTTCACAGCAGGGTCAATTTGGAGGCATAGGAAAAAACACAGCCTTCTAGTTTTAGTCCTCCAAATGTCACTTCCTTAAAATGCTGTGCCAGGGTGATGGCTCTGTGCTGAGCACCTTGCTGTGGTCTTGCAGCTGCTGGAATGGGACAAGCTCAGTGTGCCCTCTGAAACCCAGTCTGCAGCTTTGAAAGAGAAATTCACTTTCCTTCTCTCTTCTTGTGATAGATCAGAGCGGTCCTGACTTGCCAACTGGTCCCAGGGAGGTAAGAAGGTACTTAACATAGAAACTGTAAATTTATTTGTTTCTTCCCTGATATTTCAGTTTGGGGTAGGGAAAGGGCACTGGGAGAAGCTTTTCTCTCTTGCTTTACTCACTGGTGGTCTCTTCTGCAGAAACAAGAGAAATTGCTGTCCTCCTCTCGTGTCTTTCCTGCTGGCTGATGATTCCTGCATGAAGCTCTGTGGGCCTACGTGCTTCCCTCCTGCAACTCAAGGGTGGGCAGAGGCAGGACAGCAGCATCTCCAGGAGGTAAGGGACTGCCTTGTCTAGATCCCAGCTTGTCTTGCTCTTAACTGAACGCCATGGCATACAGAAGCTGGTGGCTTGTTAGGAGCCGGGATTTGACGACACAATGAAGCACTGTCACTTGTTGGCTCTGACCTGCATCTCCCAGAGTTTGGACTGCTTGTTTGGGGTAAGTAGAGGCCTGTGGGAACCTGGTACTGAGTGTTAACTTATCCGCCCGTACCCTGAGCTTCAAATCTCTCTCCTGGGCTGGGCCCACTGGAGGAGAGGTTCCTCTAAACACCAGCCTCTCGAGGCATGCAGGGCTTCAGCATGGGGCTGGCCACAGCCTTGGCCCCTTGGCGTGTGCAGAGCTTTGGCGTGGGGCTGGCTGCAGCCCTGGTCTCTCCTATATTAAGCGCTGGGATGCGATGCTGGCTGGCAGTGTTGTAGTTGGAAAGGTCACGCTTCACCTCCCGTTTTCCATTACAGCTGATTAGGAAAGAGGATGGTCCAAGTCCTTTTAAAGTTTTCTCTTGGAGCTCTCCCTGTCCAGGTTTGTTTTAAGGCCTGTTTTGGCAGCAGTTTTGTGCCAAGGTCAGAAACCTTTGTGCAAATCGGGCTCTCCTTCCCAAGAGGGGTGTTACCAGCCTCCCTGCCTGCGGGAGAGGAGTGTTTAGCTGAAGCTCTGGTGTCTGCTTGGGCCCCATCATTGCCCCGAGCCCCTTCCCGTCCTCCCTGGCGTGTCTCGCCCTGCCTGGACGTAGCTGCGTTCTCCGCGGAGGCGCTCTGTACGAGGTAAGCACCGCTCCTGGGCTCGCCGTCGTGTGTTTGGCAGCCTCAGCTCGGCAGCGGTGCAGGGCTGCTGCGCCCTTGTCTCCGTCCCTTGGGCCTCCGCTCGGGGAGGCTCCGCACAAATGCGCAGGGAGCAGCTGGGGCTCGGTGTCGGGCATGACTCAAGGCTTGTGAACTCCAAGCAGCAGCGGCACAGAGAGCTTGGGAAGAAGGCCCCGGCCGTGCAGCTGGCAAAGGCCAAGCTGGGGAACCCTGAGGTAATCTCAGCCCTTGACTCCTGCCCTGCCCGGCGGCACCTGGCCAACCCTACCCAGCCCCTGGGAAAGCCCCGCTCCAGCCAAGCAAGCACCAGCGCTCAGCCTTCTGCTGCCTCGTCTTCCCCTCGCTCTGCGGTCCTTGAGAAGCCTCCGGCGCCCGCCGCCGAGGAGCAGGGTGATGCTGCCCCGCTTCCCGGCTGGGAAGACCGAGATGCAGAGCGATTTGGAGAGTGGCCAGGGGCATGACTCGTGCTGGGGTAGCTCCGGGAGCAGATGCCTGACCTGAAGTGGCCTGCGGTGTGTCCTTTCTCTTACCGCAAGCTGTCCTCGCTGTTTTATTGTGCATCACCAAGCCAAGGCCTCTGCTGTCCCCTTTCAAAGGAGTGACAGATGCAGGTGAGGGGCTGAGCCCTTCTTCCTCCGTGCTGTACGGGCTGTGCTAGCAATCCTGCTTGCCGGTACGTGATAAATGGGTGCTGGTTTTTGATGGTGTGTGTTACTGGAATCCTTTTACCTGGCAGTACTGATAGGGGAGGCCTGGGTTCAGTTATTAAGAGGTTCCTACTGCAAGCCTCAAATAACCACCTCAACCCCCAGCAGAAACCTGAGAAACCAAACCTGTGTACCCTTTATGAGCAATGCTTTCCTCACTTTAAGTCCAAAGGTCTAGAGTGATCATGGCCCTGCTGGGTCAGCGCTGGTCAGAGCTGGCCGTGCCGAGGGGCGCCGCGTCTCTCTTGCCGAGCAAAGGGCCGTTTGGAAACGGCGATCTCCGGAAGGGCTGGTGCAAGTGGGCAGAGCTGGCTGCAGCTCAGCAGTGCTGGGCTTTTATCCGTCCGAGAGGGTCCCTGGACGGCTAGCACTGTAACTCCAGGGCATCCTGTCCTCATGGGGGCTAGCAACTGGCTTGTGGTGGCATCTGCCAAGTGCCTTGGAAGCACTTGACCGTTTGGCCTGTGTCTGGCGAGGTCAGGGCTTTGGCTCGGCTGGTCCCAGCAGCGCGGGACAGCCCAGCCCCTGCGTGAGCACCACGAGGCGCGTTTCTGGGGAGCTCCCTCGCGGACCCGCCTTGCGCCAGCCCTCCCGACCCCTCTGGCCTGCGCTCGGGAGCCGCTAGCGTGGTGACTGTGCCGGGGGCAGGAGGTGGCTCCGTCATCTGCTTGCTGTTTGCGTACCCAGCTCCTCCGGGCAGGAGGACGGGGAAGAGTGGAGTGCCCTTTGAATGGGCTCCAGCAGCAACAGGTGGCGAGAAAGGCGAAGCGGAATGGCTCCGACGGGTGTAAAGGATACTCCTCTCTCCCCGCACTAATCCAGCTCTGTTACACCCAGTATAGAAGGGGCCGCTCCGGCCAGGCGCTTCCACACTGTGGATGCTGCCCTCCCGCCAGCTCTGACCGCCTCTGCGACGGGAACCGCAGGTAAAGGGGCCGGGGGCTCTGCGTGCTGGCGGTGGGGTCCCCGTGGCTGCCTGCTCTGCCTGTGCTCGCGTTCACAGCACCTCCGTACGGCCGCAGGGTGGGAAACCCGAGCCCTGAATCCAAGGAGCTGAACGTAATGCGTGTGTTTGCAAGGGTGCTGCTGCCTCCCCGGCCCCGCTGGCTCCCCCCGCCCGAGGGTCCCTGTGCTGAGTCTGTCCGTCCTGCTTCGCCAGAAACCTCCCTCCGCAGCTCCCTGCCCCTCGTTTCGGCGCCTGTCCCAGTATAACCAGCAGGAGACTCCCCTGTTACTAGAATGGTTGCTGGCGTGTTTTTTCACCGGGATGGGCTGTCCCTGCCTCGGGGACAGTCACGCAGGCTGAGCGGGGAGTTGTGTTTCGGGGCTGTGACTGGTGCTTTCTCCCGGCGGGAGGTAGGGCTGCAGGAGCCCAGGGAACGGGGTAACGGTGCCCCGAGGCTGGAGCGGACGGCGCGGTGGCCCACGCTGCTGGCCTGGCAGCCTGCGCCGTGCTATGGGCGCCGACGGGTGCTGCCAGCTTGCACGGGGGGGGGGACAGCAGCAGCGTTGGGGGGGTCACAGGGCCTCGGAGCAGGCTGGGGCTAGACCTGCACCACCGGCAACTCCCGGGGGCACTCGCCCCATCTCATCCCCACGCGCCAGCCTGGGGCCGGCCCCGGCGCGGGGGGGGGGGGTGCAGCGTGGCTGCGCTGCCCCTTTGCACGCCCGGAGGCCCCGTGGCTGCAACAGGTGCCGGTGTCAGAGCACCGATCAGTCACCGCACGGCGAATATCAGGGCGCGGTGGGACGGCGCAGGGACCGGCAGCCGTGCGGGGCCTGGCTCGATGCCACCGGCGTGGCGGCCGGGAGAGGGGGGCGGCATGGCCTCGCTGCGGGCTGGCAGCGGGTCGCCGCTCTTTGGGGGGGGGGGGCCGTGGCTCCAGCGCGGGGCTGCAAAAACACCCCTCGAGGGCCCCGTGCGCCCCTCTGCGGGGGTGAGCCGGGCCCCTGCAGAGCTGTCAGCTTCTCTCCTCTCTCTCCCGCAGAAGCCTCGCTGAAGCCGGGAGTGACGTGCCGGGGCGGCGGGGCTCCCTGGAGTCTCCCCATGGAGCGGGACGGCGGGCTGGGCAGCGCTCCTGATGCTGGGGGCGGTGAGAGGAAGCCCCCCGCCGAAGCGAAGGGCAGCGCAGCCCAGCCTGCCCCGGCAGAGCCCGCGGGGGACAAGGCCCCGGCTGCCGTAGAGGATCAGGATGGCGGAGGGAAGGAAGAGCCCCCAAAGGAGCAGGCCCTGGCTGCTGCAGATGGTCAGGGTGGAGGGAAGGAAGAACCTGGAAAGAAGAAGGCTGCGGAAGAGCCTGAAGGAGGGAAGACAGAGCCTTCAAAGGAGAAGACCCCGACTGCTGCAGAGGCTCAGGGCAGAGGGAAGGAAAAGCCTGCAAAAGAGGAGGCTCTGGCTGCGGGAGAGCCTGAAGGCAGGAAAGCAGAGCCTGTGGAGAAGGCCGTGGCTGCAGCAGAGGCTCAGGATGGAGGGAAGGCAGAGCCCACGGAGGAGAAGGCTTCGGCTGCAGTGAAGGCTCAGGACAGAGAGGAGAAAGGTCCAAAGGCGGAGAAGGCCCTAGCTGCAGCGGAGGCTGAAGGAGGGAAGGCAGAGCCCACGCGGGAGACGGCCTTGTCTGCAGCACAGGCTCAGGACGGAGGGAAAGAGCCTGCAAAGGAGAAAGCCCCAGCTGCTACGGAAGTGCAGGATGGAGGGAAGAAAGCTGCAAAGGCAGAGAAAGCTCCAGCTACAGCAAAGGCTCAGGATGGAGGGAAAGAAGAGCCTGCAAAGGAGAAAGCCCCCACTGCTGCGAAGGCACAGGATGGAGGGAAGAAAGCTGCAAAGGCGGAGAAAGCTCCAGCTACAGCAAAGGCTCAGGATGGAGGGAAAGAAGAGCCTGCAAAGGAGAAAGCCCCCACTGCTGCGAAGGCACAGGATGGAGGGAAGAAAGCTGCAAAGGCGGAGAAAGCTCCAGCTACAGCAAAGGCTCAGGATGGAGGGAAAGAAGAGCCTGCAAAGGTGGAGAAAGCTCCAGCTACAGCAAAGGCTCAGGATGGAGGGAAAGAAGAGCCTGCAAAGGAGAAAGCCCCCACTGCTGCAAAGGCACAGGATGGAGGGAAAGAAGAGCCTGCGAAGGAGAAAGCCCCGACTGCTGCGAAGGCACAGGATGGAGGGAAGAAAGCTGCAAAGGTGGAGAAAGCTCCAGCTACAGCAAAGGTTCAGGATGGAGGGAAAGAAGAGCCTGCAAAGGAGAAAGCCCCGACTGCTGCGAAGGCACAGGATGGAGGGAAGAAAGCTGCAAAGGTGGAGAAAGCTCCAGCTACAGCAAAGGCTCAGGATGGAGGGAAGAAAGCTGCACAGGCGGAGAAAGCTCCAGCTACAGCAAAGGCTCAGGATGGAGAGAAAGAAGAGCCTGCAAAGGAGAAAGCCCCCACTGCTGCGAAGGCACAGGATGGAGGGAAGAAAGCTGCACAGGCGGAGAAAGAGGCCGACAAGCAGAAGCAGCCGAAGGGTCCCAAGCCAACGCGCCCGGTTCTGCAGCAAAGCCTGAGCTGCCCAGCCTCCTCCTGCCAAAGGTACCCGTGTGCTGCTCGTCCCCCCCGGGAAACCACTTCCCAGAGCGGCTGCGCAGACAGCTGGCATCCTCCCAGGGTGGGGGTCCCTCCCCTCGCTGCTCCCCCTCTCCTGGTGCCTGGGGTCCCCTGGGCAGAGGTGGGTGCTGGGTGCTGCTCTGGAGCTTGGCTCTGCTGGACCCAGCCAGGCCCTGCTCACCTGCTGCTCCTGCTTTCAGGGAGGAGCAGCCCTGCGTGGAGGCAGCTGCGATGGAGATGATACTGGAGGACATCACAGCAGCGCAGGCAAAGGAGAGTCCAGCAGCTCCTGCCGCAGAGCCGGGCCCTGCCCCGACGGCCCTGGGAGACCTGCAGGCTCCAGAGCAGTCTGTCCTCGCGGCTGAGCCTGGCCCTGCCCCGGGCAGCGCTGGCACCCAGGAGGAGAGGACGTTGCCAGAGCCTGCCGGCACCGCAGGAGAGCCCCAGCCTGGCTTGGACGCGAGCCCTGCAGGGGCCCCTGCCTCCGCTCCCGGGGCCGCGGAGGAGCCGGGCCCCGAGGCCCAGGGGCAGCTCCCCTCGCCAGAGGCAGAGCCCCCACCCAGCCCCTATCTCACCCCTGACTTCGGGAAGGAAGACCCTTTCGAGATACTGGGTAAGGCAGTGTCACCTTCCAGAAATGCGATCCCTACCTTGCCCTCGGTCTGGCGGGTGCTGGCACCCTGGGACCCGCTGCCTCTCCCCTCGGCAGGCCAGCAGCGCCGGGGTCTGACGCTGGCTCTGTCTGCTGCCGGGACACTGGCTCGTGCTCTTGGCTTGCTGCCTGCTGAGCGGCCTTCGAGCTCCTGTTTCACTGTAAACAGGGCTAAATGTGTCGTGTCCAGTCCCTAGGCTTCTCCGAGCTAGAGCATGGCACGCTTCTTGCTGCTCAGGGATGCTGGAGAGGAAGAAGAGCCTGTCCCTGTGGCAGCAGGTGTGACAGCCACCGCATGGCTGGGTGGCAAGGGACAGCATGTCCTGTTGTCCTGCGCTGTCCTTGCAGGAACGGCTGGGAAGGGGAGGCTGTGCCAAGCTCTCGGGCAAAGGGTGCTCGTGGGGCTCCTGCAAGAGCCAGTTCCCGCTGTCCATGTGCATGGAGTGTGGGGAAGGGGCGGCCCGGGCCTGGGTGCGCAGGGTGCACCTCTCCGGGGCTCTGGCCTCAGGGGACGAGCGTGATGTGCAGGACAGCAGGACGGAAGGGGTGAGCACCATGTGCAGCAGGGCAGCACGGAGGGGTTGTGCGATGTGCAGGATGGTGGCACGAAGGGGACAAGCGTGATGCACAGCTGGGTGGCACGGAGGGGTTGTGCGATGTGCAGGATGGTGGCACGAAGGGGACAAGCGTGATGCGCAGCAGGGCAGCACAGAGGGGTTGTGCGATGTGCAGGATGGTGGCACGAAGGGGACAAGCGTGATGCGCAGCAGGGCAGCACAGAGGGGTTGTGCGATGTGCAGGATGGTGGCACGAAGGGGACAAGCGTGATGCGCAGCAGGGCAGCACAGAGGGGTTGTGCGATGTGCAGGATGGTGGCACGAAGGGGACAAGCGTGATGCACAGCCAGGCGGCACGGAGGGGTTGAGCATGACAGTGCAGGACGGCGGCCTGGAGAGGGCGAGAGCGGCACGCGGCAGGGTGGCAGCGTGCACGGTGACGGGCAGCAGAGCAGGCTGTAGCAGTGCGGCAGGATCCTGTGGGTGACAGCAGAGGAGCTGCTGTCAGGCGAGGGGAGGCTCCGATTTAGGGCCAGGCTCGGTGCATGGCAGCATCCTGCGCCTGCGGGTCGGTGCTGGGCCCAAGCACTGGCTGGGCTGTGCCGCTAGGTGCCAGCCTTCACCCGTGCACAGGGCCGAGCTCCGAGCCTGGGGCGCCCGGGTCCCCAGCTGTCCTGGGGGTCCCAGCCGCCCTTCAGCCCGGCTCTCTCTCCGCAGACGACGTCCCTCCGCCACCTGCCCCCTTTGCGCACCGCATCGTCGCCCTGCGGTCTGCCAGCGTGAGCGCCCAGTTCAGCCTCAGCACCAAGGAGATCCTGGGAGGGTAAGAAGGGGACCCTGGGGCTGCAGGGAGGGCTGCGGCGCAGGACGCCCGGGTTTTCCCCCCGGCCCTGCCCTTGAGCTGCTCTACAACCTTGGCAGTAGCTCCGTGTTCTTGACCCTGGGAAGTAAAGGGGCCCCGGCAGGGTGGGAGAGCCTCGTGAAGCCCTCCACCACCTGGTTTGGGAGCGATTTCCCCTGCCCACAGTACAAGGTTAGGCACCCTTGACACTGAGGATCAGAGTCCTACCTGGTGGCCAGCGATGGCTGGGGCAGACGAGTGGCAGAGCCGTGCCTCGGGTTGATGGGACTTCTCTAGTCGTGGAGTGAAGGTGTTGGAGTCCTCCCCTGCAGCCTCGGGAAGGACGGGTGCTGCGGGGAGTGGCGAACAGCACGCTATGGAAAGTCAGCAGCACGCAGGACCAGCTGCCCCAGCCTTGTGCAGGGAGTTGGAACAGTTTGAGGGTCCTGGGAGCCTGGGCAGCCACCAACGGTATCTGCCTTTCCCTTTCCGCAGGGGCAAGTTTGGTGAAGTCCACACGTGCACAGAGAAACAGACAGGGCTCAAACTGGCTGCCAAAGTCATCCGGAAACAGGGCGCCAAGGACAAGGTGTGACCGAAGTGCAGCGGGAGCGGGGGTCTGAGCATGCTCTCCCTAGGGACATTCCTCTTGCCTGCATTGCCACGTGCTGGCATAAATGAGGTGGTGTGACAGCATCTGGCCCGTGCATGCGTGCAGTGGCTGGTTTAGCCTCAGGGCTGTGACAGGGCTTGTCCTTGGGCCAGTGGCTTGGCCGAGGTCTGACGCACCTCCTGTGCTGCTGTGGGGCTCGTTCTGCAGGAGATGGTGCTGCTGGAGATCGACGTGATGAACCAGCTGAACCACCGGAACCTGATCCAGCTCTATGATGCCATCGAGACACCCCGGGAAATCATCCTCTTCATGGAGTTGTGAGTGCCGGAGCAGTGCTGGGGCACGGGGTAGGGACTGGGCCCAATGCCTGGGTGAGGGGGACCATCATGGAGGGTCTGTGCCATCTCTGGAGGTGGGAGCAGACCTGCTGGCCCATCTCGCCCAGCAGAAGCAGTCAGCCGCAGGGGACATTTGCCCCAGGCACTGCCTGTCCCCTCTAGGGCACCGGCCCCACCTTGCTCACAGGCAGAGGCAGATCTCTGGCTGTGCCTTGCCCAGGACAGCATCTCCCATGGTTGTAGCTGTGGTCAGAGCAGAGGATGATCCAGGTCCCTAACCGGGGTCCTTCCTGCACAGCTCCTGCTCTCCCTGCCCACTTGCACCCGGTGGGGCTGGGACTGTGCTGCCCAGCTCTGCTCCGTGAACCTGGGGTGTCCCGGGATAACTCGCCCTGCCCCTCCCTGGGAAGGGGGTATCCAGCCCCAGCACGCACACACCCCGCTTTGGCTCTGCTCATGCCACCTCCTGCTTGCTGCTGAGGGACAGTCTCTCCACGAGCCTCTCCATGGCTGTGCTGGCCGGGGGGGGGCTGAGCTGCGCAGGGTGGGCAGGGCAGGGAGTCTGCGAGAGGAGCGTTTGGGGCAGGAGGTGGGGGGAGCCCAGGTGACCCCACGGTCCATCCTCACGCAGCGTGGAGGGCGGCGAGCTCTTTGAGCGGATCATCGACGATGACTACCACCTGACGGAAGTGGACTGCATGGTGTTTGTGAGGCAGATCTGCGAGGGGATCCGCTTCATGCATCACATGCGCGTCCTCCACCTCGACCTCAAGGTGCGGAGCTGGGGCTGGGCGGCCCCGGGAAGCAGCCACCGCTGCCCCCCTCGAAGGTGCTCAGCACCAGGGCCAAGAGCAGAGAGGGACAGCCCTGCCTCAGCCGCGGCTGCTCCTCAGCTCCGGGACCAGCTCGCTGGTGCCGGCCCCGGCTCTGGCTGGATGTGGGCACCTGGCTGTGTCCTGCTAAAGGGGCTCTGCACGGGCACCCAGCTTTCCTCAGCACCCTGTCCCCCGCACTCTGCAGCCCTGTCTCCTGCTTGGGGGAGGACGGGCCAGCGCAGAAAGGAGTGTTGCGTGGTCTGAACCCAGAGCCCTGCGGTCTTGCGGACAATAATTGCTGGGACTGGCCTCCGCCTGAGGGTCTGGGAGAGGAAGGGGTGCAAAGGTGCAGGCAAGGGAGGCAGCTGCTGTTTGCAGCCTGTGGGCAGCCTGCCCGCTGCTCTGCGTGCCGGCCCAGGGCCTGCGGCGCCCGGCAGGCCAGGCTGGGGCAGCATCTCCCCGACGCCAGCCAGCCCCAGGGCGATGACCTTGCGGGGAGCTGCGGGAGGGTTTCCTGCAAATCGATGCTGCTCCGGTGCGGGTCAGAGACGCTTGTCCTGCCCCTTCAGTTCCTCCGCAGGACCCTGTGATACATGGGCAGCCAAATCCCTGCGCGTCCTCCGTACTGGGCTGCAGCAGGGGGGGAGCTGGGCTCTAACCAGGGGGCTCCCTGTCCCTGCAGCCTGAAAACATCCTCTGCGTTGCTGCCACTGGGCACATGGTGAAGATCATCGACTTTGGGCTGGCTCGAAGGTATCTGCTCTCCTTGTTCTCCCTCTCTCCTCAGCTTCTCTTCCTCCTTCCCCTCCTACTCCCTTCCTTTGCTCCTACTTGCCCTCTCGCTGGCATGTGGGGACACAGGGCACTGCCCCAGCCCTGCGGGGAGGAAGGAGCCGTGGTGGGGCCAGGAGTGCTGGAGACTTCTGTCTGCGAGTGGCTTTGGCTGCTGTGCTGCCTGATGGCCTGTACACCGCAAGGGACAGCGGTTTGGGAGCACTGTAATAACAGGCTCTCTCTGGCTGACGCAGAAGGGAGCAGGGCCAAGCCAGGAGGGTTGGAGAGGCGCAGAGTGCCTGAAGGGAGCGGATTCGGCCTTTCCCGGAGGGGTAGGGCGGAGGGGGGGTGCTGCAGGGAGTGGTTTGGGGACAGCCTGCTGCCTTCCTGCTGACTTGCCACCCTGACTGCAGGTACAACCCCCAGGAAAAGCTGAAAGTGAATTTCGGCACCCCAGAATTCCTGTCCCCCGAGGTGGTGAACTACGAGCAGGTCACCTACGCCACGGACATGTGGAGCATGGGCGTCATCACTTACATGCTGTACGTGAGGGGGGGGGGTGCGGCAGGGGCCCTCTCAGGGCACCGGGACGGAGCTGCTGCTGCTCAGCTGCTGCCTCTGCCCAGCGCGGAGCAAGTCTCCAACCCTCACGCGTGCCCAAGAGCGCCCCGCAGCTCGGTGGGCCGGTGGAGGGTGCTGGTGGAGGGAGGGTGCTGGACTGCTCCGTGGGGAGATGGGCACCCGGGGCCGTTCGCCGCAGGCCTGGGAGGCCAGGAGGGGGGCAGCGAGCGGGGCCGGGTGCCTGGGAGCGTCCGGGCGCGTGTGTGCAGACAGGAAATGGCTCAGCTCTGCCAGCCGCGGGCGGGAGTGCAGCAAGGTGCCAGCAGCCGGGCGCTGTGTCCTTACTCCTGGCGCCGGCTGCTCTGCCTGGGCAGGGCCCTTGACCCGCAGGGCACAAGACAGCCGCGGCAAGGTTTGTTTTGTACTAGAGGAATTTGGAAGGGGCTGAGAAATCAGGCTGTGCAGTGCCCCAAACTGAAGGCACCTGGCTTCTCACCCAGCCCTCTCCTCTCTCCTAGGCTCAGTGGACTCTCCCCCTTCTTGGGTGACAATGACACCGAGACACTCAACAATGTCCTGGCTGCCAACTGGTACTTTGACGAAGAGACCTTCGAGAGCGTCTCTGAAGAGGCCAAGGACTTCGTCTCAAACCTCATTATCAAAGAGAAAAGGTTTGACGCTTGCAGAGGTCGTGGCGGGGCAGAGGGAAGGTGTCCCCAGATCTGTGTGCTCACTTCAACCAGCCCGTGTGTACCAAATACCCACCATCTGCACCCACTCTGGGACCATCAAGGTCCCTCAACCCCCTGGGCATGTCTTCTAGGGGTTGGTCTAGGGGGAATGTGGCTTCTGGGGGCTGCAGGGCCACGGGGCTCACCCCAGCTCTCTGTCGGGCTGGACCCCATGCCCAGGGCGGGAGCACAGGGTGACCTGCTTTCCTCCTGCCCTCAGTGCCCGAATGAGCGCTGGCCAGTGCCTGCAGCATCCGTGGCTCAACAACCTGGCAGAAAAGGCCAAGCGCTGCAACCGCCGCCTCAAGTCCCAGGTGCTGCTCAAGAAATACGTCATGCGGAGGCGCTGGAAGGTGCGTGGGGGCTCCCTGAGCACTGGCTGCGGGCTGGGAGGACAGTCAAGGCCTTCCCCCATCTGCACCGCCTGGGAGAGCTGGTGGAGAGGCGCTGTCAGCCCCTGCCCATCCTGGCAGGGCCGTGTTTGGGGAGAGCGGGTCTGTCCTGCTGGCAGCTGTGGGGCAAGGGACAGCTGAGCCTGGAGGAATGGCTCCCCAGTGCCATGGGTCCTGACCTTGCTTGGGTGCCCCAAATGTGGGTTTCCCTTAAACATAGATGCCTTCATGGTTGTCCCCCTCCAAACCAATCCCAAAGGTGCCTTTCTGGGGCAGAAGTGTGCCAGGACAGAGTGAAGGGGATGCTCCCAGGGCCGTGCCCCTCTGAGTGGAGGGTGGCTGATCCCTGGCACTGACTGTGCGCCTTCCCCCTGCCCTGCACTTCCTCCCAGGAGACAGGGCTGAGCTGGTGCCAGGGCGGCTGTCAGGGCTTTATTTCATGTGGTCAAAGCAGCTTCACTAGGTGGAAGAGCTGCCAGTTCTGCAGCTCAGCTCCTGAACCAGCTCTAAAAATCGGTCTGGTTCTGCCTCAAGATCTGCAGCCTTTGCTGTCAGACTAGCATCTCTTCTTTCCCTTTTACAGAAAAACTTCATCGGTGTGTGTGCTGCCAACCGGTTCAAGAAGATCACCAGCTCGGGATCACTGACAGCACTGGATGTCTGAGCTCAGCCTCCCCTGGGAGGAGACTGAGCAATGTGTGAGTCAAGGCCAAAGAGCAACCACTTGGAATAGGGGCTTGCGCACTGCAGAGCCTGGTCCTGGGATTGTGCAGGAGAGTGACACGTAGTTCTTGCTTCTGGATGGCAGTAGGATCTCTGCTGGGGTTAGACCCTACCTGCTTCCCACCTTGGGGGCAGGAGTGAGAGGCTGGAGAGAGACAGCTTGGTGCCACGCACACGTAAGGCCCCTGCTCATGCTGCTGTGAGGTGACTGCTCTGGACTCCGCGCTGCTGTGAGATGCACACCGCACCCCTGCTCTGCGCCCCCCACGAAACCGCTGCCTCGGGTCTTGCTCTGCTGCATCCTCTCCCTCCGCCGAGACTCCTGCCCTGCCCTGGCTCCGAGCCGCTGCGTGACTGCCTGGGGGCCAGGACCCCGCGGGGTTTCTACCCCAGACCCTACCGCTGCAGAGCTGCTCTGGAGAGACCATCCTGCCCTGGGGAAGCATTGCTGTGCTGGGATCCCCATTGCTGGCAGCGCTGGCAGCCCCTTCCTGGAGTGCCGGGCCTCGAGGCGTGAGCTGTCCTTGTTCCCATGAAGCCTGGACTTCCCAGGACTGTGAGGCCACCGCTTACTGGTAGTTGTAGATCTCATCTCTGGATTTCTAGCCCTTCTGTGCCTTCTCCCCGCCTGAACGTACCGTGTCTCTGCAAGGCGCAGCCGAATGCCGCTCGGGATCCCCTGTGCCAGCCGCCCAGCACCGCTCTGCAGTTGCTGCTGGGAATCCCCCCTCCTCCGCGTTGCCCGCTCCTGATGCGGGGGGCCGGGAGAGCGTGTCTGCAAAATCCCCCCATCCGTAGCATCGCTGCTCTCTTTGCGTTTCTTTCCCGCGACCGTGGCGGGGAAAGACCAGTCCTATGTGTTGAGCACTGCTGTCTGGACTGGCCCTACATGCTCGTCACTACCTTGGACGCAAGATTTGTGCATTCAGCCTGTAAATGCTGCAGCCCTGCCCTGGGCAAGTTTTTGTTGGACCCAGAGGTGCCCGATCTCTCTGGCATTTGGCTCTGCTCCCAGCCAGAGCACAGCGGGGAATGGTCCCGCGTGCCAGGTTGGGAGTCGCACCTTGGCATCGGGATGCCGGAGGGGCAGGTGTGGACCTGCACCCTGGCGAATTAGCACGCGAGCCGGGGCCAAAGCGCCTCCTCCCCCGCCGGGTGAGCCGGGAGCTCAGTAACCGGAGCTGGGCCCGAGTTCCTGTACGCGCCGGGAGGGCTCCGCGCACAGGAAGGGAGGAAGTGCAGAGCACGGATTCCAGGAGCGTCCCCAGATGGGAGCCAGCGAGCAAAGAAGGAGGCTTTGTGTTCCCTCCTAACCTCCCTGCCCTTCTGCTCTGCCAGCAGGGGAAAAACACAACCTTCCCTTCGCACGTCCCCCACAAGATAAAGGCGAGAGAGGCGTCCTAATGCAGACCATCTGGGCCCTGCTCCCCCCGCTCATGAAAGGATTGCTTCAGCGCTGACCACCAACACACAGGAACTGCCGGCCGGCCGGCGGCTGGAGCGGCCAGCTTCGCCCCGCCGGCCTGCTGGGAGCGGGGCCGGGGCCGCGGCCAGGGCCGCGAGCGAGACCAGGGCCGCGAGCGAGGCTGGGACGCGGGTGCCCCTTCCCCGCTCGCCCCCCGCGGCAGCGGCAGCGGGGCTCCCATGAAGCCCAGCATCACTGCGTGGTTCAGCTGGAGGACAGGAGCCCCCCGGAGCCTGACGGCATCGAGCCCTGCCCGGAGGTGGGAGAGGAGGGTTGGCACGAGGTCCCGGGCTTCCCCGTTCCCTTCAGCTTTGGTTTTTGCTGTGGGCGAGTTCTCGGTGAGAGATGATTGTTTGTTTGCTCCGGGGCTGCCTGTGCCCTCTGCGGCTGCCAGCAAAACCCTGGGCGCGTGGCCCGGAGCGGAGAACGGGGGAGGCCGGGGGCCGCCCTGCCCGCCGGCGGCGTCGGCAAGCGGAGGTGGCTGCGGGCCGGCTGCGCCTGCGGCCCGGCTCCTCCGGCTCCCCTGGCTCCTGCCCGGGCTGGCAGTGCCCTGCTGCGCGCGGAGAGCTGCCCGGGCTCTCAGCTTCGTGTAAATAAATGTACAGGTCTGAGAGCGAGCCCTGCGCCCGCGTGGGGTCCTGCGGAGCTGGGAGCGCCTCTGGCCCGGGGTGCGAGTGGGGCCGGGCTCCCCTTCCCCGCGGGGCCGGGCCCCGTCCCCCCCGCGGGAGCTGCCCTCTGTAATTCGGCCGGTGTTTCCAAACGTGCAGCGGTTCTGCGAGCGCCCCACGCGCGGCCGCTTCCCCTGCGCTCTGCCCCGCGCGGCCCGGGCTGCGAGAGGGCTCAGCCTGCCGCCTTTCCGCACCGGCCGGACGTGGAAAGGACCGGAGGCCGCTTGGGAGCCCTCTTTCCCATGGAGGCTCCTTCCTATGTACTTTCCAGCCTCGAGAGCGAGCGGGGAAGGAGAGGATCAGGCTCCCGTGTCCTTACTCAAGCGTTTCCTAGGGGATCCGCTGGCCCTTCGCCCCTGGTAGCCCGAGTCTGAGCCGGCCACGTGCAAACAGCCCTGGCCCGAGGGACCGCGGGCGTCTGGCACCGCGCAAGGAGCCCCGGGAGCTCTGCTGGGATGCAGGGACCTGTTGTACCAGGTCTCGGGCCGCGTGGTCGCGGACGGCCGCCGTGTGAGCCCCGCTCCGGTCGCGGGGGCTGCCAGCCTGAGCCCGCAGGCAGCAGGGGCAGCGCTGGCCCTCGGGGCCGAGCTGCCTCCGGCGTAGGCGGCTCCGGGGCTGCCGCAGCCCTGGGGTGCCGGGCTTGGCGCTATTCCTGGCCCTGTTTTGGCCGCGTTGCCTGGCTGCGCTGGCTCGGTGGGCGTTAAACCTCCCTCCCGCTGCCGCGCGGGCTGGGCTGCGTAGGGTGAGTAAGTGGAGGCTGAGAGCCGAGGGCTGCGGATAAGCGCGGGGAGGGGGGGTGGGAAGCGGCACGTCTTGTCCCACGGGCTGGAGGGATGGAAAAGGGTCCCCGAGTGCGCTGGGGAGGGGGGGTTGAGGGGCCCTGGGGGTGCTGGAGGAAAAGGGGGGACGGAGGGATGGACAGGGCTGTCCTCACGGCTGAACCTCTGTGCCAGGGCCCCCCAGCCCTGCGCGGGGTTCGCCCCGTCGGGGGCCCGTGCCCCCCCTGCCCGGCCGGGTCCCCGTGGCCCCGAAGCGGTTAACGCTGCCCGGGCCGGGGCGCCTGCTCCGGCGGCGGCCGAGGGAGTTCCCTCCCAGCCCGTTTCCTGCCGGCAGCCTTTGACCAGTTCCTGTCGGTGACCACCCTGCGGTCCTGGAAAAGAGCGCGGCCCCATCTGGTTCGAGTTACGCTCCGCCGCGCTGACGTCTCCTTCCTGTCTGAGCCCCGGGAGCTGAGCGTCGCCCCGGTCCCCGCGGGCCGCGGGGGCTGCAGGGCCCCGGCATGGGGTGTCCCGGGGCTCCCCGGCCCCGCTCCGCTCCCGGCTGCCCTGTGCCCTCCCCTCGTCCCGGCGGCTCCCGGCCCCGCGAGCCGCTCCGCGTTACTGATTCCCAGCCACAGCCCTGGCTCCGGGCTAGCAGCAGCCCGACAGCAAGCGGGCACCCCCTTCCCATCGGCAGCGCCCCCTTCCCATCGGCAGCGCCCCCTTCCCATCGGCAGCGCCCCGTTCCCATCAGCAGTGCCCGGCCCATGGAGCCCGGCCAGCCCGGGAGGGCTCAGCCCCTCGCACAGCTCCCTGGCACCTCTCGCACCTTGCCGGCCCGCGCGGCGCCCACGCATGCAGCCAGCTCGGTGTGCAGGCACCGGGGCTGGCCCGGTGGCTCTGCGCCTTTGGGGAGCCAGGGCAGCCTGTCCCCAGGGCCACCGCTGCCATCCCCAGGGCCACCGCCACCTCCCCAGGCCGAGGACGGGCTGCCGGGCCGTGCTCGACTTCTCCTCACCGGATGCCCTGTGTCCGGCTGACCCGGCGGGGTCTCTGGTGCCGCAGGGATTTGGTGCGCCAGCCCTCGCCGTGGGCATTGCAGCGGGGTGAGCCGGCTGCTCCGTGCGGGAGGAAGAGGAAGGGGTGGGAGGAAGGCCAGCGCTGCGGCGGGGGGCGGATTTCCCCAGACCGCCCAGGCAGGCCACAGTGGGACGGGACAGCAGGGCAAGGGCAGGTGCCCCGTGCACCTCTGTAGGGGCTGCACGTGACGGGCGCCCCGTGGCCGGACCCTGCACTCCCGGTAGCACCGAGGCTGCGGCACCGATTGATGCATCGGCGGCTCCTCGTTGCCTCCCGGGTGTGCAGGCGGGGCTGCTGCGTGTGTGCGTGTGCACAGCTGCGTGTGCATGCACGTGTGTGTGTGCATGTGCACAGCCACATGTGTGTGCATGCATGTGTGCATGTGCGTGTGCACAGCTGCGTATGCATGCATGCATGTGCGCACATGTGCACGCAGCATCACAGGCCCGTCCCTGGGCAGGAGCCCTGTGTTCCTGCCTCTCCCTGTCCCCTGCGCGGGGAGGGGGCTGTGGCACCTTGCATCCCCGTGTGTCCAGCCCCGCAGCCGTGGCGCTGAGCTCCGGCACCCCGCGGGAGCAGCCGGCAGAGGGGCGAGGTCGCGCGCCACCGCGGTGGGAGCCCCGGGGGCCGAGCGCTGCTCCCGCTCCGGGGTGCGAGCGCGGCTGCGTCCCCAGTGGTGCGGCACGGCGCGGCTGGGAGCGGGCGAGCGGGCAGGGGGCCAGCCCACCCACCGCGGCCGCCGGTGAGCGCGGGGGGAGGAAGGGGAGGGAGAGGAGCCAGCCCAGGGCGGCCGCGCTGCCGGGAGCGGGGCCGAGCCCTGTCCCCCCTGGGCAGGGGCACGGCAGGGAGGCACCAGCCCCGCGCAGGGATGAACAAGCCGGCTGCAATCTGCCCTGTCCCCCCCCCCGGCCAGGCTCCAGCAGGGACCTGCGATCCCAAGGGCTGGAGCGAGCCGGGGGCCAAGCCAGGGCCGTGCCCAGCGCCCCGCGGTGCAGGCAGGAGCACGGGCGCCCGCCGCCCCGCTCCCATCACAGCCCTGCACCCAGCTGGGGGCTGTGGCGCGGAGGGTGCCGTGGGCGCACCGTGCCCGGCGATGCCGCGCTCGGCCCCTCAGCTCGGCCCCCTGGCTCGCTCGGCGGCGGCCCGGGGCTGCGGCCGGCCAGGGCCGCGCGTTCCCAGGCGCGGGCGAGCGGCCTGGCCACGGCGTGTGGGAACCAGACGGCCCCTGGGCACGGCTCCGCGGCGCTCGCTTCCTCCCGCGCCCCCGGGGACCGCGCGAAGGAGGGGGCTGAGGTCAGACGCGCTCGCTGCAGGCGGCTTCGGAGACGCCAGCATGATCTAGGCACTCAAATATTGTTTTTCACTGGGGAGGAAAAAAAAAAAGGGCGAAAATAAAAGCCGGGGGTTTGAGTGGCCGTGCCGGCTCCTCCGATGACGAAGGGCAGCCCCCCCCCCCGCGCCGCCCGGCCTGGGGCTGGGACGCGGCCACGGTTTGGCCGTGGGCTGCGGGCGGCCGGGCCGATAACGGGGCTGACGCGGCCGCGGCGCTGCCGGTCCCCGAGTGACGCCAGCGCCGTCCCTTGCCCTGGTGCCAGCCGGCCCCGCGGGGCTCCCCAGGGACCGGCCAGGCCGCGGCCCCACTGCACTCGGACGTGGTGGAGCCGGGAACCGGGGGCCGGGATGAGGGCTGCCGCCTTCCCGCGGCACCACGGAGGGGTCCCCCGGCGGGACCCCCCCCCCCCCCCCCCCCCCCGCCAGCATCCCCCCGGCAGCCTCGTGCTCCTGCCTCCACCTGAGTCACCAGCACCCGGGGGGGTTTCTGTCCTGGGGGGGGCTCTTGGACACGTGCTTTCCAGTGTTGCTCCGGCTGCAAAGCCGACGGCATAAAGCTGCTGGCCCAGGCGCTGTGGGGTGCCGCGTGCGGAGCGCGGGAAAGGGCTGGGGGCCGGGGACCCGGTCTGGGGCTGTGGGAACCCCCATCCGTCCCGGCACGGTGCCGGCCTGGCCCGGCTTCACTCTGCTCCGGCGGGGCCCCTGTGCCCACCCCAGGATGGGCAGTGTGACTCAGCCGGTGCCTCCTCACCGGCAGCCGCCCGGGATGATTCAGGTCAGAGGAATCCTGCAAAGCCGCAGCCGCGGGGCCGTTCCCAGGGTGGCCGAGCCATGCCCGGCCCTGCCGGCTCCCCCGCGGCACCCGCCGGCACCCGGCACGGCACTGAGCAGGGGGCACCCGGCCCCCGGCACAGTGCAGCCCCCCCGGGAGCTCCCGGGGTGCCCGAGCAGGGCCACGCGCTGAGGCCGGTACTGTCGTGTCACATGTGGAGCCCAGAGCAAGGCCCGGCACCTGTGAGCACGGAGGCAGCCTCAAGCCCGGCGTCTCCTGGCCCTGGGGCCCCCCCAAGCCCCGCTCTCCCCCCCCACCCCCGAGCCGGGCGCAGAGACGACAGCAGGCAGCGCTTGGGACACGAGCTTTATTCGGCCCCGGCCCCGGCGGCAGCCCGCGGGGCGCCCAGTCCGTCACTCGAAGAAGAACATGCCGGGGCTGCGGTAGAGGCAGGGGGGCAGCCCCAGCGGGTAGCCGCCGCCGGCGGGCAGCGGGCCGGCGCCCCCGGGCCACGGCTCCTTGGGCTCGGTGGCCCGCGAGCCCCCGGCCCCGCAGGGCGGCGGGCGCGGGGCGCCAGGGGCCGGCGCGGCCAGCAGGTGCTCGAGCGCGGCGCCGCACGGCTCGTTCACGCAGAAGCTCAGCGCCTGCACCCGGCACTGGTAGCTGCCACCCAGCACCTCGGGCCCCGCGCCGCAGCCCAGCGAGCCGAAGACCGGCAGCGCCGGCGCCTTGTAGCCGTCGCCGCCGTCGAGGAAGCAGGACGGCGGGGGGGGCTTGCCGGCGCCCAGCAGCGGCCCCGGGAACACGGGGGGGCACCGGCGCCGCGAAGGGCTGCCCCAGCGCCAGGGCGGGCGCCGGCGGCTCCTTGCCCGGGGGGGAGGCGGGGGGCGGCGGGGAGCCCGGCGCCGGCTCCCGCAGCTCGGCGGGCAGCAGCGCGGGCAGCGGGGCCGGGCGCTCGCCGGGCAGCGCGTACTGACCTGGCCGGGGCAGCGGCAGCCCCCCAAAGGCAGTCTCGGCGGGCTGGGGGGGCGCCGGCGGCCGGGCGCCCGGGGGCGGCGGGCGGCTCGGCTCCTTGCCGAAAAAGGGGCCCTTGGGCTGCGGCGCGTCTGGC